>NC_141689.1:1885086969-1886372096 GCF_964263255.1 Lissotriton vulgaris | reverse complement strand
AGGGGAGAGGACTCTTAATTATAGAGATATGTGGTAATATGTACAGAAGTGTGATAAAAAGAGTGATAATAGAAAAGATAAAAAAGAAAAACAAGCATACTTCTAGTATCAATCTCAGTGATCAGTATCGTGCTGTGATACATTCAAAACATCCATACCGCATACATCTAAAGAAAAGAAGAAAAGTGATAAGATTTATAAAAGCCTGTGTATGAGTGTCCCTACACTTTTTTTGTACTAATTTGACGGGGCACTTATCACAATGAAGTGTTTTTAGATATTCAAAATATTAGGCTATCAGACAGTTTTTTGAGATCATGACAATTATCAAAATGATTAGCCTTAATAAGAAAAGAGAAGGGTCGATGTGTTTCAAATCCCGATTGCTGGCGGAATTTTCATCAGGAACACAAGTGGACTAAATCTGTCGTACTTGAGTTGTCTTGTCTTCAAGAGAATTTTGTTGATCCAGAAGTATGGTTATTAATTGTTTCCGAGTTCGATGACTCTCCGGTAGATACAATTTATGTGTACATATTCCATGGCAAGTCATTGTGATGCTTGGCACCAAGTTATTTTTATCCTTCTTTTGTACAATCTTTGAGTTGGAATCGTAGAGTCTCCTTCGGGCAGGCATCCAATCCTGTAGCTGAGGCTCCAAGTAATGCAGTGCTCCTCTCAGCTGTTCGTCACCGCCGTGCCCCAAGCAGACCCACCAGGGCCATGCCCACACCACAAGCCATTGAGAAGAATCTCCCTGTTTGCTTGTGCCTTATCCTGACGGATTGTCGTTGCTGCCTGACTAGCTCTCGCACCCTAGTCAGCCAGTAACCAGATTTCTCTAACATTTACATCGCTTGAATAGAAGTAGTTGAGACATTTACTTATTGCATATATTTATGGGAAAATGGAAAGGTCTACACCAAATATTACCCCTAGATTATTTGCTTTCCTAGAAAGTGATTGGTGTTGCTCCAGGACTGCTAAGATATTCACTGGAACAAGCAACAGAGTCGAGCATCTTGCCATGAGAACTTCAGTTTTGGACTTCATTTAGTTAGACAAAGCTTTCTTTCATCCACCAGTCTATGAGCTTACTAATGGGTGGAAATCTAGCCCAGCCGTTTTTAAGACTGATGAGAATTTGAACATCATCTGCATACATTTGAAAATTTACTTTTAGTTACTCAGTGTTTATGTGAAATATAAGGATGTACACAATGAAATGGTGTGGAAAAAGGACCCTGTGGTATGTTGCAAGCCACTTTGCACATCAAAGACACTAAAAGTCCAATAAGCAGCTTTTACCTCATACCTGAGGAATACCTGAGGGAAGCATTGTATTAATATCGAGGCAGGACTAGTAAGACCAGCCCATTTTTCAAGTCTTTTGATGGGAATGGTGGCATTGTCTGCATCAACAGATGCCGAGTGGACAAGGATTGCAAGGAATCACTTATTTGTTGCTCTTGAGGTTCAGGAGAAGTTTTGACATATTTGCAAGTATGGTTTGGGTTCCTCTAATTAGTCTGAATCTGGAGTATTGATTGTGAAGGGTGATGTTTTATACAAAGAGTACCCGACATTTTTTGTATGTCATTCTCAAACATTTTGATGATGGAAGAGAGATGTGAAATTGAACCATAGTTTTTTAATTTACTTGGGTCTGTTGATGATTTTTACGAAGAAGGATGATGACTGCATGTGTCAGTGTCCCTGGATCTATACTCCATCTAGGGGTAATGTGACCACAATGATGGAATGAATTGCTTTAAACAAGAAGCATTTCATGGACTTGCTAAGAAGTTGAAGGCTTTTATTTTTTGAGCCACCGCACCTTTTAGAGATACTCCAACATGCATGGGTTTGAATGATATCAGTTTGTCTAACTTCTGAGAAGAAGTGGTGAAGAGAGTCTATCAGCTTTGAATCAGCCAGCATAGCTTTTAAGATGTTTGGTACTTTTGATGCAAAGCATGGGAAATCTTTGCAACGTTGTTGACCCCAGTGGTGTTTTTTTAACCCTAGTTGGTTTGGTTGCTAACATGAAAATATCAATGAGGTCCTTCCTTAGATTCCACAAATCAATTATGCATTGGGCAAATGAAGTTTGTTTGCCCTTAGACACTCCTTTCTAAGTCTTGGAAAAACATGTCTCAATAAATGTGGGCCATACCATTAGCTAAATTCATACGATTTTAAGATAATTTCTTTTAAGGTCTATACATTTCTTATTGAGCCACGTCTTGCTGACTTTATGGCATTATCAGGCACAAGAACTTGCACGGCGCTGAAAGATTTGTGGAGCAAATTGTTTCAAATTGTCTCTAGATCTGTTATGCTATATTAGTAAAATGTGAAACTATGTAAGTTTCCTCAAAGACACCAGTGTTTACGTTGTACCAGCATTTTATCAGAGGTTGTGTGGATATGGAGGATATTTAGGATGAGCTCAGTGAAGGTGACTAGGGAGCGATAGGGGGTACAAAAGGGGGTGGTGAAGGACGGAGCATCTGAATCAATCAAACACTCACACCCAGTCAAAAGATCTGGGTTTAATCCATCACCGTACTTTAGTCCACTCTGCCACCCCAGTTCAGACATGGCTATATGCAAATCAGCCTGACCCTGTGCCTCATGGGAACAGTCGAGCCCGAACAGCCAAGCCATGTCTTCCCTGGACCGGAAACAAGCTTCCGAGGACCGGTTTCTGGCATTTCAGCCGTCTTCAGCCCGGCTTGCTTGAATCCAGTGGCAAAGTGAGCAAGGGACTCACGTCTGAGCATACCCTGCCACACTTATGGCGGCCAATAGCGGTACAAAAGGGGGTGGTGACGGACGGAGCATCTGAATCAATCAAACACTCACACCCAGTCAAAAGATCTGGGTTTAATCCATCACCGTTCTTTAGCCCACTCTGCCACCCCAGTTCAGACAGGCCCAAAACCGGTGGGCCAGGGGGCAAGGGGACCCTGCTAGGAGCCCCCCAAAATCAGGTTTAGACAGCCAATCCATGTCAGAAAGGCCACCATGGATTGGCTGTTGGAGACCGATATCATAATCCCGATGGCGTAAACGCCGTCCTTAAGGGATTGGATTCCCCCCCAGGTTTAAACTCCGACCGCCATCATCCTAATGCGGCTATCAGTGTTTAAACCTACCATGTCAGTCGGAAAGCCAGCCCGACCGACATTAATGTGAGGCCATATGCTTACCAGTGTGAATGACATTTGACTCCTAAACCTTGTAGACCTTATTGACTTGAGTAGCATTTTCATACAACGATTTACACACTTGTATTGCGCATTGGCTCTGTATTATGTTTGTGATGTAAAGTATACAGTCTGAATTGGGATAATTAGGGCTATAAAATAAATAGATTTGAACGAGGTGCTAAGGTGAAGTGAGGGGCACAACTAGAGGGTGGTAGTGAGGGAATCCTTGAAGAAGGAGGTTATTGGGAGTGGGGGTACCAACAAAGATTGTTGCACCAGACTCCACCAACGCTATAGCTGGTTCTGACTGTGAGGAGTGAAATGGTCATATTATATTTCACAGACATATTTCAACAAGTAATTTTATTTATTTATTAATTGAGTTTATTGAGCGCGACAGCTACCCATGAGTGTTTCCCGGCGCTGAGAGACAGATCGACAACATAAGGCAGAAGATTTTAGAGATGGAAGAGCCAGGTCTTCACCGCTCTGCGAGATCGCATGTGACAGTTTTCCATCCGTAAGGCTCATCCTGCAGTGGTAGCATCAAGTGCACGCGTTTTCTTTTAACCATGCCCTGTAATGTTTCTCTTGTGGCCCCTGTGAGTTTACTGTACCAGTTTCAACTGAGATCTCGGAGTCACACATTGAAATTGAATTTCACAGCTGATAAGTAAATATAAATAAAGCAAGTGACAACAGCATAAAACAAGCATTTACAATGCAACGGTTTCGCCTTTGCAAAAGTTAGAACGATTGGCATTGTAAATGACATAATTGTTATTTATGTGTTGGTTTTGAAAACAGATAAATAAACGTCATTGTAATTTACAATGCCAATAGCTTAATCTCTCGCAAATGCCACACACAAAGACACAGCACTACACACACACAGAGCCCCCCCCACACACAGAGGCACACACACTCACACAGAGCCCCACACACACAGAGCCCCACGACACACAGAGCCCGACACACACACACACAGAGCCCAACACACACACAGAGCCCAACACACACACACACACAGCCCAACACACACACACACACACAGAGCCACAGAGCCCAACACACACACACACACAGAGCCCAACACACACACAGATCCAGGCAGAGATCTTTGTGCACACAGCCAGTCACTGGACTGCACAGTCATATGCAAAAAACATAATTTATCTCAAAGATGCAAGTTCTCAAAAGTGCAGGCAGTATTTACATATATATGGTCACTCCAGGTGTGAAAATCACAAGGCCAAGAGAGTAACCCTTGGGCTTAACCAAACATTTTATGGAAAACACGAAGCGCATCTCAAGTGCAAGTCACGATGAAGTTATAAATAGAAAATATTCCTTTCTAGATTGCACCTTTGCCAGATCCAATAGAACTTCAGTGATTACATCTGACCTATGCAAGCTGGTGCTATGGGTATTTTTTAAATCTTATTTTTTTACTGCCACGATGGTCCAGAAAAATAAAAAGATGAAAAAAAAGAAAATACACCACAAGCTAAACATGGTGACTGTACACTTGCAATTAAAAAATTATATTAAACAAATGTACCCTTGCATATAATTCTGATAGAACAGTGTCGTCCAAGTGCTCTCTAGCAGGCAATGGTACTCTGAATAGGTACAGAATTTTATTTTTAGTTTTAATGCAGATCACAGAAAATATGATTCTTATTTGCTCAAAAGAGGGCACTATCGACTTAGAATATTTAGACAGGTTTAAACAACAAGGAGGAAATGCCGCAACTCATAGTGCCGACCTGTCCCCTACACCATGCTTTATGATGTAGGGTGAAGACGCAAAACCTGAATGGTAGGGCTACAGCCCAATAAAAGAAGAGGGGAAACACAAGGCATATATGTATAAATGTATGTATTTTTTAAGATGTTCTTTTATTACATGAGGCTTGTGTTGTGAACAATTTAAGCTGCCTCTATGCACTACCTAAAAAAGAAAATCTTTGTCAGGCACACACAAAGCGGACTACAACAGGCACACACAATAGACAGCAGCTGAAATAAGACACTGGTCTGAGTCCCAAAATACCCGGGGCTTCAGTATAGTGGGTATAGGAGAGAACGGGCGGGTGAAGGGCGCGGGTGTTCCCAATACTGGTTAAGTGACCTGAGGCAGCCCCAACCGTGAGAGAGGAGGATGGCTCCTTCCTTCAGCAGAAGAGGTTCCCTCAGCATGGACCGTGCAGAGGTGGACCCCCAGCTGCTGACTCACCCCCAAGCGCGGCCGGGTTCACGGCCAGTCTAAGGCGACGGCTGCACTCAGACCTCGGATCACGTGACTCGGTCCCTGCTTAGATGACAGCGAGAGCTGCGCCGGGTGTTGGAATAAAGGCATAAAAGAGACGCTTGGAATTATTAAACTATAGAATTGAGGGGGCGACTGTATAGCATGCCATGCAAATAATGGTTTTTCTTCAGTTTTAAACAGCGCGATCATGGCCCTACGGAATCAGAGTGCTTTACATGAGCACAAGATTATTATATTACACGAGGACAGATTTTATTTTGTTAGGCACGGGCGATTAAGTAATTTGCTAGAATCATAGGTGGGAGAGATGGCGCTGGAACTCAAACCCGGTACCCCACTTCCGAAGTCAGCTGCTCAGGCAGATAGAACTACTCTACAGTCCGTTTACCTTAAACATGCCAGAAACTCTTCCTTCGTCTATTCATCAATTTTTTGGTCACCAATATTCATTCTATAATGTTTATGGGACCTGTAGTTTAGTTTTTTCGAGTCTTTATAAAGGCCTACAATTCCCAGCATGCAAAGTACTGTTGGCGATAAAGTCGATACTGACTGAAGGTATCACACATAACCTGTGGAACTAGGCAAAAATGTAATTTTCTTTACAAAAAAGTTAAGGAGGGATCTATCGATCGAACACACTAGATTAGTCTAGACAGAGAAAATAATGTGGACACACATCCCTCGTTTGTTTTAAGTTCATTGCTGCTGCTCCGCAGGGTGACTTCAAATAGCACAATTAGACATGTTCACACAAGTTTTGTGGTGGCAGGGCACATTTTCCGTTTCTCAGACCAGGCCAGGCAGCAGCATTGTGTCCGACCTGCTCATTCCTAACTCGTAACCCAACTGACGGTTGTTGCAGTACCAAACTTGTGCAGGTTTAGAACATTCAAATACAGACGTGCTCTGCATCGAGGACAGTATGCCTGAAAACGCTAGGCTTTTTTACAAGCCCCTTGCGCCGCCACTTTTAACTTGGGCAAAAGTGGCGCACCCGCGGCGCTAGAGGCGTGTAAATAAGCCCCTCTGTTTTCTAACGTCAATCATGTTAACGTACTGCTATGTCTCTTTAAACAGAACCAGGAAACCTCTATTGCCACACCTGCAGTGCTCACATGGAAGATAGGGGCCACGGGGCTGAAACACAGTTTAATGTAGAATAAGTGATAACATCAAATAAAAAGTGTCCCAAAACACCGTGAATGTAACTGTGGTGTAGAAAAGAAGTTCGAAAACTTTGTATCATCTTGTCTCGTCATTGAGATGACTTCGACAGTATGCCTTCGATTACAGAAAACTGTAATCACGTTAGCGCTGCGAGGCCACCCTAATAGGAGAATGCATGATACATCTACCTTTAATTATCATATCAGAAATCTCTGATGTCACGAGAACAATGAAACTCCAATCATGAGTAAGTACTGTTATGGATCAAGATTAACGAGAGCAGCAAAGAAACAGGTGTAACATTGTGGGGCAGGGCGCAACTATTTCAGCCTGGCTCTCGCGCCCCAAATCTTCACCTGACCCCTTTCTCACGCACGTGCACGCACTTTGCTCAACACGCCGCCCCGAGGAGAACTTACCTCGGTAGCTGGCTTCCGGCTTGTAAAACTCTGGGTCTCCCTCCACCCTCAGGCTGAATTTGTTGTACCCTTCCCCAGTGCTTAATTTGTAAAATATGAAGTCCAGGTGCTCAAATGTTTGTCGGAGGCCACACCTACTTTCCCCCAGCTCCATCCACTTACTCTATTGGCTCCACCCACATCCTCAACTGGCCCTGCTAATAGAGGTAATACCCTATCTGAATTTCAGCAATGGAGCCTTCCTCATAGCAAAGTTCTGATAGGAAGGTTTCCCTACCCTGGGAAATTTTGACAAATATTAAATTATAATATATCATTCAACCACATGTGAAGGAGAGCAACACAGAATGTGCACTTGAGAACAGCATGGCTCAGCCAGTATGCGATTAGATCACAAAAGATATTGCAAATTACATTAAGAACACCTTAATAAAAATACAGAAAGAAAAGGTAAACCTCTGATAACTAAAGGGTTTATCTAGCAAATACAGATGTTCTCCACAAAGCACAAAAAGGTCAGCAAAAGATTTAATGTAAAATGTATGTGTAAATCCTATTTACATGTTGGTAAACATTTGTCTTCATCAGAACATTCTAACTTGCCAGTTGGAGAGTTGAGACACTCTTGCCCCAGGGCACTGGTTTTAAAAGAGGGAGGAGGCCAGGTGAGAACCGAAGTGATAAGTGACTAGTGATAGAAGGAAAGAGGATGGGAGAAGAGAGGGAGCTGATACAGACTGAGGAGGAGAGGATGCTTGAGAAGAGAGAAAGATAGGAAGAAAGGGTTATGAAAATATTTTAAAAGGCAGAAAGAGGATGTTGCAGAGTGTTGGAAAACAGGTAGAGAAACAGGGAAAAGAGATGGGGGTTGACACAGTGACAGAGGCTTGGCCGACATCGGTCCTATTCCTTTCATGTAACCAAGATACACTGACCCGGGTTAGGTTTGGGTGTACTTGGTTATATTTCTTCCCACTGAGTTCCAGTGGCTGGAGAGTAAGGTCCAGTATGGAAGGGGCACCTGGGACACTCTGAAAGCAGTAATACAAAGTGATATATGAACACCTCTGTAGCTCTGTAGTGGAAGAAGGGGGACGTTTTCAAAGGGTCCTAGAAAGGCAGCTCCAGCCCAGACACTGGTAGAAGGCTAGAAGTTAACGATCATAAAACTAAGGAGGTAGGCGAAGAGTTAATGGGAATGAATGCCGTGAGTAGCTAAATTGTCAGGGCCACGGGCACTACTGTGGTGTTTGGTCACATCACCAGTGTTCTAGGTAGTGTTTCAGGATCATGTTTCCGGTCCTACCCTGATATTGGTTGAATTTAGTCCAATTACTCAACTTAGACCCTTGTTTGTTGACTGCTAGAAAGGATAATTTTCTGTTTTTTTCAGAGAAAATATCGGTGGTGGCGGCCCAGTTTGAGAATCAAAGCACTGCGCACTTTATGCCGCACTGCCTTTCAGATTCCACCCTGCCAACTACAGAAAGCATTCTCCCATGTGTATTTATTTCACACACACACACCGATTCTGGCTTTTCACTTGCATTTTGGCCTATTGCTCTTCTCTGACCCCTTCCCTGGTGTGTCATGAGCCTAAGAGGTCTGGGCGGTAAACCAAGAGCATGTACACAAAAGTAATTAGCAAATTAATTGTGTGCTGCTGTAGTCACCATTCAGGCGCGCATTAAATAAAATATTGGTTTCATTTCTGTTGTGATTGTTCAATATCTTTCAACGAGGCGCAGCTTTAGCTGAGCTCAGAACCTCGATAACGTTTCAGTGGTTTCTAATCTCACAAAACACTGTGGTAGCTCCGGCTCCACAATCTCAAAATTCAACGATGCCCTAGCCATACATTATTTCACGATAGGGCGGACTGCCCGGGGTTAAGTTACACGCCCTGCCCAGCCCCTGCCCTTCCAGCCTCGTCGTCCTGGCCAGGGTGGTAATGAAAACTGCTTGTCACTTTAACAATTGTTAAACACAGTAGGTCAAGAATTATCCGACAATGCACTGATTATTTCACGTGTGCGGTGCCTCAGCTAAAGACGCCTACAGCATGGTTTGCTGAGATTTGAAACTTAATCAAGGCTCTTAGTAGTACGTACGGTTTACTGGTGGTTGGCGGCCGGAGCACTGACTTTATTTAACTGATAGGCCTGGTGCAGCTCCTGCTGCCTGCCCTCCACCTGCACGTCGTCGGGCTGACCTGGCTGAACCGCTGATGCCTCGTGGGGTGCGGGCGTGCTGGGGCGTGCGCGTGCCATTCTGAAAACAATCTGTGCACGCTGCCTGCCGCACAGCCCCCACCCAGCAGAAACCTAATCCAGCCCAATCGATGTCCAGCCCGGCACCCGCCCACCGGCATCAATGAACTAAGGGCTGTCTCTGCGCCGCCAAAAGCAAATTCGCAATACGCATGCAATATGTAGGATATTGGGTAAATAATTATCATCATATCATTTGAATCTTGGCTCTCACTGCCGTAACACTTCACTGGGACTCACACGAGGGACGAACAAATACAACACTTATTGCCCAAGTCAGTGAGGTAAATATGCCATCAATGCCATTGTCGTGCTGATATTTGTAGACCCGGCCCTGATCAATATGTGCCGGTGCTAAGCACCGGCACAAATTAAGCACTGCTTCTTCCCTCTGGGTGCCCTGGACGCCAGGATCCGGCTGCAGTGCCCCTCGGACTTGGAGGCTTTTTCCACAGTATCGTCCGTAAACCCAAACGCCGCCCGAGAGGCAGTGAGAGCCAGGAACTGCAGGAGTAGGGTCTGCCACGCATATGCCCTCGCCATGGTATCCGTAAACTTCTGGTCACAGCATGGATCTCGCTGCAGCAGTGGCCCGAACCGGGGGTCCCTCAGAAGCAGCTGGGAGCTGGGTGGGCAGAGCCGGGGCTCAGCAGGCGGCCGGCAGGAGGGAGCACCGCCGGAGGGTCTGCACAGCAGCAGTATCGAGAGCAGCAGCTGGGAGAGACTCACTCTGCTTAACTCTGATCTCCGCCAGATCCCCGACTCAAGTGCTGTTCTGTTTCAGAGGATGCGATTAGCAGCTCCCAATGTTTACTTTGCTGAGCAGAATTCACAGGGTTTGGTGAAAAAACAGAGCAGAGCGGGGGCACAGGACAGTCTCCAAGACAGCCAGAAAAGATGTGGGCTGCATGGGCTGAGCTAACAGACTCGAAATGAATCCGCCACATTCCCTGCCAAAGTCTATAGTTACCACAGTGGTGGCGGGTACGAGGAATGCCCCGGTCTTAAGTCCGCGGCAGACACTGCAAACATGCGTTTGTGCAGGTGGCGAGGCAGCGTCCATAACGCGCACGGAGGGCAAGTGCAGACTCTGCACAGTGACTTAATGAGTCCACCACTTTAAGACATGCCCGCCCTTAAATGTATGTCACTGAGAAACAAGCGGCACTTCAAACGATTGGGAAAGTGATCATATTGTAAAACAAGACGAGAGCGCGATGGAGGAGAGCTCGGGGCGTGTTTTTCGGGGTCTCCCCTTCCCATTGGCTGGAAGGTAAAATTCCAGCCAATGGGAAGAGGAGAGGGCGGGACTTAAAAAAAGACACGGAAACGCCCCCGAATCGCGTTTTCAGGGGAAAGGGTGATTGACAGCCAATCTCTTCCAATGGCTAGCCTCCATTTATGGAGCTAGCCAATGGAAGACAAGGCGGGACCAAAGCCCCATATGTAGAGACAAAAGATTTCGGCTCCGCCCACCCACTGCTCACGCAGTGGGACGGTAGCCGAAACCTAAAAACGATATTTTCTCACTTGGAAATTGGGTGACAAAAACAGGCACACTCGATCCCTGCAGCAGAATGTAGAAACTTTGACATAAGCAGAATAATAGCAACGGTTTTGTCAAAGTGAAGAAAGCAAACTGTCTGCAGATCACGTGTGTCGGATTTTTTGCTCACCCGTTAGCTAAGGTATGAAAAATACTCGTGCCTTAGGTGAGTAATGGGTGGCGAAGTTCACAGCCTAAAATAACACATTTTCAACTTCCATCCATTTTCTCCAGTTTGAAAAAAGAGGTTTGATGGGAAATATCTCCAATTTATTATTATTTATTATTTATTTAGAAAGATCTTTGATATTACAGAGAGTGGCCAGGCACCAGTGCATACCGCTGTCAAATGTATTCTAAGATGTTGGATTGATCTCCACTTTGCCTGTGGGCTAAAGCTGCCCTTCACTGACCAGGCACAAAGAGAGCAACACCGGTCTTATGCTGCTTGGGTTCCCCTTCAGAGGTGGCATGGCATTTCGAGTTGGGCAAGTACTACTGGAGCAGGACCAAGGTTGATTTGTAAACGGATGCTTCATGCCTGAGGTACCATAGTGAACAAAAAAAAGTTGGACTGGAATGCGGTTCCAATGCAATACTAGAAGCCTCAATATTGACAGATTAACGACAAAAAAATGTAAAATTGGAGAAGAGACGGAGGCCTTCTTCATCTAAGCTCACCAAGATATAGACAATCACTCCACCAACATCAGATCTTCACGAACCGTGCATACATACACAAATCCGTGATTTTTGGCATAGGGTTTAATTGAGCCTTGAGGCTTCGTCCAGAATAAAAATCAACCCCAAAGAAAGACGTAATGTTTCATGTTTGCAGATTTCTAAATTACAGCATATCCTTGGGATATTTCCAACACGTGTGCTCGATGACAGCAATTAATTTAGATGAGCAGATTGAAACACTGACTTCTCTCGCTCCAAGACCAGACCATCTTTTGTCTGAGTTGATCACCTATTTATGTAGAGCAATTCTAGACTTGCCTAAACCAGGCCTGCTGAAAATCCTCCACTGATGAGCTCCATACCCGAAGGGGTCGCTGTAACTGGGGAAGAAGATATTGTGAAACAAGGAGTCAATTGCGCATTCTAAAGTACTGAACACTGATGCTTAACCATCACTAATATTGCAGAGAATAATACTCAAACATTGGAGCATCGTAATATGCACAAGATAGCTACAAACAGAAATGTTTCTCCACAATACCAATGCCCAATTGGCTCCTAAACCAAAGAATGCTGCTTTTTTTATTATGCAACTGTATTGACAGTTGGGTCAGGGATGGTCTAAAATCAAAGCCATTCATAATGGAATGGTATTCCAAGCTAAATGTAGGGACACCCTGCAACCAAAAATGTGAAACAAAAGAAAAATAGGCAGCAGACTACAATTGCTTATTCCTATCTCTTAGTTTGTGACAATTAATGTCCTTTTATCCCCTATTTGCATGTATCAAATCAGTGCACTGCACCATTGAAAACTGCAGCCGTGCAGTGTTAATTCAGTTTGAAATGTTATGATCTTTACAATTTTTGTTAAATGATTACTTAGAATAGACTTCTTTGTCAGTTTGGTTTGGTTTATCATTTCATGAGGGTTTGTTTGTCCTCTACTTAATTTAAGCGTATTCTTGACTGCTTCCTACAAAATTCACACAACCCAAAAGGTCCAGCAAATTCTATAGGCTTTGTATGTGTATTAAAGGGCCTTGAAGTGACTCAAGTTAATTTTTACTCGGAAATAGCTGAAGAAACGTCTGTTCGTTTATTGTGGTCCTATACTCCTGGACTCCCTTTAAAAAGCAAACAGCACATTGAAAAACTATTCTTCTGCAAAAAGACTTCCAGGGTAATTCCTATTTATGTGAACTCAGATCATCTTTCAACCTAACAATGCATTTCCCGCAAATCGGTCCCCTTGCATAACAGGTTTACTCCTTTAATCTTCAGGGCCCAAGGATTTCCTATGAGCCGTCAAACTCTTCAGAGTTCTTGTCAGTTAAACCTTCTTCCAGGCAGTCACAAAAACAAGAGATTTGGTATGCCTGAATGTTCCATCTGCTGGCATGATGGGGGCAAAGCAGAGCACATCACTGAAAAGACTTTGCTGCCTTCACGCAAAGGACTTATCATCTTTGCCAGGTTGAAGGCAGGACGGGGGAGTCAGGAAATTCCATGTACTTCAAAGAGACTTTCCAATCAATCAATCAATCAGTGACACTTATAAAGCGCGCTACATACCCGTAGGGTCTCAAGGCGCTGGGGGGGGGGGGGGGTGCCGCTACTGCTCGAACAGCCAGGTCTTCAGCTTCTTCCTGAAGGAGAGGTGGTCTTGGGTCAGGCGCAGGTCGGACGGGAGGGAGTTCCAGGTCTTGGCGGCCAGGTAGGAGAAGGACCTTCCTCCTGTAGTCGCTCTTCGGATGCGGGGGACGGCGGCGAGGGCGTGGTTGGCTGATCGGAGGTGGCGTTTGGGAGCGTAGAAGTTGACTCGGCTGTTGAGGTAGCTCGGGCCTTGGTCGTGTAGGGCTTTGTGTGCGTGGGTGAGGAGGCGGAAGGTGATTCTCTTGTTGACGGGGAGCCAGTGAAGGTCTCTCAGATGTCCGGAGATGTGGCTGGATCGTGGAATGTCGAGGATGAGTCTGGCTGAGGCGTTTTGGATCCGCTGGAGTCTCTTCTGGAGCTTGGCGGTGGTCCCGGCGTAGAGGGCGTTGCCGTAGTCCAGTCGGCTGGTGACGAGGGCCTGGGTGACGGTCTTCCTGGTCTCTGTGGGGATCCACCAGAAGATCTTCCGTAGCATGCGTAGGATGTTGAAGCACGCCGAGGAGACGCTGTTGACTTGCCTGGTCATGGAGAGGGAGGAGTCCAGGATGAAGCCCAGGTTTCGTGCATGGTCTGTCGGTTTGGGTGCGGTGCCCAGGGCGGGAGGCCACCAGGAGTCGTCCCAGGCGGAGGGTGAGGAGCCCAGGATGAGGACCTCTGTCTTGTCCGAGTTCAGTTTCAGGCGGCTGGTCGTCATCCACTCGGCTACCTCTTTCATCCCTTCGTGCAGGTTGGCTCTGGCGGCGGCGGGGTCGTTGGTCAGGGAGAGGATCAGCTGGGTGTCGTCGGCGTAGGAGATTATGCTGAGGTGGTGTTTGCGTACGATGGCCGCGAGGGGGCTCATGTAGACGTTGAAGAGGGTGGGGCTCAGGGATGATCCTTGGGGGACGCCGCAGATGACTTCGGAGGCCTCTGACTTGTACGGTGGTAGGCGGACTCGCTGTGTTCTTCCGTCGAGGAAGGAGATGATCCATTCCAGCGCCTTGTCCTGGATTCCGATGTTGCTGAGGCGCCGTACTAGGGTGCGGTGGCAGACCGTGTCGAATGCCGCGGAGAGGTCTAGGAGGATGAGGGCCGCTGTTTCTCCATTGTCCATCAGGGCTCGGATGTCATCGGTGGCGGCGATGAGGGCGGTCTCGGTGCTGTGTTTGGCTCGGAAGCCGGACTGTGAGGGGTCGAGGGATCCGTTCGTCTCGAGGAAGGCGGCCATCTGCTTGTTGACGGTCTTCTCGATGACTTTGGCTGGAAACGGGAGAAGCGAGATGGGGCGGTAATTCTTGAGGTCGGTGGGGTCCGCTGTTGGTTTCTTGAGTAGAGCGCTGAGTTCGGCGTGTTTCCAGCTTTCAGGGAAGATGGCGGTGTCGAAGGAGGTGTTGATGATGTCTCGCAGGTGGGGTGCGATGACAGCGTCGGCCTTGTTGAAGACGTGGTGAGGGCAGGGGTCGGTCGGTGATCCGGAGTGGATGGAGTTCATCGTGCGGATGGTGTCTTTGGTGCTGATCGGGGTCCAGGCGTGGAGGGTGGTGGTGGGGGGGGGTGGCTGGTCGGTCGTGGTGTGCGTTGGTTGGTTGTTGAAACTGCTGTGTATGTCCGTGATCTTGTTGTGGAAGTATGAGGCGAGGGAGTTGCAGAGGTCTTGCGATGGGGTGATGTCGTTGTTTCCTGCGCTGGGGTTGGAAAGCTCTTTCACGATGTTGAAGAGTTCCTTGCAGTTGTGTGCGTTGTTGTCCAACCGGTCCTTGAATGCTGTTTTCTTGGCGGCGCGGATCAGCTGGTGGTGTTTCCGGGTGGCAAGTTTGTAGGAGGTCCTGTTGTCCGGTGTCGGTTCCCTTTTCCAGACTTTCTCGAGGGCTCGGCAGTTCTTCTTGGAGCTCTTGAGTTCGTCGGTGAACCATGGGGCCTTCTTGCTGCCGGGTCTGCTAGGCGGGGTCCTCAGCGGGGCGAGTTCGTCCGCGCAGTTGCTGATCCACTTCGTGAGGTTGTCGGCGGCCTGGCTGGGGTTCGCTGAGCTGGCAGGAGGGTGTTGGCTCAGGGAGGTGGCGAGCTGGTCTGCTGTGATCTTGTTCCAGCTTCTGCGGGCGGTCTGTTGCTGGTGTTGGTGGGTCGTCGTTCTCTTGAAGGTGAAGTGGACGCAGCTGTGGTCCGTCCATTGAAGCTCTGTGGCGTGGCTGAAGTCGATGTCTGTGCTGGATGAGAAGACGGCGTCGAGTGTGTGTCCGGCGAGGTGGGTGGGGGTGGACACCAGTTGCTTGAGTCCCAGGTTGGCGAGGTTGTCGAGCAGGGTGCTGGTGTTGTGGTCGTTGTTGTTCTCCAGATGGAAGTTGAGGTCTCCCAGGAGGATGTAGTCAGCGGAGGG
The DNA here is from genome assembly GCF_964263255.1 of Lissotriton vulgaris. Classification (NCBI taxonomy): domain Eukaryota; kingdom Metazoa; phylum Chordata; class Amphibia; order Caudata; family Salamandridae; genus Lissotriton; species Lissotriton vulgaris. The sequence continues at coordinate 1,886,356,508 of NC_141689.1, read as the reverse complement.
GAGGGCATGCGGGCTGATGAAGTCGGCGATGTCCTCGCTGAATTGCGTGCGTGGTCCAGGGGGTCGGTAGATCAGGGTGCCTCTGAGGGTGGTGTTCGGGTTGGTGTGGATCTGGAAATGCAGGTGTTCGGCGCTGGTCAGGGTGTTGTCGGTGCTGGTCGTGAGACGGATGGTGTTCCTGTGGATGATGGCGATGCCTCCTCCCATCTGGTTGGCGTTTCGGTCCCTCCGGACGATCTTGTAGCCCTCTGGGATAGCGATGGCGATGTCGGGAGCTGAAGAGGCGTTCATCCAGGTCTCCGTGAGGAAGGCAACGTCAGGGGCTGTGGCGTCTAGGAGGTTCCAGAGTTCGATGGCGTGTCTGTGGACGGAGCGGGTGTTGAGCAGGATGCACTTGAGGTGGGTGCTGCTGGAGTTCGACTTGGCGGGTGCTGGTGCGGGGCTGGTCCGGATGCAGGAGAACTTGCAGGCGTGGCAGCTGAAAGGTCCGTGGGTGCGTCTTGGAGTGGCTTGGTGGCATTCTGGGAGTCGGCCGGTGTTGAGAGCGATGAGGGTGGAGGCAGCGTACGTCAGGCGGGTAGGTCGAGGTCTTCGAGGTCCAGGGGTCCTGGCGCTGGACGCGATCCGGTCGCGGACGGGCGCAGACGGGCTTACCTTTGGCGCGCCTTCGGCGCACAATCGGCGCGCCCGCTGCGCGTGACCGCTGCGCGTTCGCACGGTCGCCATTTAAGGCGAAGTGCGCGGGTGGGCGGAGCAGCTGGGAGGCGGGAGCGGGGAGGGTTACAGAAGACAAAAAAGGGGCGGGGACAAGCGGCGGTGGCGGGAAGGGAGGGCGGGGGGCGGCGCGGTTCCAAAAGCTTCTCCCACCTTCCAGTGGGAAAGGAACCATGTATAAAAATAGGACTTTCAATCCCACTCTTCAGATCACTCCTGGAACTGCGGAAGGACTGTCAGACAACTGCCTGCTGTTGTGCTGTACCTGGAAGGAGAGCTTTGCTGCCTGGAGTCTACCATTAACCCTCAGAGGCCAGCCACGCTGTTGAGCTCTGCATCTTCACTTGAACCCAGGACTACCAGAGTGACTTCAGGGGCTAGTTCTGCTGGCCTCCTGTTGGGAGGCACACAGAATAAAAGGCACCCACCATCTTGAACTCGCACCTGTACCCTCCCAAACTCTTGTAACACTGTGTTATTATACTGCACTTCCGCCACCTGTACATAACACTACTAGGCTGTATCAAGGACTGAAACTTATCACCCTACTGTGTTCTTGTGGAATCTGACTATGTCACAGGGTGTGCATGTGTCATGTTCACCTTGCACTGTTGTCGCCCAATGTATGCTATTGTTGTGGGGCTCATCTATATGCAACTTAGACAATATCCACATTGCATATTCTTTTCAGCCCTGATGAAGTCTTGAGTTCACTCCCCCGACGAAACATGTGTTGGTTGGGCAACCTTCCAAGATTAAACAAGAACATAAAAGAACTTTGGAAATGTTTATTATTTCTTAAAGTATTTGCAAGACGTATATATGTACTTTGGATTGCCACATACAGAGTACTTACTCAACTTCAGAATTTAGACGTGTGCACAGGCTCTTTTCCAACATTATTCAATGCCTAAACTGCCCACTTGCACAGATTATCAGATCCTTTGGGTTTGACATTGTGTCCTATGCTAATGACACCCAACTAATGATCTCTGTTGGGCATGCTCCTAATATGGCTTAAAAAAGGTTTGCAAACTGCATGAGGAAAATCAAAAAGTGGATGGCTATCAACTTTCTCCAATTAAATGGCAAAAAAACACAGATAAGGCTGTTTGGCATGGCTCAGGAGTCTTGGTCATCAGACTGGTGGCCTGTCAAATAAAGTCCACCCCTGCCTGAAATATGTAATATTAAATCTGTGTGTCAAGCTAGACCAGGCACTTTCAATGAAGGGCCAAATCAGCACTATATATGCCACCTGTTTTTTCACTCTTCAGCTACTTAGGAAATCTTTTCTGTGGCTGCCTGCTTCATCAGGAGGAACCTTAGCCCAGTCAATGATCACTACCCACCTGGGCTATGGGAATGCACTGCAAGTTGCAGCAAATTAGTCATTATTGGCCAAGCTTCAGGTTGTGCAGAATGCTGCAGCCTGCGTAATCTGCCCCGCTCATCCTATGCTCCTATTTTGAAAGCCTATTACTTACTCCCAATCAGGAAATAGGCTATTCTTAAACTGTTTTACCTAACACACAATGCATTAACCACATGGCTTCCCTCATACGTGCATAACATACTAAGTTTATACCAGCCCAAGCATTTGCATAGAACATCAAACCAAGCTCTTCTGAAAATTCATTGCATTTGCACCTCCAGATTTGGTGGCAGATCCTTTTCTCTCCTTCCTCCACTCTATCGTAACAAGCTTCCTTTGCAATTCAAATGTGTCAGTATCTTTCTACATTTCAAAAACGTCTATAAACATGGTTATTCTAATGGATCTACCTGCACTTGCCATTTTCTGGTTGCTAGCGCTGAGATATATCTCCAGGTATGAGTTGTTTAGCGCTATATCAAATGCCTTTAACATAATATAACATGACATGACATGACTTGACATAACATAACACCAGTAGCGTTCTGGATAAGTCTAGTTGTAACTGGTCAGCTGAAAAATGTAAGGTAAGGCCCATTGTAGCTTGTTATATTCCTGTACCTTGAACTAGAAGTCAGCCTGAGACTCTTGGAGTCCAAGTCTTTGTTCTATGTGTAAGGGACAGAAGGTCCAGACCTTCAGGGCTCTTCCCAGGGCTCAGACTACAGGTTCAGGCCTCTCCTCATCTAGGGTACGGGGGATGCCAGATTTAGGACAGGCACCAGCTTATAGGTAGGGGCAACTCCTGACTCTTCCCAAACCCCCTAACCAATGGGTTAAAAGTTACCAGGTGTTAATCCACCCACTTTCATGTGTACCCTATTGCATACAATCACATTGTGCCCCTCCCTGCCTAAATACACATGGTGAAAACCTTCTCCCATTGTGCAGATCCTGTATGCCCACACCAGATGTGTGACCAGGGAAATGAGCAACCCTTCCTCTGTGGTTAGTTCACACCAGTAGTTCTGGGGGCATCTATTTCTATACTAGTACTGGTATCTTGCAGACAGGGCAAAAAAGAATGGGTCTGTACAGGTGTCATCTGGCATCTGCCTGTCACAGATGAGGGCTCCTTGAATTTAATAAAGTACCTGTGTCCTGCTCAAATGGTCATTCTGTCAGTGGAACAGAAACACCTCCCTCCACCCAGGCCTTTGTCTTTGTTCTGGGAGCAGTTTTCACACTTCATTCATGGATGGAGAACTCGGGAGGGCTACAGCTTGGAAAGTAGCCTCCAGAGGTTTTAGGCTGGGAAACTCTAACTTTCTAAATGCACTTTTACCTTCACATTTATTAACCCTCAGACTGAGTTAGGCTTTTAATAAATATTACAAAGAGTCTGAAAATGAAATTTCTAACACGTTTCCTAAATGCAGATAGCATTATTAAATGTAATAGTGCCTCCCTGTTTTTCTCAATGCTTAGCTACTCTGAAAATAGCTTTAGGTGCTAGTCAATGCAAGGATGTTTACATTTCTACATGTTCTTCTTTTAAATACCACACACACTTCTTTATGGGCTATAAGGTATACTTAAGGGTGACTTACTAAGTTTTAAAAGAAAGGCTTAGACCTATCCAATTGGTTTATTTCAACAGATTGAATTTATTTTAAAGACTGCTTCAATCAGGCTACAATGTTTAGCCTGAAGTCATGTTTACACTGCTACTGTAGGACATGGCACAATCGTTGCTGCAGTCAACAAGTGGCATTTAGCTTACTGGCCCTGTGTACACCTTGTGCCATATACTAGGGACTGACAGATAAGTGAAACATGCCAATTAGAGTTTTGATCATTCAACCATGCTAAAAGGGGTAGCACAGGTACTTTACTACTGGACAGCAGAGTTAAGTTCTACAGCTGGCAAAAATAGATAGGGCAAACATTTTCGAGTACAACAAATAAAAAATAATAATTCTAACAAGGTAAAATTCAATTTTCTTGCAGGGTTTGCATATCAAACCAATGTAGAAAAAGGTTAAAAGAAGATGCTGATATCAGTATTTGTCGCCACTGTTTCTCCCTCTAAAACCATTGTTCTGCTTCTGCTTCAGAATTGTCAGAAAAAGGCTGAGAAACTGTAAATAATCTCACTTGATTAATGTAGTTTCTGTCCAAACCACAAGCTGTTACATCAGGTGTTTGCCCTTTGGATTCTTGCATGTTTGTCAAAAGAAAATCCATAAGTCTGCTTTTTTTATTTCCTTGTGGCATTCTATGGATTGGACTGTTGAAAAAACGGTGTGTTGTCAAATATCCCAGTCATGTCTTGCTTGGTAGAGTTCCTTCGGGGCATATTATCAAGGGCCGTATCACCGCTTTTGCAGCACTTTTTGCCGAAAAAGCAGCAATATTTTTATCGCCCTATTATCAAGCCTGCACTAACATGCGTTAGCGCGAGCTTTCAGGCGTTAGCTGCCGCATTTTCTATTGCCTTGCAGGTCAGCGATATTTATCACTAATGACATGCAAGGTAGGTGTTCGTAACCTAAATTACACGTAAAAGGTCACTAATCCGACTTCGCTGTATTAGCAAAGTTGTCCGGCGATAATAAAAGTCACGCTACGCCCCAATGATCGCAGGTTTTCAACACCTGATAAAATCCTGACTAAACATGGTGATACATGGGGGTACATAAGGGGGACAGTAGCCCAGAACTCCCATCTGAGGAGCAACAGCCACTATAGAGGTAGGTGTCATGCTGCATGGTGCCGTTATATTGTAAGGGGGGACACTGCAGTGCATCCGGCCTGTCACATAACTTTGTTATTGGCATTCACTGAATTACTGACTGCATTATTGAAGTCATGCAATTTCAATTCATTATTCATGCTGCAGAGTGCCGTACTCATTGGGCCATTGATCGTGTCAAACAGGGAGTTTTCAGGCATATTATGGCATAATATGAGGCATATGCAGGCGCTATACAAGTATCAATTTACATATTATGAGGTATTGCTGCTAAAAAAACGCTAACACGCTGCTCCCATGCTATTGCATGTTTGCCTATTGCACGTTAGCGGCAGCTATCGCTTCCCGTGTTCATAATAGGTCGATAAGAATGCGAAAAGTGTCCAGGAATAGAAGCTATAACAAAAATCACTCTACCTTTCGCTGGCAATCATTATCCCCATTTGTCGCTAATATGCCCCCACATTCATTTACATGGACAAGAGATCAGCTGGATACTAATGGCACTATGTAGAATAAACTTGTAAGCTTGAACAGCCTTAAGCAAGGGCGTGCCCATGCTCCATTGTTATCCTCGCTATTTTTGATAGTTTCTTTAGGACAAGGGGTTTTCCTCCCAAGATGAAGGACCATCATATTAGTATTTTACTGAAAGTCGATAAATCTTGTGCGAGTTGACCTGACAGTGATAGGTTTCTAAGACAACTCAATGCTCTAACTACCTACTGTGACCTCAACTGTTTAACAATTAACACTTTTAAAGATCAAGTGATGCATTCTGAGGATAAACAAACTTCTTTTTGCTGCGTTCTGTGTGGCTGTAGGCTTATAGTGGTTAAGCAACACAAGTATTTGGGTGTTCTACATACAGGTGATATATATGGAACACCACACTAGTAGGAAAAAGCAAAATTAGCTTTTAGGCACTGAATGTATTAAAAAGATGTAGGCCTTTATTTATGGATTGATAGAGCTGTGAGTCATGCTGTAAATCACCAGATTTCCAATCCCACAATACTAGTGGTTCTACTGCTTTATATAGAGTCTTGTTCCAATCTTTCTCCTCTATCTCCCCATCACTGCCATTGTTTTGCCTGTTTTCCGCCTGTTTGATTTTTGTATCTTGTGCCCATTTTTCTCCTGTCTCCCCCTCGCTGCCCCGTTCCACCGTTGCGTCCTGTGCGGCCCCGTCCCCTCTCTGCCATTTGCTGCCCCTGCCTCCCCCATCCCGCCTCTCAGCAGCTCCTCCCTCCCACATCCCCATATAGGGCGGCTGCTGCTTCTCTTCCAGCAAATGATTGACTTGTACACCAAACTTTGCCCTCAGGCTCTATAGTACATCCTTCCACTTCATTCTCCTACTTTCCTGAGACAATTTGCCCAAATATTCCAATCTTACCTTTAGCCACTGCCCTGCGCACTACAGCTGGCGATTGGTGCCTGACCGCATCCAGTGGCTCTGTTGAGAGGGGGAGTCCTGTGGGTCACCAGACTGGGTTGCACGAAAGAGAATTGGGAGAGGGTGAACCCAACTCTGATGAGTTAGGTGCAAATACTTTCACCGGACCACCGATATGTCCCGAATTGAATATTTTCTGTTAGACCTGAGATTATGGCCCAATGTTGTTGACATGGTTGTAGGGTCTACTACGGATAGTGATCACAATCCCCTCAAGCTAACCCTAATCTCTCCCTGGGCTAGATGCCCTAATTCTTCTAATGCCACTCTTGCCACCAGGGTGATTCATACTACCAACAAATGGGAACGGGTAGCAATGGACCCGGAGAAGTTAGCTCTAATTCACAACCAACTTCAAGGCCAGTACTAAATTGATGCTTAGTCTGACAGAACCCCCGGGTGATCTTCCCAAGATTGCTGACTGTCAGACTAACTGTTTTAACTTGTTGGCTACTTATTTTAAAAATACGACGACACTCAGGGTTGGAAAAAAAGTTGAAAATCGTAGTTTGCTTGGTTCACACGAGAATGCAGGGACATTAGAACACAATTGGCCTCCGCAAACCGATCAAATAAGGTAAATCAAGTGAGGGAAAACAGGCAAAGCTACAAGAAAGCAATTCTCAAGGCCAAATAGGATTGGGAAGTGGAGCGTTGGTCACTGATCAGCAATGATTGTGCAAAAAAAGGCACACAAAGTTTTTGGCTTTTAGTAATTAGGGGTGAGGAAAACAGGTTCCAGTCTCCTGACAATAATATTGCCATTGAGGAATGGCATTGCCACTTCTCGTCTCTGTACACTGGAGGGCCTGTTCATGCTAACAAAGACCCAACAGTCGATTATGACAGCTCTGATATTGATGGGTTATTTTCCTTAGCTGAAATAAGATCCAGTATTAACGCAATTATTGGATCCAAAGCCCTCAGTCCGGACGCTATCCCTGGTGACTTATTTGTCAGTAACATTGAGAATTGGCCATTGTATATTATTTTGGCCCCATAATTCTGTCGTCATGGAGAGGAGCAGAGGTAATCCCAGTGTTCAAGGTGGGTGATCGCTCACTGCCCTCGAACTATAGACCTATTAGCCTGTTCGACAGTGCCCAAAAGGTCTTTGCCCAAGCACTTCTTACAAAAATCTAAGTTTGGATAGAAGACAATAACATTCTGACCCATTTTCAAGATGGGTTTAGACAGAACCTCAGCACTGTCGATCAGGTTTTCCGCTTCCTATTACTAACTTGGAAGACAGTGATAATTTCTCGGGGAGACTTATAGGTAGCTTTTATTGATTTACAGTCTGCTTTTGACCTCTTCCCCAGACAAAAACTCTGGTGTGTCTTGAAGGAAATGGGTATCCCACCTGGAATGTTGTCACTGACCATTCGCCTGTAAGTGAACAACTATGCAAGGGTACGATGGGGTAACCAGGGTCAATTATCAGACCCAATCAGGGTCAAAAGATGGGTCCGACAAGGGTGTGTAATGGCCCCCATTCTCTTCTCACTCTTCATTAATGGTGTTGTCCAGTTTCTCACTGAGAGCCCAGCCGATGCACCAACCCTTGGGGGGCCAAAGTGACAACCTTACTTTTTGCGGTCAACACTTTGATAGTTTCCAAGACCCAGAGTGGCCTGTAATCTCTCTTAATACGCTTCAGGTCTATTTTTGCACTATGAGGTCTTGAGATAAACACCACAAAGACCAAGCTCTTAATGATTAACCCTCACCAATCTTTTAAGGAATAGCTTTTTCTAGAGGGGAAACCACTAGAGAGTGAGTACCTTTGATTACTTGGATATCACTCTCTCCGACGACCCTTCCTGGAGACATCATGTTAAGAGGCAGAACCTCCAGCTAGGGCGCATCTCACCGGCTTTGATCAAGGAGCACAAGATCTCATCGAGCAAGCCAATAGATGCTCCCCTCTGCATTTACAATCACAAATCAGTAGGTGCAGCTCTTTATGGGACAGAACTCTGGGGGTTCGAAAAACTGGATGCACTCTTATTGACCGAAAATAAATTTCTGGGATCACTTTGCTCTCTGACACAGAGTACCCCCTGCAACCACTGAGATTTGATATGGGTAGATTCTGAATTGTCCAAAAAGGCCCAGCTACGCCCCTTGCTATTTTGGCCATGCATAAAAAACAACCCTGAGCTACAACCATAGACTGCTGCTTTGGACGAGGTATATGTGCTGGACTGCCATAAGAAATTTGGCTGGCTAACCAAGGTGAAAACATTGATGTCCACTCTAGAAATGGAAGGCATATGGGACACTGATTCTCCTGAATCACTTCCTAGCAAAATCCAGGTTAAGAAATGTTATTGGGACTGGGTGGTGCAGTCCCTTATCTCCAATCCATCTAGCAGCTCTTTGTCACTTGATTTTATGGAGTTCAAACTGGAAGGCGCCATTGAGCAATATTTGGAAGTTATTATAAATCCCCAGGATAGGAAACTCTATATGCTATTCAGATTTGGTTCCCTTCCTATTAATACCTTTATTGCCTCCTGGCATCAGCCTACGTCCTGCAGCAGAGTCCAGCAGTCACATTCTTTTTGCATGCCCTAGGTACGACCTTCTGAGATCTAGGCAGATTGCACCTGTCTGTAGACAACTAGGTACCCGCTCTTACAGTGAGGTAATACTTCTTAAATTATTTTATACATGTATCTATTTATTAGTCTTGTGCTGAACTAATATTAGAACTGTACCTGCATGACCATGACGGGTCATGCCTTTAACTCTTAAATCATAGACTTTTGCTTTTACTGTTCTTGGATATACTTTTTAGCTGTTCTTCGTGCTTTTGTAACTCTGCTTAATTATTTGCATTAGATGGTCTGAGCTGAGCCAGCCATTGGGAATTTGTAATCAAATTTTCGTGTCCTCTGCACTTTAGGCACTAACACTTTTAAGGCATTGATTCAACGATTGGGGAGTAGGCTGCTTCTACTAATCCTAGGTACAGGCTCTTCTATAAAGGTTACCCACTCTATATACTCAATGCACAAGCACCTTTGTGGACTTTGTTTACCCCCGGAGTATTAGGAAGTCTGAACTCTAAAACGAAAAATCTACATGCTGCTACGGATTGTTATTTTAAATTTGATTGTTTTATTATCTCTGTATTGTATTGTTTGGTTGTGATACTTTAATGCCTGTAATGGCCAAAATATAGTTATTGACTGGCTGGCTAGTATTTATTTTTTGATGATGCTGCCAAAGCCCTTTCTAGTGGAGAGGTTTTGAACAGGGCTTGATGCTCAATGGAATAGAAGGCCCATGAGAAGTGCAGTAGTGTAAGGAGATATTGGATACAGGTACATGAATATGAAGCATATAATCAACTACTGAATCAACTCACTGTGGAATTAGGTTTTGATCTTCTATTACAGGGAGATGGAAACCGCTTTTTCAATTATCTTGTCCCATAATGAAAGAGGATGGATGAAGGATGAATAAAGTATTATTAATAGCTGACCTTGAGATTCACCAAAAGTGTTCTTCAAAATTGACAGGGGGATACTGTCTTAATTAGTAGTGATTTTAAGACAGTTGTGGAATCCTGAGGCAGAAATAACGGAAAGATTGCTGCAGTGAGGTTACTTCAATGAATTGCAGTTGGCACAGTGGAGGAGTGGCTAGTGTTTGGGAGTTGTTTAAGTAGCACCAGATATCGTCAATCTTGAAAAAGTTATTTATGGTGGTGCATTTTACTTTAGAGTCCCCAGCAGCTGAGTCAGGTAAGTGGTTGATACATTCTCGATGGTCTTGAAGAGCTAGCTGTTTCAATTGGAGGTTTTGAGGGTAATGGTGGTATAGTAGGCTGCCTTGGCTCTGTCTTATGTTTCTTTGTCTTGACAGGTCTCCTTGCAGATGCGCTTGGTGCATTTTCTTTTCCTACCTCCTGATGAATTACTCACTCTCTATGATTTCCTGATGACTTGATCTTCAAGAACAAAGAGTTAAGAAGAGTCTGGTCGTTTATCAACATGTAGAGGTTGTATCTGAGATTGGAGAACAGGAGATTGATGTTAACGTTTGATCTAATGCTGCTGCTAGTGCAGTTTAAAAGGTTTCAAAGTATGCATTCTTCAATTAATCTTCATTTACCTTTGTGGCTTTCATCTTTCCTGGTTGACAAGTTGAGTAGACCAAGCTTAAAGCTATGGCTGAGTGGCTGGTTCAGGTCAGGTGTTGGAAGCCTATTTGGTGGGATTGGTCAATAAAGAGCTGATGAAATTCATGATGTACTCTGCTCTTCACATGGGGTTACTGTGTGATAATTCATGCCCAACCGTTTATAGATTACCTTGTTCATGGTTTTGCTGAATGCAAAACCTGAGAAATGGAAATCTCTTAGGAAGAAGGCTGCAACAATTAGGTTGGATATCTTGTACTTGAAGGTTGAATTCATTTTTGGTAGGTGGCATATTAGGTTAAAGGTAATCTCTGATTATAGAAGGTAATCTCTGGTTACATTAGGAAGTGGTGGGATAGGATCTTGAAAGTGCTAATAAATGGTTATTGTGTGCAATGCCCTGTTGATTTGTTAACGGTACAATGCATGCCCTCCTTCTTTTGGGGCAATCAGTGTGGGACATGCTTTAGTTCTATGTGGCATCACGCCAAACTTGTAAGTGCACATGGGGAATAGCTAGGTTTACTTAGAGGTGCAATATTGTGAGTGATGATGACAGTCTTATTTGTTGGATGCATGCTGGACTGTGGACTGAACAGTGATCATCATGGTGTGCAATGTGATGAATGGGATGATTAAAAAGCTGGGCCGGCTATGATTGGGGGATAGGAGCAGTTTAAGTGTTTGGGGGTATGGAATGTTTAGGATGGTGTATGGGGATGTGGGTAGGATGATCATGTTTGCTTCATGAATGGATCACTGAGACATGGGATGTGGGAGAGAATGTTAAAACCATTGACAATTGTCAGTGGACAACAGCACCAAACAGGACATGCACTTGTCTTCGGTGACCATTAGCTGAGAGTGACCAGGTGATTGACAACTTGGAAAAGCTATCAGTAAAGATCTGGGTCTTCACTGGCTAGCTCTGTGACTTTATAGATCGGCAAGATGTCAAAAGTTCATCTGTTAAATTATTATGCTGTTGCTGCTGTTTTTAAAGCATGAAGTATGGCTCTCCTATTTGTGAATGGTATGCACAGCAGGAGGAGTGGGATATAGTGCAAATAACCGGTTGGCATATATGGCCTATTGTGATGGTAGGTGACTACACAGTAATGATAATCCGTATCTAGAAAACATCAAACAATGGCACTGTTATATCGATGATATCATTACAATCTGGAAAGGTTCAACACAAAGGCTCTTTTTACATTTCGTGAATGGCTCCACTGATGATCTAACGATCTTTCTTTCACAATGAATTATGATAGACACAAGCTTAATCTTCTGGACCTCTGGCTACAACATAGAAATGACTGCTGGCTAATACACACTTTACAAAGTATGGTAAATTGTGACACCTTTTGATATCTCCTTTTTGATGAGATTCTTTTTCCCTGCAAGATTTGGACCCAGCATACCCTGTGTGACTGCGAGGACAGTTGTTTACATTTTTGTACATATGTATAATTTTGGATTAATTCAAGTTGGTTTCCTTACTCTCGTCCTGAGGAGGCCCAGAAGAAATTGGGGGTCGAAACACGTCCGCGTCGACAGTTTTGACAGGATGAGTCCGCTTGAATACAAGAAATATTATTGATTTTTTAAGCACACTTGATAGATGTTTGTAGAGGTGTTGTAACCTCGTGTGCATAGAGGACTACCTCGCAGTGTATCACCCAGATTAAGTGCGTGAACACTGATTATTATAGAAATAAGTGGGTACAGGCAATTAAGATTTGGTTTATGTGGTTTTATATAAATGTCTGTGATGTAAATGTTTATGTATATATGCATTTGTATGTTCTTCAGTTAAAAACAAAAACAATGATTGACTCTTTCAAAGCATGTCTCAGTGGTATGTGTACCTTTGAATAAGCCCCTCATAAATTGAAATAGGACTTTGCACTATTGTTAGGGTAATTTGATGTCCGCTATGACTAAGTAAATGTAGAGATATTGATTCCTCCGTGTACTTTGTTCTGCATAATCGGCTGCAGAATGCATCCTTAATGCTGGACTTCTCCCTGCAAGCCCATGTTGATAGGATTCTCGACGATGATCCAGATCTTGCATCACACTCTCCCGCCCCCTCAGAACTGATGCCTTACTTCGGCTGTGCTACACATACTCAACATGGGACTCCACAACTTTCTGCAACCAGTATTTAAGGTTCTCTTGCTCAGCGGGCAGCCTGAACTTGTGACTTTGTCCAGGTCTAGCACAAATAGATATCCACAGTTGCCCTTTGTGCTTTTTGGCACTATTTGCACTTACATCTTTAAAATTGCATATCTCAAGTCTTACTCAGAAATGAAATAGGATTCCTGGTTGGCTGAGGTATACACCCAGGCCAGGCAGGAACCACCACTTAGAGTAAGATGTAATGCATCTGTTTTAGCAGACACCAGCTGTAGAATCCATTTCTGAGGTCCAGATATTGGAGGCGGCACCACAGACAAGATTAGGACTCATGGAAGGCAGAGTCATGCAGCACCAGCAGAATTGTGGAAAGTCTTTTGTGTACCTGAGACTTCTTAAAACTGGAGAAAAGCCAGCAAGCCCTTAGAGATCATTTGGAAGGAAGGCAGAGTCCAGCTCTCCTTCCAACAGAGTTAGGGAGATGCGGACAGCAGGGCAACAAGCAGAAAATCACTCCTTCCAGAAAAGCAGTCCAGTTGAGTCCTTCACACAGCTCAGCAGTCCTTCTGATAGAGGTTCAATTCAAGATCCAGAAGTGTCTGATTGTAGGGGTCAGAGACCCAGTACTTAAACCCAAATGTGTCTTTAATGTAGGAGGTGACTCATGGGAACTCTCAGAAGTGCATAAGGATCCCTTTCAACCCAGTCCTGTCTGCCAGGCTACCTGCGAGGGGTAAATCAGTGATTTGTATGTGCACCGGACACTACCTATTGAAGTATTAGAGTTACCCCCTCCCATTCCTCCCTGCCCAGGAAGACCAGTCAGAATGAAGATGAATGTAGCTGAGTGCTCAGAATGCAGATAAGCTTCACCTTCCTTTTTTGTGGTTGTCTAGAGGGAATACATAAAGTGTAGCTGTCACCCAACCCAGACCTGTATTGGCTACAGACTGTCAGGCACAAAAAGCAGTAAATACAGAGAAATGTCCACTTTCTAAAAGTGTCATTTCCAAAACAGTAATGTAAAATCCAACTTCGCCAGTAAGGAAGACTTATTATTACCATTCCAAATAAATCAAACATGAAAAAGCTACCAATGCTTGCCTATGAGTGAGATAGGCTTCACAGTAGTGAAAAACTAAATAGGCTGTTTATCACTACCAGGACATGCAAAACATAGAGGTACATGTCGTACATTTTACTATCATGGCACCCTGGTCTTAGGGTTAGTTAGAGCTTACCTTTGGGGTGGCTTACATGTAATAAAAGGGGAGTTTAAGGTTTGGAATGTAGTTTTAAATGGCTAGTCGAAACGGCTGTAAACTGCACACACAGGCACTTTAGTGGAAGGCCAGAGACCAGTTTGAAAGGTTACTTACATGGGGGATACAATGAGTGCTGTAGGCCCACTAGTAGCATTTGAAAAAAAGGCACTCGGTATATGGAATAACATTTTACAATGGACTTGCCAATACAACAAATTTGCTAATAAGGTATTCACCCATGTCATCCTGTTTGTGGGAGAAGCACATTCAGTTTAGCACTGGTTAGCAGTGGTAATGGGCTCAAAGTCCTAAGGCCAGCAAAAAGATTCAGAAAAAATGGGAGGCAAAGTGTAAAGCATTGGGCGTTAGACCACCCTAAGGATGACAAATCTAACAGAAAATGAATGCCAAATGAGTTAAAAAAAGACATCAGTAATAAAAAGAATCCAGCAAGAAAGGGTAAAAATGAATTAGATGCCCACATAAAGTCAAACTGTCAGGAATTATTTACCGCAGCTTACACCTCACAGGCAAAGCACATACTAAACAGAAAACAAAAAGAAATCTTACTTGGCTCAAGGAGATTCATAAAGTGGAGGTAGTTGCTAGCAGAGGTCGATTCTGTTTGCTCCTCTCTGTACTATGTTCCATAAACTCCTATGTTTTCATGTTCTTTTTGTGCTACAGAGAGTTGTTTGTCAGAGAGATATTTTGTCTGTATATTATCTGTCTTTGGTGTCCCACTAAATAAATTGATTAGCATACGTTGGAAGAAAATAGAAGGTTAAGAGATGCTGCTAATCTGCAGTCACTGTGTGTCTTCAAGGAAGATAAAAAGTGACACTTCAATCTCAGAGATGAAAATGAGGTCATCATTAGATAATACTTGCCCTTCCCACATAGTCATTGTACAGAACAAAGAGCATAAGCAGAAATATGCTTTGCAATATAAGTAGTTTCACATATGCTGGATACGCAATAATGGCACTGGTATTCTTAAAAGGACTGAAATGGTACACCATCATCAGTCATCATTTGTTTTTTAAAAGACGTGAAGCACAGGAGTGTGGAGGACCACAATATTTACCTTGATTTAGAAGGACAGGTTTTGACATTGCCTACACAGGACCACAATATTTACCTTGATTTAGAAGCACAGGTTTTGACATTGGCCACACTTCATAGGGAATGCTTTGCCTAGCATCAAGGGATGGGCTTATGAAGCTTATTTAACATAAATACTTTAGGAGGCTATCTAGACATCTCTTCAGAATATATGTTTGATTCCTTCGAAATATCGGTTTTGTACTTCCAAGGAGAGAAATCATTTTGAGAGGAAACCTTGGGATCTGCACCGTTTATCAAAGAGAGCTGGATGAGGACACTCCTGCTAAAGTTGATTGTGGCATTTTTAGAAAGCAGTTTCAGGGACCCATTCTCCTGAATGGTTTATTAGTTTGGGTGGATTGAGACCACCATGAGTAATAAATGCACTATCTTGTTAGGTCCAGTTAAAGGTTTCAACATTTTCAACGAGAGTTAACCCCTGGTAGCTATGTCACAGAGGAGAAAGGCTTAACTTAGAACAATTGCGTAAAGCATTTAGAAATTCCGAAACAGGTCAAAATCCAAAGCACAACACAATAAAAATCCCACTTCAATTTGGAGTAATAGTGTAGAATTTAATGAGCAAATTTACAAACAATTTAATTCATTAATCAATTAAATTAAATTAACAAACACAAATCGAATAGGGAGCACTAGAAATATGAATTTGTAAAGATTTAAGGAAAAATAGAGCGAAAAAGAATAATACTCCAATAGTAGTCAGCAGTGGCCTGTAGACTGGGATGTAGGTGCAATTTCAGACTGATTGCAAAGGGCACAGGTTGGACACAGTACCAAGGTCGACCTAGTAAAAGGTTTTACCTTAGGACATAGGGGCACATGCATCAAAGTTAGGAATTGCAAATCCTTAATAACGATTATTAAGGAATCGCTATTAAGGAGTCACAATTACCTATGCATGTAGGTTTTGCAGTAAAAATTGTGATTCCTACATATTCCTTAATAGTGAATCACACATTACAATTCGCTATTAAGGAATGGCTTATCATTCATTCCTACTGTACTTCAAGTTTCCATTCTCTGGTCTTTAATTTAACAAATTAGGCAAACTGAGATTTACAATATTGAGTTTCTTTAAGTGTTGTGTTGAGTAAACATACTTGGGGGGGGAAATGTACAAAAGAAAAGTCAATTTTGGACATAAGACACCTAGACGGACTTGCAGCTGTTCATGGCACATTGAAGTAACCAAGGCGTCCAGGGCAGCACAGGAAGATTGAAAGAAGATTGGGCACAGAGGGAAAACAGCCCAGCACAAGGCATGCAGTATGGCACAGAGAACCTCCACAGTGCTGGGTTGGTTTTTGGACCCCTGGTTCCACTGCAAAATGTGTAACTACATCCATAGATGTGAGGAAGTAGCAGCAGAGAGTGTCTACCCAGCAACGCGAGTTCCCCTGTTTAGAGGCCCTCCTGCTGCAACGCCCATATACCCCAGAAGAGGGGTGTTGGACTTGGCCCTTTTGGCAGGTTCACCCCGAAAATGTTTGCCTTCTCCTAGCCTGTTTCTGTAACCTTGTGTTGGTGATTTTAGGCCTCTGCACAATTTTTCACGGTGGTCCAGTTTAAAGTGCGCTCTCTGAGTATGTGTGGTGAGACTGGCCTGCCCTCCCATAGGAATGAATAGGATTATGTGTGTACATGGTAGTTCCTGATGTGTGGTTCGTGAGATTAAATGCTGCGCGACGGTGAGCGCAGATTTACCGTTTCTAGTGTAGAAGTGCCACTTTTTAAAGTGGGCATTTCTGTGTGCAGTGTGATGTGAATTGCCTGTCTGGCCTGTGAGTGACAGGGGCTGGCTGATGTGCTTGGCTCCAGGAGCCAGGATGGGTCTGCTCGGTGGTGAATGGAGAGATCTGCATGTTGATGGAAGGGAGGAGTTGCACCTGGGACCTGAATAGGTCTGTGCCTTCCCTCCACAATGCTGGCTCCACCCCCTGTAGTGCATCTGTTGTCCCTAGCCTAGCCAGTGAAAGGGAGAGAGGGGATGAGCAAAACAAAGTGCTCAGTAGTTCCCCTAAACCAGTTGTAGCTGGTTCTCCAATTGCCTGTGTCTTGTAGACAAAGGATTATGTGTGTATAAAAGAGGGGCTGTGACCCCATGATTTTGTTCTTGTTTTGATACTTGAAACTACCAGGGACATGCTGCTGCTGGGGCCCAGGGGAAGGCTTGCCTCCCTAGGCCCTACCCTACCCCTGGAGGACTTCTTCCTTTGCGGAGGAGCTGGTTGCTCCATTTCTTTACCTGAGGACTTTGTGTGACTGCTTTTGTGCTTTTTGGCTCGAGGCCAGGACTTTGCCCATGCTTCCTGCGCCTTAGGAGCGCCTCCTTTGAATCCTGGCCCCAGAAGAGAGCGAGGAGCGGATGGCAGGCAGCGCGGTGCTGCCGTGAGCCGAGGGAATCCCGGCGCAAAGAATTCCCACGGGGCGCAGGCATCATTGCGGGTGCCCGCCCCGTGTTTGGATCTCTAAATTGCCTGGTACTTAGCTACGGGTGCTCATCCCGTTTTTTTGTGCTTAACTAAGCAGGTGCACAACCCGCTGTGTATTTGCAACTATGGAGGGAGCCTACCCCTCATGGTATCTCGAAGATGTCTGCTCCTGGCCGCAACAGCGCGACCAGGAAGTCAGGCACGATTGTGATGGACATGGGCGGGGCTTCCAGGATGGAAGGGAAGCTCCGTGAGAGAGAGGATGCTGGTGCTGGTGAGGACTCGAGGCTCCCATGAGCAAGGGGGAGCCCCGCGGTAACGGCCAAAAGAGAAAACTCGAGCCTTTGCGATGCCCAGGAGACGTGCTGCCGCAGACAGCGAGGCTCCCCAGCGTGAGGGAGAGTCCCGCCCGCTACACCACCGAGGCGCCCGAGATGTGGAGAGGAGAAGCACTTGTGCGAGGGGGGGCACGAGACACATTGTCGGTGCCTGCCTCCCCGCGCTGAGCAAAGAAGTGCCCACCAGAGCCCGGTGAGTGAGAAAGGGCTAGGGGGCTCTGTGCGGCCAACTGATGGTGCCTGATTGAGGCACAGTATTGTTGTGGCATGTAGAGCAGCCCCAGATGGCAGCAGGCAGCTCCAACTTCGTGGGCAAGTTTATCCCAAGAGCCAGTGCTCTTCGCGTTCCGTGGGCAAGTTCTTCTGGCGACTGTATTCATGTTGTCAGAGCCAGTGTGCTCCAACGTTTGGAGGCATTTTTTATTATGTAAGGAGCCAGTGGGCTCCTGGGGCCTAGTTGATGTCGGAGCCAGAGGGCTCCAATGCTCCTCATGTTTGTCTTGCAGAGCCAGGTAGCTCCACAGTTTGGCCCCACTATTCCAGAGGCAGATGACTCCCCGTGAGGCTGCTTTCATGACAGAATCACAGAGGTGGCACAGAGGAGCCAGGCCTTCCCCCAGCTGCGTAGCACTTAGGGCCAGCTGCATCGTTTAGGCCCCATGTAATGGTTCTCAGCTGCCCAGCAAGTAGTGGGCAGCTGCAACGTTTATGTTTGCGCAGATTGCACACCCCTGACTGACACTGCCTTGGCAGCGCACCCTGACATTCTGGACACAGGGTATTGGAGCCCCTTTGGAGATGGCCAGTTGGCCAGGGGGGCCTAGTGGATGTATAGGGAGCAAGGGCCTAATGTGATTTATGTGCTGAAGTGATTGTGGTGCTAGGAAATGTAATGCATTCAGTATGTTTTACGCACCCAGTTTGATACCTCTAGATAAGTTTTAGGCTTATTAGGTTATTCTGCATTTCATGTGGTTATGCTAGTGAGATGATGTTTCACTCTGTGATTTTCGCCCCTAATGTCAGTTATACTTAGGAGGTAGGGTCTAATGTGTTTAGACTAGAGAGTAGATTGCATAATGTGCTTATGCTGGTGAGGTTGGCGCAGGATGTAATTCGCTCCTGATGGGACTGTGCATAATGTAGTTTATGTTACAGGTTGAGGTGTAGCACAGTGATTACCAGTAGTTACTGGTTGTATGTTTATGATCTATTTTTACTTGTACCAATTTCTGCTAAGTGCTGATCCTGACAGTGGCCCACGAGGCCCTGTCCTGTGTAAATAATCCCTTGTGAATGTTGCCCGTGCCAGTTGGCACAGTGTGTGTAATGTGATTACTATCTAATGTGTTATGAGAATACAAAGGATATTTTTATATAACCTTGTGTGGAGTTCCTTTTGTAGTGTGCCTGGGATCATGTTGCTGTGTGCGTGCGCAAATGCTTTACACATTGCCTCCGGGATAAGCCTGACTGCTCGTGCCAAGCTACCAAGGGGGTGAAGAGGGGTTATCTTTGGCATGTAGCTCCCTTGTCCTGGCTAGAGTAGTGGTTCCTGCCTGGCTTTGGGGAAAGCCTTAGCCAACCAGAAATCTCATTTCTAACAAGGGGAAACATTATAGAGGCCCCCACGGGTGCGAACTGCATAAAGCCCTCATCGCTGCTAGTGGGGCGGAAAGCAACGCACTTCCCACCTTGCTGCCAGTAACTGCCTACCTGAAGAGGTGCGGCCCTCTATTATCGGTGGTATTGTGGCTAAGCGGCGATACAGAGAGAGAGGCTAGTGCAGCAACAATAAGTGAGGACCGCCCTCCGCACAGGATTCTCCTGCGACCATCATGATGTCCGCTTAACTGGGGAGCACTCCAGCGATAGCGTCCACCTTATAACACCCGCTCTTACCTGTTAAAACTGATGATCTTTCGGTGGGGCTCTAACCACATACAAACTCCCAAAGACGCATGGTGGCATTTCCAGCATCAGCAGTCTGGTGCAGCAAGATGGCGGAAGCCCGGGTCTGACTCGGTGACGGACCGTGAGGTGCAGGCGGCCAGTGCACCGGCCCCCAAGTGAAGCACCCCCTGAATAAATGGCAAGAGAGCCCCCCTGCGCTGCCGAGACTGTATGGCGCCGGGTAGAACAGCTAACACTGCACATAGAACTCACCAAGTTCACTGGAGGCCACGTGGTGAGCACGAACGGCAGACCCTAGGGGGGCCCCGTGACATGCGGTGACCCTTATGATTTTTGCCATCCTAGTGTCACTGTAGTGACAGGGGCCACATTCCACCAGAACCCGGAAGTTAGAACCGGTACGTCCATGCCCGACCCTAAGATGGACGCCCCTCAGGACATCCCCACTATGACAAAGCCAGCCAAACCAAGAGGTAACAAATTAAAGTCAACTTTAGCTATGGGCGAGAGATATTAAGAAGGAGCTCCTAGCCCACACCATTAAGCCATCTGCTCTGTGCGCTCAAAGTTACACTCACGGTGGGGAATAAGGTCCCAGGATGCCCGACCCCAACATGGCCGACAGTGGTGACACCTTTTCCCCCCTTGCTGATCTTTTACTTACAAAACCCTGCCAGGACTGGACCTGACCTCAAGAGGACGTTTGACCATGGCCATGACGTTTTACCATGGCTCCCCCCCACCCGCACTATTCTGTTATTCTACTGAGTACACTTGAGCCCTAACCGGACAGTGGAGTTCAAGCATTTTGTCCGATGCCCGGTGGAGCTGCTCTGTTCAGCTAATTAAGGATATCAGTCTTGGTTTATTCCCTGACCGTCACCTGCCCAGCCAGACACTTTTTCTCCCCTTCTCTCTGTCTCGGCCCCGCCTATTTCTGCCTTTTCCTTGTCTCCTTTCTTTCCATTTTTCTGTTCGCTGCCCGTTGGAGCTTCCTAGAGAGCTATAGAAGAGACTGGCCTTGGATTATCTCCCTGGCCGTCAACTACCCACTCGGTCTCTGGGCGGAATTTCCCTGTATCTCTTTTCTGTTTTTCCCCCTCGTCCTCTCCCTCCACACTCCACCTCTCCTCTTTCCCTCTCTATTTGTCTCTCCTGACATTGGACACAGTTCTTCCTCGTCTCCCTGCTATGGCTCCTTCCTCCCCTCCTTTCCTATAAATTTCTCTCAACCGCACTGTTTGTTTACTGTACCTTACTACGCTATTGTAACAGATGTAATTTGTAACGCAATGTTCCTCTGCTATAGAACTCTGATACCTATGGGTCTAGCCAGCGCTTTATAATCCTTTTGATGTACCTTCTAATGCAACGTTCCCCTGGTTATGCGCTCTGATACCTCCAGGTCTAGATAGCGCTATATAACTTCACAAATTCAAATAAACTACAAACTGTTTATTCCTTAATGCTGAGACCTGAGCAATATGGCTGATGACCGGTGGAGCTGCTTGACAGCTAATGAGGAGTCTGACCCTGGTTTTCCCCCTTGACAATCACCTACCCAGCCGGACATTGGGCACTGTTCCTCCTTGCTCCCCGCTTTTACTCTTTCCTCCCCTCCCTCCTACGAATTATTGAAACATTGTGTATGTGTACTGTACCTTTCTATGCTCTTGTATCGGATGTATCTTGTAACGCAATGATCCTAAATGTAAAGCGCTCTGATACCCTCTTGGGTCAAGTTCGTGCTATATAAAACTTTATAAATAAATAAAATAAATACACACATGAAGCACCACAATGCACTTTGAAAAATGCATTTTTTTTGCATTTTTCAAAGGAATTGCAAATTACCATCAACTTGAAGTTGATGGTAATTTGTGATTCCAAATTGCGAAAACACAATTTGCAAATGCATGATGCATCACATATAGGGAATCGCAATTTGCAATTCCCTAACTGCATTTGCAATTAAGGAAATCGCAAAAAATTGCAATTACCTTATTTGCGAATTGCAAAAAAGGTACATGCTTCTGAAAATTCCATTTTGCGATCGCAAACAGGCGACTTTTGTGAATCGCCCTGTTTGCGGCTGTAAAATGGTTTGATGCATAGGCCCTTAGTCTGTTTCTGGAAGATAAAATCTGTCAGTAGGGGAAAGCAGGAGACTGCTTCCAAGAAAGTCCTCACAAAGTCAGATAGGCATACCATGAATTTCTGCTGAAGCCATTGATTTTGCCAGGAAAAACTCTCAGCGTGAGAAATTCACACAGTCGGATGCTTTTGGCACCTTTGCCTGGTCAAGATTTTTACCTTCAGACTTAGGGCGTGATTTAGGTCTTGAGGAACGGGTTACTCTCTAACAGGGTTGATGGATATTCCATCCGCCGAAAAAAGAAATCCCATAGGAAATAATGGAATGTATATTCGGATGGACAGGATATTCGTCACGGTTGTGACGGAGTAACCCATCCGCCAAGCTCTAATTCAGGCTCTTAGTCTCTGTATTTCAGCTCAGGATACTTCATCAGAGCAAGGTTGCAGTTGTGTTCGATGTTGACTTCCACAAGGATGCATACTTTCTTGCTGAGGGTCAGCTGAATCAGAGGGCTCTGATACCCTCTTGTTTCTGCATAGACACTCTGAATGGAACATACCTGATTTCTTAGCCCAGCGGGGTTGTGCTGGGGTCAGATAGGCTAGAGTGGTTTATTCAGGACCTCCAAAGATATGGAAGTCCAGACATTTTTATTTCCCAGTTTTTCCGGAGTGAAAGGAGAATTCCCGTTAGATATAGCTAAGGGCCCCAGAACCTCAGGAAGAGAATTTGAGGGTCAAGAGTTACCACAGAAGAGGTGTCCATCAAGGTCTAGGCCATTGTTAGACCTGGCATCATTTGTGTGAGTCTCCCCTTCATTTTTTGACGGTTTGGCTTCCTCTGTTTTGATATGTTTTTGCTGGTTATATGCTTTGGGCACTGTGCCACTGCTATTCAGTGCCACAGTGCAAGTGCTCCCTATGTTAAATTGATGTACTAATTGGTGATTCCATGATTGGGTTATTTGATTTACCTGTCAGCCCCTAGTACAGTGCACCATGTGTGCCCAGGGCTTGTTAATCAAATGCTGCTGGTGGGCTTGCAGCACAGGTTGTGCCACCCTCAGAAGCAGCTTGTAAAGTGTGTTTCAGGCCTGCGATTGTAAGGCCTGTGTGCAGTCTAGTACTGCCATGTCGACTTAGCAAGTGCACCCACTTGCCAGTCCCAAAACCTTCCCTTTGGTCCATATTAGACACCCCTATGGTAGGCCCAAGGGCAGGGTGCATTGTACGTATAAGGTAGGACATGCTCTGGTGTGTGTAGCATGTCCTAATAGTAAACTACAGCCATTTTTCGTTTTTCACTATTGCAAGGCTACCTGTTCTCCATAGGCTAGAATGGGCAGTTAGACTATTACATTCTTCTAATTCTAACTGATTCAGGGAACATGGTAGAAATTCGATATTTAATATGCCTGAACTCAGAATGATAAAATACTTCTTTTAGTAAAGTTGGTTTTAATATTCTGTGTTTGAAAATACCACTTTTAGAAAGTAGGTATTTTCTTGCCAAACTGTCCAGGCCTGCTTCTGCTAGGTTGTGTATTCCTTGTCTGGCTTTGTGAGTGACAGGGCCGGGGGATTCCAGGAGACAGCTGGGGCAGCCCAGTGGTGAATAGAGAGATCTGCATCTAAATGGGAGGGATCAGTTGCCCCTGGGACCTGAATAGGGCTGGTCCTTCCCTCTAAAATGCTGGCTCCATCTGTGGCTTGTCTGATGTCTCTGCCCTGCACTGTGAAAGGAGAGAAGGAATCTTGTCAACAAAGTGCTCCAGAACTGTGCCTTCCCTCCCTTGTGCTTGCTTCACCTCCTGTGGGACGGCTGGTGTCTCTGCCCTGCACAGTGAAAGGATGGAGAGAGTCATGTAAACAAAGTGCTCAGGAACTGGTTTGGACTAGGCAGAGGCCTCTCTGCCTTCAGAGAACAAAGGATTTTGGTGTATAAATATTCAGACCCAGTCCGAAGAACTTTAGATCACTTCTGGAACAAGAAACCTTTTGCCAAGGAGAAGAGCCAAGGAAGCTACAGGAGTTTGACTGCCCCTCTGCCAGTGTGCTGTTTGCTGGGTTGGCCTACAGTGGTTGCTTCATTGCAGAGGAAAGGAGAAGGAACTTTTTGAGGACTTTCATCATCTACAGAATATTCTCCAAGGGCTTGAACTGTGATTGCCTCCTTCTGAAGTCTCAGGGACAAAAGACTTCACCTCCAGCTCCCCCTGTGAATTTCCTTGCTGAGAATTCTATCTACAGATATTTGCGTGTCGCTGGGAGCTGGAAGCGCAACGCATCGAGAAGAAGCGTCTCGCCGCTGCAGCTGAAATCGTTGCATCTCCGGAGAAGCGAGCCTTCGCCACATCTCCCTGGAAGTGTGTGTTCATCGAAGCCATCGAGAGACTCGCCATCGCATCCCCGGAGAAGGGTGTTGCAGGGCCTGTCGCGACTCCAAAGTACAGCGTGCCAGGTAAGCATGGGCGTAAAATCCGTTTCGTTCGCGAAATTTGCAGATTTTTGGCAAATTTGCGATCCGCGAATTGCGCGAATTTGTCCAAAAATCCACAAATTTGCAAGCTGCGTTTTTTTTGCTTGGTCGCGATTAAAAAATACAATACCGCGTGCGCTGCGTTGACTTACTGTGATTCTGAGTTTGCCGAGTTGGTTTTCTCCCGGTTTGCGTGTGCTGCACCATTTTGGAACTTGCTGCGTGATCGCACGAGAGTTTTTCGACTGCGATTACGTCATCGCGGCCCGCCATCTTGCACAGCGAGAGTTTGACAACGCGAGTACGTCATAAGGGCCCGCGATCACGCATCGCGGGAGTAAACAATGCCGAACACGTAGATGGGACGGGAGATTTGAACAGCTCGCTTTCCCGAAATTGCTAAAATTGCAATTCTGCACAAGAAATCCACTGCAGGCTGCATAAACCTTCTGGAAATTATGATTTTGATCAGAATAACTCCTCAGGTTGACATTTGGCTGCACTTTTTGGTGCAAGGAGTCCATTTTTGGGGAGGGGTGGGAGGAAGTGCCCCAGAGTCTCCAACTTCCTGTTCTGTCCAGCAGGCTCCTCCCAGTGCTTTGTCCATGTCCTGGTCACTTTTGATTTGGATCTGGAGCTGGAAGGATTACTTTTTGTGGGTGCTGCTGGATATTTGGATTTGAGGACTTTTTGGACTTTGGAGTTTAGATCACTTTTGGACTTGAGATTTTACAAGTAAGTTGGTGTTGTTTGTTTAGGGCATTGCAGTTGCTGCAACTACAGATTTATAACTTTTTTCACAACTTAAAAAAAATATATATTGTGGGTGGCCACAGTATCCAGTAGGCCCAGGGTTAGTCATGGGTGCATGATACAACTGTTTCTGTGATTTGTTTAAACTTAATTCTCATTTATGTCATGGAATTTTAGCTCACTGTTATATGTTGCTGTTTTATTTTTTTTATTTTGGGGTTCCTGTAAAGCCTCACTAGCCAGTAGGCCCAGGGGTAGTGAGTGGTGCATGGAACAAGTCTTTCTGTGGGGTGTCTTCAATTTAGACATCATTGAGGGCATGGATGGCATTGGATTGTGGTGATTTTTGTGTGTTTTTTGACTTTTTGGGGTGGTGTTGGGGCCTGGCCATGTGGGTGGGGGCCATTTTGAGGCCTGGTCCAGGCAGGGCCTGGCCATGTGGCTGGGCGTCAAGGGGCCATTTTGAAGGCAGGCAGTGTGCTCAGGCCTGCACCCAGTTTACCTTGCTTTCTTCCATTAGGCCCAGGGGTAATGAGTGGTGCATGGACCAAGTCTTTCTGTGGGTGTCTTGAATTTAAACATCATTGAGGGCATGGATAGCATTAAATTGTGGTGATTTTTGTGTATTTTTCAACTTTTTGGGGGTGGTGTTGGGGCCTGGCCATGTGGGTGGGGGCCATTTTGAGCACCTGGTCCAGGCAGGGCCAGGCCATGTGGCTGGGGGTCAAGGAGCCATTTTGAAGCCAGGCAGTGTGCTCAGGCCTGCACCCAGTTTGCCTTGCTTTCTTCCATTAGGCCCAGGGGTAGTGAGTGGTGCATGGACCAAGTCTTTCTGTGGGGCGTCTTGAATTTAAACATCATTGAGGGCATGGATGGCATTGGATTGTGGTGATTTTTGTGTGTTTTTCGACTTTTTGGGGTGTTTAACTGATGTTCCTCTGGCTTCCATTGCTTTTAGGTGCCCAAGAGAACCACCAGTGCCAAGAAGAAGTCCTGCAGCGGTGTGTGCAGCACAACGTCACGTGACGTCACATGTGGCCACAGACAAGACAACTCTGCAACTCGTGCAACTGCGGCCTGCTGTCCTGACATCTGAAGAAGATGGGCCTAAAGAAAGGTGGCTGTAGCGCCTCAGCGAAAAAAGTTGCCAGTGCCACTGCCAGTAAGAAGGAGCAGAAGAAGCAAGTGGCACCACCTACCAAGGACACTGGTGGGCCCACCAACACCTTTTTTGGTAAAAAAAAAATAACCCTGCAGCAGCAGCGGTGTCCGCCGGGGACCAAAATGGAAGCAGCACCTCCGCTTCATTGGGCTCAGTGCCACCACGCCAAGTTAGGTCCAAGACCATGAGTGCTGCTAAGGCAGCCACTTTAGTTTCTCATTCACCATCGACCAGTGATGTTGGCTCATCACAAGAAAGTACCATCCAATCAACGCCGGGTGTAACTCAGCTGATGAGTGTTCAACAACCACAGCCGCAACAACAACCACGTTGCAACTAGTACAAGCGCAAGTACATGGGCAAGGAGAGGTGCAAGGAGAGGTGCAAGGAGAGGTGCAAGGAGAGGCGCAAGGAGAGGCGCAAGGAGAGGCGCATGGAGAGGTGCATGGAGAGGTGCATGGAGAGGTGCAACTAGAGGTTCATGGAGCGGCACAACTGCCTACAATGCTTGTTCCTCCAGAAGTAGGGGCACATCAGGAAATTGATATTCAAGCGGAGGTATCATCCGAGGAAGCCACTCCTCCTGATGATGATCCATTGTCTTCCAGATCCCCAGCAAGAAAAAGGTTAAGGAGGGCTACTACTACTACTAGTACAAGTTCTTATTCAAGCCCCCTTCATTCTGATGACCTTGATCTTGATTGGAACCCACCAATGCACTCTGAGAGTGAGGCACTCCATAAGCCGACAAAGGTAGATAAGCCTAAAAGGAAGGATCTGAAGGACTGGGTTCTTTTGGACCCAGCGGTGCCAGGGCACAACACCTGAAACCTTCGTGGGTAACCTGCTCCGGCGTACAAGTCACAGAGACACGGGACACTTCCTTCGGCGTCAAAGAGTCAAGGTTTATTTACTGCAGGGAACACAGAAGTCACAGGAAGTACATCGAGTGTAGTTCGGGGAGACTGCTTCAAATTGTATTTGTGGATCGCTCCTTTTATACAGTTTTTACCCATAGGATAACATGATACACAATAGTTTACAACCTGGTTCCCACAAGTCGCTCTCAGAGGGGTCGCTTAGATCACTTTGAAACACACAAGGTCCGGATCATAAGTGCGGAAACATTTGGCGGGTCCCAACTGTAAAAACCCATCTTCCCACCATTAGCAAATTCCAATCAGCAGTAAAGTAGATCGAAATAGGAACAAAGACAGGTGCAGAGGAAGACGGAGACAATAGGGAGATCGGAAAGGGTGTAAAAAGGGGAGGTATCGAGAAGCACGAGATACAGGCATCAAAGGGACGTGCCTAATGAGATGCACGGCTGAAACAATAAGCCCGTACGGTAAGATGAGCCTCAAGCGGCGTCATCTGCCTTACAGCAGCAACCCCCTTGTCATAAAGACACTTTCAAAGAACATGTGTCTTCCGCAAATATCTTGGGAGTCCCAGGGTCGCGAAGCGGACAGCATCCGTTCGCTGGCTACTTGAGGGCAAGAGACAAAATGGATGCCGTATCTAAAATGGAACCCGTGGGTACAGATGAGAAACCCACATAACAAACGAACGGTTTAAGTTAGCACAGCGAAACTGCGCACACCTACTAAACTCATCATTTGCGGTTCATAGATACTAGACTCGACCATATTCGTACGAGTCGAAAACACCACTTACAATTGTCACGGAACCTCAGACGCTCCTTTTGCCCTCATGTAGGCAAGCACTAGTCGGAATCATATTCGATATTCATCAGACCATCAAGATGTCGTTGTAGCATAGCTCTGTCCGATCGAGTCCCCTTGGTAACAGATCGTTGTCTCATACACGTTGTAGCACAGAGGCCACATAAGGCAGGACCACACTGCACGCAAAGGCAACACGTGAACAGGAACACTACCACAACCCCGATGATCGTCAGAATCTTCCAACCCCAAGTCGACATCAGGCCCCAAAACCAACCAAGTAGCGTCCAATCCCCTACATCCACGTGTATGGATTCGGAGATCTTATGCAACTTCGAGATGGCTTGATAGACAGTAGGAGCATTATCTGGAATGAAAATGCAACAGCTCGAATGGATCACTTTACATACCCCACCGCGACCAGTGTGGGGTACGACCCATATTGGAGACGAGCTTTTAAGCTGCTTTTCATTAGTGAACATACTATATTCCCCTCTACTTAGGACCCTATAAGCTTGTACCTCTTCTTTAGGGATAAGAAAAGGATCATGGATCTCATCTTCCATATCCTCTATAGCCATCGATAGCAGCCTCTGATACGAGGTAGGACCAAAGTTGGGGGAACGTTGTTCTTGCGTGGGGTGGGAACCCAGTGCGCTTCGAAACATTGTTTGGAATGCTCGAGCTGACCCTTGGGAACTATACGGTAACACCAGATATGGAATTCCCTTACCCGTAGTATGTGGCATCAACCCACACACCCAACAATTAGTAGTGTTAACCACTAACTGATGCTGATGGAGGAGCTGGATAAAGGAATTGTTGCGGAATTCTACACGTCTAGCCTGTTCGTGTTCTGGTAACATATGAAAGGAATGAGGAGAAGCAGTAGAAGTAAGGTTAGGGTAAGGAGTAGGAGTAGGAGTAGCAAGGAAAAAGTAAGACATAGTGTAATACACCCCACCCGCCAAAAATGCAGAAGCAGTCAAAAACAAAACAAACAATTGGGATACAAAACATTTCGTACGACTAAGTTTCTGCAGCTTGACTCTATACGCCTGAGCTCCTTCCAAATCATTCAGCTTCGAAAATGCCATTTCCCTACGACCGTCCGCAACGTTTCTTGACGCACTTCGTTCTGTGCAGAAATAGTCAATCCCCAGGAGTTCCTAGGAACCGACGGTCGTTAACCTAGCGTCAAGACCTACTGTCCAGAAGGAAGTACGCGCGCGGCCCTACGGCCCTCAATACACAATATGTATTTATTTAGCACAATATTTCTCAGCTGTGGAAGGAAAAAGATATAAAGAAGAAGCTTGATATATATATATATATATACAAAACAATTTTCAATGATACGAATGTTCAAAATTTGATTATGGGAAACGAGGATATTGCAGTTATCAATTTCAGCAAAGCAAGAAAATTTTATTTGTCCTTAGTGTGAGATCGCAAAGAATATCGATGTTTCCCTGGACGTGTCTGCTCGTCGAACAAAGGATCTGTTGAAGAGACAGCGTCCTGCTGATCAGTTCGTTGATCTGGTCTTGAGTCTTTTGCTGACAAATGTTCAACAGTGGCTTTCTGCTGCGCTGAGGGTTCTCCAACAAGCTGTGCGTCGCTAAAAGGTACAAACGCCGGCAATGTTTCTGTTTCTGTTGACGCAATGCCTTTCCTTATCCACGGGTCTGCCGGCAAAGGAATAGGGACTCGCTTACAATGGGTAGCATGTACCCAATTTTTCCGCCCCTCAAGACGAACGGCAGTCCTCGTGGCCAGGAGCACCTGGTAAGGTCCGGTGAATCGGGGGTCCAGATTGTTTTTTCGTGAGAAGTTACGAGTAACCACCCAGTTCCCGGGCTGGAGCTGGTGGCCTGGACCCTCCGTCTGCGTCGGCAAGGCGTCGTACACCTGTTGATGAATTAACCTCAGTTTAGCAGTCAAGTCATGTAAGTAATCAATCAACATCGGAAACTCAAGATCAGAGAATATTCCTGGCCTAGGAACCCCCCACACATTCGCAGGACGGCCGAACACTATTTCATAGGGACTAAGCCCTATTCGGGAGTGTACAGTCGCCCTAGTTGACAGTAATGCTAGAGGCAAAGCATCAGTCCACGAAAGTCCAGTCGTAGCCTGAATCTTCGCTAATTTTAGTTTAAGGGTGCCATTGTACCCTTCAACCAATCCAGCTGACTGAGGATGATTGGCGCTATGGAATTTCTGATTGATTCCAAGGCCCTTACACACACTCTTCATCACACTTCCAACAAACTCACTTCCGTTATCTGACCACACGACTCTAGGCATTCCATACCGAGGAAAGTATTCCTTCAGTAGGATTTTCGCAGTAGACAAAGCAGTATTGTCTTTGAGGGGATAGGCCTCAATCCATCGGGAGAATGCGCAAACCACAACCAAAACGTATTTCAGGTTATTGCATCGCTCCATATGGATGAAGTCCAATTGGATCACCTCAAAGGGATACGAGGGAGGAGCAAAACTGCCAGAAGGAGTTGGGGTTCCTTTGCCAGGATTGTACATTATACACACCATACAATTCTTCACCAAACGTTCTGCACACTTAGTAATTCCATCATTCTTCCACACATCAGCCAGCAACTTGCAAATACCTTTCGCGCTAATATGTGCTAATCCATGTGCCATTTGCACAACGGCCAGTACATACGCATCAGGCAACATCCATCTTTTCTGATCCGACAAATCAATCCAGCAACCATTCACATCCAACCTTCCCGTACTTTCTTTCCACTTCATCTTTTCAGTGTCGGTGGCCTCATTCTGAATTGCTTTCACACTCTCTATAGTATTTTCACACATACTTGATTCTGTAGGCCACCTAACCGAACTCGTCACATACATTCGAGTGCTAAGGTTCCGAGCAGTCTCCTTAGCAATCTCATCTGCAAACGCATTACCACGACCAACATCATCCGTCACTTTACAATGCGCACTACACTTAACAATTGCAACTTGAGCAGGCAAAGTCAATGCATCCAAAAGATCGTTCACAAGCTGGCCATGCTGTATTTTCGTGCCATGCGACGTCAAGAAACCACGCTCTCGCCACAACCGTCCAAAACTATGCGCTACACCGAAAGCATACTGACTATCGGTGTACACATTCACACGTTTACCTTTTGCTAATACACATGCTCTAGTGAGAGCAATCAGCTCTGCAGCTTGGGCAGAATTCTGATTCAATCTCGCAGTCTCAACAACAGTATTCAATGTCACCACAGCATAAGCAGTAGTCACATCACCATTTGGCAACTTAAAACATGACCCATCCACATACAGGGTGCCATCCGGGTCTTCCAATGGGGTGTTTTTAAGGTCCACACGACCTTTTGTTTCCTCTTCTGTCCGCAAGTAACAGTCATGTTCTGCTACTTCATCTGACTCTGCACTAATTGGTAACAAAGTTGCCGGATTTAGGACATTACAACGTTTTATCTGAATGTGGCTTGCCAAAAGCGTCAATTCGTACCCAGATAACCTCGCACTCGTCAAGTGCTGAGTTTTCGTACGATTCAAAAGAGTATCGACTGCATGCGGAACCATCACCGTAAGCATATTATCCATGACCAATCCTGCTGATTGTCGGATGGAGACCGCAGCTGCCGCAGTTGCTCTCAAACAACTCGGCAACGCTCTAGCTACTGGGTCTAAAGTCGAGGAAAAATATGCACATGGACGTTGCTTACCACCAAAAGGTTGTGTTAGAACACTCAAAGCACAACCTTCCCTCTCGTGAACATATAACGTGAACGGTTTACTGTAATCAGGGGTACCTAACACAGGAGCCGAACACAATGAATCACGTAATTCAGAAAAACTTTTCTGACATTCTTCCGTCCATGGTAAAGGAGTCGAAACATCCTTGCACGTAAGAGCCACCAATGGTTTCGCTAGCAATGAAAAATTAGGAATCCACTGCCTGCAGTACGACGTGATACCTAGAAAGGCACGCACATCTCTTTGGGTTTGTGGCACAGCCATGCGCGCAATCGCTGCAATTCTCTCTGGGGTCAATCTCCTTCCCTCCTTTGACAATAAGTGACCTAGGTAGGTTACCTCTTGACAACAATATTGGAGTTTAGAAGGTGACACCTTGTGATGTAACTCACAGAGATGTTGCAGCAACGACACTGTAGCGATTTTGCAGATGTCCTGAGTATCAGCAGCCACCAATAAGTCGTCGACGTATTGGATTAAAGCCGCACCAACCGGCAACTTAAACGCATCTAGTTGACCCTTCAAAGCTTGACTGTAAATCGATGGACTTTCACAGTAGCCCTGAGGAGCGCGTTTGAACCGGAAGCTACGTCCACCAAGAGAGAAACCGAAAAGGTCCCTACTCTCTTCGGCAATCGGGATGCTGAAAAACGCATTTTTCAAATCAATCACCGAAAACCATGAAGCAGTAGCTGGAATCAGAGTCAGTAGCGCCGTGATGTCAGGCACAACAGGGAATTGAGGAACCACAATTTTATTTACCTCCCGTAAATCGATAACAAAACGATAAACAGGCGGTTTGGTAGGATCAGTACGTTTAAGAATGGGCAGTACAGGACTATTGCACACGTTTCCCCGAGTTTCTTCAATGACATCTTTCTCGATCAAATCATAGATGATCGCTAACAAAGCTCGTTCACCATCAAGGGAGATACGGTATTGGGGAATACGTGGCAATCGCACATTAGATTTCAACTGAACAACGTAAGGGGAGATATCAAGTAGGCCCACGTCATTTGGACCCGTCGCCCACAAAGATGCAGGAAGAGAACTCAATTCCGGTGGACTCTTATCGAGAGACAAGTACATGGGAGAGACTACCCTCTCTCCTAACGTAAGCTTTACACCCGCAGGAGAACAATACAAAGTTGCATACAAACGTTTGAGCAAATCCAGACCCAAAAGGTTTTCGCCACAACCAGTAGACAAAATCAATGGAGCTTCGAGCTCACGAGGCCCAATTTTAAGGGGCAAAGGGCGCGAAACTGGATTGCTAACGGGGGCGCCAGAGAATCCAACGGAAACATTTGTTAAGCCAGACAAAGGTGCGCCAGGGAGTTTCGAATGCATGATAGAACTTTTCGCTGCACCAGTGTCCAACAGAAAAGGCTCAACGACGCCCGATGTAGCAACTGCGACGTAAGGCCCTCTCTGATCAACCGGAACTGATACCACTCCCTCTCCTTGTCTTTGGCTGTCCTAGTAATTACTATCGTCAGTTCCCTGATCGACGTAATAATCGTCTACATTGTACTGCGCAGATCGTCCTTGCGATGATCCACGTTGATCGAAACAGTTATTAGAATTTGGTGAATGGTCAGAGCGATCATTGTGAGCACCACGACCTCTACCACGCGATGTGTGCTGTGCACCACCACGGCCTCCTCTAGACGAATTACCACCACTACGGTCATTTAAAGCAGGACAATTGAATTTAATGTGTCCCTCCTGTCTACAATAAGCACATTGGTTGTACCCTAATGAAGATCTCTGGAAAGAAGAATCATTACGCGACTGCGATCGATTCGATTGCGACTGTGATCTATTCTGCTGAGGCGCATTCTGATTAGAACGCGGCGGATACGCTTGTTGTAACAACACTTTAGTTTTTAGCTCTTTCGTCTTTTTATCAGCACGGTCATTTTCCTCTGTTTCTCTATTCTCGTAATATTGTGCCGTAGCCAATATCTGAGCCGAGGTAGAAACGGCCCATGCACTCTCTGAATTCCTTAATTTATTGCTCAAGTCGGGCAATAAGTTTGACACAAACTTATCCACAAACAACCTCTGTCCACCCTCAGTACCCATATCCTGTCCACTATGATCAATGAATGCTTCCTCAAACCTCGTAAAGAAATCGGAAACACTCTCATCTTTCTTCTGCTTACAGGCTGACAACTTGTCCCAATTTACCCTCATAGCTGGCATAAGCGTTTTCATTAATGCAATGATTCGCTGAGGAAGAGCAGCAATCAGCTGATCAGGCTTAGCGCCACCAGCTTGCAACCCATCTGCCGCTACAATGGCCGCCCAAGTACCACCTAGTTCGTTTGCGTGATTCTCCTGACGAATCTTCGCCCATACCGGTTGCGGTACGACATTACCGAACAACATGTCGATATCGGCAAGATTCATTACCGTAGCATCCACAAGCTGCGATAATTCCTTATAATACCCTGCAGGATTTTTGCGAGGGTCAGGCAAAGATTGCTTCACCTGTAATACTTCCGATCTTTTCCATGGGAGGTGTATCCATACCCTCTGAAAAAATGGCGGAACCGGGGGGTTTGCCCCAGGATTACCTGGCATCCAAACTGGCGGAACTTCGCGCATAGGATATTGGCCAGACTCGGTTTGTTTTTCAATGTCCTCAACGAACAATGCATGAGGAATAGGAGCGGGACGAAGAGATAGCAACCGCTCAACAGCACGCCGGACATTAGTATCTACTATCAGTCCAGTTGCGAACTGAAGCCGAAGTTCAGACAGGGCGGTCAGCACCTCGTCAGGCGCATTGGCCACTATCTGATCATGAAGGAACTTGCACATTTCGTCAAACACATATCTCTGAGTTGGTATGTTGAATTGATCAAACGTTTCGAGGACAACACGAGGTGGATTTCTAACAGGGTTTATCATCCAACCCATCGCCATATTGTATAGCGCAACACGTTCTCTATTACCAGGAAGCTGGCTACGTCTCTGAGGACCATCAGAACCAGCAGACCCAGAAACAGGTCCGAGCGACTGAAAGAAGTTTGTCGCAAGGGGAGAATCACGATTACGAGTAGAGGGAGAAGAATAAGACACAGGACTAACAAGAGAAGGAGTAGAGACATTAGCAGCAACAGGGGTTAACAACACAGGAGCAGTAGCGGGAACAGGAGTATGTGGAAGCGGGGGAGCAGTAGGAATAGAAATAGGCAAAGGAGCAGGAACAGGCGGAAGAGCGGGTGCAGGTTGAGGAACTGGTGGAGGAATAACAGGTGGAAGAACAGGTACGGCAGGGACCACAGGAGCTGCGGTACCCTGTACGTACGGAGGTGGCGACTTCATAAGATAAGACATTAAAGAATCCTCAACTGCCTCTTCCTTCTTATCCGACTCCGTAGGCAAAGCAGGATAGCATTTGTCTATGGACATACGCTGTAATCTCTCAAACACTTCCTTATCCTTATCCTCCTTATCACGCTGAAACTGCTCAGCTTTCTTCACTATAGTAGCAACAGTATCTCGCTGACTACGTTTATTTTGTCTGATCTCTTTCTGTCGGGCTTCTTTGCGCCAGAACCGAAAGGCATCAAACATGGCCGGCCTAGATTTACGTTCGAACAACTTTATTTCCAAATTATCTAAGATCGACGCTTCGAAGCTACCGTGAGGTGGCCAACGAAGATCGCCGTCTTTCTTGGTATATTTAACCCAATAATCGTTAAAAGCAATCGGGCCTAGCCCATGTTTGCTATATAAATCATAAGTAGGAGTTCCAACCGGAGGTATCGGACACGAATCCTCCAGCAGGGAATCCGCACCACAAGGTCTAAAGCAACTGAACAAAGTACTGCGACCAGGCATCTTGCACACTAGCCGAGTTTCACAATCTTCAAGGGTTACGGGATTTCGGGATTTACCAAGTCCCAGCAAAGAACAAAACCCTCGGTTTTTGGCGGCTGCAGTCGTCAAACAAATACAACAACAACAAAGTACGCTAGCAAAGTGTCACCGACAAAAACACTCACACAGCGTGTACAACAAAGACACCCGCTAAAGCGTCTACAACAAAAACACTCGCTAAAGTGTTTACAACAAAGACACTCGCTAAAGTGTCTACAACCAAGAACTCTGGGAGCGACCCACAAATACTTAACTCAAAGATCAATGGCGTCCTCAGGAAGGCCCGTCAATCGTCTCGCTATACCAAGGTCTACGCCAGGCGCCAAAACAGGTCTACAGTCAGGGCAGCAGTCCGTCGCAGCCGTTAGGAGGCGGGAATCTTCGCGGGAAAAGTCTTCGGGCCACTTATTTCGACAACAGGATCGATGAAGCGGGGTGCACCTTCCCTCGGAGATTTCACACGAAGTTCCTCACGATCGTCGGGCTTGGACCGGTACCACTGATGAAGCCCCACGTTGGGCGCCAACTGAAGGACTGGGTTCTTTTGGACCCAGCGGTGCCAGGGCACAACACCTGAAACCTTCGTGGGTAACCTGCTCCGGCGTACAAGTCACAGAGACACGGGACACTTCCTTCGGCGTCAAAGAGTCAAGGTTTATTTACTGCAGGGAACACAGAAGTCACAGGAAGTACATCGAGTGTAGTTCGGGGAGACTGCTTCAAATTGTATTTGTGGATCGCTCCTTTTATACAGTTTTTACCCATAGGATAACATGATACACAATAGTTTACAACCTGGTTCCCACAAGTCGCTCTCAGAGGGGTCGCTTAGATCACTTTGAAACACACAAGGTCCGGATCATAAGTGCGGAAACATTTGGCGGGTCCCAACTGTAAAAACCCATCTTCCCACCATTAGCAAATTCCAATCAGCAGTAAAGTAGATCGAAATAGGAACAAAGACAGGTGCAGAGGAAGACGGAGACAATAGGGAGATCGGAAAGGGTGTAAAAAGGGGAGGTATCGAGAAGCACGAGATACAGGCATCAAAGGGACGTGCCTAATGAGATGCACGGCTGAAACAATAAGCCCGTACGGTAAGATGAGCCTCAAGCGGCGTCATCTGCCTTACAGCAGCAACCCCCTTGTCATAAAGACACTTTCAAAGAACATGTGTCTTCCGCAAATATCTTGGGAGTCCCAGGGTCGCGAAGCGGACAGCATCCGTTCGCTGGCTACTTGAGGGCAAGAGACAAAATGGATGCCGTATCTAAAATGGAACCCGTGGGTACAGATGAGAAACCCACATAACAAACGAACGGTTTAAGTTAGCACAGCGAAACTGCGCACACCTACTAAACTCATCATTTGCGGTTCATAGATACTAGACTCGACCATATTCGTACGAGTCGAAAACACCACTTACAATTGTCACGGAACCTCAGATCCCGCAAGGCTTCCACTTATGGGTGATGACGACGAATAAGAAGTGGTGTCTTCTGCTGCTGATGAACAGTCTGACGATGACCCAGTCATCACAGTCGTCACTCCAGCCCTAGCGGGCATGCAGCAGACAGACATTTTCACCCTATCCGGAATGATTGCTGAGCGGGATGTGGGCGGCGTGGCACTGATACCACCACCAACACGACCTACAGCTTCCATATTTTTTAGGCAGAAGGGACGGCAGGGACCTCCATCCAGCTCGACCTCCATTACCTCAAGTAGTGGTGCTGTAAGTGAACAACAGAAACAAATTCAGCCACGCCCATCCTCCACTTCATCTGGCATTGAAACTCAAAGTAGCACCTCCACCACCAGCATACATCTCCAGTCCCCAGTTTGGGACTTCTTTACTGTTAGCCAAAGGGCGGGAAACATGGTTGTTTGTTCGATTTGTAAAACATTAGTTAGTTGGGGTAAGCTTGGTACCAACTATAGTACCGGAGGCCAGAGAGGTCATCTCAAAAAACACCACACTATCGAGTGGGAGGCTCACCTAAGTAAGATCCAGGAAGCCAAAAGAAAAAAAAATCCAAATGTATCCATTGATATTGCATCTGATGATGACGAGGGGCTGATCGTGCAGGGGGGAAGTGAAGAAGCGACAGACATTTTTTCTGGTACACCCAGTACCCCTGGCAGCAGCACTGCTTTGGTATCGCCCACACCCTCTACCCCTGCAACATGTATGAGGCACACTAAGAGTCTGGGAGAGACACCAATGCGAAAAAGTACATCACTGGGCCTAACTGGTTTGAAGAAGTCATCATCATCATCATCACGTAAAATGGTCCAGCCCACCATTAGCAGAATGTTTTGGTCGGAGGCGCCATTTGAACGCAACCACCCAATGGCACGTCTGTATAACGCAAAGCTGGCTAAAATGTTAGCACTGGACCTTTTCCCTTTTTCTTTTGTGGAAGGGGTGGGTTTTCTAGAATTTGTGGCAACAGCCTGCCCTAAATGGGAGGTTCCTAGCCGGTCCTATTTTGCCAGAGTTGCGGTTCCAGCACTACATCAAGATGTGCTGGAGGGGATTGGGGCAGCTTTGCAGAAGAGTGCTGTTCACACTATCCACCTGACAACAGACATGTGGACCAGTTGCTAAGCCCTTGATTACATGTGCATCACTGCACACTGGGTCTCTTTTTCAAGGGTTAGAGAAAAGATGTCTGCAGGTGTTGACCCTGCCCCAATTTTTTCAAGCTAGTCGGAAACATGCAACAGTTGCCATGTTTGCGATGGAGAAAACTCATACTGCACCTAACCTTTTGGAGGAGTTTAATAGGAAGGTCTATGAATGGCTGCATCCAAGAAATCGCATAGTTGGTCATGTTTCCACGGATAATGGCAGTAATATAGTTAAGGCCATGCAGCAAGGTGACTATTTCAGAGTGCCATGTTTGGTGCGCAGTATTAACATCGTGGTGCAAGATTTCTTGAAAAAAGAAAACACAGTCACCAAGTTACTCACCACCTGCCGAAGAATCTGCACACATTTCAGCCATTCTTTTAAGGCCCGGAAGGAGCTGAGGAGCATTCAACATGAACCTAGACTGCAAGTCAAAGGACTCATCCAGGAGGTGGCAACACGTTGGAACTCAACCTTTTACATGCTTGAGCGTCTGTCTGAGCAGTGGGGGTAATAAATGATTATGTCTATAAACTGGGTTCTACTATGAAAGACATGAGGCTAGAGTTGGAGGAATGGAAGGTAGTTGCAAGCCTGACAGACATGTTTCGTCCTTTTGAGGTCTTCACACGTGAAGTCAGCGGGGAGGACTGTTCTTTGGGCAAAGCTATCCCATTGTTGCGCATGCTAGAGCACCAACTGAACGCGGTGTCTTCAACGCTCCGATGCTGAAAAGCAAGACGCATATCAGTTGGCAGCGAGGTTATTAAACTGCCTAGTTGCCAATGAAAGGCTTAAAAACATACATACAGAACAACATTACATTTGTGCCACTATTCTGGATCCACAGTACAAAAAGACAGTGGCCAGCAAAGCATTCATTCCTTTTGATGAAGCAGATGTTTCAAAGTATAAATATTGGATAGCTGTGTCAGCAACTCGGTTCGAAAAAGAGCGGCAGAAAATTTAAGGAGGCGGCAGAAGTACAACTGAATCAGCAAGCCATCCAGCGTCAAGTTCCACTTCTGAATCTGTGGCCGAAGGGAGTCACTTTCCCTTACAGCCATTAACGACACCAGCAACCGTATAATCATCCTCACCTGCACCAGGCCCAGCCATAATATTGTCGGAAGCAGATTGGCTAACTCATTAAGGGTTTGCTCGTTCCAGTGCTGCAAAGGCCACAGATGGTACGCAAAGTGGAGCAACCGTGGAGAACCTTGAGTCGATGGTGCAGGCCTATCTGGATGACCCAACAGAGGGCTTTGTTAATCAGAACCCATTGCTGTATTGGTATAGGAAAAGGGCTCTATGGCCACTGATCACCAACCTGGCTCTAAATTATTTGTCTTGCCCACTCACAAGCGTGTCTTTTGAATGTGTTTTCAGTGCTGCTGGTGCCATTGTAACTTCAAAAAGGACCCGCTCTCGCCCAAAAATGTGGAGAGGTTAACACTGATCAAGATGAATCAGCACTTCATACCACCAGATTACAAAATATGTGAATGTACGTAGGAAAAAGAGGACACCGACTTAGGTGACGGAAGTTCTTCTCTGTTAGCTGACCTACTCCCGTCTCAAATCATAGAGTTTGAGGACAAGCTCTACTTCCCTGACACCGAGGCCTGAAAATGACTTCCTTTTTTTCGTCCTTATTCACTTTTATTCCTGTGTGTCTTTCTTTTTTTTGCAACTTTTACCACAACAAAACTTTAATCACCTAATCACAACAAGTCCATCAGCAGCACTGTCTTCATCTTATTTTCCTTATTGATTTGAAGGTGCCGCAGTCTGTATTCCTGAGGTTCACAAGTTCACAACTCAATCATGCTCCTCTATACTCCTCCTATCCATTTCCCTCAAGGCAGATGGATGGATTACGAAGAATAATGAAACTTTGTTAGTGGGAATGAAATTACTGACTGACTACATGCTTGCTGATTGCTGACAGAGTTACATCTGAAATTGACAGGAGAGGCTGCCCTGTGGGCCCTCATTTTCCGAAGAAGATGCGGACAAAAAGTAGAACAGGTAATGAATAATGAGAAGATGGCATGAAGTGGACAGCAATGGCTGCTTGGCTCTGATGAAACCAATTGCTGTTTGTTTTTTGTGCATGAAATGAATCATATGTCTTGTCTTAGTTAATATTTAATCTTTTACACAGTAATTGTAACTCATGTCTACTACTCTGTTTTTTTTTACCTTGTTTAATTCAAATTGTACTTCAACTTCAGGGGCCACTATGTTGCATTTTCCAATATGCAAAACGGCCTTGGAGTGGACTCACTTACCAATATACCATGATGATTGATTAAATAATATATCTTTTCTCTTTGCAGTCACTCACTGGGATGGATGGATCATCAGTGTCGGTTTACGGAAGAAC
Source organism: Lissotriton vulgaris (assembly GCF_964263255.1). Lineage (NCBI taxonomy): Eukaryota > Metazoa > Chordata > Amphibia > Caudata > Salamandridae > Lissotriton > Lissotriton vulgaris. The sequence continues at coordinate 1,886,315,977 of NC_141689.1, read as the reverse complement.
TATGGCCAATTCGTGAGTGGCAAACAGGTAAACCAGTCTACAACAACTACTACAGCAGAACTACATATCTGTCTATTCGTGGTTGTAGTTGTCGAGGGCGAGGCAGTGTACTGTTGTTGTTATGCCAGGCAGAGTCCGCTCCACTCCAGACAGCAGTTCATGTAAAATTGGGGCTATGTGGTTTGCTGCATACAATTAGATATGCTTTGTCTGTCTGACAAAGAGCCAAGGTATGCTACATCAGGTTGCTTCACTCAGTGGTGCCTGCCTTGACCGTCTGCATGGCCCTGCCTCAAGCTTGGGCCAAACATCCGTTATGTTTGCGAAATTTGCTGTTTTTCGGTTCTTCGCGAATCTCGCGAAATTACAGAAAATTTGCAAATTCTTGAGCGGAACAGATTTTTGGCTGATGCTTGCAGCAGGGCCATGCAGATGGTCAAGGCAGGCACCACTGAGTGAAGCATCCTGATGTAGCATACCTAGGCTCTTTGAAACAGACAGACAAAGCATATCTTGGGTTTAGGGTTCAGTGCGATGTACTAGGGTTTTTGGGTTTAAGTTGGTAGGGTTCCCGCTGAGTCTAGGGCTCAGGGCCCGATGCAGGCTCGTTCATAATGATGTTGGCTAAGTTTTAGGGGGGTTTGGCATTATTAGGTCCAGAATTGGCAGAATTTTGGCCTTTTTTGGTGTTTTGCTGGCGCGTGTGTTTCAGTGAAAAGTTAAAACTAGTCGTAGACCTTCTTCTTCTTCTTCTTCTTCTTCAAAGAGCGCAGTGGTTCGATATTGTTCTGCCTTGCTGAGATTCTTGGGAATCGCTGGAACAAGGGTCCAGGTAAGTTTCAAGAGGATCGAAGTAGAGGAAGTGCTGGAAACAGCAATTTATTGTGAACATCGCAATTTGCCATGTTTTGGATATACCAGTATTGCATGTTTTTGGGGGCTGTTTGGGGGTGTTTCAGCATGGGCGGAAAATCCGTTCCGCTCACGGATTTTGCGGATTTTCGGTAAATTCGCGATCCGCGAACGCTCGCGAATTTACCAAAAATCCGCAAATTCGCATGCAGCGGATTTTTTTTTCTTGGGGATACAATTTTGCGGCGTGCGGCGTAAGTTCGCAATTGCGAACATGTAGGTGCGGCGGGCAGCAACAATCTCGCACTCGCGAAATTACAAAATTTGCAATTCTGCACAAGAAATCCACTAGCAAGCAGCATAGACCTTCTGAAAATGATGATTTTTATCAGAATAACTCCTCAGGTTGACATTTGCCTGCCCTTTTTTGGATTTGAGGCCTTTTGACTTTCTTTGGATCACTTTCGGATTAGAAATCAACCTTCACAAGTAAGTTTGTTTGGGGCATTACATTTGCTGTTCTGCAGAAAAACGAGTTTTGCTAAACTGAAAGCACTCAGCAGGTGCAAAAGTTCAAATTCTTCATTAGTAACCATTCCCTGTAGTGCTTCCTGACTGGGCCCCCTCCAGAGTTCAATTGCTAGTTGCAACAATTGTATGACCCTGCTCTGACCCTCACAGCCGGATCATAGAATAGCTACAAGTAGGCCAAAAAGGTCCTGGAAAAAAAATTGCACTGCAACAGAAAGCAAATTACAGATAAGGAAGCAGGTGCCAGACTGGAATTTTAAAACAGTGACACATTAATAAATCAACCCCAAATTAATTCATGTCAGTTGAAGCAGGGCAGGTGTGCTTGCTTTTTCCCCCCATAATCTACAGTGTTGATGATGAACCAGAGGGTGGCATTGATGTACCAGAGGGTGGCATGGGTGAAACAGAGGGTGGCAGTTGGGAAACAGAGGGTGCTGTGAACCTGTGATGATGAACCAGACGTAGAAACAACATAGTCGCGACCGTTGCGTGCCGACAAGTAAGTTCGCAATTGCGAACTGGTACAAAATCCTCGCGAACTGGCAGAAACCCTTGCGAACACTATAAAAACAAAAAAATTCGCAAATTCGCGAGAATTCGTGGATTTTGCGGATTGCAAGTTCGCAAATACGCAAATTCGCGAACGCCAGATTCGCAAAATTTGCCCATGCTTAGGGGTGTTCTAGATTTGTGGAAGTGGGTCGGGGGGTCTAGGAGCACTGCTGTGAAGGTCTAATTTTGATTGGAAGTGGTTTCAAGAAAATCCGTGGTGGAAAAGGGGGGTTTGGGCCTAGTTGCAGACAGAGTTTTGGCACGATTTAAACTGAGGCCTAGCAGTATTGTGTGTTTTTGGGGGGGTTCGAGGTTTTTGGGGGGGGTCTGGGAGCACTGCTGTGAAGGTCTAATTTTGATTGGAAGTGGTTTCAAGAAAATCCATGGTGGAAAAGGGGGGTTTGGGCCTAGTTGCAGACAGCGTTTTGGCACGATTTAAACTGGGGCCTAGCAGTATTGCGTCTTTTTGGGGGGCTGTTTGGGGGGTTCTAGGTTTTTGGGGGTGGGTCGGGGGGTCTGGTAGCACTGCTGGGATAGTCTAATTTTGATTGCAAGGGGTTTAAAAAAATCCATGGTGGAAAAGGGGGGTTTGGGCTTAGTTGCAGACAGAGTTTTGGCACAATTTAAACTGAGGTCTAGCAATATTAAGTGTTTTTGGGGGGCTGTTTGGGGGGTTCTAGGTTTTTGGGGGTGGGTCGGGGGGTCTGGGAGCACTGCTGGGATAGTCTAACTTTGATTGCAAGTGGTTTGAAGAAAATCCATGGTGGAAAAGGGGAGTTAGGGCCTAGCTGCAGAGCGCGTTTGGAGTGATTTTTCAGGTAGACCTCAAATTTTGTAAGTGTCACAATTTCCATTTTACTTTTGGCCTGTTTGGGGGTCTTCTACTTTTTTGCGGGTGGGTTGAGGGGTCTGGGGGCATTGCTGGGAAGGTCTAATATCGGATGCAAGTGGTTTGGAGAAAATCCATGGTGGAAAAGGGGTGTTTGGGCCTAGCCCTAGTTGCAGAAAGCGTTTTGGCACAGTTGAAAGTTAGGCCTAGTAGTAGTATCGCATGTTTTTGGGGGGCTGCTTGGGGGGGTTCTAGATGTTTGGGTGGGTTGAGGGGTCTGGAGGCACTGCTGGGAAGGTCTAATTTTGTTCTAAAATCGCAGTTTACACTTTACACCTAGCTTGAGGGGAAAGATCTGCAAATTTCGCCCACACTTACGCACTTTCGAAATGATGCTTGAATGTATTGTACATTTTTAATACTGTCAACTCTGAAACTGAAAGTGTTATTTTTGCACTACACAGCGTACCTTATATTTTTTTCTCCGTAGTATTTTAATATCACTTCCTCTTTTTCTATCAACAATTACAGGCCAGCTTTTACACTGTGCAATGGCAAAAAGGATGAACTAATGATAACAATTAGCGACCCACAATTCAGCATCCGCCAGGCAGGCAGTGGAAAAGGTGTCTTCTGGTCCCCAACATTGATCGACGGAGCGTCAGATGGAATGGAGGAGTACTGCGAAAAAGAGGAATGGCTGGATGCATGCAACTTCCCAAATTCAACAGGACAACTACAACAACATACAGTTACAGTATCCATCTTCATTTCAACTTATGTTTTAAGTAATGTTATTGCTCTGAACTACTATGATTGTGACTCTGTGCATTTGTTTGCTCTCTGCTTCAATTCATCCCTCCAGCCATTGTATACTTTTGTCTTTGCTATTTTTTAAACTAATTTAATGTACTAAGTGGTTCTTCTCTCTGAGGGCAGATAGGCAAGTGAAATTGCGTAATTACTGCAGCCTTGTACTGTCACATTGTTTCTTCATAGTTAGTACATTGTAGAAAGTACTACTTACTTTTGAGTAACCTATCCATTTAGCAAACAACTTCATGCATGCAGTAGTGCATGCACTTCCTTTATGTCCCTCAAAAGATTTATGGATAGCTTCGTATCCAAAGATTTGTTTATCTTCATTTGTTGTTTGTCCATGCTGTGCTTTTTTTAATTTCCTCTATCCACAAAACTTTCCCCACAAACCCCATTCCCGTCCAAGTTTCAAACCCTAACCCTCTTCCCCTGGGCTGTGTGGTTTTCATTTAGGTGTGAATAAATTACAACAATAATTCACACACTTGCTGGGGAGGATAAGTTTCAAGCAACCTCCTCAAATCAATTTTAAGGCAGCTAGATCAATCCTAAGATATTGTAATTCTGGTTAAAAAACAACGAGTATTTTAATATAAATCTGAATTTCATGGCCACCATCGATTGGATTAATCATTAACATCATCCTCCTACATGTCAAGAAGACTTGTTATGCCGCTGTGTCACTGTTCTTGTAGCCATAATCATCCATGCAATTCTTTTTTCCCCATACTTATCTTCAGCATTGCTTAGGCTACTGTTCTTTCTAATACTCCTCTCAGGCCACTCAATGTCAAATTTTTTTACTTTGTTTTTCATATGCTGCTACTGCTAGTGTGGTACCACTCTTACTAACACCACAACAACGGAATTTTAGTCCGGGGCGGCGTAATCGCCATCTGCCATGCAGCCAGCACTGTGCCTAGCTCTATTCTCAAACACGAATCACAGGTGAGAAAAGCATTTTGGGGAGGTAGAATAATGGGCTAGGACTCAGAGGAGAGACTGACAGTAGTACTAGTAAAGTACTAGTAGGCCAATTGAATTCACTAACTCTGTTAGTGGCACTTTTGAACATTTTTGGACGTTTTAGATAATTCATGCTGGTAAGCTCACCACCCCACAAAATACCATCAACGCGTACACTATGTATAAGTATGTAAAATAAATATTTGTATTAACCCTAACAAAAATAAACTAGTCCCATCGCTCCCTAACCCAAACAATTGTCCATTTCAAATAGCAAATAATCCTCTGAAAAGTCCCAAATCCCCAACTCCCGATTCCCACCCCCGCCCCAACAGTCTTTAAAAAAGGGGCAAGGGACAGTCACTTCCTCCGGAAGTGTCCTGTAGACAGGTGGTCCCGCAGCTCTTTGCAGAGGTCCCGAAGCTCTTTGCGGAGGTGCCGCATCTGGCGTTGCTGTTTCTCAGCCAAGCGCTCCAGGACGTCCACTCTTTTTCTGAGAAGGCGCACACGTGTCATCTAGGCTCTGGGGAGGGCAGAAGTTGTTTTTGCTGCTGTGCGGCGGCGGCGGGAGGCTGTCGGGCCACGGCGCCGTTTAGCTGGAGGCTGCTGGCTGGTGGACCCGGGGGCACTGGAGAATGATGCAGTAGTTGCAGTCTTCTTGCCCTGCTCCCGAGCCCACAGCTGCCGATATTCAGCTCAAATGGCCTCCAGCTTACGGGCCCTGGCCCGACAGCCATCTCCTTCCGGGTGAGCTTTTGTTGCGGAGCATCTATATGAAGAAAGAAAGAAAAATACTGTAGGCAATAGTCTTTAACATTAACTCAAAATAATTCATCAGAAAGTTGTCTCACAGTCAGTAACACTAGCAACTTGCAAGCACAGTATAACATTTTGGCATGTATCTTTCCGCCATCTTTGTAGGCCTGTGACATTAGTGGGAGTTTCAGGAATTCTACTAGCAGCACTATGGACTCACTACTACATAGTCAGAGAGTCAGAGACTACACCAGTCTTCTTTTTTTCTCTTGTTTTGCAAAAGAAATTACTTGTACGTGAACTTGTGGTAGCCTAGCCGGCAGCATAATGCCAGCTCACTCAGCTTGCACCCAAGAAAAACAGACACAAGCCATGATGACGCAGACTCGCATTACTTTAGGCAGTACATGCAGGTGGTGATAGGGAAGCTCTTACTTTTCTATAGGGGTGGCACTGGCCATACTCGGTTACATCAAGGGCTACTGCTCAATGTAATTTATATTTCGCACTGCCCCCCCAGGCCTTGACTAATACAAAAGGAAAATGAAGATTATTCATTTCCGATGCTATATCCGGCCAATCACATGATCTTTGCTTATATGATGGATGGCTTTAGGTGCTTTGTTTTGATACATTGAGTGAACAACAGCGATAGTCCACCCATAACACAGCTGGAAGAAAATTATTAACATTGGGAGTGAGTGTGGTATCCATAAGTGCCAGAGGAAGGGACTTTACTTGATGTAATGTCAACCATACAATACATTGACAATATATGCTGTGCTTGCAAAGTAAACTACTGTACTGTTAGTCAAGGGAATATTTCTGAACAATCACAACTTATAGTATTTGGATTTCCTCAGCTTTGCTACTCTGGCACGGACATGCTGTTCAAAGTAACACTCTTCAACCACTTAGCGTCTGCTCTACTACATACACGTCTGCTATCTATGAGGAAGGAGAAAATACCATCCAGGCTCCCAAAGTAAACGTCTATCATTCTTCTTAATGTCTCAACTGTACCAAGTTTACTTTTTCTCAACAATCAACTAACACTCTTTTCATTTTATTTGGTAAAAAACCGTCTTGACTTGCATTTGAGTTTGACCCAAATTATATATTGAAATGCACACCACACATGCATTTTCTCTGATTCACCCACACAAGCAGTCATCTTTTCTTTCTCCTCCAATCATCCTTGCTTCAAGCAGCCATGCATGTGATTCCTTCCTATCAGTCACCTCTGCCTGCATTCAAAAACACGTATCGTTCTTTACAGTCATAAATGTTACGACTCGCTCGTCCTTCCTTTTGCCCTTCTTTCCCTTTTCGTTCTTCACATCCCTCAAGTTCATGTGTTATTACTTGGCTTCATGATAAAAGTTTCCCAGCTGAGTTGAAGTCATAGAGGGGGCCATTGCTTACCCGAGAACTACCGCCGCTAATGCTATGGCTAAGTCAAGGTTGACTATCTTCTCCGTGATTGGCAAAAATGTACTTCTAAATTAGTAACTGTTCTTAACAGTACAGTGTACTTGTACTAGTGTACTGTCTACTGTACAGTACATCATATACACTCCTTTGCGAGCCTACTCAAAAATGTCAATAAGTAAGGAGTGTAATAATTTACCACCGTCCGCCGCCTCTGAGCCTTCCCCCCGAACTCCTCCTGGTGGGACTTGTTATGGCGCCGCCGCATCACCTGGAGTAGACCCTTCCACACTGCTGGCCCCGGCACTGGTGTTAGGTGCCGCATCCGATGTTGTGACTTCTAGAAAAAATATGTCATATTTTCAGATGCCATACACCACCCCATATGTCGTCTCATAATGAAAGAAAAATGTAATACATAACAAATTTTTAATTATTGGGAATGAAAAAAAGTGACGGTTTTGGGGAGGGTGATAACCTTTTGTATGGTTAGCCATTAAATGCTACACTTTTTGGCACAACTGATGAATGCTTGTTTTTTAATGTGCATCATTTTTATAATTACAGACAGAAGATTCCATTGCCCTTCTGCCAACAGGACAATTCAACACCTACTCCTCATCACCAGCAGTACTTTAAGTACTTTAAAGAAGGTGGGGGCTCACGCACAGTTATTCAAATAATTTGATGTGTTAATTTATATTGATTCAAGGGAATGTTGTTTAAACTTCAACGTCATCTATCTCATCACCAGTGCTTGCTCGCAATACTGCGCTAATAAAAATGAAGAAATAGTTTTATTATTTCTTATTTGAAAATAAAACTTTAAAACTAACAAACACTCTGTGGTTTTTGTTCATGACTGAGTGAGCGGAAGTGTTTGAACTTTGAACTGCTGCACTGTGCAGGCATGTTTCCGTGACTCTGATAGGTCGGGACTAAGCGGTAGTCTTCTTCTGTTCTTCTGGGTCGTAACGTAATCATTGGTCAGAGACACTAGATAGTCGGTCAGGGGATTGGGGCTTCAACTTCTGTTCGGACTGAGGTATGTGGAAAGTCGAACTGCACCTATCATCAACAATGTCCTATTTCTCTTGTCCATACTTCTGTATGTGCAGAATAGTCCCTGATACACTAGCGTTATGGTATGTGCTCCTATCAAATCAAAAAAGCCAACAACTAGCTTATTCTTGTTGGACACATTGACATTTTGTTGTTGGAAATTTTCAAAGCACTTACATTAAGAAGACTCGAATAGACAGCAACGGCAATCCAGTGGACTGCACTCAGTGCCTGGATCAGAGTTTTGTTTAGCACTGTTTGCCGACTGGGCAAGCTTAGCTACCTACACAGACCGACTCATAATAATAGTACATAATAGTAGTAGAGTGATGGTAGAGGGAGGATAAGAATGTAGAAACAGTCTACAAGAAGATCAAAGACTATTTTGTAAAAAATAGAATTAGGAAACATTTTTGAATGAATAGGACCTGTAAAAGTTAGGGAAGTATAATTATCAATATTAACAACAGAATAACTTACTGGGGCCAGCAGAAGAGCCTGCAGAGGACTGTTCCTGCCCACCTTGTTCAGCCAGAGTTTCAGTCTTATTGCCCCTGGGAGGTGCTGATGATCATAAAATAAACACAAACATGGATGATTGTTTTTTTTAAATATTTGATTTCTTTGACCACAATCTAAAATTATCTCGGGGAAACAAATTACCAACAATTGCACTACATCTATTGATTGACCTATCTGATCTGTCAACTAGGATAGATAGTACAGTATTGCTGGATTCGCAGACCGTCTACTTGGAAAATGATGTAAATCACTAACTAAACCAACAACAAAAACGTTCTACTACGACTGCCAGCACTCAACAGCACGCGACGTGACAGACACAGTCCGTCATCATGATTGCAGACCACTAAAAAAATGTCCAACTACTAAATAACAAGTCATAATATACTCAACCTATCAATCCACCACTATCTCTTCTTACTGGCAGCAGGAGAACAAAGGAATGACTAGACTTGAGTCTCTAGTCTCTCTAGCATCAGGCAGTTCTGCTCTCAAATAAGCTCAAAGTTGCAAACAAGTAAGCATAGTAGCAACACCACTGAGCAGGCAAGCACCTGCAGTCACAGAAGCTATTTAAACATTAAATTTACCTGCAATGTAATCGAATCGGCAGCTTTCTTGCTCTTCGGGAAAAACATATATTAGCAATATAACACAGAGCAGAAGAAAACAAAGTAGTTATTAAATAGCTACTCACCAAGGCCAGGGATCTCCACACCTAGCAGTTGGAGCAAGTCCTGCTCACGGTCAAGGAGGTCCGACCACCGGTGCGTCGCTTGATGGTAGGTGTGCCGGACCACCGACTCCCTCCGCATGGCCCGGCACACCTTAGCCCACAGCTAGCGACGCTCCCGGAGGCCATACCCTGACGCCAGCCTGCCCCCTGCTGCCACGGTCTTGGGGAGGTGGTGCTTCATATAAAAGATCAGTGCAGCCACCTCCACCGGGCTGAAAATCTCCCTGGCCGCCACATCCTCCCCTCTTAAGCGCCCGCAAGGGAGCCGGCTACGGGGTGCAGGACCTTTCCCCTTCAGATCTTTGCCAGCTCTCTTTGCCATGGTCCTGGACAGTAAAGTAAAATAAAAAAAAGGAAAGAATAGGGAAAAAGTAAAGAAAAGAAAAAAGAGTAAAAAAAGTAATTTTAAAGTAACCAAAAGTAGAAAAAAAACACAAAATATAGATGTAGAAAAAGAGAGGGAAAGAAAATGAGTAAAAAAGTTCAAAAACAACTTCTAACAAAGAAAGGATGGCAAAGATTCAAGCTGGATACAAAAAGCATGCCCAGGACCATAGCAATTAATGAAAAACAAGTTTAATTAAGAGTGACATTGATAATTTAAAAAAAGTATTTCTCCTGTCAAAAAGGGTTTTGTTTGACAGGTCACGCTGCAGGTTTTTTGAATCACAGCTGGCAGACAGCGGTGGAAGTTATACGAGACATCGGGGAAGCCTGTATAACGCTCCAGAACTATGACATCAATAATACAGTCAATTATTATTCAGCATACAGCTTAATTGGTATGTATGACTTAATCATTCAAACCAAAACACAGCCTCCTTGAACCCTATGATAGTCGATTAGGAACTTGTATCAAAAGAAATCTCATTAGGTATCAACTTTTTAGCAGGACATCTATTTCTTCAAGTTTTTAGCATTTATTTTGCATTCTGCATAACTTCTAGGTGACCCTATCAGTTTTCACACTGTCCGTGTTAATATTATATGTCTGTCCATAGGGAATCTACTCCTGTAATTTCAACATGGTTCACCAGTCGGTAGTCCCACTCTCGGTAGCCAGTCTGTATTGCACCAATTAACCATTCAAGCACTCAGCAGCAATCTTTCTTCACATTCATTTTTGCACTTCTGTGGTGGAATCCACAATAAACGGGATCGATACATTTTAGCCCAATGATTTCTGACCTCCTCAGGACTCAACTAGGTAGTGTGTAAATAATTGGCTATAAATAGAACGTGTCAACTCATATTCGCTATGATGGCATGTACTTCTAAAATGCCCCAGTGCTTAGGAACATAAAAATGTGCATACATGCACAGCACAACAAACCACCCATTAAGGCACTGGACTGATAGTAGGAGTTAATTGTGCAAGAACAACAGCATGTCAAACTTCAAATGTGGGAGTTTAAAAGGGGCTAAGGAGTGAATTCTAAAAATGTTGACAACATTCTTACATAAATACTGAATCACTAAAAATAGACCAAGTGGCTAGGACACCCGAGAACACAGCAGTCCCAAAAGATAATTAAGTGGGTATGCTTTCAAAAATCACCATCACGGTGTTAGAAATCAGACAAATATAGGAACATCCTCGGTGAATAGAGAGACAAGTAGGCAGCATTGCATAGATTTGAGGTGACAAGTATTTGACAACCCTATTACTGGCAGTGCTCAGTGAAGTTCACCTGGACAAAGAGTGGGTATCAGAAGAGTATCTTTAAGTAGGGTGCCATCCCAGGTGCTGGTAGTCTTTTGTAGGGAGCAATGGGGCATATTACCAAGCAATAGCGATAATTATCGCTATTGCTTGGTTAGAGACAAAAATTTACCGCAGCAATGCGGCGATTTTTACCGCAAATAAACCTTGGTATTACCAAGGTTTAACGCAAATGCGGTAAAAATCGCCGCAAAGCATGAATATCGCTGAAAAGTCAGCGATATTCATGCATTAGCGAGCTAATGCTCTTAGCCATGTTATCCATCTCCCATTGGATAACATGGCTAAGAACTGCTCAGGGCAGGTGTTAGCTTTTGGAGATATTCCCGCTTAGCGCGAATATCTCCAAAAGTTGGTAATAGGAGATAGCGATGTTAGCGACTGTTTTCAGTCTCTAACATCTTGGCACGCCCACTTTGCATCTCATTAGTGATAAATATCACTGATATGCAAAGTGGGGCCCAAGATGGTCGCTATCTCCTACTAGCTGTCGCTAACTGGTGTTAGCGGCAGCTAGGTAATAGGGAGATAATTTTATCTCCGCTTTCTTGGCTTTTAAAGCCAAAAAAGCGGAGATAAACCCCCTTGATAATATGCCCCAATGTTCCCCGCATACAATATAAAACCAGGTTGCAGCTGCGGCTAGGCACGAATTTCATCAGGGTGACGTCAGCGCTTAGACACAACCCATGGTGCTGTTTTCTGATGTGGCCGCCCACTTATATCATGTATTCAACATAATAGGGCTGCATCCAGACTAAAGACTGCCTCAATTCCATTTAAACTAACTGTCACCAATAGGCTGGCTGGAATAACAATGAACAGCACACCAGTGGCTAACCAAAATTGGCATACAACAGTGTAGACAGTCTACAGGAATAACTGGGAGTACAATTTAGCAAGATAGTAAAGCCTTCAAAAAGTTGTCATAACAGGACGAGAGCACACATCACCTTTAGTGTAGATTGGAACAAAGTTATTGAAGCAACAAGATAAAACCTCCAAAACTTTCAAATACACACCAAGGTTCACTTAAATATATATCCATATTTACCAGTTGACAGCAATTCTATTTAACTATCCATATCCAAATTTAAACGCATCAAAGGGTGATCTCTTCAACCATGGACCGTATCTATCGAGCGTACAGAAAGGGCATCATATTTCCAAACAATTCTAGTCGTATTCTGTATCCTTATAACAAACCTGAGACACAGAAGGGAAAGCTAAAGAGGCATACCCTGCAAGGAACCCCATTTGGAAAAATCTCATACATTTAGCTTTTAATCAGTGACCACAGTTCATCATGTTTTTTAACCCATCGACAGACGCTGAATGTCTCAATATTATTTTGCTTCTCTGTATAATAGCAACTTTTCAATATTACTGCTACTGCCGTCCAAGGTGGCTCCAAAAAAAGACAGACCATTTAATGTTATTCTCAGGGTGTCTTGTGGATTGACAATGCTGCACTAATGGTGTCACTTGTGTCTTGCATTACATTCTAGAATGAGTTGCAGATGTGTTTCTTCACAAGTTAGCAAGTTTGTCCAATATAGTGTTTGTTATATGGACATGGTTTGCAGAACACTACATATTTACGGGCTGATTATGATGTCGGCTGGAAAGGCTCTGACCGGCATTCAGTTCGTCCGAATCTGTGTCAGAAGCCTTATTTACGACCGACCGATTGAGATGGTTGGAAACCATTCGGACTGTCCGTCTCGGATCCGACTCGTACGTCTCTACGGACCGAGTTTCCGACCGACCGATTACGATGTCGGATTAGGACTGCCTTTCTGAATCGGTCTGTTCGACATGGATCGGCTGTCGGATTCTGACTTTGGGGGTCTGTAAGAGGACCCAATATACCAGGAGGCCTCTGGATGGAGCCCGTGGGGGTACCCATAGTTCCCCTCTTTGCAACCATGCATGGTGTGGCGAGCACCAAGGGGTGCTCGCCACAAGGTGCAAGGTTTTCCATGACTACTCCTTTCTTCAATGGGAGCCTGTGTTGTCGGTTGGAACACAGGCTCCCATTGAAGTCAAAGGGAGTCCAACCGAACAGTGTTTGGAAAGATCTTAATTGTTTGGTCGGACTCCCCAAACCCGAGTTGGCCAGAAACCATTCTGAAACCGAGTTGATTGGAATGCTTTTGGACCGACATCATAGTGAGGCCCTTAATCAATCAATCAATCAGGACATTTGTAGAGAGCACCACTCACCCGTGAGGGTCTCAAGGTGCTGGGGGGGTTGTGCTACTGCTTGAACAGCCAGTTCTTTAGTAGCCTCCTGAAGATCAGTAGGTTTTTGGTCTGCCATAGGAGTAAGGGGAGGGTGTTCCAGGACTTGGCGGTGAGGTAGGAGAAGGATCTGCCCCCGGCAGTTGCTCTTCAGATGCGGGAGATGGTGGCAAGGGCGATGTCGGTGGAGCGGAGCTGGCGGTTTGGGGTGTAGAAGGTGAGACGTCTGTTGAGGTATGTTGGTCCGGTGTTGTGGAGTGCTTTGTGTTCGTGGGTGAGGAGCTTGAAGGTGATCCTCTTGTTGACAGGAAGCCAGTGCAGGTCTCTCAGGTGGGGTGTGATGTGACTGTGACGAGGGATGTCGAGGATCAGGCGTGTGGAGGCGTTCTGTATGCTTTGCAGTCGTTTCAGCAGTTTGGCTGGGGCTCCTGCGTAGAGGGCATTTCCGTACTCCAGCCTGCTGCTGACGAGGGTCTGGGTGACCGTTCTTCTTGTGTCAGTGGGCATCCACCTGTAGATCTTTCGGAGTATGTGGAGGGTGTTGAAACAGGAGGATGAGATTGCGTTGACTTGCTTGGTCATGAAGAGTGTTGAGTCAAGTATGAATCCCAGGTTGCGTGCTTGGTCGGTGGATGTCGGTGCTGCTCTCAGGGTAGTTGGCCTCCAGGAGGCGTAGCATGCCCTGCTTTGCATTTTGCGATGCTGGGTGCGCTATGGATTTTTTTTTCATTTATTAAATTGTTTACTTACCTCCAATTATCCATATTCCGGTTTTTAGCAACCCCCAGCCTGCTCCTCCCCCACCCCGCCTCTCTGCCCCACGGAATTCCCTCCACGGGCAGCAGCTGGCGTTGGGTGCTGTGGCAGACCATGTCGAAAACGGTTGAGAGGTCCAGGAGGATGAGGGCCGTGGTCTCACCGTTGTCCAGCAGGGTCCTGATGTCCTCGGTGGTGGCGATGAGGGCAGTTTTGGTGCTGTAGTTACTGCTGAACATGGACTGGGACGGGTCCAGGATGTGGTTCTCCTCAAGGTAGCGGGTTAGCTGTTTGTTGACGGTTTTCTCGATGACCTCAGCTGGGAATGGAAGCGTGGAGATGGGCCGGAAGTTCTTGAGATCCCTCAGGTCTGCCTTGGGTTTCTTGAGCGAGGCGTTGATCACGGCGTGCTTCCAGCTCTTAGAGAAGGTCGCTGTCTCGAAGGAGATGTTGATGGCCTTGCGGAGATGGAGTGCGATGGTGGCGCTGGCTTTGTTGAAGATGTGGTGGGGGCACTGGTCTGACGGGGAGCCAGAGTGGATGGTGCTCATGATTTTGATGGTGTCGTTGATGTTAGTCCAGGTGAGCAGGGGGTAGCTGTGGGTGGTGTCCGTGGGGTCTTAGGTGTCGTTAGCTTCCATGGTGGTCTGGTTATCGAGGGTGTCGTGGATGTCTGCGATCTTGAGGTGGAAGAAGGAGGCAAGGGAGTTGCACAGGTCTTGCAAAGGTGGGATGTTGTTGCAGTTGAAGCTGGGGTTGGAGAGTTCCTTCACAATGTTGAAGAGCTCTTTGCTGTTGTGTGCATTGTTGTCGAGGCGGTCCTTGTAGGAGGTCTATTTGACGGATCTGATGAGGTGATGGTGTTGGCGCATGGCGTTCTTATGGGCTGGTTGGTTCTCCGGTGTCTATTCGTAGTTCCATTTCTTCTCCAGTTTTCAGCAGTTTTGTTTGGAGGTCTGGAGGTCTACGGTGAACCAGATGGCATTCTTGTTGTTGCATCTGTTGGAGGGATTCTTGATCGGGCGAAGGTGTTGGAACAATGAAATGAGAGGAAAATCTGCCTAAATCAAATACATCTAAGGGCTCTAATAGAGTCCCAAATTTACACAGTTAGTCATAAACCCACTAGGCCAGCCCTCATCATGGCATCAAGGGAGACATACTTAGAAAACATATTTCATATTTATTTAGTTTTTTACAAATATTAATTCAGACAATGATATAGACAATTTGTGCATTTACATAATAAATACTCAACTCATTCAGCCCAAGTCCCACACATCCCTTTAATCAATCATATAAAACAACACATACTCACACATTCTTCATTCACTCTTCTCACACCACAACCAAATTGCCAGTTGTTATGGATGAATCTCGTCCTGTAGAGAATCAGAGAGAAAAAGAGACTAGATGGAGAGATTGCGGGACAGTCTTCGATCCAGGGTCTGAGGTTGCTGGCGGCGGTATCGGGTCAGTGGGATCTGTGGGTGTGCTTTGGGTGAGGGCAGTGTTTAGCTGGTCTTCGGTGATTTTGCTCCAGCTGCGGTAGGGGATCTGTTGTGTGCTTTGGTGCATGGTGGGTTTCTGGAAGGTGAAGAGGATGCAGAGATGGTTGGTCCAGTGGAGTTTGGAGGTGTGGCTGAAGGAGACGTGGGAGCTTGCGGAGAAGATGGGATCAAGCGTGTGGCCGGCGGAGTGGGTGGGCGTTGTCACGAGCTGTCTGAGTCCGAGGTTGGCGAGGTTGTTGATCAGGGAGGTAGAGTTGGTGTCATTGTTGTTCTCGAGGTGGAAGTTCAGATCTCTGAGGAGGATGTAGTCCATGGATGCAAGGGCGTGCTCACTGACGAAGCCGGCGTTGGAGTCGCTGAACTGTGGCAGGGGTCCAGGGTGTCTGTAGAACAGGGTTCCTCTGAGGGTGGTGTTGGGATCAGCGTGGATCTGGAAGTGCAGGTGTTTGGCGGTGTTGAGGGTGTCGTCGGATTTGGTCAAGGCCTTGAGGGTGGACTTGGGGATGATGGCGATTCCGCCTCCTACTCCGTTGGTGCGGTCTCTGCGGCTGATCTTGTAGCCATCCAGGATGGCTTTGGTGATGTCGGGTGCCGAGGAGTTGTTCATCTAGGTCTCTGTCAGGAAGGCGACATCCGGGGAGGACGTGTCGAGCAGGTCCCAGAGTTCGACAGCGTGTTTGCATGCGGAGCGGGTGTTTAGGAGTATGTATCGGAGGTGGTTGCGTCCTGTCCTGGTGGGTGGGTTGGGGGCTCGGGTGCTGGTGAAGCTGCAGTTCCGGCAGGAGAAGGGTCCTTGGGTGCGCTTTAGTGCAGCCAGGCAGCAGGTGTGTGCTCGTCCGGTGTTGAGTGCATGGAGGGTGTTGGCATCGTAGCGCAGACGGGCGTTGTGTCGTTCACGGGGGCAGGGGTTCTGGTGCTGGGCATGGTCCACGCGCGGAAGGGCGCAGAGAGGCGCAGACAGGCTTGCCTTAGGCACGCCAGCGGCACGCTCACTGTGCGGCCACCATAAAAAGAGGAGGTGGGAGGGAGGAGCAGCTGGGAGGAGGGAGTGGACGAATGGACGAGCAGGGGGCAGGGCCACAGGGGACGCAGCGGCGGGAATAACAGGGGCAGGAACGGCAGGGAAACTAAAGCCAAAAGGGCCACAGGGCACTGAATATGAGGGGAAAAAGGATGAAAAACGGACAATGCAGTATAAGCAGGGGGGCAGGCCGCAGGTTACACAGCGGCGGGAGAAATGGGAGCAGAAGCAGCAATAGGGAACAGAAGGCAAACGGCACGGGCACAGAACACAGAGTGGAAAAGGATGAGGAACAAAGCAATTAAGAATTACACAGTACAAAATAATACAGTAAACAATAAAGATACAGTGTCAGCAAACCTATGGCCAGCCACTGGCCACAAGGGATGAGGCGCAGGTGGTAGCCTGCGGGTGGTGGAGGGCCTCGAACTCGCGGCAGTGACAGTGGCAGCAGCAGCGAGCAGGGAAGACGGGCACAGACAGGTGGAGCTGAGCAGCATGGGGAGTGACCTGCCTTGCAACAGGGTCAAGGTCTTAGTGTTACATTATGTAAATATCTGTTAACCATGTGTTAAATCATTTAATGAGACTTCTATAGAGTTGCTTGTTGTTTCAATTGGGTTCTGCCCATTTAGTATGCAGATTTATCTGCTTTGAAACACCTGGATTTTGGATCTTTATGGTGGGTGAGTATCACTACCTGAATCTCACTCCCAGTAATTTCATGGTAAATTGGACTGTGCATGTTTTAGTCAGTATCCTCCTTTTAAGATTAGGCCACTTCGGTGTAACTACTAGTGTAAGGGTCACTGGGTGTGCACACACATGTGTGCATGGATACAGGTTGCATGTGACAGTCTACACGTGCACAGACTGGTAGTTGCACGCAGCTATCCTGCCTGTGGCAGTTTTAGAATGCAAATTCAACCTGTCAAAATACCTCTTTTCATAGTCCTAAACATTCCTTTTAAATATTAGTAGCTCATCCATGTGTAGGCCTTAAGGCCAATAAAGACAGGGTAAAGATATGTAAAATTAGGGCATGTAGACATTAATTTTGAGCATTTATTTACAAGGAGATAGCCCCAAAAATGATTTTCATTGTAACAAGATTGTCTGTAGCCATAGGGAATCATCGGGCTACAATGTTACCTTTATTAACTTTAGTTTTAAATCCTCTTTAAAGTTAAGGTCAGATTTTAAATTATTATTTTAGAAATGCAACTTTTAAAAATTTTGCATAATCCTTCCTTATGTTTCTGAGACATTTCTGTGAGTTTCCAGACAGTGAACAAAAGGGTGCTACATATATAGGGAGTGTGTCTTCCTGACAGTAGGGCTGGGGAGGAGTTGTGCTCTGCCTGACTGTACTTCAAAGGGATTTTCTCCAGCAGACACAGAGACCTGATAACAGCGTATCGTGCCATTAGCCAGACTAGAGCTAAACCCAGAGAAAAGGGGAGAACTAACCAGAACCAGGTTTTGGATGGGACAAAGGGGTGTCTCCCCCCCACAGGCAGAGCTGAACATAGCCAGAACATTAAGGAGAGCAAAACCCTGGAATTAGACTGTGCCGGCGGCAACACAATAGATAGTTGGAACAACAAGTCCCCTGATGACTTGATGGATTAACCCTTTCCGTGCTGATGACGGAACCGCTCCGTCATCAGCTGCGGGTGCGGTGTGCTGATGACGGAGCGGTTCCGTCATGGCCCGCCCGCCGCTCATGCGCGGCGCGAATTACGCGCCTGCGCTGAGCATTCTATTGAGCGGGCGGGGCCATGACGGAACCGCTCCGTCATCAGCACAGCCCAACCGCAGCTTATGACGGAGCGGTTCCGGCATCAGCATGCGGCCGCCGAGCGGCCGCCCCGCCCACTTAGCGCTGCGGCGGAATAGCCGCCGCAGCAATGTGTTTAAGGATTCTGTCTGCAGTTGACCCCAAGACTAATGGGTTTCCCCTCCAGGGCCAGTGATACTGGCCCCCTTGTTGCCCCTGAGGATTCATTGGGGAGAGAGCTGGGCTACCATGCCCCAGCAGGAAGAGGAGACGTTCAGGATCAATGTACAGGTGGCAGCTGGCACTGTGAGACAGTGAAACCAGATTCCTGTCAAGTGCACCCGTTTATGGCAAGGAGGCCTGCTGAAACTGCTCTATGTGGCTAGAGCTCTCCCCCAGGAGAAAAATGAGCCCAAGATCTTCAAAATCTACCCAACGAGGACCCAATTGCATCCTGGAAATTTGCCCATTTAAACCTACCCGCATGGGCCAACAAGCAGGTGGTGCTACCAAATGACATGACTCAACACCTAATTGTAAGAAGCCAAGAGACAAGGCATATGTGGGGTCCCCCTCCCCAGATTCTCGCTCGGACTGGAGACCCCATTCTTCAGGCCAGCATCAACTTAAAGTGGGATTGAGATCCCATCCCTAGGTCCAGACGACATACTGGGTCCTCCTCCCTGGGGCCCAGAGGAGTAAAATCCTCTAGCACAGCAGGAAAGAACATTTTGACAGCTGCTAATCAGGACAAAGCAGTGCATGAGAGGCCGGCCGGGTTTGTGGGGGCCTTTGAAATACATCCCAGTCCCTACCACGAAACCTGCTGTAAGGATGTCTTAGAGGGAATGGTCAACCCTGTTAAAAAAAATAAATAGAAAGTACTGTAAGCTGTGCATACCAGGAGAACTGTAGCTGATGCCATTCATAAAAAATAAATAGAGGGAGCAGTCCATAACGCCCTCTGGGTTTTGTTTGCTTCTGAGTTTGGCATTGTAGTTGCTCCAAAACAGGCTGGGGCACCACCAACATATCTTTTATGTATTATACAGGCTGCAGGGTGTGCAGCAGTTACCCTCTCTCAGAATAGAACTAAAACGTAATCCTATGTCTGCCCCGTTTTGGGAAACCTGACATAGTGAGACTTTTTCATCATTTTCAAGCATTCCCAAATCTGGAAATTTGTTCTGCAGCCTGTGAGTGCACAGAATTGTTCTATGGCTGCATTCCTTGTAGACTAAAATAGCACACTAAATACTCAGACACGTTATGTTGATTTTAAATGCTTTATTGACATTATGTTGCTAATAGTGATTTTTGATAAAAATGTGCTATGCTTTATTGAAAATAAAGTTTGCATTTAAACATGGCTACCGATTTTAATGTTAGCATGGGATTATTGGTCTTATAATGTTTTGACACCTTGACAAGGCCAAAGGCTTGCCTTATATTCTAATGTGGTGACCCCTTGACAAAGCTGATATGGTCAACTTATACATTAATGTGGTGACCCCTTGACAAAGCCACTAGGCTTTTTTTTACAGTCTGATGTGGAGACACCCTAAAAAATCCAGGAGGCCTGCTTTATGTAAAATTAAATCCCCTGCATGTGTAGTATTTAGTAGTGTGTGTGTAATAAATGTACTTTTCCTTTTCCAAAGAAAAAGCACTGACTGGGCAATCATTAATAGTGTTGTTATTATTGCTAGCCAGCGAATGGTGAATACTAACCCACACCACCTCCCCTGAGTAGGCCTTGGACTGCTCTGCTGTGCTACCCTGACAAAGGCATGTGTTACAATGGGGTGTTTGGTTACCAGTGCACAGACAATTGTGGAATGGATCTATTACTTGTGTAGACTTCACATCCTGCACTTGTGAAGTTACAACCAGTACAATGCATGCATCTCCTATGTCCTTGGACAGGAGGCATGTTTAGCTGATTAATTAGACCCTTTGTTTTTGTTTTTCGGGTTACTTTTACCAGGTGTTGATATATATTTTTGCCCCTTCTAAAAGAGAAGATAGGGGTTAACCTCTTCCATGCTCAGGACTAGCTCAGGGGTGCTTGAGGACCGCTGGGGAGAGAACCCAGGGTTCCGTGGCGCGCTGCGTTCAGTTAATGGTGTCAAACGGTGGGTGTTGTCCCGCTAGACCTAATTAGTGATAATTCAATCTAGGTTGCGGTACAGGCTACTATTAGATCTGTGTCCTTAGTTGGTGTTGCTACCTAGCTAGTGAAGACAAACGACATAAAGAAATTGCAGAAAGGTATGAAAAGTATAAAAAGTGCACCAATATTTACAATGCTACAACATATTTGGGCAGTATACGGGGCGCAGGGAAAAGACACTGCGTTGGTCGATCTGGAAAATAAGAAGAAAGGAGCAGTGCTGTAAGCTGTGATCGGGCGCCATGGAGGCCAATGAACAGCGTCTCAGGGGGTACGAGGCCTTATTTGGTAGTGCTGTATCCTCTGCTGGAATACCTAGTCGGGTCCCGTGGCGTCCCGGCTGTTCTTGGTGTGCCGGTGAAAGCTGGTTAAGTAAGAAGCCACAGCATTTCCAGGTGATCGCGGCCGTGTGGGCATGCGTGTAGCACTGAGAGGTATGTGTCAGTGTCTGGGTATGCGCGCATGTGCGCGCCTGCGCGGAGCGCCCAAACATCATAGACAGTGTGGCGGCCATATTATAGTGGTGTCCAGTTAGCAGGTTTCCTTACTCAAACAAGATACCAATGGTGTTGTTGTGGTGCTAAAAAGGGTATTAGCATTAGAGGCACCACAGGAATAATTTGAGGGCCAAACGTGTGTGGCGCTAATGCTGGAAGGGCAGACCAAAAGGAGAACATGTTGCCCCTGGGAGTAGGGGAGGGCCTTTGCTATGCGCGAAGTCCATAAAAAAGGGGGGGTGGTGTTCACATCCCTTTGACACAAGGCAGGTAAGGTTCATGGTTCACATCCATTTTGACCCAAGACTGGTAAGCTTCATGGTTAACAGTTAGCGGCTGCTAAGACTGTTCATGGTATGTTGTCATTGAGGCCGGTCTTGTGGCTAGACAGTCGATAGATCCATCTCTGTTCCTTGTTGAGTAGTTTATATTCGATATTGGGTGTGTTAGGATCCTGGGCTTCAATGACCACCCACTTCATGTCAGTGGTGGAATTCTTTTTACACCGAATGGTGCTGTGGTGTTCGCATATGCGTGTTTTGATTTTCCTACTTGTCATACCGATGTATGTGAGATTACAGGGTCATACAATGTCGTATATTACATGTGCCGTGTTACAGTTGGTGTGGGCACGTAATTCCCACGTCTTTCCTGGTTCCAAGTCATTTGTTTTGGTAGTGCTTGTGAGGTGGCATATGCTACAGTCTCCACATGCAAAGTGGCCTACAATTTTTGGCCGGTCCCATGCATGGATGATTGTGTTCTATGTTCTTAGGATAGGTTTTGGTCTTGTGGAGACTAAGGCGTCCTTGATAGATTTTGCTTTTCTGTGAGAGATGAGGGGTGGGTCCCAATCGAGGTTTCCTGTCCCTATAATCCTCCAATGTTTATTGATTATTTTGGATGCCTGGGTGGAAACAGTGTTAAAGGTGGTGACACAGGTAAGAGGTGTGGTTCTGGTTTCACGTGGGCATACCTCAATCAGTCTCTCACGGTTTTGATTTCTAGCACGTTTTTTCGCTTTCTCTGTTGTCAGTTTTGGATACCTCGGTTGTTGAGTTTGACACTCAGGTCTTTTGCCTGTTCTTTGAGCCCAGGGTTCTCTCCCCAGTGGTCCTCAAGCACGCTTGTGTGCTACATAATGTGTAAGTCACAAGCGCTTTCTGATCTCATTGATACGCAGCGCCACACTACCGCTGTCCCTGCCATGGCATGCCACACAGTATCGCTCGCATGCCGCTCATCTTATGAGCCTAAGTCACCTGAACGGCCTATAGGACGAATATTGCATGATACAAATATATACTCTAAGATTGCATTTTATGTTGCTGATGTTGTAAAGTATGTTGCTGAATCATATGTGTTGTGTACTGTCCTTTTTCCCTCCTACAGGAATGTTTTCGCTACTGATAAGTGCCCGTAAGTATGTGAACACTTATCTTTTATACTTTTCTACCACACACCTTAGCGAGTGTGTAGGTACAACACTGTTACACGTGGCACGTTCTTTTGCCACTCACTTGTCCCTTTGTGGTCCTGAAGAAAGTCCAGTTAATAACCTAAAGGGGACTGAAACATGTAGACCGCCACACTTAAGCCAACTAATAGGCATAGAATTCCATTTGTAGTTGCATCCCACATAGTTTTCATCAATACCCTGGGCCGCCATGAATAAAATATTAGGTAAGGATTCACAGAGGTATTTTTTAGTTCACCTTCACTCACATCACACTGTTGCACGATACCCGCTCTGCTGTAGTCAGGCGTCGAAGCACAACCAGGTGGCACTCGGCCGCCTGGTTGGGACCCCGATGATGAAGCATGACACCAACCAGGTTGGTGTGTGAGGGGTCTTTTAACAATACCCAATGGGTTCAGTCTCTAGGCCACCAATACAAGTGCCTAAGAAAAATACATACACATAGTGGACTAGTCCACATTGTTTCTATACAAGTTATATTAATACCTGCATGTTTTAATTTTTCTTGTTCTGACGAGAGTTGCATAAGTTATGTCTTTAATGTTACTTTCAATACTATTTGACAAGTATATTTAGGAAGAAAATGTAAAGTTGAAATGGGGTCCTAATTTGTAGTCACTATCTGGCACATGAATCAAGCAAAAATATCCTCGCAAAAATTGCAAATCGGTAAAATAGACCATTAGCACCCGCAAATCAGCACTTCCCAATGCTGCAATCAAATTACCGAAAATGCAATAATTTTGCAAAGAAATCTCCCGTAAAATTACCGAGAAGCAAAATTGCGAATCCTTAACAGCGAAACATACAACAGCAACCGCAAATAGTGATTAGTAATCAAAGACCCGCAATGCAATGCACGGAAATGTCCGGAAAATCACTTTTGCAAGTGCAGAATAGGCGGTATCACAATCAGGTGGTAAAGTTAAAAAAATAATTCGCACAGGTGCCACCAATCTGAAACCCTTTAAAAATGACTCTTGAGACCCCAGAAGCCTTTTACAATGGCAACCCTCTACGTGCTGTCAAGGCGGATGAGGATCAATGCTGCAGCTGAGCGCAGAAGGAGGATTCAGGAGAGGATTTTCTGAGTGCGTATTACATTGCTGGGCCATACTGAGGAGGAAGTCTACGATAAGTACTGGCTGAACCATGCACTGATCATGCACCTAATTGCTGAATTGGAACCCCTATTGCAGCACCAGATACGTAGGACAGATGCAATCCTGGCACATGTACACATGCCATGTTGCCTGCACCTACTAGCGTCAGGCAGTTTCCAGGGGGTAGTAGTCGCAGCCAGAGGGGTTTCACAAAGCTCACTCTCACGCTTCTTCAAAAACTTCCTTGACATCATGATGACCAGGATCCACACACACATCACCTTCCCCACTACCCCATAGGAGTTGAATCAGGCCAAACTTGAGTTCTATGAGTTGGCCCAATTTATTCATGTGATCAGATGCATAGACTGCACGCATATCCCCATCTGTCCCCCAGCAGCCAATGAATACATCTTCAGGAACAGGAAGTCTTACCACTCTATTTATGTGCCTGTTGTGTGCAATGCTAAGCATATTATAACGGACATCATGGCACAATTTTCAGGAAGCACTCATAACTCCTATATAGTCCTGCACAGTGGCATCCACAGGCGTCTGCTCAGACATCTACTAGGTACACACATATACCTAGTTGCTACATCAATCAACCAAATGTAATTGCATAACTAAGGCTAGCGCTTTGCTTACCACCCTGTAGGTGACAGCGCATACGCCTTGCAGGACTACATCCTGACACCGTACCTCAACCCAGCCACACCACATTAGCAGAGGTACAATGCGGCACACATAAGCACAGGGAATGTGATAGAATGCACCTTCGGGATACTAAAAAGTTGTTTTTGCATTCTTCACAAGGCTTCAGTACAGCCCAGACACCTGCTGCAGGATCGTTGCTGCATGTTCCATGCACAACATTGCCACCAGAAGAGGCATACATCTCGAGATGTTAAACAGTGAGTATGATGGGGACGACCAACCATTCGGTCAACACCGACAGGCGCATGTGGCGAACAAAGCAGAAGGACAGAGGAGACGAGCACAGATCACCCAACATTATTTCTGAGGTACGTAATGATGACCCATAACAACTAAATGATAAATGCAAAGGTATTTATTGACATGAGCCCATGTCTAGCCAAAATCAAATAAGTGCAAAATATGACTGTGATTGCATTAAGGTCCAAAGTCAAATTAACTGTTCCATGCACTGGATAGCAATCACTAGTTTGTAATTGCACATGGTCACCCCACCACGGTCAAAAAAGGAGGACATGCCTGTCTAGCGCCTCCTGCCATGCACCCCTACCCTCCTTTCGGCTGCCCCTGCTACATCACCCTGATGTGTGACAGAAGATGTGTTGCTGCGAGAATCGAGCCTCCTGGCAGTGGTAACTGGCACCGATAGGCTACTGAGGCTCGATGCCTACTCACTCCCCTCCTCACTAGTCAAGTTGAGGCCAACCACAGTTCTGCCCTGTATATGTTACACAGCAGTGGTCACTTGTCCTAGGGCCCTGGCAACATGAATGAATGAATTAATACACACTTGTATAGCGCATGGCTACCCGAGGGGATCCCAGCGCTTCCTGTGACACCTAATCATTCACCACTGATCATGGAAAGAGAAAAGTCTTCAGCTGCTTCCTGAATCTAAGATAGTCAGATTCAAGGCGAATGTAGTCTGGAAGCTGGTTCCAGGATTTGGCTGCGTTGTATGAGAAACGCCGGCCTCCCATCCGTGACCGTTTAATCCTGGAAACTGCAAGCAGTCGTTTATTATTAAATCATAAAGTCCTCTTGGTGCAATATAATTGAACCATGGACTGAATCAAGGGAGGATCATTACCAGAGATGGACTTATGGACAATACACATAGCCCTAAACCTGATTATTTCCTGAACAGGAAGCCAATGCAACCGACTAACCGCCAACTTAGCAGAATTATGTTTAGGGATATTCATCAAAAGGCGGGCCTCACAATTCTGGGCAATCTGTAATATCTTAATAGTTCCTTGTGGTGCACCCAGGTAGACTGCATTCGCGTAGTCCAACAAAGACAAAATGAGAGCTTGAACCAACATATGCCTGGCATCAAATGGGAGAAGAGGAAACATCCTCTGTATCAGCCTAAGAAGACCATAGCAGTTAGCAGCAACTTTGCATGCTTGAACTGTAAAGTTCAAGTTGCAATCAAATCAGACGCCCAGGCCCTTGAAATGTTTCTTTGGTACAGGCGGAGGACCAAGACAGCTAGGCCACATAATATCTAAATTAGTGGGGGCCGCATGACCCAAGATCATAATTTCTGTCTGGGCACCATTTAATTTAAGAAAGGATAGATCCATCCATTCAGAGACCTTTACAAGGCAGGCAGCTAAACCCGCTCAGATTTATCTTGCTGACTAAGGGACACCACCATTTGGGTGTCATCAGCGTAAGTGACAGTACGGATCCCCCAGGGAAGTACCACATCCGCAAGGGATCTCATGTAGATGTTAAACATGGTGGGACTCGAGGAAGATCTCTGGGGGACTCCATACTGCAAAGGCCTCTGCCCTAGAGTGCCTCTTCTTCTAAGACAGCAAAAGATATGTCTACAAGAAAGGACTGCAGCCATTTTAGGGCAGTACCTGCAAACCCCACCTCCTTGAGTCTTTGGATCATAATTTGATGGTTAACAGTATAAAAGGCTGCGCTGGGATCTAATAAAATATTAGCAGCGCAGCCTCCGTTATTGAAGATTTTTCTCGACTCTTCGACCACGGCGAGAAGGATGGTCTCTGTGCCCTGATGATGCCGGAAACCGGTCTGAGTG
This sequence comes from Lissotriton vulgaris, assembly GCF_964263255.1. Taxonomy (NCBI): domain Eukaryota; kingdom Metazoa; phylum Chordata; class Amphibia; order Caudata; family Salamandridae; genus Lissotriton; species Lissotriton vulgaris. The sequence continues at coordinate 1,886,289,854 of NC_141689.1, read as the reverse complement.
GGATGGAGGCAGTTATTTTCCTCAAGATGCGCTGCCAGTAAGGAAATGACATATTTTTCTGCTAATTTGCTAATTCCTGGCAGCCAAGAAATGGGACGATAATTGGCCCAATCCTCAGGGTCTAAGTTGGGCTTTTTAAGAAGAGCTTTCACTCTTGCGTGTTTCTAGAGACGAAGAACCTGCCCCGTTAAAAAAGAAGCATGTATAATGTCTCGAATAGCTAGAGAAATATGTCTGAGACCAAATTGAGAATAGCCGGGGCGGGGTCTGCCGGCGATCCTGATTTCAGTCACTTCAAAAGTTCCTGTAGGGAGGGTAGGGTCAAAGGAGGAAATTCTTCCAGCATGATTTGTTGTGAGGGCAATGAAATATTTATATCTAAGTTATTTTGCTGGAAACTAGAGTAGATGTTATGAACTTTAGTGGAGAAAAAGTTTGCTATCTCCTCAAAGTGCTCTTGGGCATTATCACAATCAATAGGGTGGATCGGAGGGGTAAGAAGGGATTTCACGATTTAAAAAATTTCCTGAGGTGAATTGGATACTGAAGTGATTTTTTCATGATAATAGCTAACTATGGCAGCTTTTATTTCATTTTTGTAAAGCTTAAGTGCTTCTCTATATTTGCTCTTGCTTACTTCTGTGAAATCCTTCCATTTCCTTTCAAATTGTTTACATGATTGTTTAAGCTGTCTCAAAGTATGAGAGTACCAGGCTTTCTTATTCGGTCCTACTCAATGGCATAATTGTTTCTTAGGAAGAACTGCGTCAAGAGAGGACTCCAGCCAATTATTACAATTATCATTAATCATTGTAGGATCAGAGTGGGGTACAGAAGTAGAATTTATAAGATTTGTCGCCCAGCTTCCCGCTGAGAGTTTAGAACATATGCAGCCACATTTTTTCGTTCTAGCAAATGGCTGTAATGAATCTTGAGGGTTCCAAATAAAAGATAATAAAACATTATCATACCAAGGAACCGCAATGGACTCAGCAAAAGTAATATTTGTATGATTTGTGAATAAAGGATCGAGCAAATATCCCAAGTTATGGGTAGGGCCAGTCACTATTTGCTTGAATTGAAACGTTTCCAGGCATTCAGCAAGGTCCTGCACAGGAGAAGAGTCTAAGGGCCAGATGTAGGTAGCCAAATACCGGTTGGTAATGGCTGAAAATACCGAATTTCGGCCGTTACCGAACGGTATTTGGATATTGAGATGTAGGGGCCCAAAAAAGTCCGATTCGGTAAATACGAATCGGTAATTTACCGAATCGGAATATACCGAATCGGAATTTACCGAATCGGAATTTACTAAATCGGTATTTACCGATTCGGAAATTACCGATTCGGAAATCACCGAATTCTTATTTACCGAATTGGTAAATAATAAATGGTAAAAAATTAGTTTTGAGATGTAGGTAACTTCTAAAATATTGAATTTCATGAAATTCGGTATTTAAGAGTCGGTATTTACCATGGATTGAAAGCAGGTGGTAACCAGGTGCAGGCTATAAAAAAGGCCCTAAAATGCAACAGTGGGACCAGAATGGTGGCATTCTACGTGATAGCAAGGCAGCTATGGCTACAGGCAGAAGGAGAGAGGGTCTGGAGAAGGGAGGAGCAAGTCTACAGACAGAGGATAACGCTATTTCAACTCACTGAGCCAGAGATATTGCAACGTTACAGGGACCTGCACCCACTTTTGGGGCACCCAACCCCAAGGGTGCATGCCATCCCACCCCATTTGCAGATGCTCTGTAGCCTACACCTGCCTGCATCCGGGAGTTACCAGGGGGTGATTGCTGTGGTAGGTGGGGTGTCTCAGAGCTGCCTGTCCCATTTCTTCAGGAAGTTCCTAGAGGCCATGATGCAGAGGATGCATCATTACATCTGCTTCCCTAACACACAAGTGGAACTGCTCAAGACCAAGACTGACTTTTATCAAATTGCACAGTTCCCACAAGTGATCGGCTGTATTGATGGCACCCACATCCCTATATGCCCACCTGCTGCCACAGAGTACATTTACAGAAACAGGAAGTCAACCCACTCTATCAATATACAGGTAATCTGTGATGCCAACAACATAATCACAGACATTGTGGCCAAGTTCCCAGGAAGTACCCACGACTCCTCCATCTTTCAGAACAGCGGGATCTACACACGCCTGACAGCTGGGGAATTTTGCGAAGGATATCTGCTAGGTGAAACACTGTGATACACCCTGATAGATATTGCAGATGTATGTGTATGTGTGCATGTGAGTAATGGCTTTCTCATTTTCAAATAGGGGATAGTGCATATGCCGTCCGCTAATTTATCCTGACACCCTACCTCAACCCTTCAACCCCCAGCCAGAGACGATACAACGTGGCACACAAATCCACTAGGAATGTTGTGGAGCGCACCTTTGGGCTGTTAAAAAGCAGGTTCCGCTGCCTCCACAAAGTGGAGGGGCACAGCAGTACTCACCAATGATCTGCTCTAAGATAATTGCAACTTGTGCAATGTTGCACAACCTTGCTACAAAGAAGGGCACAGAGGTGGAATTGAGCGACTATGAGGACCACGATGATGAACATGCACTGCCTGAACCAAACACAGCAGGAGTTGCGCCACCAACAGATGGAAGACAGAGATGGGCAGAGATCACACAGAAAGTTTTTTGAGTAAGTAAAGACACAGACAGGTGGAGTATGCACCCAACGTAGTTTAATATTTGGCACTACGCAGGTATTCAAAAGCACAAATGTGCAACACAACTGTCATCCATGTAATAATGGTAGTCCTGGCTCATTTCCCCATTTAAGGTCATGGAGTGTGGGCTGTATAAGTCATTTCCGGGCACGCCTACCAGTGCCATATGAAAGTGGCTAGCTGTCCTCACTGGGTGTTTGGGCTGATAGCTCATCATGGCGCCTGCTGCTCCTCCGTGTCTCAACAACAGGGGGGCTTGTCATGCTGCTCCTACTGGTGCTTTCCTTACTTTCCGGTACATCCAGAGCAGCAGTTTGTGCTGTCTGTGCATTAAGCAGCACCTTCACAGCACTGGTCACCCTTGCAATGCCCCTAGACACCTCATTGCTGCGGTGTGTTAGTCCTTCTTGCATGTTGATGCATCGTCTGCATAGAATGGAAGGGGCTGTGGCCAGGCGGTTCATTGCCTTAGTATGTTGCTTCGCATGCTGCCTGTCCTTGCGCCTTGCTAACCTGTCCTGGTCCAGTTTAGTGCACAGAAGCTGCAACAATTGCGACATGTCCGCACACCTGTGGCCATCTCCTGCATCCCTGCAGCCATCTCCCTCATACCTGATGCCATCTCTTTGTTCTCATCAACCAGTACACTGATGCCCTTCCCTATATTTTCCATATTAGTATTCAGGTGCCTCATCTGGCGTTGCACAGACTGGATGGCCTTCCCCTGCATTATTTGAATCTTTACCATACTACCCTCCAGCCCACGGAAGACACTGGGGACCTCCACATGTTGTGCAGCACTGCTATCTCTGGGCCTGCGGTGTCTGGGACCTGTACGGGCATCCTCTGCGCTGGACTGCTGTGTGGCAGTGCTTCCTTCCCCAGCCAAGGTTTGAGTGTCATCCCCCTCTATTTCACCTGCTGATGTTTCCATTTCAACCAGTGAAGGAACGGCATGCCTCCTGCTCTTTTGAGGTGCAGTTGTTGTTTGCGGCAGTGACGCAGGCTGTTCAGGTGAGGACAGTAGCAGAGGGGATCCTGAACGTTCTGGGGACGCCTGCAAATTTGGAGACATTTCAAGGTCTTGGGATGGTGGTAGTGGTGTTGGTGCACCAGTGTCCTCTGTGACATTCTCTTCTGCACTTGTGCCTGCCTCCTGCCTGTCATCCCTCTGTGGTGCAGTGCCTTCCTTCTCCCTGGTACGCCTGCGAGATGTCTCGCCTGTGGACATAAAAGCGTACATTAGCTCTGTGCTCCTGCCTCACTGCTTCTACAATTACATTAATCTCACTGAAACACTGTACATATTGTCTCAGCTTGATTATGACTGATATGTTTTGCCTAACTTGTTGCTTGGTGTGCTTTATGATATGGTAGGTCTTTCAATGACTACATGTCCCATAATGCATTGCTCCTGTATAGTGCTACCTCTACTGGAGTGGGGTAAACTTTGCTACATAGGGAAAAGGGAAGGTGATAGGGTGGGGGTGATTGCTGTGCATGCGTCTTACCTTTTCTGGTGGCAGCTCTGGCTGAGCTCTCTGCATCTCCCAGTCCACAGACGCTCTCTGGTTCAATGGTGGACCCCACCGGCTTCTCCAGCTCAGTCAGGGGAGGTGCACGGTTCTTCCCTCCTCCAGTTTTGTTTGCCTCTTTGTGGAGCTCTGCAATTTTCTTCTTTGTCATGCTCCTGAGGTCGTACCACCTCTTTTTTAGGTCATCTATGTCCCTTGGGGTCACTCCTACAGCATTCAACTTCGACTATATTTCCAGCCAAATCTTTCTTTTGGCAGATTCAGCCACAGTCAGGGACTGCTTTCCAAACAATTTCTGGTGTTCTTTAACCACCTCCTCCACGAGGACCTGCAGCTACATGGTGCTAAATTTTATTTTTCTCTTCCTCTCTGGAAGTTCCTTTTCACTGCTGCTTGCCATTTTCTAAATTTAAAAGCAGAACAATTTTCCTGTGGCTCAGGGACTCAGCTCTGCTTTCACTGCCTCTCCAGAACCTTCTAATTACTTGCAGCTGCCTGGGTGTAGCCACTTCCTGGTTGGGAGGGGGTGGGTGGTAGCACCTGATTCACTTTTCTTTCCTATCCGATTCGGTATTTACCGAATCAGTATTTCCCAGTCATTCCTATGGGCCAAAAGGCCCATAGGATTGAATGGGAAGTACTGATTCGGTATTTACCGAATCGGTAAATACCGATTTGGTAAATACCGTATCAGTAAATACTGATTTGGGAAATTCCGAATGGCAGATACCGATTTTTACCAAATTGGTAAAAAATACAAATTTTTTACCTACATCCCAATTACCGAGTCTAAAATACCGAATCGGTAAAATTCGGTATTTTAGAATCGGTAAATTTCAATTACCTACATCTAGCCCTATGTCATCATAATGTAAATTCAAATCACCCAACATAGAGAAATTGGAAGAAAGACTTGCCCCGTTGGTGGCTACATGTGGGAGATCATTACAGAAATTGCCCAGAGATCCTGGGGGACGATATATAAGAATACCTGAAAAAGTACAGGTCTGTGAGAAACTAATGTCAAATTAAAGGCTCTCACAATCAGATAGGTGGCCAATGGTGGTTCTACATCTATAAATATCTTTATCAATGATAGCAATTCCCCCGCCACGGCCACTGACATGATCTTGCCTCAGAATGGCGTAATTAGAAGGAAGAGCTTGAACTATATCAGCATCAGAGTCCTGGCTGGTCCAGGTTTCAGTCAAAAAGAAGGCATCTGGGTTCTTCTCTTCGAGGAGTAAGTGAATTTCACTGGAATGTTTTTGAGGGAACGACAATTAAGTAATAACATAGAAATGGGGTTTCCTTTACCCTTAACAGTAGTCAAGGGGAGAGTAATCTGGGGGGGCTTAGGATTGTAATTACACAGAGGGCATGATATAGTCTCCTCCTCTAAAGACATACTATACAAACACTCACTTCTTATCTCACCTTTAATCCTAAGAAGCTGTTCCCTGTCATAACAGTACTTGTCTGGAAGGGATCTGACAGGGGTTCCGGCCCCTAGCCCGTCCTGGCGCGGACGGGCACAGACGGGCTTGCCTTTGGCAGCACGCCTGCTGCGCGGAAGCGTCATCCGCTTGATTTAAGGCCAATAATGCATGCGTGAGTGTACGGCAGCGTTCACAGGAAAAACTAGAGCGCTGACCTAAATTTAACAAACAAAGCGGTAGTTCCCCAGGAGCATTTCACACAGCTCAGAGTGCCCCCAGCAGTGAATGCAATGCGAGCAAATGAAAAATTTTAAGGACAAAGGTAAAAACACAATAACATCAATTTTAAAAGAAGCTCTCGCTCCAGACCAGAATCAGAGCTGGAGAAAAGTGCCACAGCGGGGCCGCATCGTCGGCTTGATTTAAAGCTGATAATGCGTGGGTGAATGTACGTCAGCGTTCACAGGATAAACTAGAGCGCTGACTTAAATTTAACAAACAAAGCGGAAGTTCCCCCAGAGTATTTCACACAGCTCAGAGTGCTCCCAGCAGTGAATGCAATGCGAGCAAATGAAAAATGTTAGGAACAAAGTTAAAAACACAATAACATCAATTTTAAAAGAAGCTCTCGCTCCTGACCAGAATCAGAGTGGGAGAAAAGTGCCACAGAAATGCCCAAGATCTACTTGCATGTGCCAACAGCGCAGTGGTGTTGCTGAGCTTGTTGATGGCACTTGTATTGGCTGACATGCGGATCATGCCCTGGCGATGCCTTCTCTGCTTGGTGCTTTGTCCTGCAAGCACCGCCCGGGTGAGCTCCTATAGGCTCGAGTTTGTCTGCCTATTACCTTCGGCAACCACTGTTGTAAGCTCACGCACACTATCTTGCCATTGTGCTGATGTTCTTTGCCAGCTTTGCGATCTGTAGATTAATACTGCCCATGTGTCTTCCCTGCAGGTGCTGCACGCACAATATCTGTGACTCCACGCCTCCATATACATTTGGAGCCTGCTCCTCACATGCAGCAATACGTGCCCTGGACCTGCCCTGTCCGACCTGTTCGACCTGTGCTTGTGGTGGAGGTGGTGTTGCAACACATGGCTGGCTGGAGCCTGTAGTGGGTGAAGGAGTCAGCTCAGCCTCCATTGTCTGCAGTGAGGGGACATGTGCCCTGCGTTTTGGTGGAGGGGTGGTGTGCATGCAGGGGCCACAGGAGTCTCTACATCGGTCTCAGCAGGTGTCTCTGAGATGTGAAGACAGACACTATCTTCGGAGTCATCCTTCGCTGCATCTGTGATGTTCTGATTAAATCACTGTCTACCAACAGTGGCTGCCATGCAGTGTTGGTGTTTTTTGCTTGCCATAGTTGCTTTTGAATGCCCACTTGGCTGACATGACTGACAAATCCCATGATGCATTTGGTGTATAAGAGGAAACATGGCCTGGAGTTTGAACTGTACACTGTGATTTGCCTCTGGGTACGTGCACGATTATACATTACGCAGAGGAATAATGCTAGCATGCATCTTACCTTGTGGGGTACTTGCTGCGACGGATGTGTCCAGCTGAGTGACTCCAACGACTGCCTCAGGCTAGATTGTAGCCTTGACAAGGTCCTCCAGGGCTGTGTTGGTGGGTGCAGTCGATGGTCCCCCTTCTGAGGCAACGTTGATCAAAACAATTATCGGAATTTGATGGGTTATCTGAACGGTCATTTTGAACCCCACGACCTCTACCACGAAGTGCCTGCTGAGAACCACCACGACCTCCTCTAGATGAGTTACCACTGTTACGATCGTTTAAAACGGGACAGTTAAATTTTAAATGACCCTCCTGTCTACAATAGGCACATTGATTGTACCCTAACGAAGATCTTTGGGAAGAGGAGTCATTTCGAGGTTGTGACCTATTTGATTGCGACTGCGGTCTATTTTGCTGCGAAGTATTCTGATTCGAGCGCGGGGGATAGGCCTGCTGTAACAACACTTTAGTTTTAAGTTCTTTCGTCTTCCTATCAGCGCGGTCGTTCTCCTCTTTTTCTCTGTTCTCATAGTACTGTGCCGTAGCCAATATTTGAGCCGAGGTAGAAACGGCCCACGCACTCTCAGAATTTTTCAATTTATTGCTCAAATCGGGCAATAAGTTAGAGACAAATTTGTCCACGAACAACCGCTGGCCACCCTCAGTGCTCATATCCTGACCACTGTGATCGATGAATGCCTCCTCAAATCTCGTGAAGAAATCAGAGACACTCTCGTCCTTTTTCTGTTTACAAGCTGAGAATTTGTCCCAGTTCACCCTCATAGCTGGCATAAGTGTTTTCATTAGCGTAATTATTCTCTGAGGGAGAGCAACAATCAACTGCTCGGGTTTAGCACCACCAGTTTGTAACCCATCCGCCGCTACAAGGGCAGCCCAATCACCACCTAATTCGTTTGGGTGATTCTCCTGACGAATCTTAGCCCATACCGGTTGAGGTACGACATTGCCGAACAGCATGTCGATATCGGCAAGATTCATTATCGTAGCGTCTACAAGCTGCGATAATTCTTTATAATACCCTGCAGGATTTTTGCGAGGGTCAGGCAAAGATTGCTTCACCTGTAAAACTTCAGAGCGTTTCCATGGGAGATGTATCCATACTCTCTGGAAATGTGCCGGGATCGGTGGAACAGCACCAGCATCGCCTGGCATCCACACTGGTGGAACTTCTCGCATGGGGAACTGACCGGACGCATCTAACTGCCTCTCAACATCCTCAACAAACAAAGCTTGAGGTATAGGAGCGGGACGGAAAGATAACAACCGTTCGACAGCACGTCGAACATTAGTATCCACTATCAGTCCATTCGAGAACTGAAGCTGTAGGTCAGACAAAGCGGTCAACACCTCGTCAGGTGCATCGGTCGATATCTGATCACGCAGTACCTTGCACATTTCTTCAAACACGTATCTTTGTGTCGGTACATTGAATTGGCAGAACGTATCAAGTACAACACGTGGAGGATTTCTAAGAGGGTGCGTCATCCAACCCATCGCCATATTGTATAGCGAAGCACGTTCCCTGTTACCGGGAAGCTGACTACGTCTCTGAGGACCATCTGAACCAGCGGACCCGAAAACAGGTCCGAGAGAATGGAAAAAACTAGCCGCAACAGGAGAAGTACGACTACGAGTAGACGGAGAAGTATAGCACAAGGGACTAACAAGAGAAGGGGTAGAAACAGAAGAAACAACAGGAGTAAGTAGAGCAGGAGCAGTAGCGGGAGCAGGAGTATGTGGAAGCGGAGGAGCAGTAGGAATAGCAATGGGCAAAGGAGCGGGAACAGTCGGAAGAACGGGTGCAGGTTGAGGAACAGGCTGAGGAACAGGTACAGGGGGGACCACAGGAGCTGCGGTACCCTGTACGTACGGAGGTGGTGACTTCATAAGATAAGACATTAAAGGATCCTCAACTGATTCGTCCTTCTTATCCGACTCCGTTGGCAAAGCAGGATAGCACTTATCTATGGACATACACTGTAGCCTATCAAACACTTCCTTTTCCTTAACCTCCTTATCACGCTGAAACTGCTCTGCTTTCTTTACAATGGTAGCAACACCATCTCTCTGATTACGTTTAGTCTGTCTGATCTCTTTCTGTCGGGCTTCTTTACGCCACAACCGAAAGGCATCAAACATGGCCGGCCTTGACTTTCTCTCAAACAATTTAGTCTCAAGATTATCTAAGATCGTTGTCTCAAAACTACCATGAGGTGGCCAACTAAGGGCACCATCTTTCTTAGTGTAACGGATCCAGTAATCATTAAAAGTAATCGGGCCTAGCCCGTGTTTGCTGTACAGCTCATAAGTTGGAGTTCCAACCGGAGGTATCGGACACGAGTCCTCCAGTCGGGAATCCGTACCACAATGTCTGAAACAACTAAACAAAGTACTGCGACCAGGCATCTTGCACACTAGCCGAGTTTCACAAACGTCAAGGGTTACGGGATTTACCAAGTCCCTGCAAAGAGCAAAAACCCTCGGTTTTTGGCGACTGCAGACGTCAAATATCACAACAAAGTACCAAGAACTACAAATGCAATGGAACCATGCAACAACTAAGCAACCACAACCAAGAACTCTGGGAGCGACCCACAAATACTTAGCTCAAAGATCGATGGCGTCACCAGGAAGGCCCGTCAATCGTCTCGCTATACCAAGGTCTACGCCAGGCGCCAAAACAGGTCTACAGTCAGGGCAGCAGTCCGTCGCAGCCGTCAGGAGGCGGGAATCTTCGCGGGAAAAGTCTTCGGGCCACTTGTTTCGACAACAGGATCGATGAAGCGGAGTGCACCTTCCCTCGGAGATTTCACACGAAGTTCCTCACGATCGTCGGGCTTGGACCGGTACCACTGATGCAGCCCCACGTTGGGCGCCAACTGAAGGACTGGGTTATTTAAGACCCAGCGGTGCCAGGGGACAACACCTGAAACCTTCGTGGGTAACCTGCTCCGGCGTACGAATGACAGAGACACGGGACACTTCCTTCGGCGTGAAAGATTCAAGGTTTATTTACTGCAGGGAAACACAGAAGTCACAGGAAGTACAACGAGTGTAGTTCGGGGAGACTGCTTCCAATTGGTTCTGTGGATCGCTCCTTTTATACACGATTCTCCCATAGGTTAACATGGTATACAAAAGTTTACGACTTGGTTCCCACAATTATCCCCGAGAGGGGTCGTTTTTGGTCACTTTGATACATTCAAGGTCCGGAATATAAGTGCGGAAACATTTGGCGGTTCCCAACTGTAAAAACCCATCTTCCCACCATTAGTACATTCCAATCAACAGTAAAACAGATCGAAGAAGGAACAAGAACAGGTGTGGAGGAAGATGGAGACAGTGGGGAGATTGGAAAGGGTGTAAAAGGGGAGGTATCGGGAAACACGAGCTACAGGCATCAAAGGGACGTGCCTAATGAGATGCACGGCTGAGACAATAAACCGGCACGACAAGATGAGCCTCGAGCGGGGCCATCTGCCTTACAGTATCATCCCCCTCGTCATAAAGACATTTTCAAAAGACATGTGTCTTCCGCAGATATCTTGGGAATCCCAGGGTCGCGAAGCGGACAACGTCCGTTCGCTGGCTACTTGAGGGCAAGAGACAAAATGGATGCCGTATCTAAGATGGAACCCGTGGGTACAGATGAAAAACCCACGTAACAAACGAACGGTTTAAGTTAGCACAGCGAAACTGCGCACACTTACTAAACTCGTCATTTGCGGTTCGTAGATACCAGACTCGATCATATTCGTGCGAGTCGAAAACACCACTTACAATTGCCACGGAACCTCAACCTGCTTCCTTCAGCCTTTCGGCTATGCGCTCTTTGGCACGCATTCTCAGGTCATACCACCTTTTCTTCAAGTCATCAATGCTGAGGTGTGTGACTCCCACAGTTTTCACTTTTGCCTTGATGCGCAGCCATATCTTTTGCTTCTCTGACACAGGCGCTTTCAGGGACAATTTGCCAAATAATTTATCATGGCTTCTGCTGACCTCCTCAGTTAGATATTCCAATTCCCTCTCAAAGAACTTCATCTTCCTCTACCTGGGCGTGGCACTCTCCCCTGATGTTGTTTTGGCCATCCTGTGTCTGGCAAGATAGCTGGATAGAGATTTGGAAGTTGTTCACCTCTGCTTCAGTACTCTGCCTCCTCCTCTGAACTCCTTAGGGCACTGAATGAAGCATGGGCGGGCTGACTTCCTGGGTGTGATGTCATCAGCCTGCCTCCAATGCAACACACTTTTTGTGATTTTCTCTAAAAGCGATCTCGCAAATAGCGAGTTTGCTATTTGGATTTTTCAGCTTCAGCGGCTCGCAATTCAAAATTCGCTATCTATTTTGCGATTATTTGCGAATCGCTATTTATTCGCGATTCTCTTCGTGCATTCCGGATAGCGATTTTTTTATTTGCGATTCCTTAAACATCGCAAATAGGAAATAGCTATTTTGGGTTTTGATGCACGTGCCTGTATATGTCTTCAGGGAGTACAAGTAGTGGAATAACAATATTGGAGACAAAACTCAGGTAATAGACCCATAGAATAAAATTCCTCTTCCTGATTTCTAAACACACTCCACACAGATCATACATAGATAATGAATTGCACTGAAATTGGCTTCACAGATGCTAAACAGACAACAATGACATTGGTGAAGTAATACAGCATTCCATAATTTAAAACAACTTCCAAACCTTGCCTGCTATACCCTCATCTGTTATGCCAATTGCCTTTAAATGAGGCAAACTTTTATATCCAGCTACTGAAATATGGAATGGTAGCTAGAGCAAAAAGTTTGATATTTTGTGTGGGTGTTTGCAATGCATCTCCTGTGTAATTTAAAATCACTTGAACTTGAGTATACCTCTACATGACTGTACTATAATGAACATGAGGAATGAGAAGCAGGAGCGCCGGCAAACCACCTCTTTAGCAGCTTCGGCGGGGATGGGGTTCCTTATGGACGTCTTCTTTCTGCAGCTGGGCAGACAAAAGCTGATAAAGAGCGCCGTATAGGAATACAGCGTCAATAGAATAGTAAGCAGGCGCAAGGAAGGACGAAAGGTGGGAAAATAGAAGAGGGAAAAATTGAAGGACTATTTAGTGGAAGGAAGGGTGAAATAATGTATGGATGAGTGGGTAAATGAGTGGAGGAGTGAGTGAATGGATAGGTGTATGGACAGGTGAAAGGTGGCAGAGTATGGGGATGGATGGATGAATGAATTGGTAAAAATGTGAGTGAATGGATGGCAGAGTTGATGGACAAATTGATAAATGGATGGATGGATGGATGGATGGATGGCAGAGTGGATGGATGTATGATGGCTGGATGGGTGGATGCCAGAATGGGTCCTTGAATGGAAGAATGGATTGATGGAAGAATGTATGGATGGCAAAGTGGATGGACGGATGGATGAATGAATGACCTAAGGCAAAGTGGATGAATGGATGGCAGGATGGACACATGGAAGGATGGATGCCAGAGTGTGTGGATAGATGTTAGTGGATGGATTAATGGGTGGATTGATGTATGGATGAATAGATTGAAAGAACATTGGATGACAGAGAAGAGAGATGGATGGATGGATTAAATAGGGAAATATTGAATGAATGGATGAAAGAATCAATGGATGACAGAATGTAAAGGTGAAATAGTGGGTATCAGCAGGTGGATGGAAGAGTGAAAGGATGAATAGATAGATGCTTGGAATGAAGCGACTGTGGACCTCTTATATATAGGACTGGGCTCATGTGCTTTACTTGTTTAGCTACCTTCAGAGGTTTTGTTCAAAGTGGGGATATTTTAATTTTCTGGGTACTTCCTAGGTGAGAAATGTATTGCACATTCAAATGTATGTATGTTTGATAAGCTTATACTATCTGTTAGTGTTTTTATGACATAACAAAAGACACACTATACAGTGAGCAGTGGCAGAAGATGACCTCTGAAAGTGTATGGCGTGTAAAAGTTAAATATGCTTACAAGAACCATTAATGCTTTCTAAATAACATGTGACTAATCACGTGTGCAATACGCATTCCATTTTCTTCGAAACATAGCATACCTGCAGAACGGAATTCGTAATGCAGAGGTGATCGGGCTACATTCTATTTATGAAGAATTTACACAGCTCTTTGCCAACAATATATCTTCAATATCTCCTCGATAAATCCACGCCCCAGCCATTAATCATTGAGGTCTGTCCAACACCAGGCATCATGTGACCCAGTAAAAACTAAAAAGAAACCTTTCCCACCTTCCTCCTACGTTCCCACTCAGACATCTCACCATTACAAGGTGCCAGGGACTGCGATACATCTTGTTTCTTTGTCTGTTCCAACAGATGATGCTGTATGTAGCCCTCTGAACAAGGTCAAGCTAATTTTAGTCCTTCGTATTTCCTTTCATTTTTCACATTACTTTTCCGCTGGGGATGAGCTCAGAGCTCAGTGTTCAGGCGCTGGATTACCACTGCTCTGTGCCCTGAAGGGCCAAACTGCAGTCTCCTGCTTTTGAGCTGTGATTCCTGGGTACTGTTTGTTTGTCAGGCTGCCCAGCTCCTCTGTGACCCATGGTATTATGCTGGGCCCGTGGGAGTGGGTGGGACTATGACTTGTTGCTGCCAGGCTCCATGACGAGTGCCTGCCTGGAGGCTTTATTTTAGTTTCCTTGTCTTTGATTGTCTGGTAATCAGTAGTTCTCTCCTGTATGTTTGGTATTTTCCTTTGTGGTCCTTGAATCGGCTTGTGCTGGCCCATCCCCAGTGATGTGTTGGAGCATCTTGACATTCTCTTGTGGTTATTGCGGGAAACGTCCTTTACAACGAAACATTTACAACGCAGTGCTATTACAACGCATGTTTTACAACGAAATCCAATACAACGCATTGCGTTGGGGGCGCTCTAGGATAGGGAATATATTTAATTTACTATCCAACACCTTCCCTAGTGTCCACGGGGACTGGAGTTGGAATAGTGAATTAAACTATTCACTATCCAGCACCCCAAAGCACTATGCTTTGTAAAGGTTTGCGTTGTAAAACTGGCGTTGTAACAGCATGCGTGGTAAAAGCATGTTATGTTATGTTATGTTACAAAACTTTTAATACCGCGCTCATACACCAATTGGTTTCTTGGCGCTCAAAGACAACAGGAGTGTAGCACGGGGGGTGTGAACAGCTAACCGTGAGCAAGGCGGAACAGATAAGTTTTTAAAGATTTGCGAAAAGTGGGGTAGTCAGGAGTGAGCCGGATAGGGAGAGGGAAGGAATTCCAAGTGAAAGGGGCAAGGAAGGAAAAACGAGCACCACCGTGCTTCTTACGACGAAACCTTGGAATAACCAGCAGATTGTGGGCAGAGGATCTGAGGTGTCGGGAAGGAGTGTAAGAATGGAGACAGGAAGAAATAAAAGCAGGGGCAGAAAAGAAAAGAGATTTGAAGACGGTGCAACCAAGCTTGAAAATGCATCGTTGCGCAACCGGAAGCCAGTGCAAGGTTTTTAACAGTGGGGTGACATTTTGATGTTTTGGTTGCTGGAAGATTAATCTAGCAGCCTGATTTTGCACCAGTTGAAGGCGATGAAGGTGGTAAGCTGGAATCCCCACGTATAGACAGTTGGCGTAGTCTAAACGTGAGGTAACCAGGGCCAAGATGACAAGTATAAGAGCCTCTGGAGACAGGTACCTTCGGATCTTCCCGATCCTGCGGAGATGAAAGAAGCAGGCCGAGGTGACAGCATTAATGTGCGGTCGCATCGAGAGATCACTGGAGATGACCACACCTAAACTCTTCACGGAGTCTACTGGGCAAGGGGAAGGGCCGAGGGCAGGCGGCCAAAAGTTGGGAGTCCAAGGATGAGGGGGCCCACCGATCAGGACAAGCTCTGTCTTACTAGGATTGAGCTTCAGCTGACTGAAGTTCATCCACTCGTAGATGGAAAGCATGGTGGATTGGAAATTAGAGCAGGAAAGAGGGGAAGAGTCAATAGGAAAGATAAGTTGCAGATCGTAACAGCATGCGTGGTAAAAGCATGCATTGTAACATCATGCATCCGGTTATTGCTTTTGACTCTATCTCTCTCTCGCCTCCATTGGAGAGTCATCTGGGATGCCTCATTGTACTTTTGCCTTCATGTCTCTCCTCTGGCTGCTTTACCTTGGTTCATTGGGTGGGACTGGTTGTGGTCTTGTTGGTGTCTTCTGCTATGATGTCAATGTTACACTGCTTTGCTGCTAGGTGGTCTGCTTGTGGTCCCTTTGCTTGTACCGTGCCATTTTGGCTTCCATCCAGGTTCAGTGACTGCTTGTTGTCGGACTGCTTCCTCTGTTTGGCTTCCACTCTCTGTTGGTCATAGGTACTTCTTGATCTTGCTTTAATTTGCCAGCACATTTACTTCCAGGTTTTCCATTCCTCCAGTGATGCCATTCTCTTGCTATTGAAGACTTGTGGCACTGCTTTGGGGTTACTTGTGCTTAGTTTGGGGTCCCGTCTCGGGATTCCTGTTTGGTGTATCTTCATGTAGTAAGTCCTGGGTGCTGAGGAGGTAATGTGCTGATTACTTAGAATCCAAGGTAATCTATATTACTCCAATTATACTTTCATGTGCCTGTACTTATATCCCCTCCTCTCTTCCCATTGTCAAACTCTTGATGCCAAGCAGTTTGGAATGTTCGAATGTGCTGCAATTCGCTTTCCTCTTATGTCCCTTGTGACAGGAGGAACTGAGGGGGACAGTGGACGTGGAAGTTGTGGCAGATTTTTCTAGTTTTAAATAGGTCATTCAGGGCCCGATGTAGGTGAAATAGATTTACCGATTTTCAATTACCGAATGTTACCGATTCGGTAATTAAAAATCGGTAAATCTATGGGGTGGACATGTAGGTATTCCAGATGTGCTGGAATACCGAATCGGATGATTTCGGTATTTACCGATTCGGTAAATACCGAATCGGTAATGCCCATTCATTCCTATGGGCTTTGAAGCCCATAGGAATGAATGGGCATTACAGATTCGGTATTTACCGAATCGGTAAATACGGAATTTCACAAGGGTGCAGGGGGTGTCACTTTGACACCCTCTGGCACCCCCAAAACAGGCGTGGGTGCCATGTGGCAGGCATACATGCCCTAAGGGCAGGTCTGCATGTCACATGGCATAGGTGTGCATGCACACATGTGCATGCACACCGGAATCGGTATTTTACCATCAAATTGGATTTGAGGGTAAAATACCGATTCGGTAAGGCCTTTGGGACTCTGAAGAGTCCCACCTACATCTGGGTGGCTCACATTCGGTAAATTTACCGATTTTTTATTTTACCGAATCGGTAAAATAATGCCCCCTACATAGCGATCACCTATTTACCGATCGGTTACGGCCGAAAATACCGATTTTCGGCCGTTACCGACCAACCTACATCTGGCCCTTAGTGCTTGAGGTGAGATAAAGACACACACCACACATAGTAGATACTGGGACGTCTGGGAGTAATCGGAGTAATACGTATTACTGCTATTTGGCGCTTTAGCAGTTGTTTATAAACACATCCTTGGACCGACTGTTCTTACCCAGATTTTCCTCCTGATGCCAAAAACTATTTGAATAGTTGGTTTTAAATATTCACTGTTGTTTTACTTTCCTAAAGGTTGGTCCTGCAATTGGAGTGATTTGATTTGTCTATCACTAAAAGTTATTTTGAGATCAGCAAATTGCCTACATAGCAGTTGGTATAAGGGGAACAACAAGTTCCATGGCATTGTACACAATGCCGCTGTTCGAGTTTCCCTTTTACAAAACATTGGCTGGAGGTACTTAAGGCTAGATTTGCAAACATTCAAACTTGTGACTCATGGTTTGACACTTTCACTGAATTGCAAATTGTGAATTGCAAACCTGTGTGAATGTAAGCATAAGCGTGTGAAATAACGATTTGCCTACCATTCATAAAATAGAGAATTGCAAATTGCAATTCGGTAGGAGTCGAAACATACATAAGCAGCTACTGGTGACATCAGCTAAGTGAAAATATTGCTCTGCTTTAGAGCACTTCTACAGTGAAGCAGAGAAGCATGGCCTGTAAGAAATGTCCATCCAGGGCACAACACCCACACAGGATGAGCAGAGTAAAAAGATATAAAGAGGTTTTCAGACAAAGTGCGGGTTATTGTAAAACAAGAAGTATCAGCAACAAGTAGAACAGATTTTTGGTAAGGTAGCAAGATTCCACAACGAAACATAGATGGACTAATAACCATGACCGTGTAGATTCTGTGGGAAACAACTAATGGAGAATATTTTATTTATTTATGTATTTATTTATTTTTCGGAGAATAGAAGAGTTGTGAAAAAGGGGTATGCCGTTTTGCATCGGAAACAACGACAAGCTCTCAGCAAAAGTGCCTGCGAGGTCTGTATTTAGACAAGGAAGTACTCATGAAGCAATTCACACATCAGTGAAAGAGATAGAGCAATACATTCTGCTGCGGGATAATGGGCGCAGTCCAACTGCCTCTGAAAGTACAGAGAGTGATTGAAATGCAGCTCCATCAACTGCAACTCATCCTGGAGTATAGAAGACACAGAATCTCACACAAACCACTCACTGCACTGCTGCCTTGAATGCTTTACTTTAAAAGATGTGTTCCTTTGCTCATCAAAAGTGTATAACTATTAATACTGTTCACTAACGTTTTTTAAAATGTTTGTTATTATGAAACTATTTATTTGTACATGGCAATGTGGACTTCCGACCTGCCCCAGATGAGGAAGAGAATGACACTATGAATATTGACAAAATAACACCTGCAGAACATGAGTCAAAATTACAGAGTTTTATATAGCGTGAACTTGACCCAGTACCGGGTATCAGAGCGCTTTACATAGCACCAGTTGCATTACATGAGAACACATCAGGGCATGTTCTCAAGGACTTATCGCCGAGGTAATGGAACTTCATCGCAGCCAAAGTGGCGATAAATCTATCACCCCATTCACAAGCTGGTGTTAACAGCCATATCACCAGTTTACCTGTGATAGCAGCCACAAAAAAACATCGCCACAGATGAGCCCAGCAGCTATCACTAATGAGATGCAGAGTAGGCGTTCCCGTGCCGAAAGCGCGACAACACCACTCTGCAACATACTCAACGACCAACCAGATCGGCGATAAGAACCCAAAACAGACAATAAGACGTGTCATCAGCAGGAAACTAACACTTGCTCTGACCTGGTGTCAAGTCGGACGACAGATTGCACAACAAAAGGGAGCCCAGCCTAGAGCCACACCTGAAGGGCAACAGATGCCATGGAGCCAACGATCATGCAGCTGGGATCCCCAACAGGGCCACAACACCCACTGCCACCACCTGCAGGACCCCCCCCCCCTCCCCGGACAACCCCCCCCTCCCCCCCCGGGAAAAGACATGGCACATCAACTACACGAAAAATGTACCAAATAATCAGCCTGATGTTGCACATTCACATTTGCAGACATGCATGTGTAGTCACAACAATGAGCATTACACATTCACCTTCGAATTAAGAATCAAATATTCATTCAAATAAACATAGAACAGAAATGAAGACACATGGCGGCTCTCCTGTGGACAATCTGTAGGTCACAGCCTGCAAGACAAAATCCAGATGAGAAGGTGTGACTTACGCTCATCAAAGGACAGAGCGAGAGCGAAGGAGAGAGACAGATACAGAGAAAGAGAGGGAAAGACAGAGAGAGAGGGGAGAGAGAGAAAGACAGAGAGGGGGAGAGAGAGAAAGACGGACAGAGAGGGGGAGAGGGAGAAAGACAGACAGAGAGAGGGAGAGAGAGAAAGACATACAGAGAGGGGGAGAGAAACACACATAACAGAAGAGGTGGACAGGGAAAGAGAGTGCCCACACTGTGCACCTAGGCTTCACTGCTCACCTGCTGTGTCCGCTGTGTCTCCAACCACGTGCCGGTATGTAGTACAGTTCACCAGATCCCGCATCAGAAACAGATCCGTCATCTGAAACAGAGTCCAGATACATGAAAGGTAAAGTACCAGGAAACCTTTGGTGACAGTGCGCGTTACAAGAGTCATTTAACATAACATAACATAACATAACGTACATATAATTGCACACAACATCATCGCCTGTCCGCCCCTGCACACCCAGGCAGATGCACCCCAGCCCCTCCCGCTGCCCTGCAGTGCATGCCTGCCTCTGTGCACCCAGACAGGTGCACTCCAGCCCCTCCCACTACCCAGTGGTGCATGCCTGCCCCTGCGCACCCAGTCCTCACTGCTCACCTGTTCACCTTCTGCCACAGGTGTGTCGCAATGAGGGCACACCACGTTCCGGTGCAGACCCCTAGCCCGGGACCTTCAGACATGGCAACGTTCTGCAGGCCACCAGGTCTCACATTTGATTCTGGGTCTTGATTTCGCCATGACAGAGGACATACCAGTGCACCTGGCATCATCGAAAGCTGCACACCCGCTCAGCACTTAAGGTGCCCCTACCTCAGTGCACCGAAAGTCATCTTCCTGTGGCAGTGTTCCTGTGCCGGCCGTAGTGTATCCGGGGCCACCAAGTCTGTGCCCCACAAGTCATGGACCTTGTATGATTGGGTATCATGGTGCAGACGCCATCATGTCACCTCCTGGCCAGGGGAATGTGATGTTGGAGGGCCCTGGGCTCACATGCCTACATCAACACCAAGCAGATACACCAAGAGAGAGGTTGGAAATGGCATTGAGCACATGCGCCCGGCCCTTTTTATTGGCAGGGTCACATGTCCTGTGACGTGTATGCTGGATGGGTGTTGTGTGGGTTTATACCAGCTGTGAGGGATTGGCTGTGGCATGCTTACAACTAGACCTATGATCAGCAGATCCCTACAGGGTAGACCTGGGACATGTAGCGTTGCCATCCACTCTCGTCTAGGCCTTGGTTATAAGTAGACTGGACTATTGTAATGGCCTGCTGATCTCGGCAAATAAGGAACAACTACAGAGACTACAGGTGGTGCAGAACACTGCTGCGAGACTAGTTCTCAACGCCCAGCCAAGGTCTGCCTCACTCCCCCTCTTGACAAAACTCCACTGGTTGCCAATTAGACAGCGTGTAAAATTTAAAATATGCTGCACTATTCACAGATGTCTGTTTGGCAATGGACCTAAATATTTAAAAGAAATATTCAAATCCTACAAACCCAGTCGTACCCTGCGCTCCAGCAGTCAGCAACAACTCCAGGTTCCAAGGATAAAAAAAGCTAGGCAGGGAGGGCGAGCCCTGTCCTTCAAAGGCCCCATCCTATTGAACTCACTGCCCCCTGCTCTCAAAAATACTACCAATTTTCAATCCTTCAAGAAGTACCTGAAAACTTTTTTATTCGTCGCCTGTTAGGATTCTCTCCCCATCCTTTCACAGTTCAGAACTAGGTCTTGGCTCCTTGGTAAAGCGTAAGCGCGGAGATACCCTTTCGGGGGTTGAATTCCAGCGCTATACAAGAATATAAATAAATAAATAAATCCCCCCGTGAGCGTAAGACCCCGGGGCTCTGGGCATTGTTCTGTACTAGGCTGGACAAGGAAGTAACTAATGCATGTGTCCCTGTTGTTTTGTCTGTGCCACCCATTCCGCGTTCGGCAATGTGTCAACTTGTGACCCAAGTCCAACAACATGAGCCACATTCATCCATTCTTCTACACTTGAAAGACCATAGATATGTCACATCTGTGTGATTAGGAATGTTTAATGAACATTCAGTGCAGTGTTGCATTTGGAGCAGTACAGGGCTGTGCAAACCCCACATGCCGATGATGGCCCGCGGAGAGCCAGCCAGAGTCCTTCAGGGCATGACAAGTCCAAAGGAAGGGGAGGAGTTCTGTCTTCAGTCTGATTGCTGTGTGATTGGCGATCAAACAGAATATGGCAGTCGATGTGAATGTCCCAGGTGAGTATCGCAGAGTGCATCGGGGGACAGTGGAAGGTGATGATGCAGAGGGCTGGACCAAGCAGAAACTGGCCATATGGCAGAGAAGAATGCTACTGCATCCTTCGTACCACGAAGGCAGATTCATCCACATCTTCGTCTTCTACTGTCTCAAGTGCCTCACATGTTGGTGGTGGTGTTCTGTCTCCAACACTGTGTGGCAGTGAAACCTTAGGGGCCGGAGGTGGAATGTCTGCCGAACTCTGTGGCACTGACACTTCAAGGTGCGGAGATGTGGTGACCCACTTGTGGGACACCCCCGCGCCGCACGGCCACCAGCTGCTGCGTGTGCCACCCCGCTTTGCCCTCTGCCTCGCTACCTGCCTCGTGGCCGGCTGACGCCGCTGCCGTCTGTTTTGTTTGTTTTTTTCGAACTATTGTGCTTGTCCCCTCTGCCTCGTGGCCGGCTGACGCCGCTGCCGTCTGTTTTGTTTGTTTTTTCGAACCATTGTGCTTGTCCCCTCTGCCTCGTGGCCGGCTGACGCCGCTGCCGTCTGTTTTGTTTTTGTCTTTGCGAACTACTGTGCTTGTTTCCTCCCAGTCTTTGCGTCCTGCTTAACATTTGTGCCTTTTGTTGTTGGTAACGTCTGCCCGTTTTTCGCGCTCTCCTTCCTGTCTGCCCGCCTTCCCTCCCCGCTTCCCGCTTCCCGCCACCACCGCTGACCACGCCCCTTTTCCCTCTGCTCCCGCCTCCCAGCTGCCCCGCCCACCCGCGCACTTCGCCTTAAATGGCGACCGTGCGAACGCGCAGCGGTCACGCGCAGCGGGTGCGCCGATTGTGCGCCGAAGGCGCGCCAAAGGTAAGCCCGTCTGCGCCCGTCCGCGACCGGATCGCGACCAGGGCCTGGACCCCTGGCCCACGAAGACCCCGACCGACCCGCTTGACGTACTCCGCCGCCACCCTCATCGCTCTCAACTCCGGCCGACTCCCTGAATGCCATCAAGCCACACCGCGACACTCCCACGGACCTTTCAGCTGCCACGCCTGCAAGTTCTCCTGCATCCGGGCCTGCCTCGCACCAGCACCCGCCAAGTCGACCTCCAGCAGCACCCACCTCAAGTGCATCCTGCTCAACACCCGCTCCGTCCACAGACACGCCATCGAACTCTGGAACCTCCTAGACGCCACAGCCCCTGACGTTGCCTTCCTCACGGAGACCTGGATGAACGCCTCTTCAGCTCCCGACATCGCCATCGCTATCCCAGAGGGCTACAAGATCGTCCGGAGGGACCGAAACGCCAACCAGATGGGAGGAGGCATCGCCATCATCCACAAGAACACCATCCGTCTCACGACCAGCACCGACACCACCCTGACCAGCGCCGAACACCTGCATTTCCAGATCCACACCAACCCGAACACCACCCTCAGAGGCACCCTGATCTACCGACCCCCCGGACCACGCACGCAATTCAGCGAGGACATCGCCGACTTCGTCAGCCCGCATGCCCTCCCCTCCGCTGACTACATCCTCCTGGGGGACCTGAACTTCCACCTGGAGAACAACAACGACCACAACACCAGCACCCTGCTCGACAACCTCGCCAACCTGGGACTCAAGCAACTGGTGTCCACCCCCACCCACCTCGCCGGACACACACTCGACGCCGTCTTCTCATCCAGCACAGACATCGACTTCAGCCACGCCACAGAGCTTCAATGGACGGACCACAGCTGCGTCCACTTCACCTTCAAGAGAACGACGACCCACCAACATCAGCAACACACCGCCCGCAGAAGCTGGAACAAGATCACAGCAGACCAACTCGTCACCTCCCTGAGCCAACACCCTCCTGCCAGCTCAGCGAACCCCAGCCAGGCCGCCGATAACATCACGAAGTGGATCAGCAACTGCGCGGACGAACTTGCCCCGCTGAGGACCCCGCCCAGCAGACCCGGCAGCAAGAAGGCCCCATGGTTCACCGACGAACTCAAGAGCTCCAAGAAGAACTGCCGAGCCCTCGAGAAAGTCTGGAAAAGGGACCCGACACCGGACAACAGAACCTCCTACAAACTGGCCACCCGGACACACCACCAGCTGATCCGCGCCGCCAAGAAAACAGCATTCAAGGACCGGTTGGACAACAACGCACACAACAGCAAGGAACTCTTCAACATCGTGAAAGAGCTTTCCAACCCCAGCGCAGGAAACAACGACATCACCCCATCGCAAGACCTCTGCAACTCCCTCGCCTCATACTTCCACAACAAGATCACGGACATACACAGCAGTTTCAACAACCAACCAACGCACACCACGACCGACCAGCCGCCCCCCCCCACCACCACCCTCCACGCCTGGACCCCGATCAGCACAGAAGACACCATCCGCACGATGAACTCCATCCACTCCGGATCACCAACCGACCCCTGCCCTCACCACGTCTTCAACAAGGCCGACGCTGTCATCGCACCCCACCTGCGAGACATCATCAACACATCCTTCGACACCGCCATCTTCCCCGAAAGCTGGAAACACGCCGAACTCAGCGCTCTACTCAAGAAACCAACAGCAGACCCCACCGACCTCAAGAACTACCGCCCCATCTCGCTTCTCCCGTTTCCAGCCAAAGTCATCGAGAAGACCGTCAACAAGCAGATGGCCGCCTTCCTCGAGACGAACGGTTCCCTCGACCCCTCACAGTCCGGCTTCCGAGCCAAACACAGCACCGAGACCGCCCTCATCGCCGCCACCGATGACATCCGAGCCCTGATGGACAATGGAGAAACAGCGGCCCTCATCCTCCTAGACCTCTCCGCGGCATTCGACACGGTCTGCCACCGCACCCTAATACAGCGCCTCAGCAACATCGGAATCCAGGACAAGGCGCTGGAATGGATCATCTCCTTCCTCGACGGAAGAACACAGCGAGTTCGCCTACCACCGTACAAGTCAGAGGCCTCCGATGTCATCTGCGGCGTCCCCCAAGGATCATCACTGAGCCCCACCCTCTTCAACGTCTACATGAGCCCCCTCGCGACCATCGTACGCAAACACCACCTCAGCATCATCTCCTACGCCGACGACACCCAGCTGATCCTCTCCCTGACCAACAACCCCGCCGCCGCCAGAGCCAACCTGCACGAAGGGATGAAAGAGGTAGCCGAGTGGATGACGACCAGCCGCCTGAAACTGAACTCGGACAAGACGGAGGTCCTCATCCTGGGCTCTTCACCCTCCGCCTGGGACGACTCCTGGTGGCCTCCCGCCCTGGGCACCGCACCCAAACCGACAGACCATGCACGAAACCTGGGCTTCATCCTGGACTCCTCCCTCTCCATGACCAGGCAAGTCAACAGCATCTCCTCGGCGTGCTTCAACATCCTACGCATGCTACGGAAGATCTTCTGGTGGATCCCCACAGAGACCAGGAAGACCGTCACCCAGGCCCTCGTCACCAGCCGACTGGACTACGGCAACGCCCTCTACGCCGGGACCACCGCCAAGCTCCAGAAGAGACTCCAGCGGATCCAAAACGCCTCAGCCAGACTCATCCTCGACATCCCACGATCCAGCCACATCTCTGGACATCTGAGAGACCTTCACTGGCTCCCCATCAACAAGAGAATCACCTTCCGCCTCCTCACCCACGCACACAAAGCCCTACACGACCAAGGCCCGAGCTACCTCAACAGCCGAGTCAACTTCTACGCTCCCAAACGCCACCTCCGTTCAGCCACCCACGCCCTCGCCGCCGTCCCCCGCATCCGAAGAGCGACTACAGGAGGAAGGTCCTTCTCCTACCTGGCCGCCAAGACCTGGAACTCCCTCCCGTCCGACCTGCGCCTGACCCAAGACCACCTCTCCTTCAGGAAGAAGCTGAAGACCTGGCTGTTCGAGCAGTAGCGGCACCCCCCCTCCCCAGCGCCTTGAGACCCTACGGGTATGTAGCGCGCTTTACAAGTGTCACTGATTGATTGATTGATTGAGTGGATATAGTATTAGCAGCAGCATGCATCAGCGCCAAGACTTGTGGCAGCAATGCCATGAGTATGGTTTTGAGGTCTTTGAGGAACCCAGCTACCACTCACTGGTGTGCAGCCGTGGCAGCTGCTCTTTCCGCCTGCTCCATGGTCTCCATTAACCTCCGCATGTTTCCCAACTCCCGTGTGACATCGCTAGAACCACTCTCACTATTCTCTGAGTCAGGGCTCCAGTGATGTCAGCCATGGTCCATTGGTGAGCATGGAGCAGACTGTGGGTGTCCGTTAGGGACAGTGAGTGGTCCCTGATGGGACTTAGAGACCTACAAATGGCATCTAGTTTGTCTGCCATGTGGTCCAAGCCCACATGCGCCTGTTAAGCCAGCTGCTCCTGGCACCCCAACACACGGTGTTGGAAGGCCATGTGTTCTTTGTGGGGGTCCGGGAAGGCAGCTGTTGTCGTGGGTTCTGCATGCTGTGTGGTCTGTGCAGGGGTGGGGTCCCCTCGATGCAGCTGGGCTGCCCAGCTCTTGGAAGTGGGCTGCGGAGTCTGTCCACAAGCTGTTGGAGAGTGTCGGAGTTGAAGCTGTGGTGGTCTTCTTCATCATCAGAGAAGAGAGGGTCAGGCTGCTCTGCAGGAGATGTTGATTCTCCCACTGCAATGTGAAGGGAAGATTCAGTTTAAAAATGTGTCCACATGTATGTTGTCGCATTGTACATGTTTTCATACGAACTGCATGACTGTGTACATTGTGGCTATTTGGGAGGAGCTGCCTTTTTGATGGGGACAGTGGACATTTCGACAACATGACGTGTGTGTGTTTGTACTTGTACATTTTCAACTCACATTTTCCAGCAATGCCAAATGCGATTGGCCAGTGCGTCCACCCAGTCGCCACCAGTTGTGTCCTGTGCTCTTTTGTGGACGTGTTGCGGCTTGCACCACATTGTAGTCAGTGTTGATGTACTCTGCATGTTATGTGTATGTGTGCTGCATTTCAGGGGAGTCGCCCCTGCAGCTCTGATTTTGCTATCCCTTCTCTATTTCATGTGATGTGCCTTTGACTTCTGTGCTTAAACAGTGCTGAGATGTTGAATACTTGGGTATATTGGTCTCTTGGTGGGAATTGAGGATCTAGTTTGTTCGCAGATGTGCTCAGCTCAATTGTGCGTGTGTGCCATTGTGCCCATCCCCCCCGTCCCCCCAGTCCCTGGTCATTACTCAGCAGGGTGCTGTTGTGTCCGGTCATGTTGAGCAGTGTTCGGTCCCAAACTCCTGCTACCATCTCCGCACTGATGACTGTGGACACCATTTCCTCCATATCGCCAAGCTCCTCCTGTGCGCAGGACTCCCACCTCCAGTCTGCATTGCTGCCATCCGGTAGTTGTAGAGTTTCACTGCATTTACATTGTCTACGATGGACTGTCATAGTCCATTTGTGGTTGCCAATGGCACAGAGGAGGTGACGAACAGTTGTTGATGGTGTTCTACCACATCCATTATCAGGATCCTGTTTTTCTGCAGACTGAACCACTTCTTCCTTCTCTTCTTCTCCTTAGCCTTCCCTGACCCCAATGTCCCAGGCAGGTCCTCCAGGGGACTTGTGGGGTTCTAGTTCTCCTCCGTATTTGCTCCGGCAACATCCACTGTGCTTCGCTGTTGGTTGGCATTTGTTTGTCTGTTTTTTTTTCTACTTCTATGGTGATTTTTCCCACCAGACTCGTGTGAATTGCAGGCCTGTTGCTGGTTTTCGCAGATTTTTGTATCGCGATTGGCCTCATGGCAGCTTTTTTTGCGTTCAAATTTTGCATTTTTGCTGCATGGTATTGATTTTAGCGCAGTCATTTGACTATCGCATGGTACCACTGTGTTGAGAATACTTAGTTCACACAGCGTAATTTTCTCGCAATAGACTGTGATGTTGAAAGTTACGTTAAGGTACTTTTGTAATGGTTATCACACATTCTTGAGAATATCCCCCATCCATTTTTGTTAGGCACTGGGAGATTAAGTGATTTTCCCAGAATCAAAGGATGTTCAGAGTTATTGCAGAGTCTCGAACCCGGTTCCCCAGATTCGAGGTCAGCCGCCCGCCCTAGCCGTTAGTTAGGCTAACTCCTCTCCCCTCTCAAATTGAGGAGATTAATGTGACACACTCACAGCCCCACCTCAAAGAACCCTGGAAAAGACAGAGAAGGTGACTACGAAGTCTGAGGCTACATACATTCGGTCCTGAGATATTTACACACTAGCTGCACACAAATCCTAGAACTTAGATGAACTGCAGCTTGTGCATCTGAGGTACTTGAATGTCACAAACTTGCTGTGAAGGCAACTCAGTGCAATTATACACAATGTGACCTTTTCATGAATGACAGTTTTGGGTGGCATAGCCGTACTGCAGGCAATGTAGTGGAGGGGAGGTAGTGCAGTCTCTTACTGTATGGGAGTTTGATGTTCCTCTAACCCCTTAGCTGCGGCGGCTATTCCGCCGCAGCATTAAGGGGGAGGGGGGCAACGCGTCGCTCCCGTACTCATGACGGAACCGCTCCGCCACGAGCCTTCGGGTGGGCTGTGCTTGTGACGGAACGGTTCCAACACGGCCCCTTCCCGATTAATAGAAGCGCCGCACAGGCGCAAAATCAGCGCCACGCAGGCGCGGCGAGCAGGCCGTGATGGAACCGTTCCATCACCAGCACAGCCCACCCAAGGCTCATGACGGATCGGTTCCGTCATGCGAAAGCAACGGGTTAAGAAGACCTACCTGTGCCGATCGCTCAATTAGACAAGCTGTGGAATGACATTCAAATGTGACAGATATAGGCATCCAGATTGTACTTGTTGCCCAACGACAAATAAGCAATGCTCAGGTAACATTAACAAAGTGGTTTTGCATGGATAAACATTATCATGTGCGCACAAGTAGATAGTAGGTTGTAATGAAGCTTAAAAAACAAGCATGCACTATGTAGCGCGTTTGCCTTTGAATAATAAAAGTAATTCTTGTTAGGTACAGCTACTGCCAACACTCATTAACATACAGAATCATATTCTACGACTTATAGCTAAGGTTTTTGTTTATATATAGTACACTCGATGAACAAGAGGTATTTGATGCTGTATTGAGAACAGTTTTCATGGTGGTCTTGTAGCCTCTACTCACATATACACATGAATTTTTCAGTTCCATAAAATATACCTTTATTATTCAATAAACGTTGTTATAAGACAATAATAAACACAGGGTTTGTGTATTTTTCAGAAAATATTGTTATATGTCACCATACAGCAAACAGGGAGTGTTTCATTGAAATGATCCTGTATACTTTGCCTGCGTTCTCAGCCTCAGAATATTGAGCGATGTAAAGAACCGTCACTGTGCAAAATCACAATACATACTGGAATGGAAGTCACCTTACTAATTAAGATGGAAACGTATAGAAAAGTAATTGCACCTGATTTACAAAATTCCTTAAATCTAATGTTGTTTTGTATTGTGTCCTCTGCATAGTCCATAATGATTTATTCAAAAGTGTTTGCCATACTGTGCGATGCAACTGTAATATGTAGCTACATTGAATCCAATGGGGCATGATTACGCATCAGCAGTGCTTAATTTGTAAACAAAAAATAAGTGCCACGGTTCTCATCAGGACACTACTGTAGCTTGCACCACCCATTGCCCCTTACATGCATTGCCCCTCACATGCTGCCAAGGATAGTAACAATACAACTACTAACAATCACACTCCTACAAATGTGACAATTCGGACTATTTCAGGCCCCCAAAGTTATATTGATTTTTAATGTATATTGAATTAATAATTAACTGTTCTTGTAGCCATCTCTAAATGAGCCAGACAGTGCCACCCAGGGCCGGACTTGCTACCGGGCTTTTTGTCATGCTGCCGAGCTGGGGGCTAATTACGTTGATCGGGACCTGCGTGTGCTGAACAAAATTAGTTTTGCTTTGCTTATTTTGAAGGACATGCATGTCTCCATCAACGAAATTAGCCCCCACCGCAGTGACATCAGCCCCCAGCTCGGCAGCATGCCAAAACGCCCGGTAGCCAGTCTGGCCCTGGTGCCACCTTGTGGCTGAGTACCACAAGAACCGGTTTTGACTATCAAGTGCCGGTGCTGAGCACTGGAAACCACTAGCTCACATTAAGCACTGCGCATCACAGACTTCAAATACCAGACAGACATCCTTAATGCAATACACTTTCTACTTAAAAACTTCTACTGGAGTAATAGGTAGTTTGTTAATTGGTGTCTGTCCCTCTGTTTTCATTGTTAGTCTGTGATGTACACTAAAAGACCTCATGTAATGCAACATAACAGAGTGATATGATTTCATGGTATTATGCAAATGCAATTTCTTATATTTGTGACTGTTCGCTATTTGTGACTGCTTAGGGCCACATGTATCAAGATTTGGAATGGCGATTGCCAACTTGTGATTTTCAGAAAATAGCAATTAGGTAATCACTTTTCCA
The DNA here is from genome assembly GCF_964263255.1 of Lissotriton vulgaris. Taxonomy (NCBI): domain Eukaryota; kingdom Metazoa; phylum Chordata; class Amphibia; order Caudata; family Salamandridae; genus Lissotriton; species Lissotriton vulgaris. The sequence continues at coordinate 1,886,260,229 of NC_141689.1, read as the reverse complement.
AATGTATGAAACTCCAAGAGTTCCATTTAGCGATTCGTAGGGGCTGGCAAATTGATCTATCCCATTAATAATAATGAAGTAGGTCGCGATTTGAGACACCCTAGGAATCGCTCAAGTCACGAGGATGGTGGCCTGCTGGGTTCAGCAGATTACCATGTCTGTGAGTACTTGTAAATAAAGCAGTTTTGAGACACCAGCAGACACCGCACACGTCCATGGTGGCCCGACCTTGCACTCAGCGTCCTCCTGCCACTTGATTCACTCGAGATACCTGCCTGCTGCTAATACATGTGTTGCATCCAAAGAAGACAGATCCAGTCCAATAGGTTAAGAAGATTTATTCTTAAAGACAAGTACAGCTCTCAAACTGCCAGAGTGTCTCTCTATCAAGCTCCAGTCTCAAGTGAGCCAAGAGCCTAAACATTCTAGTATTGCTAAGCAACCATGACATGTTATGAGAGGCTTAAAGGAGAAGCATAAGATTAACCAGAACTTAAAAGAAAACACAATATGTACAAGATGGGCAAAAAGGTGAAGAAAACTAAAACAAGGGATATAACACACATCCTCACCTGTAAAACAAAAAGTTAAGTCACATAATCATCAAGATACTTTGGAGTAGCTCTCAGCCTGGAACTGACTCTAATAGAAGGGTCAGAGACAAACTCAGGCTCGTCCAAAGCATCATCAGGAACAGGTAAATCATCATTTACAGAAAATCCTGCAACAGAAGAAGAGAAAGGAACACCCAAAACAGTATTGTAAGAGTCTTCAACAGGGTGTAACAACAGACCAGAATCAGAAGAAGTTGCAGACTTATCACCAACAATTCTAGCAATACGTCTGTTGCTCCACCATTTACCACCTGAAACCATAACGGAATGTTTACCAACTTTGATAATAGTAGTTTCAGGATAAAATCTTGAACCTCTGATTTTACCTGGTCTCCTTATTCTAATTTTATCTCCAACAGAATTGGACAGCTCTCAAACTGCCAGAGTGTCTCTCTATCAAGCTCCAGTCTCAAGTGAGCCAAGAGCCTAAACATTCTAGTATTGCTAAGCAACCATGACATGTTATGAGAGGCTTAAAGGAGAAGCATAAGATTAACCAGAACTTAAAAGAAAACACAATATGTACAAGATGGGCAAAAAGGTGAAGAAAACTAAAACAAGGGATATAACAACATGGTACCAATTGTTGGACCTCCGCAGCGGATCGGAGACCCCACCCTGCTTGCCAGGCTATCCAGGACTTCTCTGATAGCCACCATACCTTCCCAGCCTCTTATTAAGCAGACGCATCCAGCGCTGCACCTTTCCCAGATTTCTCCTTATCCCTGCTGACACTTTCACTTAGGTAACAGTCCTCACCTCACATAGATGTCTTCCACGTTACAACAGACCTGTGTTTCCTCCCTAACATGCCGGTAATAGGTATTTCATCCTGACCTGACTACTTTGTTTGCCTTGATATACAGCACTCCAAAACTCTGGCAATCTGTTCCTGATGATGGTCCTGACTAAATAGGACCGAAACGCCATTGACCTTCCTTCAGCGGAACTCACGGCGCACATTCTACTCTGGTTCCTAAAAATCATAATCTATGTACAGTCGTAGAATTATCCTTGCTGAAACACTGATCACTGTATATAATTTGTTGCCACTGTGTCACTTTGCGCCTTCCGCTGTTTTCCACACTTGTGCCGTAACCCTCTGAGCCATGAGCACAACGTGCACTTAGCCCCTCTGGGTTGCCATCACAATTTATGCACACAGTGCTGATATAACTATTTTGTATAAAATGTGTTTCTAAATATATGGTGCCTTGAGCACTTTCGAACAAATTAACAGGAGTCTCCCTCTGTTCTTCCTGTAATGTTGTGTACATACCAATGTATTTGCCTTCCTCATTGAATTCAGTTGAGACATTGTTGTTGGTCTTTACTTGTAAAAAAAGCAAGCATTTTTTTAATGCAGCCCATTTACCTTAAAGGAAAACGGGCTGCATTTAAAAAATATTTTCGCCATCATTCCCAAAGTGGAATGGGTCCCTTGGGGACCCCTTCCCTTTGCAAATGGGTTACCACCAACTTGAAGTTGGTGATAAATTGCACTGACGGTCGCAAAACATTCATACATACCGCTGCAATTTGCTATTTGGAATGGACGCCCTGAACACGCCCCAAACATGCCCCTTCCAAATACTGAATTGCAAACTCATGACAGGTTACCGAATTGCAAAATAGGGTTTGATACATGAAATTAGCCTTTTTGTGAATCAGCCCATTTGCGAAGGCAAAATTGGTTGATGCATGTGGCCCTAAGTGTGCTGGTAATTCACAAACTGGTAGTCGTAATTTATTTTTTCATTGTACTGTTACCAAAACCATTTTGTTTGCTATGCAGTTTTTGTGACTGACTCAAGTTATGGCCTTCGTACATCACAACGTACAGGTTGTGAATCACAAAACACACACACAACTGGCTCTGTCTAATTAACTCAATTGAAATGAAAAATGACTACCTGCATATATCAGAGATCATTAATTTAGTACACAAAAGCATCGAACTGAAAAGTTGATGTTTCAGACGAAGAATGACAAGATAATAACGCTGATGGATGGCATTGTGTGTGTGCGTGTGTGCGCTTGCCTGTGTGTGTCCAACCTTTCATCAGTGTCTTGAAGTAGAGGATTCGAAACATATGCAAAACGCTTACTAGATTGAATACATTTGTTGTACTCACAAACAAATTGGATTAAAAAAGAATTCTGACGTTGATTTTAGACAGAATATGTAACTCATTTATTCAATTACCCTTCATACTGGGGACATATGTTACATTGTGATGATAGAAAGAACTCCTGTGCCCATGCCACAGTGATGCTCCTTGCAAAAGGGAATTATTAGAGTGGTATTGCTAGAGGGTGCCAGGGAGATCATCCTGCTGGCACGAGGCTTGGACATTTTGATAGACAGTCCATTCAGTGAAAACATGTTGTGATTACAGTGCTTCCCACGGTCTTACACACTTAAGGGCCTAGATCTGGGGGGTGCCATGCATGGAGCATTTAGAATAGGATTCATCAATAAATTGCACTTGCTGTCAGATACGGAATTCACTATTCATATGGCTTGAGACATCAAGGAACCTTTCAAAATGTCTCTGGGATGTAACCTACATTGGAGCTGATATCCAGCTCATCTCATCATTGACATGCCTCTGAAGCACTTTGTACCTTAGATTAAACAATTCTACAGCACTGTTTTCTCCAAATGTTGATAGCTAGGCTTCCAGCGCCAATCAGGGATCGATAATCAATATCAACACAACAACACAGGCCCATACACATTTACCCCAAACATCCGCTGAATGACGATGGGTGAGTTTCAAGACTAATGGACTCCTGAAATTAGTTGTTCGTTTTACAGACTTGTATCTTACACTCTAAATACATAACTGAGTCTGCATTATCAGCTTCTTTCCTCTGGTGGATGGACCTAAAGTTGAGAAGTTGATGGTAATAATAAGAACTACCTATCTATCTATAATTCAGAATAACCACAAACTCCGTGTAAGATTAATAATGTTTATCACCAAATAATGTAGTAAATAAGAGCTTAAGGTGTACAGATTCACAAGGCAAACAATGTATTAATCGCAGAGAGAGAGAGCATTCATCAATGCAAACAGTGTCAAATTCATATCAAAATGAATAAATGCAAATGAAGGAGTGGTAAGGCGTAGAGACAAAGGTTTTAGAGATAAAATACATTTGCAAAATATTATGCAAAGTACAGATCATTAAGCTATACTAACCTAAAGAATATCAAAGAAATACCACCCACTGGCCACGGGGATAGCAGGGGTCCCCAGAGTCAGATTGAGGGAACAAAGATCATCAGGAAACAGGGTAGAGGACAAGAAGCAGGTAGGCCTCAGCAAACCGAAGGACAGCGACAATCTCCCACTAAGGTTCCTCGCACTCTCCCCAAAACTTCTCTCCAAACTCGGCTAACCACACCCCCTAGAGTACCTCAATTATACCCTAAAACCTACATGTCCAACCCACAGTTTTTGAACCATTTACAAAGACTCGGACTCTCATTGGCTGAGTCGAAGGGTGTTCTATCACACCACCATAGTCAGGTTAATATTTTCATAGCGCTCTTTGTCTAATACGTTTCACATTCCGTTAACCAGATTTTATGAATATACATTCCCTCCAGAAACCAACATATTACAAATCTCTACACTTTCAATGTTCATCACTGCCGCTTCTGCAGAAGAATTTTGTACATTTCCTCTCGCTCTCATGGCCATCCTTCCATTACTTGGCAGACATACAAATGTACTTTGAAGTTTATCAGCCTTTGCCTTCTTCATTTGTCTCTCAAAGCTTGATTTTAAGCTTATTTATTCTTAATGATTCTCTTTTAACTAACCCCGGGCGGAGACCTCCACTCTGCCTGCGGAGTGTGTGGAGATTTGCCTACTCCACGTTCTAGGCACACTCTGCAGTGGAGCGGAGTTGGCCAGCCCCATCTCCAACTCCATAAAACAAGAAATTATACTACTTAAAACAAGGAAATTAAAACTACTTACCTGTCCTGCGGCGTCCCCGGGCTGCCCTCCTCCTCTTCCTCGCCATCTCTGCAAATGATTGGGAAAACTGTGCATGCGCATGGGCATTTTGTGTAGATGTGCAGGCACGCGCGCATGAGCTGTTTTCCCAAGGATTTGCGGAGACACGAGGAAAAGGAGGAGGGAAGCGTGGGGATGCCGCAGTACAGGTAAGTGGTTTTAAGAAATCGATTATCATGATGATAAATACTTTTATCTATCTGTTCAATATTAGTAATAGGTGTTTCTTTAGTAACAGCATTCACTCTTTCACTTATTGGATTATTAGTATTATTTGTGTTATTAGTTACCATTAGAACAGGCACAATGACAGTTAACATTAACCACATTAACATTAATAATAAGACACTACATAAGCAAGCTTTAATACATCTACGTTTTAGACTAGGTTTTGGATGTTCAGTCACAGTAGCTTCTGCCATCGTGTACACTATAAACATTGTTTTAGAAATCTATTAACTTTCTAAGAACTAAAAAATCCACTAATTTAATGTATCCAAACACTTCAAGGTAGCTTTATACAGATATGACTGCCGAGTAGGTGCTCTTCCTTAGAGCTACCGGTTGGGGATTACCTTATCAGCAAATATCCCTGTTTTAACCAGCCATCCAACAACAACTTTCAACTATTTAACACCCTAAACCTGTAATACATCGTAATTGAACTTTGGAAGATTCCTACCTGCTGCTGAACCACTCTGTCTGTCTTGGTGGAGCCGCGACTCGTCTGTCCGTCGACTTCGCCTGGACTGTGCCACTGTATTGACTGCACTCGTCCCCCCTGCGATTTTGACGGAGTTGATCGACTGAGGTGATCTCCTGCGAGAGATGTGCCCTGACCCCACGAGATACACCTCCGATGCACCAGATGGCAATGGGCCCTCTCGCCGCGCTCACTGGGGACAAGGGCTGTGATGACCATAGATCCCCTGGGAGTGTTGTCCCCTGCCAGCCTGCTCTTGCCCTGCGCGCACAGAGCAGAGTAAGCTGAGTCATCCCTACAGTAGTGTCTTCGCCTGCTCGACTGCCTTACATCTGAGACTAAGACCCGCCACCTTCTGGGCCTTCGACTTGGGCTTTGAGACTGGAGCCCTCGTTTGGACATGGGTCTGCGGCGGCCATGTTGTAGTTAAGTCCACAGGGTGAGATGTACCCTGCCGGCCTGCTCCTGCCCTGCTTGCACGGAGCTGAGTCACCCGACAGATGTATCCTCTCCCAACCGACTACCGGAGGCCTGACACCATCATGGCCTATGTCTGAACATCTTGGTCAGTTAGTCTGAAGCTCCTTCTGCAGGGCAGCACCATGCCCCTCCTCTCCAGGCATGGCAAGGTAGGTCGCCAACCTGGCTGATCTCCTTGACTCGACGGTCATCTTGGCCCAGGCTCCCTCTGATTGCCCCGGCTCATCTGTGTCATAACTCCCTGCCTTCTCCCTCCTATTCTCCATAGGCCAGAGACAGCCGCTGCTGACCTCTGCCCCGACCCTGTGCGCTGCCCGAGGCACCGGTCTGCACCAAATCTCCCTTTTCCCTCCTGCTCTCTTGCCCCCTGGCACTACATCGAAGCTGAGGATAAAGATTGCTCCTTGACTGGCTTATGCATCCTGGCCCTCTGCTTCTCATTGGAGTTCACTTTGGGTCTCTGCTCTCAAGCACAACCCTCTCCCCCACCCTGACATGATGTTGTTGTCGCTTGCAATGCCAAATTGTTGGACGTCTCCTGAACATCCCCTCAACACTTCACTTTCTGTGTTCCCTCTGCCCCGCTTTGATGTTGTGGTTCTGAGCCTCAGCCCCCTCCCGGGTGGAACCCTTGGGACTCAAGGACATCGCTGTGCCCGCCGATGCGCCCGCCCCCTGCTGCTGCCAAGCCAGTATGACTATGTTTCTCTAAGCCCCCGGCCCCCTAACGTGTTTCTGGCCGCTACTGAGAGAGGCTGTATGGCCCAGGACATTGGCCTTGAGGCTTTGGTGCCCGCGATTGCTCCTGCCTCCTGCTGCTGAGGAGATCACGGAACTTACATTTCCAATGCCGAGAGGTATCTGCTCTTGCTCTGAGGTTAGGAGATTAATGGCTTCATTTTAGAATTTCCCTCCACATGCTGATGTTGGGGTAAGTACCCCATGAAGGACTTCAGGTCCCAGTCTCCTTGCAATCCTGAAACTTCTAAAATGGCTGCCCCCTCCTTTCCGGAATATCTGGGCCGATTGCATGACCCCTACCACTATTAATGATCCAGCACCCTCTCTAAAATAGCCGCCCCCTGCTCCTCTCTGGAATAACTGGGTAGATTGCCTGATCCTACTACCAATATTCATGTACCGTCTCCTAAAGTAGCCACTCCCAGCTCATTATTGCTATAGCGTGACCCCACTACCAATATTCATGTACCCTCTCCTAAAATGGCCGCTTCTTGCTCATTAGTGCTATAGCTGAGCTGATTCAGGACCCCAGCTCCACACTATCCTGAACACTATAGAATGGGACTTAGCACATGCTCTCTATCCAGCATATCCCTGATCTCTCCAATAGGAGGCTCCCGGGTATCAAGGGTTGTAAAGGGCTGCCCCCCTTCTCACTATAATAACTGGGCCGATTGCTTAACCCCTCTTCCCTATTAATTCTGATCTCTCTGTAAAACTGACCGCGCCCTACTAATATATGTGTAAGAAGATTACCTAATAGGACAACGTTATGGGACAACTACTATAATCACCGTGCCCAGTCCAAAGGTTCAACCCAGGCCTTATTAATTGACCACTCCTCCCGCTGAGCTCCAACTGAGCTCCAACATGGTTACATCATGAAGTCTCGACCATGCACTACCTCACTACTTGAATTAGCTAATTTGACTGTGCCTATACTAAGATGCACCTACAAGACACACCCTCAGGGAGGATCACTCTGTGGACTCCTGCTCACTCCTACCTCCCTCCCATACCCCATTTCCTAAGCTCTCTCCTCCAAGACCACCCTTACACAGTGCAGAATGGACTCCAGACTCAAAGTTTGGTACTAACAGCTACATAATTAACTATCTGACCAACCTCTCCAAAAAGCGACTAAAACTCTGAAACAGAGACTATTCAAAGCCAAACCAGAAACCCTTACATCTGACCCCTACCTCTGTCCAAAAAAAGGTACTATTACGAGCGACCTGATCCTCTACACTAAAAGAAGAGCTTAATGGAGATCAATGTTCCACTCCCACCTCAGCCCAAAAAATGCCCTCATAGCCTTCGACTTCTGGCTACGAAGTCTGCTACATTTAGAGCAAATGCCACTATATCCATCTACAACAATGGGACTATAAAAATTCAGGCCACCAATCACAACCTGGACATCTTTGATGGCGGATTTGCCCTCCTTGAAATATCTTTGGTCACTAGCTACTCCCCATTCAATCTAGGTACAGGCTTGCCCTTACCCCATCTCAGGATTTCCCTGATCCCTCGCTAACGGGTCAAACCTGAGGTCTGCTTCATCTATCCCAAACAACACACACAGGACCACAGGTCCTCCAACCCCAGGCTCCCCTAATTCACCCACCGTGCCACAACCTAACCAGACTATTGCCAGTAAACCCGGAGCATTTGTTATCCCTATCTCCGACCACCTCTCTGACACCTCCCCACTACCTCTCCCACAGGCCCTTGCCTACATAACCCCCTCACTCAATAGCGGGCTTGCCCACGTTTCAACAGGAACTCACCCAGGCAATATGCAGGGTAGGCTCCTGCCGGTAAATCATAAAATAAGTGGGCATAATGCAGCAACAGCACCCAGGACAGCGCTGCAAGAGTTAAACAGCGCTCCCAGATGCTAAATGTACCCAGGGGTCCTGAAATAAAGAGGAAAGCCCTCCCAGGGTGCTTAAAAGATGCAGCAACGTCCTGGGGCCAAGAATTGGAGAAACCAGCTCATCAGCAAAGAAAAGTCCTCCAGTCCCCCAGGCAAAGCAGAGCGGTCCCAGCACAGGGTCCATCAGGCATCCAGGGGCTGGGCAGGGCCCAGGGAGGCAAGCCTTCCCCTCGGCCCCAGCAGCAGCATGCACCTGGTAGATTCTAGTCAGGAAAACACGAACATTGAACATGAGGTCGCAGACTCATTTTATACAGAAAATCCCTTTGTCTAAAGGTGCAGGATGGGTGCAAAACCAGACGCAGCTGGTTTGGGAGCACTCTGATGGGCTCAGCCCCTCTTACTATTCACTGGCCATGCTAGGGTCATTATACGCACCACAGGGGGCGGAGCCAGCATTGTGTGGGGAAAGCCCAGCCCTATTAGGGTCCCAGGTGCAGCCCCTCCCTCACATCAGCATGCTAATCTCAACACTCATCACCGGGGCAGACCCATCCTGACTCCTGGAGCCTGGCTCACCAGCCAGCTCCAGCCAATCGCACACCAGACACAAATTACACAAACATGCCAACTTCTAGAAGTGGCACTTTCACACTAGACACATTCACGCTGCACAAATCAATGCGCAGCATTTAATCACACTAGTCCACACATGCCAAACTCCCACCTGCACTCCCCACGCATCAGGAACTAACATGGACACATAATTCCCCATGCATTCCTATGGGAGGGCAGGCCAATCTCACACACGAACTCTGAGAGCGCACGCACTTTACACTGTGCCACAGTGCTAAAGTGCGCAAAGACCAGAAATCATTATAATTATTTCAGAGTGCAAATGCAAAAAGTTCAGGGGTGAACCTGCCAGAAGGGCCACGTCCAACACAACCCCCTTTCAGCCAAAACATAGGGCAAGCCAATCACCACTGTGATGGACTTCCCTGCTTTGGGCCATAGAACACGGACGCGGGCCCGGACTGCAGGGACACCCTCCGGTTCTACGCCCTGTTGTTTCACAAGACAAGCACATACTTTAAATAAAAAACAGGCCCAACCAGGCTACCCCAATGGTACTACTTAGTTGTCCAAGGCTAGGGCCAGGCCCTAGGCCACCCAGATACCACTGGTCCATGCCCATCCACAGAGTGGGGGGTAGTAACCACTGGCATACACTAGCCATTCTCCACTCTCTTTCTCAGTGTAGTTCCAAACTACCACTGATCTTCCAACCTAGGGTCCGCACCCTCAGGCTGATCAGAGGTCACAGACAAGAATGCCCCACCCAACCTCTACTTCTGGGGTTGCGCATTCTCCCAGGAGAAGCACTCTCCAGAACACAACTCTCCCACCAGTTCGGGGACGTTACTCCCATAGCAGCAGTGACGGCAGTCAGACTGCTATGTGAGTGGACAAGCTGGAACAGGAAAAAGTTTTTTCATTAAAGTAATCACAACTTTTCTACAGAAAAGAACTGAGTCGCATTTGTCTTGTGTTGTCACTGCTCCAACTGGGTTGGCGGCACACAATATTAAAGGAATTACTTTACATTGTTTATTAATGCTACCAGTAGAGCATGACAACAAAGTACAATACCACAAGCTATCTGGAGTAGTGTTGAAGGAGTGTTGAAGAAAATGAAGCTTCTCATTATTGATAAGGTAAGCATGGTCTCAAACTTAATGCTTGGCTTTGTGCATTTAAGAATGCAGCAAATTCTTAAAACAGAGTATGATGTATTATTCAGAGGAAAACACTTCATAGTTTTTGGAGATCTTCTACAACTTACTCCTGTAAAAGGACAGCCAGTGTTTAAAACACTCGTGCATGAAGATACTAGAAAGTCTTTGGGGAGTATTGGCAATGTAAACATTTGGTCATATTTTCAGTATAAGGTACTTACTACAAATATGCGACAAGCAAATGATGTTCATTATGAAACTATTCTTCAAGATATAAGAATTGGAAAATTGACCGAACATGGAAAACAAGCTTTACATACATGATTACTTTCCAATATGTTTCCAAATGCAAATATTGTCCCAGAGAAAATATACATGAGAAATTGCAGAAAACACATCTGTAATCTGCTTAATGCCAACACTGCGTGAATGTTCTATATTCAATGAAGAAATGTTAAAGTTGGAAAATGAAGAAAATATAAAATTGGAAGCAATTGATAAAATAGAACATGAGAGAATCAGTATTATTTTGAGTGAAAACTTGAAGAGGAAATTGGATTGTTTAGAGAAATCGATAAGTAAAACAGCTGGTTTAGAAAATATTTTGTATGCATGTGTAAATTGTAGAGTAATTTTGCGACGTAATTTGGATGTGCAAAAAGGTTTAGTAAATGGAGCAATGAGTAAAATTGTTGATTTTGTTAATTATGTAAACAGAGCTGGCATTGAATTTTTGAAAATCAAATTTGATGAAATTGCTGAAGTACAACAAGTTAGTCGTTGTGCAGCTCGTTTTCTGCTTGTAAAAGATTTGTATGTCTGCAGAAAACAGTTTCCGGTTTGTTTGGCATATGCGGTGACCATTCATAAATCTCAAGGTTTAAGTGTAGATTGTGCTTTGGTGAATATTGGAAGTACCGTGTTTAAAGAAGGTATGGCATATGTTTCTTTGTCTCGAGTCAGAACTTTATCTGGATTGTACCTGATTGATTTTGATGAGACAAATGTTTCGGTTGATACAAACTGTGTGAAAGAGTTTAATAGGTTAAGAAGAGAATATGCACCCAATTTAGGCCAATATCCAGTGATTGAAAAGCGTGTGGTAGGTAGAAAAAGAAGATTTGAGAATATCAGTTCTGAAACTGTAGAGAAAGAAAAAAAACAAGATGAAGTTGCGCCTCCAAGCAAAAAGACAAAGGACAGAGTTGAAGAGAATGTTGGTTATCGAGTTGAAAATAGTTCTGGTGTCAACTGCTATGCTAATGTAGTTGTTAATGTTGTTTTTTTTCTTCAAAGTTTCCAACAGCAAATTGTAGAAAATCGGGACAAAAGATTCTGTTTATTGTTGAATTCCGTTTATGAGAAATGTACTAGTGATAAAAGTAAAATACAAAGTGTTTCTAATATTCGAAATGTTTTGGACATATGTTCTGGTTCTACTCAATTTACGCAGAATATTCAGCAAGATTGTCAGGAATTTTTAATGTTTATGCTTGGTGTACGGGAAGATGAAGGTATAGATGTTGAAAACCTTTTTGGCCTTTCTTATAAATGGCATCATGACTGTCGAAATTGTGTGTTTACATGTAGCACTAACATAGACACTGAGAGATTCATATATTTGACTTTACCTGACAGTGAATCAGTGTCTTTTAACAATCTAATTAGAAGAGCAATTCAAAACATGGAGTGTAGCCAATGTAAATCAGAAATGGCATCAACATTATTTATACAAAGATACGGACAGTATGTTACTTTAATGCTGCAACGTTGTAGAACTGATGGAACAATATTGAAAACTTTAATTAAAAATGTTGTAGCTGGTCAATGTTCAATATCAGGAAAAACTTTTATAGCTGTTGCTATTATTTTTCATGATGGACCTTCTACCACATCTGGACATTACATTGTTTATTTAAAATGTCAGAAAGGTTGGATACAGTGTAATGATACTCAATTAGTTTTTAAGCAACGTTTGCCCAAAGAGTTACCAAATTCTTACCTAATATTTTTAAAGACAAAATTTTAAGATCAAAATTTGCCCTTTAGAGTTTGTGCTGTTAAGGTAGATTAGTTTGGTGTTGTAGAGTATTTTGTAAGTGAGAGTAAGGAGCTTAAAGGTGATCCTTTTGTTGATATTGAGGTCATGTAGGTGTATCAGGTGGTGGGTGATGTGGGTGCAGCCAGGGACATTGATGATCAGTCAGGTAGTGGTCTTTTGCATTTGTTGTAGTTGTTGTAGATGTTTGGCTAGAACTCATGTGTCGAGTGTTTTACTACAGTGTAGTCTGCTGCTGATGAGGGCCTGTGTCACTGTTATTCTTTTGGTTAGGATCCACTTGTAAATGTTGCGGAGCATGTGGAGGGTGTTATAGCAGTACGAGGACACGTGTAGATTTGCTTACACATGGAGAGGGAGCAGTTGAGGTTAAATTCTATGTTGTGCACATGGTTAGTAGATGTTGGTACTCTTCACACTGTAGTCAGGTAGCAGGAGTTGTCTGAGGCTGATGGAGTGGGTCTGAGGATGAGTACCTTCATCTTCTGCCAGTTTGTGTTTACAGTGCTGCTCTTTATGTAGTTGGTGACATCCTTCATTGTGTCGTGGAGGTTCCTTTTGGTGGTATGTGACTTCCTGGTGACGAAGAGGAAGAGATGGGTGTTCTTTGTGTAATAGATGTTGTTGAAGTTGTGATGGTGGCCTACTTGTGTTAGGGTGGCCATGTAGATGATGAACAGCGTCGAATTGATGGATGAGTCCTGGGAGACCCGTAGATGATGTTGGTGGTTTTGGAACAGAAGGCTGGGAGGCGAACGTTCAGGATTACTATTGAACAACTTCCAAACAAAGCTCAAAGGAAGACCAGGTTACAATAAGCACCCTCTTTGAAGTCCAAAGTCAAGGAACAAACATTCTTTTTATGTTTCCAAATACAAAATTGATATTATAGTTCTTTTTCACCAGTTTCAACAGTCAGTTCATAAGTAATAGGGAAGCTTCAAAGCATGGATCCAAAACCGTATGTAGTTCTTTCAAGATCTTTATTTCAAACACATTAAAAAGTTTTTTCCAGCTTGGCTCTGCCGACACGTGTTTCGCCCTCTGGGGGCTTTTTCAAGGCAATCTAGATGTGGATGAACAGGTCTTATTTTCGAAAAGTTCTTGTTAATAGGGCGAAGCAGGTACGATGTGGCTATATTAAGAATCCTATTAGTTCAGATGCTGACAGTTAAGATGATACAGGTGTATGTTCCAGTTAGATTGTCAAAAGAGTCGCGTAAGTCACTTTGTGGAGATCAGTTCTTTATGTTCATGTAGTTAGGAGTCCCGTAGACCATGATAAGTCTTGTAAGTTCAGCTAGTATGGCACCGATCTCCACTGCACTGCACTGCAGTGGAGATCGGTGCCATACTAGCTGAACTTACAAGACTTATCATGGTCTACGGGACTCCTAACTACATGAACATAAAGAACTGATCTCCACAAAGTGGAGGGATATAAACAATAAGAACACGGTTCAAAACGAGAAATATTCATGATGCAATGAATATCCAAAACTATCAATTGTAATAAGTACTGAACTAGCGGACCCAACTTCACTAAACAGACTCTTTTTATTAAAAACTTCAATAACCACAATGCCTAGAGTAAAACAGGATGTGAGGTAACATCTATGTCATTGGTTACTTTAAAAGAAGTAAAAAAATGTAAACAAGTGATCGTGAGCAAGGTGCCAGGAGCACTGAAACGCGTTGATCGTTGTTTGTTTCCAAGCTGTTAAAGATCGAATAAAATAATTGTGGAAGGCAGCGAGTGTGCGCCCAATTCTTTCGCCAAAACGGAGGAGTGTGCTATATATATATATATATGTATATATATATATATATACACGAAAATACGATTACCACATTTTAGCAGAGATCAGCCGGCACTCCAAAGGGTAAGTCACTCAAATATTTATTAAAGTGATGATACATCAACACGTTTCAACAGCTTCTCCCTGCCTTGTTCACAATGCAGAGGAATCATCTGTTTCGATTAAAATAAGCATTAAGAAGTAGACATGGGCGACAGACTACGTAAAAACAAAGTGCTGTGCAATACATGGCGGCCATTTTAGAGCATTTGGTTGAAAGATAAATAACAATTGGAACTGAAACATGTTATGGCATTTAGACACTTTACAATGTTTTGTACTTATGTAGATGAAAATATTTATCACAATTGCGGCAATCGGAAATAATTATTGCAAGAAAATTAATTATTTGCATTTTTCATCACATTTCCTTAAATGCCTGCCACATAATGTAGAAGCATGTTGGATCATTTATTTATCAAATTTATTTAATAAATAGATCCATTCTAATTAATAGAAGGGCCAGTGCCTCATTATTGCTATTTCACAATTATACAAAGTGCAAGTGCTTTGTTTACCTTTCTTTCCTCCAACATACAGTACTAAAGTTCATAAAGTGCTAGTGCTTTCTACACATCTCCTTTTCTTATGTTTACTCATGGCAGGTATTAGACATGCCAATAATTCTCACTGTTCTCAACATTAAAAATGTGCAGATGCTTATTCAGTGCCATTGTATCTCAAATTGCCTTTTTTGTTTGCTTCAACAATTCTAGAAAGTGCAGTGCTTATTTTTTCACAGTACTAGAGCTCATATTTGATCTCATTACAGTATATTATTCCTGTTAAAAAACCCCAGAATATAATCATATACTAAAAAAAGAAGAGAGAAGAACTCCATATTTTTTCTCTTTCCCTTATAACAAAATTTCAATAAATATATCTTGATCAAAAAATAAACAATTATAAATATGTAAATACCCTTCATTCTTAAAAATCCAAGTGTAAAAGGATTAATTTGCACTTTCACAATGTACTGTTTAATTTCATCAATTTTAAACTTACATCTTTGCTTCATGACTTGTTTGCTCCGTCCCATGCCAACTTTCTATAATAACATTTAAAAACAAATTCTTCTTTCTCATGTGCAGCATTTTTCCATAGATTCCAATATCATCTTTCCTCTAGTTCAGGCACGTATACAAATCTTCATCAATATTTAATCCATAGGGCTCCTTACTATTGAATTCCAAAATAAAATAGGTTTCGAGTCTCCTAAGTTCCTTTTCCCTATCCCCCCTCTCTTCCTTTTGGGGATTTCTGCTATACAGATATACTGCAAGCTGGAGGGATTACTTTCATGGAATGTTTCAAAGTGCCTAGCCCCTGGGTATGTTCTATCCTTGTTAATGATTGCTCTGCGGTGCTGTAAAATTCTCTGATGTACAGGTAGAGGTGTACTCCCTATATATGCTTTCATACACGGGCATTGTAACAGATACACCACAAAACTAGACTTGCAAGTTAGATAACCTTTTACCGCAATAGTTTTATTAAAAAATGTCTTAAAATGCTTGCGATTCAGCCCATGTTGACTCGCCTTACACTTTTTTAAAAACCCATTTTTTGTTGGAGCCAAGTAGTACTTCCATTCTTCCTTTCCTGAACCTCGCTCCTCACCAGCAAATCTTTCAATTATTTTGATTTTCTAAAGGGTATGTCGGGGTATTTATTGATTCACGGGCCCAGAATCGGACCATCCCTTATCAAATACCAATGTTTGTTTAGGATTGATCTGATTTCCTTGTGCTCAGTGTTAAATGCTGTTACAACTCTCTGACCATCCACCCCCTTTTTCATCTTCTTCATCTGGGTTTTCGATGGCTCAAATAACACTTTGTGTCTATCTAGACCTCTTGCTTTTTTAGCTGCCCCATTGATGTCACTAGCTGAGTAACCCCTTTGGATAAATCTTATAGTCATTCCCTGTTCAATTTTGGAGTACTAATGCATGCCCTTTGGCCCTATAAAATTCCCCAAAAGGTATCCTCCTTATTAATGTTGCGGGGTGAGAGCTATGGACGTGCAGGATGGTGTTCCCAGATGTCGGCTTTCTAAAAACAGTGGTTTCCTACTTATCTTCATGTGCTGTGATTCTAATATCCAGGAACTCAATAGAAGCTCGACTGGAATGCCCCACAAATTTCAGATTCAAAGAATTCTGGTTCAGATCATTTATAAATAGTTCTACCTCGTCTTCCGTGCCCTGCCACAGCAGGAAGAGGTCATCTATAAATCTGACCTATAGTAATATATGTTCCGACCACTGTTCCAGGGGGGCCCCTGGGCACCTGCTCCTCCCATCAGCTGAGATGTAAATTGGCGTAACTGGTGGTGAAGCAGGTGCCCATCACCGTCCCCTGCTCCCGCTGGAACAAGTCATACCCGAACAAAAATATGTTCTTAGTTAAACACCACTCCATCAATTCCAAAATCATAGAATTCTGTTTCGCAAATCTTTTGGGTCTGGTATGTAAAAAATATTCAGCTGCTTTAAGGCCATCTCTATGTCTTATACTCGTATATAATGCGGCAATATCTAGTGTTACCAATACCATATTATTCTTGTCCAACCGCACATCATATATACACTTTAGGAAATCAGTTGAGTCTTTAATAAACAATGTTAATGTCCGCACAATGGGTTTCAGGAAGTAGTCTATATATTTTGAAGCGTTCTCAAATAAAATGCCACAAGAAGAAATAATAGGTCTCCCTGGTGGATTAATGGTGCTCTTATGCACCTTTGGGAGCATTTTGAATACTGGTAAAACAGGTTTTTCTCTTTTAATAATATATATATATTACCTACTGGCGGTCGCCAGTAGGTAGTTATAGTTAGGACCTCTTATCCATAGGAAATCCGCAACATTCTATTCCCAATAACTTTGGGCCAATTGATGAATCTTTGTGAAATTTTCCAAACTTATGGCCAGCTCTGGTCTGCTCCTATCCTAAGTTTGGGGTGATTCGTCAGGTGGGGGCCGAGAAAAAAGGGGGGTCCCAAAACACATTTCCCCCATGCAATTTCCCATAGGAGCTTTAGCCACAGCTACAGCCCGAACTGCTGAACGAAAATAACGCCAAATTTGGAAAAAGATGTAGTTCTCAGTTGAGACATTTTCCTTTTTGCTTAAATGGTGTCAATCTGTTCAGTAGTTCCTGAGAAAATTACAGTTAAAAGCATTTATATATCTAGAGCACCATGAGCGCTCCATAAGCGTACCCTTCCGATCATGCACTGAATGCTAATTGGCTGTCAAGTGGTTGTCAACATTCGAAACCAGGAACTGTTGGCAGCCATTTTGTGCCTCGGTAGAAGCAAGGCTGAAGAAGTCAGTGGAATATGTGTGCAAAACGCAGAAAGGTGGTAAGGTAGAAATACTTTTACCCTCTAGACCTGCTTAGGGGGTCCCAGAAGGGCCCATAATTATTTTTTGTTTTTGAAAGACCCGGCAGTTGCATGTAGGGTGCGCGGACTCTGCCATAAAATATAAAAATAAAATAAAACTGTGCTTTTTTTTATAATTAGCCCCCAGGGGGCTAAATACTGGGGGCAAAATTATTAAATTTTATGGGGGGCCCCAGCCCCCCCTCCTGGAGCATTCGAGGGCCCTGTTACCCCCGGGTCTACACAAAAAAATGGTTGGGAGGGCTGCAAGGTCTCCAAAGCCCGGGGGACCACCACTCCCCGGGGCTTTATGTATTGTGGGAGCGCCATCTCCTGCAGTGTACCGGGGTGTCCATCCCACCCTCCCATAGCAAGTAAATCTGTTTTCTCTTTCAAAATCTAAATCAGATTGCTTTTCCACATGGGGAGCTGCATGTTAGTAGCTCCCTATGTGAAAAAGCATGGCGCTGGAGTCGCGCACCCTACAGATTATGAGTTGTGCATCCAGCGCGAGTACACCAGGGGGCCACACTGAGAGCTGCGCTGGGTGCGCAACTTCTAATTTTACAAAAAAAAATAGTCCCTATCAGTAATTTCTAATATTCCCGGGGACCCTATCCCCCGGGTCTTATAAAAAATGTTGGGGACCACAATGCCCCTATGGTTCCGCCCGCTCCCCGTGTCCTTCGGGAGCCGGCATTGCTTTTCCACATGGGGAGATGCTAACTTGCATGTGGAAAAGGAATCTGGTTTGGATTTTGAAAGTGAGAACATATTTCACTGCTCTGTCTTTCAAAATACAAACCGAGGTGTATATTATAAAGCAGGGTGATACAAATTATCCACGTTTTTATGGGCTTGATAATATGGCCTGGTGAATTTCAATAGAACCCGTGTTCTGGTGTGAACATGGGCTTCTATTGGAAAGCGGTGCAAGGGGGTTTTAAATCTGGTTTGGATTTTGAAAGAGAGAGCAGGGTGCATCTGTAGGGTAAGTGCAGGTTAGTGTAGGGGTAACAATTAGTATTCTAACTCCATGGGGGTGCATCAGTAGGGTAAGTGCAGGTTAGTGTAGGGGTAACAATTACTATTCTAACTCCAGGTGGGTCCATATGTAGGTTATAGTGCATGTTAGTGTAGGGGTAACAATTACTATTCTAACTCCAGGGAGGTGCATCTGTACGGTATGTGCTGGATAGTGTATGAGTAACAATTACTAATGCAAATCCAGGTGGTTGCATCTGTGGGGTATTTGCTTGATAGTGTATGAGTAACAATTACTATGAAAAAGAAAGGAGTTGAAGAAAATGGAGACACGCACTTTTCCGGTCAACCTGGACAAACGTAAAGTGACGAGAGATAAATTCCGACGTGTTTAGCCTTGAGAGCCTGGTTAATCATTAAATGGGGTCTTGCAGATAAGTGTGTACTTATTCTGCAAGAAGCTTTTCGGGGTCTTGCAAAAGCAAGGCATCCTCAATAATTCGCATCGCACTACACTTGGTATGCAAATGTTGCACATGTTCTTTTTAACTTTGCAAGTGAAGTAAGGAGCGGCAGACAGTGGTGAAACCTAGGGCATGTGACTGACCGCTAATGCAGCGATAATGTTAACGTTGTGACTGATAATTTTCCCGTTAATTTTTTAAAGATTGTTGATTATACTTCACCTCATAATCTTTATTTACTCAAACACACGTATGTTTTATTCCAAAGTGTTCTTTTAAACTGCCCCTTTTTTTTGTTATTACTTATCGTAAGCAAAATTGCCCCCCCTGCGTGTACTTGCAAAGTCATCTGATTTGCTCGTTTGTTAAAAACAGAAATGTTCTACGCCTCTTTTTCATTGGTTGTGAAGCATTGTAAGAAGACGTATTACCGACCAATCCCTTTCCTTGCACAGATTTTCAAAAACATTTGATTGGCTGTTGTGTGGTTAACTCTACCTTCCTGATCCTAATGTTGATTGGCTTGTTTTTTCAATGTGACTTTACGATACCCTCACCATGTACGTAGCTCATTTTGTGACGCACTTTATTTTACAATGCGTTTCAAAAACTAGTTGTGGTAGGGTGTTTTTAACTTAAACTGTGTACTCTGCTTACGAGTTTGTTGACTGTAAAGGTATTTTAAAATAATATTCTATTTTCTACTGTATCATAACTGTGCTGAATTTCTTCCTTTAGCGTGGAGTACTTTGTCCTTTCATTAAATGTATAATTCTTCAAAAAATCCTTAAAAGAAAAATGCACACATTTTCAAAATTTTATTGGGTCTTTCTATATTCATCACGTGAGTGAAATGCAAAATATTTTATTCATTTATTAGTATCACGCGTTGGACCACATTTTTTTATTTTATCATAAGCACTCATTCCTTAAGTTAACATTATAAAAGTGTTGTAGACTAGAAGTGCTATGACAAACACTCCCCTCACTACTTCATCTTTCTTTTTTATGTACATTTTATGTCATTATTACATTTTACAATAATTTTTTTAAATTTAAAGCATTAACATTAACATTAACATTTGCAGACACAAATATATATATATATATATATATATATATATATATATATATATATATATATATATATATATATATATTTAAAGTGCTTGTGAAGATAATCCTCCTGTTCTTCACGAGTGAAAACTAGTAGAAGCACTACTTGATATAAATACTTTTATCCCATTTTCGCTGTAGAAGCTAAAGAACATTTTCCTTTATTGTAAAGTATTTCCTTTTTGCGTCGAGTGTATTTATACTACATTTTTCAAACATTAAGAAATACTTCCATACTAAAAAAAAAAAAATCCTCTATCGAAAGTCATTGTGAAGGGGCAGAGCTTACCTCCAGGTCGCAGCGACCCCGTACGAACGCCCATAGGGGCGACAACACTAACCTGCAGCCCAAACCGGCTACACCTCTCTCTGTCTCCCTGCAGGTACCGACAGCATCGCCGGAGCCCAGCGGACCGGAAACGACCTGGATTGACCCCGGAAGTGCAACGGCCACTAAAGGACCGGAAGTGACCCCGCCTGACCCCGGAAGCCTTTCCTCAGCGACCCGAGTGGATCGTATAAAGACTGGCAACACAGAGGTGGAGTGGTTCCCAGCGGTGGACTCGTGGCAGGAGTTGGCGAGACGCGAAGGACCAGCGGCGGAGGTTGTAGGAGAGCGGACGCGAGGAGAGAGCGGAGAAGAGGACGAACTGTGGTGCGAGGATTGGTGGCATCCTCAGGAGGTGGCTGGAAAGCGGCCGTAACTCGGATGAGAGTTACGGCGGGGCACGTGAGTAATCTGTTATCATTCTCCGTGTTTTCCCCACCCTGTGTAATTAGTGTAAATAGTGTAAATCTTGTACAGATATCACGCGCACCTGCACTGTATAATATAGTCACCCCTACACTGTATGATACCTACAAACCCCCCCCCCTCACGACAACCACTCTATTCCGAAGCCCCCCCTGTACTTTCCCTTCTTCCCCTACCCTATCGTCCTCCCTCACGGTCTATTTCCGTCCCTACACTCCCGGTGCCGGTGACAGTCATCTGAGTTCCGTGTGTTTTGGAACTAACTGCCCTGTGTCTTTCTCACTTACCTCCGAGGGACACCCCAACGCCCGCCAGCAGGAAGGAGATCCCCAGCCCGGCGGAGGAAGACCTACCTGTGTTCTCCTCATCGGACCCCCTCTCGAGGACTCGGAAGAGGACCAGCAAGCATTATACCCGGACAGCGTGCCCCAGGACTTGACTTCCTCTGTATCTAATAAAATCCTTGCTAACCATAGCACACTATATTCGGCCTCCACGCCTGTTATTCCGGCCCGCACACCCCCACACCCCACAAGTGGTGTCAGAAGTGGAAACGCCCGGAAGCATGGAGGCCGCCGTCAAACAGCTGGCCGAGGGCCAGGAACTCCTTGGCAAACTGATGGAGAGGTTTCTGAAGACCGCAGAAGATGACAGGGGCCAATTGCACGACGTCCTGAAGGGGCAGGGCACAGCCCAGGACCAGGCTCTGGAAAAATTGACCACCGTCATGGGGCAGCAGAGACCAATGGCATCGTTACCCTCGGTAGTCCTGCAGAAGTACGTGGCTGGCGAAGATCCAGACTTTTTCTTTACCAACTTCGAACGTCTCGCTCAGGCCGCTGCCTGGCCCGCGGATCGATGGGGCCATTACCTAGGACCCCTACTGACAGGGGAGCTGCAAGCAGCCTATCAACAGGCCAACATCCAGGGACAGACTCCCTATGCGGATATAAAAAAATGCATCTTGGAACGTCTGGGGATTGACGACGAAACCTACAGGGTTAGACTCCGCCAGGCCAAGGAGGGACCCCAAGAAAATCCCCGGGCATTGTCGTTCAGGATACAAGACTTGGCCGACCGGTGGCTCAAACCAGCAACCTCAAGTAAGGCTGAAATAATGGCCAAGATATACCTAGAACAATATCTGCCTTCCCTGCATCCCGCTACGCAGAAGTGGGTCCGCCAACATGCTCGTTTGACTCTTGACAGTGCTGTCGAAATAGCCAGTGCCTATAATCGAGCACAGGAAGGCCAGCGGACGAGGGAAGAACACCCAACCCACCTAGGTCGGGGCAACCATCCCCGGCCAACAAGACCACCTCCGGTGCAAAGAAAACCAGAATTAGCCCCCCTGATGCCTTATCCGGTCATGCCAAGACCACCGCCACCAGGACCACAATGTTACCATTGTGGTGGATATGGACACATTGCCCGCATATGCCCTCAGAAAGAGGAACCCATGGAGATTGGGTTGACGAGGAATTATGTGTGTCTCACCACCGAAACAACCCCTCCACCCTTCAGGTGTCCCGTACAGATCGATGGACAAAGGATGATGGCACTTGCGGATACCGGGTGTCGCCACAGTGTTCTGCGTCCCCAAGAACTACCTCACGCCGTGGGACCCGTGACCGGGTCAGTGGCCATCAAATGTGTCCACGGTGACACCCAATGCTACCCGACCACACAAGTGCGTGTACAACATCCTACCGACCCCGGAAGCTTGTTGACAGTCGGTTTGGTTCCCAACCTACCCGAACAGGCAATTCTAGGGAGCGACTATAGTGGTCTTCCTCATCTCCTCCAAGACACCACAGACTCTTTGAAGAAATGGTGGGCAGAGGCTCCCTTCTCCCGTGATCCCCCTGCTTCTGTCGAGATACCCAAACCCTGGAAGACCAAGGCCCAAAGGAAAAAGGAAAAGAGGGGGTTCGCCCTGGCCTGCCCAGCACAGGTGGACCCTCATCCGTGGGAAACCGATCGGGAATTCAGAGCTGCCCAGCAAGAAGATCCAGTGTTGCAGGATGCTTGGGGTCGGGCACTCCCCGATGAAGACCCCTTACACGTAGGTTCCTACTTCTTCATACGGAATGGACTCTTGTATCGTAAAGGAGGAGCCCAGGCCAATACTCAACTGGTTATCCCGGGGTTGTTCCGTGAGAAAGTTTTGTTTCTGGCACACAGTCATCTGTTAGGAGGGCATTTCAGTGATGAAAAGACTGGAGAAGCGATCCTGGAGAAGTTCTACTGGCCCGGCGTGTACGCTCAGATTAAACGCTATTGTCGGGAATGCCCGGTGTGCCAGAAAACCAGCCGGTACCGACCACCGAGAGCTCCCCTACACCCCCTCCCTCTGATCGATATCCCCTTCACTAGGGTGGGGATGGACATTATAGGCCCCCTGTTACCCTCCAAGAGCGGCTGTAGGTATGCCTTAGTAGTAGTGGACTACGCTACCCGATTCCCTGAAGCTGTGCCTCTCCGTCAACCAACCACCCAGAACATAGCCAAAGCGCTCATTGCCATGTTTTCCAGGGTGGGGTTTCCCCGGGAGATTTTAAGAGATCAAGGCACCCCCTTTGTCTCCTCCCTCATGCGCCAAGTCTGTTCCAAACTGGGGATCAAACAAAAAAGAACATCAGCATACCACCCCCAGACGGACGGCTTGGTGGAACGCTACAACGCCACGCTAAAGACCACCTTGAAAAAACTTTTGGGTCTCGAGAGCAAAAGGTGGGAGGAATTGTTACCTTTGGCCCTTTTTGCCATCCGGTGCAAGGTCCAAAGTAGCACGGGTTATTCACCCTACGAACTGCTCTATGGTCGCGCCCCCCGAACTCTTTTGGACATGGCTCGTGACGCCTGGGAAGCCGAACCTGATAGGACCCGTCCTCTCCCCGAATACGTCAACAACCTGAAGACCCATTTAGGAGAGATCCGAGAGATTGTGAGACAGAACCTACTGGCCGCTCAAACGTCTCAAAAACAACAATACAACAAAGGAACCAAACTCCGGTCCTTTGTTCCCGGGGAGTTAGTCCTGTTGCTCCTTCCCTCCTCGGACCATAAATTGCTAGGACAATGGCAGTGTCCATTCACCGTCACCAGACAAGTGACTCCCGTGACATACGAAGTCCAAATAGACGTCACCAGGGGGTCCATCCAGATATACCATGTCAACCTCCTAAAGAAATGGGAGGGTCCTCGACCCGTCTTGACTGGTGTTAGCCCCCTCCCCTTTGAACGTTGCTTTGATACAGAGCTATCTGAGAGCAAGAAACGGGACCTCTGCCAGACCTTGTCCTCCGTGCAAACCGTGTTTTCCTCCCTCCCAGGACACACTACAGTAGTGGAGCATGCCATCCATACAGAACCGGGGAAGATAGTCAGGCAGCGTCCATATCGTGTCCCAGAAGCCCGAAGAGCAGTCATAAAAGAAGAAACCAATCAAATGTTAAAAACGGGCATCATTGAACCCTCCCGTAGCGACTGGAATTCGCCCATAGTCCTAGTACCAAAACCCGATGGTTCTACCAGATTTTGTATTGATTTCAGGGAGGTAAACAAAATCTCAGCCTTCGATTCCTACCCCCTACCTCGTGTAGACGAGATGGTCGAACGCATCGGCAGGGCTCAGTATATAAGCACCCTCGACCTCTGCAAGGGATACTGGCAGATTCCCTTGAGGGCCGAGGATAAACACAAAACAGCATTTTCCACCCCAGAGGGACTGTTCCAGTTTAGAGTTATGCCCTTTGGCCTTCATGGAGCCCCTGCAACATTTCAACGGGCCATGAATCAGGTTCTACAGCCCCACTCCCACTACTCGGGTGCGTACCTAGACGACATAGTCATCTACAGTGACACCTGGGAGCAACATCTGTCTCATGTACGAGCAATCGTAACCTCCCTAGGTGCCTCTGGCTTTACCATTAATCCCTCCAAGACCACGTTAGCTGCCCAAAGTGTGAAGTATCTAGGATACCTGCTGGGGGAGGGACATATCCGGCCACAAGACAGTAAGGTCAGGACCATCCAAGACATTCCCTTTCCCCAAACTCGTAAAGATCTCCGAGCGTTCCTAGGTATGCTGGGATACTACAGGAGATTTATACCTAACTTCTCCCATACTGCAGCCCCCTTGACGGATCTCCTAAAGAAAACAACGAAAACGGAGGAGATCCTCAAACAACCAACCCCCTTGTTGTTACAGGCCTTTCGTCTCCTCAAACATTCCCTGACCTCAGAACCAGTGCTGATGAGTCCTGACTATTCCAAGCCCTTTATATTGCAGACCGACGCGTCTGACCAGGGTTTGGGGGCGGTATTGTCTCAAAAAGACGAATCGGGGGCGGAAAAACCCGTTCTATATCTAAGCCGGAAGTTGTTTCCCCGTGAAACCAATTATTCAGTGGTAGAGAAAGAAGCACTCGCCATTAAGTGGGCAATCGAAAGCCTCCGGTATTACCTGGAGGGGCGGGAATTCATTCTATACACAGATCATGCCCCTCTTGAGTGGATGGCACGTAACCGGGGTAACAATGATCGAGTACTCAGGTGGTTCCTCTCTCTCCAACCCTTTCGCTTCCGAACCTTACATCGGAAAGGGCTAGAACAGGGTAACGCAGACTATCTCTCCCGGTACCCACCAAACCTGACCCCTACAAGAAACAATCCTAGGGAAAGGGGATGTGAAGGGGCAGAGCTTACCTCCAGGTCGCAGCGACCCCGTACGAACGCCCATAGGGGCGACAACACTAACCTGCAGCCCAAACCGGCTACACCTCTCTCTGTCTCCCTGCAGGTACCGACAGCATCGCCGGAGCCCAGCGGACCGGAAACGACCTGGATTGACCCCGGAAGTGCAACGGCCACTAAAGGACCGGAAGTGACCCCGCCTGACCCCGGAAGCCTTTCCTCAGCGACCCGAGTGGATCGTATAAAGACCGGCAACACAGAGGTGGAGTGGTTCCCAGCGGTGGACTCGTGGCAGGAGTTGGCGAGACGCGAAGGACCAGCGGCGGAGGTTGTAGGAGAGCGGACGCGAGGAGAGAGCGGAGAAGAGGACGAACTGTGGTGCGAGGATTGGTGGCATCCTCAGGAGGTGGCTGGAAAGCGGCCGTAACTCGGATGAGAGTTACGGCGGGGCACGTGAGTAATCTGTTATCATTCTCCGTGTTTTCCCCACCCTGTGTAATTAGTGTAAATAGTGTAAATCTTGTACAGATATCACGCGCACCTGCACTGTATAATATAGTCACCCCTACACTGTATGATACCTACAACCCCCCCCAACCCCCCTCACGACAACCACTCTATTCCGAAGCCCCCCCTGTACTTTCCCTTCTTCCCCTACCCTATCGTCCTCCCTCATGGTCTATTTCCGTCCCTACACTCCCGGTGCCGGTGACAGTCATCTGAGTTCCGTGTGTTTTGGAACTAACTGCCCTGTGTCTTTCTCACTTACCTCCGAGGGACACCCCAACGCCCGCCAGCAGGAAGGAGATCCCCAGCCCGGCGGAGGAAGACCTACCTGTGTTCTCCTCATCGGACCCCCTCTCGAGGACTCGGAAGAGGACCAGCAAGCATTATACCCGGACAGCGTGCCCCAGGACTTGACTTCCTCTGTATCTAATAAAATCCTTGCTAACCATAGCACACTATATTCGGCCTCCACGCCTGTTATTCCGGCCCGCACACCCCCACACCCCACAGTCATCCAACTCCACTTGAAGGATCATGTAGTTGAATGCAAATTAAAATATAGATTAACAATATTATCCTTCTGTGGAAATGAAAGATAAACTGAAGAGGATACCATCTTTCCTAATCATTACCTTGCACGTAGTAATTCCTTAATTAACCTATATTTCTTGTAATGGTTCTTTCGTCAACTCATTATTATATTCCATTTCAACTTAAACATAGTACATTTTATAATCATTTCAATATTTTTGCTTTCTTTTTTAAAAATATCAAACAAATACCTATCCACATAATTTACCTCTGTTCGATATTCTTTCCTTCCTGCATCAAAATTCATCCAACTCCTCTGGAGGGCACATAATGTTTTAAGTATTTTTAAATATAAAAAATAACAATTTGTTCCCTCTGAGGATATCCTCAAGATGCTTCCGCAACCCTGAATCATTACCTTGCTCATAGTGTCTTCGCCCGTATTGATTCTCTGAAACAAAACTAATCATCCCAAGGGTGTGGTTTATATACTTTTTGGTTATTTAACAGTCTATGGGATCAATGTATTGTTCTTCCCTCTTTTAACTCACGTTTTTCAGTTGACAGGTGTTCTCATTTCCACTGTTTTAGTACGTCACGTGTTTATGTAAACGTGCCTCTTTCCATACTTTTTCGACTTATTATTCTAGTAACTTCCCTTTTTTTAAAACTTTTTTTATTATTCTTCATTACCCTAAACCCCTATTTTCCCTGCATCCCATGCCAGAGATACTCTCTATTAACACCATCAGTGCTACAGCAATTAATCCCGGATGCTGCACTTTCTTGAATCCCATTGTTCATGACGAGCTCAGCTCGTCATGAGAACACGAGCAGTGTACTGCATGACGAGCTGAGCTCGTCATGAGCATCGAAGGGGTTAAACTTCGAGTATTCTAATTTATATACGAGTAAAAGTGACTGCTTTTACAATCCCATAGTGACTCTTTCAGTAGCATATAGTAATCCTTTCAGTGAAGTCCAAGGGATACTGTTATTTGTCTAGAATCACACTGTGTGTCAGTGCTCATTTGGGAAAATTGTGAGAGAATGATTTGGTTGGTTGATGTGTTTGCAGTTACATAAGTATATGTACTCTTGCAGTAAGCCAGGCTTTAGGGCATGCAGTGCTTCAAACTCCTATGCATTATGTATGTAGTGGTGTAACCACTTTCACATTTGTGCTTCAGGCCTACAACTCCCCAGTCACTATCCGTATACTCCAGTAAACACATTGTGACTGCTGTTGCAATCCCATAGTGACTCTTTCAGTACCATGTAGTAATTAATTCACTAAAGTAAAAGTCAACCAATTAAGAATTCACCCAGTGTCTTTCCTTATAATACTTTATCATTCAATCAGTATGCATATAGTCATGCAGTGAGCCAGGCTTTAGGGAATGGAGTGCTTCAAAGTGCTATGCATTATGCATGTAGTGGTGTAATGACCTTCACATTTGTGCTTCAAGACTACAATTCCCCACTCACTATCCATATAAGGGATCCCCAACCAGTAGCTTCGGAGGTACTGGTAGCTCACCAGCAACCTGAAAGTAGCTCTCAGAGGTGAAGCCAACCAAGCCAATTTCAGACATTCTGTGTATATTAAAGAAGGCAGCACTGCTCTTTTCACTACCCTTAAGATGTAGTGTAGTTCCTATATTCCCAACAGGCTCTGTGCATTGGAATAACATATAAGATAGATTAGACGTAGGACTGAGGTCGACTAGGTCTCTATCGTATATATTAAACTTAATTGTGAGTGCCAGCTAGCTCAGAGGTCACTAGAAACTTGCTCGAATTCACAAGAAGGGATTAGTTTCTGACAACCGCATAAACATGACAACTTTGTTTCCCAAGAATAAGAAATCAAATCTCTAGAGTGGCGGAAACAATAGATACCTATTTTACTTAGTCAATCGTGCATGCTTCGTTTCACCAGAGGTGCAGAGAAATAGAGAGACTGGCGTTTTCAATAAAAATATTTATTGAACAGTCTTCTTTCTCAAGCATAGGAAATGAACTACTACAATTGTAATAATTGTTATAAAGTAAAATGCATTTAATACAAACAGTATTATAAAGTAGTACTGTGAAAGCATGATATGGTTACTAAGCCATAAAAGTGCATAAAATATATAAAATACATACAGTAATAAATAATGACTAAAAGTACTCAACTGTTGCTTCTAAAATACGCCTACCCCTGTGTACTTAACCTAAGTCTAGTACGACGGAAGAAGTAAGTGAGGAGTAGCCTAAGTTTAGTAGTCGTCTGCCAGGAATCTATTCCAGGAATTCTCTAAGAGGTCTAATCAGCTCCGTACCTTGGTTTTAGAATGAAGGAGGTCTTGTATCTCTCTCTCTCAGGACTCAATTTCCCAGATACCCATAAAGGTAGCCCGGAAATACTGGAGATGGATTTCTTGGAAGGAGAAAAGACAGCGTCTCTCTCAGTGCGTCAGCTGGAGGGTCGGCTTCCTTCGGCACTTGCTGCTGCAGGGCGTCGGGCAAGTAGATAGTCGATCTGCTCCAAACCACTGTGTGTTTGTCTGGGCAAACCTGGGCATATTTATACCGTGAAGGTGCCGAGTTTGATGTATGATTGGACTTAATAACATCACTCAAAGGCTAAATTCTTTGAAAACTCCAGGAGTTCTTAGAAAACTCAATATTCAAGCAGGGGGAAATCCCAAGCTGCTGAAGGCGGGTTTTTCCAAGAAATTGTTGTTGATTCTCTAAACTTAGTGGAAGTAGCCATGCCGTATTTGGGCTGCAAGGCTTAGGCCAAATATGGTAGTGATTTATATGCCTATATA
Source organism: Lissotriton vulgaris (assembly GCF_964263255.1). Classification (NCBI taxonomy): domain Eukaryota; kingdom Metazoa; phylum Chordata; class Amphibia; order Caudata; family Salamandridae; genus Lissotriton; species Lissotriton vulgaris. The sequence goes on along the minus strand of NC_141689.1, from coordinate 1,886,230,857 downwards.
AGGATATGATAAAGTATACCTATATAAGGGCATGAATCTGGAAAATTTACACTAGGGTCCTAGATTCATATACAACATCCACTCCACGATCTTAAGTTCAAGAAAGCTAAACGTATAAGCACTGAACATATCTAAAGCTAGTGTTTACAATCCACCCCAAAATACATAACATGCACTTGAAATGGTTGTACATAAGAAAAAATATTGAGCATTTCTACAGTACGTATTTTAAGGAAGTGATGTCATTCTAAGCATAGAGTATGGTAAATATGCAAACTGAATGAATCATGAAATTACAATTATGAAAATGGCTCTCAAATACAGAAAGAAAAGTTGAGACCATTTCATAACATAACATATCATGTCAAAGTTTATTTGAGGACAAGGCCAAATATTTTCTCTAGGAAGTGTTCAAAAAGAATTTCTTCTTCTCTAAGAATAGTTCTACTTTAAGCAGATTAGTCTGTGCCAAAAAGTTCAATGTTTTGGAGAGAAAAATTCAATTGGTTGTTAAAAAAATAAAGTTCCAAAGTTAGAAGTCTTTGTTTTGAAAAATGAAGGCAGAATTTCAGAGTTCATGGAACGCTGTGTGCATGAATCAAAAGTTATTCTCGGTGTCAGGAGAAAACATCGGGTCGTCTAGGCTGGCAAATAAATCGTAGTAGGTGAAAGTGGAACTACTTGATCAAGCAGATCAAATGTGCACAGATGAGAAGCATTGCCGTCAGCGTCAGGTGCTGCATTAGCAGTGTTCATATCAGATGGTACCTGTGTGCCTGTTGTTCCTCGTATCTCACCCTCAGTTAGACTTACTGGTGAGACCTCAATGAATGCCATCATCAGGATTGGTAGCTGTTGGGGACAACAAGATGCATGAGTCGTTACCGGATCTAGCAAGGCATCGGCATCCGATTACAGGACTGATGGAAGGGAAAGACAGATGTCCAACACACATTCCTCTCCGCAAAGCAGGCATCGTAGAACAGGTCAGATGCAATCTTGCCAGACTGGTCTGAACGAATGAAACCAGATTGTGTGTTCAGATCTTCTAAATGAGCCAAGCCAAGAATCTGTGTAATTCTCTCACGATACCTCCATGGTAGTCTGGGTATCGTGGGTTACCGGACTTGCAATATCATAGCAGAAGGAATATATACAGATTTCCTGCTACGAGTCCCAAGATGAGAGGCATACCGCCGAACACAGAGTGCACGAACTTTGGAAAAATGCCGAGGGATGCTTCAAATGGTGGTAACAGTCCCCAAAAAATCGTCTTTAATACATGTGCGATGCCACTGGTATCAGACATGTTTAAGATTTGACTTAACATTTATGCGAAATGTACTGGGCAGTTGGTTGATAATAATGCATGTATCTCTGCAGATGTCCTCGCAACTTGCAGATCATACGTTTCTTTACACGAGGTCAGTGGCACAGATTTTTGCAAAAGAATAGCTTTTATTCTGCTTAAAGTATCAATTTGTAAAGAAGAGATATTCAGTGAAGGCCATAAATGCTGTTCCACTGTCTGTCTTGTGCGTTGGATACAATACTTGCATACAGCAAGTGACCATGGACGACACACTAACTAGGTAAAGTTTTCCTGGCAACATGCCACAGAAGCTGTGATCATTCAACATAATGTAACTGCCATTGGATAGCTGCCGAAAAATGTGTTCTATCACTGTGGAGGGTGTACCATGCAGGTGGCAAGAGAGGTTATTTGCAGAACCATCGCAGGCTCTGTGTAAATTAATACCTTTGCACAAAAGTGTACCACTTAGTGAGTTCTTACAATTTTTACCACTAAGGAATACCTCTTTTCCCTTATTCCAACATTTGTGTGTGTAAGGTAAAGTCCATGTCAACTTAATGTATTCTTTACCCAACCTTTCATACAGGCCTGCTGGTATATGCTGGAGACAATACTGAAATTGGTAAATCGTCACTGGTATCATGATGGTGCCATGAATTATCCATTCAATGACAGGCCTCTCAGAAACTGTCAATGGTAATCTTTCCAGTTTTTCAATGCTCAGCACAGTATAGTCTGCTCCTCTTTGTGCCAAAGAGATTTGTTTATCTGTAAGGTTAAATACAGCAAACAATGATGTTGTCTTGATTAGATGCCATGGCACATAGCCTGAACAAAGATTTTGCAACGTCCAACCTAGCTGCATTATAGAACGTAATTGAGACTGGCCATTCTGTAACATTAGCAAGTCTTGTTCCATTATGTCAATTGCAGAGGATACAATGCTGTCCAAAGAATATATTCTGGAGGACAGAGTCGTTAACCCATTGTCCACTACAGAGAGAGCTTTCTCTAAATTAATACGATAAATTTTTCCTATTCTTTCTGCAGTTTCCATTTGCGTTATTTTCCAAGCTTCGTTGTTCGGAGCGTATATACCGGTGTATATGAAACGTTTTTGCTGTGGTTTGTAAGGCCCCATTAAGAAATCTCGCAAATCATTGCCTTCTTTAAGTAAAGATAAGTGTGGTTTGATTTCCGGAAGTGTGGATGTCTTTAGCCACTCAAGGCATAGTTTTCCTACACTATAGGTTGTTATTATCCCTGGATGTTGTCTCTGGGAGTATCTTGGATCTGGCCTGTTCAGTTTTAACCACTGTCTTTTTCAGGAATCTATCTTGACAGTTATTGGTGTCTGTGGGCCTGATTAACCATTTTTTGCAATCATGATTAGTTCTGTTTTGCGTTAAAATATATGGTACGTCTACCTCCTCTTCTGTAGTATCATTACTCTCAGATGTGGGCTTAGGTATAGACGGTTTGTTTAAATCTTTTATCTTAGCTATGCCAAGATAAGAAGTCTGTTGAACAGTGTCATTTAAAAACATTATTTGTTATGGTATAATGCAGGCTCTGAACAAGGCTTCTAAACCTTGCACCTGCCCATCTTTTGTGCCCCAGACAGTTTTTGACTCAGTGTTATCTTTCCAAAATTCAAAACCTAATGTAGACAGCTGAGCATAAAAGTTTGTAGAATAAATTTGTTTAGTATTGGTCAACATTGTTTTCATTCCTGTCTTATTTACATTTTTGAAATAAAACGTTTCTGGATCTGTAACATTAAACCCTGAGAAGTACGGAAACTTTTCATAACATGTTTTTAAGATGCCTTTTGGTGGCGTTGGACAATGTTCCCATTGATTATATGTAAAAACATGTCTAGGGCTTGCAGATTTGTGCAGATAGTGGTGACCATAATGATTAAAAAATACATTTGTTGATAATCTGATGACCCTTCTAAATAGTCATGTTCAGTAAATTTGACATCATATTATTAATAGTTTCAAAGTCCCAATCATCAGAAAATGTTCTTGGTGATACAAAGTCACTTAAAGAAACCTTGAACTGGTGTGGAATCTTCAGCATTTCTACCGGGCCATAAATGCCATATTCAGTTCTATCCCATGCTATACCACCAGGTATAGGAACGGCTGTGATGTTCACTGATGAAAGGTCTCTCTTTTCACAATGGGATGATTTGTGAGATTTTAGGACCAAGTTGATTTTCTGAATTGCTGTGTCCATTGTACTGTATTTTCCATCTATCATTTGTCCCAAGCTTAAAACTAAAATCAGCCAGAGCAGGAGGAAAAATACACCTAAACCAATCCAAAATTCAATCTATAGTGAAACCAAATATATTTTTTCAAGTTGATGGAAGAGTTCTGTTGTTTTTTCTTTGAGAGTTTTATTTGCTGGCATTTCCTCAGGTTCACTGGGATCCTCAGAGAAAGTATCAAAGTTGATAAAATAGCCAGAGGCAGTTCTGTCAATTTTTGGAATTGCATCAGGATTGTCATTAATCTTTGGAGTTGCTTCTTCCTTTGTCATATTGGTATAGTCAGAGGCTACATCATTGTAGACAGGTGTTTCCTGACGAACTGTTATTTGGGTCTCAAGAGGCACGAGTTCCATGGATTTGTTACATAGTCCTTCTTTTCTTACTGCAGGTTCATCAAAGGTGATAAGTCTTTCAGTATAACCTCTTGGATAGTTGCGAGATTTGGTCTTCTGCTACATCTTGGGAGTCCACTTGGCCTACTACTTATTATTGACCTCATGTTGTGGTTTGACCAGGTCAATCGATACAACTCTGTTCTCCCTCTTACCAGCAAGGGGCGGTAGTACTACTAATCTTGCTCCTTGGATTGCCAAGACATGTACTGCTTTTCTGTAAGAAGGCCCAAATTCCTTCTTTACCGCTATCTTTTCCCTGACTAGATCCCCAATCTTTGGAATCCAGACAGGTCTTGCTGGGACAGGGGTTTCTCTTCAGTGGCTGTTGGCTTTTGTATCATATTACTCAGACTTCTTGTTTCATTTAAGTCCTGTAAAACAGCCAAACGATCTTTGACATCAAAGGGTTTTTGTTCTACCACTGAAGTATGACAATCGAGGTCTTCGATTATCATTCTAGCACCAAACAGTAATTCATATCGAGTGATTCCCCCCAGAGAATTTCTTGGCAGATTGTTAAGACTACGTTGGACTGGAGTTCTGGACTTTTTGGTTCCGTCCAGAGGTGTCAGGGAACAACACCCAAAGACCCCGGAGTTCCACCTGCCTTGGTGCGCAAATGAACAGAAACACGGGCTTCTCGATGGTGGCGTCAAAGACCAAAGGTTTATTACTGCAGGGACACAGAAGTCACAGAAACCACACATGGGCAGATTCTAGGAGCCTGTTCAAATTGTACAAAGAGGGTTGCTCCTTATATACTGAATTTTAAGCTGGGGGCAAATTCTTTACATGTAATACATTCCCAAAACCTTTGTGTCTAAAACAATAAATATTTGGCGTTACACAGGAACCGTCGATAATATCTGATGCCAAACATTACGAAGAGGGGTTCCCACTAGTTCATCACAATCCCTTGTCAATATTGCATTCAAGAGCCGGACCGCCTCATCATAAATTTCGTTACCTCCCCCTAATAAAGATTCAGAAAGAAAGGAACGGAGCCAGGTGTGGAAGATAGAAAAGTGGGATAAGGGATGCTTGTGGGTTGTAAATGGGCAAGGCTACCGGCTTCGGCCGCCTAATCATGATCGGGACAATGGACACGAGAACCAGTTCGGTGGGGCTGGCCTCGGGCAGAGGAGGCAGCCTTTGTCGAGTCATGCAGCTACAGCGTGTTCTGTTCCAAGGTGCACGTGTCACTAGAGAGGTGAATCTCCGGCTAAGGCTACGTGTCCTTAATCGGAATGAAGTGATCAGAGGTTATTGCTTATGTGAGGGCAAGAAACACAAAATGGCTGCCATGATCTAAGATGGATGCCATGGGTAGATCAGAAATGTGTCTGTTACAGGAGTACTCTTGCTCGTAGCGTAGTGAAAACACTAGGATATGCTAAATGGATCATTTGCGGTTCGCTGATACCAATATTATGTATTTCCGACAATATTGAAAACACGGGTTCAAATCGTCACGGAACCTCAGACCCTCCTTTTGCCCTTACATAGGCAATTACTCAGTCTATGTCAGAGTCTAATTCTATGCTCATCAGGTCAGTGACATGCTGTTGTATCATCATCCTTTCTCGTGCCTGTTCTCCAAACGCAGGTGGTTTCCTAAAACAGGTTGCAGCACACAGACTACACAGAGCAGGACCACACTGGATAATCAGGCAGCATGAGAAGAGGAATAGTAAGATGACACCAATGACCATTAGAAACTTCCATCCCCACGCTGATATCAGAGTCCAAAACCACTCCATGAAGGACCAGTTTCCCTTGTCTACATGAATAGAGTCGGAAATCTTGTGTAGCTTTGAGATCGCCTCATAGACTGTTGGAGCATTATTAGGAATAAAGACACAGCAGCTCGATTGGATCATTCTGCATACCCCACCTCGATCTGCAAGTATTACGTCTAGAACCATACGGTTCTGCAACGTCATGAGTCTATCCGCCTGAAGCTCAGCTGTCAAATTGCTAAGGGCACCAGCAGTTTCGGTAATAGTAGATTCAACTACCCGTGTTAGCTGACGTATGTTTCTACTATTGGCCATAGGCCCCCAGAACGGAAGGAAGCCTTTGAAGAAGTCTCCAGCTTCCTGACCAGCAGTATCTTCCTTGCTGAAGACACCTCTCGCTACTCTGGTCCTGTGGTAGTCAGATGAAGCAGTGTATGTTGGGGGCAACAATCGAGCAATATAACATGAACCTGAAAAGTCGGCAGGCAACCATGTATAAGCTCGGTCTCGACAGATGAAGTAGGTACCCCTAGCAGTAAGAAAGGCAGGGGAAGAGTTAGCCGGAAACACATAAGTCTCTACGCACTCACTCCTCCCTAGCTGAGCTCTCGGATTTCTCCCATTACCTTGCAAACAGACCTGACCTCGGTGAGGTACGACCCAGATTGGAGTTGAGCTTTTACGCTTGCTTTCTCCCAAACTAAGGCGATACTCTAAAGAATTCCAACTTAAATATACTCGCAATTCGTCTCTAGGGTAAGATGGAGTTTTATTGACGTCCTTGATCATGTCAATAATTCCCTGGACTAAAGCTTTATTGGCAGAGTTATATTTAGTGGAGCGTGGTGGACGTGGAGGATAGGTTTCAAGGGCATAAGCAAAGATGGTTTGAAGGGCCTGAAATGATCCATTGTAGCTGAAAGGCAAAACCAGATAAGGAATACCTTTATCCATAGTGTGGGGTATCAAGCCACACACCCAGCAGTCTGTAGTGTTAACTACCAGTTGGTGTTGATGCAAGAGCTGTACGAAAGTGTTATTAATGAATTCTGAGCGTCGAGCTTGCTCATGTTCAGGAAACGAGTGAAAAGAGTGTATAGAAGAAACAGTAGAAGTAGCGGGATCAAGGGGAGGTACTGTAGTTACTGGCACAAAAATTAAACTCATACCGAAGACGATTCCACCCACCAATGTTATCAAAACAATCAAAAATGTAATGGCACATTGTATCAAAAAGCATTTGCTGTGAAGAATTCTGTAAAGTCTGTTTCTGCGAACATAAATCACATTATCTCGTTGCAGCGCAGGAAGCTCCATCTTCTACAATCCGCTCGCGACCACTGATGATGTGTACGTAGATGAAAATGCCTCTATCAGCCCTGGGAGTTCCCAGAACCAACAGAAAGATCGACCTTGTGTCAGACCCCCGCAGATTCAACTAGGCACACAGCCACAACCCTACGGCTACCCAGACGGCAAGGCAATTTTAAAAACAATAAAACAATAGCAAACTTCCTGGCTGAAGGCAAAAGTTCAAAAATTTCAAAATATCACAATGGGCAGTTGCCTGCTTTATTTGTCCATATTACGAGGTCGTAAATTGTATCTCTGCTTCGCAGGAACTGTTTGATCGGCAAATAGCGTATCACTAGTAGTTGTTGCAGTGTTCAGGTTCGCAGATGACAGAGTTTTTTCTGATGCAGAGGACAAATGTTCAGAGTTCAAAGGAGTCTTTTCAGGAAGAGAGTCAGAGTTTGGAGTGTCGGTAATCAATTCGGCATCGCTGAAAGGGATGAACTTTGGCGTGCGTTCAAATTCGGAGGCACCAATTCCCTTCTTCACCCAGTCGTCGTAAGGAAGTGGCAAAGGTACACGCTTGACATGAGATGCGTGCACCCAATGCTTGCGGCCAGCTACACGAACTGCTGTTCTCGTTGCAAGCAGGACCTGGAAGGGGCCGACGTATCTGGGCTGAAGGTTCTTCGTCCTCGCGAAGTTTCTGATCACGACTTGATCGCCGGGTTTCAGCTGATGCCCTGGACTCTCCGGAGGCTTTGGCAATGCATCAAAAACCTGTTGGTGAATAAGACTCAATTTAGCAGTCAAGTCGTAAAGGTAGTCTATCAACATAGGATATTCTAGAGAACAAAATTCCTTAGGCCTTGGCACACCCCAAATATTTGCCGGGCGGCCAAAGACTATCTCATAGGGGCTAAGCCCCACTCTAGAATGTACAGTTGCTCTTGTTGATAGCAAAGCCAAAGGAAGTGCGTCTGGCCAGGGTAAACCTGTGGATGCTTGTATTTTAGCTAGTTTCAGCTTGAGGGTGCCATTGTAACCCTCTACTAAACCAGCAGACTGGGGATGATTCGCACTGTGGAACTTCTGTCTTATGCCTAAACCGGTACATACACTCTGCATAACTTTCCCTATAAACTCACTTCCGTTATCTGACCATACAATCCGTGGCATTCCAAATCTAGGGAAATATTCTTTGAGAAGAATTTTGGCAGTTGATAGGGCAGTATTGTCCTTTAGTGGATATGCTTCGATCCACCTGGAAAAAGCACAGACTACCACCAGGACGTATTTCAGATTATTACAGCGATCCATGTGAATGAAGTCTAACTGAATCACTTCAAAGGGGCAGGAAGGAGGAGCGAAGTGACCAGCAGGAGTTGGAGTTCCCTTGCCAGGATTATGCATCAGGCATACCATACAATTTTTCACCACTCTCTCTGCACATTTACTGATCCCATCATTCTTCCAGACTGGAGCCAACATCTTACAGATTCCTTTAGAACTTATATGCGCTACTCCATGCGCCATTGTCACCACTGCAAGCACATACGCGTCAGGCAACATCCAACGCTGCTGTTCCGTCAGATCAATCCAACACCCATTCGAATCCAACTTGCCCGTACTTTCTCTCCATACACGTTTTTCTTCCTCAGTTGCCTCTTTCTGAATCTCTTTCACACTTTCCATTGTATCCTCACACATTCCAGACTCAGCAATCCATCTTGCAGACGTAGCAACATACATTCTGCTCATCATGTCTCTAGCTGTCTGTTTAGCAGTCTCATCAGCAAAAGCATTCCCACGACCAACATCATCCGTGATTGCTTTATGAGCACTGCACTTCACAATCGCAACTTCAGTCGGCAAGGTTAGAGATTCCAACAAGTCGTTAACTAGCTGACCATGTTGAATTTTAGTCCCATGGGACGTAATGAAACCTCTTTCTTTCCACAAACGGCCAAAACTATGGGCCACGCCAAATGCGTACTGACTATCTGTGAACACATTCACTCTCTTTCCCTTAGCTAAAACACACGCTCTTGTTAGAGCTATTAATTCTGCAGCTTGGGCAGAATTCTGACTCACTCTTGCAGTCTCCACAATCGTCTTCAAAGTCGTTACTGCGTAAGCAGCAGTCACATCACCATTCTCCAATTTAAAGCATGACCCATCCACATACAGCGTACCATCTGGATCTGATAATGGAGTATCCTTTAAGTCAATACGTCCTTTTGTCTCTTCCTCCGTTCTAAAACAACAATCATGTGGCTCGGAATCACTCGACTCTTGATTAGCCGGCAACAACGTTGCTGGATTCAATACATTACATCTTTTGATCTGAATATGACTCGCTAGTAATGTCAGCTTGTAACCAGATAGTCTCGCACTGGTAAGGTGTTGTGTCTTAGTTCGGTTCATGAGTGTATCCACAGCATGAGGAACCATGACCACTAGCATGTTGTTCATCACCAAACCAGCAGATTGTCGAATGGAAGCCGCAGCTGCCGCTGTAGCTCTCAAACAACTAGGTAACGCTCTAGCTACCGGGTCTAATGTTGATGAAAAATACGCACAAGGGCGTTGTTTATCACCAAATGTCTGTGTCAGAACACTCAACGCGCAACCTTCTCTCTCGTGAACGTAGAGCGTGAATGGCTTACTGTAATCAGGTGTACCCAATACAGGGGCTGAACACAATGCATTTCGTAACTCAGAAAAACTCTCCTGACATTCATCAGACCATGGCACCGGACTCGGAACATTTTTCCCAGTCAAAGCTACCAACGGTTTTGCTAAAAGAGAAAAATTTGGGATCCACTGCCTACAGTAAGAGGTGATACCTAAAAAGGCACGCACTTCTCTCTGCGTGCGAGGAACACTCATCTGCGTAATTGCTTTTATTCTCTCTGGGGTCAACTTCCTTCCCTCCTTTGACAAGAGATGACCTAGGTAGGTCACTTCTTGGCAGCAGTATTGCATTTTCGAAGGTGACACCTTATGATTCAAATTAGACAAATGATGCAATAACGAAATTGTAGCTGCTTTGCAAGTTTCCTTGTCACCGGCAGCCACTAGAAGATCATCTACATACTGTACTAGAGCAGAGCCTGGAGGAAGGACAAAGGTATCTAACTGACTTTTTAATGCTTGACTGTAAATAGATGGGCTCTCACAATAGCCTTGTGGAGCGCGTTTAAATCTGAAACTTCGACCTCCTAGACAGAAACCAAAAATATCTCTGCTTTCCTCGGCTATCGGAATGCTGAAAAAGGCATTCTTCAAGTCAATGACTGAAAACCAAGTAGCTGTAGCAGGAATCAGTGTTAACAAGGCAGTAATGTCTGGAACCACAGGAAACTGCGGAACTACAATCTTATTAACTTCTCTGAGGTCGATAACAAACCTATACACTGGAGGCTTTGTAGGATCAGTTCGTTTCAAAATCGGTAATACAGGACTGTTACAGACGTTTCCTCTAGTTTCTTCAACCACACCTTTCTTAATCAAATCTTGTACAATCAATAAAAGTGCACGTTCACCTTCAGTAGAGATTTTGTATTGAGCAATTCTTGGAAATTTTACATTCGCTTTCAAAGTGACTACATATGGTGGTATTTCCAAAAGGCCTACATCGTTAGGACCAGTCGCCCAAAGAGAATCAGGGAGTGAACGCAGCTCTGGCGGGAGTGCATCCATTGACAAGTACATCGGAGAGGTGATTCTTTTGCCCAATGTAAGCTGTACTCCTTCCGGAGAACAGTACAATGTCGCATATAGTCGTTTTAACAAGTCTAAACCAAGCAGATTTTCATTACAACCTGTCGTCAAAATCAGGGGTGCTTTCAATTGACACGGTCCAACAGAAATAGACAAAGGACCAGATATGGGGTTGTAAACAGGGGCGCCTGAAAAACCTACAGAAACATTTGTTGAGCCGGACAAAGGTGCGCCAGGGAGTTTCGCATGAATGATAGAACTTTTTGCTGCACCAGTATCCAACAGAAACGGTTCGACTACACCTGATGTTGCTACTGCGACATAAGGCCCACTCTGATCCACTGGAACTGATACTACTCCCTCTCTCTGTCCATGGCTGTCCTAGTACCCATTTTGCTGAAATCCCTCATCCACTTCACAATAGTCTTCAACAAGATACTGTTGAGATCTATTTTGCTGGGCAGACTGTCCATTTCGTTGATCAAAGTGATTAGAAGGACGATCATTCGTTTGTGGAGGCATAGCACTTCGCCCTCGACCTCTAGAATTTTGCACAAAACCACCACGACCTCTTTGAGCTGCTGCTGCATTATTTTGCGCTAAAATCGGACACTCATTCTTGTAGTGACCCTCTTTCTTACAGTACGCACACTGGTTCCACTGATATTGAGGCCTCGGTGAACTATAATCTGTTCTTTGATATGAGTTCTGTTGCGTATTATTCTGATTCATGCGAGGCGGATACGCCTGTTGCAAAAGAACTTTAGTTTTTAAATCCTTCGTTTTCTTATCTGATTTTTCTTTTTCCTCTTTATCTCTATTTTCATAGTACTGTGCAGTCGCAAGTATTTGCGCAGTTGTAGAAACAGCCCACGCACTCTCGGAATCTTTTAATTTGTTGCATAACTCAGGTAACAAATTATGCACAAATTTATCGACAAACAGTCTCTGTCCTCCTTCTGTGCTCATATCCTGACCACTGTGATCTACAAAAGTCTCTTCGAACCTCGTGAAGAAGTCGGAGACACTTTCGTCTTTCTTCTGTCTGCATGCTGACAACTTGTCCCAATTAACACGCAATGCGGGCATCAGAGTCTTCATTAAGTCTATTATTCTACCTGGAAGGTTAGCAATTAGGGGTTCGGGTTTTGCACCACCTACTTGCTGACCATCCGCTGCAATGATAGCTGCCCAATCACCACCTAGGGCAACTGGATGATTCTCTCTACGAATTTTAGCCCAAATTGGTTGCGGAACTACGTTCCCAAATAACATATCGATGTCTGCTAAGTTCATTATACAAGCCTCAACTGTCTGTGTTAATTCCTTATAGTATCCAGCAGGATTCTTACGCGGGTCTGGTAAGGCCTGCTTCACTGCTAGCACTTCTGCTCGTTTCCATGGAATGTGTATCCACACTCTTTGGAATTGGGCCGGAGCGGCTGCAATACCACGGACTGCATCAGCTTGCACAGCATCGCGCAAAATTGGAGGAACCTCCCTCATTGGATATTGGCGACTTAGCTTCGTCTTACTTTTCTCTAAATCTCTTGGTGAACGAAGTGATGGATCACTCCTATAACTTAAAATCAGTTCCATCGCTTCTTCTATATTTTCACCTACTATCATTCCTGCAGCAAACTCTTTCTGAACCTTAATTAAGTCTTCTAGATTTGATTCAACATCATCTTCTTCTATTTCCTCACGTAACAGCGAGCACATCTCATCAAAGACATACCGTTGCGTTGGTTCTTTCCACTGCATAAAGGTGTCTAGCACATCTCTCGTACTATATCTCCTACTCTTCGAAATCCATCTGAGAGCCGTGGAATCTAAAATTCCCCGTTCCTCAGTACTCGGAAGCTGACTACGTCTTTGAACAGAGTCAGAAGTAGGAGTCTTGATTAAAGTTTTATATAAAGGAGACAGAATGTTAGATACAGAATCAGTGATTCTTCGACGAACAGAAAGTGGAGTCAACACACTTGCAGACGCAGAGAACACACTAGAGGTAGGAACAGATAGCGGGACAGTAGAAGTATCGAGAAAGATAGTTTGTGGAACAGTAGGTGTAAGCGAGACAGATACAGGTATAGAAGTCGGCAATCCAGGAGGAGGAGGAGCCGTAGGAACATTCACATTGACCACAGGAGGTACAGGGGCTTGATTCTGAGGGGCAGGAGCAGGAATACCAAGTTGTCCAGCAACCGGCAATTGTACATTCGGTAAAGGTGGAGCCGTAGCACCTTGTGCATACGGTGGAGGTGACCGTAACAAATAAGACAACAGAGGATCGTTTTCAGAATCCTCTAGTATCTTAATTGTTTTCGATGGCAAGGCAGGGTAGCACTTGTCAATCGCTAAATTATGCTCTCTAATGGCCACCTCTATGGCCTTCTCTGATTCGTTAACTTGCAGCTGCTTAGCCGCTTGCTCCAGAGTCAACTCTTCTTGCTCTTTTTGTTCTTTCTTTAACCTTTTCATTTCTCTCTGTTTAGATTCTTTTCGCCAATAACGGAAAGAATCAAACATTGCTGGCCGGGCTTTCTTCCTAAACAATTTCGCTTCTAAATTGTCAAGGATTTCGGGTTCAAAACTACCATGCAGTGGCCAACTAAGGACACCATCTTTCTCAGTGTATCGGACCCACACCTCATTATAAGATATAGGACCCACACCATGTTTACAATATAAGTCATATAGGGGAGTCCCAATCGGAGGAACCAGACATGAGTCCTCCAATCGTGAGTCACTGTTGCAACCAAAACAAGACAACATACAATTTCTCCGACTTACCATTTTGCAATCCGGAACACAAAACAAACAAAAACAAGAAACGAATATGTGCACCTGAACCAAGAACTTAGGCCTACCAAAACGAACTGATGTATCGATACCCAAACTAAACCAAATAGATTATCGTAACCAGAACAACCAGTGATAATCTTACGAAACCAAACCAAACCAAGAACCAAAAAGGATTTTAACAACCCTCACGAAGTAACCAGCTAGCAACCACTAAATACTTAACTGAGGCACTGGAGACGTCACCAAGGAGAAACCTGTCACGTTTCGCCGTACTAAGGACTGCACCTCGGGTCCAAGACAGGGCGACGGTCAAGGCAACGGCCCACTGCAGCCGTCCTGAACGGGAACCCTCGTGGAAGAGAACTTCGGGCCACTTTTGCGATATGCCGGGATCGATGAAGTGGGGCGCCTCCCTCAGGAATCTTCACACGAAGCTTCTCGAACTCTTCAGGCTTTTGGACCGGTACCGAATGACGTCGCCCCACTTGGGCGCCAATTGGAGTTCTGGACTTTTTGGTTCCGTCCAGAGGTGTCAGGGAACAACACCCAAAGACCCCGGAGTTCCACCTGCCTTGGTGCGCAAATGAACAGAAACACGGGCTTCTCGATGGTGGCGTCAAAGACCAAAGGTTTATTACTGCAGGGACACAGAAGTCACAGAAACCACACATGGGCAGATTCTAGGAGCCTGTTCAAATTGTACAAAGAGGGTTGCTCCTTATATACTGAATTTTAAGCTGGGGGCAAATTCTTTACATGTAATACATTCCCAAAACCTTTGTGTCTAAAACAATAAATATTTGGCGTTACACAGGAACCGTCGATAATATCTGATGCCAAACATTACGAAGAGGGGTTCCCACTAGTTCATCACAATCCCTTGTCAATATTGCATTCAAGAGCCGGACCGCCTCATCATAAATTTCGTTACCTCCCCCTAATAAAGATTCAGAAAGAAAGGAACGGAGCCAGGTGTGGAAGATAGAAAAGTGGGATAAGGGATGCTTGTGGGTTGTAAATGGGCAAGGCTACCGGCTTCGGCCGCCTAATCATGATCGGGACAATGGACACGAGAACCAGTTCGGTGGGGCTGGCCTCGGGCAGAGGAGGCAGCCTTTGTCGAGTCATGCAGCTACAGCGTGTTCTGTTCCAAGGTGCACGTGTCACTAGAGAGGTGAATGTCCGGCTAAGGCTACGTGTCCTTAATCGGAATGAAGTGATCAGAGGTTATTGCTTATGTGAGGGCAAGAAACACAAAATGGCTGCCATGATCTAAGATGGATGCCATGGGTAGATCAGAAATGTGTCTGTTACAGGAGTACTCTTGCTCGTAGCGTAGTGAAAACACTAGGATATGCTAAATGGATCATTTGCGGTTCGCTGATACCAATATTATGTATTTCCGACAATATTGAAAACACGGGTTCAAATCGTCACGGAACCTCAGGACACTTATTAGATGTTTGACCCACCCATCACCTGAACCTAATACCTTAGCTGTTATGGATTGCTTTATGTCACAGTTTTTTCTTTCTACTACCGCATTACACTCAGGATGGAAGGGACTAAAATACCACAATGCAACGCCCAAGCTAACCATGGCCTCCTCGTAAGCTCGAGAGCTAAACGCAGGACCCTGGTCAGAATGTAGCCAGCCGATTGCATATTTGTCGATAAAGACTCGCAAATCCTTTATAACAGTTCTGGTGTCAGCCGAGCGCTGGGGCCACATCCAAATAAATCTTGTCCTAGTAGTTGTTGGACCGCATCTGTCCATGATGACGTCTGCGTGTATATAGTCTGATGCTGTCTAACTAAGGCTTCTGTACTGGGCTGGCTACACTGTAGTCAGGTATCTGGTGGTTGTCAAAGCTATGATATCTGTAACAGGTATCACAGTTTATTCCAAATTTGTAAACTTGGACGCTCATTCCTGGCCATCAGTACATCTCTTCTAATTCTATTAGAGATTCTGAGATCCAGTGATGTCTCAGACCCTCTCCTATATGTGCTTTGTGTACTAAAGCAGCTCTCTGGTTCCTGTTTGGAATTACTCTGTCCTCCACTCCGGAGATTCGAGAAAAAGGAACGGAGTTTGCATCAATTATGTATTTATTGCCGAGTGGATAGTTTAGAGGTAACGCTGTATGATTGCCTTCCATAGAGGCTTTTACTGCTAGTAACGTTTCACCATCTATTTCTCTTTTCGAGCGAGCGATTGAAGCTACGGAAGCCGTTTGTACAGCTGCCTTTGTGGCTTCATCAGCCAATCAATTCCCTGCAACGTGAACGCCATCACACTGATGACTCAGTGTATGTATCACTTGAGTCTTTTGTAGTTCTTTCTGTGAAAGAACTACTTGTTCCCAAAGCGTTCTATACTTAATTGTGCCACCTTTTGAATTTTTGAACCCATTTTTAACGCAGTTCTGCAAATTTTTGTTGTTAGATTCAACGCAGAAATACGAATCGCACACTATTAGTGTGGGGAATTCGCGATCAATATTTTCAAGCGCCATCTTGAAAGCCTGTAGTTCAGCTCGCTGAGCTGTACAGTCTCCGAGCGATTGAGTTTTAGTGACCATAGGTTCAAATTTGCCTTCACGCCAGCGACCTTTAACAATCGCGCACGCAGCCCTATAGGCTTGTTTACCCCCAATTGCGGGTTGTGCTGATCCGTCTGTATATATTATACAGCCGTAATGTTCTAGAGGCAGAATCTCGGTCGGCAGGGGACATTCGTGTTCGTATTGGAGAAATTCTTGAGTTTTCAAGTATGGGTCAAACACGTATTCAACGCCTGTTGCAGCAAGAGAGTTAACCCATTGTATCCATCTTGGATGTAAAGCTTTTGCATTTGGAATGCTTGCTTTTGTCATTGCCTCTGAAGCAGGTACAGGTGTAACGATCATTATGCGTTTACCCTGTCCTTGTGCTCTCTCCTTTGCTACTGCAGCTTGAACCGCTGTCAGAATTTTCTCAGTAGAAGTGAATTTAATTTCTGTTTGTGTGTACAGGTGTGATTTGTATGCTATTGGAACCGTTTCTCCTTCATTAAAAGTCAGGTACGTGAATCCGCATCTTCCTAGGATGATTCAGATCACAAGGTTGCGGACGTTTTTGCACGTCTGTAACTGTGTTTTTGCAAACATGTCTGTTTGGATTGAACACAGAATTTCTGTGTGTGTTTGAGTCCTATTAGTTGGCTTGAAATCAGGTTTGATTAATTCGTAGAGAAGTTTAACACTTTCTGCATAATTCCGAACATAATTTCTATAAAAATTCGGAAAACCTAGAATTGATTGTAAGTTTTTCAGCGTTTTTGGAGGTTGGAGCAGCGCACATTTCTCTAGGAAGTTTGCTGCCAGGCTTTTGCCTTCACCTGATAACTCGTATCCTAAAAATAGGACGTTGAGGTGGGCAATTCGTGATTTCTTAAAATGTAATTTATACCCTTCAGATGCGAACCCAAGTATTATGGTGTTCACTCTTTTCAAGTGTACGTACAAATCATCGTCTGTAAGAAAGATGTCATTGACATAGGATAATGCCTCATCATCGTACGTTTGTAGTAACTCTGTTACCCTGGCTGAAAAGTACCCTGGACTATTCTTGAATCCTTGGGGGAGATGGCAAAATTGTCGCTGTGTCCCCATGATTGAGAAAGCGGTCACATGCCTGCTTTCAGGTGCAATGTTTTGACAGAAAAACCCATTTGAAATATCTAATGTGGTTTTATATTTTTTGTGCACGATGTTATTCATCAGTGCTGCACTGTGTGCATTTTGTACTGCAAAATTTTTGCAACAAGAGTTTAAGTGTATGTAATCCAATACTCGACGATATGAATTGTCTGGTTTGGATACACGAAACAAACAATTGTTCATTGACGAAGCACATGTTTTAATCACTCCTTGGTATTCAAGTTGATTTAAAATCTCCATGACTTGTTTGTCAACTTCTTGCTTAACTGGATACTGCCTTTGTGCAGTAAGTTGATTTTTTAACAAATATACATATGCCCATTTTCTGGCATATGTATATTTTTTATTAATTGGAATGTGATTTGAGAAGGCTGGCATAATTATCTCTTCGCAATGTGGGCACTCCCTGACAAATTCAGGTGGCCAGTCTCGTTCATCTAGAAGAATGTCATAGCCCTTAGAGAGCTTCTCCCAAAAGAGTACTCTAATATTCTAGTTATGTCCCGCTCCATCCGATGTGTTACTTCATATAACTTGTGGGGTACACTAACCCTGGTGTCTGCAGTTTCAACTTGAATGCATTCATTCAAGTCCACTGTCTCCAGATGATCCTTCAGGATCCTGCGAAGTATGGTGACTTCTGCTGCGCTGTCTAGCATTGTCTGAGCCCGCTCCCCGTTCTTGAGTTGTGTCTTCAAGATCCTCGGCATGTCTGATCTTTATGCTTGCTACCTTCTTTTGGAAAATTTAGCTTTTTTACTTTGGTGAATGGGTTCTTTGTCTTTGGACTTGACGCGTTCTTCCTTGTGTTCTGACCGTCCTCTTCTTTCCGATTTCTGAGAGGAAGTCCGAAAAGATCTAGAGGGACGTGTATCATTATCTTGATATCTGTCAGGTTTTTTCAAATTATACCTATTCCTAAGGTTATACTTTTTTTCTGAGGGCTCCCGTTGGGGAGACCTACCTCCACGTTGGAGAGATCTTCCTCTGGACTGAGAACGTTTCTCTCTAGGAAGAGTCTGTTTATTATTTTCCCAATTCTTCTTAGGAGTAGTGAAATTATTTTTAATAAAAAAATTCAGGATTTTCAGTTAGTTGGGTTTTAATGGTTTCCCACCCAAAATATCTCTACCAAGTTCTTCATATGATTTTTCAATAATTCTTGCAAGCTCATATGGTTGGTCTGCTATATCTGTCTCTTTAAACTTTTGGCGGATTGCCACGGATGCTGCTTCACCTTTAATGTTAGCTAATAATATAGCTGAGACCTGTTTGAAATCTTTCAGTAATTTCATACCTAGATTTAGGGCCGGTTCTGGACCGTATTCATACTGAATCTGCCTTAGAACATGTGGTATTACCGCCATGGATGGTACACCATGTGTTTTTGTCTAGATTGAAGTAAAGACTGTACCCCAAGTGTCAGAGTCCTCCACATGTGGTGCTATCCCCATTGGTAAACAGATTGTCAGAATTCTGTGTTTCTCATGAGGTGTAAAATCAGGGAATACTGCCTCAATTTGAGTATTTTTTTTTGCTAGCCAAAACGAAATTTGTTCCCTTTTGGCAGGCAATTTACCAATGACTGACTGTATAGTCTGTGGTGTTATTTTGTTTGTGTTCCCCTGGTGAGGGGTGCGCTGTGGAATCCTTATAGCAGGTTGGACTGTTAAAGTCCGCATGACATATTGAACCAATTGTCTCTGTATTTTAATTAATTGTTTTAGCTGAGCTAACAGTTCTGGACCTGCCATTCTGATAATGTCAGGATGTGGTTTGTAGCTGGCCAGTACCGGCCATGTAGCTCCTGGTCTACCTAGTGGACCGAGCCTAGTAATGTGATATTGATGTTGTAGGGCGCCATTAAACCAGAGCTGATGCTCCTGGTAAGTTAGTGGAATTTTAACATCCTCGAAAGGAACGTATTCCGCTGGAGGTTCCTTTGCTTTGTGGTAGTGGAACTCCTGTGTTACTGGATTTGCTTGTGGAAAAGTAATCCATGAATAGAATACCACTGTCTGCCGATATTCATGTGCCTCTATCACAAATATAACTTTACCACCTCTCAATGATATCCCATTTTCTATAAGTTTTATAGTCATGGTTTTCCTTATATTTGCCAGGATGATTATAGCATCATCGTCTTCTTCATTAAACCCTGTAACGTCTAAACCCGTTTGATTCGCATCTACTGCAGCTCCACCGGTTGCGTTGTTGTCGCTGTTATTCA
Organism: Lissotriton vulgaris; assembly: GCF_964263255.1. Lineage (NCBI taxonomy): Eukaryota > Metazoa > Chordata > Amphibia > Caudata > Salamandridae > Lissotriton > Lissotriton vulgaris. Next base: position 1,886,211,366 of record NC_141689.1, on the reverse strand, counting down.
ACATTGTTTAATGAAAGTTTACAAGGAAACAAAGATTAGGTGCACAATATTTTGGAACACTGTATCCTTCAACGTTGAACAAACCAAAAACGAATACATAGCATTTTTTGTCCTACTCAGTTTTGGCGAATATCAACCTTTTACCCACGCCAGACGTCTATCGGAGTATTTTACGGGAAAAAGGGGTCTGTGTGAACAGCACGACTGAGTTACTCTAGTATCTAGCATTAAATTATCGCCTTACCAAACGTTGGGCGCCATGTAGTGTAGTTCCTATATTCCCAATAGGCTCTGCGCATTAAAATAACATATACTATAGATTAGACGTAGGACTGAGGGTGACTAGGTCTCTATCGTATATATTAAACTTAATTGTGAGTGCCCGTTAGCTCAAAGGTCACTAGAAACTTTATCGAATTCACAAGAAGGGATTCGTTTCTGACAACCGCATAAACATGACAACTTTGTATCCCAAGAATAAGAAATTAAATCTCTAGAGTCGCGGAAACAACAGATAACTATTTACTCAGTCAATCGTGCATGCTTCGTTTCACTAGAGGTGCAGAGAAATAGAGAGACGGGCGTTTTCAATAAAAGTATTTATTGAATAGTCTTCTTTCTCAAGCATAGTAATTGAACTGCTACAATCGTAATACTTGTTATAAAGTACAATGCTTATAATATGAACAGTTTTATAAAGTAGTACTGTAAAAGCATGATATGGTTTTTAAGCCATAAAAGTGCATAAAATGTATAAAATACATACAGTAATAAATAATGACTAAAAGTACTTAACTGGTGCTTCTAAAATACGCCTATCCCGGTGTACTTAACCTAAGTCTAGTACGAGGCAAGAAGTAAGTGAGGAGTAGCCTAAGTTTAGTAGTTCTCTGCTAGGAATCAATTCCAAGAATTCTCTTAGAGGTCTAATCAGCTCCGTACCTTGGTTTTAGAATGAAGGAGGTCTTGATATCTCTCTCAGGACTCGATGTCCCAGGTAGCCCAGAAACACTGGAGCTGGATTTCTCAGCAGGAGAAAAGACAGCGTCTCTCTCAGTGCGTCAGCTGGAGGATCAGCTTCCTTCGGCACTTGCTGCTGCAGGGCGTCGGGCAAGTAGATTGTCGATCTGCTCCAAACCACTGTGTGTTTGTCTGGGCAAACCTAGGCATATTTATACCTTGAAGGTGCCGAGTTTGACGCCTTAGTCGTACCGCAATATCGAATCCTTCATTCTGCGTGATTCGATATTGCGGTACGACTAAGGCTCCTTCTCAGAATGATACAAGAAGATCACCACCTTCAATTTGATTATTATATCACTCTGAAGAATTATGTGATTTAAAAAGCCCACAAGTTTCAAGCCTACATTGAAGCATCGAGATAGTGTCAGTACTTAGACCACGCAACAGCTGGGATTCACATAAGATTCGTAGACGATTATCTCTCCCCGCCTTTCAAGTTCCATTTTCCGTGACAAAGAACGCGAATTGAGTTGTCCATCGTCTTTCAAGCTCCTTATTTCCATGATAAAGAACTGGAATTAAGCAAACGTGTGCCTGAATTAAATCGCTGTATATATCAACAATTATTCTGCCCCTCCTGGGGCTAACAAACTAAGGGCCTTTCAAATATTAATTGATCAGTCCTGAAGATGGTCTCACAGATACATTCATAGGAGACCGAAACGTCGACCCTCACTCTCATCCTCTAAGAATCAATAAGACTTATACATTGGATAGGTGTGCACAGGTTCTACAGAGGAGTGAAATTAGATTCTCTTACTTCTTCCTGTATTCCTGTATATATATTTGTATTTTAATTTCCTTGTGACTCATTTTTTGATAAAAGTCAATATTTTTGCATATACACCTTCTTGTTCTTGTTTTTGTTATTGTTCTGTTTATTCCTTTATGTTGAATGTACCTATGTATGAACAGACATTTGTGAATTGAATATATTTTTTGACTGAACTAATCTCTATTAGGACCATTAAATTGTCCTTCACAGTAATATTTCAAAGACATTGAAATCTCTATCTAACAAACTCCCTTGGAGGCACCTCGTACCCATTTCATATTTTCACCCAAGCCCCCAAGGGTATACTGGGTTGCTCACTGTATTTACCCCCCCTCGGTAGAACCAAGGCACAAGAAAGCAGTGAAACAAAGGTGCAAAACACGCAAAGGGGGCAGGGTAGGGCTGCTCAGGGGGTCCCACAAGGCCCCCCTAGGACCCCCCCCAACATTTTTTTTTCAAACAATCGCAGGGGTACGCGCACCGTACGTGCACCGTATGCGCACATGCGTGGACGGTACGCGCACGTTGTGCGTACCCCCGCGATTTGACAAACATTTTTTTGAGTGGGGCCCTGGGGGTGCCTTGTGGGACCCCCTGAGCAGCCCTTTTTAAGTTCTACACATTTGTTTTTCTGCTTTCCTGTGCCTCAGTCTACTGAGGCACAAGATGGCTGCCAACAATTTCTGTTTTGGAATGTTCACAGACAGTAGCAGCCAATCAGCATGCAGCTCATACTCGGGAAGGTACAGAGTACAGTAAGCTTACGTGCACTCACAGTGTCCCACTCATAGATATATCATTTGGGAAAATTGAATTTTCTCAACAGCTACTGGAGGGATTTTCACCAAATATGCAAAAGGCACTTCTGCATACCAGGCTCTACCATTTTGCCTAAATTGGTATAATTCCATTCAGCCGTTCGGCCTGTAGCCATGTCTAAAGGTCATATGGGAAATTGCATTGGACTCAATTTCACATTCAATTTTCTCAAAAACTACTGGAGGGATTTACACCAAACATACAAAAGGCACTGCTGCATACCAGTCCCTACCATTTTCCCAAATCTGATGTAATTCCGTTCAGCTTTTCGAGCTGTAGCCTTGTCAGAATGTCCCTATGGAAATTAACATGGGGAAAACACGTTTTGGGACCCCCTTTTTTTCTCGGCTCCCGTTTGACGAATCCCCCCGAAACTTTAGGGGAAGGAGCGGAACGCAGCGAGGCAAATTTAAGGAAAATTACAGGCAGATCCCTCAATCGGCGCCAAAGTTTAGCGCCAGTTGACGAATCTGCCTGAAACTTTCCTCAAATTTACCTCGCGGAGCTCCGGTCCTTCCCTGAAAGTTTCTGGGGGATTCGTCAAGCGGGCTGAATGGATTTCCACCAAACTTGGCAAAATTGTTTTTCAACAGTTTTTCATTTTCTTTAAAAATCACTGATAGCCAAATAGCCAACGCGTTTCATCCGTGACCGGACTTCTTCAGGGCAGAATAGAATGTATAGCTTTCAAGTTCATAAATGGTGAATAATTAAAAGTCCAGTATTTGAATATAATTATTAACGTGGTCCTTTCCCATTAAGAAGTATAGGTAATTCAAAAAAGAGTTGTGGATAGGTATAACAACGGTTTTATTTGAGCCAAGGTAAGCCCAAGAAACACAGCATCGACAAGCGTAGTAGAAAGGACTTCTGGTTCAACCAGAAGACTTTTTAAAGAAAATGGAAAACTGAATAAAGGACAGAAAACTGAAGACACAGAGTCTCTTGTCTATGTAATTGTTGGAAAAACAGTCATGATAATGTTATATGTGCTTTAACAAAAAGCTGAGACATCATATATCTTAAAATTGTGTATTTAACTCTGAAGGGTGCTGTCCATTTTTCAAAGTCTAGTGAGCCGAGGAAGTAGGGTTTCCTTACTTTCCTTGTTGGGTCTGTATACGGATTACATTCCTGGTTTTAGCACCTTCGTTTTGGACCTAGCCACAGTACTTAAATAGTGGTGCAAATGCTTTGCCTTAATCCCTAAAAAGTGTTCTTCCTCATATTTATCTATGAGTGAAAATATGCAATGCTTGTTGAAACTTCGTTTTTGCAAACTGCCAATTTCAAAGTTCAAATGTGAATTTGCTCGCGCTCACCTACGTGCTGTGCCTTAGTCCCGTGCTGTCTCTGGCGACTTCTTCATCATCTCCAATTTCAAAGTTCAAATGTGACTTTGCTCGCGCTCACCTTCGTGCTGTACCTTGGTCCCGTGTTGTCTCTGGCGACTTCTTCATCATCTCGATAATCTACATTGTGACGTATCATCTGCAGCGCTGCCCACTGGCGTTTTGGTGCACGCTGTTACTTTGAGCCACCCGGAATGATGTCAATGTACGTGCTGCCATCTTGCGGCTGGTTGTTCCTGTCTACACGTTTTCCTTCTAAGTCCTGACCTCTTTGTTCAATGCGATAGAGTTCTAAATAAAGTTTTCTTGAAAAGTACGTCATCACTGCATGTCAAGTGTAATGGCTAGTGCGGTGCAACTGGTCTTTTCAAGTCTGTCTTGCCGAAGGGTTCTCCAGCTATGCAAAAGGTACTTTCCTCTATTTATTTTTTGGCAGACTGATTCTCAGTGCTTCCAGAATCCAGCGAGTGGAGTGCCCGGTGTGGCCCATACTGGGTCATGAGCCGAGGGAAGATAACGTTTGTGACATGTGTACTCTATGTGTGTTTCTGCGCTCATGCTCATTGAAGGTCTACTCTTACACCAATTTGTTTCTCTGAATTTTGTTTTTATTGTGACAATTACTTTTCGTCCTCAGTTTAACTTGCTTCAGTTTGTGCGCAAGTTGTGAGCCATGCTTATTTAAAGGGGTTTCATGGTTTAATGCTTTAGTTTTACCTTTTCAATTTGGTTTAGGCTACATGCTCTGTACACCAGTCTTCTGAGTGGCACAACACTTGTTGTCTCTGTCTGCTTTTTAAATGCATATTGTTTCGTGGTGTGTTGGTTACCCTTATGCAGGGAAGGTTCTGAGCTTCATCTTTTCGGGTGAGGTGGTCGTTCACTGGCGGAGTACACTGTGTAGTACTGTTTTTGAAAATGTGGTTGTATTCTTCATGCTATGGTATTATTACGTGATGCCACAGTTTTACGCTATTTACAGCTTGGGACATCTTAGTCTCTTTGTGGGTGGACATCACTGGTTCTCCCTTAGTTGAGGGTGGTTCTGGTCTTGGTGGGTGGTTGCCATGTTCTTGTGTTGTGTTTGTAAGTCACTTGGCGCTACTGGTCTTAATTGTTTGTATGTGTGTAAGTCGCCCCGCGCCTCACACGTTGTCCTGTGTAAGTCGCCCTGCGCCTCACGTTTTGTCCTGTGTAAGTCATCCTGCGCTTCAGGTGTTGTCGTGTGTAAGTCGTCCTGCGCGTCGCAAGTTGTTTTGTATAAGTTGCCCTCTGCTTCAGATGTTGTTGTGTGCAAGTCACCCTGCGCCTCACTGTGAGTGTACTCTCTATGTGGTCCATATTGTGGTACACATGTGTTTGTAGTGTTTGTACACCCTTAATGTTAGTTTCTGGCCTCAGGTGTTTGTCGTGGGGTGTGTCCACCCTTCTCTTCTTAAGAGTTCTTTTGTGTTTTTGGGAAAGGACGGGGTTATTCCTATTTGTAATGTGATATTGCTTTACATTGTTTTTCCTTCCCATATTGCAATTTTGTGATGCTTTATATCTAATGAATCTTTTTTTTGTTTATAAAAACTTTATTGTGCAAAAACAGAGCATTACAGATATGGGCCTACAACCACAGGGGACGGCCGCTAGTGTTTGTAGATTATGTACGTAGCGCAAAAGGCAGCGGCTGACCCCAATAGGTCCAGCAGAGGTACAGGATACACTTTCGGCAACACAGGAGGTATGCAGGATACAAAATATTTTTAAATTTTATAGAGGAACAAAGAAAGAACAAAAGAACATTAAACTCAAGTCGAGAAACATTGTGGAAGATGTCGAGCTCGGGCGGGGGAGACCTACCATAGCGGGTAGGTAGTCAGGAGGATGATAGACATAACCAGTGGGGTGAGGCAGTGGGGAAATCAGGACAATCGGACAAAAATACGGTAATCAAGGAACCTCAGAGGTCAGGGGGACAGAGAAGTATCAGGGGTGTCTTCAAAGGGGGGTGTACAGATGTTCCCTCAGTACGCGTTCCTCTGGCCCCAAATTTTACTCCACGCCCTAGCCTTGCCCCTAGCCAAATATACCGCCTTCTCCCTGAACATGCACCAATCCATGTTCTCCTTCCATACCAACATGGTGGGAGGCCGCTGGGAACCCCAAAGCTGTGCAATGTTTCTTTTGGCAATCATGTTCCCAAGTGCTGCCCACCGGGTCTGGGCAACGTTGTAGTCATTCAGCTCCCACACATTCAACAAGCATCTTCGAGCCTCAGGCAACAAAGCGACCCCAGTGACACACTCCATCACAGCATGCACGTGGTGCCAATACGCAGCAACATCACGGCACTCCCAAAGGATGTGGAGGAAAGTGGCACTCATTCCACAACCGCGCCTACACAGCCCATCCAACGAAAAACCCATAGCAACCAAACGAGGACCCGTCATGTACACGCGGTGAAGGATCTTGAGCTGGACGAGGCGGAGACGGGCCGGAATGGCGACCTCTTTCGGGGAGGATAGTGCTGACTGCCAGTCCTCGTCGTTCACTTTCAACCCGTCTTCAGTCCAGGCCTCCCTGAGACGCACAAGGAGATCTGCCCGATTGTTGATCAACTTTTTATAGATCAAGGAAATAGTACTATCGGGCAGATGACCATCGAGTATTCGGTCTTCAAGTGGGGAAGATTCAGGGACCATGGTACCGGCCGTGAAGACCGACAATAAAGCATGATGCACCTGTGCATATCTGAAGTACTCGCGCTCACTCAACTCATACTCACTCTGAAGCGCCGCAAACGATTTAACCAAACCTTTCACCCAAAGATCACCCACTCTTCTAATTCCAATCGTGTCCCAGTTCTCAAAACTTTTCTTCGTCCAGAGGCATCCCAGTCGCTCTGAAGCAAACAAAGGGGTCGCTTGCGTCAGCCGATCATTCCATCCCGTAGCCACATTAGCATCCTTCCATACACGCACTGCAATTTTGGTAGGTCCTTTGAGATTCCTCCCCGCTGTCCTAGAGTAGAGCGCTCTGTTGAAGTCACCACCAGGCAACATATTTATCCATCGCAAACGCTGGATTCAGACCGGGTGCATATGTAGCATGGTTAATGGCGGACAACAGGGAGGCCCAATAATACCTCCTGATGTCAGGGAGTGCTATGCCCCCATCATACCAGGGGAGGGTGAGTTTTGAGAGAGCGATGCGTGCTCGACCGTCCCAAACGAGTCTCCTCTGTAAACCCTCCACCTCCCGAAAGTAGCTCGACGGAATAATATCAAAGGAGTTCTGAAGTGGGTAGAGAAATCGGGGTAGGGACATCATTTGAAACAGCGCCGCTCGGCCGAGTGGGGACAACGGCAGTCTACGCCAACGGGCCACGTCAAGCTTCAGGCGTCGGAGAGGAGGAAGGAGATTATGTTCGTAGCGGGCAGCCGAGTCCAACGATATGTAAACCCCCAAGTACTTGAAGCCAGAGTGAGAAATTTGAATGGGAAACCTAGTCGGCAAGGGAGGAAGACCACCAGAGATGACAGAAACACACGATTTAGACCAATTAATAATCAAACCGGAGTTTTTGCCAAAAGAGGTTAGGACGTCAAAGAGGATGTTGAGAGACTTGCGAGGGGAAGTGAGATACAGAAGAATGTCGTCGGCATACAACGAAACCCGGTCTTCAAAGTCAGGGGTCCATTGAATGCCCTTTATCGAGGGTTCCCATCGGAGCCAGGCCGCAAGTGGTTCCAGGGCAAGAGCAAAGAGCAGGGGGGACAGTGGACACCCCTGTCTAGTACCTCTCCCAAGAGCGAAGGACTGGGAGACCCTACCATTGACAACCACCTGAGCCAGCAGATCCGCATATAAAAGCCTCACCCAACCGATAAATCCCGCACCTAAGCCAAACTTTTCAAGAGTGGCCCAAAGGTACGGCCAATCTATTGTGTCAAAAGCCATTGTGGCATCCAAGGAAGCCAAGATGGCCGGTTCAGACAGAAGCTCCGCCCTAGCGAGAACGCCATGAAGGCGACGCAAGTTCAGAGCAGTGTTCCGGTGCGGGATAAAACCGGATTGATCCGGATGGATCAGGTCACAAATAACAGTGAGGAGACGGTTAGCGAGAACCTTGGCGAGAATCTTAGGCTCAGCATTCAGTAAGGAGATAGGCCTGTATGAAGCACAGCGTTCACGAGGTTTACCCTCCTTAGGAATTACCACAATAGTGGCTAGGCACTGGTCAATAGGGGGGGAGCCAAGATCACGCGACTCCATTAACATATCACGAAGATATGGTGCGACCTTGTCCGGGCGTAGCTTGTATAATTCAATGGGTAGGCCATTCGGCCCCATGGCTTTGCCGGAACGGAGGGAACGGATGGCGGTCGCAATCTCGTCGACCAACAATGATGCCTCCATACTCACCCAATCCTCTTCAGAGAGGCAGGCAGCGCGATGTCTCAACAAAAAGCGAGAGTCATCCTCGTCTCTGTTGGACACCGGGGAGTAGACCACATGGAAATAATCAGCAAAACATTCCACAATCTCACCAGGGTCAGTCACTTCCACACCATCAGAAGTCTGAATCACAGGGAAAACACGATTCGCTCTCTCCTTCTTATCGAGCCAGGCAATCAGCTTACCCGCCTTATCAGCAACATCATACAATCTACCTTGCTGTTCTCTGTACATCGTTTTAGCGGCCTCTGTCACAAGGGATTTATAATCAAACTGTTTCAAGCTAAGGGCGTGGAGCTTGTCCCGGGTGACACGCGTGTCTAGGTCATCTTCCAAATCCAACATTTCATCCTCAAATCTCTCGACCTCCCCATTCCTAGCTTTCTTAGTCTCTGCTATTAAAGATAAGGCGTGTCCGCGAATAACAGCCTTAAAGGCTTCCCACAGGGACACCGAAGACGAGACAGACCTCTCATTCTCCAGGAAGTAGTGGTCAAGAGACTTCACGAGGCTGGCGCGGGTCTTAGGGTTACGCAAGTGCCAGGGATTGAGAGGGGGGATCCGCCCCGCAGCATGCAGACCCATATCAAAAAGAAGCAGCACAGGGGAGTGATCTGAAATACCCCGGGCCAAGTGTCTAACTTCCCCAATGTAGGAGGACTGGACAGCGGGCATAAGGAAGTAATCCAGCCGGGAGAGACTCCCATGAGCACTGGAGTGAAAGGTGTAGTGACGTAGCGTTGGGTGCATAAACCTCCAGCAATCCACCAGACCAAAGGTGTCTAGGAACCCACGAGCCATCATTGAGACGCGGGAAGGTCCCTGGGGGGTCGACGATCCAAATCGCCAGAAAGTACCGAATTGAAGTCCCCGCCCATAAGGAGAAGACCATCAGGGAGCCCCAACATCATCCGACCAACATCTGAGAAAGTAGAGGTCTGGAGGCCTGGGGGTACATAAACAGTAACCAAGGAGAGAGTCTTGCCCTCCCACCTACCAGTGAGGGCAGCGTAGCGCCCTCCATCATCAAGAGTGACCTCATCAATCTCAAGAGGGAGGAAAGACCGGACCAGAATACCAACCCCTCAAGAACCAGTGGTGAACCCGGAATGTGCAACCAAACAGTAGCCCCATCTATTCATGGCATGACACACATTGCCAACTAGGTGCGTCTCCTGCAGGAGCACCACATCAGGGGACAAACGTTGTAAATATTGCAATACAACACCCCGCTTTATACGATCACCCAAACCATTGACGTTCCAGGATATGAGTTTCCATCCACTACCACCCATTCCCAGACATGTTGCATGGGGTTCCCCACAAAGAGAAGGACATCAGAAGCAAAGAAAGAGCCAATACGTCGCCTTGAGAAAAAAAAACACAAACACCCCCCAACTAGAACCCGTTACAACTCCCCCCTCCCTGCACCCCTGCAGAAGACTAAAAAGCCACCCCAAAATGCAGTGTGCCTGTCGCCCTAACAACCCCATTCTACAAAAAGACCCCGGAGGAGGAAAGAGACCCGTTCCCACCCGCCACCCAAATGTGGACTACTACAGAGCAACATACACAGGAGAGATAGCACCCAGCTGAGCAAAGTCCAATGTTCAGAAATCAGGGACCGAAAAGTCACTTATGTGTAGGCTCACCACCCTTGGCACCGCCAGGGTGCTCCGTCCAGTCGCCTCGGCCCGGCAGGGAATCCAACCAGTCACTCACACTGTCCGGTCGATCAAAAAAGAAGGCCCGTCCCTCATATTCCACTCGAAGCCTGGTAGGGAAAAGCATGGCGTACTTAAGGCCCAGGTCCCGGAGACGTCGCTTAACCCCAAGAAAGCCCATCCTTTGTCTCTGCACAAGTTGAGTGAAGTCCGGAAAAAAATTAATCGAGGAGTTTTCAAATTTCACCGGGCCATGTACTCTCGATGCCTGCAAAATCGCATCACGGTCCCTAAAATGGAAAAGTCTCGCAATGATGGGTCTCTTGGGTTGACCGCCCGGGTCGCGATGTGCACGCTCGACCGCAAAGAATTTACTCAGGCCCGAAGGGGCAAGATTAGTGAGGATCAAATCTTCGACCAGGAGGTCCACCGAGGGCGTCTCGGGGTTTTCTGGGACACCTATGACGCGGATGTTATTGCGTCTTGCCCTATTTTCATAATCCTCCAGCCGATGGGACATTTGATCATTCACCGATTTCAGATTTCCAAGTTCAGTTTGGAGTTCCACCACATCGGCCGTGAGGCTGGAGGTCTTCAGATCCAGTGACTTGACTTTTTCATTTGTTTTAGACAAGTCGGCCCTGATCAGGGTGACATCCACGGCAACCATGTCGATTTTGTTAGCCAGGGCCTCGTATTGCTGGCCAATGGTTTCCCTCATGCCGGTGATGGCGCCATAATGTACTGCAGGGACAACTCAGCAGGAACAGAAGGGTCGTCTCGGACGTCCTCCGGGGTACGACTGGAGAGCCCAGGGGAGACTTTGGCTTGAGTATACCGATCCATAACGTTTGTCTGGACCGGTCCACCACGAAGAGACGTTTTGGTCTTCCGATTCTTGGCATCACCCCTGCCCGACATACTGGAGACTGCTCCCCGGAGGGGCCCGCGCGACCTGGTGAAAATGGCCGCCGGCAGGGCGGGCGCCAACAAAACCACAGGAGCTGGCTAGTATGGCCAAAAAGAAGTCACAGTGTGGTTCAAAAGAGATGAGATGAGGAGGCAAGTCAGACACTAAGTGGGGGCTGGGTTGGTCCCCAGCTGGGTGAAACGGTCTCTCAATCAGACCATGCGGAGATCCGGGAACAAAACCGATAGTAGAGATGCGACCTCCAGGGAGGTCCCACAGCCGTTGTTGTTCAACTCCGTCCCGGATCCGCAAGTAGCCAAGTCCCCGGCACAGCCTCTAGGTGGGCCTCAAAAGTTCAAAATGCCGCAATTTTGGTTACCCAAGTCCGATTTCAATTCTGAGAAGAGCTATGGACTCAGTCGAGGTTCATCTTCGAATCACCGTCCTAGAAATCAGGATGTCCTCAGGATAAATTGCGAGAGTGGCGAGGGTCCGGGGAGCTCTGTGCTCACGCAACCATCTTGGAAGCTCGCTAAGCTCCTCCTCCGTTATCTAATGAATCTTAACAACTTTCATTAGTGAAGATGGGGGGTTTTGATGCATGTTTTTTTTATTATGTCAATACCATGCCCATCTTTTCTTTTTAGCTTTGTTCTCTCTTTGGTGATGTTTTAAATTTTCTTTTCATCCCTTAGATATGGACATCTTCGCTTTTTGTCTATAGTTCCTTTCCTCGAAGATTGCAAGTGTTGTTTTCATTTTTAAAGGAAAGGGATAATGTTGTATCCTAAGACTTACATTACTATGTGAATCAGCCTAGGTCTTCCTAGCTGCTCAGCCTGAGCAAGAGATTAATTAATTAATTGTGGGTTTGTAATGCACTAGAATCGACTCCCGAAGGAGTATGCGCAGTAGACCGCTGGGGAACCCATCCTGGCTTTCCCTTTGAGATGGTCCCTACTGGGTATCTCCAAGGTGAAACCAGGCATCCCCAGCGTATGTGGGGGGCCGTTGTGGAGATGAGGCAAGCTAATGCCCAGAGTTGCAGAGTGTGATCCCTGGTTAGAGTAGGCACCGAGGTGAGAATTATCGAGTCCGCTGACCCTGGTCCACGACCCTGCCGCGTCGGGAATTGAACCCTGGTCCCGGGCCGTCCTCTGCTCCAGGGTCTGCCGCCTCTAACCAGTGAGCCACACCACTCCACACCACTCTAGATGGTGACGGAATGTTGGTGTGCCTGTGATGAATGGAATGTCTGGGTGCCTCAGTGTATGAGTGTGTGACAGTTGGAGATGGGCTGAGCAGCTAGGCAGGCTGTTCCTGGAGGGGCTGGCAGGGGCTGGCATAGGAGTTACTAGAGCTGGATTACAGTTGTACATGCATGATGCCTGTTTGATGTTGCTAGACATGGATTATTAAAGAAGAATTCAAGAAACCTACAACCTGACTACAAGTGTCTTCTTAAACAAAGTACAACAGACACCTACCTTGTTTTATTTTCAATGACATTTCCTAGGCACAGGACATCTTCATGATAGTACTGCAATTTGCTCTGGGACTTCTTGAGTCCATTCTTAGCCAAATGCTTAAACAGGACAAAGCATCCTGTTTACAGGCTTCTTGTGTACTTGCAACTAGAAACAGGTCATTAATATACTGAACAAGAACAGAGTGACAAGGTAATGGCAAAGACTCAAGAATTCTCTTCCAGATTAAAAATGTAATGGCCCTCTGTATACCACTGTGGAACTCGGCACCATGCCAGAACTTTATTCTGGGATTGAAATGAGAAAACAATTTGACTTTCCTCATGCCAGGGAAATAGAGAAAATGCCTGAAAAAAGTCAACAACGATGGACCACTGGGCATCACATGGTATCTGAATGAATATTGTAGCTGTATTTGGTACCACAGGACAACATGGAACAATGTTGTTAATCTTTTGTAGAACCTGCGCAATTCTTTACTTGCCATTCAGCTTCAACATGTCTATAATTGGTGAGTATGGGCTTTCTACTATCTCTTTCAAAATACCTTGTCATATCATTGACCTAATCACTGGGGTAATTCCAGCCCCTGTTTTAAGTGTAAGATTATATGGTGGCATTCTTGGATACTCAGCGTTGGGTTAAACCGTTATTCGGATGGGTGCTATATCTTTCCCTGCAAACCCCATACTTCAGGTTTCGCAGTATATCTTACATTGGGATGTAAGGGCTCTGCCTTTCCTAGTGGGAACAACCCAATGGAACATGCTCATCATGTGTTTGGAACTCTACACCATCCATCATGCAATCTAACAAGAATAAATGGTTTATGGGACTATAATCACATATAACACAATTAGTGATCTGCTTCAAATGAGCCAATTTTAACAGGCACCTCTTTGACACAGGATTAGGTATTTGTTTAACTATCTACAATGTAGATCATCTTTTCTGAGAGCAGTAGGTCAGGGACTTCCACTGTTCTAACAGTTAAACAGGTAGCTCCAGTGTCAATCAAAACAGACACGTGTTGGCCATTCACCTCACCTTCTATAAATGGAACATTCAGCATTTGAGTTGGATTAACATTTTGCATATGCCCATCACTGACTACTGTATTTAGGTTCCAACAGTACTCCCTTTTCCAATGCATAAGCTTGCTACAATAATGGCAAGGAGTCGATCTCTCAAACATCGCAATATATACGCCAGAATTTGGATCAACTGGAACACTGCAAACTCTACCTTGTGGAACACCATTCCCAACTTGCACCACTTGACCTCCACTCTAACAACCATCACCTTGCATTCGACCAACATTTCCAAAATGAGGCTGATTTTGAAATCCTTTCTGTGCCAAATTCGTTTGAGCAAGCATGAACATTTCCTTTAGTCTCTTCTGTTTCATCTCTTGCTCATCATTGCATTACCTGGCATACCTCAAGATCTCATTAAATGAAATGAAATTAAATTAAATTTTCAAGCGCATGGCTGCCCGAAAGCGTCCCAGCGCTAACAGAAAAGAACAGAGAGCAAACTGAAGAGAGTACCGTTACTTAGGGGTCACTGAGAAAAAGAAATGTTTTAAGAAACTTCCAGGATTTGAAGTGGCAGGGTTCCGTTCTAATCCAGCCAGGGAGGGCATTCCACAGCTTTTCCGCATTCACCGAGAAACAACGTCCTCCAGTGCGCACCTTCCTATCTCTGGGAACCTTGGCCATATTTCCGAGGTCGGAACAGAGAGCCCGAGAAGACTTATAGCTAATCCAATGGCTTAGTCTGCTAACAAATTACATTCTGCTGGATTTGCATATTAATCTCTAGAAGCAATCAAAGAACAAACTGTAACACTACTTCTATTCTATTATCGCCCTTTTGAGGGTATTCCTGACTATTTTTTAAACAATACCTGCAACAATGATTCATAATAAACATGCACTGATTCATTAGCTTCCTGTGCCGTTAGGTTGATCTTAAGCCAATCAATATCCCTTGCATAGACTTTTCCCTTCAAAAATGTAATCACCTCATCATACTTTGTTATCACCAAAGGAGATGAAGCATGAGTCCTGGATCCCTTGGCAGTTCCATATAAGTCCACCGTGTAGTGATTTTACACTCTGACCATGAATCAATCAGTACCACAATGTCAAAAAAGGTGTTTAAATCTGTTCACAAAACCTTAGAAGTCTTGACAGACCTTTCAAACTGGGTGTACCATTGGGAAGGATTCTCTCTCAATTTGGGGAAATTGTTTGTAAATGGAACACCATCACCTCGACTCCATGGCATATGAACATACCCTCCGCCTGATATCTCTCTCATGGGGAATGTTTCAGCCTTATTTATGTCTAGGGGTGCTCGAGATGGTTTCCCATTTACTTCTGCACTGGGTGCTTCTTTATCTTTTCTTGCTTCATTGCCTACTTGCTCTCCAACCTGTCAAAATCACTCCATTTCCAAATTCAAATAACCAACTAAGTAATATGTAATCTCATTCCTGAAGATCACCTAGTAATAATCGCATCCTTATCTAGTTGTGCTCTGAAAACTTTTCTGCAAGGAAAAACTTCTGGGGCCTTATTTATGAAGTCCTTGCGCCGCCGGTGCGTCACTTTTTCCCATGTTAAAAGTGACGCATGAGCTGGTGAGAATTGTGCTATTGGTGCACGAACAGGCACAACAGGGGTAGCAGTAGCTGGTGAATCTGACAGCTGCTCGACTTCATCACTAGCTGCTTAGCAAAAACAGCAGAAGGGGAAATTACTTTTATCCTTGTTTTAGCCTGTACTTTTAACTGTTCATTTCAATACCATCTTTTTAAAATTGCTTGTTTCAATACCATTGCATGCGCACTGTCACTTAAATCGAATCGTGCACATTGCTTACTTGCACAGAAGCATGTATTCTGCCCGGTCCACCGCAGCTGTGTGCTGATTGAGTGAAGGGCGGGGTTGACAGCACCTAGGTTCACCGCAAAGCATTTCCGGCCAAAAAAGGGATGGAACTGCACTTCTGCTTGCCCTCCTACTTAACCCGATGTGCCAGCACGCGCACAGCGGACGTTCTATTGGCACGCCTAAGGCAAGCCCGTCTGCGCCCGTCTGGGCCCGGCGGGGACCAGGGGCCAGAACCCCTGCCCCCCTAAGAAGACCCAAGGAGCCCTATGCGCTATTTAAGAGAAGCACTCATTGGGTTAGCCACCCATGCCTCATGTACACTAACCCCAGGATATACTGAAGGGCCTTTCTCCTGTATGCAGTGCGAATGGGGAAGCCTAACCCTGCCCGATCTGTCACAGAGTGAAGTGGATGACCACAAGAAATTTTATGATATCTACTTTAACGCCAGGTCAGTGCCCAAACACGCTCTGGAGATCTGGGACACTATCAAGGAGACAGACCCAGACCTAGACCTGGCTGGGTGAAAGCAACTGCCCAGACATCGCCAACACCATGCCCCCTGAGTAGAAAATACTTAGGCAAGATAGGCAAGGGCGGAAGGGCGGGGGACTAGCTATCCTGTTCAAAGACTACCTTAACTGCTTCCCCATCACAGTAGCCCAGCTGGGAGAGCACAAACTACTACCATTCAAAATATCCAAAGGATTTCGTACATTATTCGGGGGAGCTGTGATTTATAACTCCCCCCTGGATATCAGGCAGACTTTAGTACCAAACTGCTTACGCAACTATTGCCCGCCTGCTTAAAATACAAAAATTACCTAGTTATTGGAGACTTTAACGTCCGCTTTGAAAAAACTGAGAACATTGCAATAACCCATCTTGAGAACGACATGTCTATCCTTCAATAAAAGCAATGGATTTTGGGACCTACACACATCACAGGGCACACACTGGATCTACTGTTCTCCAATATAGGAGATACCACAGTTAAGGAGATCAAACCAGTCACATGGACTGACCATTCATTAATTAGATTCACATTTTCCACACATGAGATATCAGCAAGAGACACCAAACTCATGCACGGAACCTACAGATCCTGGAAATTAGTCACACCTGACTCATTTCATCATCACTTTGCTTCCAACGGCTTAGTGACTCTGGGAGCACTACCCACCAACAGAGGTGCAGTGCACCTTGAAACAGAAATCACTAAGACGCCATACCAATGCATGCCGAAACTTAACTCTAAACCCAGAAAAACTGTATCCAAAAAGTGGTACACAGCAGAACTTAGGATGCTAAAAAAGAAGTGTAAAAAACTGGAACACAATTGACGACTGTCTAGATCGAACACTGATAAAGCAGCATATAAAACAGAACTGGGGGGGCTACCCCATGCAATCAAAAAGACTAAAAGGGCAGACTTTGCACAGTGAATAAATGAGAACACAAATTCAGCAAAAGAACTTTATAAAATAGTGTGCGAGCTATGCAAACCAACCTGCATGTCCCAAACCCTGCTCCATTCGGCAGAAAGCTGTGAAAAAATCAGTAATTTCTTCATGGACAAAATAGACGCAATCTATTCGTCATTTAACAATACTTCTCCAGCGAATTTCATCAACTGGGAAAATAGAGACCCTCATCCCGACACCCCCGTGCATTTAGACGGCTTTGTCTCTTTTACAGAAAAAGAAGTTGCTAAAGCAATGGGGGGAGTCAAATCGGGATCCTTTCTCGACCCATGTCCACACTTTATTTTTTCACAACTCATACCTACCCTGTGCCCTTGCATCACCCAGCTGTTTAACCAATCCCTGGAGACAGCAGTCTTCCCAGAGATCTGGAAACAAGCCATAGTAACCCCCTTACCAAAAAAGGTAGGATCCGACGTAAACAACCCAGCCAACTACAGACCAATTTCACAGCTCCCCTATCTTTACAAGGTACTGGAGAAACTTGTCAATAGATAGCTATCTTATTACCTAGAATCCAATGAGTTGCTTGACCCCTCACAAACAGGTTTCAGGGCAACCAACAGTACGGAGGCAACTCTCTTGACGGTCCTAGACAATATAAGATCATTGCTGGACTAGGAAAAAGGCAGTAGCCCTGATCCTGCTAGACCTGTCGGCGGCTTTCGACACGGTCTCCCCCCAACTTTTATTTTGCAAAATTTGCAAGAAAAAGGGACACATGCAAAGGCCCTTCAATGGCTCAGCTCATGCTCATGCTTATGTAACAGAACTCAAACTGTGCAGCTAGGTGCTTTTTCACCTACTCCAAAAAACCTCAGCTGTGGAGTCCTGCAGGGAGCATCCCTAAGCCCCACACTATTCAATGCCTATGTTTCATTCTTGGCAAAAATTGGAATGAAATGGGGCTTTTGAATTTGCTCCTATGAGGATGTTACCCAACTGACAGTAGCATTCGGAAATAGACATGATGACACCAGAGTCAAACTCAACAACTGCCTTACTGAGATGGCAACCTGGATGTCAGCGCACTGTTTAAAGCTCAACGCAGAGAAATCTGAAATCCTGCTTCTCGGCAGAGCCAATCATATCTTTGAGTGCAGCACCAGCACCAAAGCAGTGCATAAAAAACTTTGGGCATCATCATTGATAACAGTCTATCGATGAAAGACCATGTGCGGATCCTGTGTGGTAAAAGCTTAGCCACATTGAAGCTTCTCAAAAGCTTCTTCCCCTGGATCCAACGGCAATCAGGAGGACCATCACACCAGCCCTGCTTGTCAGCAGTTTAGACTACGGAAATTCACTTTTTGTGGCATACCAGATTACCTTTTTAAACGTCTGCAGGTGATACAAAATGCAGCGGCTAAACTGGTGTGCAATGAGGTCAGAGGCAAAATGCCTGAAGCAACTTCACTGGCTGCCCATGCGCCAAAGAGCACCATTTAGGACAGGACATGCTCACAGGGCACTTTATCGCACAGGCCCTAAGATTCTCCTGAACACAATCAAATTCTACGTCTCGCCAAGGTGCTTAAGGTCACGTTCCTTAGCATTAGCTGAGACCAAAAGAATCAGTAAGAGCAGGACAGGTGGACATACCTTCTCGTACCTTGTAGCACTTTATTGGAATGAGCTTCCTCTGACACTACGGCTAACTGCAGAACACATGGTTTTCAGGAAGAAATGTAAAACGTACTTATTTCCTTAGCACCGCCTCTATTGCCCTCAATTAGACTAAACTGACTCATCACTCTCCGGCTACACTAGCGCTGTGAAATCCCAGTGGGATGAATGTTGAGCTTTATTAATAAATAAATAAATAAATAGCTGTCTCAGACTTGGGCTCTGTGTGTTCCTCTGGATAAGGACGGGCTGCCCAGCGGAAGAACTTTACCCTATTTGCCGCAGTTTTTCACCCTTTGTGACTGGACCCGGACCAGAACCCATGGCTCGCGGCACCCGCTCCGCGGGCGCCGCTCGTCTTCCTGTGTCTCTCCAGCTACGGTGCACAGTGGTTTAAAGCCACATACCAACAAGGCTCGCCGTGGGACTGCGAGGACCAGTGGGCAGTGTGCTAACCTGCCACAGCTGGTCCTCTTCCCGCTGCCTCCCTGTGCATTTAAATCGGGGGGCGTGGTCTCCCCAAAAGGATCTATATAGCTGGACCATCACTCCTGGCCCGCGGGACGTGCGCGGGTGAAGACCAGGCCAAGAGCGGGCCCGTTTGTGCCCGTTCGTGACCAGTAGTGACCGGACCGGGCTACCCCCCCAACTGTATCGTATCCACCTAACATCCGGCTACTATGGCTGGACGGGAAACATGAAGTAAGTCCTTGATTGCCGGAGGATCTTCTACTGGAGGTATGGATAAATTCCTTATTAGGGCGAACAACATTATTGACAAGGAAATTAATACTCTGGAGAAACGCCTATCTAAAGAATTAATGTCTCTAAAAAGATCATCCTTGGGGACTCTGGCTAATGTTTAAACACCGGAAAGACTTAATGATAACTCTATCCCTGCGGTGGTCATCCAACCTCCCCTTCCTGAGGTAGATCGCCTGCCAAGAGCCGACCTTGACACTTTGGTGAATGTAACTGTACCCGAAATTAACCATGTTCTTGATAGTAACAATGTTTCCATTGTCTCTGTTCCCGAAGAGAGCTCTATTAATTCCAAGTCCCAGGGGGAGAGGGAAGGTGCTATTAAGAAACGGAAAAGGTCCTCTAAAACAGCCAAGCTACATAATGAACTGACACCACCCAATATTACCCAGGAAACAGTTCCCCCCAGATGCGAGGCCTCTATCGAAAGTATTGCTGCTCTATTAAAATCTATTGTATCCCCGCTAGAGGCCAAAGTAGATAGGCTGGATCTTAGAATGTCTAATATTGAGAAAACCACAGCCACTATCCTAACTAACTCCATTAAACATAATAGTTTATGCACCCCACACATTGCTCCGATCTCCCCAGCTTCCCAATCCATAACTACGACCCAATATTCTGTCTGTCCTACAGCAGGTCCCCCTCCAGTCCACTCTTCTCCTAGCCAAGATAATAATGTAATTTTACAACATCCCCTGGGCCATCAACCTTGCATGTCCAACCCCTCTGGACCAATGGCAGAAGAGATACAAGGGTCCCCAACTAAAGAACTTAGAGCCCTTAGACCACGACGGCCTGATCTCCCGCCGGAAGCTAACCGGTTCATGGTAGTTTTAGCTGGAGCCCCTCCCCTTGAAAAAGGGGAAACCGAAACCTTTAGCTCCCTGAAAAGTAAGATCATTAAGTGGCTCAATTGGAATAGACCCTTACCGGCCCATTTGCATAATGAAATTATCATGGTAAGGAGGGTACCCTGGATAGGCAAGACGCCGAAGTCCATTAATGGGGATTGCATTACTGTCAGCTATAGAGACCCCCGTACTGTAACTCACATCTGTGCGGGATTCAACAGGTCCTTTGACTCTACCATCCAGACCCTTCCAGTTTCCTTCTTTTTTCCACCCAACAATGTAACCCATAATAATGGAAGATATGACTGGACTAGGGTCGAACGAAGGGGCAGACAAAGATTATACGAAACAAGACCAGCCGTGCCACCCCAATATATGCCCCAGCATAATCCTTTTTCTGAGTACAATCCGTATAACTGCCTAGAGGGCCTCGAGGGTGTTGACTGACTACCCTCAATACGCATCCCTGAGCCTCCACCTCCCGAGACGGTTAATGATATAGCGGATGGGGAAGTCATGGATACAGTCATATGTTCAGAAGAATGCTTGGTAAATCCATAAATATTAGATATGTTACCCTTGACACCCGCCCCGCATGTCGAGATGACGGATGCCTATCCTACACCTTATGCTCTGGGCCCGTCTGGCGCGGGAAGTGCAAACACAGTCCCCCCCCCCCCCTAAAACTGCCCTCACAGAACAGGTACTGGTTTCTAGTCAACCGGGTTATTCTATGGTGAGCTGGAATATCGCAGGGTGGCGACAGAGAGTATCAGCCCTGGGCTGGAGGGAATATATTTTAGGCTTTGACATCCTCTGCCTACAGGAAACCTGGTCTACTAATGATATTTCTTATGACGGTTTTGTTTCCTATAACTGCCCAGCACAAGAATCTGTTATGGGGAGGGCTAAAGGTGGTCTGTTGATTTTATTGTCTGTGCACTTTCCAGTACATGTAAGATCTTGCCTCACAGTTGGTTCACACTCCCAAATACTGAAATTAGAAAATAATAGGGGTCGGAATACTTTGCTGATCAATCACTACAACAACACATTTGATCCTACTAACACTTCTGTTGTAGATGAACTTGAAGCAGCCATGTATAAAATCTGTAACAATACCCACAAACCTTTTGATATCATCAGGGGCGGGGACTTTAATATCAGAACCTGTCCGTATTCATATACTACTGCTTGTGGGTTCGATGGGGATAATGGGGAGAACCTAGCTCATTTCTCCCATACCCCTTATGGTGTTTCTCTTAATAATCTTTTGTTAAAGTACGACCTGGCTATTCTCCAACCTGCCCTTGATAAAGATGGTAATATTGCCCCAACCTTCACGGGGAGGAATACTGCCTCTGTTATCGACTATTTGTTGATTTCGACCCAGATTGTCCCACTCTGCACGGTCCCGATTATCAAAGACTTCGGTATTAGCGGCCATAACGCCTTAACCATGTCTATTCTTACATGGGGCTTTAAAAACTCTTTTATCGGCAGGATTGTAGATGAAATTACCCCATGTAGACCAAACGGTATACGGATCAAATGGTGTGGAGCAAAATCTGAGGACTTACATCGAAAAATTGTGAGAGCTGGAACTAAAGTGATACCCCGTTGCCTCGAAATCGATGCCATCCCCAAGCGTATCATAGCTGATTTCGAGGAACTTGGTACTATAATAAAAAAATCACTTACTATCAACAAGGGCACAATCAAACGGGCAACGCTAGAATGGTTTGACCAAGCGTGCACTTTAGCGCTAAAATATCTTAAGAAGTCCTTATCCAACATCCCAAGAGACAGGGAAGTGGTTAAACATCTGAGGGCTAAATACAATACCGAACTGAAGCGTAGGAAACAAGAACTAAGAGAGCAAGCCTGGGATGACCTGACTAAAGCTGCAGCCCTTCGGGATAGTAAATTGTTCTGGAGTACCATTAACAGTCCATTCCTCCAGAAGGAAGAATTCCCAGTTCTTACTGCCCAAGTCAGTGAGGATAGCTGGGTGTTACATTTTCTGGGATTTTTGACCCAAATTGGGAGGTTGAGGACAATACCTGTAATAACCCTATCATACCCCACAAGACACTGGGAACTACCCTCCATGAAGTCGACATGGCAATCAGTAACAGCAAAGGGGGGAAGGCCCCAGGACCAGATGGGGTCCCGATTGACCTTTATAAAACCGATCTGGCCCTGTGGAGCCCCCTACTGACCCAAGTATTTAATGCTGCTGTCGACGATAATACCCCGTCAACCTGGAGTGAATCTGTAATTTTACCAATCTACAAGAAGGGAGATAGAGGAGAGGCTAAGAACTACCGCCCTATCTCCCTTCTGGATTCCTCATTAAAAATCATGAGCAGGGTCCTACTGCTACGTCTGGAAGAATGGGCCGAAGACAATAATATTCTCGCAGCCTCTCAATACGGCTTCAGAAAGGGCCTTGGCACTATAGAACAGTGTATTAATTTAGATCTCTTAATAGGAAAATACACTATGGCCAAACAGGGTCCCTTGTTCCTATGTTTTGCGGACCTTTCTAGTGCCTTTGATTTGGTTGACCATACTTTGTTGTGGTCAACCCTACTCGATATGGGGGCACCAACTGCAATCATTCATTTCCTAGCAAGACTTTATACGAACTTATCTGCCCAGATTCGCTACAACCCAGAGGGGGAATGTACAAAAAGGATCAAGGTCAAATCTGGTATTAGACAGGGATGTGTGCTGGCCCCGCTGCTATTCTCTCTTTTTATAAACTCAATCGAGCAGGAATTAAAAAACGTCCAAGTCGATGCCCCGCAAGCAGGAGGTCAATCTATTCCGGTGTTGCTTTACGCCGATGATACTGTCCTTCTTTCAAGAACCCCAACAGGCCTCCAGAAACTCATGAATTGCTTTTATGATTTTATACAGGGGAAGAAACTTAAAATTAATAACTCAAAAACATTCATCATGGCATGCGGTAAGAAGGTAATCCATCTTAAACCTTTTTATTTCAAGGAAAATCGTATTGAGGTTGTGGATAATTTCTGCTATCTGGGCATTACCTTCAATAACGGAGGGTCTTGGACCCCAGAGCAACATAATGTAAAAGCAAGGATTGGGAAGGCCTCTTTAAGTGTTTTTCGCTTTGCCACTAAATTGGGAAGTCGACGTATACCAGATATGTTGAACATCTATAGACACAGATGTGCTTCTATAGCACTATACGGTTCAGGGGTTTGGGGACATTGGACTCCAAGGGACCTGCAAATATTGGAAAATGTATTCCTAAAAAGACTACTTTGCCTTCCCTCCTCGGCATCCACTGACCTAACCGACAAAGAACTAGGGTTGGACTATATATCTGACCTAATTGGATTGAGACCCTTAATGGTGTGGAGATCTATTTGGATTAAGGATGAAACCAGCTTTACCAAGGAAATAATCAAAGACTGTCTGCACCTTGATAAAGTCTCCAAAATTCCATGGTTAAAGTATGTGATTTCATCCTTTAAGGAACTTTATGATTTGGATGTACGCGAGGACCCAACATGTGTAACTGCTTTATCTAAACAGGAGGTCAAAGGGGAATTCTTGAGGGATAAATATAATAAGCGCAGAGTTGAAACTAGAGATCACTCAACTCACGCTTTTTATTCCACCAACAACGATGAAGGATTTGGTCTACCCATGTACCTCAAAGTTATCAGCAGACGGTCCCATCAATTTGTCCCCACAAGATTAAGACTAGGCATTGTACATAACTTGGTGGCATTTCCAAGGATGAAAATGTATTCTGCCACCCCCTGTCCTTGTGACGGATCAACTAAGCAAAGTACTTTGCACTTCTTGCTAATCTGTCCCTTGTACAAATCCCTGCGTATCTTCTACCTTAAACCATTGTTCAAGAAATACTCTGTGTTTACCACCGGTAATGCTATGAAATTTTTATTTTCACTTGCCACCCCAGATTTATGCTTTTTTACTGCAACCTTCATTCGAAAATCTATTTCCACAAGAAAAAGTATGGTTTTCCAATAATATGTTCTTCTTAATCACTGCTGCTAGTCTATGTTTTACCTATTAAGCTTTGTTATGTTATGTACTTCCCCTGCTGCAAAATTCATGTGTGCAATGTTTTAATATGTATACTTTTATGATTTTTTTTACAAACAATCGAATAAAGTTTATGAATTGACTCTGTTCTTAAAGTAAGATCACTTAGTTTCTTGTCCAGAGTCTCACAAAAACACCTAATGTCAGCCTGGTTGGCTGCAGAGGTCTCAAACCCTTTTTTTATATCAGCAGACAAAGTAGCGAACATGCCCTGTATGGAGGTCTGCAGGGAAGTGGTCATAGATGCATTATCGCAATTGGCTGATAAAGCACTAGCACTAAAAGAAGGAGCCAGTACCCTACCTTGTGTGCTATCTTGTGTGCTACACCCTTGCGTTGGAGCATCCGAGAGACCTGCAACCAAAGATGGAGGAGCCAACAGAAGTGGCGGGGCCAATGGTGGAGCCAAAACCAAGGCTAGGGGTGGGGGATGACCGGATGTACCAGAGGGACCCAAGGTTTTCAGCACAGGGACCAAACTCACAGGATCTTCAGTGGGGGTAAGGGTGTCAACCTGCTCCGCCCCTCTACCTCTATCCAAGTCTACTTCAACACCGGCTTCGGCTTCCATATTAGCATCTGGAGTTTCCGCCACCATAGCAATTGAATCGTTGTTATTGTGCGTTACTCCAATATTCACTGCCACATCGGGACCCACACCCTCTAAAACAGTTCTCGCTGGGCAGTGCGGGGAGGAAGGTTTATCTGATAAAAATAGCACTTGAGGAATCACCTTGAAATACGACCTAAGTGATGGAGTTATCCTAGACTCTGTATAAGTGGGGCTAGTCGATTTACGTCTAGAGCTTGACTCTTTAGGCCCTTTAATTGTTTTACACGTATATGCGCGCTTAGCCTTAACCTGCCCTGTTAAGTAGGAGGAAAGTTTCTTTTTTACATTATCCGCATTGCCAACCCCAGCAGCGACTACAGGCTTAACCCCTTCTGAGCCAGAGGCAGGAATTGGGCCAAGGCAACTAGAAAGGGAAGGTATAGTATTTGTATTTGTATTTGTAATATTTTGAGGCTGTAATCCCTTGGTATTCTTTTTCCTTTTTTTCGAATCTCTTTTTGTCCCCTTTCGTTTGTCTTCCCTCAAGTGGGGTGACCCTCCTGCATCCGGCCTGAGTGAGGCACCAGCTAAATCACCAGCTGAAAATGTGGCAAAGGACTCACCTCGAGTAGTAACCCCCCCGACTGGCACTGATCTCTCACCACCTTTGGCGTCTTCTCCAGAATCAGCAGGCAATTCTCCCTCCTCCGGTGTCTCCTCTGACACCTCAGCTATTGTGCCTGCCTCGACTGCAGGACCTCCAGCAGCCCCACGTCCTTCCGGGAGAAAGAAACGGATCTTACGGCCTCTTCGCAGCTCCAGGGCGGCGCGACTCCAAACCGGCAGGCCAGACCCCGGTAGAATCGAGGACACAGGTGAGCTCCAGCTCCGTCTCTGCCGCGATGCCGAGCACACGCCCACAGCAGCAGGGAGCACCGGCGAAGAGCACACCAAAAGAGACGCCCCTTCCAAACACATGGGGTCGAAACTGTAAAGAGAAACGGCCGAAAATGCCGAAAACACTCTATAGTTGCAAGGCATTCAGGTTTTAGAGATCTACGCGATATTATTGCACACAAGGCATTTGGAGTAAGAGGCTAGCCGTGTTCCACTAATCAGCACGCAGACGGGAACCCAGAAGCAGAGCACCACGGCAGCTCAGCCGGCTGCCGCCATGTTCCCCGACCTGCTTCCCTTGTTCCCCGACCTGCTTCCCTTGTTCCCCGACCTACAACGCTTAGGAAAGAAGATCAAGCTATGGCAGAGAGGATGGAGATTCTCGAGAACAATGCCCGACGAAACAATCTTCGCATCTTAAATATTCCGGAGGACAAGGAAGGCTCAGATATTAAACAATTTGTCATCTCATTGTTGAAAGATGCATTACGCCTGGATCAGTCTGTTGAAGAATTAGCTATAGACATCCAACGCATCCATAGAGAGCCTTTCAAGAAGAACCCCCAAAGGACTAAACCGCGAAAAGTATTGGTCAATTTCCATACTTACTCACTTAAGGAGACTATTCTCAACTTGGCCCTAAAGCAGAAATCTGTGAGTGGTAAGGGATTTAATTTTCAGATTCGATCTGACCTGTCAAGGGTCACACTTGACAAGCAGTGGGAGTTTGGGAGGAGGCTTGAGGCCTTTAGAAGCTACGGGGCTGTTGCTCAACTAATTTTCCCAGCGACACTGAGAGTAATGTATAAAAACAGCATGCATAATATAAGGTCAGTTCAGGCTGCGGATGAGCTATTACTAACCATGGGCAAAGATAAAGGAGCATCAGGTTAAGAGAGCTGGTTATTTAATATGGTAGCCAAGTAGGTGAGTCCAGACAGGAAATCTTTTCTGTAATCTGATTTGGTTCCGAAGATGATGCTAACTTAAATTTGGGGAAAAAAAAAAAAAAACACACACATAAGCACATATACAAATACACATAAATATATACAAAAAAAAAAAAAAAAAAAAAAAGTGTAGAACATAAACTAACATTTTCAGTATAGCGACAAGGCATATAAGGCATAAAGAATAGGTTTGAAAGTCTTGGCTGTACATATTCACGGGTAGGGCGGGGACCCAGGATGGGGCGCTATCTTCTGGTTGCTCCAGATAGATAGAGCAAGGGTTCCCCAGGGAGGGTGGAGGGGGAGCTTGGGACACAGGGGGGCACAGGGGGGGAGGGGTGGGGGTGTCAAGGAAAAAATTTATAAAACGTCCTCTTTTTCGCACTAATCTCTTGTTGAGTTTGTGGGTGCTGTCTGTAGATTATATAATTGTTTTTTTCTTACCCTGGTGGTATGTAATAGATGAACCCTGTTGTGCCGTTATAGATACTAATCTTTTGCTCTTGATGGTAAAAGTCTTGATGTGGTTTGCTCATTATAATGAGTAAACTAGCCATTCTTTCCTGGAACACTAATGGACTGCGTGTTAATCCCAGAAAAGATAATATAATGCAGTACCTTCGAGACGCTGATGCGCAGATTATAGTACTCCAGGAAACCCATCTTGATGAACCTGAAATGGATCTGTTGGTCAAAAAGAATAGGTGGATCGATCTATATATAACGACGTCGCAGTCTGTACATATTAGAGGTGTGGCAATAATCTTTAAAAAATCTATAAAAGCTAGGTTGATTTCTAAACTGGTTGATCCTTGTGGAAGGTGGGTAATTGTATCAGTGATCATAGCAGGGTCCCCAATCACTATTATAGGATATTATGGTCCAAATCAGGACGACCCGTCAGTCTTGAAGACCCTTTTTTCCCACCTGTATACATTCCCTGAGCCGGTTATTCTTGCAGGAGATTTTAACATAGTTTTAGATCCCCTATTGGATAAGTCCCCTTCTAACCGAGCTAGGCCTCTATCTAAAACCAGGTCTTTTTTGCAGGATAGCATGAAGCAACTAGGGTACAATGATATTTGGAGATCTTTGCATGGACAACAAAGAGGTGTTACTTTTCGTAATTATAGATACCACCACCAGTCAAGAATTGATTTTATTTTGATAAGTCAATCTTTGGTTAATTTGGTGACATCAGTTTCTCACCTACCTTTTCATTTATCAGATCACGCAGCCATCTATTTAGAACTGGAGGGGTTTCCTAAGAGTCGTATGAGAAACTGGTCATTTGATCGTTCATTGCTCTCCTCGTTGGATGTTATCAATGCCCTCAATGTGGAGGTGCAGCATTACCTGGAGGATAATGTTGGAACAGCTTCTCCCGGAAGTGTATGGGATTCACTAAAGGCCTTCTTAAGGGGCCTTATAATAAATAAAGTTACACATAAGAATAAGATCTATAGAGAAGCTGTGACTTCCTTAGAAATGGAAATGGCCAGAGTCCAGAGAGAAATAGTCATGCACCCGGATGCCCCTATGACCAAAGTACAGGAGTGGCAAAATAAAGTAGTTACTCTAAAAGGGGAATTGGGCTCAGTTCTGAACGCTCGGGTTCTAGAGAGATGGGAGGCAGGTAAGTTGGCTCATTTTGAGTATGGTGAGGGGGCTGGAAAGTTACTAGCCTGGAAAACAAAGACCGAGCAGGTCAGAAATAATATCTATTCAATTATCTCCAATGGCATAACATACTCTACTGATGAAGAAATCAGGGGGGTTCTCTGGGAATTTTTTAGTGAAATATACCGTGAGGACAAAAAAATTGAAATCGAACAAGTTGAAGGTTGGTTGACGGGAGTCTCTCTTCCTACACTCACATTAGAACAACGTGTTGTTTTAGATGATCCAATCTCCCAGGAAGAAGTGAGACTGGCAATTATTAATAGTAAAAAGGGAAGGGCATCCGGCCCAGACGGCTTGCCATCAGAAATTTATAAGGTTTTGAATTTAACAATCCTCCCTTTCCTTACCGAGTTGTTTAATGATATCCTCCAAGATGGAATGCTCCCTCCTATTTCTTGGAACAGTGCTTCAATAACATTGATACTGAAACCAGGAAAACCGGCAACTTGTAGTGGGTCATATAGACCAATCTCTATCCTGAACTCTGATTACAAAATCTTTGCATCAGTGTTAGCAAATAGGTTGGGGGCAGTTGCTGCAAGTATCCTGCACTCAGATCAAAAGGGGTTTGTAAAGGGACGCCAGCTCTATGAGTTGACCTATGATCTCATAGGAGCAATTGATATGGCTTCTGCAAAATCCCTTCCACTGGCTGTTCTCACTCTAGACGCCACCAAGGCTTTCGATAGGGTCAACTGGATATACCTATCGGAAGTCTTGGGAAAATTTAATATCGGCGAAAAATTTAGGCGTGCAGTGAGACTTTTGTATCAAAATCCATCTGCCTCTTTGTTAGTCAATGGTGAATTAACTAACCCATTTAACATCACGCGGGGGACCCGCCAGGGTTGCCCTCTTTCTCCCCTCCTATTCGACCTATATATAGAGCCTTTCGCTCAGCGGCTACGTGACGACTGTAACATCAAGCCCTTTAGCTTCGAGGGATGGGAGAAGAAGGTATCCCTGTATGCGGATGATGTCCTTGTTTTTACCTCTGAACTCCGCTCGGCTTTTCCAGCTATAATTGCTTTGGCCCAGGATTATGGTAACGTGTCTGGTTATGAAATCAATGCCTCGAAGACGGACATCATGGTCTGGAACGACCCTGAGCCTGTGGCAGGGGTTCAGTTAAGTTCTGTTTTACGCTACCTGGGCCTAAATATATATAATGATATAAACGAAATAGTTCCATCAAATTTTTCGTCTACTGCTAAGGAGTGTCGCAGATTGATGAAATCATGGTCTTCGCTTCCTTTATCTCTATTGGGCAGAGTCAACTTAATTAAAATGTCTATTCTCCCTAAAGTTACTTTTTTGTTTAATACCATCCCTCTTTTTTTTGAACCCTCTATGATAGCCAAACTTCAAAGTGATATAAGTTCTTTTATTTGGAATGATCACATCCCTAGAATAGCTTGGAAGAAACTAAGGCGCCGTAGGGAAAAGGGTGGTTTGGCGGCCCCTGATATCCAGCTATATGCGTGGGCTTTTCAATTCTCACACGCCAGGATGTTGTTAAAATCACCCATTAACTCTGCCTGTGGGTATATGTTTGCAGCATTGCTTAGAGGGGAAAAAATAGCTGAGCATGCATTCTTGTTTAAGTTTGGAGACCCCAAGTTTTTAAAGAAAATAAAATTGAAGGTTTTGCGAGATATATCTAAAACATGGTCGAAACTTAGGCGCTCCATAAAACTTGATTATTTCTCTGGTAGATCTCCACTCTGGAACTCACCCGGGTCCCCGAGTTGGCTTTTGGATGGTCTCGCAGCACCTCTGAGAGAGGCAGGATTGCAGGAGTGGGTGGACCTCTTTGTGGAGGGTAGATTACTCCCATGGGAGGTGTTATTCTCTAGGATAGGGCCAGGGCTCTCCAGGTTTAAATACCTGCAAATACGTAGCTGGGCACACTCACAGGTTTCTGCTAAGGGTAGATTTCAGTTAGGGGGTAATAGCAACATGGTCTCCCTCTTAATTGACAAGCCTATAACAAAGAAAGAGGTGTCATTCTGGTACAACCTACTACTGGAGGAGGTTGATGGTGAGTTTCATTTGCCCAACACATTGTGGGCCGCACACGTCCCAAATCAAAATGTGGAGAACCTGTGGTTTGAGTCCCTTAAGATCTTGTGGAATATAGTGAAACCATCTTGGTTACGCCGAAACCACCTTTTTACCCTACATAGGGCGTATTACTCGCCCGAGAGGCTCTCAAAGTTCCCTAACAATTCAGCAGTGGCATGCCCTAAATGTGGTCTGGTGGCGGCTTCTGATCTACACATGTTTTATGATTGCCCTTTGCTACTTTCTTTTTGGAATGCGGTCTGTCTTACACTCACTACCGCCTTAGGTTCCCAAGTCCGGCCATGCCCCGCTCTTATAATCTTTGGGTTTGCACCAGAATTCCAGGGTTCAGCAAAGAACTTACTCTTTTTTGGAATCTTGTTAGCCAGACGGGAAATCTGCAAGAAGTGGAAAGATCCGTTACCCCCCTCCCTGCAGGACTGGCGAATTTCAGTTCTACAAACATCAAAAATGGACCTACAAAGATCGGGTAATCCAGATAAGAGAAACTTTTGGTCTTTACTACATTGGCCATAGTTGAGTATGTGATCGGGGTTTTTTTTTTTTTTTTTTTTTTCCCCGAAGTCCAATGATTACGCTGTTTGGAAATCATTTTCTTTTACGTCTGTATACCCAATAGGGCGATTCGATATAGGATTGGGTACTTGACTGCAGCATACTACCCTGATGGCTATCTTGACGTGGTGCTGTGGGAGCATATAGAAGTACTGATGGGCGTACCACCTCATAACATCCAATGCCTATACCAGTTTATCTGTGACAGTACACTTATCTCTACGCACTACTACTCAGATACCAAGGGCGTGAATGAGGACAAAAAAAAAAAAAAAAAAAAAAAAAAAAAAGTTTATGAATTGAATTGAATTGAGCATCGGCATCTTCGACGTAGTTTTCTCTTCTTTTTTTTTTTTTTAGACTTTTCAGTCAGCAATATGAGGTACATCCTATTGCCATCAACTACGCATCTATTACACCTATCTTGTTCTTCATCCCACTTAGCATCAGTGTAATTACACAGGTTTTTTCTTAGCACTATTCTGGTATTTATCTTTCTCTTTTGCATATGCAGTATGCTCCTAAGCATTCAAAGCCTCATAATGTGCTGGTCTAGGGAGAGGTCTCATGTCATACAATATTCCCCTCAAGTTCTCAATGACTCTCAATTTAAATGTGCCATATTGTGGAAATTTTAATGGTCCTTTGTTTTTGGTGATCATATACCATTGGCGAAGCCACAAACACACATGAAGCCCTATATGTTTTGCCATATAATGACCCGGCATACATTCTGCTGGAGATTCCCCAACCTCATGGACAGAAACTCTTACATCACCCCTCATCAACTCTTTAAGGGCTCTGAAACACTCATAATAAAAAAGATTTAGCAATGGAACTGAAAAAATCTGAATTCAAGTATGAAGTGTTTAATTTGAATTGCAATTCAATACAGATCAACACTTGAAATCAATCCCAGTGCAGTTCTTTTCTCCAGGGACCTATGATAGCACGAAACCTGATGACACACAGCCAATCCCAGCGCGAAACTTCGCATCAACTGACCTATCCCAGCACAATACTCTCTGATGCAATCCGTACTCCTCACAGCGGTTCAACCTCCTTTACAATTATTCCACAAACACTAATGAAAGTACAGGTAACAAGTGACTCTATCTGTACCACTGAAGAATTCAAAGTAATCCGTCACACAAAAAACAGCCGGAAATTACACCTTCAAATTTCTCAATGCACATAGATGAAGTCTTGTGCAGCAGGAAATCATCCTGCCTAATACAGCTTCCTCTTTTCTATAGCATATTAACTTGGTTGTGACTCGTAATGGCTGAATGGGGTCACCTACTACAAATTACATGATTAAACAGGAACATATTATTTAGTAACGTAAATCACACTTTGCTTATAAATGCGTTAATTATGCAAATGAGAAATTAAACTTTCCCATATGGTAACTCAATAGTAATTGCCCAGAGAACAACACAAAGTGATGAACTTGTACCCAGCAATTTGTCTAACATATTCCAAACACAGGGCACATAACCTGCCTTGAAGAACAATTATGGCACAACTCTTGATTAGTAACTCATTTACTTGTCAAAAGCAGGATTAAGAGAGGGGCTGTCAGAAGCTCTGTAGTGTGAAACAAAGATAAAGCCAAATGTGAGTATATATTTTAGAGAAAAAGGGCCATATGTAGGTAATCTACATTTACCGATTCTAAAATACTGAATTTTACCGATTCGGTATTTTAGAATCGGTAAATGCTATGTAGGAAAAAATTCGGTAAATTTTACCGAATCGGTAAAATTCGGTAATTACTGATTCGGTATTTACCGATTAGGTAATTCCCATTCATTCGATAAATACCAAATCGGTAATAGGGGGAAGACTTACAAGGGTGGTTGGAGTCACATTGACACCCTGTTGCACCCCTGAATAGTGTATGGGTGCACATGTGGCACACATGCATGCCCTTGGAAAAGCACAAATTAGCTTTTTCAAAGGTTTTCGATATTTACCACCAACTTGTAGTTGGTGTAAATACCGAATCCTTAAATGAAAAATCCACTCACTTGAGTGCTCCCTACATTAAGGATTCGGTAATTTACCGAATATTAGTATTCATAATTCCTACATCTCAAATGCCCAATACCGGTCAGTAACGGCCGAAATTCGGTAATTTCGGCCGTTACCGACCGGTATTGGGCTACCTACATCTGGCCCAAAGAGTTTATGAGTGAGCCCGGAACCCTGAATCATCCACCTTTGCACACAGAAAGCATGGCGATTTTAGAAAGAGAAAGAATATTATTTTTTTCCCTGCTATGCCCCCAATAATCTATAAGAAATGGCAAGCAATTTCCATCATTCACTTTATATAACTAAATTTAGATCCTATTTTTCAAGGAACAATCTATAAAGTTCAGCCTCAACCCCCAACTGCAATCAGCCACTCTGCCTGTCTGCCCCTGTCATTGATCACCTCCCCTCTGCGTCCTGAAGTCGTTACAACGTTATCCCTTTCTCCTCTTATTGATCAGAATGTAGATATTGACTGTTGTTTATATGAGTGCAGCAACAACAGAAGATTTAGGCTTCACATGTTTGATTCCTATTGGTTGCGAGCTGTGCATTAGAGGAATTGTTCTGTAGCATCACGAAGTTTTAGTTGCATATGTACTGAAACATAATGCTGAATGAACCATCAGCCGTCACTGGCCAAACGACAAGATATGAGGCAACAAAAACTAATAATCACATGTAAGCATGACTTTTTGCATTGTTTTAGAATATTTGGGGCCTCATTTATGAGAAGGGGAGCATCGCTGCGTGAAAGCAGCGATGCGCCACTTCTCAGTTCGCCCTCCTTGCGACACCAATGATGCGTCATATTTATAATATGACGCATCATGTGGCAAGGAAGGACAGATATGTCAGTAAAACTGACGTATCTGCCAGCGCAAAAAGTGGCGCATAGCATTGCTGGAGTTGTGTCAGACCCAGCAATGTTCCTTTCACATGAGGCAAGCTCCATTTGAAAGGGTCTGCGTCACCCTTACGCCTGCAATGAGGCAGGCGTAAGGTTTTGACGCATTGGCGTCCTAGAAGTGGCGCATCGAAATCTCATGGATTTCGCTGCGCCACTCCTACGACCCTTTCTTGCGGGAATACGCCCACCCTGCATACATTATACCTGGCGCAGGTATAATGTAGCTCAGGGGTTTACGAAGTGACGCATCTACCTAGATGCGTCACTTTGTAAATATGGCGCATTTTTTACGCCACTGGTGCGTCATAAAAAGTGACGCACCGGTGGCGCAAAAGTGACGCAGGGGCTCATAAATGAGACCCTTAGTGCGAGTAAGACAAATTGGATAAATAGCAGTTGGAATTTGAGTATAAGAGAAACTTGTATTTAGTAAAAAAAAAAAAATTCAATGGTAGAATCGCTCCAGAAAACGGCACAATGCCTTTTACTCCCGCTTGTATTTCCCGAAGGAGAGAGGCCTCGTGACACCTTGCTGGTACGCCCACAGCGAAAATAGGGAGAAAAGCAGCACAGCACAGCGGGGGCTGACAGCGAGCACAAACAATGCAAGAGGCCAGCAAAGAACATTCAACGGCAGCGCTCCCTATGATGAATCCATGTGAGACACGGTGTTCACGCACTCATGGGAAACTGAGTCATCGCCAGCCTTGAATGCTATTCATAGTCGCGCAGGGATTTGGTTTTCAAGTCCTTCTTTTATACTAAGATGCAGGGAGCGCATTCTGACACAATCGTAACTCAAATATTGGCGTGTGCTCGAGCCTGGCAGGCGTTCTAATGGCGCACTGTGACTGAACAGCAGCAATGCGTCTAGAAGCCTGGCCTGCGTTCGTCGTCTGCTGACGTCTCTGGTCCAGTAGAGCTCGCCCCAGTGTGGGCTGCCATGATTCACCCGTTGTGGCTCACGCTGTGGGAGGGCACAGTTAGCACAGATTCAGCCATCGAACAGTGATCTGCCGACATATTTTTTTCTTCTTTATCCAGTTCAATCGTTACAGAAATGCACTTGATTCTCATTGTAGTTTATCATTTTTTATTTAAAGGGACACGCTTTTCTGTTTAGTATCACCTGAGAGGGTCCGCTTATAGAGAACAAGAAAAGCAGGGAGGTGTTTCTTTTATTGTGAATGTTGATATATATATATATATATATATATATATGTATATATATATATACACACACACACACACACACACACACACCCACATACCCCCCCCCACACACACACACACATACATATATATATATTGTACGGTCTACTTTGGGATACTATGTCATTAAAGTTCGTCCTACAGCTGTATGGCAGTCCACATAGAATAATGTGTTTTTTTTCACGTTTTGGCTATTGTCCTTTCTGAGGGGCAGACTGCATCGTTGCTACCGACCTCTTTGACTAAAATGTTGAATGAGAATGACTAATTTGCCTGTCATTATCGGGGATGTGAGGAATGGAAGTAGTGTACTATAAAACCAGGGCATTAACATACCAAGTTAAATGTGTACTTTGAATGCTGATGTTTCTTGATGTTCAGGCATCATGTGACATGCCTGAGCTGCAAAGACAATCTACATTGTACTACACCGATGATGTTTCTTGACTGATTAGATGTTATTTTGGAGGGAGGGACGTTTATGAAGATTTTGTTAAAATGACATTTCTATCTGTATTATTAAAATATTGCTGAAGTTAGTGCTGGAGGTACATACTGCAATGTTTGTACGTATTTATGGAATCGGTTTTATAGAGCACAAACCTATCTACAGAGCAACGGAGCACAGAGCAGAGGGCATGAGTCTTGCCATATAGAATGTATGGATTTTTACAGTGAGGAAGAATATCAGGGGTTGGTGTGTTTCTGTGTAGAGAGGAGGTGTTCTTTGAAGCGGTGCGTCATTGCCGCTTTTGAAATTACAGGATCTGTTCTCAGTTCTTAATTTGTCAAAGAATAGGGGGCAGATTTATGATAACTGGCGCATCCCCAGGGATGCGCCAGTTATTTTGCGCCGCAGCTCCGCCACCCATGGTGCGCCGAATTTACAATGCGGCGCACCATGGTGCAAAAACGACACAGATGCGTGACGCATCTGTGCCGTAAAGGTGGCGCATTGCTGGAGTTGCGTCGCAAGTGCGACGCAGCTCCAGCAAGGCTCGGGTGTGCCCTATCTGTCCAATGCTGCCTCAAGCCTTACGCCTGCTTCAAGCAGGCGCAGGGTTTTGACGCAGCATTGGCCTGTAAGTGACTGAGTGAAATCTTATAGATTTCACTCAGCCACTTTTGCGAGGCGCACCTGCCCCGGAACGCCCACCCTGCGCCGGAACACCCACATGTGGCGCAGGGCTTTACAACGTGACGCATCTGCCTAGATGCGTCACGTTGTAAATTGGTCGTAGGGATGCGCCACGTTTACGCGTGACGCAAACGTGACGCAAACGTGGCGCATTCTCAACATAAATCTGCCCCTAAGTGTTACGTCTGGATGTTTTGCTCAGAAATCCGCAGCTGGTGTTACTGAACATTAGCAGACCGATTACCAACGCTGCATGTTCTTGGTGCCACCTCATGCCTCTTAAATCCACCGTGAGACAATCCTTGCTCCTTTAACTGACTTTCGTAGGTGCGGCTTTCTTCCCTTGTCGTAGTTTGTCCTTGTTTCTCTTCCTCCACCTTTCTCCCTTCTGTGTTTTCCCCTCACTTGAACTAGGTCAAATTAAGCACTGTCTACTCTAATGTTGATCGGGATTGTTGGGCCAGGCCCTCTCTGCAGGGTCACCCCCAAACCTTTTGACTGCACCCCTCTTGCTTTGCTGGTTTTGTTTTTGTTGGATTTAGGACTGCCACTGCCAGCCAGTGATAAAGTGCTTGTGATCACTCCATAGAACATTGTAAAGTTGGCCTACTCCTGATTGACACATTTAATGTACTTGTAAATCCCTAGTAAATATTACTACATGTAATCATGGCCCATTAGTGGGCCCACATCACCCTTTAGGCTACCTTCTAAAGTAGCATTTTAAAATATGTCCCAGGCTTGCCATTGAAGTCTGCAGTGCAGTTTTAAACTGGCAAAATACATATTTTGACAGGTCTAAACCTTCTTTTTAATTACAAATAAATCACACCTAAGGTGAGGCCTAATCTAAAGCCTCATAGTGCGGGGTGTATGGTAATTAAATAATAGGGCATGCAAGTGTAGGTTTTACTTATCCTCCTAGTGAAAAACTCGAATAAAGGAGTTTTTTCACTACGGTAAGGCCTATCTTGCCAATTGACTAACACTGGGTTACATTATTACATGTTGTAAGCGCTTACCTTGGAGTGGAAGCAGCCAGAGATATTGTTTGAACTCAAGTTAACTGTAATTTAAAATCCTAGTTAATGGTAAAGTTAGATTTTAAGTCACAATTCAGAAAATTACACTTTTATAACATTGGCATTTTCTTGTCCTAACCATTTGTGCCTTCAGCCAATGTCCTGGGTCACATGACTGTAAATGTCTCTTCTGTTGGGGTTTGCGCATTCATCCCAGACAGTGGCAAAAAGGAGATTAGGTGTTGACAGGATGACAGGGGACAGAGCTGCTCCCTGCCTTACTTACACTTTAAAGGGTTTGTCTCCTGATCACACAAAGGAACCTGCAATCAGCCTTTTGTCTTCTTAGACTTCTTAGAGCCTTGGCAGTGGTAGGGAATACCTTTCCAGAACCAGATGTAAGACAGGGTGTTCCCCACACTGCTGCTACCAAAGGACTGCCCTACTGCTACTAGAGGACTGTCCTGCTTCTCGAAGGATTGTTTTGCTGCTTGAAGGAGAACTGGACCTGCAACTTGAACCCACGACCTCAAGAAGTGATTTCAAGGGCTAGTTGGCTGGCAAAAAGCTGTGAATTATCCCACAGAAACGTCCTGGAATACCGAAAGTAGAACTTCCTCCCAGCCTTCACAATGCTGTGAGTGCCAAAACTCAGCAAAGACTCAATTCAATTCAAAGAATCTTTATTCGGTGATTAAAAAACACCATAAAAGCACACATATATTTACATAGATAAAAAGTCATTAAACATTATTCAAGATCCTTGTACAAAGTATTAATGAAAATAGAAGTACCGGCAGAAAAGTCCAACAATTTAAAAAAAGTAAAATCCAAGACATTTCATTCATCTCCCCTGGTTAGCCTTAAACGGACCGCAACCTTAATAAAATTCATTATACAACACAAAGTTAAGGGGTCCGAAGCTTTTTGTAAAAAGACTAATGCCTCCCTGGCATGTTCCTGTTTGACTTTTTTTAAAACATTCACAAGAAATCTACGCCTGGGCATTGTAAAAAAAGGACAGAGTAAAACAAAGTGAAGGGAATCCTGCGGAGACCTGTTGTCGCAGCCGCAGGGTCCCTTCTGCTCGATTGATGTAGTGAAACCTGCTGGTGAAGCCAACATAAATGGGAGTAAATTCAATCTGAAACGGCACATCAGGAATCTATCCTGTGCGTTGTGCATAAGGTACAGATAAGGCTCTATACCCTCCACGCTCTTCACCAGGTTATGGGCCCTCACTGTCTTTTTAAACCCTTCAGCCTCAGCTCTGCATTGGCTTTTCTGCTCTAGGAAAATTTGCCCTACTTGCTTCTTATGCTGGGCTAAAATTGTTGCAGGGTTAGTGAAGAGGTTCCCAAGGCCTAGTTCCTCTAGGGTATTCTTTACGTATTTGAGCCAGGGAATGCGCATACATTTGGCCCTCTCTAAACAGTCCGATAAGATTTCTCTGCTGAGAGACGCATCAGGATTAACCCAAATTTTTAGCCAGGCCACAATTGGCCTAAGTTTTACCAAGTCCTCCAAGTATGGCCTCCCTAATTCCCTGTGTGCTACAATTCCAGCAGTACTTGGTGGTGCCCTCAGGATGGATTTCAGATATTTATTTTCTTCCTGTTGGATTCTTATGGTGTTCACAAAGCCCCATACTTCTGCCCCATAAATTACTTTGGAGCATGATACGGAGCTATACAAGTTCATCACCTGTTCCGGGCTCCATCTGCCTAGCCTCCTGCCGTAGCTAGCTATTGCCCCGTTGGAGGCGATCATTTTACTACAACGCTCCTCCACCAGGGAATTGAACTGTAAGGCACCATCAAAAGTTACTCCAAGGTAAGGAAACGTTTTGACCATACGATTTACCCAGGTTAACAGAGAGATCTAAGGCACCCATGAACTTAACAAATCCGTCAATCAGGATTTGTAAGCTCCGGGGTGTACGTGCGATCAGGACCGCGTCATCTGCGTAAAGCAGAACAGGAATATGACGCGACCCCACCCTTGGGGAATCTACCTTTAAACCCAACAGAAACTGCTCCAAATTATTAATGTAAAGGGAGAACAAAAAAGGGGCGAGAATGCAGCCTTGTCGGACTCCACTCATACAGGGAAAAGAGTCGGACAATCCCCCCTCCCTGTTAAATCGGACCTTGGCCGTGGTGTCACTGTGCAATTCCCTTAGTATATTAATTAAACCACTCTCGATCCCCATACTTGACATCATGTCCCACAGTTTCTCCCTGTTAACGTGATCGAATGCTGCTGCCAGATCCATGAATCCCATATAGATCGATTCATCGCTGGCCAGGGTATATTTGGCAGTCAGCATATACAGGTTCAGGCATTGATCACTGGTGGACCTCCCTGTCCTGAAACCGTATTGAGTGTCCGAGAAGGTGTTATTTTCTTCGGTCCACTCGGACAGTCTGTTGAGGATCGCCCTGCCCAAGAGTTTAGCCGATACGTCAATCAGGGAGATAGGACGATAGCATTTGGGATCGTCCCTATTGCCCTTCTTAAAAATCGGCACAATGATCGCTTTGGACCAAGACGGTGGCAGACCACAGGTGATTGCAGTATTTATAACCCTGGTCATTAAAGGGGCCCATAGTTCAATGCTGCTCAGAAACAGGTCGGGGGAATTCCGTCAGGGCCCGGGGCTTTATTTTTAGTCAGACCCTCTATCCCAGCAGTAATCTCCTTAATGGTAAATACAACCGGTGAAGCCTGAATTGTGGTTACCGGTAACTCTGCAGGGGTACCAGGCTCATGGTTATATAGAACCCTATAATGGGTGACCCACTGCTCTGGGAGGATGTTAGCCCCTTTCTCCGGAGTGTCATTTTCCTGGAAGGTCGGTTTATTAATAATTCTCCAGAAACCCGCTAGATCCTTTCTTTCCCCTACTTCTCTTAGTTCTGCCCATGCTTCTGCCTGCAAAGCAAGTTTCCTCCTCTTGGTCTCTTTTTTATATTTATTATTAAGGGTCCCTTGGTTTGAATTTAAGGCAGCTTTTCAACTCCCTCAGTGCTTTGGAACAATCTTTGTCAAACCACCGGGGGTTATCATGGTTCCTTGTGGGCGCACTAGTTTTAAGTAGGCCATCGATCAGGTTAGCAATCTGGTCGAATGCTTCCAGTAACCTTGATCCGTGGACTTCTGTGTCTAAACAGTCATTAATGGCCGATTTGCCCGTGTCCACCAGGGCTTTATAAAACTTTTCCCCATCTATTTTGGACCATTTTAATCTCCTGCCTTGATCTGTTACCCTCTCCGTGATTGTGCGGTGGACTCTAATTCTTGAACCCGCCCTATACATCAGCTCCAGAACAAGAGGGTTATGGTCGCTGAAACTGCTCCATTCTATCCCTACCTTAATTATCTTATTTAGCAGGGATCTTGAGGCCAGAATATAGTCTATGACGGATGAGCATCCCCTGCCCTTGAATGTGGGTGGGAGTGTGCCATCCTTCTGTGTGCCTATCATGTTAATGGTATGCTCAAGATCATACTTAAGCCGAAGCATACTGAGAGCCGACCCAGTGGGCGTATGAGAAAAATGCGGCCCCTTCTCCATGGGACATTGGGACCAGTCTGTGTTTGTCTGGACCAGTGCCGGACAAAGGTGGCAGTTAAAGTCTCCCATGACTAGCAGCGCATATGGCTGCCCCTTTTTCTGGAGTGTTGTTTCTTGACCCAGCCTATAATCCAGTGCAGCTACTAGTGGGGTATGGTTGCCCGCTATCTCGTTGTTATAGATGTTAAAAACAGTAAATCTTAACCCCTTCCCGAGGAACCGGACTGCCTGAATCCCATATGAGTTCCAATCTGGGGAAGACCAACTAGCCGGAAGGTCTAGATCTATGTAAATGGATAATCCACCCATCGCTCTCCCTGATCTGGTTTTTCGCGCGGGTACAAAGAAACACTTATACCCCTGTAAGTGATAGTTATTCACCGGGGCCCATGTCTCCTGCACACAGATTACATGGAATTTTCTGATGTAATCAAGCCACTCTTTGTTATTAAATTTGCCTGCCAAGCCTGCTGTATTCCAAGAGATCAATCTCAGTGCCTCACCACTCTGCTCTAATACCCCATGAGGCCTCGTTTGTATCTCCTGCTCTAACCCTTGCATATCCAGCCCATGTCCCCCTCCTATACATTCTATATCTATAACCCTAGGTCCAGCATGCACAGACTTCCCAACACAACTCGATGAAGTATGCTGAGCCAGGAGACTTTGCTCCTCCATCTCCTCTGCCAAAGCACCCTTTTCCCCGTCTCCCAGGGGGGCATTATCCGTTTGTCAATCCACCCCCTCAAGGCCATTCAAACAGTTAAACCGGTTGAAGGTGTGAAAGGGTGGCTCTGGTCGGCCAAATAATGGCCTGGGGTTTAATTCATGATGTCTCCCCCTCCGACCAACCCTCTCCCAGTTATCATGATTTTGGGACGGTTGCACAGGAGCAGGGATAAGGGGAAAAAAGAAAGACACGCAAAGGGTTTGAATGGTGGATTCCCTAGATCTATTCTTTCCTTGGCATATGTAAGAGACAGTGCCAGCGTCCCTGAAGCTCACCAATATGCAATCCCCTATTATGGATTTGTATGTTCTCCCCACCCATGGCGCCCTTCTTACCATTATAATTTTGTTATTTAAGTGTACCGGGAGGGGTCTATTTATGTTTAGCCACTTGATTACCCTACTCTTTAGGGAACAAAAATCCTCGGTTTCACCTACTTCAAGTGGAGGGACGCCCGCCATAACTACAGTGAAATCATTTGTCTCAGGGGGTAAATTGGGCCTACGTGGTCTAGGGGGAAGCTTCATTAGAGGAGTCAATGTAGTGCTGTCTGCGGGCTGTGCCAGGGGGACAGGGTCTACAGGGGGAATGGGCCTATTAGAATTAAGGGACTTAGTTTGTACAGGCTTAGTCCTCAAGGGTTGTGGGGGGGCCGCAGCATTCGCGGCCTGTAAGGGGGCTGGACTCATTACGCTATTTAAGGACTGATGGGGGACCAGTGGGGTAGGAATAGGCTCCGATTGCCTTCCCTGGTGACTAGCCGGGATTTTCATGCTACTTAATGTAGCCTCC
This sequence comes from Lissotriton vulgaris, assembly GCF_964263255.1. NCBI lineage: Eukaryota > Metazoa > Chordata > Amphibia > Caudata > Salamandridae > Lissotriton > Lissotriton vulgaris. The sequence goes on along the minus strand of NC_141689.1, from coordinate 1,886,169,010 downwards.
AGAATGGTAAGTCTAATCTCGACCTTTTTAATACTCTCACTGATTGGTAGTAATAGTGATCTGAGCAGGAATTCCAAGTTACCAAGCGGGGCAACAGAAAGGGGGACATTAGCAATATTATTTCCTGTGTCATTTGTCGGAACGGGGGCCAAGCCATCTTGAATAGTAGGTTTAGAGTGTGGATCGTCCGATAGTCTCACCGTCGGTATGGGGGGTTTTAAGGACCTCCCAAAGTCGGAGTTAGGGATTTTGGGTTTGTTTTTACCCTGGGCTCCCTTCGACTTCCTCCTGCGTTTATTAGGGGGGGGCCCATGTGCTCCTTGTGCGGTGGCTGGCTTGGGTTTAGCTTTCCTAGCTTTCAGAGCAGGAAGGGGTTGAGAGACTAGATCAATGGTCACCCTACTAGGGCTTGGGCTGATGGCTGGGGCTAGACTCATAGGTGGAACTGGTGGGGTGTTCGTACAATCTCTCAACAGGAGTGGGACATCATCTATTGGGGACAACTCCTCCCTAGGCGTGGTGGGGTATTCTCCAAGGGGTCTGTTTTTCAGGTTATCTATTGAGCGTCTCCGCTCTGCCCTTAGCCGGGTTAAGTCACTCTCCTTGTCCCCATCCCCCACAGCCCGGGGAAAATAGTTCTCTAAGGTCCTGTTTTTAACTCCTCCCTGCTTCATGGGGGTGCCCTCCCTTGCCGGGGACGGCATGTCAGTAGATGAGCGATTATAGTCAGTGAGGGGCTATAACAGCAAATTGGACCAAGGTTCAAATGACCAACACAAGAGGGTAGGCCCAGCCCGGCCTACTCCGGCCTATGACGGCCTTAGACGGTCCCGCCCTTTTCCCGGGCTTCTCCCGGCGTGCTCCCGCTCGCTCCCGCGAAGCGGTAGCACGGGTCGCCTTTAGGCGCACAAACTACGGGCTCATTGGCTATTAGGCGGGGGCGTGGCCAGCGGGGAGAGCAGCCCAGGTGTTGCAAATTGGGCTCGCAGGGACTCCTGGACACTGGAGTCCCTGCCTGAATACTCGCAGCCCCGCCGACACACTTGCCTGCCCCGCGCTCTCCTCAGAGTACTTTCCAGATAGTCAGCAGTCCTCCCTTCCGCTGAACACGAGCGCTCCGGGACCCGCGAAGCGGGTCCGGCGAGGCGCTGGATGAATCCTCACAGGGCAGCACAGGAAAATCCAAACAGGAACCAAGGGTCACTTGCACGGTCAGTAACAGGGTCCCAGGAAGCAGTGGGCAGGAAACGCTTTTAGTCCATAGGCGGGGGGCGTGGCCAGCGGGTAGAGCAGCCCAGGTGTTGCAAATTGGGCTCGCAGGGACTCCTGGACACTGGAGTCCCTGCCTGAATACTCGCAGCCCCGCCGACACACTTGCCTGCCCCGCGCTCTCCTCAGAGTACTTTCCAGATAGTCAGCAGTCCTCCCTTCCGCTGAACACGAGCGCTGCGGGACCTGCGAAGCGGGTCCGGCGAGGCGCTGGATGAATCCTCACAGGGCAGCACAGGAAAATCCAAACAGGAACCAAGGGTCACTTGCACGGTCAGTAACAGGGTCCCAGGAAGCAGTGGGCAGGAAACGCTTTTAGTCCGTAGGCGGGGGGGCGTGGCCAGCGGGGAGAGCAGCCCAGGTGTTGCAAATTGGGCTCGCATGGACTCCTGGACACTGGAGTCCCTGCCTGAATACTCGCAGCCCCGCCGACACACTTGCCTGCCCCGCGCTCTCCTCAGAGTACTTTCCAGATAGTCAGCAGTCCTCCCTTCCGCTGAACACGAGCGCTGCGGGACCCGCGAAGCTGGTCCGGCGAGGCGCTGGATGAATCCTCACAGGGCAGCACAGGAAAATCCAAACAGGAACCAAGGGTCACTTGCACGGTCAGTAACAAAGACTCATATGTTGCAACTTCAACATACAAGCCTCTATTTTGTGTAATTCGTTCTCACCAACATTAAAAGAAGGGTTAATGTTAATGTTAATGTTATGGGGATTTGTATAGCGCTCAGCTGCCCCAGCCAAGGGGCGTCCCGGCGCTGTTACCCTGCCATAATCTCAAAAGATATTGAAGACCAAACCACTCAACTTCTCAGCTGTCTAGTTCGCCCAATCCAACACACCGTTGCAATATTTCTCCTGGATTATTGAGATTGCCTCTATGAATATTTCTCCAAAACCCTTTTTCTCCTTTGTACTTCATGCACCTACCACTTTGATACCTGATACCTATGGGCATATTTATAAACCAGTTTGCCCTGTGTTTTCACCACGCAACATGGTACACGCATAACGCAAACTTTAAGTGAGATTTATGAAGCCACGCAAGGCGACTTTGAGTGACCCTGAATGGCTCAAACAATTTGTAGTAAAGAAACGCAGCACAAATTGCAGATTAACCAGAACTGGTAAACCTGGGAATGCACCCAAAAAGATACATCTTCCCATGAGAGGAGTAAGGAGGAGAAATATCTTTATTTTTCCTTGTTACTTCCTCTTTCTATGTGTGCTGCATCTTGCAGCACACATAGCTAAAGGAATATGCTTCTCAGGATTGTTTTTGTGCAGGAAGGTATCCCTCCTGCATGCAACACAGGCACATTTTCACCCTGGTGCAAGGGTGCCTGCAGTGGTACTATGTTTCCAGAAAGGAACCAGCACAAGGGAAACATCAGGAATGCATCATATTGCCTTTAATACAGCACATTCCTGCCCTTTCCCTTTGATGCAGTGCAGCACAGCAAGGTGGCTTGCTGCACTCCATGACATTCTCGTAAATTGTCACCCAGGTTCTTTCTGTGTGGCAATTCCTATCTGGTAGATTCTCTAAATTGTAGGAAAGTCATCCTTTTTTGCCCTGATTCCTCCCATTTTGTGAACGAGACTGGTGGTTACTAACTATAAAAATGCTCTGGGCTCTGCTAACCAGGACCAGTGGTCGGCCAAATAATGGCCTGGGGTTTAATTCATGATGTCTCCCCCTCCGACCAACCCTCTCCCAGTTATCATGATTTTGGGACGGTTGCACAGGAGCAGGGATAAGGGGAAAAAAGAAAGACACGCAAAGGGTTTGAATGGTGGATTCCCTAGATCTATTCTTTCCTTGGCATATGTAAGAGACAGTGCCAGCGTCCCTGAAGCTCACCAATATGCAATCCCCTATTATGGATTTGTATGTTCTCCCCACCCATGGCGCCCTTCTTACCATTATAATTTTGTTATTTAAGTGTACCGGGAGGGGTCTATTTATGTTTAGCCACTTGATTACCCTACTCTTTAGGGAACAAAAATCCTCGGTTTCACCTACTTCAAGTGGAGGGACGCCCGCCATAACTACAGTGAAATCATTTGTCTCAGGGGGTAAATTGGGCCTACGTGGTCTAGGGGGAAGCTTCATTAGAGGAGTCAATGTAGTGCTGTCTGCGGGCTGTGCCAGGGGGACAGGGTCTACAGGGGGAATGGGCCTATTAGAATTAAGGGACTTAGTTTGTACAGGCTTAGTCCTCAAGGGTTGTGGGGGGGCCGCAGCATTCGCGGCCTGTAAGGGGGCTGGACTCATTACGCTATTTAAGGACTGATGGGGGACCAGTGGGGTAGGAATAGGCTCCGATTGCCTTCCCTGGTGACTAGCCGGGATTTTCATGCTACTTAATGTAGCCTCCAGAATGGTAAGTCTAATCTCGACCTTTTTAATACTCTCACTGATTGGTAGTAATAGTGATCTGAGCAGGAATTCCAAGTTACCAAGCGGGGCAACAGAAAGGGGGACATTAGCAATATTATTTCCTGTGTCATTTGTCGGAACGGGGGCCAAGCCATCTTGAATAGTAGGTTTAGAGTGTGGATCGTCCGATAGTCTCACCGTCGGTATGGGGGGTTTTAAGGACCTCCCAAAGTCGGAGTTAGGGATTTTGGGTTTGTTTTTACCCTGGGCTCCCTTCGACTTCCTCCTGCGTTTATTAGGGGGGGGCCCATGTGCTCCTTGTGCGGTGGCTGGCTTGGGTTTAGCTTTCCTAGCTTTCAGAGCAGGAAGGGGTTGAGAGACTAGATCAATGGTCACCCTACTAGGGCTTGGGCTGATGGCTGGGGCTAGACTCATAGGTGGAACTGGTGGGGTGTTCGTACAATCTCTCAACAGGAGTGGGACATCATCTATTGGGGACAACTCCTCCCTAGGCGTGGTGGGGTATTCTCCAAGGGGTCTGTTTTTCAGGTTATCTATTGAGCGTCTCCGCTCTGCCCTTAGCCGGGTTAAGTCACTCTCCTTGTCCCCATCCCCCACAGCCCGGGGAAAATAGTTCTCTAAGGTCCTGTTTTTAACTCCTCCCTGCTTCATGGGGGTGCCCTCCCTTGCCGGGGACGGCATGTCAGTAGATGAGCGATTATAGTCAGTGAGGGGCTATAACAGCAAATTGGACCAAGGTTCAAATGACCAACACAAGAGGGTAGGCCCAGCCCGGCCTACTCCGGCCTATGACGGCCTTAGACGGTCCCGCCCTTTTCCCGGGCTTCTCCCGGCGTGCTCCCGCTCGCTCCCGCGAAGCGGTAGCACGGGTCGCCTTTAGGCGCACAAACTACGGGCTCATTGGCTATTAGGCGGGGGCGTGGCCAGCGGGGAGAGCAGCCCAGGTGTTGCAAATTGGGCTCGCAGGGACTCCTGGACACTGGAGTCCCTGCCTGAATACTCGCAGCCCCGCCGACACACTTGCCTGCCCCGCGCTCTCCTCAGAGTACTTTCCAGATAGTCAGCAGTCCTCCCTTCCGCTGAACACGAGCGCTCCGGGACCCGCGAAGCGGGTCCGGCGAGGCGCTGGATGAATCCTCACAGGGCAGCACAGGAAAATCCAAACAGGAACCAAGGGTCACTTGCACGGTCAGTAACAGGGTCCCAGGAAGCAGTGGGCAGGAAACGCTTTTAGTCCATAGGCGGGGGGCGTGGCCAGCGGGTAGAGCAGCCCAGGTGTTGCAAATTGGGCTCGCAGGGACTCCTGGACACTGGAGTCCCTGCCTGAATACTCGCAGCCCCGCCGACACACTTGCCTGCCCCGCGCTCTCCTCAGAGTACTTTCCAGATAGTCAGCAGTCCTCCCTTCCGCTGAACACGAGCGCTGCGGGACCTGCGAAGCGGGTCCGGCGAGGCGCTGGATGAATCCTCACAGGGCAGCACAGGAAAATCCAAACAGGAACCAAGGGTCACTTGCACGGTCAGTAACAGGGTCCCAGGAAGCAGTGGGCAGGAAACGCTTTTAGTCCGTAGGCGGGGGGGCGTGGCCAGCGGGGAGAGCAGCCCAGGTGTTGCAAATTGGGCTCGCATGGACTCCTGGACACTGGAGTCCCTGCCTGAATACTCGCAGCCCCGCCGACACACTTGCCTGCCCCGCGCTCTCCTCAGAGTACTTTCCAGATAGTCAGCAGTCCTCCCTTCCGCTGAACACGAGCGCTGCGGGACCCGCGAAGCTGGTCCGGCGAGGCGCTGGATGAATCCTCACAGGGCAGCACAGGAAAATCCAAACAGGAACCAAGGGTCACTTGCACGGTCAGTAACAAAGACTCATATGTTGCAACTTCAACATACAAGCCTCTATTTTGTGTAATTCGTTCTCACCAACATTAAAAGAAGGGTTAATGTTAATGTTAATGTTATGGGGATTTGTATAGCGCTCAGCTGCCCCAGCCAAGGGGCGTCCCGGCGCTGTTACCCTGCCATAATCTCAAAAGATATTGAAGACCAAACCACTCAACTTCTCAGCTGTCTAGTTCGCCCAATCCAACACACCGTTGCAATATTTCTCCTGGATTATTGAGATTGCCTCTATGAATATTTCTCCAAAACCCTTTTTCTCCTTTGTACTTCATGCACCTACCACTTTGATACCTGATACCTATGGGCATATTTATAAACCAGTTTGCCCTGTGTTTTCACCACGCAACATGGTACACGCATAACGCAAACTTTAAGTGAGATTTATGAAGCCACGCAAGGCGACTTTGAGTGACCCTGAATGGCTCAAACAATTTGTAGTAAAGAAACGCAGCACAAATTGCAGATTAACCAGAACTGGTAAACCTGGGAATGCACCCAAAAAGATACATCTTCCCATGAGAGGAGTAAGGAGGAGAAATATCTTTATTTTTCCTTGTTACTTCCTCTTTCTATGTGTGCTGCATCTTGCAGCACACATAGCTAAAGGAATATGCTTCTCAGGATTGTTTTTGTGCAGGAAGGTATCCCTCCTGCATGCAACACAGGCACATTTTCACCCTGGTGCAAGGGTGCCTGCAGTGGTACTATGTTTCCAGAAAGGAACCAGCACAAGGGAAACATCAGGAATGCATCATATTGCCTTTAATACAGCACATTCCTGCCCTTTCCCTTTGATGCAGTGCAGCACAGCAAGGTGGCTTGCTGCACTCCATGACATTCTCGTAAATTGTCACCCAGGTTCTTTCTGTGTGGCAATTCCTATCTGGTAGATTCTCTAAATTGTAGGAAAGTCATCCTTTTTTGCCCTGATTCCTCCCATTTTGTGAACGAGACTGGTGGTTACTAACTATAAAAATGCTCTGGGCTCTGCTAACCAGGACCAGGGTCAGTGCTCTGTCCTCTAAAGGTATACGGTAATTCATATAATTTTAATTGGCAAAGACAACCTACCTGTAAGTCCCTGGCACGTGGTTGGGCATTTAGGTTTAGAGACCTAAGTGGACTTTTTGCACTCAAGTGTTCACTGCTGTGGGGTTTGTGTTATTTTAAAACCAGGCCTGCCTTGTAGACTGGTTTTAAAATAACTATATCCAAATTCGAATTTGGGATTAAAAGTACTTCCAAGGTCCTAAACGACCATTTTATCACATAAGTCACCGCTAAGATCTGCTGTATATGCCCCAGGTGTACGGTGCCTTGTTATAAAAAGCAGGGACAATATAAAATATGTTTTGTATGTCCTGGTAAGGAAAAAAAAACAAAGTCGTTTTTCCCTTTTGAAATGTTTCTAGCCCCATAGGCTAATATTGGAAGGCTTTTTAAATGTAATAAGTTCTAACTTGTGATTGGAGTTAGCTAGACATGTCATTCAAAGTATCAAACTTATAACAAATGGTTATAATAAATACACCAACTTGCCAAGGTCTAAATTATTATGCCTACTACAGGTGAGAAGTTTTTTAAATTAAGTACCTAAAGTTACCTAAAACAGCCCAATAGAAGCCTCTTCTGAGTGGTCCACCTTTTACAGCCTGAGCCAAGCAGCTACCTGAGCAGGTGCAAAGATGCCTGGGGCTGAAACAATTCAGCCATTTGGTGGGAATAGATGTGCTTCCTGGAGAAACAAAGGAGGGCAAGGGTTCTGGGAATGTAAGATGGACTTCATAGGCACAAGAACAGATGTCAGATGTCCTAGACCAGACCCCATATTCCTTGATCCCCAGCAAGATGGGAGCCCTTCTAATTAGATTAGGAGAGGGGTGGGAAGGGGAGTGTAGTCAGATGTTAGCCACCCATCTGGACCTGAAGATCACCATGAAGAAATCAGGTCATACCACTTAATATCCCAACCCCTTCACCGACCAAGGTGGATGGAGAGGACCTAGCCAAGACGGAAGTGTTTGCCTATCTAGAAGTACTATCGGATACAATGGAAGGTAAGGCAGTGGCATCAAGAGCAGACTGGAAAGGGGCGACCACTCGGTCCCCCCGAACGTATGGTTGGGTGCCCCGATCCTCCCTGGAAACCATTTTGGGCGGGGCGTGTCTCGGCTGGTATGCCCGAAGCGGCGTAGCCGGGGCGCGCCTTTTCCCGCCCAAGAGGGGTTGTCCTAGACACCTACACCGATGACCACGCCCAGTAGGCGTACCGGAGGAGGGTACACGCCCTCCTGCAGAAGAATAAATAGAACAGGAATCCGAAGAAGCGTCCTCTTGTTCCTGTGCTCTGAAGGCTGCACCCACTCGTTGCTCGTGAGCCCTCGACGGAACAAGCAGCAATTTTGAGAACTTGTAATCTTGTTGTTTCTCTTTCAGTTATTTGGAGTCGGAGAGTCCAGGACCTCGTGGATCGACTAGGAGCAGAATACTCGAAACCATGGCTGGCAAGAAAGCAGGAAAGGGTTCCGAGACGGATAAGGTGCTACGCCTGTTGGCAAACCGGATGGCTTGCATGGAGCGGAAACTCGGACAAGTTCCATCGATCGGTCGAGGTTTGGTGGAGGTCAAAAAACAACTGGCTGCACTGAGCAATCCTGGTAACCCTAAGAAGGTAATAGGCCCGGCCTTGCCGGGAATCGTCCCCGAGGGTAGAGGGAAGCGGGTCAAGAAGAGGGTGGTTTCAGGGGAGGTTCCGGTCCCTGAGGTACCCCCGGCCACCCCTGTCACACCAGCAGACGACCCGGTACCAATCCCAGACGCGAGTCAACCGATCCCGGTAGTGATTACCCCCGCTAACGATGAAGATATGCCTCCTGAATTGGCCACCCAGTTGGCCTCATGGCTCAATAAAAAGGTAGGGGGTGCCAAGGCGCCCGGAGACACGGCCGAAGAGGCCAAGCTACTAATCCAGCAATTGCGACAGTCGAAAGATGCCGCAAAGGCGAATCTTCCTCTTGTTTACCCACAGGTGACACCGGTAGGACCTGCAGTTGGTCTCGAGAAAACGGCGGGAACAACGACCGAACCGGGTAAGCTCGCTTTGCCAATGGCGGGGGAGAGCTCATTACCCTCAAGGCGGGAGAGGGTGGCACAGCACATCCCTATGGCCACAAAAGAGTTAATATGGGGACACAAATATGTCAATATGTTTTCATTATTAACTGACCATCGCGAGATGGAATATGCTAAAACCCAGAAAGATTTGTGGCACCCGAGCGTATGGCGCGCCAAGATGGCGGAATTCAGGGTGGATGAAACGATAACGAATTGGGCGAAGGCCTTTGCAATATTTACTGCAGTTATGGGGGAACGTAAACCCGAGGTGTTAACTAAACTGTCTTGCTATCAAACTCGTATTATGGATTTTTATGCAATGTATGAGGGAGAGGAATGGAAAGGTTATGACATGAAATTCCGAAAAGCGAAAGAATATGATGCCTCTCTGACATGGGACTGCCTCGACTCGGTCTCATGGCATAAGCAGCTCCTGCCGGGGGCGGCAGGTACATCCTCGCCGGGCGGGAGTGGGTCGGGGGTCTTCCGCCAAAAGCCCGCGGTGCCCTTTCGAGCAGGCGCCGGTGTCGATCACCAGCCGAAAACCGGCGGGAATGGCGGCAAGCCTGTTTGGGCTTCAATCGAGGCAACTGTAACGGACCGCAAGGAACATGTAGGTTCAAGCATGTGTGTGCGGGCTCTGGGAATTCCTCACACCCGGAGAGTTCATGTAGATCGAAAAATAACGGGGCGGGAGGAAAGTGAGGGTCCAAGCAGGAGTAAGGTAGAATGTTGTGACAAATTGCCTACACCCGTTGATCTCATGGCTATGACTCCTTGGTTAAACAAATACCCTGATCATGTCTCCGCTGGGGTGTTGAGGAAGGGATTCTTGCACGGCTTCCACATCCCGGTGGGGGATTTTCGAGGGGACTCCTTTTGTAAAAACCAGTCATCGGCGCAACATAATCCAAGTGTGGTAGAGAGAAAAATTGCAAAAGAAGTCAGCTTAGGGCGAGTGGCAGGGCCTTTTCATCGCCCACCGGTGGCGGATTTCATCTGTTCCCCGTTAGGGGTTGTCCCGAAGAAAGACCCAGGGGAGTTTAGGCTTATTCATAACCTGTCTGCTCCAAGGGGTTCCTCGGTGAACGAGGCCATTGACCCAGAAGTCTGTTCGGTGCGGTACGCATCATTCGATGAGGCCGTGGCCATGCTTAATCGCCTGGGCTCCGGGGCGCTGATGGCGAAATCAGATATCGAGTCGGCGTTCCGGTTGCTCCCGGTACACCCGCAGGATCAGCGTTTGCTAGGTTTTGCATTCCAAGGGAGTTATTACATGGATAAATGCATGCCTATGGGTTGCTCCATTTCTTGTGCCTATTTTGAAATGTTCAGTTGTTTTTAGAGTGGGCATTCACCGAGGCCACAGGGCATAGGCATGTTATGCATTATCTCGATGACTTCCTGTTTTTGAGGGCAGCCGGCGATACGAAATGTGCGCAGGCGCTGCACGATTTCTGCATCCTCATGAGGGAGTTTGGAGTCCCATTGGCACCGGGTAAGACGGTTGGACCATCTACTTCACTGGAGTTTCTGGGAATTGAGCTCGATTCCGTGGAGGGATGTTTCCGTTTGCCGATGGGTAAGGTGGCGAAATTTAGGGCTTCCCTGAAGCTATGCCTTGGTAAGGAGAAAGTGACCCTGCACCAGTTGCAGCAAACAGTGGGTCAGCTTAACTTTGCCTTGAGAGTGATACCTATGGCCCGCCACTTCTCACGCTCTATTGCACAAGCTATGGTTGGTCTCAAAGAAGGACACCACCGTACGAGACTGTCTGCAGAGGTTCGCCAGGATATGCGCATTTGGTTGGCATTTCTGGCGGACTTCAACGGTCGAGTAGTGTGGAACAAGCCGCCAGCGTCTTCAGATGAGCTAGGTCTGTGGACTGACTCGGCGGGGAGCGTGGGATTTGGCGCCATTTTTGGTAATCGATGGTCGGCGCAAACATGGCCGGCGTGGTGGCACTCCAGTGGTCTCACAAGTAACATTGGGTTCCTGGAGCTATTCCCCATTTTGGTTGCTCTGATGGCATGGCCAGACGATTTCAGAGACCGCTCAGTGGTGTTTTGGTCTGATAATATGACTGTTGTCGAATGCATTAACCAGCAGGCAGCACGCTGCAAATGGATCTTGAGATTGTTGAAAGAAGTTGTGCTGCTTTGCATGAGACTGAATGTACAGTTCAGGGCAACACATGTGCCGGGTGTACTGAATCATGCGGCTGATGCACTCTCTCGTTCACATATGCAGGCGTTCAGGGGTTATCTACCTACAGCGGACCTAGTGGCGGCACCATTCCCCGAAGCACTTTGGCTAATCGGTGCCCCGGATTACAAGACCTCGTGGCAGCAAGCTTAGCCCCCAGGACAAGGAAGGCATACGAAGGAGTGTTTCGTTCCTATTGTACATTTTTGGGTCCGACAGGGAATCAGAGCTGGGGTCAGGAGGAATCCTTCCTGGGGTTCCTGGTAGCACTGCACAGGGAAGGCCGATCAGCGGCAACGGCCAATAGGCATAGGGCGGCCATTTCATTCATGGCGCAGGTGCATGGCATAAAAGACCCAACAGGTTCCTTTTTGGTGAAAAAAGCCCTTCGCGGCTGGCAGCGCCTCGAGGGTCGCAAGCAAGATGAAAGGCGCCCGATTGGCTTAGATAGGTTGTCCCTACTCATAGCGAAACTAGACAAGACCTGCTCCTCCCAATTCGAAGCAGTTCTGTTCCGGGCAGCTTTCGCATTAGCGTTCCATGGGGCTATGCGGGTGAGCGAACTGGTCGCAAGGAATAAGAAAGACGTTGAGGGAGGCTTGTGCAGGGATCACGTCCAAATTAGGGATGATTCGATGGTGGTCACGATAGCCAGGTCCAAGACCGACCAAGGGGCTATGGGAATTAGTGTTGTTGTGCAGCGTGCGCGAGGGTCCCCCACGTGCCCGTTAATGTGTATAGAGGAATACTTGGCACTAAGGGCGGCTACATGGGGGGGGGAGTTTGCTGAGGCACAAGGATGGCACCCCACTGACGAGGTTTCAGTTCCAAAGGGTGCTAGCACTGACAATCGCTGCGGCGGGCATGGACCCGTGCGATTTTGGGACCCACTCCTTTAGGATAGGGGCTGCTACGGAGGCTACAGCCAGGGGTCAGAGTGCGGACGAAGTGAAACAGTTGGGGCGATGGTCCTCGAATTGCTTCAAAAGGTATGTGTGATTGCACATGTTGTAAAGATCAATTGACATGCACTCACACTTCTTGTCTTTTGTTTTAATTACAGTTTCGCGAGCCTGTCACGCGGGGCGGAATTTGCAGTCGACCCAGTAGCAGGAGACCAGCGGTCATGGATCACCGTCTAGAGAGAGAGTGGTATGGGTCGTGGGCCACTCATACGTGAGGCGCGCCGGGGACGTATTCAAAGCAGGTAACGCGACTCGCGCAGCTGGGGAATACGGGTACAGAGTGTCCTTCCATGGGAAGGGCGGGCTCTGTTTTGACCAATTGGAGTCATTTGCTGAGGGTCTCTTAGGGCGGCAAAGGTCACCGCCATCTGTACTCATAGTACACCTGGGGGGCAATGACTTGGTGACACTGGGTAGACGAGTGTTGTTTGAACAAGTTTTGTCTGCTGTTAGCTGGTTGGCAAAAAGAATCCCGGGGTGCACGATTGCCTGGTCCCACATGATTCCCAGGAAAGTATGACGGGGGGGCCTTTCGGTGTCAGCACTGAACCATTCGGTGAAGAGGGTAAACAATAAAATTGGTAGATTGTTTCGCTCTGCGCAGTTGCATAGCATTCCTCATGGGTGTATTCGGGGTGATCACATGTATCTGAATGATGGGGTTCACCTGTCCCGGGAGGGGAATGATTTACTCATAGGAGACTTCATAGCATGGCTAAGGGGTTTGAGGAAGCATGACCTTTAGGAGGAGTTGGGGGGGCCGGATAGTCGGTCAACTATCCGGCCTGTGGCGGTAAGGTCATGATCGGTGAGCAGTAATTTCAAGGTCCCTAGAGGGGGGCGCCACCCAGAATGGATGGGAGCGCCCGGGGGGAGGCGGCCATTGGCCCCTCCCACGGGGAGGCGGCACCCACTAAGGATGGGTCGCCTAAGGGGAGACGGCCATAGGCCCCTCCCAGGGGAGGAGGCGGCTATATGCCCCTCCTACTAATTTCCCGGGGGCCGGATATCCGCGACGGCAGATAGAGAGTGTGGGGATGGGGGGGAGTCCACGCTGTCCTTCCTACAGATACCTCACACAGGAACTCGGACGACCTTTAAGATGGCGTCGAGTGGAAAGGGGGCCCCCACCACGACAAGGGAAATTACAGTTGGCAATGAGGGTACAGTCCTCTGCGCATGCGCCACTCACACCGTGAGGGCAAGAGTTTTGGTAGTAGGGATCTGACACCGGTTAAGACCTTGCCGTTGGCCCTTAATGCTAGGATGTACAATTTTAATTTAGAATGTATGCATTTGCAGGATGTTAGACTCGGCTAGGAAACCTTTGTATTAGAGATCTGTTAAGGTTAGCCAAAGAACATGTCTTCATCGAAATGTAATAAATGTAAAATTGTACATGATTATGAAACTTTTATTTAATGTTTTAAATTTTGTTTCATATTTTAAAAATACGGCCGGGAGGGTGACTCCCTGCCGCCTTCCAAAAGTTCAAGCCTGCGTCCGACTTCCCATCCTTGGGGATTGTGTTGGGAGGGGGTTGTAGGAGAGTAGGGTCTGCAATCCTATGATCACCCAGATTTTTTGCTTTTGTTTCACTGGTTTACGACTTTCTCTGGCTGTGGGCCTGCCAATCAGACCCACAGCCTGGCTGTTCTCTCTCTAAATTACAACATGTACCCTAGGTGCATTACCAATTGGTACTGGGCCACCTTGTCAGACCCTGTAACTCAGGGCATAGGTGTACCCAGGGCCTACCAGGGGCTGAAGCATGTATTATGCCACCCCTGGCTGGCCTCCTAAATTTGACACAACTGGCTGCATGACAGCTGGGGCAAAGTCGTGTAATCACCCTTTGCTGTAGATATAGTATACCTATATCTAACCCTGAAAATGGACACACAGATTCCTATCAGTCACTCCTATGGCAGGCCTTGACAATCCTGAAGGCAGAGTGCTTGGAATCATGTGAGATGGTGCTCTGGCATGAGCTGAGCCTGTCTGCAGCTTGCGGAACCATGTCCTAATAGCTGTTCCATGATAACGCATACCATATACTCTTAAGTGCATTATAATCCTCGCGGTTAAATGCTATCTTTGGTATTGCTTTATCAAAACATGTCGAGTAAGGTGTCATACGAATTGGAATACTAACCCCTCGCCAATTCTGGCGACGGGGTTAGCATTCCACCCTTCTAGAGGGACACGACATGTATGTAACTGTGAACCCCGGTTAAAGTTAAACGAAGCCTCAGCTCCACAAAATGGATGCTGCCACCACAGACACGAGTCTGACCCCCTGCAGCTGGGAGTCCTTCCAGCGAGGGGAGCCTGGACAAAGGGTTTCCTGTCGAGGGCGGTGCTAGCACCGTCCCAGACAGGGTTTTGTGTATCCTGGGTAGGCAGGGCTTTACAGGAAGGTGACTGCTGAGTGGCACCCCGGTGCTCACTACGCATAGGCCGGTCAGAACCAGTTCCAGGGGCACACCAGCCCCTGGCCTGGGGGAAGTCCGGCATGGGAGAGGGGTGTAACCACCCCCCTCCTAGTCCCACCCATAGGCAGGACCTAGTCACCGGGTCAGCCCCTTTTCTTAGTATAAAGATAGGAGCGGGCCCCCTGTTCAAATTAGATCATCTTTGGAATCAAGACACGACTTTCTGCGAAAGGACATCAAGATTTCTTCTTCAAGATTCTCCCTTGTGGCTAAGGAGTAGTCACCCTGCATCCGCAGGCACCATCAAGAACACTGCGGTGTGCTGCAAGTCCTTCCTCAGGAATCCGACGACCCAGCACGACGAGACCCGGCTTCCCTGGCACCTCTGACCTCTACTCACCTCTGCAGCCAAGCTGAGAACTGTGAGTGCGACGAGACCTCGAGGGATCGACGATCGCCAAGACTGCACGACTTCTTCACAACAAGCCCGCCGAGTGTCCCTCTGGTGAGTGCTTTGGGGTCCGAGAAGCCCCGACCCTGAGCAGCTCCAGCACCGAAGATCAGCCCTCCAGCATCTCCACGATCTGCGTGGGGCCCTTCTGCTTTTTGCTGCTCACCGCGCTGTTTGGCTACTAGCCCGCTGGCTTGTGGCCTTCTTCACGACGCCCGACGACATCACTGCTGCTGGTCTGGTTGCTCCAGACCGACCCTTGCTTCCTTCTTCAAGAGAGGCACCCCGGACCCTCCTGGTCCACTCCAGACGCCATTTTGAGTCCACTGCGTGGGCTTGAATTTGCCAAGGCTTTGTTGCCCAATCCTGGGTCCAGCGACGCCGACAGCTTCATCCATCGTGGGACAGCTCACTCCTCCATCCTGGTCGCCGACAACGCCTCCTGGTCCGTGAGATCTGCAGAGCACAGCGTCACCCACTCACCCACTCACCTAGTCGAGGTGACTACCATCCGGTGCCCTCCTGGTGCCACCTGACTACTGGCTAGTAGTCACGAACTTGGTCCCCTCTGCTTTCAGGTGTCATCCATCTTCAAGATCCAGGCTTGGATCACTTCGAACTCTCTTCACTGGTCGCCTGCCAGCATCTTTCTTCCAGGCTCCTGGTCCGTCTACGAGGATTCCCGACGTCTTTTGAGACCTATGCAGCTGCAGCCCCTGGGCTAGGTAACTTCGGCATTTCGGTGCCCCAGCATAGCCTCACTATCCAAGGGTCAGAATCCACTTTGGTTTTCCTCCTACCAGGTCGGGTTCGCCCGAGAACACTAACTCTGTGAAATCTAGCTACCATAGACTTTGCCCCGCATCACGCGTGAGAGTGCACACTCTGAAACCGAGTCCCCTGGGTCTCCTAGAAGTAATCTAACGATTCTATAGTCAAGTCCTAGCGATTCCAAAGCCTATTAGTACTGTACTTACCTGCTAGTAATTTCGCATTCCACTTTCAGAGTATATGGTTTTCCGTGCCCCTCGGGCATTTGTATATACTGTGCTAACTTAAGTATTTTCGTAAGAGTTTTGTTTTGTGCTTAGTACCCTGTCCTCATAAAGAGTACAGGGCTGTTGTGATTTTAATAAATACACAGTTTATTTTCATAACACTTGTGTGGTGTCCTTTCACTTGGTGTTCAAGGGGTATATGTGTGGTATAACAGCTGGCTTAACACGCCCTCTCGAGTCTTTAGCCTTAGACTTCTCGTATCCACGCTACTAGGATAGCTGGTCTATAAGGTTGACTTACAACCAATCATCAATAAGGGTTGCTGGACTGATACATAGTGTTCACTAGAATAGTGAGCACTGCATATCAGGCCACCTTCTCACATTGGTGAGCAGCGGTTGGGATTTGAGCTTGCTGTTGTTTTACCACATGTATCCTAAGAATATCTTGTTGAAAGATCACATAAGTACTTCAGGTACATATAACTTAGCTTAGAATACTCTGAGTTCTACTGAACCAGCTGTTGCAGCTCCTCAAGGCTTAGCACACCTTGGCTGCAACTCTTAGCAAGGGATCAGTAGGCAAACACATAGTGTAGGTAGGTGCATCACTTACACCACACTAGAAGCATGTCTAACCACGGAGAGTCTACTGAGACCCCTCTGGTGGTTGAGGACCCTCCACAGGCCTCTTCTAGATATGCAGCCCTTAGCTTCCAGGAGATGAGACAAGTGTGTACCTCCAGGAAGCTAAAACAGGGGTCTAACCCCACAATCCCATTTCTGATTGGTCTCTTAGAGACTTATGATGCTAGAAAGGCGGAGAAAACTCTTAGCTCTTCTCATCCAGAAGGGGGCATGCCAGCCCTAGAAGGAACCAGGGGTGACCCAGATCTCATCCATCTCTCAGGTGAGGAGGATGATGATCAGGAGACATCTGGGGATGAGGCAGACAAAGGTCCAGAAGTAGTTAGTCAGCTAACTAGGGACAACTTAAGCAGGCATGAGAATGGTACTAGGAGAGCCCTGGGACCCCTCTCAGGCCAGCTTAACATTGGGAATGGACGAGTTAGGTCTCTATCAAGAGGCTCTGGCAGATCCCTTCAAACCAATGGCTCTCACCACTCTTCTCAGAAAGGGATGACTTCCCCTCAGAGGAGAGTGTATGAAGCTAAAGAAAGAGCAGTCAATCTGAGGATTGAAAGAGAAGAACTTGCCCTGGCCAAAGAGAGACTTGCCTTTGCTAGAGAGCAACAGTTAAGTGGGGTAGTCCCCACTGGTGGCAGCATTATACCTAGCAATAGGGAAAGGAGTTTTGATACAAAGCACCTGAATAAGATAGTGCCCCCCTTTAAACAAGGGGATGACATCCACAAATGGATAACTGCTTTGGAGAGGGCCTGCACTGTGCAGGGTGTTCCCCAAAGTCAGTGGGCAGCTATCTTGTGGCTCTCCTTTGAAGGTAAAGGAAGAGATAAGCTCCTCACTACTAGAGTTGAGGATGCTAACAATTACCAAGTCCTGAAGAATACACTGATTGATGGGTTTGGCCTAACCACTGAGCAGTACAGGTTGCTGATCAGGGATACCCAGAAAACTCAGTCTCAGGATTGGTCTGATTTTGTAGATTGTGCCACTAAGGCTTTGGAGGGCTGGTTGCTGGGCAGTAAGGTTACTGATTATACAGGATTGTACAATTTGATCATGAGAGAACAAATTTCAAACAACTGTCAGAACCAGTTGTTGCATCAGCATCTTGTTGAATCAGATCTGACCTCTCCCCAAGAATTGGGAAAGAAGGCAGACAGATGGGTCAGAACAAGAGTTAAGCAGAACCAGGGCCAGAATCAAGGTGGTCAGAAGAAAGCAGACCAGAAGGGTAAAGATTCTAAGGGGGAACAAAATGACCAGAAGTCTTCGACAGGTCCCCAACAACCCAAAGAGGGTGGGGGTCAGGCTCCCCAGAAAAAGAAGAATCAAGAAGGCCAATCTAAAAGGTGGTGCCAATACTGCAAAAGTAAAACTCACTGGTTTAGTGAGTGCACCAAGAAAGAGGAGGGCAGACTCCTGCCACTGCAGCCCCTAAGGCACCTGTGCCCCCTAGTACAGTCAGCAGTGGTAGTGCACCTCCCAAGGGTTTAGTTGGGTTAACCTTGGGTTCTGAGGGGTATGACAACTTAGTTGGCACACTCACTCAGGCTGTCCTTGTCTGTACAGGGGATGTGGATATATCCCCTGATATAAGTCCCAATACTTTGGGCAAATACAGGCAGACACCTTTAATAAATGGAAAAATGGCTCAGGCCTATAGGGACACTTGTGCCAGTGTCACAATGGTGACACCTAACTTTGTGGACCCTGGACAGATCATGCCAGGTACAGATTTCCTGGTGACCAATGCAAGCAATGTCACTACCAGTCATAGTATGGCAATTGTTGCTTTCTCCTGGGGAGGGGTAAATGGCCAGAAGAAGGTTGTTGTTAGTTCAGACCTCCCAGTAGATTGTTTGTTGGGCAATGATTTGGAGTCATCACAATGGTCAGAAGTGGAGCAGAGGACTCACATGGAGATGTTAGGCTTGCCAGCACATGTGTTTGCTGTGACTAGGTCACAGGCCAGAAGATGCCCCACTGAACAGGTGCTGGATCCTGGAACAATGGACCAGACACCCTCCAAGAAGAAGAGCAGTAGGGTTAAGGCATTGCCTTCCCCCTTGCCCCAGGTTGTGGATCAAGTCTCAGAGGAGGCTGACCTACAGGAATTGAGGGAAACTGAGCCTAAAGAGTTCGAACTTGATCAAGTTGAATTTCTGGGTTCAGGTGGCCCCTCAAGGGAAGACCTGGGGAAGGACCAGTTAGACTGCCCCTCTCTTGAACCCCTCAGACAGCAGGCTGCTGCTGAGGCTGCTGGGAACGCCACAGGTACCCACAAGGTATACTGGGAAGATGGACTCCTGTACACTGAGGCAAGAGACCCCAAGCCTGGCATGGCCAGGAGGCTGGTCATCCCCTTGTCTCAGAGAGGTTTCCTCCTTACCTTGGCCCATGAGATTCCCTTAGCAGGTCACTTAGGCCAGACAAAGACTTGGGACAGGATTGTCTCACACTTTCACTGGCCTCACATGAATGAGGATACCAAGGAGTTTTGTCGCTCCTGTGTCACTTGCCAAGCCAGTGGTAAGTCAGGTGGCACAACAAAGGCCCCCCTTATACCAATGCCTGTGGTGGGGGTGCCCTTTGAAAGAGTGGGGATTGACATTGTTGGTCCAATGGAACCCCAGACAGCATCAGGGCACAAGTTTATACTGGTGGTAGTGGATCATGCCACCAGGTATCCTGAAGCTATTCCACTTAGGACCACTACAGCACCTGTAGTGGCAAGGGCCCTAGTTGGAGTGTTCTCCAGAGTGGGCTTCCCTAAGGAGGTTGTCTCTGACAGAGGTGCAAACTTCATGTCAAGCTACTTAACTGCTATGTGGAAGGAATGTGGTGTCAACTACAAGTTCACCACACCCTATCACCCACAATGCAATGGGCTTGTTGAAAGGTTCAACAGGACCCTAAAAGGGATGATTCATGGACTACCTGAAAAGCTCAGGCGTAGATGGGATGTCCTGATTCCCTGTCTTCTGTTTGCTTACAGAGAGGTCCCACAGAAGGGGGTTGGCTACAGCCCTTTTGAACTTTTGTATGGGCATCCTGTAAGAGGACCCCTGTGCTTGGTGAAGGAAGGATGGGAGAGACCTCTCAAAAAGCCTGCAACCAACATAGTGGACTATGTACTTGGTCTCCGCTCCAGGATGGCTAAGTATATGGAGAAGGCATCTGAAAACCTTAAGGCCAGTCAAGAACTTCAAAAAGCTTGGCATGACCAAAAGGCTGTCCTGACTGTTTACCAGCCTGGACAGAAGGTGTGGGTGTTGGAGCCAGTGGCCCCAGCAGCACTCAAAGACAAATGGTCTGGGCCCCACACAATTCTTGAGCAAAAGGGAGAGGTCACCTACCTGGTGGACCTTGGAACTCCCAGGAGCCCCCACAGGGTACTCCATGTCAACAGGCTCAAAGCATATGTCGACAGGAAGGACATGAGCTTGCTCATGGCCATAGATGAGGGACAGGAGGAAGAGAGTGACCCTCTCCCAGACCTGCTCACTCAGAATCCTGATGATGGGTCAGTAGATGGTGTTGTCTTTTGTGGCAGCCTCTCTGAGCATCAACAGAAAGACTGTAAACAGGTTCTTCAGTCTTTCAGACATATGTTCTCTCTGACACCCAGTCAGACCAATTGGTGTACCCATGAGGTTGACACTGGAGACAGTCTGCCAGTCAAGAGTAAAATCTACAGGCAGCCTGATCATGTTAGAGACTGCATCAAAACTGAAGTGCAGAAAATGTTGGAGTTGGGAGTCATTGAACCCTCAGATAGCCCCTGGGCTAGTCCAGTAGTTCTAGTGCCAAAGCCTCACACCCAGGGTGGTAAGAAAGAGATGAGGTTTTGCGTAGACTACAGAGGTCTCAATGCAGTCACTAAGACTGATGCCCACCCAATACCAAGGGAAGATGAACTTATAGATAGATTGGCTTCTGCCAACTACTTAAGTACATTTGACCTGACAGCTGGGTATTGGCAAATCAGGTTAGCTGAGGATGCCAAGCCCAAGCCAGCATTTTCAACCCCTGGTGGGCATTATCAATTTGTGGTAATGCCCTTTGGTCTGAAAAATGCACCTGCCACCTTCCAAAGGTTGGTGAATCATGTCCTCACTGGGCTGGATGACTTCTGTGCAGCATATCCTGATGATATTGCTGTCTTTAGCTCCACCTGGGAGGATCACCTGGTCCACCTGAGGAAAGTGTTAGAGGCTCTGCAAGCAGCAGGCCTCACTATCAAGGCCACCAAGTGCCAGATAGGGCAGACACAGGTTGTATACCTGGGCCACCTTGTAGGTGGAGGCCAGGTTCAGCCACTGGAGAGCAAAATACAGTCA
The DNA here is from genome assembly GCF_964263255.1 of Lissotriton vulgaris. NCBI lineage: Eukaryota > Metazoa > Chordata > Amphibia > Caudata > Salamandridae > Lissotriton > Lissotriton vulgaris. Next base: position 1,886,148,279 of record NC_141689.1, on the reverse strand, counting down.
ATCAGGGACTGGGCTCCTCCAACCACCCAGACTCAGGTTCGAGCTTTCTTGGGCCTGACTGGTTACTACAGAAAGTTTGTCAGGAACTATGGATCAATTGTGACTCCATTAAATGAACTGACAAGTAAGAAAATGCCAAAAAAGGTTCAGTGGACAGCAGGCTGTCAAAAAGCATTCGATGACCTAAAGCAGGCCATGTGCACAGCACCTATCCTCAAGAGTCCAGACTACTCCAAACCATTCATTGTCCAAACAGATGCTTCTCAGTTGGGTGTGGGAGCTGTTCTATCTCAACTGAATTTTGATGGTCAAGACCAGCCCATTGCTTTTATAAGCAGAAGGCTGACCCCCAGAGAGAAGAATTGGTCAACTATTGAGAGGGAGGCCTTTGCTGTGGTTTGGGCCCTGAAGAAGCTGAGGCCATACTTGTTTGGCACTCACTTCAAGATTCAGACCGACCATAAGCCCCTCTTGTGGCTAAATCAGATGAAGGGTGAAAACCCCAAACTGCTTAGGTGGTCCATTTCCCTACAGGGGATGGACTTTACAGTGGAACATAGACCTGGTACTGATCATGGCAATGCCGATGGGCTCTCCAGATATTTCCACTTAGAACAAGAAGACTCACCTGGTCAAGGTTAGCTTATTGTCCCAAAGTTTGGGGGGGGGGTCATGTAGGAGAGTAGGGTCTGCAATCCTATGATCACCCAGATTTTTTGCTTTTGTTTCACTGGTTTACGACTTTCTCTGGCTGTGGGCCTGCCAATCAGACCCACAGCCTGGCTGTTCTCTCTCTAAATTACAACATGTACCCTAGGTGCATTACCAATTGGTACTGGGCCACCTTGTCAGACCCTGTAACTCAGGGCATAGGTGTACCCAGGGCCTACCAGGGGCTGAAGCATGTATTATGCCACCCCTGGCTGGCCTCCTAAATTTGACACAACTTGCTGCATGACAGCTGGGGCAAAGTCGTGTAATCACCCTTTGCTGTAGATATAGTATACCTATATCTAACCCTAAAAATGGACACACAGATTCCTATCAGTCACTCCTATGGCAGGCCTTGACAATCCTGAAGGCAGAGTGCTTGGAATCGTGTGAGATGGTGCTCTGGCATGAGCTGAGCCTGTCTGCAGCTTGCGGAACCATGTCCTAATAGCTGTTCCATGATAACGCATACCATATACTCTTAAGTGCATTATAATCCTCGCGGTTAAATGCTATCTTTGGTATTGCTTTATCAAAACATGTCGAGTAAGGTGTCATACGAATTGGAATACTAACCCCTCGCCAATTCTGGCGACGGGGTTAGCATTCCACCCTTCTAGAGGGACACGACATGTATGTAACTGTGAACCCCGGTTAAAGTTAAACGAAGCCTCAGCTCCACAAAATGGATGCTGCCACCACAGACACGAGTCTGACCCCCTGCAGCTGGGAGTCCTTCCAGTGAGGGGAGCCTGGACAAAGGGTTTCCTGTCGAGGGCGGTGCTAGCACCGTCCCAGACAGGGTTTTGTGTATCCTTAGTAGGCAGGGCTTTACAGGAAGGTGACTGCTGAGTGGCACCCCGGTGCTCACTACGCATAGGCCGGTCAGAACCAGTTCCAGGGGCACACCAGCCCCTGGCCTGGGGGAAGTCCGGCATGGGAGAGGGGTGTAACCACCCCCCTCCTAGTCCCACCCATAGGCAGGACCTAGTCACCGGGTCAGCCCCTTTTCTTAGTATAAAGATAGGAGCGGGCCCCCTGTTCAAATTAGATCATCTTTGGAATCAAGACACGACTTTCTGCGAAAGGACATCAAGATTTCTTCTTCAAGATTCTCCCTTGTGGCTAAGGAGTAGTCACCCTGCATCCGCAGGCACCATCAAGAACACTGCGGTCTGCTGCAAGTCCTTCCTCAGGAATCCGACGACCCAGCACGACGAGACCCGGCTTCCCTGGCACCTCTGACCTCTACTCACCTCTGCAGCCAAGCTGAGAACTGTGAGTGCAACTAGACCTCGAGGGATCGACGATCGCCAAGACTGCACGACTTCTTCACAACAAGCCCGCCGAGTGTCCCTCTGGTGAGTGCTTTGGGGTCCGAGAAGCCCCGACCCTGAGCAGCTCCAGCACCGAAGATCAGCCCTCCAGCATCTCCACGATCTGCGTGGGGCCCTTCTGCTTTTTGCTGCTCACCGCGTTGTTTGGCTACTAGCCCGCTGGCTTGTGGCCTTCTTCACGACGCCCGACGACATCACTGCTGCTGGTCTGGTTGCTCCAGACTGGCCCTTGCTTCCTTCTTCAAGAGAGGCACCCCGGACCCTCCTGGTCCACTCCAGACGCCATTTTGAGTCCACCGCGTGGGCTTGAATTTGCCAAGGCTTTGTTGCCCAATCCTGGGTCCAGCGACGCCGACAGCTTCATCCATCGTGGGACAGCTCGCTCCTCCATCCTGGTCGCCGACAACGCCTCCTGGTCCGTGAGATCTGCAGAGCACAGCGTCACCCACTCACCTAGTCGAGGTGACTACCATCCGGTGCCCTCCTGGTGCCACCTGACTACTGGCTAGTAGTCACGAACTTGGTCCCCTCTGCTTTCAGGTGTCATCCATCTTCAAGATCCAGGCTTGGATCACTTCGAACTCTCTTCACTGGTTGCCTGCCAGCATCTTTCTTCCAGGCTCCTGGTCCGTCTACGAGGATTCCCGACGTCTTTTGAGACCTATGCAGCTGCAGCCCCTGGGCTAGGTAACTTCGGCATTTCGGTGCCCCAGCATAGCCTCACTATCCAAGGGTCAGAATCCACTTTGGTTTTCCTCCTACCAGGTCGGGTTCGCCCGAGAACACTAACTCTGTGAAATCTAGCTACCATAGACTTTGCCCCGCATCACGCGTGAGAGTGCACACTCTGCACCCGAGTCCCCTGGGTCACCTAGAAGTAATCTAACGATTCTATAGTCAAGTCCTAGCGATTCCAAAGCCTATTAGTACTGTACTTACCTGCTAGTAATTTCGCATTCCACTTTCAGAGTATATGGTTTTCCGTGCCCCTCGGGCATTTGTATATACTGTGCTAATTTAAGTATTTTCGTAAGAGTTTTGTTTTGTGCTTAGTACCCTGTCCTCATAAAGAGTACAGGGCTGTTGTGATTTTAATAAATACACTGTTTATTTTCATAACACTTGTGTGGTGTCCTTTCACTTGGTGTTCAAGGGGTATATGTGTGGTATAACAGCTGGCTTAACACGCCCTCTCGAGTCTTTAGCCTTAGACTGCTCGTATCCACGCTACTAGGATAGCTGGTCTATAAGGTTGACTTACAACCAATCATCAATAAGGGTTGCTGGACTGATACATAGTGTTCACTAGAATAGTGAGCACTGCATATCAGGCCACCTTCTCACAGGGGTGACAGGCATCCCGGCCATATGAACACCAGATGTAAGTCAGAGAACATGGACACCATCATTATCAGGAAAAGATGGAGATGGATAGAAACACCATAAAAATAGAACAAGACTCCATCACAGGAACATCTCTCCACTGAACCCCAGAAGGCAAACAGAAGGGAGGCTGGCCAAATAACTCTTGGAGGGGAACTGTTGAGAGATAAATTAAAACCCTAAACTTCAGCTGGGGCCCCTAACAGAACTTGCCTAGGGCAGGCAGAAGCGGATGTCCTTCGTTACTGCCCTACGTACCATTCAACATAACAGGCAGTAAGTAGCTATCTTACTTAAACTGACTTTCCTTTTAATTGCATCATATTAGGATTTGATAAAAATGGACTATCACTAAACTACAAGGCAGAAAACAGTAGTTTTATTGGGCACACCTGAATTTCAAATATATTGTTGTACTTTTCAATGAAAAAATGATAGAATGAAGAGCTCCTCTCATGACCAATTTAGTAAGGGCATTGTTCTAAAGCATGCTGAGGAACATTTGCAGGGTTAATTTTCTGTACAAATTCGGAGTACCCAGATTTTTCAAAAAGATTTAGTTAAAACTGCTGCAGAGATGTGCTAATTTCTGGTTTGAAGTGAAACATAAGATAGAAAATCAGTACTGCACTAAAATGGCTCCTAAGTTGCAATCCCTAGGTATACCCAAGTGCATTATAAAGCAGATAGGTACTCCTTTGAAAGAGGAAGGATTCTTACATTACGAGCAGCTCCTTAAAGGTACAAAACTGCACTACTAAAATTTCTTAAAAGAGAAGACCACAGAAGCTCTCTCCAGATGCAAATATATACAATTATCATCTTGGTTCATCATCGCGAAAATGGATGGCACAAAATCCTTGCAAGATGGTGAAAGATCTACAAAGTAGAACTCCCACAAAGAAAGACATTTTAACGTTGCATTTTGGAACTGTGCACTGCAGGAGACGACGACCTAAAACCACCACATATGGTATGAGATAGAAATCTTCCTTGAAGGAACTGGAAAATCATGTAAGTATATTTAAGCATTCATTTTTCAATTGTGAAATCTGCTGCTGCCTTAAAAGGGATGTGAGTATAATCCTTTCTTATATATTTCACCAAATATTGGAAGCAAGCCCGATTGTTTTCCTTTTTGGAATGGTCAAACCCAATAATGTGTGTCCAAGCTCATTATTTAAAACTGCTTTTTTACCTTAAACTCAAGGCAAAGTATGAAATTGGCAAACGTTGCGTCTTTCCATACACACCCTCAATGACAGATTGGCTTAAATTGGTAAAATTAACTTATATGTTGGATAATTAATGTTCCCCCAACAAGAAAGCAAGTTTATAGCAACGAGCTATGGTCCCACATGCTACTGAATTACACATGTGATGTCTGTGAGAAATATCTGAAATGTACGACTCAGTTATACAAAGTGCTTGGATTGGCATATGTGGCGATGCCAAAACATTTGAAGCTGATATCAGAACAAAAAAAACACATGCTCAACAACAACTCATGTTATATATATATATCATGCTTAGAAAAGATTGAAGAGTACAAGACTGGGAAGAGAAAGGAAAGCAAGGGGGAAGGATGAGGAAAAGACTCAAATTTGGTTTTCCCTAGTGCTTTACCTCAGCAAAGGTGTGGTGAGAGTTAGCCTCATAGAATTTGGGACAAAAAGAGGGCACAGTATTTAATATATGGCATGCCCTGGCTAGAAATGGCTCTACTTAATGTGTGACTGTGAAATTAAGCGACAGCTCAACAATGCTGAACACTATCGCCCACTGACTAAAGACCCACTTCAGGAGATCAGACGCAAGATTTTGGACGTTACAGAACAGGCAAAAATGATGGAAATAATAACTCACAAAGAGTTCCTTTTTCTCAATAACCCGCATCCACGAACACCTGTTCTATACGTCCTACCCAAGATTCACAAGAACTGCCAGGATCCACCTGGACGACCCATTGCTTCCGGGTGTGGATCTATTCTAGAGCCTATTGGGAAATATATTGATGCCATTTTAAAAGAGTTTGTCCCGACTACGGATACCTTTATTAGGGACACCACAGATCTAATTAACACCATTGAGGATCTTGACTATGACTTGGAGGAAAATCTAATGGCAGGACAAGACATCGAGTCCTTATATATACGAAAATTCCCCACACAGAGGGTCTACAAGTTATAGAAGCTCTCCTTGACACAAGACCCAGACTTAACAAACTCCCTACCCACTTCATCATGGACCTACTACGTATAGCCCTTCAAAACAATTATTTTTTGTACAGAGACAATTTTTATTTACAGATCAAAGGAGTCTCCATGGGAGCATGTTTCGCACCAAATTTCGCTATACTGTATGTACAGCACATGGAGAAGACCCTCATTTTACAACCAATTAACCCTTTTTACAATAATATAAATCTGTGGCGTCGATACATCGATGATGTGCTGTTACTTTGGAACGGCACAGAAGAAACCTTACGATTCTTTATCAACTGGCTCAAGCAATCACAGGAACATCTCCGCTTCACATGTGAATGCAAACAGAATGATTTACCTTTTTTAGATGTAACTATCCATGCTGATGAAGGCAAACTAGGCACCCGACTGTTCAGAAAACCCACAGAAAGAAACACTCTTCTCCAATACACCAGTTACCATCCTAGAGGGCTCAGGGATGGGTTTCCCTTCGGCCAATTTCTCCGCATCAGGCGGAATTGCAAATGGCGCCAGGACTACTTTCGAGAGGCCGATATCCTTACTAAAAAACTGATTGCCCGAGGATACCCAAAACGCCTTGTGTTGAGAGCCCGCAAAAGAGCCTGGTACAGCCACAGAGAACATTTGCTTACCACAACTACCAAAACACCTTTAAAAGGGATTCCATTTGTTTCAAAATTCAGCCCAAGCAGCAATCAAGTTGCCAAAATAATCAAAAAGAATTGGTCCATCCTCCGCCCATGTACTCCCTTTCAAGAGGAACCTCTCTTTTCATATCAACGGGGGGATAATTTGTCATCTCACCTGTTCCATGCCATTACTTGGCCGGAAAAAAACGCAGATCGTCACACCATCACTGCAGCATGGGGCCTCCCTCCAGTACTGGGCCACTACAAATGCCAGAATTGCTCGGTATGCGACCTTACCACCAACACCAAAGTGTTCAAATATAAAGACAGGACCCGCACCTTGAAAAATCATACGAACTGCAGATCCACCAATGTGGTATATGCCATTGAATGCCCATGCCAGCTGATCTACATCGGCCAAACCATCCAGAGTATCAAAAACAGAATTGTGCAACATAAGAGTCGGATTAATTGCAAAGTCGTTACAGCCCCCCTGGTGGCACATTTCCTGGAGAAAGACCAGAAAGATACAGACATCAAATGGCAGGTAGTCGAACAGGTGACACTACCCACCAGGGGTGGAGACACCAGATCAATATTAAATAAGAGCGAATGCAAATGGATGACTCTTTGTGACTCTGTGAATTCCAGATTGAACACCATTGATGAGTGGAATGGAACCATCACGAATTGAAGAATGCACTCCGGCGCCAGTACTCTTCCGCATTGTGATTCTCCCTCTGCAATATTATTATATTCACTCATCCCACTGTATTCATTTGTTTTCTTTCATTTTCTTTCATGGCCAGCTACATGCCCTTTCCCTTGAAACCAGACAGGGCCCTACATCATAGTGGCTGCTAATCTGTTGCGACCGTCAATTGAGACTCTGCCCTTTAATACAATAGGAACATCTGTGCATTCTTTCCTGTGTTATTTGGCCTTGTCGCTGATCTCTCCTGGATGTATAGTTATTGTGACGCTATGCAATTGATTTTGCTAATTGTATAATCATTTTTCTTTTTCCCCCTTGATCCTACATATGGGTGGAGTTCAGTCGCATACTAGTCCATTGATGTTACAAATACAATGTTTTAGTGATTATTAAATGACTGCGCTGTTGATTCCTCTCCTAAATGCAGGCTTCGCCAATCACTTAATGCCCCCCCTCCCCGCCCCCCTGACACGTTCTGTACTTGTTCGGGAGGCCCGGCCTGATTCCTCTCCACCCTTTGTCCCACCCCTTCTTTAGAAGCGCCCTATAGACATCCATCTTTCAATTTAATTTCTTCACGTCAGCATATTCCATGCGCCGTCCTATCGCTACTTAGCACTTTCCCCGGGCTTGTGGTTGCCCTAGCAACGCCGGCATTGCGATTCATTCGCCTGACTTGCCATTCCAATAGAGGTATGGCTCCATGTTGCTCGACCACTAGTTATTCCTTGCTTTCTGTGCCCTTTCCTCACGGACCCTTCCCCTCTCTCTTAGATTCAGTCCTGTTACCGAACCGATCACTGTGGACCAGGTTCCGGACCCGCCAATTTATTCCCCATCGGGTCGACCTTCGGGTCCTCCCGAGACCGTGATTCTGCAGATCAACTTGGGGAATTATTGCTGACGCACGGTTGGTTAGTGGGCTCTTTCCTGTCACACTCCATTGACGGGCATGCTTCCCTGCACACCCGCCGCCCGCCCACTCCCCTCCATTAAGCCCTATTAGTGTAATTCTCTCTCTCCCCAGACTCGACGTCCAAACTGAAATCCTCCATTCAATATACATTGAAGAACTGCCACACGTGGTGCCCACGGAACTCCGGATCTTACATAGGAGCTCGACCACCATTCTCCTCATTTGCCGATCCGGGTGAGATTCTTCTCCTTGCACCCATCAGCACTTTTCCTTTTTTTCCCCCCACCCCCTAGCCCCCTCCTCCCCTTCTCCTCCCCCTCCTCCCCTTCTTGTCCCCCTTTTCCGCACCCCATTTACAACTCCCTTTTCTTCCCCCACAGCACTGTATCTACCCTTCTAGTCCTGATGATGATCCTAAACTGCATGGATCGAAACGCCGTAGACTTTTCAGCCAGACTCTAGGCGCTTCTTGCATAGTGGTTCTCTGTAAAAATTATAAACAAAAGCAATTGTTGAAAGTGTATTGAAACCTCTATGTTCAAAGTCACTGTATATAATTTTGCACAAAGCACTTTGCGCCGTCCACGCTGATTTTTCAGTCACTTGCGTCACCGTAGTGTCACTCACTTTTCACTCGTGCACCTTGTACACACTTGGGTTATAATAGAATTTTTGTATTTACAATTGCAGTGCTGATATTAACAGTAAATAATTTTTCTGCCCTACTCCAAAAATGTTGATTAAAAGTGATGCTTTTTTTAGCACATATAATGAGTAAATAGAGTCTCCTTGTACCTCCATGGATAATGTTCTCATATCCTTACTATTTGTCCTCCAATCATAGCAGTTGGGATATTGTTTTTTATATATAACTAAATGTGTTGAAGCATTAAATGTTATAAGAGATGCAAGCTAGTACAGGCTTTTCAGCTCAAACTCTTAAAAAGTGATGAGAAATGTAGGACCTGATTTAGAGTGCATTATGGATAATTGGGTAAACCCTGTGTCCCTCAAAACCTGGGTATGGGTAATATAATCTACAATGAGTTCTGGTGGGTAGAAAACAATTGCTTAGCAAAACTATGTACTGATTAACAGAATTGTCAAAACACAGATCAAAACACACCAAAAGCGAAAAATCTGTATTTCAAAAGTTGTATTTATTATTTAGAATAGTTGAGTTTGTATATGACTGTAATATACACAAATGGTACAACAAACAACAAGCAGGAAGAATGTGACTTTGGTTGAACGATACGGATACTTCAATTTCTTATTGTATATTCTGATGTCTTTAGCCAATTTATAATAATAATCCACATTTGTGAAGCGCGAACACTCACCCGTAAGGGTCTCTAAGCACTGGGGGTCATCGGGAAGATTAAGCAATCCCAGTGTCACACGGTGCTGGGCTAATCTGCCACCGGCGCCGGGGATCGAACCGTGATCCCGAGATTCCAGCGTCAGTCGCCTTGGGCGGGCGCCATACACCCCCTTGATAATTTATCAAGTATCGACTATAGTCTTTTCTGCATGTTCCAAAGTTTCTTTAGTGTTATCTACAAATCCTATAATGCATCAGTAATGTAATATTATTTTTTGGTCGGAAGTGGTTTTAAGTTTTTTAACTTACACCTAACAGGGCTGTGTCCTATCCCCGCAAGAAAGTGCGATTACCCCCCTGTAGTGTGCCTGGAGCCAGGTCAGTAAGGCAGAGCCTCTGTGCACTTCAGAGCTTTCTTTGAAGTCCTCTCACTTCAAAGGCATAGGCACCACTAAGAATAAGTATGGGGCCTCTGGCACTACCAAATCAGCCCACTTCTGGACCTGTGACCACTCTGCCAGGAAAAATAGGATCTGCTGTGCTGCTCAAGTACTGCCACTCTGCTGGGACTGTTGTTTACTGAACTCTTGCCTTGCTGTGTTGCCCTGCTGCTTGCTGTTCTCTCTGCCTGGGTAAGGACTAAACCTGCCTCACTTGAACCTAGACTGACGCCAAGGGTTTGCTGGCTTGTCTCCTATTGCCTAAGGTTGAGGAATATAAAAGACTTAGGGCCCTCCTCTCCCATCTCTTGTGCTCATCTGCTTGTGAATCTGTTTTGACAAGTGGCACCACTCCGATCCTGGAACTTTGGAAGTAGACCTAGGGGTTTGATCAGTGGGACCAATGTATCCTCTGTTGTAAGAGCAGATTCAATGCATTGCCACTGTTTTGGGAAACAGACTGGCCAATCACACTCAGCACTGTGACATTATACTTAAAAACCACTGCTTCAGAATCGGCGTATCACCTCTACAGTGTGGAGAAACGTGGTGCATCGCATTCTGAACTGCTGCACTTTGCAACCAATGTTTTGCTCACAGACCTGATGCGTCACCGCAGTTGCATGAATAAACTTAGCTCAACCCCTTAACTGTGTTGGATTTAACCCTGGGAGGTGAACTCCGCTCCGCTCATGGGTTTGCGGAGTTTTGTGCACTCCGGGTTACGTGGAGCTCGCAGAGTTCCAAAAGACTCTGCTTCATGAAGCGGAGTTTCTTTCCTCACTCGCGTTCACCAACGTCAAGTTGGTGAGCGTGAGCGAGGAAAATCGACCTCCTGGTGAGATTTTTCCATGCTGGCGATTGTCAACATCAAGTTGGCGAGCGCAAGCGTGAAAAATAAACCTCCCGGTGAGATTTCTCAATGCAGGGGAACAGGTTTCTCATTGCGTGTGGTCGTGTATACTCGCAACAGCTGGCGTTGAGAAACTGCCAGTTCGCGTTGAGCAAGCTGTCGCTTGAGTAAAAATCTACTCGAGCGGCAGAAAAAGAAAGAAGGGACCGCTTGCGCTGTGCAAGGTGCTGTGCGCAATGATTGCACAGTGCGGACAAGCATCCAGCACTGTACAATTACTGCAAGAGGCATTTTCTATGGAACTCCGCCACTTGCGGAGCTCTGCGTAGTGCGACAGAGTTTTTTTGCCACTCCGCGGAGTTCCGCAGAGTGCAACTCCGCGAACTCCGCCCAGGGTTAGTTGGATTCACTAATCCATCTTGCTGTTGTGACCAGGATCAGGGTACTTTTGCTTCAGGGCCTGCGTGGGTTGTGTATGCAGCCCGCGCTCCATTGCTGTCGGCCTGGACTCTTTAGGCACTTCTTGCTTCTAAGCACTATAATTGCATTCACTCTTTAAAAATTCATATCTCAACTTCTATCTGATGGATTTTGAACATTTTGTTTTTTTTATTTATAAATCATAATCTACTTTTCTAACCTAGTGTGGAGTCTTTTTGTGGTGTTTTCACTGTATTGGTGTGCGAAGTGTTGCACAAATACTTTACACATTGCCTCTTAGGTTACACCCGCTCTGTGACAAGCTACCAGATTGTGATCACAGGACAATTTAGGGTGTTTTGTGATCTACCCTGACTAGGATTGCGGTTTCCGATTTGGTAGGTCACAGACCTCCTCCAAGATACTGAACCGGAGGAAAATTAGCACAATCACCCAGATATGAAGTATGGTAACAGCCAAAATACCAGAACCCACAACACCAGAACCATCCAGACACAGAGCAACACTGTCTCCACTGCATGATTTTGAAGAAGAAAATGAGAACATAACAATAGATATGCCTATAACTCATTGTGCCACCAGATCAAGACAAATTAGTCAATCCCTCTGTCCAAGCCAACGCACTGCCATCCGAAGGCATAGATTTGGTGTTCACAGGGTGTCTGAGGATGTAGCCATACTTCTTAGTTAGGTGGTGTAGTCTATGTTATTGGTGCAACTCCTGCAGTGTAAAACTGTTAAGTCATTCAAAACATTAGTGCGTTTGCATAAAAATATTATAAAAACGAAGGATGGCTTAAGGCTGCTAAACAGTCCTGTTGAGGTGAAGCAAAAAGCTGCTGCTGAATATTATAAAAAACATAAACAAACACAATAAAAAGTACATGCACAGTGATACAGCAAGACAAAATAACACAGAGATGCCACTCATAGGCAGATTGGATGGTTTCACAAGATCTGTGCACCATGCAGGTCGAGATGGCTCATTACAGTGGTGATGTAGCATGAGGCTTAGAACTTGTCCCCATTGCTTTAGAAAACAAACAGACACCACATAGCTCCGCAACCAGTGACCAGTGATTTAGGTGAAGGGAGAGTAAGTGGTTGTCAATCCTAAATAGGATTACTACCCCAGAAGCTATGAATCTGCATTGTAGTCGCAGACAAAGTGCATCTACGGAGAGCTCACAAAGTCAAAATGCTGAGCATACAGTAAGGGCAAGTGGAGTAGGAGGAAAGAAGTATTTACATGTTTTTGTATTTTGTGTTTATATTTTTGTAAATCAATACATATATGTATTGTCAAAATTACATGTTTGCTTTGGAACAGAATTTGGATATCAGATTATTTGTTTAATCTTTGCAACAATTTACCTGAAGTTAAGGCAATAAAATAGAATATTTTAAATAATAATTCTGTTTGTCATTATTATCTTACTTTAAAAATAATTTCGGGTAATCTCTGTACGTCGTTTTCTACCTTCGTCTTCCCTTGATCCTTTTGGTGGGTATGTTGAGGTATTTCATCTTCATCCGAGCTAGCATTTGAGAGGATGACAGGTACTCCCCTTGCTGTGCATATGTTGTGCAAAAATGCACAGGGTGCTACTATTTTGCAGCTGGTGGCATTTGTAGATTAGAGTGCAACACCACGTTTGTGAAGAGAGCAAAAGCAACTTTTCAGTAGTTCAAAAGTCAGCTCAATTATATTTTATGTTGATTTATGAGCTGAATTGTGCAATTTGAAAATAAATACAATTACGTTAATTGCAAATTGTGTGCAGTGCTAGGAAATCTTGTACGACTAATGATTTTACTTAACATTGTATCCCAAAAATTGTAGAAAAAATTGACATGCACTTTGGGAAACACCACCAGCTGCTGCTATCACACCCTCGTTGCTCACTGAGACTAGAAGGTGAGGTGAGCATAATACCTACTCATGTGGGTTTTGAATTGCTAGTGAGAGTGGTATGGTCTAGCTGATGCTTACTTTCAACTATTAACTAAATTCAATATCATTGAACTACGTAGCCAGTACTTGTCATAAATGTCATCCTCTGTTTGGTCAAAAGAAATTACTCTAATTTTAAATATGCGCTCCTGTCTCCTACTCCTCCTTAAACCTGCCAAAATACTCCTGGCCATCACGTATAAGGCAGCTATTGTGGAAAACACGGATACATTCTCGGGCTCTTTAGACTGTACCTGGTTAACACCTGTTTAGAGTGGTGGTAAATTGCACATGCAAAATTATGGTTTTGAGAATATTTTCAAAGTGAGAATATTCATATGTAGAACTTGCAAATCTCAAATAGGTAATCACAAAATGCGATTACCAATTTGGAATCAGATATTTAGTAATTCTCAAATATACTGAATCGCAAAATATGCAAAGGAAATTACCTTAGTACATAGGAAAACGACTTTCTGTTTTCGAAAACCTAAAGAATGTGTGATTCACACTGTTTTAGAACGCAAACCACCTTCCTACATCTAGCTCAAAGTGCCTTCGGTTCTTACCCTTCCTGTCTAATTTCTTCATTTGTTTGCTTCCTCTCTGTCTTGAAAATATGTTTTTGTTTCTAATAATATTTATTACATTTTTCTTTCCTTTTAATATTTTTCTTACTTATAATCTTGTATTTAACCGGATATTCCTTTCCTATTACATTGACCTACAGCAGCATGTCAGATATTAAGTCTAGTGCGTGGGCTATTATTTGTTACTGTCAGCATTTTGTTACATAATTTGGTACACCTTTAAGAAAGGAGTGGATAATATGCAAAAAACGCTATAAGATGTCATAGAGAAAAATAAATGAGTATTCAATTGTATAACCACGCGACCTAGTCTTTCAAGGTAAAAGGAGATAAATATGTGCCCTGCTTATGTTTTTTTCGTCGAATCGCATTTTACTCTTCAGTGGCAGACTGATTTTATGTTTCACATTTTAGAAACAGTAAGAAACACCTTTTAATACTTGTATGCATGCAAGTGTTTAAGAATTCATGAAAAAATAAATATCTTCTCTGCGTGCACACACAGATTGCCCGCTGCTCGTTTGGTTGTTTGATGACTGCTTCGGAAATCTTTACATCACTAACAAGAGAAAAACTGCTAGATTGAATACAGATTTGTGTTATCGGAATGAATTTAGGAGGTTTGATACGGCCAAGTATCTTAGAACAGGCTCAAGTGGAAGTAGACTGACTGCTCTTGAGCTAATTATCATATAGTAGTTCACTTTAAGTTGAACCTGCGAACTACAAACATGTTTTATTGTTTTTCATTTATATTGCTCTAAGTTATCATCTTTTAACTATGCTTGGGAAGCATGACGCACCAGGTTGTAAACTAAGGGGTGTACACAATGTGGGTAAAATGTACCTTGGGTCCAAATAGCAAAGGACTTTTCCAAGTGAGTGTCGCCCCAAAGCTTGGCAAAAGTCATAATCCACACTAATATAATTCACACGTGATTAGCAGAGTGTGAAACTGGTGCAAATTCATGTGACATACGATGACAGCCATTCACTTATTAGTAGAATACGTGTTTGTAGTTTATTTTAACATAAGCTACGCAAGTAAGTTGTTACAAGAGTGGTCAGGAAAAGTTCTCGCAAATGGGGGTGAACACCCATTTACTTTGGACTTAGCAGTTTGTTGGAAAGTGGATTACTATTAGTTGCAAATATGCATCTCCCACTGGCAGCAAGGCCGCTAACACAATATAGGGCTCAGTAAATTATTCCCATGCTCAAGCCTTGGTAGCTTGGCTGCGAACAGGCAGGCTTAACCTTAGCGACATGTATGTAGAGCATTTTAAAACACCAATTTAGTAAATAATAAGACACAACACACAATAAAATCCAACACAGAGTTTAAAAATAGAAAATATTTATATCTTTAACATGACATAAAAAGTAAAAGAATCTAATGTATGGAACCGGAGCTATGCATTTGTTAAGATTTAGCACTGTATAACACATAGAAACCTATAGCGCCTATTAGGATATCTGGTCGCACTACACTGGGACAATGTCAAAGTTTCAGGCTGACCACGATTGAGCCCTCCATGGCCGCTCCTGACTGTAGGCCTTGGTTATAGTTTTTACCTTCTTACTTAAAAACCTTTCTGGAACTTTTTCTGCCGGGGCCCCTCGGAGCTCTTCACCAGTCCAGATTCAGTGAGGGCTTGCCAGCTTGCCTTGCGAAAAGCTCCCGGTCGAACCTATGGAAGTCAGATTCCGGAGCTCTCCAGCGGGACACACCAGGGATCCAGGCCAGCTCACAGTTGAAGGTGATACAAAAGGGGGTGGTGATGGACGGAGCATCTGAACCAATCAAACACTCACACCCAGTCAACAGATCTGGGTTTAATCCATCACCGTTCTTTAGCCCACTCTGCCACCCCAGTTCAGACATGGCCATATGCAAATCAGTCTGACCCTGTGCCTCATGGGAACAGTTCAGCCCGAACTGCCAAGCCATGCCTTCCCTGGACCGAAAACAAGCTTCCGAGGACCGGTTTCTGGCATTTCAGCCATCTTCAGCCCGGCTTGCTTGAATCCAGTGGCAAAGTGAGCAAGGGACTCACGTCTGAGCATACCCTGCCAACTTATGGCGAACAAAGCGGTACAAAAGGGGGTGACTTTCATGAGGGAATGCGCAAATCTCAGCTGTGTATTAAGAGACAGGCAAGAGCACTGAGTGGTTAAAATAAGAAACTATACCACAATCAAGAAACCCTTGTGTATAAAAGATAATAAACATCAGTCAAAACAAAGACCCAGCCATAAAGGGATATCCATTTAAAAGGGCAAATTTCCTCACCCACCACAGTTGGCATGCTTCATCATTGGGATTTTCCTCATGTTGTGATATCTAGTCACGGCATGGGCTACGACCCCTCTCTGAGAGGGAGGTGCTCAGGGATGTTTCTGTAAAGGAGGGTATACTGAATACCACATTGACAAGCTCAAGGTAGCAGAGCAAATAAAAGAAGTGATGATAAAACATTCTGTAAGGTACGCAATAACCCTTTATTTGACCCTCCCTGGGCTGGGTTAAAAACTGGGCACTCGCGGGAGAAATGTATACCCGCAGTTAGTGTCAAAATGTGGTAGAAATGTCTCAGCTTAGTCACCCTGATGTAGAGGTGTACCATTTTTCTTCAGTGCGCCCTTGTTAGTGCTGCGGCTCAATGTGTCTGAACATCAAAACAATTGTGAAAAAGGTATCAAATATATAAAACCATTTAGTGATCCTGTAAGGTTGTCTTAAATTATTGGATTGACTAGTGGTACCTAGAAGAATACATACAAGAGAAAAAATAAATAGTTGGAAAAGCTGGAACAAGCATTTTGACACTTGAATTGGCTTCACCCTCTAAAATTCAACAGTCAAGGACAACAGACTAAAGAATCTCACCGTCCCATGTCTATCTAGGGTGTTGATTATGATTATTCATTAATACATTAGATATAGAAATGTAAAACACAACAGCAGGCCAATCCTGGCACGAGACTTTGTCCATTGGGCTACCTAGGGCCTAACTTAGGGGTGATGTATATGTAATAAAATGTAAGGTTTGGGTCTAGCAATCCGCTTAATTTACCAGGTTGAAATGGCAGTTTAAAAGTGCACACACAGGCTCTGCAGTGGCAGATCTGAGCCATGTTTAAGGACTACTGGAGCAACTGACACAATCAGTGCCTCTGGTCAACTAGTAGCCTTTAATTTACAGGCCCTGGGCACATATATTGCACTTTACTAGGGACTTATAAGTAAATCAAATATGCCAAATGTGGATAGCCAATGCAACCATGTTTTGAGTACAGAGGATATGTACTTTAGCACTGGTTAGCAATGGTAAATTGGCTAGAATCCTAAAGCCAGCAAAACTTAAGTCAGCAAAACAGGAGTTCAGAAGGCAAAATGTCAGGGGAAACCAAATCAATGATGCCAGGTCTAACAGGGTACCTCCCCTAATGACTTGTGTTCAGGGAACCATTTCTTTTTTTGCTCAGGAGAGTATTGTGAGTATTGAGGACCTTTAGAGAATTTCTTGTTTTTATGTTTGTCTCCATCCTACTTCTTCTGCTGGGGACATTGCCCACCTTTTTGGTGATCCCCCCAGAAAGCTTCTTATGGACCCTGGTGCTGATACAGCAGCTCACCTCCTTGGCAAACCTTCTGCGGTCAGTTGGCTTGCTATCAAACAGGTGTCGGCGCAGGTCCGCAAAAGAAAGACTGAACATGTGCTCTCTAGCAATCAGACTATATAGCCCTTGGTAATCATTTATGACACTGCCCTTCACTCAACTATCCAGTGTTTTGCAAAACAAGTCTTCACAATTCACCCAGATCTGTTGGCACATCTTCTGGCTGTTCCTAAATGTCTGCCTATATTCTTCCCAAGTTAGTGCACACTTCCCAGTCAGGACATACTTTGTGAGGGAATACTTCATCCTGTTCAATTTCCCTAGGGCTGACAGGGCGCCCCTCCCTTCTATGGGAATATGCCTCCAGAAAATGGCCCTCCAATCTTCCTCAGGCACCCACTTCATCTTTAAGGCAACCTCACAGACCTAAAACTAATTATCTACGTCATCTCCCACAACACATTTTGGCACCAGATCTTTCGGGATCGGGGCTTTCTTTTTTCCAGTTGACATTGGAGTAACACTGCCACCATTGCAGCTTGATTGTTTTCTTGGTACTGTTGTCCAGCTCTTGCAGGCTCCTTTCATGGGCCAATCTTTTTTTCCAGAGCTAGCTTCCCCTCCATTTAAGCCTGAAAGCTCTTTTTGTCTTCCTCGCTGCCAGCTCCTCTGGGGACAAGTTACTTGAATATACTCTGCTCCATGCCTTCACACTACGTTCTCTTTCAATGAGCAGATGGTCTACCTCCTCTATGAGCTTCCACCCAAGGCACCCAGCCAGGCCCTCCTCTGCTCATATATCAAGTTCCCCTCATCAGGATCATTCTCATTAAGATCCTCCTCCTCAGATCTTCAGGGATGGATTGCATCCTGGTGACCTCCTCATAGGCATTGATGGCTATCTGAAGGCTCATCTTTCTGGCCCTCTTTCCAACATCTCCATCTCAATGTTATAAGACAAAGATGTATGGAACTTAATTTTAGAAAAGGGGAAAACAGCCAGTCTGAAAACTAGGGAGGATTATAAAAAACTTGAATTGGTCCCTGATTACTCTGTCATTTTCAGAGTAACAATAAATCGCTGTATGGCACTGCACAAATACAAGTCCTAATCCTTAATGCTAAACGCCAATGTAAGAAAGTGGGTCACTGTTCGGGGGGTGGGGGGGGGGGGGGGTTAAATCATACTCAAGCACAAACCAGAATCCTTGCCAGGGGGAAGTTGCAAGCAAATCCCAAACTAACCTGTGCTCAACCCTCTGGTAGCTTGGCACAGAGCAGTCAGGCATAAATTATATTCAATGTGTAAAGTATTTATGCAGCATTTCAAACAGTAATAAAGTGAGACACAACACAGGAAAAATCCGACATCAAATTAGAAAAACAGAGTGAAATTTAATCAATAATGTAAGACCAAAATGACGAGCAGAAATCCCCACTAATCCTAGAGAGTCCAAACGAACACAGAAGCAGAGATGGGGAATGCAAAAGCAAAACCACTGAGTGGAGCGGAATGGAGTCTGAAAATGAGGCAAACAGACAGAAAACTGAGAACAAAAGCAAAAAACACGCTCGGGACACCACCCAGCAGCATATCAGTGTTACACAGACAGCATAGCATATGTAACCAGCAAGGCCACAACGGGTCCAACCCAACAGGTCCAATGAAAAAGCATAGCAGCCAAAGGCCAGATATGAAGGTAAAAGCAGAACGAGGTGGCCAGAATGAATTTCCAACAGATCAGTGGGAGGGATTGGAGCCAGAAACAGCCCACAAAATAGAGAGAGGCCCAAGATGCTCACAGCCAGCTTATTTCATCAGGCAAAGCTCCGATAAAGGAGGCAATTGCGACTGGAACACAAAAAGGAAGATTTCAAGATGGACAGGAACAGAGCCTCACATAAGAACATTCACAATCGTCAAAGGCACAACATCCTACCTACATGGAATGTAACAACAAACGACCCAGCAATCCCACAGCAGGACAAAAGAGAGAGGCGCTCCTAAATTCCTCCGGAAACTAAAGCCTCCAAGTAGGTATGCCCCAAAGACAGTATAGAGCACAGTAGCAACAATAGCACAGCAAGCTATGGTCCCACTCCCTCACTCACTCCAATCGGGCCGGACACTATACCTCAGGATCCAGGGGACCCTGTAGCTCGACACACACAGGCCACCAAGAAGCACTGCCCAAAAGCAGGAACTGGGTTGTGGCTCAGGAGACCATGAAACATGAGGTAAACCAGCTCCCCAGCATCGAACATTGCTTACTGTTAGACCTGGCACCATTGGCGTGGGTATCCCTTCCATTTTTTGCTGTTGTCTCCTCTGTTTTTGCTGATATTAGATGCTCTGGGCGCTGTGCCACTGCCATTCAGTGCCACAGTGCAAATGCTCCCTGTGTAAATATGACTGTGAATTGGTATATCCCTGATTGGCTTATTTGGTTTACCTGTTACTCCCTAGTATTGTGGCATGTGTGTGCCAAGGGCTGGTAACCCAAATGCTGCTGATGGGCCTGCAGCACTGGTTTGAGCCACCCACAGAAGCAGTTTGGAAAGTGTTCCTCAGACCTGCCACTGCAGTGTTTGACATGTGTAGCATGTCCTGGTAGTGAATCACCCTCAATTTGTTTCACTGCTTCAAGGCTACCTGTTCTCCATAGCCTAGAATGGGCAGACTGGTAATTACATCTTATAGTCCTATCTGACTCAGGGAACATGGTAGAAATTCGAGTTTAGTATGCCTGAACTCAGAATGATAAAATACATCTTTTAGTGAAGTTGGTTTTACCAATCTGGGTTTGAAAATACCACTTATAGAAAGTAGGTATTTTCTTGCCTAAGCCTCCAGTGTGCTCTGCAGTTATGTGTATTAGCTGTCTGGGTTTAGAGGGGCAAGGCAGGCTGAGTCAGACCTGGGTTGAATAGAGAGATCTGCATTGAGTACTGGGGAGGGGTAGCTCCTTGACCTGGATATGGCTGTGCCTGGCAAGGTGAATGCTGGCTCCACCTCCTACTGTGCGTCTGATGGCAGACCCCCTCTTTCTGAAAGGAAGGATGCAGCCTGGTGAACAAAGTGCTCCAGGCCTGAGCAGAACTGGTTCTGGCTGGGTTCAGTGACTAGAGACTGTTGAGAACAAAGAATTTTGGGGTATAAATATCTGTGCCCAAACCCCTGATTTTGGTATTGCTCCTGGATGTCAAGAGGAACCTCTGTCCGTGTTACTGAAGGAATCTGCAGGAGAGGACTGTCCATGTGCTTGTGTGCTGTTTCTTGGATTGGCCTGCAATAATTCCCCTTGGACTTGGAAGAAGAGGGAAAAGGACATTTGAGAGACTTTTATTTTGCTAAGCAATCACCCAAGGGCTAGAAGAGAGCTAGCCTCCTGCGGGAGTCACATGCACACCTGAACCCCCCACCAGCCTCCTGATTCCTCCCAGCGAGGATTTCTATCTGCAGGTGAGGCCCCTGTAAGTTCCAGGGCCTCTAGTTCTACTACAGAGAAGAGAGCGCTGGAAATCATCGCTAATGCCGTTTGCAAGCCGCCGCAGCTGAAGAGCGTAAGAAAAATGATCGCGCTGCTGCCGCCAAGCTCTCGCAACCCGAAGATCATCACATGGCAAGCTTGCGGGCCGCAAAGTGCTCGCTAACCCCAGAGATCATCGCACGTTTGCGGACTTGTCGAAGGCTCTCTAACCCCGGATCATCGCATTGAGATCATCGCAGAGCGGGCGCTGTGAGTCTGCCATTTTCCTCGCATCGCACCCGGATCGTCACTCCCTCGTGGGGCGCCATTTTCTTTCATCGCAACAAGATCGCACACGCAGCAGGATCAGCGCATCATCTTCCCTCGCTGGTCCAACCAGCTCCCTGCAGCACCATTTTTGGGATCAGAGAAACAAACAAGATGTGCGGCAGACGACAATGTTCACCTGTAATGGAGAGAGATCTGAGGGGTACAACATTTCTTTCTAGTTTTATCCAGGTCACGTGGTGGAGATAGATACACCTCATTTAGGGGCATATTAGCAAGAACCTTGTTAAAATTATCGCTGTATTAACGGCAGGAAACTGCCACTAAAACAGCGATAATGGGCTTGCTAATATGCGTTGTAGAATTCCAATAGAAGCCCAGGTTAGATGTCCTGCACATCTAACCTGGGCTTCTATTGGAATTCTATAACGCATATTAGCATGCCCATTATCGCTGTTTTAGTAGCAGTTTCCTGCCGCTAAAACTGTGATAATTTTAACGAGTTTCTTGCTAATATGCCCCTTAGTAGGGGCAGGGATGTGGGCAGGTTGAGTTAGTAATGAAGATATATGATTGTCCATGAGCTGCTGATATCCGTCTTCGATCTTGTCAACTCTCAAACATAGAACACTTACACGTTGGAGCTTTCATTTTATTTATAAATATATTTTTCACCCCTTTTCCTATAGTGTGTTATTTGCTACACCATAAAAATACTACGTAACAGATAATAGATAATGTAAGCTGTTCGAACATGCAAACATTTGATTGTTCAATGCACTTTTCACATTCATTCTAGTGACACTCAAGTAAAGCAATACTCAAGTTCAAGAGATTTCAAATTACACAGGAGATGCAGCGCAAACACCCACACACACACAATATCTAACTTGTTGTCATGACTACCAGTCTGAATTTCAGTAGCTGAATATAAAAGCCTGCCTCATTTAAAGGCAATTGGCATGAAAGATGAAAGTATCTCAGGCACATTACAGACGTTATGGTAAATAATGTAATGTTCAGAGCTTAAATGAATACTTTGTTTTAAAAAGATTAAAGATAACAGACGATGTTCATTACTTAGAAGACAGCCAGGGTCATTATTGTATATTTGGGTTCTGTGAAGCCAATTATAATGCAATGTATTTTTCTATTTACGCGCTACGTGCAGTGCAGTGCGATGACAAAAGAGTAAGATAGCCGATCTTTTATCTCTGAGAATGAGGTGTCATTGCTTGAGCTACCTGTACTCATGTGGTGACTACAAATTAGTATCATATGTCAATTTTACAGTTGTATTCCTTAATATTATGGTCGAATTGTATTGAAAGCCACTGTAAAGTTCGCGGCAGCAAAATAAAGAACTTAAAACATGTCATTGCCAATATAACTTGCACAATTAGGTCTCTCATCTCTCATAACCTACTTCCAATGTCATTATTTCATCAGCTTTATAGATTTTTATTTTGATTTGCACCTGTGTGGGTTTCTTCTGTCACTACTCCCATTTCTTCAAGGGCACTACTAGCCATATGGCTCACATATAGGCTGGCAACATAAGGGCACCAAAGGTGTGTGTGCAGTGCAGGCTCTAGCAGTGGTGGCACACGGTGCAACAACGTTTTTTTTGGCGCCCTCCCTCCCATGACCTCCAACTCGTATTCCTTCATTACCACCCTGCAAAAGTGCCCTTCATCCCACCATAGCCCCTCTTTCACATACATTTTATTTGTTGTAAAGCACTGGTAAAGGCTGATTGTATGAATCCACTCAGCTATCCACAAAAGATGCAGATCTATTCTTTGCAGCAGGCATATTAACCAGCTGCGCTACTTTGTGGCGAGTCAAAACTGCCACTAGACAAAACTCGATTTCTCTCTTTCTAGCAGGAACATTAATCACAAGAGTTATCTTTACATTTTTATTACTGCCTGAAAGCTGGATGCAGATGGAACTCTGCAGTAGGTGCCTTTCAATTGTAAGATGTTGCTCAACACAGCACCCTCCCTGTGGTCCGTGTCCCCCTCTATATGTCAATGCCAAGTGCGGCCACACCAGTCACACTGCCCTAATGCCGGCCCAGTATGTGTGCTGTGAGCTCTTGTTGGGCACTGCAACTTCTGCCTCTGTGGGCTTTCCATATTGTAGTGTCAAAGCCAATTGCTACTCTTGTCTCATGAACAATTTTAGTTTCTTAAGATCTTTTTATGCTGTTAGACCTGCCATCCTTAGGGTGGGCTTCCCCCCATGTTTTTGCTATTCTCCTCCTCTTTCTGCTGTATCTTTTTGTTGGATTTAGGGCTCTGAGCACCTTACCATTGCTGACCAGTGCTAAAGTGCATGTGCTTCTCCCCTAAGCATTGTGACATTTGTGTATACCCCATTTGACATATTTAGTTTACTTGTAAGTCCCTTGTAAAGTGGTATACCACATACCCAAGGCCTGTAATCTAAACTACTACTGGGCCTGCAGCACTGATTGTGCCAACCAAACAAATAGCCTTTCAAACCTGTCTCTGGTCTGCCATTGCAACATCTGTGTGGGCAGTTTACTGCCCCTTGAACTTGGCATTTAAAACCAGTTGCCAAACCTTAAACTCCCCCTTTATTACACATACATCACCCCTAAGGTATGACCTGGGTAGCCCTAAGGGCAGGGTGCTGTACAAGTAACATGTAGAATATTTTCTTTTCAAGATTCACATGTCCTGGCCTTGACAAACAGCTACATTTGTTTTTTGCTACTGTGCGGCCTACTGTTTTCATAGGGTAGCATTGGGAATCCATAATACACTTTTAAGCTGCAATTCCTGATTAGAAAAGTGTAGGTGCACCATGTTTCATATCTTTAAAGTGATAATGATAAATCCTCTTGACTGGTTAAGTTGGATTTTACGTTACTAATTTCAGAAATGCCACTTTTAGAACGGGGGGCATTTTTATTCTTCTCTTCCTGGTCTGTATGCTTTGCAGCCTGTCCCAAATAAATTTCTGGGGTGGGTGACAGCTACACTTTGTGCATTCCTTCTAGACAGCCAAAAACACAGGAAGAGTGGGTGTGACAGAGAACTTATCTGCATTCATCTACATACTGATACTGCTTCGTGGGCAGGAGGAGAGGGCGTGAGCTAGCGCACTTGAATAGGCAGTGTCCTGTTCCCCACACAAAGGGCTGATTACCCCTACTGATAGTCTGGAACCAGAGCTGGAAAGAAAGGGGGACCTGTGCACTGTAAGGGCCTGCTTTGAGATCACTCCAAATTCAAAGGTACAACTGGGTATAAGTATTGGGCCGCTACAAGGATTGCCTCTCTGCTTGACTGATGCTCTGGAAGAACTGCTTTTCTGCTTTGCTGTGCTGCCCTGCTCCCTGTTGACCTCCCCCCTGCTAATGACAAGGACTGGACCCATCTCACTTGAACCCAGAGTAACTACAGCGGCTTGCTGACTTTCCCCTTGTTCTAAAGTCTCAGGGCCATCAAAGACTTCCTTCAACCCTACAACAGCATCTAAACTATACCATCTGCGCGTCCTGCCCTAACATGTGGTGCTAATCCAGTCATAGGCCCTTGAAATTAAGCTTCTGTTCTTTAGAACCATACAGATTGACGCAGTGATGAGTTTGCACCGATCTGAACACCGACACAAGAGCTGAAAGGCGACATCGCTTCGACGGACCGCACAGCTCTATGACAACAGACGGCCGGGCTCTATGACGACTTAGCACAGGCATCGTAAAGGGGTTCGTCGACAAAGCCTTCATCATCTGCTTAAACAGATGCATTGAGTCTTTGATGTTTTTCAGCCTGACTTGCGTGAGTCCTGTAGCCTGCATGCACTCATCACGGTCGGCCAGAACTTTAGATTTACCTCGATCCAGCACCGTCTCAAGTAACCCCTAAGCCCTATTTGCTTCTAATCCTACATTTTGATGTAATCTTTCAATATTCATAACTCCTCTTCTACTTTTTGGATTTCTGTAATTTTTGTCTTGTTAAACTCATAAAAATATAAATTGGAAGTTTAGCCTCCCAAGATTTCCATGTTGTACTGCTTACATTAGCGTACTCATAAAATGATCAACAAGACCATTGGCTTGCGGCCACAAAGGTGTACTCTTCTGAAGCTTTACATTCAGATGCTTCAGAAAATTCTTGAATCCTCTACTGTTGAATGACAGGGCCGGTATTAGTCTTTAAAATGGGTAAAAAGCCCCATTTTGCAAAAATGCCATCATGTCTCTTAATTACTCGCTCATGAGAGGTGGATGGGAGATCCTCTATTATTGTAAATTGAGAGTCCTCATCCACAATTACCATCAAATGAGGCCCATAGTCGAGTGGAACAAAACAATTGATGGCTATTTTCTTTCATGCATGCTTATGGAGTTCTGACATGGTAAGAGTATGTTGAGTCATTTTCTTGGAGAGTCAGTTACATAGATGACCGGCCTTGTGTTCCTTTTAACCCTCTCTTATAAATATGAAAACCAGACTCGATCTCTGAGAGCTCTCTTGGTGGCAACAATGCCACTATGTCCTACTTGAGCTACTTCAACGATCTTTTGTCTTATAGTCTCCAAAATTAGGTTTCTCTACCCTTGCAGTATAACTCATTCATTAATTATAGACAGTTCATCTTTCCCAAAAATGTACTTTTACTTTTTATATGCACCATCACTTTTGAGAGGTCAAGCATGTCGGTTCTATAACTGATGTGTAATAGATCTTTCAACTTCAGCATGTCACTATGATGTCTTGTGGCAGTGATTGCCTAGACTAACAACATGGCAGATGGGGTATGTCACTTTACAATAAACTGAATGTAGGCTTCAGTCATCTTCGATGGAGTAGCTTTCCTTGTTTATAGGCATTCTGGAAAAGTAGTCAGTAAGGTTTTGATCCTTCCCGGGATGATGTACAATGGTCTAATCATGCTCTTGTAATCAGACTCCTGATCATGCAATGTGAGGAGGTATCTTGGCTTTTGGATTGCCAAACAGAGTCAACAAACTTTGATGATCAGTTACCAGCATAAAGGCTTTTTTTATAGGAATGCATGGAAATGTTCACACGCCCATACCATGGCCAAACTTTGTTTCACAGGTTGAGACTAAGCACATTCTGTTTAGGACAAGTGTCTACTGGCATATGCCACAATATGCCTTTGAGCATGGGGTGTCCACGGTCTTTTGCCAGGATAGCGTTTAACCCAAGAGGGCTAGCATCAACAGTAACCTCTGTGAAGCTTTGAATTGAAATATGCCACTTTAGGAGCAGTTTCAATGGTTTGTTTGATTTTCTTAACACTTCTATCACATTCCTATGACCACTGGAATGACACATTTTTCTTTGCTAACTCTCTTAAGGGCGCACTTATGGTTGAAATGTCTCATATGCATCTTAAACAGTAACTGCAATGCCAAGAAATGAATATATCATAGAAACATCTTGTGGGGGAACAGCATTCGGCTCACCTTATACTTTAGCATTATCAAGTGTCACACCCCCATCAGAATAGATATGACCAAATAATTTTTGTTTAGTCTTGTGGATCTCACACTTGTCTGCATCAGTCAATAAGCAACGTACTTGAGTGAGAGCTTTATCATGCTCCTTTTGTGTAGCTCTGAAAATCAATATGTCATAGCTATAGTTGAATGCATTCAGACCTGGCTGTACGACTCATTGAATGATGTCTTGAAAAAGTTCTGCAGCCAGTGACTCACCAAACTGAGGGCATGATTTAGGTCTTGGCAGTAATGGTCCTGCCATCACTTTTTTGACGGAGATCACCGCCCGCCTGCTTGGCGGTCTGCTCACTCTATTTAGATGTTTTATGTAGACAGAGGCGGTGCTGGTGGGGATCCAGCCAAGATGGCTGCCGAGCGAATCATGATTTGCCATTCTGTTGCGGCAACTATGGCAGATTCTTCCTACATTGAGTTGGGGGATCTAAAGAAATGAGGTAAGAACATACCTTTCCTACTATGCCCCACTTCCATTTCCATCTTGAACCCCATCGTCCAGGTCCATTTTATGCTGCTCCAACTCCACCATGACGCCAAATGACTCACTGTGCACAGATTCTAAGTTGAGCATCTTTTACAATTGTCTTACTATGAATCTGTGTTGGCGATTGCTGAAGCCTGGTGTCTTTTTGAATTGCTCCTACATGGAATTTGTTCTTTTGTGTAACGCAGTAGTGTTCCTTTTCCAACTTATCAAGGTAAAATGAACACACCTGTATTGACACATAAAAATATATATTTTTGTAGTGCTTGGGGATGTTCTGCTTGTGGTGCCTGTGGGTGTGCATTCAATATTGTATGTATGTTGTTTCTGTGGCATGCAGTATCACAAAAAAGGAGCATAACACATTATCTACATATTTTTTTGAAACACTAAATATATATATATATATATATATATATATTATATATATATATATATATATATATATATATATATTTAGTGTTTCAAAAAATATGTAGATAATGTGTTATGCTCCTTTTTTGTGATACTGCATGCCAGAGAAACATATATATAATTCACTGAAAAAACCATAGGTTTCACACCAGTTATAGTTAGGTGGAAATTTTACTCGCATAAAACCATTGAAATTCCCACGTTATAGTTAGTTGGACTTACTATAACTTGCGCGTGTAATGCACTGCCGATGACGTCACATATTACATCACTCATGACATGGTCAGTGACATCACTCATGACATCACTGATGACATCTCAAATGACATCACTGATGACAACATCCTTGTGACAAAGTGGCAGACCTCCTATCAGCATAAAATAACCTTTGACACACACATTCAAAAATAGAAACTAACATTTTCTTAAAAAAGGAGAAACAAATACCAATTACAACAACTTATTAGGTAATTCCAACATCTACATACACATCCACTCATTCACCAACAGTTCTATATAGTCACTCATGCATGTACTTACTCATCATATGTACTCATACACCTATACATCCTGTTACACACTAATACTCATCCATATAGTTACTCACACACAAATTCACACATGCAAATCAAAAAACCATTTACTTGATTATACTGCTATATACACACCACTACACATACTTCTACAGAAACGGAAACATATTTACTCTCTTAAACAATCAATTATAAAAACACATACTCACGAACCCATCCATACACACAATCATCCACCGATACAGTCTTGCACACATGCTGTCTTCAAAATACATACAAATAGTGAGTCACTCATTCATGCATCTGTGCTCTAAGTAATATCCCCCACCGAACCATACAGACACTGATACTGATACTCAAAAAAACAACTAATAACCCATATACACACTCATGTAGCTACTCACCAACCCATGCAGCCACTTATACACAAAGTGAGACACAGATACAGATATTTAAATATTTAAATATTACTCGCTAATATATGTATTCACTAAGATACATTTAACAAGTCAGTTAACCAATCAATTTTACACAAAAAAACATCCATTTAGACATTTATTTACCCATTTATTCTTCCATCAACCTTTAGATATACATATATAAAAAATATTTATTTTTCAGAAAGATACACATTCACTGGATGATGTCATCAGTGATGTCATTTGAGATGTCATCAGTGATGTCATGAGTGATGTCACTGACCATGTCATGAGTGATGTAATATGTGACGTCATCAGCAGTGCATTGCACGCGCAAGTTATAGTGAGTCCAACTAGCTATAACATGGGAATTTCAATGGTTTTATGCGAGTAAAATTTCCACCTAACTATAACTGGTGTGAAACCTATGGTTTTTTCAGTGAATTTAATAGGTTTTTTAAATGCTAATTCCTAACTATAACTGGTGTGAAACCGATGGTTTTTTCAGTGAATATATATATACATATATATATATATATATATATATATATATATATATATATATATATATATATATATATATATATATATTCAATGAAAAAACCATTGGTTTTAGGCCATATATAGTTAGGGATTTGCATTTACAAAACCTTATTTTACTCGCATAAAACCATTGAAATTCCATATATAGTTAGATGCGCTAACTATATATCGCGCACCCGCAATCCACTGCTGATGATGTCACATATTACATCATTCATGACATGGTCAGTGACATCACTGATGACATCACTGATGACAACTCAAATGACATCACTGATGACAACATCCAGTGACTGTATGTTTCTGTAAAGTTAAAATATGTCTTACATATTGAAGAATGAGTGGATGTATAAGTGTCTGGATGAAGGATTTAGTAGGTGCATGACTGATTGTATGAGGGAGTGATTAACCCTTTCGATGCTGATGACGAGCTCAGCTCGTCATCACCCACGGGTGTCGTGTGCTGATGACGAGCTGAGCTCGTCATGAATAAATGGCATCAAGAGTTTCCCAGCACAGGGGGGGAAAACGCCCAGCAGCCATGTGGTTAAATGTGTCTCACTGAGTGCATGGGTTAGTGATTAAACTGTATTAATTTGTGCATCATTATATCTGTTGTTCTGTAAACTGCTGCATGTGTTGATCAGTAGCTATATGAATAACTATATGGGTTATTGATTGGTTGCTCAAGTATTTGTATGGGAGACTGAGTATGTGTGTGGGTGGCTGGGAGGTGTGTGACTCTGTGCATAGATGTGTAAGCAGTTGATTCACTAGGTGTATGAGTTCAAGAGTGCATGTGGAAACAGCTATATGGGCGGTTGACTGTGTGCATGAGTGTATTGGTGAGTGAATGGATATCTCAGTGCTACATGTCAAAGTAAGTACATATGTAAAACACAGTACATGTGAGAGTTAACATATATAAATAACTGTGCATAAGAGCCAGTGAATGTGTGAGTGGCTGTATGGATCATTGTGAACATGTATCAAGGATTGTATAAGAGAGTAAATATGTGTTAGAATATGTTTCAATAAGTAAGGTGTGTATAACTGTATAGTTGAGGAATTGGAGGTGTGTTTGATTCTTTGCATGACTGTCTAGGTGTATGAGTAACTCCATGGATGAGTGACAGTCTGTGAGTGTCTGTTTTCACTGAGTGTATCTAAGGATATATCAGAGTCAGTAGAGGTTCATCGTATTAACACATGAATGATGTCATCTGTGATGTTGTCAGTGATGTCATTTGAGTTGTCATCAGTGATGTCATCAGTGATGTCATTTGAGATGTCATAAGTGATGTCATTTGAGTTGTCATCAGTGATGTCATCAGTGATGTCACTGACCATGTCATGAATGATGTAATATGTGACATCATCAGCAGTGGATTGCGGGTGCGCGATATATAGTTAGCGCATCTAACTATATATGGAATTTCAATGGTTTTATGCGAGTAAAATAAGGTTTTGTAAATGCAAATCCCTAACTATATATGGCCTAAAACCAATGGTTTTTTCATTGAATTTTCAAGGTTTTGTAAATGCAAATTCCTAACTATATATCGACTATAACCTATGGTTTTTTCAGTGAATTTCAATGGTTTTTTAATAGCAAATATGAAAAGCTTTAAAATGTCAAGTACGTAATAGATAAAAACATTTTCGTATTTATGCACGCTGATGTGCTTTGAACGCTGCACCCCCCCTCCCCTCTTTTCTCTTAGTAGTACTCTCTCTTTGCAGATAGTGAACGGTAGTTAACGCAGGCCTTTGCCCCCGTTGTAATCCGTCGTGCCTGCTTGTCTCTCCATTTGATTGATTGTTATCCAAGCATTTACTGTTTTAGAATTGGTTCTCTTTGGATCATTCTCTATTTACAAACAAGCACAAAGTCGCAATACTCTGTTTAGTCTTTGCAGATAGTGAAAAATCGTGTAAAAAAATAAAAGTAATCGAGCAAAATCAGTAGACCACTAATTGGATCTCTTTTTGACCTCGCTAAAATAGAAATATTAGGAACAACTCTTCATGAGAAATACGAAAATAGTGAGATGAACTGAGCTCCACACCATGAGGACTGCAAGACAGCTCGACTCCGTCACCCACCCCGCCCAAAATAACGACAAACCCTATGCAAATATTTAAAATATAGACAACACACCAGCAAAGAAACAGGGTAAAACATTTTATTAAATAACTATTTACATAACTATTTTATACTTTTTATTGCCCGATCCGGCTAGCTCAATCGATCGAGCATGAAACTCATGCACTCTTATAGCAAGCGTTTCTACTGATGCTATGCAGACCAAAACTGGTTTTCAGTTTGTACATTTTTCTAGATTTTTCAATCCAAGGTTGGTTGACTTTGTAGAACGATGGCTTCAGATTTTCAACATACGGTGTGGTGGCGCGGACTGGGAGGGGGCGCTTCGCTCCTGCCCCCTCCCCAAGTAAGATTTTCATACGTGAAAGTACGTTAATGGTTTTGGTCCCTGAGTTGCTTCAATGTCACTGCCATTCTCAAATGGCATAAGTTCTGGATGTTGGGTGCCATAGTTCAGAGTTCTGAGCAGCGCTTGTAACACTGTCTGAAGCTTATTTCCACCTACTGCAGCTTCACTATTCTCAAAGTAAGTGAGTGTCATTTGTGGACCTGACTGCATTTGAAAAGAATGTGATATGTTACCTTCCTAAACAGCTTGACGGAGGCCCCCGAGGGGCGGTGTGATGGCCATGGACTCGGAGAAGACGCTTGGCTCCGACCCCCTCCCCAAGTCTTATAGCACTGGTGTAGCCTGAGATCGCCCCCGACATAGGCGGCCGGCTCCCGGGGTCCGGCGGAACTTTTTGCCTTTTGATGACTCTTCTATTCTGGACCTTGTCCCACAATCCGTTTGACCTGAAGACACGCTGTAGTGGGGCGCCCCTTTACCGTTTCAGTTGCCATTCCGCCCGCTTTTGCTACACTGTGCCTCTTCCGCCATTCAGCTGTTTACCGCCCGCTCTTGCGACTACAGCGTCTCGCTCACCATGTAGTTGAGTTGCTCCCGCTCTTGCGGTGCAGCGTTAGGCGGCTGCCACAGGACTCTCAAAATGGCGGCCGGCTCTTCGGTTTTGGGCCTGGTCCACTAAAATGGCCCTGGGACACCTTTGAACTCGGACGCTTCCCTGATAGGGCTTGGGTCCCATTCTCGAAAGCGTCCCCTCAGCCGTGAAGATTCTACAAAAGTCTTGGGGGCCCCCGACTCCCGCAGGCTTCTGGTGGGGAGCGGCTGCCATGTCTGCTCGTGGAATGGCCACGACGGAGCTACGAGATGGTAGTGCTCTCATGCTGACGCCAGCTTTAGTCTGAAACATCCAGAAACACTGTAGACTACCAATTCGATCAGTTCCGGTAGCGCCCCAACATGACCCGGAAGAGAAGAACTTGCCCTCCCCTCTTTGACTGATGGTTCTTGTTGCCTGTCCCCTCTGTTGTCATTTAACAGAACTTTTTGGACTGCTGAAAGGGGTTGTGTTCCGAACGCTGGTTGGTGGAGACATTTTGACTATATTCTTGACCTACGTTGTTGCGTAATGCGTTATATGACACGCCGCGTTAGCGCATCCGGAAGTGATCCGAGGCGCGGCGCGCAGCGCGTAACGTAAGCATAACAGGTCATGTGACTTGTTAATAAAACTTTTCATTGGTTCATTTTACTTTTGTTATTTTAATGATGTAAAGCTTGGTCATATGACCTAAAAATTACGCTTTTTATTGTTTTCGAACATTATTTTTTTTTAAACATATGTTATAATATTCCAGGCTAATGTACTTTCCCGGAAAATTTACAACTGTCCTGCAAGTAAGAATGTACAAACTGAAAACCAATTTTTGTCTGTATAGCATCAACAGCAACGCTTGAGTCAGCTTTGTGTCAAGCCGCCATTTTCATTCACTCAATAGCGTCCCCCTGCACACATTCAGGGACCTGGTCGTGTTTTCAGATGAAACGGATTGTAGGACAAGAAGCAGAAAAGAAAAGGAAAAAAGTTCCGCCGGACCTCGGGAGCCGGCCGCCTATGTCATGTGCGACCTTTGGCCACACCAGGGCAATAGTGAAGCTGCAGCAGGTGCAAATAAGCTTCAGACAGTCTTACAAGCACTGCTCAGAACTCTCAACTATGGCACTCAACATCCAGGACTTGCCATTCGGATCTTGGCGCCTTGTGCTGGTTCCGACCTATTCACACATCGGTCCACTACTGACATCACCTCATAAGCCAACGGGGCACCCCACACTGACTTTCGGCGCAGCATTGTAGGATGGCCACACCAGTGCGGCAAATTGCTGGACACCACCTCGGTGCCATCCGGATCTCGGAGCGTTCGAGTCACTGTACCGCAAGAGTGACCGGAACTCAGCTGGTCACGCCGTCTTTCGGCGCAGCATTGTAGGATGGCCATACCAGTGCGCCAACTTGCTGGACACCACCTCGGTGCCATCCGGATCTCGGCGCGTTCGAGTCACTGTACCGCAAGAGTGACCGGAACTCAGCTGAACACGCCGTCTTTCGGCGCAGCATTGTAGGATGGCCACACCAGTGCAGCAATTTGCTGGACACCACCTTGGGCAACAGTGAAGCTGCAGCAGGTGCAAATAAGCTTCAGATAGTCTTATAAGCACTGCTCAGAACTCTCAACTATGGCACTCAACATCCAGGACTTGCCATTCGGATCTTGGCGCCTTGTGCTGGTTCCGACCTATTCACACATCGGTCCACTACTGACATCACCTCATAAGCCAACGGGGCACCCCACGCCGACTTTCGGCACAGCATTGTAGGATGGCCACACCAGTGCGGCAACTTGCTGAACACAACCTCGGTGCCATCCGGATCTCAGCGCGTTGTGCTGCCTTCGGCCTATTCGCACATCGGTCAGCTACTGACGCCGCCTCACGTGCCAACGGATTTTCTACGCTTTTTGTAGCCCTATGCCGCATAACAGGTCATGTGACTTGTTTATAAAACTTTTCATTGGTTCATTTTACTTTTGGTTTCCTAAAGATGGAAGGCTTGGTCATATGACCTAAAAATAACACTTTTCATTGGTTTAGAACATTTTTTTTTCCCAAACGATGAAAGCCCCACCTTGTTTCTGGATGTTTCAGACTAAAGCTGGCGTCAGCATAAGAGCACCACCATCTCGTAGCTCCGTCGTGGTCATTCCGCGAGCAATCATGGCAGCCGCTCCCCACCGGAAGCCTGCGGGAGTCGGGGGCCCCCAAGACTTTTGTAGAATCTTCACGGCTGAGGGGACGCTTTTCGAGAATGGAGCCCAAGCCCTAGCAGGCAAGCGTCTGAGTTCCAAGGTGTCCCAGGGCCATTTTAGTGGACCAGGCCCAAAACCGAAGAGCCGTCCGCCATTTTAAGAGTCATGTGGCAGCCGCCTATCGCTGCACTGCAAGAGTGGGAGCAACTCAACAACATGGTGAGCGAGACGCTGTAGCCGCAAGAGCGGGCGCAACTCAGCTGGATGGCCGCCACCTGGGGAGGCCCGTTCACGCTGCCTCCCCCACGCCCCCCCCGGGCCGCCCCACGCCAATTTTCGGAGCAGCATTGTAGGATACCAAAACCAGTGCGGCAGTTTACTGGACATCACCTGGGTGCCATCAACATCTCAGCACGTTCTGCTGCCTTGGGACTATTCGCACAACAGACCGCTACTGACGAGGCCTCCCCCCGCACCACCCGGGACGCCCCACGCCAATTTTCGGAGCAGCATTGTAGGATACCAAAACCAGTGCGGCACCCAGGCGACATCACCTGGGTGCCGTCCAGAACTCAGCACGTTGTGCTGCCTTGGGACTATTCGCACAAAAGACAGCTTCTGACAATTGTTGCTTTTTTTGGTGAAAAATGTTTAAAAGTTTTTACAGTTTTTGTTCCGTTCATTATATTTAAAAGTTAATAAAGTTTTATAATCTTACTTTGTTGGAGTGTTATAAATTTTTTTTAAAACGGGTGAATGGTGCCTTGAATCGGGTTATTGTCATGTGTGGGCTTTGCAAGTGTACTGCTACAGGATCGGACATTTCAAACTCAAATGCACGTTCTTTTTCTTACCTTTCCGAAGCATGGAGCGCAATAGCAGGCAGAGAAAGGGTGATGCAAGTGTTGAACACTGCCTAGCCTGGAAGTTGCTGGCAGTGCCCCCCCCCCCCGCCCGCTCCTGAAAGAGGACACACACACACCGCCGCCCCGAGTACTTCACAGATCTTTAAAAGACCATGCGCTTGTTTATGAGGCTTAAATGGTTTATCACCCCTTCTAGAACCCCTGCATCGACCCTCTGACGTTTCCTGGAAGAATTACCACGTAACACAATACCAAGCCCTGTCAGCTGAAACCCCCGAGGAATCATGGGGCATATTATCAAGGGGGTTTATCTCCGCTTTTTTGGCTTTAAAAGCCAAGAAAGCGGAGATAAAATGATCTCCCTATTACCAAGCTGTCGCTAACACCAGTTAGTGACAGCTAAAAGGAGATAGCGACCATCGTGGGCCCCGCTTTGCATGTCAGTGATAGTGCCCTGAGCAGTTCTTAGCCATGTTATCCAATGGGAGGTGGATAACATGGCTAAGAGCATTTGCTCGATAATACATGAATATCGCTGACTTTTCTGCGATATTCATGCATTGCGGCCGTTTTTTATCGCATTTGCGATAAACCTTGCTAATAGCAAGGTTTATCTGCGATAAAAATCGCCGATGTGCGGCGATAATTTTTGTCTCTAAACAAGTTAGAGACAAAAATTATCGCTAGTTGTTGGTAATATGCCCCCGGGTTTTTGCTTGCAGAAATCGGGAGGCGGGAGACTAGCACTGAAATCAGTAGTCTCACGCCTGAATCGGGAGGGTTGGCATGTCTGGATTCTCTACAGCTGGGGCCATAAACTACATCCGCAGGGGTAGGTGATAGCCTGGGACCAGCCTGGCATCTAAAATGGCTGCCGTGCACGACAAAATTGTGGCTTCGGAAAAAAGGCAAGATGGCGCAGACAATGTTTATCAATAAGGATTCATTTATAACAAAATATTTTATCGCAGTGACAAATTGGCGGTCAACACTTCCTGATTTCCATCGAATCGAACGTTAACAGACGTCACGCAGCAAAAAAAGTAAAAAGCTCACGCACAGCCGCTGGAAGAGATGTATCAACATATATGAGCCTCCTCAGCCACCCTCATGAAACATAGGGGATTAGGATACGTCTCCCGCACCCCCTTATACCTAGTAATTTAATTAAAACGAAGCACAAAATGGCGAATTCCCGTTTCGCTACCAGTTTGCGGCCCAGTTCGCGGCCCGTGAAGCGCTTCTACAGTGAAAAATCATTTTTTTTTTATTTTCCCCACGGGACCCTTTAATAACCCCAACAACATTCCTAGGGGGTCAAGAGGGGTATACCTTGCCCCCTTTCATTAAATTCCCCCTTCGTTTTTCACCTCTTCTTCTCTCTCGATCCTACCGAGAGATAAGATGGCAGCCGCTCCGGACTGTTTAGAATGTTGACAGACACGGGGAAGCCAATCAGCTTCGCATCGCAAAGTTCCGTTTCGCGAAAAGTAAGCGAACCGGAGCGCAGCCTGGAGCGCTGTTACAGATATATATCTTGTTTTAAACGTTAATTTCTCAAAAACTACTGGAGCACATACATTGAGACCTAGCAAAGGCACATCGGGCTAACAGTCCCTACAATTTTGCCAAGTTTCGTGCAAATCCATTCAGCCGTTCGAGCTAAAAGTGAGTCCAACCGCCCTATGGAAATTAACATGGGAAAAACGCGTTTTGGGACCCCCCTTTTTTCTCGGCCCCCCCTCGACAAAACCCCCCCAAATTTTCAAGGCCTGCTCAGAAACAAAATTTGCCATTTTTTCTGAAAATTTCAGCCGATTCCGTCCACAAACGCCAAAGTTATTAGACATAGAATTTTCAAAAATCCCATAGGGAATAAATCCTAACTATATATACCTACTGGCGATAGCCAGTAGGTAATATATATATATATATATATATACATATATATATATATATATATATATATATATATATATATATATATATATATATATATATATATATATATATATATATATATATATATATATATATATATATATATATATATATATATATATATATATATATATATATATATTCACTGAAAAAACCATAGGTTATAGACCATATATAGTTAGGGATTAGCATTTACAAAACCTTGAAAATTCACTGACAAAACCATAGGTTATAGACCATATATAGTTAGGGATTAGCATTTACAAAACCTTATTTTACTCGCACAAAACCATTGAAATTCGCATATATAGTTAGTTGCACTAACTATATATCGCGCACCCGCAATCCACTGCTGATCATGTCACATATTACATCATTCATGACATGGTCAGTGACATCACTGATTAGCATTTACAAAACCTTGAAAATTCACTGACAAAACCATATGTTATAGACCATATATAGTTAGGGATTAGCATTTACATATAATGCGCGATATATAACTATATATCGCGCACCCGCAATCCACTTCTGATCATGTCACATATTACATCATTCATGACATGGTCAGTGACATCACTGATGACATCACTGATGACATCTCAAATGACATCACTGATGACATCACTGATGACATCTCATTTGACATTACTGATCACATCACTGATGACATCATTCATGTGATAATACAATGAACCTCTTCAGACTCTAATATAACCTTAGATACACTCAGTGTAAACAGAGACTCACAGACTGTCACTCATCCATGGAGTTGTGAGAACGTCCTCATGGAAATAATGCCTCTTGCAGCGAAGACTGCTAATACCAGAATGCTGCAGGAACAGCTTACACCAGTGAAGGCGGGAGAACAAGCCTGTGATGGGCGGGACTCCACATGAATAAAGCAGATGAACTCACCTAGTGGCTGGTGTAATTTTGTGAGGCTCATGAACAAGAAAGCAATTTCGAAACGCGTTGAGCCATTGAATACCGGTTAACAGCTGCACACCAGGCAGGCTGCTGACCTCGCTGCAAGAGGCATTATTTCCATGAGGACGTTCTCACAGTGGGCAACCTCTTTTGTTTGAGATATATATATTACCTACTGGCGGTCGCCAGTAGGTATATATAGTTAGGATTTTTTCTCTATGGGATTTTTGAAAATTCTATGTCTAATAACTTTGGCGTTTGTGGACGGAATTGGCTGAAATTTTCAGGAAAATGGAACAGTTTGTTTCTGAGCAGCCCCTGACAATTTGGGGGGTTTCATCAAGGGGGGGCCGAGAAAAAAGGGGGGTCCCAAAACACGTTTTTCCCATGTTAATTTCCATAGGGCGGTTGGCCTCACTTTTAGCTCGAACGGCTGAATGGATTTGCACGAAACTTGGCAAAATTGTAGGGACTGTTAGCCCGATGTGCCTTTGCTAGGTCTCAATATATGTGCTCCAGTGGATTTTGAGTAATTTAGGTTCAAAACAAGATATATATCTGGGCGGAGCCTAACCACACATCTGATCTGATTGGCTGTCAGCACTTCATCCAAGAAGTGTTGGCAGCCATCTTGGGACCAATATACATGATAGCACCTCATTAAAAAGCATTGTAGTTAATAGAGAGTTTTAGGACTTTAGTTACATTATAAATCATTTGTTGATGGTACCATACTCGTTTTAGGAATTGTGGTGGGTTCTAAGGTGATTTTACCATGTGAAAAAACCTTCTGCTGTGATATCATGAATATTGTTTGAAAGAAAACTAATATCTCATGATTTTCCCACAGTGGTTTGGAAGGGGATCTATAAGCTAAACTGAAAGCATATTTTCTGTAAATTCACATTATCTTTCTCAGTCATGTGAAAATGAAGTCTGACATTCTCAGTAAAACATGTACATCCAACAAGGACAGAGACTGTCAGTTGATTCCTTTGTGTTCTACTGCAGCCTCCTAGAGTGTTCTATAGAACAACTAGAGCGCTAACAGTCCTACTTATTACAAAGGTATGGCACACCTGAAGCCATCTTGATTGGAATAAAGTGGTAACTCTTAAAACATTTAATTTAAAAAGAAACAACATGAGGGGGTATATTTTGCCATAGAAAGTATGATTAGTGCTGCAGAATGAAAAATTAGGGCACATTTTGAGTGACTTCTCAAATCCTTTTCTATTTCATTAAAACATTCTGACATGCAGTCTCCCAAAACGGCCACCAGAGACAAAAGAGCCCAAATGTAGCCCAAATATCACCCAGATGTAGCCCAAGTATAGCCCAATGACAGAATGTCCCAGAGTGTTCTAAAGAACAACTAGAGCGCTAACAGTCCTACTTATTACAAAGGTATGGCACACCTGAAGCCATCTTGATTGGAATAAAGTGGTAACTCTTAAAACATTTAATTTAAAAAGAAACAACATGAGGGGGTACATTTTGCCATAGAAAGTATGATTAGTGCTGCAGAATGAAAAATTAGGGAACATTTTGTGTGACTTCTCAAATCCTTTTCTATTTCATTAAAACATTCTGACATGCAGTCTCCCAAAATGGCCACCAGAGACAAAAGAGCCCAAATGTAGCCCAAATATCACCCAGATGTAGCCCAAGTATAGCCCAATGACAGAATGTCCCAGAGTGTTCTAAAGAACAACTAGAGCGCTAACAGTCCTACTTATTACAAAGGTATAGCACACCTGGAGCCATCGTGATGGGAATAAAGTGGTAACTCTTAAAACATTTAATTTAAAAAGGAACAAAATGAGGGGGTATATTATGCAATAGAAGGTATTATTAGTGCTGCAGAAAGAAAAATTAGGGCACATTTTGAGTGACTTTTCAAATCCTCTTCTATTTCATTAAAAAATTCTGACATGCAGTCTCCCAAAATGGCCACCAGAGACAATAGAGCCCAAATGTAGCCCAAATATCACCCAGATGTAGCCCAAGTATAGCCCAATGACAGAATATCCCAGAGTGTTCTAAAGAACAACTAGAGCGCTAACAGTCCTACTTATTACAAAGGTATAGCACACCTGAAGCCATCTTGATTGGAATAAAGTGGTAACTCTTAAAACATTTAATTTAAAAAGGAACAAAATGAGGGGGTATATTTTGCCATATGAATTATGATTAGTGCTGCAGAAAGAAAAATTAGGGCACATTTTGAGTGACTTTTCAAATCCTCTTCTATTTCATTAAAAAATTCTGACATACAGTCTCCCAAGATGGCCACCAGAGACAAAAGAGCCTAAATGTAGCCCAAATATCACCCAGATGTACCCCAAGTATAGCCCAATGACAGAATGTCCCAGAGTGTTCTAAAGAACAACTAGAGCGCTAACAGTCTTACTTATGACAAAAGTATGGCACACCAGAAGCCATCTTGATTGGAATGAAGTGGTAAGTCTGAAAACACTCAATTTAAAAAGGAACAACATGAGGGGGTTAATTTTGCCATAGAAAGTATGATTAGTGCTTCAGAAAGAAAAATTAGGGATAATTTTGAGTGACTTCTCAAATCCTCTTCTATTTCATTAAAAAAATTCTGACATGCAGACT
Source organism: Lissotriton vulgaris (assembly GCF_964263255.1). Classification (NCBI taxonomy): domain Eukaryota; kingdom Metazoa; phylum Chordata; class Amphibia; order Caudata; family Salamandridae; genus Lissotriton; species Lissotriton vulgaris. Next base: position 1,886,107,840 of record NC_141689.1, on the reverse strand, counting down.
GAAACATGCACTTTGAATACCAGCAGCAGACGTCCCTGGTGAGCAGTAGCTTTACTACAGTGATCTAATGTGCAACTAGAGTGCTAACATTCAGAATTTATGGCAAATGTGTGACACATCTGAGTGCCTTCTTGATGGAACCAAAGTAAACAAGCATTGAAAATGCAATAGATCTCTCCCTCGTTTAAGTTAAAGCCATTCTGTTTGTAATGAGGTGGCTTTTTAGCTTTGCTTTTATTAGTGTTTTTTCAACTTTCATGTAAATAACATGCATCTGTATGCATATAAGTATATGTATGCATGCATTTATGTTTGTATTTATATAGATATACAGATGATATATATTTATATATGTATGTATATATATATATTCACTGAAAAAACCATAGGCTATAGACCATATATAGTTAGGAATTACCATTTACAAAACCTTGATAATTCACTGAAAAAAACATAGGTTATAGACCATATATAGTAAGGAATTAGCATTTACAAAACCTTGAAAATTCACTGAAAAAACCATAGGTTATAGACCATATATAGTTAGGAATTCGCATTTACAAAACCTTATTTTACTCACACAAAACCATTGAAATTCCATATATAGTTAGTTGCACTAACTATATATCGCGCACCCGCAATCCACTGCTGATGATGTCACATATTACATCATTCATGACATGGTCAGTGACATCACTGATGACATCACTCATGACATCTCAAATGACATCACTGATGACAACATCCAGTGACTGTATGTTTCTGTAAAGTTAAAATATGTCTTACATATTGAAGAATCAGTGGATGTATAAGTGTCTGGATGAAGGATTTAGTAGGTGCATGACTGACTGTATGAGAGAATGATTAAATGTGTCTCACTGAGTGCATGGGTTAGTGACTAAACTGTCTTAATTTGTGCATCATTATGTCTGTTGTTCTGTAAACTGTTGCATGTGTTGATAAGTAGCTATATGAGTAACTATATGGGTTATTGATTGGTTGCCCAAGTATTTGAATGGGAGACTGAGAGTGTGTGTGAGTGGCTGGGAGGTGCATGACTCTGTGCATAGATGTGTGAGCAGTTGATTCACTAGATGTATGGTTTCAAAAGTGCATGTGGAAACAGCTGTATGGGCGGTTGACTGTGTGCATGAGTGTATTGGTGAGTGAATGGATATCTCAGTGCTACATGTCAAAGTAAGTACATATGTAAAACACAGTACATGTGAGAGTTGACATATATAAATAACTGTGCATAAGAGCCAGTGAATGTGTGAGTGGCTGTATGGATCATTGTGAACTTGTATCAGGGATTGTATAAGAGAGTGAATATGTGTTAGTATATGTTTGAATAAGTAAAGTTTGTATAACTGTATAGTTGAGGAAATGGAGGTGTGATTGATTCTTTGCATGACTGACTAGGTGTGTGAGTAACTCCATGGATGAGTGACAGTCTGTGAGTGTCTGTTTACACTGATTGTATCTAAGGTTATATTAGAGTCTGAAGAGGTTCATCGTATTATCACATGAATGATATCATCAGTGATGTGATCAGTAATGTCAAATGAGATGTCATCAGTGATGTCATCAGTGATGTCATGTGAGATGTCATCAGTGATGTCATTTGAGATGTCATCAGTGATGTCATCAGTGATGTCACTGACCATGTCATGAATGATGTAATATGTGACATCATCCGCAGTGGATTGCGGGTGCGCAATATATAGTTAGTGCAACTAACTATATATGGAATTTCAATGGTTGTGTGTGAGTAAAATAAGGTTTTGTAAATGCGAATTCCTAACTATATATGGTCTATAACCTATGGTTTTTTCAGTGAATATATATATATATATATATATATATATATATATATATATATATCAAACACACAGTTTTGCCCATTGTAGAAAAGCCGCTTGCAGGTAGGTAAAATTACGTTTATTTGGAGTAAGCTACAAGGCGCTGGAGGGGAGTATTCACAAAAGTTCCAAACTGCCTGACGCGTTTCATGCGCAACCGCATTTCTTCAGAGGCATCGATTGTTCACTGCGTTCAGCTTTCTGTTTTCTCATGAACTGCAACCACCTGCTCATATGGGCGTAGGCTCACCCCGAGCATGCTGGTCTAAGTAGTTTATGTTGTCTTGCTCCAGTGAGTCGCTTGCAGTAGTGAAACATATTCCATCATTAAAAACCACAGTGGGCTGGGAAAGCATCTCCAATACTGCATCCTGCACATTATGACTTCACCACACGACCTTCCTGTCCCTAGAAGTGCTGCATCATCACATGCTGCACGGGTCCACAGAATCATGGCAAGCTCTTCTCCGACCGGGACCGGCCGGTAAAATCAAACACACAGTTTTGCCCATTGTAGAAAAGCTGCTTGCAGGTAGGTAAAATTACGTTTATTTGGAGTAAGCTACAAGGCGCTGGAGGGGAGTATTCACAAAAGTTCCAAACTGCCTGACGCGTTTCATGCGCAACCGCATTTCTTCAGAGGCATCGATTGTTCACTGCGTTCAGCTTTCTGTTTTCTCATGAACTGCAACCACCTGCTCATATGGGCGTAGGCTCACCCCGAGCATGCTGGTCTAAGTAGTTTATGTTGTCTTGCTCCAGTGAGTTGCTTGCAGTAGTGAAACATATTCCATCATTAAAAACCACAGTGGGCTGGGAAAGCATCTCCAAAACAGCGTCCTGCACATTATGACTTCACCACACGACCTTCCTGCCCCTAGAAGTGCTGCATCATCACACGCTGCACGGGTCCACAGAATCATGGCATGGTTTTCTCAGACCGGGACCGGCCGGTAAAATCAAACACACAGTTTTGCCCATTGTAGAAAAGCCGCTTGCAGGTAGGTAAAATTACGTTTATTTGGAGTAAGCTACAAGGCGCTGGAGGGGAGTATTCACAAAAGTTCCAAACTGCCTGACGCGTTTCATGCGCAACCGCATTTCTTCAGAGGCATCGATTGTTCACTGCGTTCAGCTTTCTGTTTTCTCATGAACTGCAACCACCTGCTCATATGGGCGTAGGCTCACCTCGAGCATGCTGGTCTAAGTAGTTTATGTTGTCTTGCTCCAGTGAGTTGCTTGCAGTAGTGAAACATATTCCATCATTAAAAACCACAGTGGGCTGGGAAAGCATCTCCAATACAGCGTCCTGCACATTATGATTTCACCACACGACCTTCCTGCCCCTAGAAGTGCTGCATCATCACACGCTGCACGGGTCCACAGAAACATGGCATGGCTCTTCTCCGACCGGGACCGGCCGGTAAAATCAAACACACAGTTTTGCCCATTGTAGAAAAGCCGCTTGCAGGTAGGTAAAATTACGTTTATTTGGAGTAAGCTACAAGGCGCTGGAGGGGAGTATTCACAAAAGTTCCAAACTGCCTGACGTGTTTCATGCGCAACCGCATTTCTTCAGAGGTATTGATTGTTCACTGCGTTCAGCTTTCTGTTTTCTCATGAACTGCAACCACCTGCTCATATGGGCGTAGGCTCACCCCGAGCATGCTGGTCTAAGTAGTTTATGTTGTCTTGCTCCAGTGAGTCGCTTGCAGTAGTGAAACATATTCCATCATTAAAAACCACAGTGGGCTGGGAAAGCATCTCCAATACAGCGTCCTGCACATTATGACTTCACCACACGACCTTCCTGCCCCTAGAAGTGCTGCATCATCACACGCTGCACGGGTCCACAGAATCATGGCATGGCTCTTCTCCGACCGGGACCGGCCGGTAAAATCAAACACACAGTTTTGCCCATTGTAGAAAAGCTGCTTGCAGGTAGGTAAAATTATGTTTATTTGGAGTAAGCTACAAGGCGCTGGAGGCGAGTATTCACAAAAGTTCCAAACTGCCTGATGCGTTTCATGCGCAACCGCATTTCTTCAGAGGCATCGATTGTTCACTGCGTACAGCTTTCTGTTTTCTCATGAACTGCAACCACCTGCTCATATGGGCGTAGGCTCACCCCGAGCATGCTGGTCTAAGTAGTTTATGTTGTCTTGCTCCAGTGAGTCGCTTCCAGTAGTGAAACATATTCCATCATTAAAAACCACAGTGGGCTGGGAAAGCATCTCCAATACAGCGTCCTGCACATTATGACTTCACCACACGACCTTCCTGCCCCTAGAAGTGCTGCTTCATCACACGCTGCACGGGTCCACAGAACCATGGCATGGCTCTTCTCCGACAGGGACCGGCCGGTAAAATCAAACACACAGTTTTGCCCATTGTAGAAAAGCCGCTTGCAGGTAGGTAAAATTACGTTTATTTGGAGTAAGCTACAAGGCGCTGGAGGGGAGTATTCACAAAAGTTCCAAACTGCCTGACGCGTTTTATGCGCAACCGCATTTCTTCAGAGGCATCGATTGTTCACTGCGTTCAGCTTTCTGTTTTCTCATGAACTGCAAACACCTTCTCATATGGGCGTAGGCTCACCCCGAGCATGCTGGTCTAAGTAGTTTATGTTGTCTTGCTCCAGTGAGTCGCTTGCAGTAGTGAAACATATTCCATCATTAAAAACCACAGTGTGCTGGGAAAGCATCTCCAATACAGCGTCCTGCACATTATGACTTCACCACACGACCTTCCTGCCCCTAGAAGTGCTGCATCATCACACGCTGCACGTGTCCACAGAATCATGGCATGGCTCTTCTCCGACCGGGACCGGCCGGTAAAATCAAACACACAGTTTTGCCCATTGTAGAAAAGCCGCTTGCAGGTAGGTAAAATTACGTTTATTTGGAGTAAACTACAAGGCGCTGGAGGGGAGTATTCACAAAAGTTCCAAACTGCCTGACGCGTTTCATGCGCAACCGCATTTATTTAGAGGCATCTATTGTTCACTGCGTTCAGCTTTCTGTTTTCTCATGAACTGCAACCACCTGCTCATATGGGGTAGGCTCACCCCGAGCATGCTGGTCTAAGTAGTTTATGTTGTCTTGCTCCAGTGAGTCGCTTGGAGTAGTGAAACATATTCCATCATTAAAAACCACAGTGGGCTGAGAAAGCATCTCCAATACAGCGTCCTGCACATTATGACTTCACCACACGACCTTCCTGCCCCTAGAAGTGCTGCATCATCACACGCTGCATGGGTCCACAGAATCATGGCATGGCTCTTCTCTGACCGGGACCGGCTGGTAAAATCAAACACAAAGTTTTGCCCATTGTAGAAAAGCCGCTTGCAGGTAGGTAACATTACGTTTATTTGGAGTAAGCTACAAGGTGCTGGAGGGGAGTATTCACAAAAGTTCCAAACTGCCTGACGCGTTTCATGCGCAACCGCATTTCTTCAGAGGCATCGATTGTTCACTGCGTTCAGCTTTCTGTTTTCTCATGAACTGCAACTACCTGCTCATATGGGCGTAGGCTCACCTCGAGCATGCTGGTCTAAGTAGTTTATGTTGTCTTGCTCCAGTGAGTCGCTTGCAGTAGTGAAACATATTCCATCATTAAAAACCACAGTGGGCTGGGAAAGCATCTCCAATACAGCGTCCTGCACATTATGACTTCACCACACGACCTTCCTGCCCCTAGAAGTGCTGCATCATCACACGCTGCACGGGTCCACAGAATCATGGCATGGCTCTTCTCCGACCGGGACCGGCCGGTAAAATCAAACACACAGTTTTGCCCATTGTAGAAAAGCCGCTTGCAGGTAGGTAAAATTACGTTTATTTGGAGTAAGCTACAAGGCGCTGGAGGGGAGTATTCACAAAAGTTCCAAACTGCCTGACGCATTTCATGCCAACCGCATTTCTTCAGAGGCATCGATTGTTCACTGCGTTCAGCTTTCTGTTTTCTCATGAACTGCAACCACCTGCTCATATGGGCGTAGGCTCAACCCGAGCATGCTGGTCTAAGTAGTTTATGTTGTCTTGCTCCAGTGAGTCGCTTGCAGTAGTGAAACATATTCCATCATTAAAAACCACAGTGGGCTGGGAAAGCATCTCCAATACAGCGTCCTGCACATTATGACTTCACAACACGACCTTCCTGCCCCTAGAAGTGCTGCATCATCACACGCTGCACGGGTCCACAGAATCATGGCATGGCTCTTCTCCGACCGGGATCGGCCGGTAAAATCAAACACACAGTTTTGCCCATTGTAGAAAACCCGCTTGCAGGTAGGTAAAATTACGTTTATTTGGAGTAAGCTACAAGGCGCTGGAGGGGAGTATTCACAAAAGTTCCAAACTGCCTGACGCGTTTCATGCGCAACCGCATTTCTTAAGAGGCATCGATTGTTCACTGCGTTCAGCTTTCTGTTTTCTCATGAACTGCAACCATCTGCTCATATGGGCGTAGGCTCACCCCGAGCATGCTGGTCTAAGTAGTTCATGTTGTCTTGCTCCAGTGAGTCGCTTGCAGTAGTGAAACATATTCCATCATTAAAAACCACAGTGGGCTGGGAAAGCATCTCCAATACAGCGTCCTGCACATTATGACTTCACCACACGACCTTCCTGCCCCTAGAAGTGCTGCATCATCACACTCTGCACGGGTCCACAGAATCACGGCATGGCTCTTCTCCGACCGGGACCGGTCGGTAAAATCAAACACACAGCTTTGCCCATTGTAGAAAAGCCGCTTGCAGGTAGGTAAAATTACGTTTATTTGGAGTAAGCTACAAGGCGCTGGAGGGGAGTATTCACAAAAGTTCCAAACTGCCTGACGCGTTTCATGTGCAACCGTATTTCTTCAGAGGCATCGATTGTTCACTGCGTTCAGCTTTCTGTTTTCTCATGAACTGCAACCACCTGCTCATATGGGCGTAGGCTCACCCCGAGCATGCTGGTCTAAGTAGTTTATGTTGTCTTGCTCCAGTGAGTCGCTTGTAGTAATGAAACATGTTCCATCATTAAAAACCACAGTGGGCTGGGAAAGCATCTCCAATACAGCATCCTGCACATTATGACTTCACCACACGACCTTCCTGCCCCTAGAAGTGCTGCATCATCACACGCTGCACGGGTCCACAGAATCATGGCATGGCTCTTCTCCGACCGGGACCGGCCGGTAAAATCAAACACACAGTTTTGCCCATTGTAGAAAAGCCGCTTACAGGTAGGTAAAATTACGTTTATTTGGAGTATGCTACAAGGCGCTGGAGGGGAGTATTCACAAAAGTTCCAAACTGCCTGACACGTTTCATGCGCAACCGCATTTCTTCAGAGGCATCGATTGTTCACTGCGTTCAGCTTTCTGTTTTCTCATGAACTGCAACCACCTACTCATATGGGCGTAGGCTCACCCGAGCATGCTGGTCTAAGTAGTTTATGTTGTCTTGCTCCAGTGAGTCGCTTGCAGTAGTGAAACATATTCCATCATTAAAAACCACAGTGGGCTGGGAAAGCATCTCCAATACAGCGTCCTGCACATTATGACTTCACCACACGACCTTCCTGCCCCTAGAAGTGCTGCATCATCACACACTGCACGGGTCCACAGAATCATGGCATGGCTCTTCTCAGACCGGGACCGGCCGGTAAAATCAAACACACAGTTTTGCCCATTGTAGAAAAGCCGCTTGCAGGTAGGTAAAATTACGTTTATTTGGAGTAAGCTACAAGGCGCTGGAGGGGAGTATTCACAAAAGTTCCAAACTGCCTGACGCGTTTCATGCGCAACCGCATTTCTTCAGAGGCATCGATTGTTCACTGCTTTCAGCTTTCTGTTTTCTCATGAACTGCAAGCACCTGCTCATATGGGCGTAGGCTCACCCCGAGCATGCTGGTCTAAGTAGTTTATGTTGTCTTGCTCCAGTGAGTCGCTTGCAGTAGTGAAACATATTCCATCATTAAAAACCACAGTGGGCTGGGAAAGCATCTCCAATACAGCGTCCTGCACATTATGACTTCACCACACGACCTTCCTCCCCTAGAAGTGCTGCATCATCACACGCTGCACGGGTCCACAGAATCATGGCATGGCTCTTCTCCGACCGCGACCGGCCGGTAAAATCAAACACACAGTTTTGCCCATTGTAGAAAAGCTGCTTGCAGGTAGGTAAAATTACGTTTATTTGGAGTAAGCTACAAGGCGCTGGAGGGGAGTATTCACAAAAGTTCCAAACTGCCTGACGTGTTTCATGCGCAACCACATTTCTTCAGAGGCATCGATTGTTCACTGCGTTCAGCTTTCTGTTTTCTCATGAACTGCAACCACCTGCTCATATGGGCGTAGGCTCACCCGAGCATGCTGGTCTAAGTAATTTATGTTGTCTTGCTCCAGTGAGTCGCTTGCAGTAGTGAAACATATTCCATCATTAAAAACCACAGTGGGCTGGGAAAGCATCTCCAATACAGCGTCCTGCACATTATGACTTCACCACACGACCTTCCTGCCCCTAGAAGTGCTGCATCATCACACGCTGCACGGGTCCACAGAATCATGTCATGGCTCTTCTCTGACCGGGACCGGCCGGTAAAATCAAACATTTCATCATTTCATCTCTGGGAGCAGCGCACGAGCGCAAAACACAGAACTTCAAGTACCAGCAGGCTCCGAGGAGCCAACGCCCACTGGGGCAGGTGCTTTTGATTAAAAAGGACTCCAGCTCCACACAGAGTTTGATTAGCCTCTGAAGAAATACTCAGGAGAGCATGAAACGCGTCAGGCTGCCGAAAATTAATCAGGACTTTGTTTTCACTGTTTATGATGCAATCTGCCCATTAAAACGAAATTCCACAACTACCTGCTAGTGGGCTCTTTGAAAATAAGGGACAACTTTTGAATTGATGTTTCACCGGCCGGTCCCGGTCGGGGAAGAGCCCTGCCACTGAGTGAGTGGTTCGTGCTGGAGCCAGATGGCACACAACGCGAGGTGAGCAGATGGGGCGTTGTGCAGATGATTAATGGCATCATAAACATGAGGGAATGAATATCCGGACCCACTGGGGTTTCAAGTGAAGTATTCTTTATTTCATCTCTGGGAGCAGCGCACGAGCGAAAAACACAGAACTTCAAGTACCAGCAGGCTCCGAGAAGCCAACGCCCACTGGGGCAGGTGCTTCTGATTAAAAAAGACTCCAGCTCCACACGGAGTTTCATTAGCCTCTGAAGAAATGCTCAGGAGAGCATGAAACGCGTCAGGCTGCTGAAAATTAATCAGGACTTTGTTTTCACTGTTTATGATGCAATCTGCCCATTAAAACGAAATTCCACAACTACCTGCTAGTGGGCTCTTTGAAAATAAGGGACAACTTTTGAATTGATGTTTCACCGGCCGGTCCCGGTCGGGGAAGAGCCCTGCCACAGAGTGAGTGGTTCGTGCTGGAGCCAGATGGCACACAACGCGAGGTGAGCAGATGGGGCGTTGTGCAGATGATTAATGGCATCATAAACATGAGGGAATGAATATCCGGACCCACTGGGGTTTCAAGTGAAGTAATCTTTATTTCATCTCTGGGAGCAGCGCATGAGCGCAAAAGACAGAACTTCAAGTACCAGCAGGCTCCGAGGAGCCAACGCCCACTGGGGCAGGTGCTTTTGATTAAAAAGGACTCCAGCTGCACACAGAGTTTGATTAGCCTCTGAAGAAATTCTCGGGAGAGCATGAAACGCGTCAGGCTGCTGAAAATTAATCAGGACTTTGTTTTCACGGTTTATGATGCAATCTGCCCATTGAAACGAATTTCCACAACTACCTGCTAGTGGGCTCTTTGAAAATAAGGGATAACTTTTGAATTGATGTTTCACCGGCCGGTCCCGGTCGGGGAAGAGCCCTGCCACTGAGTGAGTGGTTCGTTCTGGAGCCAGATGGCACACAACGCGAGGTGAGCAGATGGGGCGTTGTGCAGATGATTAATGGCATCATAAACATGAGGGAATGAATATCCGGACCGACTGGGGTTTCAAGTGAAGTAATCTTTATTTCATCTCTGGGAGCAGCGCACGAGCGCAAAACACAGAACTTCAAGTACCAGCAGGCTCCGAGGAGCCAACGCCCACTGGGGCAGGTGCTTTTGATTAAAAAGGACTCCAGCTCCACACAGAGTTTGATTAGCCTCTGAATAAATGCTCAGGAGAGCATGAAATGCGTCAGGCTGCTGAAAATTAATCAGGACTTTGTTTTCACTGTTTATGACGCAATCTGCCCATTAAAACGAAATTCCACAACTACCTGCTAGTGGGCTCTTTGAAAATAAGGGACAACTTTTGAATTGATGTTTCACCGGCCAGTCCCGGTCGGGGAAGAGCCCTGCCACAGAGTGAGTGGTTCGTGCTGGAGCCAGATGGCACACAACGCGAGGTGAGCAGATGGGGCGTTGTGCAGATGATTAATGGCATCACAAACATGAGGGAATGAATATCCGGACCCACTGGGGCTTCAAGTGAAGTAATCTTTATTTCATCTCTGGGAGCAGCGCACGAGCGCAAAACACAGAACTTCAAGTACCAGCAGGCTCCGAGGAGCCAACGCCCACTGGGGCAGGTGCTTTTCATTAAAAAGGACTCCAGCTCCACACAGAGTTTGATTAGCCTCTGAAGAAATGCTCAGGAGTGCATTAAACGCGTCAGGCTGCTGAAAATTATTCAGGACTTTGTTTTCACTGTTTATGATGCAATCTGCCCATTAAAACGAAATTCCACAACTACCTGCTAGTGGGCTCTTTGAAAATAAGGGACAACTTTTGAATTGAGATATATATATATATGTATATATATATATATATATATATATATATATATATATATATATATATATATATATATATATATATATATATATATATATATATATATATATATATTCACAGAAAAAACCATAGGTTATAGACCATATATAGTTAGGAATTTGCATTTACAAAACCTTGAAAATTCACTGAAAAAACCATAGGTTATAAACCATATATAGTTAGGGATTAGCATTTACAAAACCTTATTTTACTCGCATAAAACCATTGAACTTCCATATATAGTTAGATGCGCTAACTATATATCGCGCACCCGCAATCCACTGCTGATGATGTCACATATTACATCATTCATGACATGGTCAGTGACATCACTGATGACATCACTGATCACAACATCCAGTGACTGTATGTTTCTGTAAAGTTAAAATATGTCTTACATATTGAAGAATGAGTGGATGTATGAATGTCTGGATGAAGGATTTAGTAGGTGCATGACTGATTGTATGAGGGAGTGATTAAATGTGTCTCACTGAGTGCATGGGTTAGTGATTAAACAGTATTAATTTGTGCATCATTATATCTGTTGTTCTGTAAACTGCTGCATGTGTTGATCAGTAGCTATATGAATAACTATATGGGTTATTGATTGGTTGCTCAAGTATTTGTATGGGAGACTGAGTATATGTGTGAGTGGCTGGGAGGTGTGTGACTCTGTGCATAGATGTGTGAGCAGTTGATTCACTAGATGTATGGTTTCAAAAGTGCATGTGGAAACAGCTGTATGGGCGGTTGACTGTGTGCATGAGTGTATTGGTGAGTGAATGGATATCTCAGTGCTACATGTCAAAGTAAGTACATATGTAAAACACAGTACATGTGAGAGTTAACATATATAAATAACTGTGCATTAGAGCCAGTGAATGTGTGAGTGGCTGTATGGATCATTGTGAACTTTTATTAGGGATTATATAAGAGAGTAAATATGTGTTAGAATATGTTTCAATAAGTAAGGTGTGTATAACTGTATAGTTGAGGAATTGGAGGTGTGATTGATTCTTTGCATGACTGTCTAGGTGTATGAGTAACTCCATGGATGAGTGACAATCTGTGAGTGTCTGTTTTCACTGAGTGTATCTAAGGATATATCAGAGTCTGTAGAGGTTCATCGTATTAACACATGAATGATGTCATCTGTGATGTTGTCAGTGATGTCATTTGAGTTGTCATCAGTGATGTCATCAGTGATGTCATTTGAGATGTCATCAGTGATGTCATTTGAGTTGTTATCAGTGATGTCATCAGTGATGTCACTGACCATGTCATGAATGATGTAATATGTGACATCATCAGCAGTGGATTGCGGGTGCGCGATATATAGTTAGCGCATCTAACTATATATGGAATTTCAATGGTTTTATGCGAGTAAAATAAGGTTTTGTAAATGCTAATCCCTAACTATATATGGTTTATAACCTATGGTTTTTTCAGTGAATTTTCAAGGTTTTGTAAATGCAAATTCCTAACTATATATGGTCTATAACATATGTTTTTTTCTGTGAATTTCATTGGTTTTTTAAAAGCTAACATTTGTAGCTGTAAAATGTATTCTTCTTTAAATCCAAAAATATATTTTAGATGTCTATTGATAATTTTTTTTTTTATTTTTTTTTCTCCGTTTCCGGTAAGCGAACCGGGAAGCTTTCCGTTAGCTCATTTTGATGCCGCGATCTAGTACGCGAACCGGTAAACGTTTCGTTAGCGCAACTGTGACGCGTCGCGGAAGCGCGACGTATCACGTTGTCGCGTAATGCGTCTTATGACGCGCCGCGTTAGCGCTCCCGGAAGTGCTCCGGACCGCGAACCGGAAGCTATCCGAGGCGCGGCGCGCTCCGCGTAACGTGAGCGGAACAGGTCATGTGACTTGTTTATTAAAGTTTTCATTGGTTCATTTCACTTTCGGTTTCCTAATGATGTAAAACTAGGTCATGTGACCTAAAAATAACACTTTTCATTGGTTTAGAACTATTTCTTTTCCCAAATGATGAAAGCCCCCACCTTTATTCTCACTCTGACTTTCAACTTTGTGAAAGGAAGACCTGATTTTTTTCTGTGATGGCTTCAATAGTAGCTTCAGCTTCTGCACCCCCACCACCACCACCCCCATCTCCTAATAGGAAGAGAGGACCCCCTCCACAATTTATTGGAAACATAGAGGAGGAAGAGGAAGAAGAAGACGGAGAGGAAGAAGAGGGACCACAATTTGTCGAAGAGTTACCCCGGGTATCTCATCGGAAAGAAAGCTTTATATGGCAATTTTTTAGCATTCCTTCTGACGAAAAAAAAGTCAATGCACGATATGCTAAGTGCCTTATCTGCAAAAAAAAATTATCCCGAGGAACAAACAAAAAGTACAGCTTTGGAAATCACACAATGCACCGACATATGCAGAGGTGACATCCAATGAACTACAGTCGTGGAGAGATGCGTGACCTGCAACAAAACCCCCCCACTTCGGTGCCTTCAACATCTTCTGATCTGTCTCTGTCAGTGGCCGAGGCGAATGAAACAGTGCCCAACATACAGAAAAATTTTGTGCATCTAAAGCTGACATGCTTGTATTGTGGAACACTAATTTCATGCGCTAACATGAGCGTGAAATTGATTAATCTGGCTTTCGAGAAACACCAATGTTCCAAACGCAAGAATTTTTAATTTTTTTTTTTGCTCCTGTTGAGCCATTTTCAATACCTCTTTCTGTTCATTCCCTTTAAAAAAACAACAAAAAAAACAAAAAAGTGTTCAAAAAATCCAAAAAAATGAAATAATGTTCAAAAAAGTAAAAAAAAAGAAAAAAAAAAAAAAAAAAAAAAAAAAGTTCTTTTCAGAACTACCTCCCCTTTTTACAAAAATTGCTAGAAAGTGTAACACTCTGGCAAGCTGTTTTTTTTTAGTTCGCTTTCCGGTTAGCTCTCCGGTACGCGAACCGGGAGCTAACCCCAAATTTTTTTTTTTTTAAAAAAAGGAGTAATTACAAGAGAACATGGCTAAGAACTGCTCACAAATGAGGCCTATTTTGAAACATGATGCTTCTTTTGCATTGCTTATGTCTCACAATAGTGATGCAATAACAGCGCAAAAGAGATGTAAAACCATCATAAAATTGTGTCAAACATTTTAAATGATTGTTATAGGATGCAAATAAGATGTGTGCTTTCAAGAGCTTTCTTTGAGGTGAGGCCTATTTCTTTTTTTTTTAAAAAAACAGTACCCAGAAGTACAGCACTGTAAGCATTAAAATTGACACTTACAGAAGACTCAGCTTCTCCATATCTACCTCACATTTCTAAATGTATATTATAAGTACAAAAAGCATAACATTAATTATACATGTTAAATTGTTTATTTTTGCTGTTCTCAGAATGTATCAAATTTCACTTAAATCAGTGACTTGAAGGTATTCATCATGTAACAGCGGGGAAAAAAAAACACAATCAAAATGACTGTGTTTAAAAAACCCATACAAGCTAAGAAATCTGATTTCAAAACTCCTTAAAATTAACTTACTTTCAATAAAGTCGAAGGATCTCCTATGTACAGCGTCCACTCTGTTGTGCTATAAATATTTTCAGCCCGCCACTTTCTGAAAGAAAACCTCCATCGATACGAAAAATATGTTACATAGAAAAAAAGACTTCTCTCATTCTATCACATGTTTCCACTAGGCCAAATCATGTTGCCGCGATTCGCAAGTCTTGTTATTCTTCCAATCAAATCCCGACATTTTCTATTTTTGCAACTTTCAAAAAGAAAACATTTGAGATTATTTTCACAATCCTGGACTACTAATAACTTACTCTTCTTTGTCACTCATGTTCTCCTTTTCCTATGACACTGATACTGCTTACTATGAAGCAGACTTACTTGCAGCAAGTTTATATAGTTGGATTTTTAATCTAGACAGCATTGCAGACTTACATTCCCTCTACTTAAAATTTTGGTTTTAAAAACACCAGGTAAGAATTTTTAAGGTCAAACGGCAATTTTTTTTTTAAAGTTACAGCGGAATCATTACAGAATGACCAGCCGTTTCCAGACTTTAAGTAAGCTGTATAATGTCCTGATGTTGTTGATGGACCATTGTGATAGATAATTGCTACAGTTACAAAAGTCCTCCCTGATATTGACAGCTGAGAAGCCACAACATTTTTTATTAAAGTTGACAATTTTGATCCATCAGGCCTACATCGTTGGATCATTAAAATGACATACTGGCCATATCTACGTATAAATAATGTTGACATCATATCACATTTACATTGGCTACACTCCATGTTGTGATCCGCTGCATTTACTAGCTTATTAAAGGACACTGATTTACTGTCTGGCAAAGTTAAATATATAAATCTTTCTGAGTCTACACTAGTAGTACTTGATACCATACAGTTCTCGCAGTCATGCTGCCATTGATAAGAAAGCCCAAACAGGTGATCTACATCTACACCCTCATCTTGCAATACATCAAGCATATACATTAAAAACTCCTGACAATCTTGCTGATTATTTTCAGAGAAGTCTGTTTGACCTGAACATTCATCTAACAGATAACGAACTTCAGACACACTTTCTACTTTTGTTCGATCACTGCTACATTTCTCGAAAACAGAATTCAACAAACAGCATAAAATTTGTTCTGAATTCAACAGAATCTGTTCTCTTAAACTCTGTAGTGAAAAGAGAACATTAACCACTACATTTGCATAGCAGTTGACACCAGAACTGTTTTCAAATTGAAAACCGACAACATCTTCAACAGAATCCACTTTCTTTCTGGTAACAATTTTCGGTTCATTGACTTTTAGTCTTTTTGCAACAACCTCCCTACTATTACTGATATTTCTACGTTTCCGGCCTACCACACGTTTCTCAAACAAAGGATATTGAGGCAAATGTGGCGCATACTCTCTTCTTAACCTATTGTATTCCTTAACACAATCTAGATCCGCACAAATGTTTGTGACATCACAGTCAATCAAGTACAATCCCGATAAAGTTCTAACTCGTGACAATGCCACATATGCCATACCCTCCTTGAACACAGAACTGCCAATATTCACCAATGCACAGTCTACACTTAAACCTTGCGATTTATGGATTGTCACCGCATATGCCAAGCAAACAGGAAACTGTTTACGGCGAACATATAAGTCTTTAACAAGCAAAAACCTAGCAGAACAACGACCAATTTGCTGTACTTCCTCAATGCCATCAAATTTAATTCTTAAAAATTCTATTCCATCTCTATTTCTGTATTTCTCAAAATCAACAACATTACCCATTGATCCATTTACCAGACCTCTTTCTACATGTAAATTCCTTCTCAAAATGATTCGGCAATTTAAACACACATTCAAAGTCTTTTCAAAACCCGCTGTTTTGGATATAGTCTTCTCTAATGAATCCAATTTTGATTTCAAATTGTCTGATAAAATAATTGTTGATCCCATATGCTCTAATTTGTCGATAGCTTCAAGTTTCACAATCTCTTGCTTTTCTAAATTCAACATTTTGTTGTTGAAAATGGCACATTCTGCAAGAGTTGGCATCAAACATATCCCGGATTTCTTCTCAGTAATTTTCTGAAAAATATTCTCAGGCACAATCTCTTGTTTGGGATATAAATTTGTCAGTAATCGTGCATTTAAAGCTTCTTTCCCATGCTCGGTCACTTTTCCAATTCTAATATCTTGTAGAATATTCTTGTAATCTTCATCCTTTGCCTGACGCATATTTTCATGCAGTTCAGCATAATTGAAGTTTAACCATATATTGACGTTGCCAATGCTCCCTAGGCACTTCCTGGTATCTTCATGCGTGAGTATTTTGAACACAGGTTGACCTTTTACTGGTGTCAGCTGCAGAAGATCTCCGAAAACAATGATGTGTTTGCCACCAAATAACACATCATATTCAGTTTTAAGTACTTCTTGCATTCTCAAATGCACAAAGGCAAGCATGACATTGGAAACCATGCTTACTTCGTCAATGATAAGTAGTTTCATTTTCCTCAAGACTCTTGAAACTTCACAGCAAGCATCCCCAGATAACTTGTTGTATTGTAATTTGTTGTCATGCTCCACCGGCAGCATCAGTAGACGATGCAAAGTAATACCTTTAATGTTATGTGCTGCCAGTCCAGTAGGAGCGGTGACAACACAAGACAACGATGACTCAGTCCTTTCCTGCAAATAACAAGAAATTGCTTTAATGAGGAAACTTTTGCCAGTTCCCGCTTCTCCACTCACGTACAGTCGGACAGGCTTCAACAATGTACATGAGCACTCGTTCTTCTCATGACTTAATCCGTGCTCAATTTCCTTGGTAACTTCATCATATATTTTCCTCTGCTCAACGTTGAGTTGTTTTTCCAAGTCTTCTAAGTTAACTGAATCCTCCTGAGCATGTGCCATGGCTCTTTCTACTTCATTCATAGCAGTGGCAGCTTCATTTTCGATAATAGGTCCTCCAAGTGGATCTTGACTCAATGAAACAGAACTCTGACTGTCCTGAGAACTGTCTCTGGCAATCTCGGCTGCAATCGTTGCTTCCTGCTCAATTTCCAAAGTAAGCATTTCTTGATATTTAGGAAAAGCAGGACATTCTATGGACTCCTTGGCTGCATTGAAAGAGTCTTCGTAACAGAGGAAATCTCCAAGCAGTTCCTCTTCTGCACGCCAAGGCTTGAAAAGTTGCAAAAGTGCTAAATAGAAAAACTCCTTTTTTTCTGGAGATTCGCCACTCAATTTTCGATGGTTTACTAATTGGCATTTTCTTTGCTTGACCAGACATCCCTCACTTCCAATTACAGCATACACTCCTTTCTCAATATCTTCTTTGATGTTCCTCTTGAATATATAATTTTGTAGAACCTCATATAGACAAACATTCTCAAGGTGACTGCTTTGATTTGGATAATATGTATCCAACATGTTGGTCTTCAAAATGTCGGTACTGTTTGGCTCCTTTTCCGCCAAATACTCAATTTCCCGGACAGGTTTTAGAACTCGATTTCGTGTTGCAGCAAGACCAAGACTTGCCCAAACGATACTCCTGGATTTGGCATAGAGACTTGCTGAAGACAAGCGGTCAGAACATTCGTAAGCTCCGATTTCTCGATGCGACAACATCTTCAGACTGAAACTGTACAACTTCTTGCTGAGGCTCTTTTCATGGGAAATGTCCTCCCACATATCCTTCAGTTCTGTCTTTTCTTTTTTGGTGATGTAAGATGTCACATACCGAGCCACAGCCATACAGTTGTCAGCCACAAACTGTATATCCATGTTAGCATTCCACATGGACAAAATCACTGGGTTGTAGTCATTGATGTACTTGGACTCTTCGTTCCTTTTCAAATTGTATGTATTCTTGGGTGATTTCCTCGTCACATTATGTCGCAGCGAAGACATCAAACTGTTCACTCTTCCTTTAGAAATCACCGGTCGTGGAAAGTTGAAACGACATTTGGTGTAGAACTTGTCCTTGTTTCTGAATTTACGACGACAGTACTTCCCACAACGATGGCTTTGGAAACGTAGAACTTGTTCTCTTAGGCTTTTCTTCTCCGTTGCGATTGGAACAGCACACGTAGAATACTGTTCTATGAAATTCATCACTAAGTCATCCGGATCTGTTCCAAATTTAGGTGCATCCTTGATCCACAACAACATATGTATATGAGGGGCACCTCTTGCTTGGTACTCCTTTCTCCAGAAGAAATCCAACACCTCTCCAAGAGGTGGATTCTTTTTATTTGTGATGAAAGACATCATAGCTTCAAATCTATGATTGAAGTACCTGCATACATTCACTGGATCCAAAGAACACAGTTCTCCAGGTGTCTTGAATTCAATGTTTTCAATATTTCCATTTGCCTCTCGTAGAAATTCAAGTAAGTCTTCCCAGCCATACTCGGCACAGCTCAGAGTGAGGAACCATGTCGGAGTTCCTAAGTTCCTCAACATACATTTTAAATCACCATGACGACGGTACCAGTACTCATTAGTACCACGCTGACACGCCATGAGATTAATTAAGTGAGAATCCAAAATACTGTCTTGGACATTGACTTTATGCATAAAGTCACTTGCCGAGATGTTTCGCATCTGTATACCACTTTTTAAGATGTGGTTCACTGCATATGACAGTCCAGACAGATCGCTTTCAAACAGGAGATGAAACAAATAGGGAATGCATTGACGAAACCTAGCATCTTCTGCATACAATCGTAAAGTCCGGTATTCAGACGCAGGAATTTGACGAGGTCGCTCATCATATCTTGCTCCTTGACCTGTGGGAAATAGCTGTGGGAAACACCGAGCTTCCAAACTTTCCTCCCAAACACTAATGGGACTCCCTTTGGCTTGTTTCATTTGAAACAACTCAATAGCATTCCCCATGACTTCCTTGGAATGCAAAGGATGAACACTATAATGTTCATATATTTCTTCACTATTAGACACCTCTACTTTCTCAATTTGGCCAGCACACAAAACGCTATCCTCTTCATCACTTACTTCCTCTTCTGCAACATATACATTCTTATAGTACTTATTATTTTTCTTCAAATACAAAGTTGCATTTTTCACTTTCCTAACATCCACTAAATCTTGCCATATTTTCTTATTCTTTGTCGGAACCCCATTAACCAAGATAACCAGAGGTTCCTCTTCCACTTTCTCAACTCCAATTGTGTTAATGTTTTTGTTCAAATCTAGAGGCAAATAAACAACTCTTCCCTTTAATCCTCTCTGTAAATCTGCTGGAGGCAACTTCCCTGTCTTGGGCTCCATTCTTACAATAGCCTGAAAGGGATGGATACTTTGAATCAAAATAGATTCATAAGTATTTAAATCCTTCAATTCTGAAGGTATCTCAACCAATTCCAGATTTTTATGAACTGCCCTAGCAGGCATCTGGTTTTGATTTAATTTATTACAACAATAAGTACACACACGTTGATCCACTCCCAAATCAAAACAATTTTCTACCATCAAGTATGTGGCAAAATCCTTCCATTCACTATTATTTTCCCTTTCAGTTTTTGCATATAAATCCACTAACTTAGTCTGATTCTTATAATAAGTGCGTCGACAACATACACAAGTGAAATTAGGCCTCTCACTTGATTTCATCTGAAACGTGGCAATTTCCTTCTGAAAATTATCTGAACTAGAAACCAGTATATTATCTTCAACATAACCCTCTACTTCTGGGTCAATTTGAACATTCTCATCTCTACTACCAAAGTAACAAAAGTCAATTTCTTCACAAATATTCTTCACATCTATTTCAGAACCATGCAAAAGAGCAGCACATAATTGTTTAAGCATAATTGCTGGACTCTTAGCATAATACAACATTCTCACTAATTTTCTCACTTTATTATGATGCACTGCTAGCATCCTGAAATGATGAAAAACACTCTGGCATACTCTCCTGGAAAGACAAGCCAGTGAATGACCACGCAAATTGTCATTTGTCTCACTCTGCAAGGATCTAAATCTTGCAACAACTTCATTTTCTGCTTCAAACTTTTCTTATTAAATGTCCGTATAAAATCACAAAGCAAATTGATGGAAACCTGTCGCACACTGCAAATAGAACTACACTTCCAAATGTACACAGGACCCTTAGGACGTCTTCCTAAAACCTCATCACTTAGCGCCTCTTCTGTCTCTGTTGTCACAAGTTGTTCTTTTTCAACTGGACAACCATCCTTCACTTCATAAGCTCGACCACTGGTGTCAACTGCAAACACCAAATCATTATCCTGAAAATAACTCTCCTCATTAAAAAATGCCTCACAACTAGAACTATGCATCCATTCTCCGGAAAAAACTTCACAAAAGTTAGTACGATTTACTACTCTCTTCCATCTACTTTTAGTTTTGAAATCAGAAATTACCTTGCTTAGTTTCCTAATTCTATTGATTACCAAAATAAACAACTTTCGCTTAATTTCAAAAGCATGATCAATAATTTTCTCTACATTTTTCTTCTTCTTATAAAATGCCGCTTTCTGTTGGCCTTTTTTTTTTAATATTTTTCAATAAATTAACTATTATCCTATTACGGAACATTCGATGTCGAATGTCCCTAAACTGTTGTTTCCTTCTACTATCATGCACAGAGTTATCTCTTCCTCTACCAGTAACATTTTTGATGGGTCTCTCCTTTCCATTTAAATTGCTTTTCTTTTTGAGGACTGAAACATTTTTTGGAGAAATACTTTTTTTATGACAAATATTTCTTAAGAATGATTTCGTGCTCTTACCCGGACCTTTCTTGGTGTTTTGACAAGTATTTGGGGAAGAGGACTGCTGCAATAAAACATCATCCTGCTGTCTTTGACGTTTTCTCGCCTTTCTAGTTCTATTTTTGGTAGGCATTTTCCAAACTATGAAAGAATCTGCAGTTGAATCTGTGGAAAAATGTATTAAAAAATGTTATTAACCACTATTACCAAACAGTAAATGAATAACAGTCATCTAAAACTTAATGCCCTACTAATTATTAACAGTCAGCGATATTCATGCATTTTCCAGCAAATGCTCTTAGCCATGTTATCCACCTTCCATTGGATAACATGGCTAAGAACTGCTCGCAAATGCAAAAAAAAACGGCCGCAATGCATGAATATCGCTGAACAGTCAGCGATATTCATGCATTTTCCAGCAAATGCTCTTAGCCATGTTATCCACTTCCCATTAAATAACATGGCTATGAACTGCTCAGGGCCCCATGAGGAACCCTATCCATTTTAAAAGGAAAACATAACATCAAAGACACTCAAATGCCTTATAAATATGGCCCAAAACAACCTATGAAGCTCTAACAGTACATATCCAGAAATGTAATTGATTTCAAAATTCGTTTTTAAACACAGCATATAAATCAATTGTATACCTGCATTCATGAAGAAATGACTGAAAATGTCCTTGAGACACATGAAAGTGTTTTCTGGAATGCCCTAGCACCATTTTTGGGACACTATTAACATGGCTAGGTAACTCCCATAATCAAAATCTAAATTTGCCCAGCGCAATTGGGAGCGTATTTACAAGACACTTGCCCCATGAAGAACACTTTCCATTTAAAAAGGTAAACCACAATGCAAGAATATCGCTGAAAAGTCAGCGATATTCATGCATTTTCCAGCAAATGCTCTTAGCCATGTTATCCACCTTCCATTGGATAACATGGCTAAGAACTGCTTGCAAATGCAAAAAAAAACGGCCGCAATGCATGAATATCGCTGAACAGTCAGCGATATTCAAGCATTTTCCAGCAAATGCTCTTAGCCATGTTATCCACCTTCCATTGGATAACATGGCTAAGAACTGCTCGCAAATGCAAAAAAAAAACGGCCGCAATGCATGAATATCGCTGAACAGTCAGCGATATTCATGCATTTTCCAGCAAATGCTCTTAGCCATGTTATCCACTTCCCATTAAATAACATGGCTATGAACTGCTCAGGGCCCCATGAGGAACCCTATCCATTTTAAAAGGAAAACATAACATCAAAGACACTCAAATGCCTTATAAATATGGCCCAAAACAACCTATGAAGCTCTAACAGTACATATCCAGAAATGTAATTGATTTCAAAATTCGTTTTTAAACACAGCATATAAATTAATTGTATACCTGCATTCATGAAGAAATGACAGAAAATGTCCTTCAGACACATGAAAGTGTTTTCTGGAATGCCCTAGCACCATTTTTGGGACACTATTAACATGGCTAGGTAACTCCCATAATCAAAATCTAAATTTGCCAAGCGCAAGTGGGAGCGTATTTACAAGACACTTGCCCCATGAAGAACACTTTCCATTTAAAAAGGTAAACATAACATCAAAGACACTAAAATGCATTCTAAATATGACCCCAAACAACCTATGAAGCTCTAACTGTACATATCCAGAAATGTAATTGATTTCAAAATTCGTTTTTAAACACAGCATATAAATCAATTGTATACCTGTTTTCAAGAGGAAAGGACTGAAAATGTCCTAGAGACACAGGAAAGCGTTTTCTTGAATGCCCTACCACCATTGTTTGGACATTATTAACATGGCTATGTAACTCCCATAATCAAAATCTAAATTTGCAAAGCACAAGTGGCAGCGTATTTACAAGAAATTTGCCCCATGAAGAACGTAAAATAGCATAATAGACACTCAAATGCCTTATAAATATGACCCAAAACAACCTATGAAGCTCTAGCAGTACATATCCAGAAATGTAATTGATTTCTAAATTCGTTTTTAAAAACTACATATCTGTTTCAGCTTACATAACAGACCATGGAATGGGCTCCATGTACCACAATAACTTGTGTTACTGCATGCCAGAATGCTACACCGAATATGCAATTACAATTTCTCAAAGTAACAAAATCTATTTCTATATCACTACAGACAAAGCCACAGTTTAAAAACACAGCTTTCTTCATCATTTTCTCCTTAATTCATACTATTCTCTCTCTAAAATAAATAAATCTTTTCTCACCTTAGCAAATACTTTTTAAGTTTTGAAAACAGTCTCAGAAATACACCAAATTGTCTTCAGCAGAAGAAAAACGATGCACTCCAGAGGCTGCAGCTATTGAAAGCACAGAAAAACAGATATTCATTTCACATATCTCTCATATTAGCCAATCATAACTCTTCCCTCACTTTTTTCAAATCAAAACCCTTCCCCCCTCTGCCCTCTCTGCCTTTTTTCCATAGCAACCACCTCCTGGAAGACCTCTCATGTTTGCAAATTCACACAACAATGTTTCAATTGAACTCTGAACTCTCAGTGCACCTGCGTATCCAGTGCAATCTTTCATTAAATGTTTCTTCCTTGACCATTCAAATTACATCTTTCAAAGAACACATCCATGCACCCTAACTTTCTGTTTTCAGAAATGGAAATGCACCAATCACTGCTAATGATTCATTAGCATTGGAAATCCACAGTTTTTTTTCTTTACAAACTCCTACTGTTTCAACTGCCCTTTCATTACCACACTTCATCTGACTGCAGAACAACCTTCTCCCACCATGTTTAAGGTCTGGATTGTTGGACATAGTTACATCCACTGGGCTCAAAGGTATGCTGAGAACAGAAATTTACACAACCTCAATTTACAGGATGTGGAAATTAAGTGGTTGGGCCAAAGAGGATTAAAATGTCACCAATTGATACCATTGGTGAAAACCTTTATGCATTTGCCAAAACCTGACCTGTTAATAGTGCACTGTGGAGGTAATGATTTGGGCACTTTGACAGGGGTAGGTCTGGAAATGCTTTTAAAGGACACCTTGGAGCAATTAATGGCACTTTTTCCTCAAACTGCTTTGGTATATTCCAATATATGCCAAAGACAGAAATGGAGGTGGTCCAACCAATTTTCTCCACAAATTGAGAAAGCGAGGAAGCATGTAAACAAATCTGTTTCAGCTTTCATGAGAGACCATGGAATGGGCTCTCTGTACAACAATAACTTGCGTTACTACATGCAAGATATCTACAGAGGAGATGGAGTTCACTTCTCAGATGAAGGCAACAGAATTTTCATTCTGAATTTAAGACTGTGCATTGGTACCTACTTATAAGTACCTAAATGTACCATAAACCCAAAAGCTCTTCTCAGAGCTACCCTTCATCTGATCACACACTTTTATTATTTTTTTTCTAACTTTTTTCTGTAATTTTCAACAAACTACGCTCAAAGAGCGCTATCCGGTACGCGAACTGGAAGCTAACCGCGCAAAATTTCAAAACAAAAGTTTTTTCTTCGCACATATAGTCCTCCTCAGCCACCCTCAGAAAACGTAGGGGGGCAAACTACTTGTACCATGCCCCCTTCTACCCATTCAGAACATTATTTACCCTCCATTTTATACCTTGATTCGACCGAAACACAAAATGGTGGACTCCCGTTACGCTCCTAGTTCGCGGACCGGACCGCTTTCCGGGAAGCGGTCTAAAAAAAAGGTGGGAAAGTAATTTATAGAAAAACGACTGGAGACACTCTCACCAAATATAAATTAGCTCATACTACATAACAATCCCTTTCATTCTCACAAATTTGATTGAAATTTAATTTAGCCATTTAGCCTGTAGACCTCTCCAAGTACCGTGAGGTAAATTACTTCACAAAACACATCTGAAGTGTTGGAATTGACAACCAATGAAAATGTTACTTTCATTTTCTACTTTTATTACCTGACATTTGATTGGTTATATACTTGAATATATATAAAGGAAGAGAAGGAAACACAGCCATTTTGACTGCTACTTCTTGTTGTACATTACAATTGAATTATCACTAAACTCTTCAACTTGTTTGTAAAGGTAAGTTGTTATTTTTAAAACTGAAGTATATTGTACACTATAACTTAATATAGTAGACTTTTTCTGCTAGATATACACTATCCCTCTGTACTAGTAATGTATTTAGATAGACTTCTCTGTTATAGTTATGAATGGAGTTGACTTGTCTTGGTTAAATGACATACACTTTTTTATAGTCCTATTTCCACTCTGATACTATACACTGCCAAAAGATAAATTCACTGATAAAAAATGACTATCTAAAATTAATCCCAACAGTGCCCTATCTCTACTAATATATATTGTTTTAATCCAAATTTCAGGCAAAATGGAAGGCGAAAACCAAGTTTCTTTTGAAATGGACCTGCAAGAGAGCAGCCAGGAATTGATTGAACAAATTGACATGGAATTTATGGATGAAAGCTTGGATAATGAACTGCTGCAATGTGTCCAAGCAGTAGATGCCCTCCTTGCAAATGAGGACATTTTACAACCTCACAGCTTGCAAACAATATTTCAAGAAAATAATGACATTTCAGACACTGAAATGTTAGAAAGTTTAATAAATTATGAAAAACAATAAAAATTAAAAAAAAAAATAAAAAAAAGAAAACAAAACAAAAAAAAAAAAAACAACAAACAAAACAACAAACAATTAACATTTAGTCTTTGAAAAGTATATCATTCTATTATCCTTAAAGTACGCTGCCTAGAACGCTTTCTGGTTCGCGTACTAGGCGCTCATCGCGAAAAAAAAAAAAAGAAAAAATTTTTTTGAACCCTGCTGGGCCCTTTTAAAACCTCCACATAAAACCTAGGGGGTCAGGCAGGATCTACCATGCCCCCTTATGGAAATTTCCCCCTTTGTTTTGGCCTCCTCTTATCTCTCGATCCTACCGAGAGACAAGATGGCGGCCGCATCGGACTGTTTAGAATGTTGACAGACACCGAAGAGCCAATCAGCTTTCCGTGCGCAAAGTTCCGTTACGCGAAAAGTACGCGAACCAGATCGCTGCCCGGAGCGCTGTTACAGATATATATCTTGATTTAAACGTTAATTTCTCAAAATCCACTGGAGCACATATATTGAGACCTAGCAAAGGCACATCGGCCTAACAGTCCCTACAATTTTGCCAAGTTTCGTGCAAATCCATTCAGCCGTTCGAGCTAAAAGTGAGTCCAACCGCCCTATGGAAAACTCAATGTTAAAAACGCGTTTTGGGACCCCCCTTTTTTCTCAACCCCCCCTTGACGACCCCCCCCCCCAAATTTCCTGGAGCTGCTCAGAAACAAAATGTGCCATTTTCCTGTAAATTTCAGCCAATTCCGTCCACAAACGCCAAAGTTATTAGGCATAGAATTTTCAGAAATCCCATAGGGAAAAAATCCTAACTATATATACCTACTGGCGACCGCCAGTAGGTAATATATAATATATATATATATATATATATATATATATATATATATATATATATATATATATATATATATATATATATATATATATATATATATATATATTTATTCAACACGAACTGTCCTGTCGCAGAGGGAGCGCTTGGCTGGTTGGTGCTGGAGTCGAAGCCAGGACAGGGCTCCGTTAGTTTGTATTTGACACAAAAGAATTATTCCAGCACTCCGTTAGTTAGAGGTTTTTAAATTTATTCAGTGCACAAGTACAAGCCTACGCGTTTCGAACCCACTGGTTCCTTATCACGGCGGCATAAACAGTTGTCCTACTTCACTTTCAGTATTTAAGTGATTGTAGTTACTTCGTGCATTGTGGGACATGTAGTTAGTTGTAAAATTTCCTGACATTTCAAATATACTGAATTTTACACTGGTTTCATATTTATAAAATTCAAAAAAAAATTTTTGGGCTTGAATGTCTTAATTATGGCTGAGTGCCTTAAGTATAATTAAAGTCCCAAAATTTGCACTTTTGGCAGCCTGGCAGTGGTAAAAAAACTGCACCTTTTGTAAAAAATATAAACATATTCTCATTTACAAAGAGTGATAAAAAAAGGGTTTTTTTCATTCACGTGTGCAGAATTAATTTGTTTCATATATATATATATATGTTTGAGCAAAAGCCCTAGAGCTTCGGAAAGGCACACGCCGCTCTCTCGTGCCGTCCAGCTGTATGTGCCTCGCTGTTCATTGCCTTCTGTATTCTAGGTTTCAGGTAAAATCCGACGCGTTTCGAGGCAGAACGCCCCGTATTCATGGATGGGTGGGGGGGAGTGATGTCTCCATGTTGAATTCATATCAGTTGATGAATAAATATCGCCCTTAGTGGGTGTTGGCTTCTGGTTGCACGCTACGCATGCTGGTTATTGAAGTCCATTTGAACAGAGTTTTTATCAAACCTTAAGTAGGCTCAGTCCCCCCTACTTGTGTTACATCTGTTAATATCCTTGAGTAGGAGCAGGAGTCCAGGCAGCAATTGAGTCCCCTACGAGAGTGCGGGCTTGTTGAGGAGAGGAAGGTTCGTCTCCAAAGCCGCTTCCCATCTGACTTTATGGGGCGTTCTGCCTCGAAACGCGTCGGATTTTACCTGAAACCCAGGAAGACAGAAGGCAATGAACAGCGAGGCACATACAGCTGGACGGCACGAGAGAGCGGCGTGTGCCTTTCCGAAGCTCTAGGGCTTTTGCTCAATATATATATATATATATATATATATATATATATATATATATATATATATATATATATATATATATATATATATATATATATATATATATATATATATATATATATATATATATTACCTACTGGCGGTCGCCAGTAGGTATATATAGTTAGGATTTTTTCTCTATGGGACTTTTGAAAATTCTATGCCTAATAACTTTGGCGTTTGTGGACGGAATTGGCTGAAATTTTCAGGAAAATGGCACATTTTGTTTCTGAGCAGCTCCTGGAAATTTGGGGGGGGTTCGTCAAGGGGGGGCCGAGAAAAAAGGGGGGTCCCAAAACGCGTTTTTCCCATGTTATTTTCCATAGGGCGGTTGGACTCACTTTTAGCCCGAACGGCTGAATGGATTTTCACGAAATTTGGCAAAATTGTAGGGACTGTTAGCCCGATGTGCCTTTGCTAGGTCTCAATATATGTGCTTCAATGGATTTTGAGAAATTAACGTTTAAATCAAGATATATATCTGTAACAGCGCTCCGGGCAGCTATCCGGTTAGCGAACCTTTCGCGTAACGGAACTTTGCGATGAGAAGCTGATTGGCCCTCCGGTGTCTGTCAACATTCTAAACAGTCCGGAGCGGCCGCCATCTTGTCTCTCGGTAGGATCGAGAGACAAGAGGAGGCCAAAACAAAGGGGGAAATTACCATAAGGGGGCATAGTAGATCCTCGTTGACCCCCTAGGTTTTATGTGGAGGTTTTAAAAGGGCCTAGAGGGTCCAAAAAAAAAAAATTTTTTTTTGCGTGGTAAGCGCCAAGTTCGCGAACCGGATAGCTTTCTGGGCAGCGAACTTTATGGATAAAAGAATGAAAGACTTTTCTAATACTGTATGTTAATTGTTTGTTGTTTTTCTTGTTTTTTTTTGTTTTCTTTGTTTATTTTTTTTTTATGATGTTTCATATTTTATTAAATTTTCTAACATTTCATTGTCAGAAATGTCATAATTTATTATAGGGTGTAATTGTTTTTCATTTTGAAGCAAGTTGTCTACTGCTTCAACACATTGTAGAAGTTCGTGGTCTCTACTGTCATCCATAAAGTCATCAAGTTTGTCTTGGCTGTTCTCCTTCAGTTCAATCGAAAATGAAACTTGTTGTTCGCCTTCCATTTTGCCTGAAATTTTGAATAAGAAAATATATATTAGTAGAGATAGGGCACTGTTGGGATTAATTTTAGATAGGCAGTTTTTATCAGTGAATTTATCTTTTGGCAGTGTATAGTATGAGAGTGGAAATAGGACTATAAAAAAGTGTATGTGATTTAACCAAGACAAGCCTTACTCCATTGATAACTATAACAGAGAAGTCTATCTAAATACATTACTACTACAGAGGGATAGTGTATATCTAGCAGAAAAAGTCTACTATATTAAGTCATAGTGCACAATATATTAAATTATAACTTACCTTCACAAAGAAGTTGAAGTTTTTTGAAGCTTTTGAAATAGGAGGTACAACAAGAAGTAGTAGTCAAAATGGCTGTGTTTCCTTCTCTCCCTTTATATATATACAGGTATATAACCAATCAAATGTCAGGTAATAAAAGTAGAAAATGAAAGTAACATTTTCATTGGTTGTCAATTCCAACAATTCAGATGTGTTTTGTGAAGTAATTTACCTCACGGTACTTGGAGAGGTCTACAGGCTAAATGGCTAAATGGAATTTCAATGAAATTTGTGAGAATGGAAGGGATTGTTATGTAGTATGAGCTAATCTATATTTGATGAGAGTGTCTCTAGTCGTTTTTCTGTAAATTACTTTCCCGCCTTTTTTTAGGACCGCTTTCCGGGAAGCTGCCCGGTTAGCGAACCTTAAGCGTCACGGGAGTCCACCATTTTGTGTTTCGTTCGCATTAAGATACAAGATGGAGGGCAAATAATGTTTAGAATGGGTAGAAGGGGTCATGGTAGACTTATCTTGACCCCCTAGGTTTTCTGAGCGTGGCTGAGGAGGCTTATATGTGCGGGAAAAAAAAATTTTTTTTAAAAAATTCCGCGAGGTTAGCTTTCGGTTAGCGAACCGGGTAGCGCTCCGGGGAGCGAATTTTGTGGAAAATTAGTGAAAAAAGTTAGAGAAAAATAATAATTGTGAGTGATCAGATGTAGGGTAGCTCTGAGAAGAGCTTTTGGGTTTATGGTACATTTAGGTACTTATAAGTAGGTACCAATGCACAGTCTTAAATTCAGAATGAAAATTCTGTTGCCCTCATCTGAGAAGTGAACTCCATCTCCTCTGTAGATATCTTGCATGTAGTAACGCAAGTTGTTGTTGTACAGAGAGCCCATTCCATGGTCTCTCATGTAAGCTGAAACAGATTTGTTTACATGCTTCCTCGCTTTCTCAATTTGTGGACAAAATTGGTTGGACCACCTCCATTTCTGTCTTTGGCATATATTGGAATATACCAAGGCAGTTTGAGGAAAAAGTGCCATTAATTGCTCCAAGGTGTCCTTTAATAGCATTTCCAGACCTACCCCTGTCAAAGTGCCCAAATCATTACCTCCACAGTGCACTATTAACAGGTCAGGTTTTGGCAAATGCATAAAGGTTTTCACCAATGGAATCAATTGGTGACATTTTAATCCTCTTTGGCCCAACCAGTTAATTTCCACATCTTGTAAATTGAGGTTGTGTAAATTTCTGCTCTCAGCATACCTTTGAGCCCAGTGGATGTAACTATGTCCAACAATCCAGACGTTAAACATGGTGGAAGAAGGTTGTTCTGCAGTCAGATGAAGTGTGGTAATGAAAGGGCAGTTGAAACAGTAGGAGTTTCTAAAGAAAAAAAACTGTGGTTTTACTATGCTAATGATTCATTAGCAGTGATTGGTGCATTTCCATTTCTGAAAACAGAAAGTTAGGGTGCATGGATGTGTTCTTTGAAAGATGTAATTTGAATGGTCAAGGAAGAAACAATTAATGAAAGATTGCACTGGATACGCAGGTGCACTGAGAGTTCAGAGTTCAATTGAAACATTGTTTTGTGAATTTGGAAACATGAGAGGTCTTCCAGGAGGTGGTTGCTATGGAAACAAGGCAGACAGGGCAGAGGGGGGAAGGGTTTTGATTTGAAAAAAGTGAGGGAAGAGGTATGATTGGCTAATATGAGAGATATGTGAAAAGAATATCTGTATTTCTGTGCTTTCAATAGCTGCAGCCTTTGGAGTGCATCCTTTTTCTTCTGCTGAAGACAATTTGGTGTATTTCTGAGACTGTTTTCAAAACTCAAAAAATATTTGCTAAGGTGAGAAAAGATTTATTTAATTTAGATAGAGAATAGTATGATTTAAGGAGAAAATGATGAAGAAAGCTGTGTTTTTAAAATGTGGTTTTGTCTCTAGTGATATACTAATAGAATTAGTTTCATAGAGAAATTATAATTGCATATTTGGTGTAACATTCTGGCATGCAGTAACACAAGATATTGTAATACATGGAGGCCATTTCATGGTCTGTTATGTAAGCTGAAACAGATATGTTGCTTTTAAAAACGATTTAAGAAATCAATTACATTTCTGGATATGTACTGCTAGAGCTTTATAGGTTGTTTTGGGCCATATTTATAAGGTATTTGAGTGTCTAAGATGTTGTGTTCGCCTTTTAAAATGTAAAGTGTTCCTCATGGGACAAGTGTCTTGTAAATACGCTCCCACTTGTGCTTCGCAAATTTAGATTTTGATTATGGGAGTTACCTAGCCATGTTAATAGTGTCCCAAAAATGGTGCTAGGGCATTCCAGAAAACACTTTCATGTGTCTCAAGGATATTTTTAGTTATTTCTTCATGAATGCAGGTATACAATTGATTTATATGCTGTGTTTAAAAACGAATTTTGAAATGAATTAAATTTCAGGATATGTACTGTTAGAGCTTCATAGGTTGTTTGGGGTCATATTTAGAAGGCATTTTAGTGGCTTTGATGTTATTTTTCCCTTTTTAAATGGAAAGCGTTCCTCATGGTGCCCTGAGCAGTTCTTAGCCATGTTATTTAATAGGAAGTGGATAACATGGCTAATAGCATTTGCTGGAAAATGCATGAATATCGCTGATTTTTCTGCTATATTCTTGCATTGTGGCCGTTTTTTTTCACATTGCTTCATAGGTTGTTTGGGTTCATATTTAGAAGGCATTTTAGTGTCTTTGATGTTATTTTTCCCTTTTTAAATGGAAAGCGTTCCTCATGGGGCCCTGAGCAGTTCTTAGCCATGTTATTTAATAGGAAGTGGATAACATGGCTAAGAGCATTTGCTGGAAAATGCATGAATATCGCTGATTTTTTTGCTATATTCATGCATTGTGGCCGTTTTTTTTCACATTGCTTCATAGGTTGTTTGGGTTCATATTTAGGAGGCATTTTAGTGTCTTTGATGTTATTTTTCCCTTTTTAAATGGAAAGCGTTCCTCATGGTGCCCTGAGCAGTTCTTAGCCATGTTATTTAATAGGAAGTGGATAACATGGCTAAGAGCATTTGCTGGAAAATGCATGAATGTCGCTGATTTTTCTGCTATATTCATGCATTGCGGCAGTTTTTTCCACATTGCTTCATAGGTTGTTTGGGTTCATATTTAGAAGGCATTTTAGTGTCTTTGATGTTATTTTTCCCTTTTTAAATGGAAAGCGTTCCTCATGGTGCCCTGAGCAGTTCTTAGCCATGTTATTTAATAGGAAGTGGATAACATGGCTAAGAGCATTTGCTGGAAAATGCATGAATATCGCTGATTTTTCTGCGATATTCATGCATTGCAGGCCTTTTTTTATCACATTTGCAAGCACTTCTTAGCCATGTTATCCAATGGGAGGTGGATAACATGGCTAAGAGCATTTGCTACAAAGGTTGTTTGGGGTTATATACCATTTTTGGGAAATTATTAACATGCCTATCTAACTCCCATAATCAAAATCTAAATTTGCCAACCGCAGGTGGGAGCGTATTTACAATAAATTTGCACCATGAAGAATGTAAAATAGCATACTAGATACTCAAATAACTTATAAATATGACCCAAAACATCTTATGAAGCACTAGTAGTGCATATTCCCAGAAATGTATTGGTTTTCATTTAATGATTTACTTCATTGGTAGGCCTTCACATGTTTTTTTACCTTGGTTTTTTTTCAGTGAAAATCTTATCTGCAACCATGTGTTGGCCTCATCTCAAATAAACAAAACAGGTGATGGACTGAATGTGGATCAATGACACACATTCACCCCAGTCCAAAGATCTGGGCCTAAACAAACCTTTAGATAGGCTACATCTTATCGTCATCCTGAATTAATGATTTAAAATATTAGGGAGTGATTTATGAGTGTTGTATGCCTGTTTTGTACCATTGAGTGTCATTTTTGTGATGCAGTGCTGGTGGAAAATATTTGCTATGTTAAATAATTAGTACGGCATTAAGTTTTAGATGACTGTTATTTATTTACTGTTTGGTAATAGTGGTTAATAACATTTTATATTATATTTTTTCACAGATTCAACTGCAGATTCTTTCATAGTTTGGAAAATGCCTTCCAGAAGTCGAATACGAAAGGCTAGAAAACGTCAAAGACAGCAGGATGATGTTTTATTGCAGCAGTCCTCTTCCCCAAATACTTGTCAAAACACCAAGAAAGGGCCGGGTAAGAGCACGAAATCATTCTTAAGAAATATTTGTAGTAAAAAAAATTTTGCACAAAAAAATGTGTCTGTTCACAAAAAAAAACGTAATTTAAATGGAAAGGAGAGACACATCACAAATGTTACTGGTAGAGGAAGAGATAACTCTGTGCATGATAGTAGAAGGAAACAACAGTTTAGGGACATTCGACAACGAATGTTCCGTAATAGGATATTAGTTAATTTATTGAAAAATATTAAAAAGAAAGGCCAACAGAAAGCGGCATTTTATAGGAAGAAGAAAAATGTAGAGAAAATTATTGATCATGCTTTTGAAATCAAGCGAAAGTTGTTTATTTTGGTAATTAATAGAATTAGGAAACTAAGCAAGGTAATTTCTGATTTCAAAACAAAAAGTAGATGGAAGAGAGTAGTAAATCGTACTAACTTTTGTGAAGTTTTTTCTGGAGAATGGATGCATAGTTCAAGTTCTGAGGCATTTTTTAATGAAGAGACTTATTTTCAGGATAATGATTTGGTGCATGCAGTTGACATCAATGGTCGAGCTTATGAAGTGAAGGATGGTTGTCCAGTTGAAAAAGAACAACTTGTGACAACAGAGACAGAAGAGGCGCTAAGTGATGAGGTTTTAGGAAGACGTCCTAAGGGTCCTGTGTACATTTGGAAGTGTAGTTCAGTTTGCAGTGTGCGACAGGTTTCCATCAATTTGCTTTGTGATTTTATACGGACATTTAATAAGAAAAGTTTGAAGCAGAAAATGAAGTTGTTGCAAAATTTAGATCCTTGCAGAGTGAGACAAATGACAGGTTTGCGTGGTCATTCACTGGCTTGTCTTTCCAGGAGAGTATGCCAGAGTGTTTTTCATCATTTCAGGATGCTAGCAGTGCATCATAATAAAGTGAGAAATTTAGTGAGAATGTTGTATTATGCTAAGAGTCCAGCAATTATGCTTAAACAGTTATGTGCTGCTCTTTTGCATGGTTCTGAAATAGATGTGAAGAATCTTTGTGAAGAAATTGAGTTTTGTTACTTTGGTAGTAAAGATGAGAATGTTCAAATTGACCCTGAAGTAGAGGGTAATGTGGAAGATAATGTACAGGTTTCCAGTACAGATAATTTTCAGAAGGAAATGGCCACGTTTCAGATGAAATCAAGTGAGAGGCCTAATTTCACTTGTGTATGTTGTCGACGCACTTATTATAAGAATCAGACTAAGGTAGTGGATTTATATGCAAAAAGTGAAAGGGAAAATAATAGTGAATGGAAGGATTTAGC
Source organism: Lissotriton vulgaris (assembly GCF_964263255.1). Classification (NCBI taxonomy): domain Eukaryota; kingdom Metazoa; phylum Chordata; class Amphibia; order Caudata; family Salamandridae; genus Lissotriton; species Lissotriton vulgaris. The sequence goes on along the minus strand of NC_141689.1, from coordinate 1,886,073,188 downwards.
CACATACTTGATGGTAGAAAATTATTTTGATTTGGGATCGGATCAACGTGTGTGTACTTATTGTTGTAATAAATTAAACCAAAACCAGATGCCTGCTAGGGCAGTTCATAATAATCTGGAATTGGTTGAGATTCCTTCTGAATTGAAGGATTTAAATACTTATGAATCTATTTTGATTCAAAGTATCCATCCCTTTCAGGCTATTGTAAGAATGGAGCCAAAGACAGGGAAGTTGCCTCCAGCAGATTTACAGAGAGGATTAAAGGGAAGAGTTGTTTATTTGCCTCTAGATTTGAACAAAAACATTAACACAATTGGAATAGAAAAAGTGGAAGAGGAACCTCTGGTTATCTTGGTTAATGGGGTTCCGACAAAGAATAAGAAAATATGGCAAGATTTAGTGGATGTTAGGAAAGTCAAAAAGGCAACAGTGTATTTGAAGAAAAATAATAAGTACTATAAGAATGTATATGTTGCAGAAGAGGAAGTAAGTGATGAAGAGGATAGCGATTTGTGTGCTGGCCAAATTGAGAAACTAGAGGCCTCTAAAAGTGAAGAAATATATGAACATTATAGTGTTCATCCTTTGCATTCCAAGGAAGTCATGGGGAATGCTATTGAGTTGTTTCAAATGAAACAAGCCAAAGGGAGTCCCATTAGTGTTTGGGAGGAAAGTTTGGAAGCTCGGTGTTTCCCACAGCTATTTCCCACAGGTCAAGGAGGAAGATATGATGAGCGACCTCGTGAAATTCCTGCGTCTGAATACCGGACTTTACGATTGTATGCAGAAGATCCTAGGTTTCGGCAATGCATTCCCTATTTGTTTCATCTCCTGTTTGAAAGCGATCTGTCTGGACTTTCATATGCAGTGAACCACATCTTGAAAAGTGGTATACAGATGCGAAACATCTCGGCAAGTGACTTTATGCATAAAGTCAATGTCCAAGACAGTATTTTGGATTCTCACTTAATTAATCTCATGGCGTGTCAGCGTGGTACTAATGAGTACTGGTACCGTCGTCATGGTGATTTAAAATGTATGCTGAGGAACTTAGGAACTCCGACATGGTTCCTCACTCTGAGCTGTGCTGAGTATGGCTGGGATGACTTACTTGAATTTCTACGAGAGGCAAATGGAAATATTGAAAACATTGAATTCAAGACACCTGGAGAACTGTGTTCTTTGGATCCTGTGAATGTATGCAGGTACTTCAATCATAGATTTGAAGCTATGATGTCTTTCATCACAAATAAAAAGAATCCACCTCTTGGAGAGGTGTTGGATTTCTTCTGGAGAAAGGAGTATCAAGCAAGAGGTGCCCCTCATATACATATGTTGCTGTGGATCAAGGATGCACCTAAATTTGGAACAGATCCGGATGACTTAGTGATGAATTTCATCGAACAGTATTCTACATGTGCTGTTCCAAACGCAACGGAGAAGAAAAGTCTAAGAGAACAAGTTCTACGTTTCCAAAGCCATCGTTGTGGGAAGTACTGTCGTCGTAAATTCAGAAACAAGGACAAGTTCTACACCAAATGTCGTTTCAACTTTCCACGACCGGTGATTTCTAAAGGAAGAGTGAACAGTTTGATGTCTTCGCTGCGACATAATGTGACGAGGAAATCACCCAAGAATACATACAATTTGAAAAGGAACGAAGAGTCCAAGTACATCAATGACTACAACCCAGTGATTTTGTCCATGTGGAATGCGAACATGGATATACAGTTTGTGGCTGACAACTGTATGGCAGTGGCTCGGTATGTGACATCTTACATCACCAAAAAAGAAAAGACCGAACTGAAGGATATGTGGGAGGACATTTCCCATGAAAAGAGCCTCAGCAAGAAGTTGTACAGTTTCAGTCTGAAGATGTTGTCGCATCGAGAAATCGGAGCTTACGAATGTTCTGATCGATTGTCTTCAGCAAGTCTCTATGCCAAATCCAGGAGTCTCGTTTGGGCGAGTCTTGGTCTTGCTGCAACGCGAAATCGAGTTCTAAAACCTGTTCGGGAAATTGAGTATTTGGCAGTAAAGGAACCAAACAGTACCGACATTTTGAAGACCAACATGTTGGATACATATTATCCAAATCGAAGCAGTCACCTTGAGAATGTTTGTCTATATGAGGTTCTCCAAAATTATATATTCAAGAGGAACATCAAAGAAGATATTGAGAAAGGAGTGTATGCTGTAATTGGAAGTGAGGGATGCCTGGTCAAGCAAAGAAAATGCCAATTAGTAAACCATCGAAAATTAAGTGGCGAATCTCCAGAAAAAAAGGAGTTTTTCTATTTAGCACTTTTGCAACTTTTCAAGCCTTGGCGTGCAGAAGAGGAACTGCTTGGAGATTTCCTCTGTTACGAAGACTCTTTCAATGCAGCCAAGGAGTCCATAGAATGTCCTGCTTTTTCTAAATATCAAGAAATGCTAACTTTGGAAATTGAGCAGGAAGCAACGATTGCAGCCGAGATTGCCAGAGACAGTTCTCAGGACAGTCAGAGTTCTGTTTCATTGAGTCAAGATCCACTTGGAGGACCTATTATCGAAAATGAAGCTGCCACTGCTATGAATGAAGTAGAAAGAGCCATGGCACATGCTCAGGAGGATTCAGTTAACTTACAAGACTTGGAAAAACAACTCAACGTTGAGCAGAGGAAAATATATGATGAAGTTACCAAGGAAATTGAGCACGGATTAAGTCATGAGAAGAAAGAGTGCTCGTGTACGTCGTTGAAGCCTGTCCGACTGTACGTGAGTGGAGAAGCGGGAACTGGAAAAAGTTTCCTCATTAAAGCAATCTCTTGTTATTTGCAGGAAAGGACTGAGTCATCGCTGTCTTGTGTTGTCACCGCTCCTACTGGACTGGCAGCACATAATATTAAAGGTATTACTTTGCATCGTCTATTGATGCTGCCGGTGGAGCATGACAACAAATTACAATACAACAAGTTATCTGGAGATGCTTGCTGTGAAGTTTCAAGAGTCTTGAGGAAAATGAAACTACTTATCATTGACGAAGTAAGCATGGTTTCCAATGTCATGCTTGCCTTTGTGCATTTGAGAATGCAAGAAGTACTTAAAACTGAATATGATGTCTTATTTGGTGGGAAACACATTATTGTTTTCGGAGATCTTCTACAGCTGACACCAGTAAAAGGTCAACCTGTGTTCAAAATACTCACGCATGAAGATACCAGGAAGTGCCTAGGGAGCATTGGCAACGTCAATATATGGTTAAACTTCAATTATGCAGAACTGCATCAAAATATGCGTCAGGCAAAGGATGAAGATTACAAGAATATTCTACAAGATATTAGAATTGGAAAAGTGACCGAGTATGGGAAAGAAGCTTTAAATGCACGGTTACTGTCAAATTTGTATCCCAAACAAGAGATTGTGCCTGAGAATATTTTTCAGAAAATTACTGAGAAGAAATCCGGGATATGTCTCATGCCAACTCTTGCAGAATGTGCCATCTTCAACAACAAAATGTTGAATTTAGAAAAGCAAGAGATTGTGAAACTTGAAGCTATCGACAAATTAGAGCATATGGGATCAACAATTATTTTGTCAGATAATTTGAAATCAAAATTGGATTCATTAGAGAAGACTATATCTAAGACAGCGGGTTTTGAAAAGACTCTGAATGTGTGTTTAAATTGCCGAATCATTTTGAGACGGAATTTACATGTAGAAAGAGGTCTGGTAAATGGATCAATGGGTAATGTTGTTGATTTTGAGAAATACAGAAATAGAGATGGAATAGAATTTTTAAGAATTAAATTTGATGGTATTGAGGAAGTACAGAAAATTGCTCGTTGTTCTGCTAGGTTTTTGCTTGTTAAAGACTTATATGTTCGCCGTAAACAGTTTCCTGTTTGCTTGGCATATGCGGTGACAATCCATAAATCGCAAGGTTTAAGTGTAGACTGTGCATTGGTGAATATTGGCAGTTCAGTGTTCAAGGAGGGTATGGCATATGTGGCATTGTCGCGAGTTAGAACTTTATCGGGATTGTACTTGATTGACTGTGATGTCACAAACATTTGTGCGGATCTAGATTGTGTTAAGGAATACAATAGGTTAAGAAGAGAGTATGCGCCACATTTGCCTCAATATCCTTTGTTTGAGAAACGTGTGGTAGGCCGGAAACGTAGAAATAGTAGTAATAGTAGGGAGGTTGTTGCAAAAAGACTAAAAGTCAATGAACCGAAAGTTGTTAGCAGAAATAAAGTGGATTCTGTTGAAGATGTTGTCGGTTTTCAATTTGAAAACAGTTCTGGTGTCAACTGCTATGCAAATGTAGTGGTTAATGTTCTCTTTTCACTAGAGAGTTTAAAAGAACAGATTCTGTTGAATTCTGAACAAATTTTATGCTGTTTGTTGAATTCTGTTTTCGAGAAATGTAGCACTGATCGAACAAAAGTAGAAAGTGTGTCTGAAGTTCGTTATCTGTTAGATGAATGTTCAGGTCAAACAGACTTCTCTGAAAATAATCAGCAAGATTGTCAGGAGTTTTTAATGTATATGCTTGATATATTGCAAGTTGAGGGTGTAGATGTAGATCACCTGTTTGGGCTTTCTTATCAATGGCAGCATGACTGCGAGAACTGTATGGTATCAAGTACTACTAGTGTAGACTCAGAAAGATTTATATATTTAACTTTGCCAGACAGTAAATCAGTCTCCTTTAATAAGCTAGTAAATGCAGCGGATCACAACATGGAGTGTAGTCAATGTAAATGTGATATGATGTCAACATTATTTATACGTAGATATGGCCAGTATGTCATTTTAATGATGCAACGATGTAGGCCTGATGGAACAAAATTGTCAACTTTAATAAAAAATTTTGTGGCTTCTCAGCTGTCAATATCAGGGAGGACTTTTGTTACTGTAGCAATTATCTATCACGATGGTTCATCAACTACATCAGGACATTATACAGCTTACTTAAAGTCTGGAAACGGCTGGTCATTCTGTAATGATTCTGTTGTAACGTTCAAAAAAAAATTGCCGTTTGACCTTAAAAATTCTTACCTGGTGTTTTTAAAACCAAAATTTTAAGTAGAGGGAATGTAAGTCTGCAATGCTGTCTCGATTAAAAATTCAACTATATAAACCTGATGCAAGTAAGTCTGCTTCATAGAAAGCAGTATCAGTGTCATAGGAAAAGGAGAACATGAGTGACAAAGAAGAGTAAGATATTAGTAGTCCAGGATTGTGAAAATAATCTCAAATATTTTATTTTTGAAAGTTGCGAAAATAGAAAATGTCGGGATTTGATTGGAAGAATTACAAGATTTGCGAATCGCGGCAACATGATTTGGCCTAGTGGAAACATGTGATATAATGAGAGAAGTTTTTTTTCTATGTAACATATTTCACGTATCGATGGAGGTTTTCTTTCAGAAAGTGGCGGGCTGAAAATATTTAAAGCACAACAGAGTGGATGCTGTTTATAGGAGATCCTTCGACGTCATTGAAAGTAAGTTAATTTTAAGAAGTTTTGAAATCAGATTTCTTAGGTTGTATGGGTTTTTTAAACACAGTCATTTTGATTGTGTTTTTTTTTCCCCGCTGTTACATGATGAATACCTTCAAGTCACTGATTTAAGTGAAATTTGATACATTCTGAGAACAGCAAAAATAAACCATTTAACATGTATAATTAATGTTATGCTTTTTGTCCTTATGATATACATTTAGAAATGTGTGGTACATATGGGTAAGCTGAGTTCTGTAAATATCAATTTTAATGCTTAGAGTGCTGTACTTCTGGGTAGTGTTTTTTTTTTTATAAAAAAAGAGGCCTCACCTCAAAGAAAGCTCTTGAAAGCACACATCTTATTTGCATCCTAAAACAATCATTTACAATGTTAGACACAATTTTTTTATGGCTTTACATCTTTTTTGCGCTGCTATTGCATCACTATTGTGAGACATTAGCAGTGCAAGAAAAACATCATGTTCCAAAATAGGCCTCAGTTCAGCAACATCAAGATACAGTTTCTTTCGAATATATATCTTTAGGATTGTGTAGTGAACGTAGAGAAGCAGAGACTTCTGTAAATGTCAAAGTTGTTGAAAAACTGTTTGTTTTTGAACCTTTTCCCTTGTCTTTTCTAATTTTTAAATACATGTTTTAATATTTTTTGAAATGTTTGTTCTTTGTTTTACAGATTGAAAGTATGAAAAAATATTTAAAAAAGGTAACAAGAATTATAAGGTAAATGTTTTCCACTCTTTTTACCCGCAATGCACTGCTGATGATGTCATTGACACTATCTCTCATTTACTCTCTCTAGCTGTCTTTCTTTTTACATTATTCTCTGATTACTTCCCTTATACTAACTCTTCTTTTTTTTAAAAAAATATTTTTTTAGTTCGCTTAAAGTTCGCGAACCGGTCAGCGAACTTGAAGCGAACCAAAAGAAATAGAGCTTGCCAGAGTGATAAACATTCTAGCAATTTTGTTTGAAAGGGGAGGTAGTTCTGAAAAGAACTGTTTTTTTTTGTTTTTGGTGTTTTATATTTTTTTTTTATTTTTTGAACATTTTTTGATTTTTTTGTATTTTTAGAACTGTTTTATGTTTTTTTTGTTTTTTTTATGGAGGGGAGACAACAAAAAACAGGCTTTCAAAACGGCTCAACTGGAGCAAAAAAAAGAAAATTACTTTTTGGGTGCATTAGGGCATTTATGATTTTCATATGCAATGTTCATGAGGTTGACACTCATGTTGCCATATGACAGCATTTCACCACAGTAAACACAAGATAACTTTATGTGCTGGAAGTTAGGTTGGATGTTTGGCACAGTCTCTTGTGCCTCTCTTCCCGTCAAAGACAATGTGGATGTAGATCTTGCCACAGGAGTTGCCGTCGGATTGTCTACAAGATCCCTTAACTCAGCCCGGCTGTAGTTCAAGGGATGCCACCTGCTCATGTGACGATGCATTGTATAGTTCCCCATACTGTACTTCTTTTCTGTGCCTCTCGACAATGTGTGATCACAGATGAGGCAGGTGGCATATTTTGCATTCACTTTCTTTGTTCCAGGAGGGATGGTGAAAAACTGCCATATGAAACTGGATTTTCGTTTGGAAACCCGGGGCAACTCATCAACAAATTGTTGTTCCTCTGTCTCCTCTTCTTCTTCTTCCTCCTCTTCCTCCTCTCTGTTAGTCATAATTTGTCTAGGTGGTCCTCTCTTCTTATGAGGAGGTGGAGGTGGTGGTGGGGGTGCACCAGCTGCAGCAAGAATGGAAGCCATTGTGGATCTTCAGATAAATGGTCTTTCTCTCACCAAGATGAAAGTCAGAGTGAGGAAATAAGGAGGGGTTTACATGATTTGGGGAAAACAAAAGTTCTGAGCCAATGAAAAGTGTTATTTTTAGGTCACATGACCTAGTCATACATCATTTGGAAACCAAAAGTGAAATGAACCAATGAGAAGTTTGATAAACAAGTCACATGACCTGTTCCGCTTACGTTACGCGGCGCGCGCCGCGTCCCAGATCGCTTCTGGACCGCGGTCCGGAGCACTTCCGGGAGCGCTAACGCGACGCGTCATTAGACGCATTACGCGATAACGTGATATGTCGCGCTTCCGCGACGCGTCACTGTTCCGCTAGCGTAACGTTGACCGGTTCGCGGACTAGATCGCGGCATCAAGATGAGCTAACGGAAAGCTTCCCGGTTCGCGAACTAGAAGCGAAGAAAAAAATATTTAAAAAAAATTATCAATAAATATCTATATATATTTTGGGATTTAAAGAATAATACATTTTACAGCTACAGATGTTAGCTTTTAAAAAACCAATGAAATTCACTGAAAAAACCATAGGTTATAGACCATATATAGTTAGAAATTTACATTTAAAAAACCATTGAAATTCAATGAAAAAACCATAGGTTATAGACCATATATAGTTAGGAATTCGCATTTACAAAACCTTATTTTACTCGCACAAAACCATTGAAATTCCATATATAGTTAGTTGCACTAACTATATATCGCGCACCCGCAATCCACTGCTGATGATGTCACATATTACATCATTCATGACATGGTCAGTGACATCACTGATGACATCACTGATGACATCTCAAATGACATGACTGATGACAACATCCAGTGACTGTATGTTTCTGTAAAGTTAAAATATCTCTTACATATTGAAGAATGAGTGGATGTATAAGTGTCTGGATGAAGGATTTAGTAGGTGCATGTCTGACTGTATGAGTGAGCTATTAAATGTGTCTCACTGAGTGCATGGGTTAGTGACTAAACTGTCTTAATTTGTGCATCATTATGTCTGTTGTTCTGTAAACTGTTGCATGTGTTGATAAGTAGCTAAATGAGTAACTATATGGGTTATTGATTGGTTGCCCAAGTATTTGTATGGGAGACTGTGTGTGTTTGTGGGTGGCTGGGAGGTGTATGACTCTGTGCATAGATGTGTGAGCAGTTGATTCACTAGATGTATGGTTTCAAAAGTGCATGTGGAAACAACTGTATGGGCGGTTGACTGTGTGCATGAGTGTATTGGTGAGTGAATGGATATCTCAGTGCTACATGTCAAAGTAAGTACATATGTAAAGCACAGTACATGTGAGAGTTGACATATATAAATAACTGTGCATAAGAGCCAGTGAATGTGTGAGTGGCTGTATGGATTATTGTGAACTTGTATCAGGGATTGTATAAGAGAGTAAATATGTGTTAGTATATGTTTGAATAAGTAAAGTTTGTCTAACTGTATAGTTGAGGAAATGGAGGTGTGATTGATTCTTTGCATGACTGACTAGGTGTGTGAGTAACTCCATGGATGAGTGACAGTCTATGAGTGTCTGTTTACACTGATTGTATCTAAGGTTATATTAGAGTCTGAAGAGGTTCATCGTATTATCACATGAATGATATCATCAGTGATATGATCAGTAATGTTAAATGAGATGTCATCAGTGATGTTATCAGTGATATCATTTGAGATGTCATCAGTGATGTCATCAGTGATGTCACTGACCATGTCATGAATGATGTAATATGTGACATCATCAGCAGTGGATTGCGGGTGCGCGATATATAGTTAGTGCAACTAACTATATATGGAATTTCAATGGTTTTGTGCGAGTAAAATAAGGTTTTGTAAATGCGAATTCCTAACTATATATGGTCTATAACCTATGGTTTTTTCATTGAATATATATATATGTATATATATATATATATACAATTTCCATGGCAAAATGAAACCCCTCATTTTGTTCCTTTTCAAATTAAATGTATTAAGTGTTACCACTTTATTTCAATCAAGATGACTTCTGGGGTGCCATACTTTTTTCATAAGTAAAACTGTTAGCGTTCTAGTTGTTCTTTAGAACACTCTGGGACATTCTGTCATTGGGCTATAGTTGGGCTACATCTGGCTGATATTTGGGCTACATTTGGGCTCTTTTGTCTCTGGTGGCCATCTTGGGAGACTGCATATCAGAATTTTTTTATGAAATATAAGAGTATTTGAGAAGTCACTCAAAATGTGCCCTAATTTTTCTTTCTTCTGCACTAATCATAATTTCTATGGCAAAATGAACCCCCTCATTTTGTTCCTTTGCAAATTAAATGTTTTAAGCGTTAACACTTTATTCCAATCAAGATGACTTCAGGTGTGCCATACTTTTGTCATAAGTAAGACTGTTAGCGCTCTAGTTGTTCTTTAGAACACTCTGGGACATTCTGTCATTGGGCTATAGTTGGGCTACATCTGGCTGATATTTGGGCTACATTTGTTTTTTTTGTCTTTGGTGGCCATCTTTGGGCTACATTGGGCTACATTGGGCTACACTTGGGCTCTAACATATATATAGCCCAATGTAGCCCAATATATATTTTTTTGAAGTTAATTTTCGTAAAAACCACTGGAGCATATATCTTGAGACATAGCAAAGGCACATCGGGCTACCAGTCCCTACAATTTTGCCAAGTTTGGTGGAAATCCATTCAGCCGTTCGGGCTAAAAGTGAGGTCGACCGCCCTATGGAAATTAACATGGGAAAAAAACGTTTTGGGACCCCCCTTTTATCTTGGACCCCGCTTGACCAATCCCCCCAAACTTTCAGGGAAGGACCGAAGCGCCGCGAGGCAAATTTGAGGACATTTTCTTGCAGATTCCTCAACCGGCGCCAAAGTTATTCCCAATAGAATGTTGAGATTTTGCATTGAAAAAAATCCTAAATATAACTACCTACTGGCGACCGCCAGTAGGTTATATATATATATATATATATATAAATATATATATATATATATATCCAATACCAATTGCCCTTAGCAATGAGAGGTCACGCAGCAACATTCTGCCATCCGGCTTTTCATCTGCAGACAGCCTGTCACTTACATCGTGTTTCACCAGTTTGCCGACGCGTTTCGAGGCAGGACGCCTCTTCATCTAGGGCTGCAAATCACCACATTGAGACTGCACATTTGACACATTGGCTATCTTTATTGGTTTCCATGACCCCCAGTGGGCGTTACTCCAAGTTCATAGTGCATTGTGGGGCATGCAGTTGTCAATGCGAGTGTTCATTTGTTCATTTTAGGTTGAAACTCAATGTGCTGAGAACAATTGTACCTTTTATTTAGTCCTTGAGTAGGCGATGATTGTGAAGGCTGCTTCGTTGAGCATTTAGAACGTTGCGCTTTAAAGGTCCCGAATGGTTCAGAACCAGGCTCACCCAGCTGGCAGGCGTTTTCATGTCAGCTGGTGACGGTGCTCCTCTCCACGGCCGGGCCGCCGTGTAAGTAAATCCAATACCAATTGCCCTTAGCAATGAGAGGTCACGCAGCAACATTCTGCCATCCGGCTTTTCATCTGCAGACAGCCTGTCCCTTACATCGTGTTTCACCAGTTTGCCGACGCGTTTCGAGGCAGGACGCCTCTTCATCTAGGGCTGCAAATCACCACATTGAGACTGCGCATTTGACACATTGGCTATCTTTATTGGTTTCCATGACCCCCAGTGGGCGTTACTCCAAGTTCATAGTGCATTGTGGGGCATGCAGTTGTCAATGCGAGTGTTCATTTGTTCATTTTAGGTTGAAACTCAATGTGCTGAGAACAATTGTACCTTTTATTTAGTCCTTGAGTAGGCCATGATTGTGAAGGCTGCTTCGTTGAGCATTTAGAACGTTGCGCTTTAAAGGTCCCGAATGGTTCAGAACCAGGCTCACCCAGCTGGCAGGCGTTTTCAAGTCAGCTGGTGACGGTGCTCCTCTCCACGGCCGGGCCGTCGTGTAAGTAAATCCAATACCAATTGCCCTTAGCAATGAGAGGTCACGCAGCAACATTCTGCCATCCGGCTTTTCATCTGCAGACAGCCTGTCACTTACATCGTGTTTCACCAGTTTGCCGACGCGTTTCGAGGCAGGACGCCTCTTCATCTAGGGCTGCAAATCACCACATTGAGACTGCGCATTTGACACATTGGCTATCATTATTGGTTTCCATGACCCCCAGTGGGCGTTACTCCAAGTTCATAGTGCATTGTGGGGCATGCAGTTGTCAATGCGAGTGTTCATTTGTTCATTTTAGGTTGAAACTCAATGTGCTGAGAACAATTGTACCTTTTATTTAGTCCTTGAGTAGGCGATGATTGTGAAGGCTGCTTCGTTGAGCATTTAGAACGTTGCGCTTTAAAGGTCCCGAATGGTTCAGAACCAGGCTCACCCAGCTGGCAGGCGTTTTCATGTCAGCTGGTGACGGTGCTCCTCTCCACGGCCGGGCCGCCGTGTAAGTAAATCCAATACCAATTGCCCTTAGCAATGAGAGGTCACGCAGCAACATTCTGCCATCCGACTTTTCATCTGCAGACAGCCTGTCACTTACATCGTGTTTCACCAGTTTGCCGACGCGTTTCCAGGCAGGACGCCTCTTCATCTAGGGCTGCAAATCACCACATTGAGACTGCGCATTTGACACATTGGCTATCTTTATTGGTTTCCATGACCCCCAGTGGGCGTTACTGCAAGTTCATAGTGCATTGTGGGGCATGCAGTTGTCAATGCGAGTGTTCATTTGTTCGTTTTAGGTTGAAACTCAATGTGCTGAGAACAATTGTACCTTTTATTTAGTCCTTGAGTAGGCGATGATTGTGAAGGCTGCTTCGTTGAGGCGATATATATATATTCACATCCAGTTAAGAACGAGAAGGGACACAGCGGGTCAGTTTCTGGTCAGTTTATTTGAAAGTGGCATGACGCGTTTCGGATTCTCTTCCTTCTTCAGATGCCACTTCTCTCTATGCAGGTGCAGTCGGTGGTCCTTTTTTTATGGTGAGTACTTCTCCCCCATTGGATGGTGCATGGAAGGACTACACGAACAAGCATCCAGAGTGTCTTAAAGCAAATAAACTGTGCCTCTGCTGCCCAACGCCTTCTGCAGCCTTCGTATCGGGCAGAGTCTAGGAAGCACCCGTAATGCGGTGTGCTCACTGTGTAATCACAGTCCGTAGCTGAACTTCGACCCTTCCGCGGCCGCAGCGTACCAAGCACCTTTCGCTCCCACAAAAATGCCTCCAATTTCCACTGCTGTGCTTGGTTCGTCAGGGTGGGTCCCATGAACTTGCGCAGTGGTCACGCAAGAAATATGCAGCAAAATTCACATCCAGTTAAGAACGAGAAGGGACACAGCGGATCAGTTTCTGGTCAGTTTATTTGAAAGTGGTATGACGCATTTCGGATTCTCTTCCTTCTTCAGATGCCACTCCTCTCTATGCAGGTGCAGTCGGTGGTCCTTTCTTTATGGTGAGTACTTCTCCCCCATTGGATGGTGCATGGAAGGTCTATACGAACCAGCATCCCTCTGGGCGGAATGCGTGGTAGCTACCTGGATCCAGACGAGTGTCATAAAGCAAATAGACTGTGCCTCTGCTGCCCAACGCCTTCTGCAGCCTTCGTGTCGGGCAGAGTCCAGGAAGCACCCGTAATGCGGTGTGCTCACTGTGTAATCACAGTCCGTAGCTGAACTCCGACCCTTCCGCGGCCGCAGCGTACCAAGCACCTTTCGCTCCCAGGAAAACGCCTCCAATTTCCACTGCTGTGCTTGGTTCATCAGGGCGGGTCCCATGAACTTGCGCAGTGGTCACACAAGAAATATGCAGCAAAATTCACATCCAGTTAAGATATATATATATATAGATACATACATACATATATATATATAGGTAGTTATAGTTAGGACCTAGTTTCCATAGGAAATCTGCAACATTCTATTGGGAATAACTTTGGCGCTGGTGGATTAATCTTCGTGAATTTCTCAAAGAAGATGGCCCGCTCCCCTCCGCTCCTTCCCTGAAAGTTTTGTGGGGATTCGTCAAGTGGGGGCTGAGAAAAAAGGGGGGTCCCAAAACGTGTTTTCCCCATGTAATTTTCCATTGGACGATTAGAAACGGCACAGCCCGAACGGCTGAATGGAATTACAAGAAATTTGGCAAAATGTTAGAGTCTGATTCGCAGATCGCCCTTTTGTTTGAATGGTGTAAATCCCTCCAGTAGTTGTTGAGAAAATTAAATGTGAAAACACATATATATCTATAGGCACGCACTGTGCGCGCACCCGTGCATGCACCATTGAATTCTGATTTGCTGTTAGACATCTGTCAACATTCTAATCGGTGGAAACCAGGAAGTGTTAGTGCTAGGCAGCAAAGAGGGCAAAATTAAGGTGTAGAACATGAAAAGGGGGCAGGGTAGAGAGTCCCTGACCCCCTAGGCTTTCTCAGGGGGTCCCTGTAGGACCCCGAAGGCCCAAAATAATATATATATATTTTTTTAAATCGTGAGGTGCCTGCATGGTGCTCGCACCTGCCGAGGCAAAATAGAGTGAAAATGAATAGTGGAGAACGTGAAAAGGGGGTAGGGTAGAGTCTCCCTGACCCTCTAGGTCTTCTCAGGGGGTCCCTGAAGGACCATGAAGAGCAAAAAAAACATTTAAAAAAAGAAAGTCACGAGGTGCGCGCACGGTGCTTGCACCCTTCAGCCGCGATTTTGTGTAGTTTCAGAAAAGAGTGAAAAACGAAAGTGAAAAACATGAAAAGGGGGCAAGGTAGAGTCTCCCTGACCCCCTAGGCCTTTTCAGGGGATCCCTGAAGGACCCCAAAGGGCAAAAAATTATTTTATTTGTTTTCGAAAAAAATCGCGAGGTGCGCGCACGTTGCTCACACCCTTTAGCCGCCATTTTGTGTAGTTTCAGAAAAGAGTGAAAAATGAAAGTGGAAAACGTGAAAAGGGGGCATGGTAGAGTCTCCCTGACCCCCTAGGCCTTCTCAGGGGGTCCCTAAAGGACCCCAAAGGTAAAAAAAAAACCTTTTTTATTTTTTGTAAAAAATCGCCAGGTGCGCGCTTGGTGCGCGCACGGTGGAAAAAAACTAACAAAAAAAGAGCTGAATAATAAGTTTGAGTGTTTAGATGATGGTTGGCTCTAAAAAAAAACGTTGTGTTTATTGAGTGTTTTTTGTACCTACAAGTAATTACTGATGCAGAGTCTAAAGTTTAAAAGGAAGACTCTGTTCCCCTCATCTGTGAAATGTACACCATCTCTCCTATAGATGCCTTGCATGTTGTAACGCAAGTTGTTGTGGTATATAGAAACCATACCATAGTCTCTGAGGATGCAGAAACAGACTTATTCACATGTTTCCTTGCTTTTTCAATCTGCGGACAATATTGGTTGGACCAATTCCATTTTTGTCTTTGGCATATATTTGAATATACAAAGGCAGTTTGTGGAAAAAGTGACATTGATTGTCCAAAGGTGTCCTTTAAAAGCATTTCCAGACCTACCCCGGTCAAAGTGCAGAGGTCATTGCCACCACAGTGCACAATTATGAGGTCAGGGTGTGGGAGATGCTAAAAGGATTTTACCAATGCATCAATTGGTGACACCTCAATCCTCTCTGGCCAATCCACATAATATCCACATTTGGTAAATCAAGGTTGAGAAAGCATCTATTTGCTACATACCTTTCACTCCAGAATATAAAACTATGTCCTACAATCCATACTCTAAGCATCTTGAAGGCAGATCTGGTTGTATTCAGATGGGCTGTTGAAATGAAATAGCAGTTTGAAAACTTGGAGTTTCGAAAAAAATGTGGAAGAGGTTCAGTGCACTTGAAAGAAAAGCAATGATTGGTGGTTTCTGATAATTTAACATTGAAAACTAGGGTGCATACTACTGGTTTTTAAAAGGAATAATTCTATTGGTTTAAAAAAATTCATTGAAAAGAACATTGCACAGGATAAGCTGGAATATTGAGAAGTCAAACACACTTGCTGCTTTGGTTTGTAACATTGAGAGATGAACTTTTCACCTTTTGACTTCAGTTAGGTGTTCTATGGAGAGTTACCATGGTAACAGGTAGAAAGAGCAGTGGGGGAAGGTTGATAGTGTTGAAATGTACAACCAATTAAAATGTTAGTTTGGTTTTAAATTTGTGTGGGAAGAAATTTAATTGGTCATGTACAGAGATCTGTGTGAAAAATGAGAGGGAATCACAGCCATTTTGTGGTTGCAGTGTCTGAGGTACATTTCAGAGATTCTGCTTAAGAAAATCTGGTGTGTGATTGACACTGTTCTAAATCTTCAAAAACATATTTAAAGGTGAGTTATTAATTAATTAATAAAAATGTGTTCTAATGTGGAAGTTACTCACTGTCTCTTTCTTTCACTCTGTCTCACTGTCTTCCTTTCTCTCCACCACTGTTGTCTTTTCTTCCTCTTTTTTTCTATAAATTCTTCTGTTTCACTTACTCCTTTATCCTATTTCTTAATATGCTTTTTTTCTCACTCTCCTTTCCTTACCCTCATATCTCTTTCCTCACTGTCATTATCCCTTTCCTTTACTCCTCTTTCCTAACTCCCCCTCTCCATGTGATTTACTCCCTCTTTCTCTCTCCCTCACCCTTGCTGCCTTGCTGATTTACCGAGGTATATGTGTTTTGGTAAAATGTATGGTTTTAACAGTTTTGACTAGGATCACACTGAGTGTCTGTGTAATTTAAAGAATTATATTTGCACCTTTTTCTATAATGTCACCTGGGTCTCCTCACAGTATGCATCTCTCTGCTTATAGGGTACTCTTTATTTTGATATTGTGTCTCATGTTTTGATTAAATGCTGGTATAGAGATAGTGATGTAATTTGGAAATGTGTTTTCTGTCTACACTATCCCTCTCCCTCTGTCTGCACCCTCTCCCTGCACCCTCTCATGTGCATCTGCAGAGGCCTATTATGATATGGCTCCTTGTGTGTATTACATAGCAGTATCATGTTAAATCTTTTCCTTCTATGCCTGTAGTCTTGTTCCTTCTGCGTGTACTGTTTTATCTCTGTTTTCACTATCTCTCCCTCTGTGTGCTCCTATTTACCTCTGCATGTAGCATTTGTCTCACTATTTCCAGCATTTATTCTGTGTTCTACCATTTTATCCTCTTAGTGTACCATGTCTGTGTCTACTTGCACTATCTGTGTCTCTGCTTGAAACATCTCACCCTCTCTCTGCACCATCTTTTTTTCTGACTGCACCATCTGGCCCTCTGCCTGCAGCCCTGCACCATCTATCCTCTGCTTGTACCAGTTCAGTCTCTGTCTGCATTATCTCATTTTGTGTGTGCACCAACCTTCTCCCTCTACCTGCACCTTCTTTTCTCTGACTGCACTATATGTTTCTCTGCATACAGCCCTGTACCATCGATCCTCTGCCTGTACTACTTTAGTCTCTGCCTACATTATCTCATTTTCTGTCTGCACCATCCCTCTACCTCTGCCTGCACCCTCTCATGTGCTTTCTTCATAATACTCTCTGTTTTATTAGACCTTCTCTTAGCAATGATCCAATTAATATAGATAGAGTACTGTATACACTCTTGGGCAGATTAACAATCATATTGGGCCTCTTTCTTCTTGCATTGTGTCTCATGTTTGGATGTAATGCTGGCAGAAAACTAATGGTGCATATTGGAAATGTATTTTAGAAATGAGTAAGGTTTCTTCACTGTAATGTAGTGGTCATTTACATGGGCTGTGTTCTGTCTCTTAAACGATTTACTGTAATATATGTGTTTTGGTAAAATGCATGGTTTTAACATTTTTGACTAAGATCTCACTGAGTGTCTGTGTAAATTAAAGAATGATATTTGCACCTTTTTCTATAATGTCACCCGTGTCTCCTCACAGTTTGCATCTCTCTGCCTATAAAGTAGTCTTTATTTTGATATTGTGTCTCATGTTTTGATTAAATGCTGGTATACAGATAGTTCTGTAATTTGGAAATGTATTTTTTGTCTGCACCAACCCTCTCCCTCTGTCTGCACCCTCTGCCTGCACCCTCTCATGTGCATCTGCAGAGGCCTATTATGATATGGTTGCTGGTGTGTTTTGGACAGGGTTACCATGTTAAATATTTTCCTTCTCTGCCTGTAGTCTTGTTCCTTCTGTGTGTACTGTTTTATCTCTGTTTTCACTATTTCCCCCTCTGTGTGCTCCAATTTACCTCTGCGTGTAGCATTTGTCTTACTATTTCCAGCATCTCTTCTGTGTTCTACCATTTTATCCTCTGAGTGTACCATATCTGTGTATGCTTGCACTATCTGTGTCTCTGATTGAAACATCTCACACTCTCTCTGCACCATCTTTTTTCTGACTGCACCATCTGGCCCTCTGCCTGCAGCCCTGCACCATCTATCCTCTGCTTGTACCAGTTTAGTCTCTGCCTGCATTATCTCATTTTGTGTGTGCACCAACCTTCTCCCTCTGCCTGCACCCTCTTTTCTCTGACTGCACTATATGTTTCTCTCCATATAGCCCTGTACCATCTATCCTCTGCCTGTACTAGTTAGTCTCTGACTACATTATCTCATTTTCTCTCCGCACCATCCCTCTACCTCTGCCTGTAACCTCTGCCTGCACCCTCTCATGTGCTTTCTTCATAATACTCTCTGTTTTATTAGACCTCCTCTTAGAAATGATCCAATTAATATAGATAGAGTACTGTATACACTCTTGGGCAGATTACCAAGCATATTGGGCCTCTTTCTTCTTGCATTGTGTCTCATGTTTGGATGTAATGCTGGCAAAAAACAAATGTGCATATTGGAAATGTATTTTAGAAACGAGTCAGGTTTCTGCACTGGTAGTAGTAGTAAGTAATAATTCTTTATTGTTTGATGGTGGTCTAACAGGAAGCTGCACACGCCGGCCGAGCCTACCTCCTGTCCCTGAGGCTCCGCTGAGGCGTGCTGCCCGTGAGTTGTGGCTGTGGGGCGGCCGGGCTTAGCTCCGCTGCTGCGTTCCATCGTCTGGCACTTCCGGCTGGCCGGGCTTGGCTCTGCCGGTCGGGAGGGTGAAAACTACAGCCCCCAGCAGCCCTTTGTTCAGGACGCCTCCCCCACCATCACTGCGCAGCGCCAGGAGGCGCATAAAGACCCACCCACTGCTGAGGACCGGGTGGTGGTCTAACAGGAAGCTGCACACGCTGGCCGAGCCTACCTCCTGTCCCTGAGGCTCCGCTGAGGAGTGCTGCCCATGAGTTGTGGCTGTGGGGCGGCCGGGCTTAGCTCCGCTGCTGCGTTCCATCGTCTGGCACTTCCGGCTGGCCGGGCTTGGCTCCGCCGGTCAGGAGGGTGAAAACTACAGCCCCCAGCAGCCCTTTGTTCAGGACGCCTCCCCCACCATCACTGCGCAGCGCCAGGAGGCGCATAAAGACCCACCCACTCCCACGTCCCGCGAGGACGGGCGCGGGACGCCGCCGGGCTAAGCCCGGGCAAAGAGCGGGCCCTCTGAGGCCCTCAGAGACCGCAGGAGACCGGACCGGGCGACCCCCCTGACTTTTGCCACCCCGCATTTTCAAGGTAATCACCCCTTCCTGTGGACATCTAAATATAACAGTTTGTAACCGGCCTGATGGAAGTCAAAAGTAAAAGTAAGAGCAGGGTGACGGATAGAAAAACACCGATGCATACACGCTCAACCACAAGGAAACAAACTTTGGCGCAAACCCCTCTACCCACCTTAACTGCAATTGATAGGATTCTGCAACAAACTATTGGAGTGGTTGTTAACGCTATCAAAAATACGGAAAGAAGACTCTCTTTACCGGCGAGTATGTGTTTAATAAGCCAAACGCCAGCAATTATTAAAACACATGTTAGCGTTACAAATGAAACAACTATGTCCCATGATTCACTTTTGTTGGAATCATTTGCCGGTTTGCCAAGGTATGACTTAAGCCAACCAGATGTACCACAACCTTTAGTACCTACTGTTTCTTGTACTAGGGAGAGTAGACTGTCAATAACACCTGACCTGTCAGCTAGTATATTGCCACAGCCCCAAACATATAGCGATGTGCCTGTAAACATTATGGAATTGGATGGTCGTGATACCAATACTGTCATTCCAACTGTACAAATTAGTGATATCAGTCTGTCAAGTAGTGAAACTGACTGTGAGCCTGTACCCTCTAAAAGGAAGTTTACCCAAAGTCGTAAAAGGTTAATAATAATTAACAAACAGCCTAAAACATACAGAAGAAAAAAGAAGAGGGCTATACAAACATTAGAAACCAATGAAAGAGAGGGTGAGATACAGTTGAACAGCGGAGGGAGACATGTAAAGGATACACAATTGCTAGAAATTCTAACCCCAACAAATGTCGAGGTACTCACAGCATGCCTCGAGAAAGTGGTAAAAACTTATATTGCACCAGTGATGGTATCCCAGAAACTCTAAGTAAAAAAATAGAGAACCTGGAGAAATTGGGCATAGCCAACTTGGATATCTTAGAACACCTGGGCACGCAAGTCAGACCCCACACAACTAATGTAGAATCTGGGAATCTGAGCAAAAACAAATTAAATACAGTAAATCGTACTCCAAGTGTGCCCACTGTGGCGGCAAACCCGGTACCTTCTACAAGTGGAAGGCAGAGGCCAACACCCACCATCCCTAAGATAGTGGGTGGGCAAAAAGTAGTTGGGGGTCAAAGAAACACCAATGACCCGGCAAATAATAATCAGAGCCTACCTGTACAGAGGCGCCATATTAATAACGTCATTCCAGCCACTATCAATTTGCCACCTGATTGTAGACCGTTTGTAGCAATACTCGCTAATGTCCCCAAGTTGTTGCCCAACCCATTTGAAAATCAAGAAACCTTAAAAAATAAAACCCTGTACTGGTTGGTGAAAAACTGTGGTTTCCCAATGCGAGGTGCTGAAGAGATTATAACCACACAGAGGGTAGGTTGGGTGGGACCAAATAAAAAGGAGATTGGGGACAGTATAATCGTAAATTTTAGGACCACAGAATGGACAAGAGATTCGATCTTACACGCACCTATGACATCGAGTCATGAATATAACATCACGCTGTTCCCACTAGACTACTTCTATAGGAACCAGTCAGGAAGACAAATTATTGAAATAGGTGATACATTAACCTTGGAAAAGGAGTCGGATGATGAAAGTTGTGTAAAAACTATAACTGAGCCACATCTATTATTGCCAAATAATGTGCTATGTATAGGTACTGTTACAGATAATGTCATAGATGATAATATAACTGCAACAAATGTTAATGTTAACGTTATTCCGATTGTAAGTTTGGAAGCCTCACTTTTGTCTAATCACCCCGAAAGTACAGGTACCAATTGTGTTGACTCCCTTATAATTGGTACCTGGAATATAGCGGGAATCGCTTCAAAATTATGCACCCCGTTTTGGGATAACTTCATCACATGTGGTTATGATATTATTTGTCTACAAGAGACATGGCATACAGAACAAATAGAAGTTGAAGGTTATACCTCCTACAGTGTGGCAGCAGTAGCTTCCAAGGCTGGTAGAGCTAAGGGTGGCCTACTGACTTTGGTTTCAACTAAATTAACGGAATTTAATGCTGGGGGACACACTGTAGTTTGCCAGCATGCGTCTGTATTGCGACTAACACACAGTCATGGCAGGGACTTAATTATTGTAAATTTTTATAATAATATTGTGGGTCCAAAACGAGATAAGATTGTCCCCGACGTTGAATGTGCTATTGAAGCTGCAATTGTTCTCTCTAAGAGCAATTTTGCAATACTGTGGTCAGGCGACTTTAACATTCAAGCCTGTAGACATGCTCGGAAGGGGATTTGTGGTCATCACGAGGATTATGCAGGGGGTGATAGCGTCTACGTTAATCATTTCCCGCACAGTAATTATGGCAGTGCATTGAATAACTTAATAGCCAAATTTAATCTGGAACTGCTTGAATGTACAAAAAACATGTGCCCAACATTTAGGGGGAGAGATGCCCATTCTAATATTGACCATATTTCATTGTCTAATGGTTCGGTTTTTTCCAATGTTTGGGTAATAGAGCAGCCTGTGAGTGATCACAACAGCATTTCAGTGGAGTTAATGGGCTGGGGCCCAAAAACCGTTGTGCACGGTAGATCTGTCCATGGGATTTCTGCTGTGAGACCAAATGGTACGAGAATTAAATGGGCTAAAATTGACCCTAACAAGTTAACAAAGGGTGTTATTTGTAAATGCACCAGAGAGGTTGAATACTGCCTTGCACCTAATGTGATAGCATCAGTCGTTCTCTCTAATTTTATGAAAATTACATGCACAGTTGAAAATGCCTTGTTAAAAAGAAATAGAAGAATTAAAAGAAACAAAACTGTGTTGTTTGACAAACATTGTGCTAAGACTCTGAAAAGGTTGAAAAGTGTACTTGATGTTAAACCCAGAGATAAAGAAAGAGTTAGAGAAGAACGTATTAATTACAAATTGGCCTTGTCAACTAGGAAAAGGGAGTTACAGAATGATGCCTGGAACAAACTTGATTTGGCCGCTGCAACTAAAAACCATGACTTGTTCTGGGAAACTATAAATGGCCCATTCTTAAAGAATGAAAATATTCCTGAGGTCAGTTCCCACGTCAGTTGTCTTGCATGGATTGCAGACTTCTCTGAGATTTTTAACTCTGATTTTAATCCAGATGGGTCTACTTCATGTTTTAAATTGAAGAAAATGCAGTTGTTTTTAACATTAAATGAAGTGACAGAGGCAATCAAAAACAGTAAGGGGGGTAAAGCACCTGGGCCGGATGGGGTACCCATGGACTTTTATAAACATGAAATATTACTATGGGCCCCAATCTTGACTCGTTATTTTAATGCAGCGGTGGAAGGTAATTTACCACTGAATTGGGGCCAATCAATTATTATACCCCTCTACAAAAAAGGATCCAGGTCAGAGGCAAGGAATTATCGTCCAATCTCACTTCTGGACTCGACAGTTAAAATCCTTAGTCGAGCCCTATTAGTGAGACTGGAAGCATGGGCCGAGGAGAATAACATCCTGTCCCCTGTGCAGTATGGGTTCCGTAGGGGAATAGGAACAATGGAGCAGTGCGTGAACCTGGAACTCATAGTTGGCAAGTATACCAAAGCTAAACCTGGTAATCTTTACCTATGCTTTGCTGACTTGAGTTCCGGGTTCGATCTAGTGGAACACGCCCTGCTCCGGCCCACACTACTGGCAATGGGCACCCCTACTGAAATTATCCATCTGCTCGCCCGCTTGTATAATAATCTAACAAGCAAAGTAAGGTTTGGAACAGATGGTGAGTGCACCCCTTTCTTTGAAGTCAAGAGAGGCATCCGTCAAGGGTACTCGCCCCCCTATTATTTTCTCTCTTCATTAATCATGTTGATACAACTTTAAGAAAGATTAATGCAGACGCACCAACTATAAAAGGTAACCCTATCCCAGTCCTTTTATACGCGGACAACGCGGTACTCCTCTCTAGGACCCATAATGGACTGCAACATTTAATTAACCAATTCCACGTATTTATAGAAAACAGGAAATTGAAAATTAATAAAGGGAAGACGGTTACCATGGTGTGTGGTAAGAAACCAAGAAAACACAAGTCTTTTTTTTTAGAAGGGGGGACATTAGAATCTGTTAATAGCTTCTGTTATTTAGGCATTACCTTCTCTGGAGATGGGAAATGGATAAATGAACAAAAAAGTGTTCTTTTTAAAATGGCCAGGAATACTAACTGTATTTTTAGATTTGCTGCTAAACTAGGGGATCGCAGAATTCATGAAATGCTAACCCTTTTTAACGCCAGATGCATTTCGTCAGCTATATATGGGGCCGGAGTTTGGGGGTACGATGCACAGAGTGCCAAAACCGTCCAGGGGAAGGAAAATGTGTTTTTAAAAAGATTAATCAGCGCCCCAGCTACGGCTTCAACGGAGCTAATACACAAGGAACTAGATTTGTATTATGTTAATGATCTAATTGCTCTCCGTCCCTTGTCGTTATGGCATTCAATATGGGCAAAGGAGGAGACAAAGTTTACACAGGACGTAATAACTGATTGCATTAAACTTGATCATCGATCGAATATTCCTTGGCTGAACCATTTACATTATTGGTATAAAACATTGTATGGTTTGGACATTTTTAATGATTTTAAAATGGATCCTATATTATCAAAGCGGGAGTTGAAGGTCTCGTTTTTGAAATATACTGCAGAGACTAGAGTGGAAAAATATAATAAACAAAGTACATTCAATCTCTATCAACAATATAACATCAATGTAGGTTTCCAATTTTACCTTGTAATAGTTAGTATTCCCTCCCATTGATTTGTGTTAACCCGTCTCCGCTTAGGAATTGTGCATCACCTTGTGGCTTTCCCTGTGCCTAAAAAACCTGGAACTTGTCTGTGCCCATGTGATGGCAAATCAAAACAGAGCACGTGTCACTTTATGTTATCTTGCACTTTTTATACCTCTATTAGGAAATATTACTTGAAACCCATCTTTTTAAAATATAATACGCATCATTTACAAACAGCAATGAAATTAGTGTTTAATCTAGAGTCCCCAGATGTATGTTTTTATGTGGCCACTTATATGTTCAAATGCATTTCTGCAAGAAAATAAATTATTATATTAATTTTCCCAGCTGCTAAATGTATTATGCACTTTAAAATAAGATGCTGATGACATCATGTATTAGTATGCTAATTTGCACATATATGTATGTTGGAGTAATTGCTGCTATTGTATATTATCTATTGTTGGAATGGCCTAGCACTTGCACTTTGTCATAGTTATTCCTTGTGAATAGCCAGACTAGGCGCTGCTATCTGCATATTGCACTTTAGGAAGGATGTTGCAGAATTCCTCTTTAGAATTGCCAATTTGCAAATATATTAATATAGAGATGATACTTAGCACTTTAACTGCATATTTGCACACTATCAAAGGTCGTATAAATGTTAATATTACAGCTAAAAGCATTTTTCTAAATGGCCTAATGATTTTGTACTATTAATGCTGCTAAATGTCTATATTTTTAAGCACCATCCTGTTACATGTTTCTTTTTTTTTTTTTGTAGCCTGCTTCAGTATTGTGTAAATTTTTATGTCTGTTGCTATATGGTTGTATTTTCTTTACAAACCGAATAAAGCATCTTTGAAATTGTTTGATTATTTAAAATCTTACAATATTACAAATACATAAAATATACTTTAGTGGATAAAACCAATAAATCCAATTACACCATAAAATTCATTAGATTTCATTAAATTACATCATTTTAAAACTTAATCTCCTAATTGTGTTTCCGCCATTAGTAGGAACTTTACAAAGAGAGCGTTCATACCTATATCATTCGATTAGAGACAACATTTCAGGGCATGCCTACATGTCCTTATTCCACATACATTAAAAGGTCATTTAAGCAGAGATCTTCTTTAATTTTTAAGTCCAGGACAAGTACATAAAAGGTGGACAATGTTCTCCTCTCCATTTTTACACAGTCTACATAATGTACATCTTTCAGTGTTTTTCCACGGGGGGAGATAACAAAGTCCCAGGAGTTTTCCAAATCTTGCTTTGAGGAGGACTTGTTTATTTTTTTCTGACCAGGATGTTTCCAAGTAATCTTCTACCTTCTTTTTTTTGTATCCATTTATTATTGTCCAAGCTTGTTTTCTTTTTGTCAGACTGTCTTTATCATTTACGAGGGATAGTTGGTTTGTAGTTCTATTGATTATTTTTTTGAACGATGCGTTAGTTATCGTGTTATTCCAAATCGAAATAATGGCAAACTCTTCTATCACCTCCTTAAGATAATTCCATGCAGTACACTTTACATTATTATTTATTTATTTCCACAATAACTGTGATATCTGATTATCATGATAATTTTCTATCCGATTCCAGGTTTTAATAAAATGTCCTTTTCTCGCATAGTATTGGTTACTTAATCCAAACTCCAGTCTAATTTGCGCAGGCGAGGCATTAGTTGGGAGGTGGAATAATGATTTGTATGTTTTAGATACAGCATTATTTATTATTTCAGTATCCTTTCCCATTAATGATTCACTGCCATATGTAATGGTTGATAGCAGTCTTGCCCCTATAATCTTCAAAAGCGGCCCATATCTAAGGTTGCCGAGTGATTTTTGTAAGATTCTGAATGCTGCAATCAAGGAGTTGGTCTTCCTTTGAATGTCCCTTTTTTGTGGCTGATAATTGCCCTTCCCATCAAAAAGTACACCCAAATACTTATATACTTCAAAATGTTCCAGTTGGATGTTCTCCATGTACCATTTACATTTGTGTCTTAGATTTATATTCTTGGTGACTACCATGATCTTGGTTTTAGTTTCATTTATCACCATCCTGTTTTCCTTTGCATACAAGAATGTTCAATTGATTAAACGCTGTAGTCCAACTTTAGTGTGGCTTAACAGGATGGCATCATCTGCATACAACAAATTAGAGATATGCCTATCCGCTAATTTCAGAGGGTGCGCGTTTAATTCATCCAGGGTGCCAGGTAAATCTACCAAAAACAAATTGAACAGAAGTGGGGCCAGTACACAGCCTTGTTTTAGGCCCTCCGTTGCTGGGATTTCCTTCAATAGGGTTTGGCCATCCCCCATCCTCACCCAAACCCAGATTTTGCTATACAAGAGCTGAATCAGTTTCAGCAGGACCATTGGAATATTTTTTTCTTGGAGCTTTTTCCATAATTAGTTTCTTTGGACACAATCAAAGGCAGATTTAAAATCTACAAAACATAGATACAGGGGTTGTTTGACTCTGATTGACTTGTCCATTAGAGGAGATAATGCCAGGATTTTTGTCGTTGTTCCCAGCCCTTTGATGAAGCCCGTCTGATTCAGTGGCAGTATCTTATTTTCTATTGCCCATCGATTGAAATTCGTAAGCAGAATCCTAGCGAACAGCTTAGCATCTGTGTCTTGTAGTGTAATGAGCCTATAATTCTCCGGAAGTGCCCAGTTTCCTTTTTTTTAAATTGGCGTAATTAATGACCCTCGCCATGACTCCGGGATGACGCCTTTCTGTATAATTTCTTTGAATAGCTTTTCTAAATATTCTGCCCATAGCTCTGGATTTTCTTTATATAGAGCAAACGGTATACCATTTGGTCCTGGTGCCCCATCTTTCTGTTTTTAATTAATTTTATTAGTTTGTCTTTTGTTATTACAATTGGTAGTTCCGTATCACAGTTATATCTGTCTGTAGGTTGTGTTTCAATTTTTGTCGTTATTGTACCATTCTGATTTAAATGTTTTTCAAGAAATGTGTCCCATTGTTGCTCAGTTAGTGCAGATGAAACCACCTATTTATTTGTTCTAACCAGACCATTTATGATCTTCCAGAACTCTCTTGCATTTGTTTGTTTGCTTGCATGGAAAACTTTTGCCCAGAATACTTGTCTTGCCTGATTTTTCTCGTTCCATATCAATTTCTTCAAGTTTTGATTTAAAGATTTCAGTTTGCATAATATTTCCTCATTAGCAACGGATTTCTTAATTTGCCTTATTATCATATTTCGAGATCTTTTTAATTTCGTAATGGAAGGTTTATATACGTTTTCTTTTTCTTTCGTTCCCCAACTTGATGCCTTTTGTTTAATCGCATTTGAGGTTAAGATTGGGGTTTAACCAGCTTCTTGGTATAGTATATCCACTGTTCTATCAATGTTTCCAATGCTCTATCATTGAAGCAAATCTCTAATATTCTCTCAAATTGTTCATTCGTCGCATCCTTATTCTGGACAGTCCCAATTTTTTTTTTATAGTTTACAGTTCCAATGTGGCCTGCGACAGTTTGGTAGGGTTGGTTTGTCTTACTACAAATATTGATTGTTATTATCTGCTGACAATGATCACTATCCGTAACTTTCTCTAGCTGATGTGAGATAATGTTCTGAAAAATATTAAGTGATGTGATTGTATGATCAATTCTCGACCTTGCATTGTGTGTGAAGTATGTATATGCAGGTGGCATATCTTCTTTAAATCGACCGTTGAGAATTCGCAGAGCCATCGCTTCTATGTCTTTAACAAATTGTATACCAATTTTATTACGGAGGGAGTTAATCTCCTTTCCTAGCTCCTGTTGAGGGATTGACCATTGATGATCTGCACTGTAATGCAGTGGTCATTTACATGGGCTGTGTTCTGTCTCTTAAACAATTTACTGTGGTATATGTGTTTTGGTAAAATGTATGGTTTTAACTATTTTTGACTAGGATCTCACTGAGTGTCTGCTGTGTAAATTAAAGAATTATATTTGCACCTTTTTCTATAATGTCACCTGTGTCTCCTCACAGTTTGCATCTCTCTGCTTATAAAGTAGTCTTTATTTTGATATTGTGTCTCATGTTTTGATTAAATGCTGGTATACAGATAGTGCTGTAATTTGGAAATGTATTTTTTGTCCGCAACAAATCCTCTTCCTCTGTCTGCACCCTCTGCCTGCACCTTCTCATGGCCATCTGCATAGGCCTATTATGATATGGCTGCTGGTGTGTTTTAGACAGCGGTACCATGTTAAATCTTTTCCTTATCTGCCTGTAGTATCGTTCCTTCTGCATATACCATTTTATCTCTGTCTTCACTATCTCCCCCTCTTTGTGCTCCAATTTGCCTCTGCATGTAGCATTTGTTTCACTATTTCCAGCATTTCTTCGTTGTTCGACCATTTTATCCTCTGAGTGTACCATGTCTGTGTCTGCTTGCACTATCTGTGTCTCTGTTTGAAACATCTCACCCTCTCTCTGCACCATCGTTTCTCTGACTGCACCATCTCTCTCTCTGCCTGCAGCCCTGCACCATCTATCCTCTGATTGTACCAGTTTGCTCTCTGCTTCCACTATCTCATTTTCTGTCTGCACCAACCCTCTCCTTTTGTAATAGAGGTAGTGTAAGTGTTACATGATAGAAAAGACGATGGAGCTTTTGAATCAGAAGGTTGGAAAAAGGAAATATAAGAGTACTATTAAGTAACTTCCAAATAAAGGACTTTACACATACTATTTGGCCATGAGGAAAAGTATGTGAATCAAAAAAGAAGTATTTCAAGAAAATGTTGTTAATATATGTTGGTACATAACTTTATTTAGAGAGTATACAAAAGGAGTAATAATGTTTTATTATTTTGTGATTGTTGGACATGCACTAATTTTTACATTATTAATGAAAATGTTGAATGTTTTTTTAAACACAATCTTATTGATTGTTTTTTTTTTACCCGCTGTCATATGATGAGTAGTATTGAACTCACTGTTTTTAGTGAAATTCAATATATTCTGAGAACAGCAAAATAAAACTTATAACATATTGTATAAACTATTTTGTATTTTGTATTGTGAAATATATATTATAACTCAATTGTTTCTTCTCTTCCACAGATATTATATTTATAAGGTAAGTACGACAACCAAAAATACTTTTTCATCACTTTCTTAATTCTCTTTCTTTCTATCCTTTCTTCAGTCTCTCTCTTACTCCTTTACTTTTCCTCATCTTACTCCTCTTCACTCATTCTACTTACTTCCCTTCATTCAAATTTACACTCCTTCTCTCACCATCAGTACTCTTCCTTCACCCTCACTCGTCTTGTCCAACTCCCTCTTTCCCCTTTCTGTCCCTCACTTGTCTTTTCTATCTTCCTCCATCACTACCCGTGTCTTGCTGTATCGATCAGTCTCTTCTCACTGCCCCCTTACTCTCTTTCCTTCACATCATTCCTCAGTGACCTTCACTCACTTCACTTCTTTCACTTCGTCACTCCATTTTGGTCACTTCCCTTTCTTCCATCCGTCTCCAAGTCTGATCCTCTGTGTCAGTAGTATAACTGATTTACTCCCTTACAGTCCGTCACTCTCCTACTGTTTCTCTCTTTTACTATGTCCCTCTCTCTCCACAAGTCTTCCTTTTCTTTTCTCTCTCTTTCCATAAATCCTTCTCCCTCACTTACTTCTTTTTCTTTCTCTTAATATGCTTTTTTTCCTTCACTTCTCTTCCCTCACCCTTATATCCCTTCACTCACTGTCACTGCCCTTCATTCAATCTAAGTCCTCTTCCCCCACTTCATGTTCTCCTCACTGTGCATCAGTCCTATTCCCTTTCTCTTGCTTCTATTCTCTCACTCACCCTCACTCTCTTTCACG
The DNA here is from genome assembly GCF_964263255.1 of Lissotriton vulgaris. Taxonomy (NCBI): domain Eukaryota; kingdom Metazoa; phylum Chordata; class Amphibia; order Caudata; family Salamandridae; genus Lissotriton; species Lissotriton vulgaris. Next base: position 1,886,043,614 of record NC_141689.1, on the reverse strand, counting down.
TACTCCATCCGACAATATCCTTCCCCTGTTCCACTCCCTGTTAGTTATTCGTTCTCCCTTTCTTTCTCTCTTACTCTCTCCCTCTCTCTCTCTCCTTCACCCTTCCCTTCTTTCCCTTTCTGTTTCTTTCACTCCTACTTTCTTTTGTATTGTGAAATATATATTATAACTCAGTTTTTTCTTGTCTTCTAGAGATACTATATATTTTTTTTAAAGTTTTAAAAACTTGTCATTATTTAAGTATGACACACAATCAATACCTTTTCATCACTCTATTATTTCTCTTTCTCTCATTCTCTTTCTTCACTCTCTCTCTTACTCACCTTCCTTTTCTTCATGTTAATCCCCTTCCCTCATTCTCCTTACTCCCCTTCATTCACCTTACACTCCTTCTCTTACCATCAGTAGTCTTCCTTCACCCTCACTCACCTTGTCCAACTCCGTCTTTCCTTCTCTGTCCCTCACTTCTCTTCCTATCTTCCTCCATCACTACCCTTGTCTTGCTTTATAGTGCAGTTTCTTCTCACTCTCCCCTTACTCTCTTTTCTTCACATCATCCCTCACTCTCTTTCAATCAGTCCACTTGTCTCACTCCCCCTCACTCTCTTTCCCTCACTCCATCCGTTAGTCCCCTTCCCTTACTTCCCTTCATGCATTCACTTTGGCTAACTCCCATTCCTTTAGTCTCACACTCCCCTTCACTCCATTTCTCTCTCCCTCTCTCTCTCTGTCTCACTCAGTCTAACCACCTCACTCCCTGTCAGTCACTTGCTCTCCCTTTCTTCCTATCTCACTCTTTCTCTCTGTCTCTCCCTTACCCTTCCTTTCTTTCTGTTTCCTTCACTCCTACTTTATCCCTCAGTCCCCTTTCCTCTCTCTTAATCTCCTTCCTTCTCTCTCATTCCCCTTTCGTCACTTATACCGATTCTCTCACTGTTAGTGTCTTTCACTCACCCTCAGTACTTTTCCCTCACTCCCTTTCCCTCACTCTCTTTCCTTCACTCCTCTTTCCTCACTCCCTCACTCAATCTCATTTACTCCCCTTCGTTTATTCCTTCCCTCACTTTTTTTCTTCCATGTTTCTCTCCCTGTCTCCCTTTCTCTCACTCATTCTAACTGCCTCACTCCTTCTCAGTTGCTTGCTCTTCCTTTCTCTCATTGTGTCTAACTGTCACAGCCCTTCATTCACCGTCACTCCCCTTCTCCCACTCCACTTCCTTCTGTCTGTATTTCTCACCCTTCTCCTTCTCTCACTCCCATTTTCTAACTCCCTCCATCCCCTCCACTTTTCTCGCCCTCACCACATCTCTCACTTTCTCTTACCCCCCTTTTCTCAACCTCTTACCCCTTCTCTCACCTTCACTCCAGTTCTCTTACTTTCACTCCCTTTACCCTGCTCTACTTCTCCCTCTCCATCTTTTACTTTCCTTCCCTGTCTCCACCACCTGCTTCCCTTTTCCCACTTCTCCTCCCTTACTCTTTTTCTCCACTTACCTCACTCCCCTACCCTTAGTCCCCTTGTTTCAGTCACTCTTTGACTCCCCTTTCCTCACTCACCATACTACCCTTTCCTCACTCATTTCATCAGTCCCTTCCTCCCCTACACTCAGTCATTTCAGTCATTCATTTATACTCTAAACATTCATTCAAAAAAAGTACGACACAGTATATAAGAGATATAGCTCTTCTTGGAGAAGTGCAGTGAGTTCTGAAAAGAACTGTTTTTTTGTCTTTTATTTGTTTTTGTTTTTTAGTTTTTTAACAGTTTTATATTTTTTTGTATTTTTTTGTTGAAAAAAGTAAACAGGCAACAAAAAATTGTTCAACTGGAACAAAAATAATAAATGAAAAAATTTAACTGCGGAGGCATATGTGCTGAGAGATCCTAAGATCAATTAAGTTCACACTCTGTTCGCCGTAACATAACATCTATTTGCATTGATTGCATAAAATATGCACCTTTGAAAAATTTGGCCGAATGTCCAGCACTGTTGATAATGGCGATGGTGTTGCCGAAGAGGTGCTGGCCACTGCAGGTGGAAGATCGCTGGTCAGGGCTTTAGTAGACGCTCATGCAAAATTATGTGAATGCATGTTCCTCCTGTGTCGTATCATGGTATAGATACTGAAAGAGTACTTCTTATTATTATCTCCCCTTGATAAGACACTCCCACAGATTGTAAATTTCACCTTCGGAGCATTAACTTTTTTTTGCCCCTCAGGAAATGTAAAAAAGTGCCAGGTGAAGGAATCTTTGACTTTCCTGGCACGTGGCTCCTCTTGTACCACGACAATATCTGAATCAGATGAGCTCTGTTTTTTGTTGTTCTGCCATTTTGCTGATAATTCAAAGCTGGAACAAAGCAGAGGTCCTTGTTTCAGTAAACCAAAAGAAATAGTGAGGGAAGTGGGTGGGAAATTTGAAGATTCTGGAACAGAAACTACTATTAACCAATCAAAAGTGTTGTTTTCAAGTCACATGACTTGATGTGCGTGCACGGTGGGGGACCGTCGCATAAAAATGGCGTTTCACCCGATTTTCATAAAAGTTTCATAATGTGAAAAGGAGGCAAGGAAGAGACTCCGTGACCCCCTAGGCCTTCTCAGGGGGTCCCTGAAAACCCCGACGGGCAAAAAAAAATTTTTTTATTTTAAAACTCGCGAGCTGCGCGCAAGGTGCTCGCACTCTCGAGGCACAAGTCATTCAAAAACAATAGTGGAGAACGTGAAAATGAGGCAGGTTAGAGACTCCCTGACCTCCCAGGCCTTGTCAGGGGGTCCCCGAAGGACCCCAAAGGGCAAAAAAAACCCTTTTTTTTAAAAAAGAAGAAAAATGCGAGGTGCGCGCACGGTGCTCACACGTTTGAAAAAAAACAACCTTTGCAATTCACTAAAAAAACATAGGTTTCACACCAGTTATAGTTAGCTGGACATTTCACTCATACAAAACCATAGAAATTCCCCCGTTATAGTTAGTTCAGCTAACTATAACTCGCGTGCCCGCAATGCACTACTGATGATGTCACATATTACATCACGCATGACATGGTCAGTGACATCACTCATGATATCACTGATGACATCTCAAATGACATCACTGATGACATAACTGATGACATCATCTTTGTGAAAGAGTGGCAGACCTCCTCTGAGTGTAATATAACCCTTAATACACACATTCAAAATAGAAACTAAACATTTCAAAACAATGGAAATACCAATACCAGTTACAACAATGTATTTAGTAATTCCGAAATCTACATACATATCTACTCATTCACCAACAGTTCTATATCGTCACTCATAAATGTAGTCACTCTTCATATGTTCTCATACACCTATACTGTTACACACCGACACTCATCCATACAGTTTCTCACACATATACTCACACATGCAAATAAACTTTCAAACATCCATTTGCTTGCATATATAGCTATACATACACCACTACACTTATTTGTACAGAAATATACACATACTAACTCTCTTAAAAAATCACTTATAGAAACACATAGTTAGTTATACAGTATTGTTCTAATCTCTCAATTTCATATATACTCAGTTATATACACCAATACTCACATATAGTAGTTTAACACATATGTACTTAGTCATAAAGACAGCATTGAGACCGTCATTCACTCACTAACACACCTATACACACACATATCCACCCATACAGTCCTGCACACAGGCTGTCTTCAAAACACATATAAACAATGAGTTTCTCATTCATGCATCTATGCGGTTAGTAATATCCCCCACCGAAACATATAGACACTGAAACACTTATACTACTAATAATCAAAAAAACAGATAATAACCTATGTAGAAACTCACGTAGCTACTCAACAACCTATACAGCCACTTATTCAAAAAATGTGTGAGACTGGTACAGATATTTGCATATTTAAACATTACTCACTAACCCATGTATTCACTAAGATACAATTAATCAGTCAGTTATACAATCCGTTTTAGAAAAAAAACATCCATTTAGACACTTATTTACCCATTTATTCTTCCATCAACTTTTAGATATACATATATGAAAGATATTTGGTTTTCAGTGATGTCATCAGTAATGTCAATTGAGATGTCATCAGTGATGTCATGAGTGATGTTATTGACCATGTCATGAGTGATGTAATATGTGACGTCATCAGTAGTGCATTGCGGGCGCGCGAGTTATAGTTAGCTGAACTAACTATAACGGGGGAATTTCTATGGTTTTGTATGAGTGAATTGTCCAGCTTACTAAAACTGGTGTGAAACCTATGTTTTTTTAGTGAATATATATATACACACTCAACGACCGAGGTTACCGAAGTCCGTGGCCCATTGACAGGTGATGAGTCGCGCCGGGCAGGTCTCACGGCAAATGATATAACGTACAGCTATCTTCTTCGAAGAAGGACTCGCGCTCAGAATGAAACTAGAGTTTATTCAGGAAGGTTACATGTTTTGACAGCAAGCTGTCTTGATCACACAAAGTAATGTTGTTGCAGTAAGACTTTATATAGGTGCTGACACAAAGGATGGACTATTGATTGACAAGTGGTGGTAGAGACCACGGCAGTCATTACTAAGTGTAGCATGAACAGTGCGATTCATACATCCAATTTCAATTAATCTCTTCTTAACATGTTGTGGTACATCACATGCTTATAGGATTGTTAATTAATTCACAGTATCATGTCTGGTAATGGGTTGGATACATAGAATAGCAAACGTGATTTTTATATATTCATTGCCATTAATCCAAACATGCTAAATAGTGCAACGACGGCAGCGCTGCCGGGCTGGTTGAATGATCGGAATACTGAACAACCATAAACGGCAATAGTGCCTCAACACCCCTCCCCATCCCATCTTACCCTCCTTAGAACTGCGAGATCTTACAAAAAACACATCTTCTCAGAGAAAGCGTCATTCTTTCGTCTTCAACTCTCTCGTGCCAAAAGCAGACCTAGAGAACTGTTCAACATTATTAGAAACCAAACTTTCCCGGCACTCTTTAACCCGATAGCCTCCACTAACAAATGCGAAGAAATTGCCAACTTTTTCTGTGGAAAAAATGTCAATACTCTTCCCTCGCTCACCCCTCAACCACCCCTGATCACCAACACAAAAACACTACACAACAAAAAAAAGTTATTTTCAGAACTACCTACTCTGGTTAAAAAAAGAGCTAAACTTGTATGCTAGTGTGTGAAAGTTTAGATGTATGTATGTGTAGTGCATATTTGACTGAAAGAAAACATTAGTAGTGTATGGTGAATGTGAAAGTGCAGAACTATAAGGAAGTGCTTCAGCATAAATCTATAAGGTGTTTACTTATAGTATACTGTAGTACTTCTGAAGCACTTGAATGTAACATATGTAGATACATATGTTACAAGTCTATGCTTCCCTTTGCACTGCTGGTGAAACTGCCCGGGTGAATTTGTGTTAGGGGCAGATTTACAACCCCCTTGTGCTTCTTTTACACCGCCATTGCGTCACTTTTGTGTCGCAGCGGTTATGCAAAAGATGCGTCATTGTGTGTTGTATTTACAATGTAATGCATCTGGAAGGTGTGTCACATTGTAAATCCCTGTAACAGAAGGAGGCATTACTGCGCAGGGGGTGGGAGGGGGGCATACCGGCGCAGGAACACCTCCTAAAAGTGGCTGAGTGAAACCTACAAGATTTCACTGTCACTATTGGGCTCATGCTGCGTCAAAACCCTGCACCTGCTTGAAGCAGGCGTAAGGATTGACGCAGCATTCTGAGCATAGGGCCCCCGTGCATTGCTGGGGTTGCGTTGCACTTGCAACACAATTCAAGCAATGCGTCGCCTTTACGGCACAGATGCATCACATATCTGTGCCATTTTTGCCCCATGGTGCACCGCATTGTAAATACGACGCATCCATGGTGGTGGTGTCACAATGCACAATAACTGGCATATCCCTGGGGATGTGCCAGTTATTGTATATCTGCCCATTAGTGTTTTAATGAAGTGAATGGATTTCTACACACTGATGAATGTGTCACTACAAAACTAAAACAGCAGTGACAGAGTGTTTGGTGGAAGTGTAAGGATACAGCCTGGGGAATTGAAGGTATAAAAGACAAGTTTGCAGGTGCATAGAAGACTGCATGCATAGTCTATATGGGTTTCAAGCAGTCCATGCCCTAAGGTCTACTTTGCTCCATGAGTACTTGGGTACTGACTGGATGATTACAGTTCTGCAAGCGGAGTGCCTGACTACATTTAAAAGAGCTTCAGTTTTAGCACAGTGCTTAGATAAGGACATACTGCTGAATGGCTCAGTACAATACTGAATCAGCAATGGCAGAGTGTTTACTGGAAGTGTAAGGAACAGATTGGGTAATTGAGGGTATAAAAGACAAGTTTGCAGGAGCATGCATACTCTATAGGGGTTTGAAGCAGTCCATGGCCTAAGGCCTACTTTAATGCATGAGTACTTAGATACTGAGTGGCTGATTACAGTTCTGCAAGGAAAGTGCCTGACTGAATTTCTAACAGCTTCAGTTTTACCACAGTGCATATATGAGCACATACTGTTGAATGGCTCACTACAATACTGAAACAACAGTGTCAGAGTGTTTGGTGGAAGTGCAAGGATACAGACTGGGGAATTGAAGGTATAAAAGACAAATTTGCAGGTGCATAGAAGACTTCATACATAGTCTATAAGCATTTGAAGCAGTCCATGCCCTAAGGCCTACTTTGCTGCATTAGTACTTAGGTACTGACTGGATGATTACAGTTCTGCAAGGAGAGTGCCTGACTGAATTTATAACAGCTTTAGTTTTACAACAGTGCATAGACAAGCACATACTGCTCAATGGCTCACTACAATACTGAAAGAACAGTGTCAGAGTGTTTGGTGGAAGTATAAGGATACAGACTGGGGAATTGAAGATATAAAAGACAACTTTGAAGGTGAATTGAAGACGGCATGCATAGTCTATAGGGGGTTGAAGCTGTCCATGACCTAAGGCCTACTTTTCTCCATGAGTACTTCAGTACTGACTGGATGATTACAGTTCTGCAAGGAGAGTGCCTAACTGAATTTATTAGAGCTTCAGTTTTAGCACAGTGTATAGATAAGCACATACTGCTCAAGGGCTCACTACAATACTGAGACCGCAGTGACAGAATGTTTGGTGGAAGTGGAAGGATACAGAGTGGGGAATTGAATGTATAAAAGACAAGTTTGCAGGTGCATAGAAGAATGAATGCATAGTCTTTAGGGGTTTGAAGCAGTCCATGACCTAAGGCCTACTTTTCTCCATGAGTACTTCAGTACTGACTGGATGATTACAGTTCTGCAAGGAGAGCGCCTAACTGAATTTATTAGAGCTTCAGCTTTAGCACAGTTCATAGATAACCACATACGGCTGAATGGCCCACTACAATACTGAAACAGCAGTGTCAGAGTGTTTGGTGGAAGTGTAAGGGTACAGACCGGGGAATTGAAGGTATAAAACACAAGTTTGCAGGTGCATAGAAGACGCCATACGTAGTCTATAGAGGTTTGAAGCAGTCCATTCCTTAAGGCCTACTTTGCTGCATAGCTACTGAGTGGATGTTTACAGTTCTGCAAGGAGAGGGCCTGACTAAATTGATAAAAGCTTCAGTTTTAGCAGAGTGCATAGATAAGCACATACTGCTAAATGGCTCACTTCAATACTGAAACAGCAGTGACAGAGTGTTTAGTGGAAGTGTAAGGATACAGACTGGGGAATTGAAGGTATAAAAGACAAGTGTACAGGTAGATACAAGACTTCATGAATTGTCGCATAGCGATTTCAAGCAGTCCATCCCCTGAGACCTACTTTGCATACTTTAAATCAATACAATATTGTAAAGAATGTGTGAGTGAATCTATAAGTGCTTGACTTTTAGTACAGTGAATGCATTAGTAAATAGTGCTCAAAGCTTTATTATTATTAATCAATAAATTCTGACATCTCATATTTTAACAGAACTTCTAAAAAACAATTCATCTGCCATTTCTTCGACATCATATTGCTGGTTAGCAATTTCAGAATTTATGTCTTCCAAAAATTCGACATCCTCGAGTGCTTCTACAAAATCAGCATCAAAGCTTTCATCTTCCTAATCACAGGTGATTTATGCAGTACTGATGTTTAGTACTTCAATCTCGCTGCCTGTTAGAGGTATTTTAGTTCTTCAATAAAACTGTTGGTCATTTCCAACGTGTCTTCGGTATTATTCTACGCTCTTTCCATAACTAATCGCTTATGTTATAGGTCCTTGCACAAAAACATAAACGCTTCACTTTTTCAGTCTTCTTAATACATAATACAAAACTAGCTTTATCAACTATTTTGGCCTCAAAAAATATTATATAAATACCATTGTCTGATAACATTCCAACAGTAGAGTTTTAGTACTTTTTAAGGTTACACAAATATAATTACTTATAAAGATATCCTGTTCTTAAGTTTTCATAACATTTGAAACCAGTCACTCCTTATGACTAAAGAAAAAGATTCAGGCTGTTATAGTAAAATGCAGTACTGAAATATGGAGAATATGTCTATTCACCTTACCCGTTCCAAACTAGTTAATGTGTTTTAGTAAAATGCAAAGGATACTGTTGGTTGTCCAGAATAACACTGTCTATCTGTGTATATTTAGGTACCATTATCACACTAGTTTTTCAATACTTCATGTGTTTTCACACACATCAATCCTTAAAGACATATCTAGTACACACCTTTGAACATAATTAGAAAGTAGTCATTGCTTATATAAGTCAAAAATACTCACAGCAACAAGTATAGAACACCGCTTCAACACAAAGTATTGTGTATGATGAGGACATATTTACATAGAGAAGAAAATCTACACACAGTAACTTGTCCTTCTAAACATAAAAGTATTTGAAAACACTCTCTGTGACATATTCTATGTTGAAAAAGTTGGTCTCTTTTAATCCTGAAACTCCCTTGCCTCTACCAGCCAAGCATGTCTTTCTATTCAATACCATATTGGTGCGTTGCAGAAAGCTGTTCTGAAGCCATGTTCCATGTTAAACATCTCTGTAATAAAACTCAGTGGCACTTTTTCAATATATATTTAAAGATAGTAGGTCTCCAGGGACACTCAGTATGTATATTAACTTTCTCAAAAAATCTTTAAAAGATACAAACCATCTTTGCACAGATATGTACTCCGTCCATCTTTTCTTTCTTCAGGTGTGTAGAAGCACAGCACCTTCCCCAGTTTTTATAGTTACTTATACTTACCTTAAAAATAATTAATAATAAAAAAAGTATATATTATAAAATTAAGCATATCCAATTATGGAATACTGTTATTGTTGGAATTCATGTACATCTAAGCTTGTTATGATGCTAATTATGCTTTCTAGAACACTGTGATTTGCTGTTTTACTCGCTTTCATGATTGTTCTTTTGACTCACCATCCTTTCATATATATGTTTCTTTCTCTATTATTCTTTTTATTTTTCTCTTACAATTTATGCTACGACACTTGGTCTGCACGTTTGATCAATAGTTATGATTTGAAATATGTAGCTTCACATTGACTAGATCACAGTAATTATTAGTTATTGGTACATTTCGTAGATAAGAGCATAAGATTTGGTAAACATGAACTCTGAATTGCCCGTGACTGGTAAAACACGGTGAATTTTTACGTTTTAGTTTTCTGTAAACAAACACCATAATCTATACGATTATTTTTGGTGTCGTTTTAAAAACTCTTTTAAGGGAAATACATATTATTTTGTTAGGCTATAGGTTTAACTGGCTATGATTAATAATGTGCATTTACATTCCCTTAATAACGGGTAAAAATGTAAATTGTAAATTGATACTTATATAGCGCACTACTCACCCGCAAGGGTCTCAAGGCGCTGGTACGAATACCGCTGTGGAACCCATCCTGGCTTTCCCTGTGAGGCGTCCACTCCACGGGTGAGATCACTGTGTTGACATAAGATGGCGCTTCAGTAAGTCCACCAACTACAACGATGTAGTTGGGATGGTTTGTCTGTTTTCTATTGTTCGTAAATGCCGTACTTAAAGGTTTTACCAATATGGCGGCGATGCTACACACCGATTTCTACTGCACCTCGTGATGGTCCGTACTCGGTTCGAGGTGAGTCCCAAATTCACGGTTTTTCTTTTTTTTGACCATTGGCTTTAGTAATTATACAGACTCAACAATTGTACTTGATGGTTAGTTATTTTTGGGATAATGATGATTACTGTCATCATGATGGTTTTTTTTTTTGCTTTGGAACCTCATGTGATACGATTAAATAAGACTTGTGGTTTTTATCACCTTTCAACTGAATGAATTAACTGATTGAGTCTTTAATGTTCAAATATTTTCTAATGGTATTAGTTTTGACCATAATCTTTTGGACTAAGTCATCTTGAAGTCACCTCATTTACGTTTCCGTTCACGTCTACTCTCTGTTATTAGGTAATTTGGGTATTTCCATGATATTGGAGTCCACACAATGAATTGCGAAATTGGAATCTGGCATAAACATGAAGTGAGTTTTGAGATTAATATAACACTACACAGATTTTCTTTTGAGAATAATTTAAGCCTACACTCTGGCCAGTATAGTTAACAAACATACTTTGAGGTTGATTTGAGTTCAGATCGAGAAGAGAAGTGATAATAATTTATTGACATCATCAATATGAAGATAAGAATACGGTAGCCTAGCTATAGGTGAGTTCCTTGAGGTTTATGACCAATACACATTAAGGAGGTAATTATGATCGCGGATGGACTTGAATGCGTCCGCGACCATAGATGAGGAGGGAACCTCCGCATGGCCTGTGGAGTTCCCTCCTGTGCAATTAGGATGTGACCGCCACCCTGGCGGTCACATCCTCTATTTTTAACATTGCGGCGGGTGCTGCTTCAAGCAGCACCCGCCGCAATGTTAAAAATGAAAGCTGTGCATTTGCATGCACAAAGCGGCAGGCACCGTGCGGTGCCTGCCGCTCTGTGCACGCAAATGCAGGGGGGTACCATAGGTACCCCCCATGTTCACCCCCCCACACCCCCCTTCACCCCTGCGGGCCCGCAATGGGCCCCCAAACAAGTATCCGTATGCCTTTGCAAGGCAGACATGCCGCTGTGTAAAGCGTTGAAATTCAGACAACCTAATATGGCTGGCGGTGTCTGAGAGACACCGCCACCATATTAGGCCTTTTCCGCTGCGGTTGTAAGCCAACTGCGGCGGAAAAGCAGCGGACCTAAACCATGACCCACCAGCCATCCTAATTTGGCGGTGGGTCTTTGGTGGGTCCGCAGAGGATTTTCCGCATCTGCCGGTGGTGGCTTCCGCCGGCCCGGAGGATGCGGAAAATCCTCCATCATAATGTGCCCCTAAGTGTGTGTTTTGATGCTTTGACTTTACTATTTCTTTCACGGACTGGGTGACCTTGGTTTTACTCTTGACTATTTTTCTTTCTTATTACGATCGCTCAACACAAATTTAGTTTGGTGCTTTTAATTGTGACACTACGCATGTGGTGACACTTTTCCTTTTTGATCATATCACTCTGTGTGAACTTTCTCTTGTGATCGCCATTGTTTGTTATTAATTACAGATGGCACTCAAATCTTATTAGTTAGTGTTCAGTCACCTTAAGATGGTTTTTGCTGTTCACAAGGTCTGTTGCTAAACTGGTTTCTTTGCTTACTGTAAATTTGGCTGTGCTTTTAGATTACTTTGCAACAAATGTTTGACTGTATATATATTGATATTCTAGCCCTGAAGAAGTCTTTGGCCAGAACCACGATAGACGAAACACGTGTTGGCGGCTAGACTGTGTTTGGGAAGATTATGTTTTGTGAATAAAAGAAGAAACAAAAACTTCTCGACTTATAATTGATTGTACCAACCACTTGTGTTACTTTTAGCTCAGGATATATTGTGATTTTGATTATAAAATTAGCATCTGTGGAAGACAAGAAAAAATACAGTTACAATATATATTTTACAACACATAATATTTTGTAAAACATTTCATTTGCCTTTTTTGCTGTTCTCAGAATATAGAGTTCAATAGTACTGATCACATAACAGCAGGCAAAAAAAAGACAATCAATAAGATTATCTTAAAAAAAACATTCAACATTCTCAATACCAATCTAAAAAATAGAAATAAAACTTATGTTAAATGTTTTTTTGTAAGAGCAATTTCTTACGTAAATATGAGACATCTCAAACAATCATAAAATAACAAAACATTTTTATTAATTTTCATACACTGTAAATAATGTTATTTACAAATATATGCTGACAAAATATACAACAAAAAGTACTTAATTGTTTTAGATACTTTTCCTCATGGCCAAATAGTATGTGTCAAATCCCTAGTTTGGAAGTTGTTCAATAGTAATCCTGAACTTTTTAATTTTCTAATTAAGCGTCGTATTTTATCTTTAGTAAAAGCACTTACTTTTTGTTGTGTCCCTGATCGCTGCGGGCAGGACAGCAAGGGGCTGAGAGGCGGCTTGACAGGGATTGATCGCTGCGGGCTGGACAGCAAGGGGCTGAGAGGCAGCTTGACGGGGATAGGCTGCGTCTTCCCGGGACGGTCGAAGTGAGACCGCCATCTTGGGAGTGTGTGCAGGTTGGCGGTGCAGCTGTTTTTCTTTCTTTCCCAAAATCTTTAAAAGCCGGGACAGCTGCGGCTGCACAGCGGACCCACGCAGCAGGCGCGCTGCTGGCGCCCCGAAGGCGCTCCAAAAACAAGCCTGTCCGCGCCGGGTCGCCGCCAGCCACCAGAACCCCTGCCCATCACATCAGGTACTCGCGTGACAAGCTTCTCTCCCTAGAAACTAACTGTCCCTCCCTAGTTTGGGCCCCTCAGGATTGCTCTTTTGAATGTGAGTGTTGCGCTTTTCAACTCCCTTTACATGAACTGGTCTCCTGCTCTGTAAACTCCACTGATCTTAAGTTTTCCAGTCTTTATTGCCGGTCACTTGTAAAACATCACGCCAAAGTCTTTGACCTAATAATGGTGGAGGCCCTGGATGCTTTATACCTGACAGGGACCTGGCTCACACCAGACTCGGTGGCAGAGTCCTGGCTGTCCCTTCCCCAGGGCTATGTGATGAAAAGCGTAAGCAGAGGGAACAGCAGAGGGGGCGGCATTACAATTGTTGCTAAGGATGCATACAATTGAAGCGTTAGTAAGGAAAATATAGCAGGTTGCGAATGTGCACTGTTTAAAATCACACTGAATTTTAACTTTACTATGACTGGCTTTCTCATCTACCGGGCCCTGTAGTCTTTTTAGGGAAAATGTATTGAATAAGGTCGCATTATATGCGAGTAGGGCAGCAAATTTTACTATTTTAGGGGATCTCAACCTCCATCTTGAGATTAGTGGGAAGGCCAAGATCACTAGTTTTCTGGCTGACCTAGAGGCTTATCAGTTGTTCCAGTAAGTCCGGGCTTGTACGCATGTGGCTGGCCATTTGTTAGACCCCATATTCTCCAACCTAAGAAGCCTAACGATCTCTCTGCCAGCCCCGCAGGCTTGGACTGACCATTTTCTGGTTGCATTCTCGCTGCGGCTGCTGGGGAAAGTCGAGGTGATTCGCCCTGCCCCTGTCTTAAAACGTCCTTGGCACAAGCTAGACACGGGTCTCTTTTCAGCATGGCTGTCTAGCCATAGGCCCCAGCTGCCCCTGGATGTGGAGGCAGAAACTCCTGTTTTGATGAGTGGGTAAAGTTAGGCTTGGATAGCTGCTTTCCGGCTAAACTGGGGGGGAATATGCGGAGGTCATCCAACCCCTGATTTAATGACTCGCTACTCACAGCTAAAAAGGGCTGCAAGCAGCTTGAACGTGCTTGGAGACGCTCTCATGATGGGGGGAAAAAAAAATATCGAGCAGCCATCAAACAGTACCATAAGCTCATTCGGAGAGCTCAAGCGGAATTTGTGGCTGATAAAATTCTGGCTAGTACGAACCCAGCCAAGACTATCTTCTCCTTGCTGGAGGATATGAAGAGTAGTGGGATTATGGGGTCCTCATCTATCTCTTCAGAACAGCAGTGCAATGAGCTGGCTCGGTACTTCGTGAACAAAGTGGAAAAGATTTATCTTGAGCTAAGTACCCTGGCTCTGTCAGTTGAGGAGGCGGTTTCGGGGGCCAGCTGTTCCTTTAGGGAAAACATCTTGTCCTTTTTTTCCCCATTGACACAAATGGAGTTTGAGTCCCTCTGTTTGAAGATAAAATCGGGCCTGAATCCCACGTGAACTCCATTCTTTCTAAGCATATTGAGCAGAATGCCATTCTGGATCCATCACAGCATGGCTTCCGAGCCCGTCATAGCACTGAGTCTGATCTGCTTGTAGTTACGGAAGCCATCCGGGTGAATTTGGATGTCGGTGACTCAGCGGCCTTGGTCCTTCTGGACTTAAGTGCCGCTTTGATACCGTTTCCCATGCAATCCTTCTAAAACGCCTATATGAAATTGGCATAAAGGATGTTGCGCTGAATTGGTTCTGGTCCTTTTTGGAGGGGAGGACTTTTCAAGTTCTTGTGCCTCCTTTCCATTCCCAGGAGTTCATCTTGTTCCAGGGGGTGCCGCAGGGCTCAGTGTTGAGCCCCTTACTGTTCAACATCTATGTCCGGCCCTTATCTGTACTTGCCAAAGAAATGGGCCTGTCATTGGTGTCGTACGCGGACGACACCCATTGGTAATTGCTTTCTCCAAAAAATGCTGTATTCATCTGGACAAGTTTAAAGAGGACCTTTCAGCAATCGTGGACTGGATGGCACTAAAGTGCTTGCAGTTGAATGCCAGTAAGTCCGAGATCTTATTGTTTGGGAAGGATCAGGGACTGTAGTCTGAGCAATGTTGGCCGGATTGCCTTAAACCTGCCCCCTTGCCCAAGGAGACTGTGAAAAATCTGGGTGTGTGGTTTGACAGTGGCCTGACATTTGACTCCCAATTGAAGGTTGTGGCTGGGGCGTATTTTGGGCTTCTCCGAGGCTTTAAGCCGTTGCTGGGTTTCTTCCTTCCAAAGGTGCGCCAAACTATTATCCAGGTCGTAATTTTATCTAGACTGGATTATGGCAACTGACTATATTTGGGAGCCAATAAGGCCAGTGTTAAGCGCCTACAGAGAGTACAGAATGCAGCAGCCCGCATTCTGGTGGCCCACCCGAAATCCTGCTCAGTCTCACATGTGCTTCGTAAACTTCACTGGCTGCCTGTTGAGAAGCGCATTCAATTCAAGGTGCTTTGTGTGTCGCATCGGATTCTGACGTCACAAGCGCCCGCTGGCTAATCAGTTGGAGCTCTATGTGCCATGGCGTTCTCTGAAATCAGCTGATTTAGAGCTGGTCTGTACCCCTCATGTCTGGAAAGCCAGGGCGGGTGGTTTCTCTTTCCGCAGCTTGGCTGCGCAACTTTGGAATTCGCTCCCTGTGTCTATAGAGCCATTCATAGCCACTTTGCTTTTTGAAAAGCAATAAAGACCTGGCTCTTCCCTGTGTAATCTTTACCCTTTTGGTTCCCGCTGTGGAGTCTGTGGTTGCGCTGGGAGGCCCCGTCGCCGGGGCAGCTATGCGCATTACAAATCTGAAATACATTTTAAAACGTACACCTCCCAGCCTTCTGATCCAAAACTACCAACATAATTTGCGGCGTCCCCCAGGGCACATCCCTCAGCTCTACGCTATTCAACATCTACATGTCCATCCTCACACAAGTGGCCCGCCATCACAACCTCAACATCATCTCCTACACCAATGACACCCAGCTCATCCACTCCCTCACCAAGGAGCCACATACCACTAAAACCAACCTCCACGAGGGAATGAAGGCCGTTGCCGACTACATAAGGAACATCTCTCTAAACCTGAACTCGGACAAGATGGAAGTACTCATCCTCGGACCCACTCCCTCAGCCTGGGACGACTCCTGGTGGCCGACTACACTGGGAACAGTACCAAACCTACCGACCATGCACACAATCTAGGATTCATCTTCAACTCCTCCCTCTCCATGTCTAAGCAAGTCAACGCCGTGTCCTCCTCCTGCTACAACACACTACTCAGGATCTACAAGTGGATCTCGACCGAAAGAAGAAGAACAGTGACGCAGGCCCTCGTCAGCAGCAGACTGGACTATGGCAACGTACTCCATGCAGAAATCCCAGCCAAACACCTACAACGAGTACAACAAATCCAAAACACCTCCGCCCGACTGATTGTCAATGTCTCCTGCTGCAGCCACATCAACCCCTACCTGAGAGACCTACACTGGCTCCAAGTCGACAAGAGGATCACATTAAAGCTCCTCACCCACGCTCACAAAGCACTTCACAACACTGGACCAGCCTATCTTAACAGCAGTAATCCTGAAAGGCCAAATTTTGTTCCTAAAACTTTGGCTTCAAGAATATTAGGTAAGAATTTGGTAATTCTTTAGGCAAACATTGTTTAAAAACCAATTGCCTATCATTATAATGTATCCAACCTTTGGCAGATTTTAAATAAGCAGTGTAATGTCCCGGGGCTAGATGTAGGTAAATTAGATTTACCGATTCATAAATACCGAATTTAACCGATTCGGTATTCATGAATCGGTAAATCTAATGTAGGTAATCATTCCGAATCGGTAAATACCGAATCCTACCAAGCTTCTCCAGATAGCTTGTGGTATTCCAATTTATTTTCATGCTCTACTGGTAGCATTAGTAAATGATGTAAAGTAATTCCTTTCATATTGTGTGCTGCCAACCCAGTTGGAGCAGTGACAACACAAGGCAAATGCAACTCAATTATTTTCTGTAGATAAGATGTAATTACTTTAATTAAAAACATTTTCCTGTTCCAGCTTATCCACTTATGTACATTCGGATAGGTTGAAATGACGAGTATGAGCACTCTTTCTTTTCATGAACTAATCCATGGTCAATATGTTCTCTCACTTGGTCATATATTTGTTTTTGCTCAGCATTTAGTTGTTCTTCCAAGTTTTCTAAGTTTGTTACATCTTCTTGAGCTTGATACATTGCTGTTTCCACCTCATCCATGGCAGTTGCAGCTTGATTTTGAACAATTGGTTCTCCTAGTGGATCCTGACTCAACGGAGCAGAAGTTTGACTGTCTTGAGAACTGCCTCTAGCAATCTCAGCTGCAGTTGTAGCTTCTTGCTCAATTTCCTCGTTCAACATTTTCACATAATTAGCAAAAACAGGACATTCTAATAGTATCTTTAGTTGCAAAGAACAAATCTTCGTAGCTCTGAAAATCTCCAATTAATTCCAATTCTGAACGCCACAGCTTGAAGAGTTGCAAAAGAGCTAAATAGTAAAATTCTCTTTTGTAAGGAGTTTCACAACTCAGTTTACAGTGATTAATCAAATGTCCTTTTCTTTGTTTCACCAAACATCCTTCATAACCAATCACAGCATATATACCGTTATTGATGTTTTCTGTAATATTCTGTTTAAAAACATAGTTTCGCAGCACTTCATAGAGACAAATGTTCTCAAGATGATGACTTCTATTTGGATAATATGTATCCAACATATTTGTTTTCACAATATTTGTACTTTATGGCTCTTTTCAGCTAAATATTCAATTTCTTGTACAGACTTAAGTACTCAATTTCGTGTTGCAGCAAGACCTAGACTCACCCAAATGATACGCTCCGATTTCTCGATGAGATAACATCTTCAAATTGTAACTGTATAATTTCTTACTTAGACTCTTCTCATGGGAAATCTCTTCCCACATTTCCTTCAATTCCGTTGTTTCTGATTTTGTTATGTAAGATGTTACATATCGAGCAACAGCAATGGAATTTTCAGCAACGTATTGAATATCCATGTTAGCATTCCACATGGTCAAAATAACTGGGTTGTAGTCATTTATATATTTTGACTCTTCATTTCTTCTTAAGTTGTATATATTTTTTGGAGACTTTCTTGTAATAGTATGTCGCAAAGATGACATAAAACTGTTCACTCTTCCTTTCGATATTACAGGACGTGGAAATCCAAAATGACATTTGGTGTAGAACTTGTCCTTAGATTTGTACTTTCGACGACGGAATTTCCCACAATGATGGCTTTGGAATCGTAAGACTTGTTGTCTTAAGTCCTTTTCTTCTGTGCTTTTGGGTATAGCACATGTACCATATTCTTCAATAAAAGACAACACAGTATCATCCGAGGATAATACAAAAGCTGGTCAGGAAAAATGGTAGACAAAGTATACAGGACAGTTGGTATTTTGTATGTCCTTCTTTTCCTGATCCAAAAAAGACAACAGCCTACATATATTCTTTTTACTATGCTCACCAATGTGTGTTAATAATTTTTTTTGATTACTAATAAGAACCAAAATTGTCACTTGTGGATGAAATACTTAAGATCTATGCATAGAACAAGTCTTAATTCTTAAATACATAAGGAACTAAAATTGCTACAACTGAGTGCCGGGATTTTGGATCATACAGTTTGATTTACTCAGGGACTATCTTTGATATCCCTTTGTATATATGCACCTAGGTAGTAGGGTGTTTTTTCCCGAGAGGCACCAACTTCAAATACAATTTTGTGGATGATATATACTTTTCAATCCTTAAATGTATGGCCTAATCTGATTGTATTGTCAAATGAGGTGCACCCCAGTAGCATTACTGCCAGTGAAAGTACATACAGTATCATCCGAATCTGTTCTGAATTTGGGTCCATCTTTGATCCATATTAGCATATGTATGTGAGGAGCACCTCTTGCTTGATACTCCTTTCTCCAAAAGAAATCCACAACCTCTCCAAGAGGAGGATTTTTTTTATTGGTGATAAAAGACATCATAGCTTCAAATCTATGATTGAAATACCTGCATACATTAACTGGATTCAAAAAGCACAATTCTCCAGGTGTCTTGTATTCAATATTTACTATATTTGAATTTTACTCTCGAAGAAATTGAAGTAAATCATCCCAAGCATACTCAGCACAGCTTAGAGTAAGGAACCATGTAGGAGTTCCTAAGTTCCTTAGCATACATTTAAGTTCTCCATGACGACTGTACCAGTACTCATTAGTACCACGCTGACATGCCATGAGATTAATCAGCTGAGATTCCAAAACATTATCTTTCTGCTGTACTTTATCCATAAATTCCTTTGCCGAAACATTTTGCAAATGTACACCTGTTTTCAATATATGGTTAACTGGATAAGAAAGTCCAGACAAGTTACTCTCAAAGAAAAGATGAAACAAATACGGAATACAGTGTTGAAATTTTGGATCTTCTGCATACAATCTTGATGTCCAGTATTCAGATGTAGGAATCTGCACAGGTCATTCATCATATCGTCCTCCTTTTCCTGTTGGAAACAACTGAGGGAAACAACGAACTTCCAAGCTTTCTTCCCATACACTAATGGGACTTCTCTTTGCTTCTTTCATTTGAAATAACTCAATAGTATTCCCCATCACTTCTTTGGAATGAAGTGGATGAACACTGTAATGTTTGCAGATTTCTTCAGTTCTAGACACAACAGCTTTTTCAATTTGTCCAGTTGACGAATCACTATCTTCTTCTACCGGTATTTCTTCTTCTCCCACATACACATTTTTATAGTGCTGATTATTTTTTACCAAATACAACGTTGCCTTTTTCACTTTACTAACATCCACTAATTCTTGCCAGATTTTCTTACACTTAGTAGGAACGCCATTAACAAGAATAACTAGAGGTTCATCTTCTACATTTTGTACACCAATTGTTTCAATATTTTTCTTTAAATCTAGAGGCAAATGTACAACTCTTCCCTTTAATCCTCTCTGTAAATCTGAAGGAGGCAATTTCCCTGTCTTAGGCTCCATACGAACAATAGCACGAAATGGATGCACACATTGAATAAGAATAGACTCATAGGTATTTAAATCCATCATTTCAGAAGGAATATTTACCAACTAAAGATTATTATGCAAAGCTCTAGCAGGCATTTTGTTCTCGTCTAATTTGTTATAACAATAATAAACAATTCTCTACCAACAAATACGTTGCAAATTCTTTCCACTCATTATTATTTTCTTTTCACTTTTTAAATACAGATCAACAGTCCTGGTCAAATTTTTTAATGAGTTTGTCGACAACAAATACAAGAATAATTTCCTTTCTCCTGAAATCACCTTAAACTTCATAATTTCTTGCTCAAAATTTTCTGTACTAGAATGTTGCACCTTCTCTTCCACATTTCCTTCTATTAATGTATCCATTTCTGCACTGTCTTGCTCAGGACCAAAGAAACTAACCTCGATTTCTTCACAAACATTCATTACATCTGATACAGATCCACACAAAAGAGCACTGTTCAACTTTTTTAACATTAGTGCTGAACTTTTTGCATAATACAAGATTCTGACTAATTTCCTCATTTGAGTATAATGTACTGCTAACATCCTGAAATGGTGGAAAACACTTTGACATACTTTTTTAGAAAGACAAGCCAGAGAATGACCTTGCAAACCAGTATATTCTCTCACTCTGCAAGGGTCTAGTCCTTGCAACATCTTAATCTTTTGTTTAACACTTTTCTTAGTATAGTTACGTAAGAAATTGCGGAAAAAATCAATAGATTCCTGCCCTACTACTGCAATTCCAAGTGTACACTGGGGCTTTAGAGCATCTCCCTAAAACTTCATCAGATAACACCTCTTCTGCATTTCTGGGAACAATGTTCTCTTTCTCAATAGGACAACCAATTCTAAACTCATAAGCTCGACCAATGGTGTCAACTGCATGCAACAAATAATTACTCTGAAAGTAACTCTCTTCATTAAAAAAAGGCTCAGAACTTGAACTATGTTTCCATTCACCCAAAGAAACATCAGAAAAATGAGTCTTCTCCACTTACTTTTGGCCTTCATTAAATTGATTGGTTTATCTAGAGATCGAATTCTATTGATTATTAAAATAAACAATTTATTTTTTAATTCAAAAGCTTTCTCAACAATACTTTTAATATTTTTCTTCTTCTTATAAAATGCTGATTTGTTTTCATTTCTTCATTTCCTTCATCAAATTTAAAACAACTCTATTGTAAACCATTCTTTTTCTAATTTCCAGAAATTGATTATTCCTCCTTTTACTATACAGTGTTTGTTTAGAAGATGATTTCCCATCATTTTTCTTTTTTCTCTTGTTTTTCTTTTTTGTTGCAGATACAATGTTTGTATTTTTCACATTGTCCACACTATTCGTAGCGTTTGATAACTTCTTTACAAAAAAAACCTTTGTTGTCTTACCAGGAGTTTTTTTCTTTTTGTTCTCACATTGTTGTTCAGGTAAATCTTGTGAATGACTGTTTTTGATGGCATGATGAATTTCTTTTAGTGTCGATCAATAGAATCTGTTTAAAAATATATATATATAATGTTATGAAAATACATCTATAAAATATATTATCCTCTCACTAAATAAATACAATCTACAATGACTAAGTATAAAAAACAAGTATATAATTCATAATAAAAATGCATACATACTACAAAAGAGTTTCGAAAACTACATCTGCAAGAAGAGTACCTGAATGACTTTATCAGAGGTTTGCATTACTACATGGTGCTGAAGGCATCACAAGAACAGTACAAGGGGAGACACAGACTATTTGCTGCAACATTATGGATACTAACTGGGGAATTGAAGTTGTGAAAGACAAGTGTGCATTTACAAATTCAGTCAGGAACTCTCCTTGTAAAACTGTCATCATTCAGTCAGTACCCAAATACTCATGCAGTAAAGTAGGCTTTAGGGTATGGACTGCTTCAAACCCCTACTCAGTATGCATGCATTCTTGCATCTACCTGCACACTTGTTTTTCACACCTTTAATTTCCCAGTTTCTATCCTTACACTTTCACCAAGCACGCTATCACTGCTGTTCCATAATTGTAGTGACCCATTCAGCATAATGTACTAATCCATTCTTTGTGTTAAAACTGAAGGACTTACAAATGCCCTAAGGCATGTTTGGTGGAAGTATAAAGATACAGAGTAGAGAATTGAAGATGTGAAACACAAGTGTGCAGGTGGATAGAAGAATGCATATATACTGGATAGGGGTTTGAAGAAGTTCATGTCCTAAGGCCTACTTCGCTGCATCAGTACTTGGGTACTGACTGAATGATTATAGTTCTGTAAGGAGACTGCCTGACTGACTTAATAAGTGCTTGAGTGTTAGTGCAGTGAATGGATTAGCACAGACTGTAAAATGGGTCACTACAGTAGTGCAAGAACAGTCACAGAGTGTTTGTAGTAGTATAAAGATGAGGAGTAGAGAATTGAAGATGTAAACACAAGTGTGCAGGTGGATAGAAGAATGCATATATACTAGATAGGAGTTTGAAGTAGTTCATGTCCTAAGGCCTACTTTGCTGTATCAGTACTTGGGTACTGACTAAAGGATTACAGTTCTGTAAGGAGAGTGCCTGACTGAATTTATAAGTGCTTGAATGTTACTGCAGTGAAAGGATTAGCATAGACTACTAAATGGGTCACTACAGTAGTGCAAGAACAGTCACAGAGTGTTTGGTGGAAGTATAAGGATACAGACCAGAGAATTGAAGATGTAAAACACAAGTGTGCAGGTGGATAGAAGAGTGCATATATACTGGATAGGGCTTTGAATCAGTTCATGTCCTAAGGCCCACTTCACTGCCTCAGTACTTGGGTACTGACTAAATGATTACAGTTCTGTAAGGAGAGTGCCTGACTGAATTCATAAGTGCTTGAGTGTTAGTGCAGTGAATGGATTAGCATAGACTACTAAATGGGTCACTACAGTAGTGCAAGAACAGTCACAGAGTGTTTGGTGGAAGTATAAGGATACAGAGTGCAGACTTGAAGATGTGAAACACAAGTGTGCAAATGGATAGAAGAATGCATATATACTGGATAGGGGTTTGAAACAGTTCATGTCCTAAGGCCTACTTCGCTGCACCAGTACTTGGGTACTGACTAAATGATTACAGTTCTGTAAGGAGAGTGCCTGACTGAATTCATAAGTGCGTGAGTGTTAGTGCAGTGAATGGATTAGCATAGACTACTAAATGGGTCACTACAGTAGTGCAAGAACAGTCACAGAGTGTTTGGTGGAAGTATAAGGATACAGACCAGAGAATTGAAGATGTAAAACACAAGTGTGCAGGTGGATAGAAGAGTGCATATATACTGGATAGGGCTTTGAATCAGTTCATGTCCTAAGGCCCACTTCACTGCCTCAGTACTTGGGTACTGACTAAATGATTACAGTTCTGTAAGGAGAATGCCTTACTGAATTTATAAGTGCTTGAATGTTACTGCAGTGAAAGGATTAGCACAGACTGCTAAATGGGTCACTTTAGTAGTGAAAGAACAGTCACAGAGTGTCAGTCAGTTTGCTTTATTCGATTTTGGATTAAAACCATGAAAGCATACAGTTAAAAAACAAACATAAATCAAACATACAATAGCACAAAGTATCTACAAGTTTTAAAAAAAACATTGGTTTAAAAGACATTTGCCCTCCAGTGCGGATGCTTTCCTTTAAAATTACATATTTTCATACGATAGGCATTCACAGTTCTACCCTTACATCATGTTTACCCTTAATAGGAGCAAGTTAATAAAGATTTCCATTTTTATATATGTTGTACACTGGTGCAAAGCGGTTAAGAGCGGAGAAGCTACAATTGTTCGAAGCATAGGATCTTCTACCCATCACGTAATTATAATTGTACCCTACCTCAGGTCTTAAGGAGGGTATGTATGGCGCACTGGGGTAAAAATCATGTAAATCCCAGATCGATATTGGGCCATCATCTTCTTGGGGTTGCCGGGTTCGTAGGTACGGGACAATATGTCTAAACCTAAATTTTACCAACACTAGGTCACCAGGAATGTCTTTTGGGAGGGAGCCTAACCAGCCCACCCTTCTAACACACATTATTGTTCCATCCAGATCGGGTGGCAGAGGTCTGTTTTTTGATAGCCAAAAGGTAACCTTATTTAGTAAGTCTTGTTGCCTTTCGGATTTTCCATGTGTGAGTGGTGGTACTCCTGAGAGAACACACACGTATGGACGGCCTCAGGCGGAAGGTGTATAGAAGGTACTTTAATATTCTCTACTCTAGCAATAATATGCTGTGGTGGTACCGGTTTAGAAGCAATCTTAGGGGTTGTTTTATTGGGGGCTGGTTGTAGAGTTTTTAAATTGTTGCATGGTGTAGGTTGCGTTGGCACTATGGAGGCAGCAGGGGATTGATGGCGACTAATTATTTTAGTGATTTTAGCGGGAGATAATTTAATCTTGATCAAATCCTCTATTTCCATCAGCTTATTCTCCAGGATATTTATTTTCTCCAACAACGGCGATATGAGATTTGAGCAATGATTCAATCAGAGTTGTTAGAGCCAGTTGAAGGGGGGGTGCTAGACTATCTAATTCTTCTGCAGCCTCTGGAATTGAGAGGGAGTTAGTGACAAACAATGGAGGGCTTAAACACAGTTTTTGCACCTTTGGTTCATTCCCATTTTGTTGAACCTTGTGACATTTCCGTTTAACGGGTGAGGTCTGCATGAGCGCTGCGCTTGGAGTGTTAACTTTTGTATGTAATGGGGTGGATTCATGCGCAAAATCATTGTGGAGCAAAGTACTAAAGCTTTTAGCCGTACAGGGAGATGTACTATTTAGTTTAGTTTTCAATTCAGCTGGGACATACTTGGTTTTACACAGATTGTTTAGTTCCGCTAACAGTGAGTGGCTTTGCAGAATACCGGATGTTTCTGAGGGAGATTGCTCACTGGGGGTGCTAGCTATGACCTGGCAAGAATCATTCCCATCTGAACCTCTAGGTATAGGCCATGGTATACTGATTAAGTGGTGGTCTTGTGTACCATTACGCGAACCCCTCTGGTTGACAGATTTTTTGGGGGCCCCTTTCTGAGTCATGGTTCCATTCAATTGGGTAGGGGTAATACGTAACCAACACGAAGGCACAATGTTAGTGTTTACAGCTACGTGTCCATTAAATGTCAGCAAGCATTTGGTAGTTCAACTTTCTTTACCTCCTCTGGTGAGGATTTCAAGGGGGGGTGGCCCGTCCAGTCCTCCTCAGGCCACGGAGGACCCACCCTTTGCCGGGGCTTAGCTTGGTGGATGCCCGCGCGCAGTCCCGCGACGCGGGGGCTGCGTCCCTTTTTGTGCGCCTCCTGGCGCGAAGAGTGCATGCTGCGGCTTCCGCTGCCGCTAGGGCGTCTGGGCTTTGTGGTCCGGAAGTATTCCCCCCTCCGCACTGCGGCCGCTGATGGCTATGGGCTGCGGCGGCGGGAGGGAAGGAAGCAGGAGCCAGATACGGCGGTCTCCGGGACGGCGGGTAAGGAGTAGAGCTCGCCCCCAAGGTGTGCTTACGGGCCCCAGAAATGAGCAACTATACCAACTAAAAAAAAAATGAGCAGCTGAGAGCAATGGAAAATCAATAGGCAAAAGCACAGGAACTCAAAGATAAAAAAAACAAATTCTGTCCCCCGTCTAGGTCTTCGTTGCTGAGACGCAGTGCATTTCAGAAGCTAGCAGTCCCGCTAGTAATATAGCTGATCCCAGTAAAGAGCCACGCCAGGGGCCTAATTCAAGGTCACAAGTCTCTCAAAAGTTGGCGTATTTTCCACCGAGGACACCCTCTGTGCGATGCCCTCTGCGCCCAATGCCAGATGCCAAATGTCACAATACAGTCAGACCGGTAGTTTGCATGCAGAAACCAGGCTTTTGGACTCACAGAACCAAAGACTGCCTCAGACTCCAACTCCAACTTATAAAGACCCTTAAGCTGGCACGGATGGGACGCACCATTGGGCCCTCAGCGCCTGCTGCTCAGAACTGCGATGTAAAAAATAAAAGGGGGGCTCAGCCCGCCCGGGCGCTCACCTCAGCCCTGCCGGTTTCGGCCACGAATCTCGGCGGCCCTGCAGTTTTGGCAGTTTTTGGCAGTCCGGCGGTCTCGGCAGACCGATGCTTACGGGATTGCTCAGACTCTCAAGTTCTCATGCTCAGACGCAGAGCATCAGAGCGGGAGCAGGGTTCACAAGCTTCTGCCTCGGTGGGACCTCAGGGTGTTTCCGGACATCTACCCTCTCGTTTTCAGACAAGGCGAGGAAGCAACTAGGAGCATCGGCATCAGCACGGGTTCAAGGGGCGGGGCTCGGTGATACAGGAAGTGCTTCTGGCGACGTCACAGAGTGTTTGTTAGAAGTATAAAGATACAGAGTGCAGACTTGAAGATTTGAAACACAAGTGTGCAGGTGGATAGAAGAATGCATATATACTGGATAGGGGTTTGAACCAGTTCATGTCCTAAGGCCTACTTCACTGCATCAGTACTTGGGCACTGACTAAGTGATTACAGTTCTGTAAGGAGAATGCCTGACTGAATTTATACGTGCTTGAATGTTACTGCAGTGAAAGGATTAGCACAGACTGCTAAATGGGTCACTTTAGTAGTGAAAGAACAGTCACAGAGTGTTTGTTTGAAGTATAAAGATACAGAGTGCAGAATTGAAGATGTGAAACACAAGTGTGCAAATGGATAGAAGAATGCATATATACTGGATAGGGGTTTGAAACAGTTCATGTCCTAAGTCCTACTTCACTGCACCAGTACTTGGGTACTGACTAAATGATTACAGTTCTGTTAGGAGACTGCCTGACTGAATGTATAAGTGCTTGAGTGTTAGTGCAGTGAGTGGATTAGCACAGACTGCTAAATGGGTCACTGCAGTACTGCAAGAACAGTCATAGAGTGTTTGGTGGAAGTATAAGGATACAGAGTGGAGAATTGAAGATGTGAAACACAAGTGTGCAGGTGGATAGAAGAATGCATACATGCTGGATAGGAGTTTGAAGCAGTTCATGTCCTAAGGCCTACTTCACTGCATCAGTACTTGGGTACTGACAAAATGATTACAGTTCTGTAAGGAAAGTACCTGACTGAATTTATAAGTGGTTGAGTGTTTAGTGCAGTGAATGGATTAGCACAGACTGCTAACTGGGTCACTACAGTAATGCAAGAACAGTCATAGAGTATTTGCTGGACGTTTAAGGATACCGAGAGGAGAATTGAAGATGTAAAACACAAGTGTGCAGGTGGATAGAAGAATGCATATATACTGGATAGGGGTTTGAACCAGTTCATGTCCTAAGGCCTACTTCACTGCATCAGTACTTGGGTACTGACTAAATTTTTGCCGTTCTGTAAGGAGAATGCCTGACTGAATTTATAAGTGCTTGAATGTTACTGCAGTGCAAGGATTAGCACAGACTGCTAAATGGGTCACTACAACACTGCAAGAAAATTCACAGAGTGTTTGGTTGATGAATAAAAATACAGAGCAGAGAATTGAAGATGTGAATTACAAGTGTGCAGGTGGATAGAAGAATGCTGGATAGGGGTTTGAAGCACTTCATATCCTAAGGCCTACTTTGCTGCATGAGTACTTAGGTACTCACTGGTATATTACAGTTCTGCAAGGAGACTGCCTGACTGAATTTATAAGAGCTTCAGTTTTACCATGGTGCATATATAAGTACATACTGCTGAATAGCTCACTAGAATACTGAAACAGCAGTGTCAGAGTATTTGATAGAAGTGTAAGGATACAGACTAGGGAATTGAAGGTATAAAAGACATGTTTGCAGGTGCATAGAAGACTGCATGCATAGTCTATAGGGGTTTGAAGCAGTCCATGACCTAAGACCTACTTTGCTCCATGACTACTTGGGTACTGACTGGTTGATTACAGTTCTGCAATGAGAATGCCTGACTGAATTTATAAGAGCTTCAGTTTTACCACGGTGCATATAGCAAATACTACTGAATAGCTCACTAGATTACTGAAACAGCAGTGTCAGAGCATTTGGTAGAAGTGTAAGGATACATACTGGGGAATTGAAGGTATAAAAGACATGTTTGCAGGTGCATGGAACACTGCATGCATAGTCTATAGGAGCTTGAAGCAGTCCATGGCCTAAGGCCTACTTTGCTCCATGAGTACTTGCGTACTGACTGGATGATTACAGTTCTGCAAGGAGAGGGCCTGACTAAATTTATAAAAGCTTCATTTTTAGCACAGTGCATAGATAAGAACATACTGCTGAATGGCTCAGTACAATACTGAATCAGCAATGACAGAGTGTTTGCTGGAAATGTAAGGATACAGATTGGGCAATTGAAGGTATAAAAGTTTGCAGGTGCATAGAAGACAGCATGCATACTCTATAGGGATTCGAAGCAGTCCATGGCCTAAGGCCTATTTTAATGCATGAGTACGTAGGTACTGAGTGGATGATTACAGTTCTGCAAGGAGAGTGCCGGACTAAATTTATAACAGCTTCAGTTTTACCACAGTGCATAGATAAGCACATACTGCTGAATAGCTCACTAGAATACTGAAACAGCAGTGTCAGAGTGTTTGGTGGAAGTGTAAGGATACAGACTGGGGAATTGAAGGTATAAAATACAAGTTTGCATGTGCATAGAAGACTTCATGCATAGTCTGTAGGGGGTTTGAAGCAGTCCATGCCCTAAGGCCCACTTGGCTGCATGAGTACTTAGGTACTGACTGGATGATTACAGTTCTGTAAGTAGAGTGCCTGACTGAATTTATAACAGCTTTAGTTTTACAACAGTGCATAGATAAGCACATACTGCTGAATGGCTCACTACAATACTGAAACATCAGTGTCAGAGTGTTCGGTGGACGTGTAAGGATACAGACTGGGGAATTGAACGTATAAAACACAAATTTGCAGGTGCATAGAATACTGCATGCATAGTCTAAAGGGGTTTGAAGCAGTCCAAGGCCAATTAACTACTTTACTCCATGAGTACTTGGGTACTGACTCGATGATTACAGTTCTGCAAGGAGGGTGCCTAACTGAATTTATAATAGCTTCAGTTTTAGCACAGTGCATAGATAAGCACATAGTGCTGAATGGTTCCGTACAATACTGAAACAGCAGAAACAGAGTGTTTGCTGGAATTATAAGGATACAGACTGGGGAATTGAGCGTGTAAAACACAAGTTTGCAGGTGCATAGAAGACATACATACTCTATAGGGGTTTGAAGCAGTCCATGCCCTAAGGCCTAGTTTGCTGCATGAGTACTTAGGTACTGACTGGATGATTACAGTTATACAAGAAGAGTGCCAGACTGAATTTATAACAGCTTCAGTTTTACCACAATGCATACATGAGCACATACTGCTGAATAGCTCACTACAATAATGAAACAGCAGTGACAGAGTGTTTGCTGGAAGTGTAAGGATACATATCGGGCAATTGAAGTTATAAAACACAAGTGTGCAGGTGCATAGAAGACCGCATGCATACTCTATACAGGTTTGAAGCAGTCCATGCCCTAAGGCCTACTTTGCTGCATGAGTACTTTGGTACTGAGTGGATGATTACAGTTCTGCAAGGAGAGTACCAGACTAAATTTATAACAGCTTCAGTTTTAGCACAGTGCATATTGCTGAATAGCTCACTAGAATACTGAAACAGCAGTGTCTGAGTATTTTGTAGAAGTGTAAGGATACAGACTGGGGAATTGAAGGTATAAAAGACAAGTTTGCAGGTGCATGGGATACTGCATGCATAGTCTATAGGGGTTTAAAGCAGTCCATGGCCTAAGGCCTACTTTGCTCCATGAGTACTTGAATACTGACTGGATGATTACAGTTCTGCAAGGAGAGTGCCTGACTACATTTATAAGAGCTTCAGTTTTAGCACAGTGCATAGATAAGGACATACTACTGAATGGCTCAGTATTATACTGCTGGAAGTGTAAGGATACAGATTGGGCAGTTGAATGAATAAAGGTTTACAGGTGCATAGAAAACAGCATGCATACCCTATAGGGGTTTGATGCAGTCCATGGCCTAAGGCCTATTTTAATGCATGAGTACTTAGGTACTGAATGGATGATTACAGTTCTACAAGGAGAGTGCCAGACTGAATTTATAACAGCTTCAGTTTTACCACAATGCATACATATGCACATACTGCTGAATAACTCACTACAATACTGAAACAGCAGTGACAGGGTGTTTGCTGGAAGTGAAAGGATACAGATCGGGCAATTGAAGGTATAAAACACAAGTGTGCAGGTGCATAGAAGACCGCATGCATACTCTATACAGGTTTAAAGCAGTCCATGCCCTAAGGCCTACTTTGCTGCATTAGTACTTTGGTACTGAATGGATGATTACAGTTCTGCAAGGAGAGTGCTAGACTACATTTATAACAGCTTCAGTTTTAGCACAGTGCATAGATAAGCACATACTGCTGAATAGCTCACTAGAATACTGAAACAGCAGTGTCTGAGTATTTTGTAGAAGTGTAAGGATACATACTGGGGAATTGAAGGTATAAAAGACAAGTTTGCAGGTGCATGGGATACTGCATGCATAGACTATAGGGGTTTAAAGCAGTCCATGGCCTAAGGCCTACTTTGCTCCATGAGTACTTGAATACTGACTGGATGAGAACAGTTCTGCAAGGAGAGTGCCTGACTACATTTATAAGAGCTTCAGTTTTACAACAGTGCATAGATAAGCACATACTGCTGAATGGCTCACTACAATACTGAACATGGGCAGAGAGAGCTTACTCTGACCTGCTCTGTCCATTAGTTATGCCCAGGGCTACATAGTAATCTGCATGCAGAGCAAACCAGCTTGCATCAACCTATCCCAGATTAAGGACTCAACCCCACAACCACACCCATTGCTACTTGTATTTAATACCACTTGCCAAGCCTTAAACTCCCCTATAATAACACATAGGTCACCCCTAAGGTAGGCCCTAGGTATCCCAAAGGGCAGGGTGCTGTGTAAATAAAAGGTAGGACATTTGCATTTATGTTTTACATCTCCTGGTAGTGACAAGCAGCTACATTTGTTTTTCACTACTGTGAGGCCTACTCCTCTCATAGGGTAGCACATGGAATTCCTTAATACATTTTTTTGCTGCAATTACTGATTAAAAAGGAGGACCTACATCATATTTTATATCTGGAATGGTAATGCAAAACACTCTTTATTGGTTAAGCGGGGTTTACCATTACTGTTTTGCAAATACCACTTTTAAAAAGTGGACATTTTTCAGCTCTTCCTGCTCGGTGTACCTTGCAGCCTGTCTCCAATACACATCTGGGGTGGGTGACAGCTACACCTTGTGCATTTCCTCTAGATAGCCACAAAAACGGGAAGGGTGGGTGTGACAGACACCTCATCTGCATTCATCTACATTCTGATAATCTCTTCCTAGGCAGAAAGAGAGAAGGGAACTGACACTTACACCCGAATACCAAGTGCCATTTACCCCACACAAAGGGCTGATTTCCCCTACTGATAGTCTGGAACCAGAGCTGAGAAGAAAGGGGGGCTGTGCATTTCAAGGGACTGCTTTGAAGTCACCCCCCACTTCAAAGGCACAACTGGGTATAAGTACTGGGCCTCGGACCCTACCAAGTCAGTAAACTACTGGACCTGTGAAGAACTCTGCAAGAAGTATAGACTGCTGTGCTACAAGGATTGCCACACTGCTTGACTGCTACTCTTGAAGAACTCCTTTTCTACTTTGCTGTGCTGCCCTGCTGCCTGCTAATCTCTGCCCTGCTGAGAACTAGGACTGTGAGGCTCACCTGGGTTTTCCACCAGGGCACAGTGGAAGGAACAGATGCTGAATCCCAACTTCCCTCACCCACCTCCTTCACCCAACAAAGTCAAAGCAAAAGAGGAGAAGGTGGGGAAAACAAAACAAGGAAAGGGAGAAAGAATAGAATCCGATGATTCATTCGGCGTGAAGTCACATGTGTTCCTAATGAGTAAAAGTACAAAAGGTAAGTATGACCCCAGAACTACAGGAGTGCTTATTTGAAAGTGTGACCAACACAAGGAAGTTACAAATAACTAGACCATGAAACTGATGGGTATCTAAAAGGTAGACATATGTTAGTTAAACATAAGTACTGCAGATATTAAGCATTAAAGAATGATAAGTGAGAAATATACCAGGCTTAACGTAGACCACCATCTGGATTCAAAATGAGCCAAAATAAAACGTAACTATCCTGAGAAAACTAGGGGGAAAAAAACAACGTATTTTCCTAGATAGGACAAGGAAGTAAAAAATATTGCACAAAAAAGTCCTGGGTCAGGGTATGATAACCAAGCTAATCCACCAATTAGTAACTAATATAATTCTCTTTTTTTAGGCAGCATAAGAGAAGAAACAGCCAATAAGGGAAGGTAGATAACTCGATCTACGATGCTGGAGAAGTAAAGATTCAACTAAGGCTTAAATATATATAGTTTATCCTACTGTAGACTGAGCATTATGATTTTTTAATATTTCTCTTTGCATTTATTGTTTTTTTGTAGGTACAGAAAAATACATCATAAGGAAAATGCTGCCCATGAGGGAAGGACTGGGGCCGGTCAGAGAGGGAAATGCTGACTCTGTGACATGCCCTGGAAGAGTAGCTGTAACCTGGAAGACAAGGAAGCTGATGGCATGGGCGAAGAATGCCAAGAATGTTCCAGCTCATGAACGCAAACTCCAGGATGCAGGTAAGAGTGGGGAAAAAATCAGCACATTTTGAGTGAGGCCAGGCAGGGGTCCGAGACAGAAAGCGAAGCGCATTCCCGTTGTAGACCACTGATTATTATTGACTCAAGCACCGCCTTCACCAGCTGACGTGCGTTGGCAAACGGGGCATGCGCAGGAGTCTGCGGGCGGGAAGTGTGTGAGGCAGTGGCACGATAAGAACTGGACGCATCTCAATTAAACCCAGAGTGACTACAAGGGGTTTCTGGCTTGCCCCCTGTTCTAAAGTATCAGGGCCATCAAAGACTTCCTTCAACCCTGCAACAGCACCTGGCCTCAGCCATCTGTGAGTACTGCCCTGCCAAGTTGTGCCATTCCAGACCTGGGCACTTGCAAGTGACCTTAATTGAACAAAGCAATCATACTCAAAGCAGTGACGACTTTGTGCCCATCGGAACCAAAGCATTGCCTTTTGACGCCGATACACGAGCTGATCAATGGCATCGCTTTGACTGACTGCAGAGCACGATGACGATGGACAGTGTGGATCAATGACAAAGGTGCAGCGCCTGCATCGTAAAGAGGTTCGTTGATGAAGTTTTCATCGTCTGCACGGACTGGACTGAGACATCGAGGCTCCAATGTTGACACTTCCTCCATCCAAGGTACTTTTTCATCTGGACCTCTGTGAGTCCTGTTGCCGGCCTTCCCTTCAATGTGGTCAGCCTGAACTTTGGATGTAACCTGGTCCAGCACGGACTCAAGTAACTCCTAAGCGCTATTGACTTCTAAGCACTGCATTTTGATTTAATCTTTGAAAAATCATAACTCAGGTACAACTTATTGGATTTTTGACTTTTTGGTCTTGCTTTACTCATACAAATGTAATCTATTAGTCTATCCCTGTGTAGAGTATGTTTGTGGTGTATTCATTGTGTAACTGTGAGTTTGTGTTGCACAAATACTTTACACATGGCCTGTTTAGATAAACCTTACTACTCTGTTCCAAGCTACCAGAGGTTGAGCGCAGGTTATCTTTTAGTGTGTATCTAGCCTACCCTGTCCAGAGTGGTGGTTCCTGCTTGCACAGGATGCATACTCTGATAATGCAGAAACCCCAGTTCAAACATATGCCAGCATATTTCGAAGGCCTTCTTCCAAAATACCATGTTTCCCATTAACGACTGGATGAGTCACAACTATCTTAAATTAAAGTCAGACAAAACAGCGATAGTCATTTCTAATAATAGACATGATTGGTGGATGCCAGGACACTTGCCCGCTGCATTGGGCACCCTACCTATCCCAAAGAACTCGGTCAAAAGTCTGGGGAGCAAAATGAGTGGCAACTTATCCATGCATGAACTGATCAGCCTGGTCGCTTCCTTGTGCGTCTACCATCTAGGGAATTTTAAGAAAATCAGAATATTTTTTACTAGGGAGGCAAGCATGGTAATAATGCTGGCCTTGATTATGTCCAGGCTGGATTACGCTAATGCTAGGGCCTCCCTGTCAATCAAACCCATAGGTTGCAGCTGATTCAGAATTAGGCGGCTAGCTTAGTCTTTTAGCAACCGAAACACTGTCATACCAAGCGACTAATGAAGCAGCTTCACTGGCTTCCTGTGACTCAGCTGTCCATGTTTGAGACAGGCTGCATGATCTTCATCGCACTCCTCAAGACAGGCCCCAAATTCATCTGCACAAAGATTTCACGGTAACTGCCCAAACGGAATCTGAGATCAGCCTCAAATAATATGTTGACTATCCCCAGATTTAAGCATAAGAGAACGGGTGGCTCTCACTTCTCTGTACTCGGGCCAATATCTGGAATTCCCTACCGATTTACATCAGACTAATATTGTAGTACATCAGCTTCTGAAAAAAATCCGAAAACTTGGCTGTTCACCCAAACCTACGGTAATAGTATACTTCAGGACGATTCTCCTATCTCTAATAGCGCCAAGAGACCTTTCGGTGAACGAGCGCTTAATAAATCCCGAAACATAAACATATTTAACTGCCCACATAGCATTCCACCATTGCCCACTATAATAGGCAGTATGGCTACCAGGTGGGTTAAGTGTTCCCTACCATTATCACATCTATGCAGGTTTTGGAGGCAGTTT
The DNA here is from genome assembly GCF_964263255.1 of Lissotriton vulgaris. Classification (NCBI taxonomy): domain Eukaryota; kingdom Metazoa; phylum Chordata; class Amphibia; order Caudata; family Salamandridae; genus Lissotriton; species Lissotriton vulgaris. Next base: position 1,886,008,813 of record NC_141689.1, on the reverse strand, counting down.
CAAACACATTATACTGATTCAAACAGAGTCAAACAAAGTGCAATTTATTTTTGCTTGAGGCTAGACAAAATACAGTTTTTCCTTTCTCCGTTAAAACTGAAACTTCTCTGTGGAGACATACTACTCACTCTAAGATAATTTATACTGGGATCCACAGGCAAGCCTCACCCTGGTCATAGACATAGCCTCTGTGGGGAGGGAGCTGTTTTTTGTTGGGCAACCTAACCACAGTTGAAGGCAAGCTTGCGTTAAAGCTGGCAGAAAAAGTTGGTAGTTAACTGCCATATGGCAGCAAAACAAAAGCCTGTTTGGGGGATCGTAAGTACACATTTGCTCACAGAGCAAGGTCCTAGAACAAAGGTCAGCAATAAGGTCACAAACAGCTTGACATCTTCACCAACATGAGCATAAAAGAAGCCATCTTGGAGCAGAATCAATTATGCTCTATCTTATTCAAAGGGATTGGAGCCGGGAGCAGATGATCAGACTGCAGCTTCCAGATGTCAGACCAGCAGACCCTACATAGGTGGGGGTCTGCTGAAATTCCTTTCTAAAAAAGCCAGAGTTAAATTAAACAGGAGTCTCTACATTCAACTCTACATGATAATTTGGTGCAGATCCCTGAACTTCCTCTCAGCATGATTTGATTCCTTGGAAGTATAAAACAGATCTTTGGATGGACCAGAAAAGATTCTGATGAGTTCTCTAGATTATCTCCTCTAGCTGGTTGATTCTACATGGTATTTTTGTTCAATAACCCATCCTTACATGTTGAGTAAAGTATGGCCCGTGTATTGTGGGCGAAAGTTGTAACCTGTATTTTTTAATGCAGGTCAGTATTCTGACCCACCGCCCTCCTGTGCTTTATTTTTTAGTGAATGATAACTATGATTTAGTATCATTTCAGTACTTAGAAGAATACCAGTACTGTTGGACTTGGCCCATTTTCCCAAAAATTTTCGCTTTTCACCCCCCTGTTTTAGGATGTCTCCCCCATGGTAGAAAGCTGTATAGGCCATGTGTGGTGTGAGATGCCCTAGGAAAAGTACTGCAATGGTGTGCGCACTTGTTAACCCCCATTGTAAAAATGCACCCTGGTGAAATGCTGTGTTTAAAATGTATGCCATAGCTGTGTGTGGTGCCACCTGACTGTGGTGGGTTAGCGGTCTAGATGTTCGCCTCCCAGCCATCCCAGGTTTTGGAGGGAAAGCTTGGCACCCAGGGTGCTCTACTCCTCCCCCATAGCTAGTTAGAACACTTCCCCAGAAGCTTCTAGAAGCTTCTGGCACTCTCTGGGAGGTGGGGTGAGGGGTGCATAAAGAAGGGGGCTGTGCCACCATGTGCTCAGACAGAGTAGGGACATGAACGTGAGGGGACCTGCTGCCAGGGGGTACCGCCACTTGGGGCTGTGTGCTGGACCCTGCACCCAACTAAAACCCCTCTTCTGTCCACATGGCTAGTGGAAGCCCCACTGCAGGAGTAAAAGCTGCTGTACAGAAGGAGTGCAACGCTACAGAGGAGGATGGTTTCTAAAGCCTACCGCCCTGTCCTGATGAGTGCCCACTAACTGCTGACCTTGCCCAGTAGTGCCTGCTGCTCTGCTACCTGGCCCTTGAAGAAGGAAGGAGAGCTACATCTATAAGTGACAGGAGAAAAGGGGGGTCTGCCCTCTTCAGCGCTAGGCTGAGAAAGCGCTATACCCTCATGGACTGTGCCGTCGAGCGCAGAGTGAGCGCTGTAACTTACTCCCCCTCAGAAGAAGAAGGAGGTGAGGAGCGTGAGCGCTATATCTGGTGGGCGCTATACTCTAAGAACTGTTTCTGGCCTGCCCCCCCTGCACATGGAGAGCGCGTTGGGGGAGTACTGCCCAGGGGAAGAGAGAAGCTGGTGTGTGCTGGGCTGGTAAGGAATCTCAGTGTGTCGGCCCCCCTCTGTTCATGAGAAAAGCGGGTGCCTACCCTGCGTGTGCACCGCCTCTGAACACTTTGGGAAGCCCGCGGGTGCCTACCCCGCAATTTACTATTTGGCGCGGGTGCCCACCCCAAATTATTGCCGCCACCGCGCGTGTCAGTGCCCATTGTGTACCTTTTTTTCACAGAGGGTGCCTACCCCACACTGCCGCCTAGGAGGGAGTGGAGCCGCCCGTAGGCTCATTTCAAAATCGTGAGCCTACCCCGTGCTTTAATATGGCCAGTAATCACCGACCCGGGGAGAGTGTTGTGGGAGAGCCCGCAGGGCTGCCGCGCTGTCCGCGGCTACCCGGAAGCCCAAGCCTGGTTGTGGGCGAGGCTAGCGGAGCTGGCCGGAGGAGCCCTGGGAGAGCGGGAGCCTACCCCGCCTCCCCCGGTAAGGAGGTGTCGCAAGTGAAGCCGCCCGGAAGTCGACGAAGACTTCGCTTCGTGCTGGGGGCTCTCCGTGAGCAAAGGAGAGCCTCAGGAAGATGCTGCCGCTAGCGGGGTCCCGTGTAAAAGGGAAGCCCCGCAACTGCCGCCAGATGACAGCAGAAAGGAGAGAGGCGGGCAGGGGCTGAGAGGCACATCGTCGGTGCCTTCACTGCTCGTGAGGACATCGGGAACCACCCTGCTTGCGTGTTGCTGTGCGTGCAGCCCCGAGAGCCCAGTGAGTGAGACATTGGGGATCCGGTGGCAGGGAGGGGCACATTGTCGGTGCCTGCCCCGGTGGGACCTCCACTGAGGATCAGGGTGAATGTTGGGGTCTTCCCAGCTGGAACGTTCAGCAGTGGGCAGCTGCAATGTGCGGCCATGGGGAGTCCACGTGGGGGCCCCAGTGTGAACTGGGAACCAGGGTCCCGGAGCTACCCAGTGGTGCCGCCATAGCGGGCTGCTGCAACGGGAGCACATCTTCCTATAGAGACCCAAAGAGGGGGCTCCCTAGGCGAAGTGGCGCTGACAGGCTAACCCACATGCTGGCGTGACCGCTAACTTGGGCAGTTTTTCCTCGATGTCTACCTGGCTGGTAATGTTTATGCCCAGACTGTTGGACTGCCAATAGGTAGGCCTAGGGTATTGTCACCCTGGCTCAGGGTTAGGTCTAAGGGTTTATGCCTACTCTAATGCGTACAATAGTGGTTCTGTACAGGATGTGCTTTTATGCCTAATGTTGTACAGGTATGTTTTCATCCCAGGCCTGCGCCACTGTGTTCATGCAGGTCCCGGGCCTAGTATTTTCATGTTACCTTTGATGCCTAATGTGCTAGGCTCATGGTTACCGCCTTATACCCCGATATGTTATATGCCTGGGCTAGGCCCATGGTAATGTTGCTCTTATGCTAACCTGCCTTTTTGCCTAGATGTTATGCTTATGCTAATGCTATACCCACTGTTAAAGGGGTTCATGCCTAATGTTTTTGTGGTATGCTGGATGCCTTGCACAATTAGAGGGCCTGGTGGTCCCAGCGAGGAGCGGCCCAAGATACTGGTGTGGGTATAAGGTAAATTGAACTTACCTGCATAGGGTTATGCCCGATGTGTTTGACACCTCATGTTTAGGCCCCATGTTCATTGCAATGCGATATATCTAGTGACAGACTGTTGAATTCACCTTTTTCATTTGTCCTTTACCCTTCCCTTCCTCCAAACTGTACCAGTAATGGTCCTGGCAGCGGCCCAATTGGCGCTGCCCTGTAAATAGTCCCCGTTTATATCCTTACCTAGTGCCGGCTGGCGCAGGTTGTTTGAACTGTGATAACGTTCCAAGGTGTTTATTTCATAATACACTTACTGTTTTCACCTAATCTTGTGTTGCGTCTCTTTTTGGAGTGTACCTTGTGTGTCGTTTGTCTGTACTGCGTGGATGCTTCACACATGTCCTTTGGAGTTTGGCCTGTCCGCTCTGCACCATACCACCCCATTTTTAACATTGTTGACGAGCGGTGGGATAGGACTTGTGTTTGTGCAGTACCGCAGCGGCAACGGGTTACACCGCAAACTAAGCAGTTAAAAGTAATCACAGATTTTTGTGGGGATTATTGTGTTTTTCCTGATTATTGTTTCCTCCTAAAAGTGTTTTTGAATTGTGTCCCCCTGTTGCACTGTGGGTGGTGTGTCCCGGGTGTACCTTGCCAGGATGGGGTTTGTCTACGATGAGGATTACCTAATGGAGTACACCGAGCAGGAAGTGATGTACTTCTGCAGAGAGAGGGGGATACCAATAGAAGGTGACTTCCGCAGGAAATTGTTCCTCTTCGAAGCTTTCAAGAGGGGGGAACCCTTAGAGCCCTGTGGGGACCTTTCTGATTACCCCTCCGCATATTTATAGGGTGGATTTGGTGGAGACCAAGAGGAGGACTCTAAGAGTGAGGGGTTCCAGTCCATAAGCCTGGAGGGTGGTGACTCTGAGGAGGAAGAGGAAGAAATTGATCGGGCGGAGACGCCAGTAGCTAATGAGGACACCATAGACAGTGAGTCCCGCGCTGGGTCCAGTCTCAGGGGCACTGCCCCATCCCTTTCCCTGTCCCCAGAAGGGTGGGTCGGTAGGAGGGAAGAAAGGGAAAATCACTTGGCAATGGAGAAGCTCAGGTTGAAGCATGCCAAGGAGTTAGCGCAGCTGAGGGTGGAGGAGAGAAGGCTAGATACTGAGAAGGTCCTAGCACAGGAGAGGATGGCGGAGGCGGAGAGGGTCTTTGCCAGGGAGAGACTAGCTCAGGTGGGTGGGTTGTCCCCTTAGAATGGTTTCTGTGGTCTGGATTCACCAGTGAGGGTGGGATCCAGTGGTGGTAGCGAGAGTGGTTCCAGTGCTGGAAGTCCCAATCCCAGAGCCAGGGAGACGGTGCCTGATTCCCGGGAAGAGGGGGACAGGTTGGAGTTCACTCAGGGGCAGGGGAAAACTGTCCCACCAGTCCTGGGGGGAGTATGTGGGCGTGTGGTGGACTGCTTTGGAGGATTGGGTGGTGAGTAGTGCAGTGGAGGATTGGAAAGGGCTGTGTCATGTAGTTATCAAGGAGCACATGCTAACGTATTGCTTCCCAAGGCTGCGTCACCACCTGTAATAGTGTGGGTTCTCAGACCCCAGGGAACTTGCACGGGAGGCAGACCTTTGGGTAAGTGCCAGTGAGTCTGAGAGGGCATTGGGGAGTGATCCTAGAGGGAATGGTGCATGGATCTTCTGACCCAGTGAGGGGGGAGAGATTCAGAGTAGCCCTGCTAGGTCTAGGGAAGTGAGAGGGTTGTAGGGCCTCCCATCCTATATACAGGAAGGAGTGAGACAGGGAGGTGTCCCGAGATGCCCCAACCGCAGTCACAGGGCCTGGAGAGTTCCATAAGAGGACCCCAGGTTGGGAGCCTAGGTTGTCCTGATGTGCAGTCCAGTGAAAAGGATCCACTCATGTCAGGAGACTCTGTAGTATCTGTAATCGGAGCTCCAGTGGTTCGGGGGTCTGCTCAGTCTCAGGGTTTAGATCCTGGGCTGGGGTGCCTGGTTCAGAGGTTGCCTGACCTAGAGTGAGGGTCACTTGTACTCAAGGTCCCTACTGGTTTGACTTCAAGGGGTACTTCTCCTGGTGGGAGGGTGAGGAACTCTGGGAGGGGGTGCAGAGGGCCTCTCCTCTGGCACCGGCTCAGTCACAGGGTTTAGATCCTGGGCTGGTATGCCAGGTTCAGGGGTTGCCTGACCTGGCGGGAGGGACGTCTGTAAACAGTGTCCCCCTGGAATTGTTTTCCAGGGGTACTACTCCAGGTAGGAGGGTGCGGAACTCTGGGAGGGGGTGCAGGGGGAGGGAGGACTCGCCCCTGTCACCAGTTCAACCTAAGGGTTTAGAATCTAGGTTGGGGAATCAGTTGCATGGTCAAGGCCCTGGACTGGGGAGAGAATGGTGGTCCGAGGGTGCCCCGCACAGAATAAGAGGGCGGAACCCCAGAAAGAGAGGTAGGGAGAGGAGAGCCTCGCCCCTGAGTGCTGGTCAGCCTGAGGGGGCGGACCCCAGGTGGGAGGACCAGTGGCAGTTGGTAGGAGGAGAGTGATAAAAGGGTACTACAGGCCTGTGAGAGAGCAAGGGCCAGAGACATCTGGATGGCCCAGTGGCCGGTCCTGGCCACATCCCGCTAGAGAGCTTCAGTGGGGTGGTGAAGTTGGTCAAGGGAGGGTTGAGAGAGGGAACCATCGGGTTCCAGAATGGCGAAGAACCTGCAGATGCCCCTGCAGTTGCGGGCCTGCGTCCACCTTTTCTCACCCCCAAGTCGGGAAGCCCATCAAGGCAATGATCGGTCTACCCTGGCTTTTGGCCGGGGCAGAGTCATGTTGGACTTGGCCAATTTTCCCAAAATGTTTTGCTTTTCAAGCCCCTGTTTTAGGATGTCTCTCCCATGGTAGAACGCTGTACAGGCCATGAGTGGTGTGAGATGCCCATGGAAATGTACTGCAATGGTGTGCACACTTGTTAACCCCCATTGTAAAAATGCCCCCTGGTGAAATGCTGCATTTAAAATGGATGCCATGGCTGTGTGTGGTGCCACCTGACTGTGGTGGGTTAGCGGTCTAGATGTTCGCCTCCCAGCCATTCCAGTTTTTGCAGGGAAAGCCTGGCACCCAGGGTGGTCTACTCCTGACCCTGAGACAGTTAGAACTAGTTCCCTAGAGGCTTCAAAAAGCTTCTGTCACTGTCTGGGAGGTGGGGTGAGGGGCGCATAAATAAGGGTGCTGTGCCACCATGTGCTCAGACAGAGCAAGGACATGAACGTTAGGGGACCTGCTGCCAGGGGGTACCACGTCTTGGGCCTGTGTGCTGGACCATGCACCCAACTGAAACCCCTCTGCTGTCCACTGGGCTAGTGGAAGCCCCACTGCAGGAGTAAAGGCTGCTGTACAGGAGGAGTGCCACGCTACAGAGGAGGATGGTTTCTAAAGCCTACCGCCCTGTCCTGATGAGTACCCACGGACTGCTGACCCTGCGCAGTAGTGCCTGCTGCTCTGCTACCTGGCCCCTGAAGAAGGAAGGAGCGCTACATCTAAAAGTGCCAGGAGAAGAGGGATGTCTGCTCTCTGCAGCGCTGGGCTGAGAAAGCTCTATACCCCCAAGGACTATGCCATCCAGCGCAGGGTAAGCACTGTAACTTACTCCCCCTAAGAAGAAGAAGGATGTGAGGAGCGTGAGCACTATATCTGGTGGGCGCTATACTCTAAGAACTGTTTCTGGCCTGCACAGGGAGAGCGCGTTTGGAGAGTACTGCCCAGGGGAAGAGAGGAGCTGGTGTGTGCTGGGCTGGTAAGGAATCTCAGCGTGTGGGACCCCCCTCTGGTAAGGAAAAAAGCAGGGGCCTACCCCGCATGTGTGCCCCCTGGGTACCTTATTTTCACAGCGAGTGCCCACCCTGCACTGCTGCCTAGGAGGGAGTGAAGCCGCCCGTAGGCTCATTTCAAAAGCGGGAGCATACCCCGCGCTTTAATATGGCCGGTAATCACCGCCGCCGGCCCGGGCAGAATGTGGTGGGGGAGCCCTGAGGGCCGCTGAGCTGCCCGCGGTGACCCGGAAGCCCAAGCCTGGTCGTGGGCTGGGCTAGTAGAGCTGGCCAGAGGAGCCCTGGGAGAGCGGGAGCCTACCCCGCCTCCCCCGGTGAGGAGGTGCCACAAGTGAAGCCGCCCAGAAGTCGACGAAGACTTCACTCCGTGGTGAGGCTCTCCATGAGCGGAGGAGAGCCCCAGGAAGGTGCTGCCACTAGCGGGGCTCCCGTATGGAAAAGGGAAGCCCTGCGTCTGTCGCCAGCTCACAGCGGAAAGTAGAGAGGCGGGCAGGGGCTGCGAGGCACATTGTCGGTGCCTTCCCTTCCCGCCTGAACGTCGGTAACCACCCTGCCCGCGTGTTTCTGTGCCTGTAGCCCAGAGAGCCCGGTGAGTGAGGCATTGGGGATCTGGTGGCAGGGAGGGGGCAGCGGGGCACATTGTCGGTGCCCGCCCCGGTGCGACCTCCACAGAGGATCCGGATGAACATGGGGGTCTTCCCAGCTGCCCCGCTCAGCAGTGGGCAGCTGCAACGTGCGGCCACCGGTACTTGGGAGTCCACATGGGGGCCCCAGTGTGAATTGGGACACAGGGTCCCGGGAGCTACCCAGCGGCGCCGCCGTAGCGGCCCGCTGCAACGATAGCAACTCTTCCTATAGAGACCCAACAAGGGGGCTCCCTAGGCGAAGTGGCGCTAACAGGATAACCCACATGCTGGCGTGACCGCTAACTTGGGCAGTTATTCCTCGATGTCTACCTAGCTGGTAATGTTGATGCCCAGACTGTTGGACTGCCAATAGGTTGACCTAGGGTATTGTCCTCCTGGCTCAGGGTTAGGTCTAAGGGTTTATGCCTACTCTAATGTGTACAATGGTGGTTCTGTACAGGATTTGCTTTGATGTCTAATGTCCTACAGCAATGTTTTCATCCCAGGCCTGAGCCACTGTGTTCATGCTCATGCAGGTCCCGGACCCAGTGTTTTCATGTTACCTTTTATGCCTAATGTGCTAGGCTCATGGTTACCGCCTTATACCCTGATATGTTATATGCCTGGGGTAGGCCCATGGTAATGTTGCTCTTATGCTAACCTGCCTTTTTGCCTGGATGTTATGCTTATGCTAATGCTATACCCCCTGTTAAGGGGGTTCGTGCCTAATGTTTTTGTTGTATGCTGGATGCCTTGCATGATTGGAGGGCCTGGTGGTCCCAGCGAGGAGCGGCCTAAGGTACTGGTGGGGGTACAAGGTAAATTGTACTTACCTGCATAAGGTTATGCCCAATGTGTTTGACACCTCATATTTAAGCCCCATGTTTATTGCAATGTGACATATCTAGCGACAGACTGTTGAATTTACCTTTTGCATTTGTCCTTTACCCTTCCCTTCCTCCGCACTGTACCAGTAATGGTCCTGGCAGCGGCCCGATTGGCGCTGCCCTGTAAATAGTCCCCGTATACGTCCTTACCTAGTACCGGCTGGCGCAGGTTGTTTGAACTGTGATTACGTTCCAAGGTGTTTATTTCATAATACACTTACTGTTTTCACCTAATCTTGTGTTGCGTCTCTTTTTGGAGTGTGCCTTTTGTGTCGTCTGTGTGTACTGCGTGGACGCTTCACACTTGTCCTTTAGAGTTTGGCCTGCTCGCTCTGCACCATGCTACCCCATTTCTAACAGGTACCATAATAGAGTATCTAGTATCTGTGAAGACGTTTATACTGCAATGCATTTTTTATTCGTAAGTTCTGTGTGCAGTGCCATGACAAATTGGGAAGGGAAATTAATGTCTAATGAGTTCATGGCCTCATTTTTATCTCTGAGATTGAAGTGACACAATTTATCTTTCTTCTAGTCAGACAGTGAATGCAGATTAGTGGCATGCGTTAACGTTCCGTTTTATTTCTGAATACAGTAGTCAAATGATATAGAGAGACATCAAGGGCGAATATTATGCAGGAAAATATAACTTGCACAAACAAATTTCTGTAGCATAATATAAACATAAAACACATAGGTGTTCGAAGTACATATTGCACAGAGGAGCAAGGAATGAGCATCAGCTTGTGCTCTGTAACCACCTTCACTTTCTTCTTCTTGAGCCAGGTAAGGTTTCTTTTTCTTTTCTTTTTGCTGTGTGCTTCCCCTATGGGAATGAGGTGTGAGCTCTTTAATTCATAGAGATAATGTCATAGAGATAATGTCTGGCAACTTCCTGTTCCAGTTTGGCATCGCCTAGGACCCCTGGATCTCCTTATCCTTTCTTACAGGATTCATTACTGTGTTACTTTTTCAGTTCTCAATCTTTGTGCCCTTAATACCTTTAGAAGGGAAGGAGGAAAGACTATGGGCCTGATTATGGGTCTGGTGGTTCATGGACCACCAGACTCGCAGTGGCTGTGGTACCTTTGCTGGATTATGACTTTCTGAGTCATTCTTGCAGTGGACTTGCAGTGGAGAATTCCAATAGAAGCCCATGTCTGGTATCAACATGGGCTTCTATTGGAATTCTCAAGTGCATATTATCAAGCCCATTACCGATGCTTTAGCTGCAGTTTTCTGCCGCTAAAGCTGCGATAATTTTAACGCCGTGCTGGATAATATTCTCTCTATAATATTCAAACTAACAGTCCCATGCCGTTATCCTCATTGCATTGAAAGGTTCTTGCCCTCCCTCCCCCAGAAATAATCCAACTCAATTAGTGAAAGAATATTTTTTTATTTCTTTAAATAATACAGTTCTAGCGAAATGATTTCTTAATCAAGTAAGTAATAGACAGGTTCAATCAATAGCCATTTAAATCATTAAAACTTTAAAATGGTGCACAATTTCAAGATTCACCCAGCTAGCACACAAACAATTCCATGTTTGTCCTTAGTGGTGATAGAGCGCCATGTTATTTTGAAAATTGTAGGGGTGCCTCATAATCACAGGAAGTCAGCACCCGCATATTTAGAGGACCATGTAATTGTGTGATTTATAATTTAGTACTAGGCCGGGGATCAGTGCAATATGTGGTTGTGTGCTTATATCATTTATAGACTAATGAAGTGCCATATTCGAGAGTGTGTCTTAAATAACGTAGAAATGATTGCTTCATGTTTAAATCGTTGCATTAGAATTGAACGTGCCATATTAAAGTTGCACGTATAGGTTGCCCATTTAAGAAATGTGTGATGTTAATATGAGAAGGAATAATGTTTAGAAATGTAATGAAATATTGTTTTTAAATGGTTTAAATGTGTTGCTTATGCTGTTGTATTAGAAATGCATTCAGAAGCGTAAATGCCTGAGACATGAGATTGCCCGCAGAGGCCTAACAGTAATTTTCTTAGCATAACCAGAAATCCAGCTTTGAATGTTTTCCCTTGGGAAAAGGCTCCTTTTCACAGTTGAATTTGAAATGTAACTTAGAGCATGTATAAGATTGATTCTCATGCATTTCATTTGCAGGTGCAAGGCCACACAGGTCGTTAGGTAGAATAATCTATTGTTTTAGGAGTTAGGTTGGTAGGAGTAGGAACAATGTGAGTCTACTGGAATGCAGAGATGCAACATTTGGCGGAGAAGGTGCCTGGGACCCAAGGACACAGCAACGGTTTTTGGAAGAAGGCTGTGCTGAAAAAGTATGAAGGGCTGCACCTGCCTGAAGGAGGTGTGCCATGGGCATGCCTACTGTTTTGGGGTTTTGTATTAGGGAAAGTGCACCGAGGGAGGAAGTTCAGTTGCAGTTGTAGTGAGGGTTGCAATCAGAGTTATGGTTAAAGTCAGTTGGAGTTAGACTGAGTCCTGTCCAAGGCAGTCCAATTGGAAATGCAGTTAGACAGGGGTCTCAGTGGGAGCTAGGCAGGAGAAATTAAGGAGCATCTTAGAATGAGCTTGGTAGCTTAGGCTACTTACCTGAAAAAAGTGTATGAGCTTCTTGGGGAGCCTTCACAGCTGACAACTTTTTCCTCTTGCCTGGGAGGTATGCTATGTGGGGATGTCACCTTAGAGTCAGTATAAGGACAGATTAATTCTTTCTTTCTCTTTGGAACAGATGCTGTCGAGACTTCCAGTGGGAACTCTTATTGCTTGCCTAATGCTTTTGGAACTTACATTGCTCTTTATTTTGAGTCATCTGAGACTTCTGTGTAGGATTATGTTTGTATTAGTGCTGGTTTATTTCTTGAACCTCTTGCTGAGGTGTTTGTATGTTCAGTTATTCTTGGCTTTGTAATAAATCTTTAAACTTCACTTCGTAGTCAGTGGTCCTTTGGATTGAGATGTATTTTGCCCTTGGAAAATTGTTATAAGTATGAAATAGAGAACTTCCCTTTACACTTCTTCGCAGACTACAGAGATCCAGTCGGCCAGGGATTCTAAGGATTGGTAAGGAAAAATCGGTATAGGAATCCCAGTCTCATCAGTGGGTACAAGTTTCAAGCTTGGTTAATCTGTCTAGCTGTTCTGAGGAATAGTCTATCTCATTCTCTATCAAATAAAGATGTTACCGTTAGGATAGATGCTAATTCTTATCAACAATGACGAATAATGTGATATGTCAGTACTGCAAGCAACAACTTTTTTTGAAAATATATTTAAATGCCTTCAGTATAATTAGACCATTACAAATCAATAATCCAATAAACATATTTATTAAACAGGAAACTACATTTGATTTTTATTACTTTGTTTGATAATGTCAAAATGTCCTTGGATTAAGCATTAACAAACAACTGTCCATAAATAATTAGAATCGATTTTTGGAAAGTCTAGAAAGGGTGAGGCACTTTGGAGAATATTCGGGGCCGGACTGGCCGTAGCACACGGGTGGGGGGCAGGTTTGGGGCCCCTGGGTGCCATTTTTTTGCAGGATGTCTTCAAAATCGTCCATGTAACAAAATCATCTGAAAACCTGCCCTGGCAAAGAGCTCAGCGGCACCCACAACCCCCAGGGGGGAGGGTGGGCAGCCGAGCACACTGGCAGGGCCGGTTTAGGTTCCCAGTCCGGCCCTGGGAATATTGACAAGAATGGTGGTGCAGTGCAGCACAACATGTTACTTTGCTGAGATGCCCTCTGCCACAGGGAAAAAGCAGGAATGTACAGTATTATTCCAATATGTTGAATTCCTGTCCTTCTCCCTTGCGCTGGCACCTTTTCGACAGCCTAGCACCAACGCAGGCATCCTTGCACCATCGTACAAGGGTACCTGTGTTGTAAGCAGGATTGTTTTTGTGTAAGCAGGGCCACTGCTCTCCTCTTTTGACAGTGCTCATCGTTCCTTTCACTTCTACCACTTCCCAGGGCTCTCTCTCACATGGGGTTCTGAACTTCCACCCCCGGTGTCTGTCTTCAACTATTAACCGGTCTCCTCTACAAATTTTCACATCACGAGCTCTCTTGCCCTGGCTGGCTGTATCGTTGTTCATTTTGCTCTTGGCCTGGGATGCTTAACTATCGAACACTCCTGGTGTCCACTGATCACTCAGAGGAACTATGTCTCTCACCACCCTCGTCAATATCAGTTTACTTGACGAACAACCAGTAGTGCCATGGGGAGTTTACGTATAAGCTCTCAGCAATTGATGGAGGCATCCTTCCAATTCGACCTGTTGATCTACGCCAATCTGTAACACTTTATTAAGGGTTTGCATGAACCTTTCAACCACCCCATAGGCTTGCTGTCACTAGGGGGGGGGGGGGGGGGGTCACTCGCCTGTCTTTGACATTTCAATGGTGCAGCTAATCTCTAAATTCTGTACGTTAAATGGCGGGCCATTCTCCATTCGGATCTCATCTGGCAATCCTAGCTGAGCAAAACTTCCACTGCGGCAAACTTTGAGTAACTGTCAATCATGACGAGCGTCCATCGGGAAAACTCCCAAAATACATGCTTATTGAAGACGAAGGTTGGGTGCGGGGAGATTCAGTAATAATTGGTTGGACTGGTGGCTCGCCTCCAGTGATTAGGTAGGAGTGGCATCCTCTCACCAGCTCTTCAATAATTCGGTCTACATCAGGAGACCACACCTTGGCCAGTAACCTCGCTTTTGTTTTGGCTTACCTTGGTGACCTTGATGGGTCAGTTCTGCCGTCCTCCTCCATAGACTTTGGGGTATCACAATTTGTGTTACCTTTAGGACTAATCCTTCCACGCTTTTACTAATCCCATCCCGGCACTTCCAGAGGCTTGTTCGGACCTCCTTTTCCTCATCAGTCAACCTCCCAATGCTATCTAGGAAATTCTTCCAGCTCATGTAGGACTTCTTTAACGGCATTCAGACAGTCATCTTCTTTGGTGGCCTCCACTATTCCGGCCAGGGACAGTGCTCTTAGGCAGGCTAACTCCGTGGTCAGTTTCATGAAACCTTCTGCCCCTTGATCAACCTCTTGCTGATTCTGTGGGTTTTAGCAAGGTTTATTTTAATATCCTGTGTTTGCAACTGCTACTTTTAGAAAGTTAGCATTTGCTCGCCTGACTATTTCAGCCTGCCTCTGCCAGGATGTGTATCTGCTGTCTAGGTTTGTGTGAGTGACAGGGCTGGGGAATTCCCGGGGACAGTCGGGGTGACCAGGTGGTGAATAGAGTGCTTACACCAGGATGGGTGGAAGGAGTAGTCCTTGACTCTGAATAGGGTTGTGCTCCACCACCACAATGCTGGCTCCACCTCCTGCGGTGCGTCTGATGTCCCTGCCCTGCACCCTGAAAGAAGACGGCAGCGTCCTGTCAACAGAGTACTCCAAAACCGGGTTGAACCAGGCTCAGGCCCCCTGGCCTGCCAAGACAAAAGAAACCGAGTATAAAGGTGGGAGCCCTGCTCCTAAGAAATTGGATCCAGTTTTGACCACAACGAACCTCTGTCCGACTAGAAGGACCAAGAGAAGCTGAGGAGAAGGAAACCTGCAGTGGTGCCTTGCTGAGGACGGAGAGGAAAAGACCAGAAAGTACTTTGAAGACTTGTGCCTGAAACTATCTCCAAGGGCTTGATCTCGAGCTTGCCCCCTGAACGGAACCCCAGGACCATTGGGTTCTATTCTGCCTGTGCCCGTTTGCTGTTGGGCCTTTAGTTCTTATTCCCTCGCTGGAGTTGTAACTCGGTTGCCTTCACCCTCCAAGGTCGGAGCCTGGTCTCCCCGCCGCAGAGAGCCCCGCTCAAGCTTGAGTCGCTCTCCGCTTCAGTGCCGGGCCGCCCGCTCTCCTGTCACCTCGCCTACTACGGAGCCCGATGTGCGCCTCTCATCTTCTCCCGCCGGAATCTGCACGGAGCACATCTGATAGCCTTGGACGGTCCGTACGCCGTAACGTACTCAACTGTCTCGCTTTGCCCTCCTGCATACCAAGGCCGTGCCGCACCTCAAGAAGGCCTTCCATACTGTGGTACCGAAGGCCCGGTGCTGCACCCATCTGCCCGAGAACGCAACACCCCACAGAGATCCACAGGTACGAACTGGTGTGCTAAGAAGTAGTACGCCCCGCAGGCCTGAACGGCGCCTCGCCCCATGAGCTGCATCAGATCCCGGATCCGCACAACCCTCCACACCGTCCCGCTTACCCGCCTCGCACCTCGAGGGGGGTCCGAGCCGGATAGATCCTTTGGAGAACCGTTGGCCTCGTCCAGGGTCCGCCCTCACCAGTAGCCGTGCCTGAAACGCCTCGGACACTCATCGCAAGGTACACGTAACTCTATCCCGAGTTCGCTTCGGATCCAGGGTCCGCAACGTTTGTTTTCCCTGTCATCGTGCCTTGCTAACCAAGAACACTCAAGAACAATTGCCTATTTAAATCTGGCGGCCTTCATTCGCTAAACGTTATATGGTCTTGTGATAATTCTACATATATTTTTACATAAAGTCTCCGTATTTTTGATACAATCTTATGACTGGTGTCCGTTTGTGGTGGCTCAGTGGGTTTCCTGTATGTGATCATAAATGCTTAACTAACTATCGCCCTGAAGATTAGCCTTGTCTGCTCACGCCACACTACCTAGAGGGTGAGCAAGGGTTATTTCTAAAGGAGTAGTTCTCTTATACTGACAAGAGGAGTGGGTCCCTGCTTGTCACAAGTGCATACCTGTGCCAACCAGAGACCCCCGATTCTAACAGTGACACTGACTGAACACCTGCTGCCTGGCTTGCAGCCTGTTGCCGCAAGCCCACAAGAGAAGGGCACTCTCTCTGCTCCTGGCAAAATTCTTCCATGGAGGGGCCTCCTTCTTGCTGTCAATGGGTCATCTCAGGCAGGTCCCCCAGTTCAGCTACTTGCTCCCCGGTAGGCTCCAGGGCATCCCCCTCAGGGTCTACCTCCTCCTGGGGCGTGGGAACTTTGGGGGCCTGTTTCCCATGCCCCTTGCCACTTCTCTCTTCGGCAGGGTCCTGGGCCTCCCTCACAGGCTCCAGGTCCTCTTGAGAACCCCTACTGGCTGACATTGACCAGGTGGTCACGGACGCCCAGTCAGGCAGTCCAACCATCTTCAAGTGAGTTGTCTTCTCCACCTTTTCCCAAGGGGAGCTCTCCAAATCATTTCCCAACAAAGAGTCAACCGGCATGGCAGGCCTCACAGCTACCTGAAGAGTACCAGAGAACCCCCCCCCCACTCAAAGGGAACCTGAGCCATTGGACAATGACTCTCTGTGTTATCGGCGTTAACAATTCGGCAAAATGCATGAGGGACAATCTGCTCTTGAGACACCAGGTGACACCTGACAGCTGTCACACTGGCTCCTGTGTCTCTAAGACCCTCCACCTTTTGGCCATTGACGGTCACTCACTGCCCATATTTCTTAGTGTTTCTGGGTAGATGACCTTCTGAGACCGTCCCACATTCTCCTAAGGAGACAAGGGTCATCTGTGCAGGACCCCCCCACCTTGGACTTCAATCTCCTCTCACAAGGCTACACTAGCCATCTGCTGGGGCGGAGTACCAGTGGGTGCTTGTTTACCAAACAGGAGGCACCTGGGATCATTCGCCTTATGACCCAGATCACCACACTTGTGACATTTCAGGGGCCCCTGGTGAACAGGACTACCTGCCGGGGGCCCTTGCTTTCTCTCAAGGGGAGGCTGGAAACCTTTCACGGGGTTCCATGGGGGACTACTTTGGGGCCCATTGCGGAACTCCTTCTGTTTACCCTTGTCCCCCCCCACTCTTCTGCTGGGGACCCTGCCCACCTTTGGCTGAGTCTACCATGGTAACGTTGTGGACCCTGGTACTGACCCAGCGGTCCACCTCCTCAGCAAGCGTCCTAGAGTTAGTCATCTTGCTATCTATCAGCTCAGCTCAGCTGGCGCAGCTCGGGAAAACAATTATCAGACCAGTGCTCCAATGCAATCAAATCAAAGAGACCTTGAAAATCATTAACCTTGCTGCCCTTTACCCAACCATCCAATGCTCTGCAAAAGAAAATGACATATTCAACCCAAGTACTGTTTTCTAACTTTTTGCATTACCTGAACCTCTGCCTACAGAGCTCAGGTGTCAAACCATATCTGGACATCAATACATCTTTCATGTGGCTGTAGGAATTGAGGACTTCAGAAGGCAAGTCTAACAATGTATCTCGCCCCTCACTAAGGAACCTTCCCCACAACCCCGCTCCACAATCTCTCTCAGGGACCCGGTGGGAAGACATGGCTACCTCATAGGCTCTGAACCACTGACCAATATCATCAGTTTTGTAAACCTCTTTCACCACATCCTTGGGAATATACACTCTACTTTCTGTATGTACTGATGGTATGCTGCTTCCAGAGGGAGTAACTGCTAAACATTTGGTTTTAAACTCCAACTCCCTCAAAACTTTTTCATGCTCAAACTGCATTTTCTTTTCCTCAAGATCTAACTTTCTATTTTCTAATTCCAGCTGCCTATCCACCTTAAACCTGGTCAATTCCATTTCATGCCTTCTTGACCGTTCCCTGTCCTCCAACTTCTCAGGAGACAGACTTTTGTTAGAGCCAATGATACCTGCAGGGGAAGGTACCTTCCTTCCTCTTGAGCCCAATGGCTCTTCCTGTTGTACTTTTGCATCATAATCCTCCTCAATCATAGGAGATTTCCTGGCTTCTACCCAGGCCCTCAGTGCCTTGCAGAATTCTTCCTTCATTTCACTTTAAATCCAGAAGTGGAAACATTGGATTTCTTGCAAAGGTATCTCATCTGCCTTACTGTGTAGCATTCCAGCCTCTCTTCCCATTCGCAATTAAGGGAGTCTACAGATTCTGCTCTCTCTACTGAATTAGGCATCTTTCAAAAATAGAACAAAAATCCAAAAAGGAATCTACCAAAAGTATGTGGTATCTTTATGGTCTGCGCTCACTAAGTAGTGTTCACCAGTCACTGTACATGAGTCACACATGCAAATCCAGAATCCTCAAAACTGACTACCAATGTTAGATTTGGGGGTCTCTAGTTGGCACAGGTAGGTACTTGTGACAAATCGGGACCCTCACCTCTAGTCAGGACAAGGGGATTACTCCTAAAATAACCCCTGCTCACCCTTTAGGCTGCATGGCACGAGCAGTCAAGGCATATTGCAGAGGCAATGAAGGTTAAGCAGTTGTGACCACATACAGTAACCCAGTGACAACACTACAAATGGACACCACACAGGTTTTATATAAAAAATAAGTAGACTTTATATACAGTTACCACAAGACCATAAACGACAAAAATACACACTATGATTACTTTAAGATGGTAGATTTAAGCTTACTTCAGTTCAGTTCTTAGATGCGAGTCATGCGACACTCTGCGTCAATGTACCTTAAGTTACGTTGCGCTTCCACGACAAGCAATGTCGCAGCGATGGGAAAGGGGTGCAAAGAAATAAAGACGTGAAGTTCTTCCAGATGCTGCACGCTTCTCGGGGATACGAGAAGTCCTCGGTTCGATGCGTGGACTGCAGCGGCGACACCCTTACGATGTGACGGCAACAGCTCCAGCGGCGGCACTCTTCTCCCACGATGCGTGAAGCTTCCGCTCAAAGTGACAACGACAGCGGTGACATCCAAGATGCGACGGCAGCAGCTCCGACGGCGGCGCTCTTCTCGGGGTTGCAAGGTGCTCTTGGTCGATGCGGTGCAATGCGACAGTTCCAGCAGCGACACCCTCCTTTGGAGTTGCGATGGCTGAACAGTGACGGCGATATGCTCTAACCTCATTGCGAGATTCTTCTCCTGATTCGGTGCAGTGCGACAGTTCCTTTGGCGACACCCTCCTTCGGAGTTGTGACGGCAGGCACAGCAACGGTGACACGCTTCTTCTGGTTGAGTCGCGCTTCCAGCTCCTTGAGACATGCAGTTCCTCAGAAGGCCCAAAACAGCAGCAGGCACTTCCACAAGAACTCTGGGGAGCTGGGGGGTGAAGTCTGTTGTGCAGGAGACTTTAGCAGGAGGCAAGCTCTTTCCAAGCCCTTTCTCCTTCCTTTGGCAGTAAGCCAACCACTGCAGGCCAATCCCCTAAGCAAGACTTCAGCTTGGGAATAGTCTCTCCTCAGTTCCTTCAGTTTCGTCTCCTCAGTAAAGGTTTCTTCTTGTATTCCAAAATGATCTGATTTCATGGGATCAGGGTCCCAATATTTATACCCCAAAATCTTTTGTTCTCTGAGGGGAGAGGGACCTTTGCCCCGTCCAACCAGTTCTGAAGCACTCTGTTTACCAGACTTCTCCTTTCCCTTCACAGTGCAGGGCAGGAACACCAGACGCCCCACAGGGGGTGGAGCCAGCATTGTGGAAGGCAAGTACAGCCATAGAGCACTTTGTTTACAGGACTCCTTCTCTTCTTTCAGTGTGCAGGGCAGAGACATCAGCTGCTCCCCAGGGGGTAGAGCCAGCAGTGTGGAAGGCAGGCACAGCTCTATTGAAGGTTCAGGTGCAACTCCTCCCTCCCATCTAGATGCAGATCTCTCTATTCACCACTGGGTGACTCAGTCTGTCTCCTGGAATTCCCCAGCTGTGTCACTCACAAAACCAGACATAGGAATACACAACCTAGCAGAGGCAGGTTTGAGTGTTTAGACAAGCAAATATCTACTTTCTAAAAGTGGTATTTGCAAACACAGAATATTAAAATAAACACTAAAATATGTATTTTATTATTCTGAGTTAAGGCATACTGAACTCAAATTTCCACCATGTTCTCTGAGACAGTTAGAATTATAAAATGTAATAACCCTATGGAGAACAGGTAGCCTTGCAACATTGAAAAACAAAAATGGCTGTAATTCACTATTAGGACATGCCACACACACCAGTGCTTGTCCTACCTTATACTTACAATGCACCCTGCCCTTGGGTCCACCATAGGGGTGACTGATATGAAAAAAAGGAAGGTTTAGGGACTGGCAAGTGGGTGCACTTGCCCAGTCAGGATGACAGTACCAGACTGCAGGCAGGCTCTGCAATGGCAGACCTTAGACACATTTTACAAGGCTGATTCTGTGGGTTGCACAACCAGTGTTGCAGGCCCCCCAGCAGCATTTGGATTACAAGCCCTGGCACACTCAGTGCACTAGACTAGGGTCTGACAAGTAAACAAAATAGCCAAACATGGAACCACTGTTTAGTACATCAATTTACAATAGGGAGCACTTGCACTGTGGCACTGGATAGCAGTGCCCAAAGCATCTAACACCAGCAAAAATACATGAGGCAACATCAAAAATGGAAGAGAGACCCACGCCAATGGTGCCAGGTCTAACAGTCATCCCCTGTGTTGGGCCTGTGTTTGTACAGCTCATAATCTCCCATGTGTAGCATGGTCGACTTTTTAACTGTGCCATTTGTCTTACAAGCAGCAATGAATTCGTTTTTCAGATGTCCGATCCACTTCTGCTACCTCGGTGCTGCTGTAGCAGGGTCCACCAACTGACTGGATAGGGCTGCCAGTGTGGAATGTGAACAGTGTTCTGCTACCCCAACCGTCTCCTGCTCCGACATGGTTTACCCTTCTTCTGTAGATCTCCTTCCCCCGCTGTTGTCTGTCTCCCCGTGCTAGTATTTGGCTCTCCAATGTTCAATGTCCCTAGCACTTTACTGTGCCTCTTTCATGTGCTCTCATGCAGATTATCTGTGTGATCTGCCCTGCGATGCTTGTCCTAGTCCATTACTCAGGACACTATCTCGGTTGGGGGTGCACGTCCCCCCCTCAGGGTCAAACACTCACGTGAGGAAGCCTGGCATGCTTCATCTTTGGGAGTCCCGGTCCCTCTTTCCTTGGCTGTACCACTGGGGATCTTCCTCTATCTTGCTGCACCTGTAATGTTTTTATAATGTAAATTGTTCCTAGCTGCCTCCTTCTAATTGCACCTCATGTGTTCCATTCATGTCAAATCTCCCTTTCAGCTGACTGAAAGGTATTTTTTTTTCTGGGAGCCCTTGCTCCCACATGCTGGGGTCTCGCACTGTCCCCTCACCACCACCAGGGGTGCCCTCATGCCTCAAACGTGCCGTAGCTGGCTCTAAGCAGCTGGCACACTTGCCTTCTTGTGCTGACCTTCCCCTGCCTTGTGTACCTCTTACAGTATCCTCCTCCACTGGAGTGCGGTCCAGCCCACACAGTAGTGACCAGATTCAGCCGACTTCACTCAGCTGCCCAATCGCCTACCTTACCTTCGCGCTGCTGAGTCTTTGTCTATCTGGCTTTTTGTCAGCCCTGCTAGCCAACTTCACTCAGCTACCCAATCGCCTACCTTACTTTTGCGCTACTGGGTCTTTGTCTCTCTGGCTTTTTGCCAGCCCTGCTCCACTCCACTGGCACCACAGAGAGCGTCCCTAATCGGGGGCCATTACTAGCCTTGACACCTCACAGCAGCGCACAGACCTCTTCCTACTGGCCTCCACCCTGCTTCCGACGCCGACTTACGGCCAGCAGCTGTGAGTGCTTCTCTATGTCTTTTCTTTGTTCGGCAGCTGCTGCCCCAGGACATTACATGCCGGAGGCTAGGTCCACCTTTTCGCCAATTTTATTTGTTTATTTTATTTGAAAAGTTTTATAAAGCGCAAACATGACCCTTACGGATATCAGAGCGCTATACAAATTGGTGAGGGTATTTAAATAATCACACGGTCAAACAAAGGGAGAAACAATCATGGTCAAGGGGCAGGGGAGTCAGCAGACTGGAGGGCAATACAGTTACAGAAGGTCCATATAACAGGATAAGCAAGTGAACAGACAAGCATAAAATTCAAACAAACGGTATAAAAGAAGCATCATATTCGGAGAGAGAGGAGGCTAGAGAAGGTAACCAGGTTAATGCTGTTGATGCTCACTCAAGATTAGCCCTTTGACCTGTTTCTTGAACAATGCAGTGGATGGGTTGGATCTAATCTCAGGAGAAAGAGCGTTTCAAATTCTTGGAGCAAGACTATAGAAAGCACAATTGTAAGTTCTTTTCTTTTTGAACTTGGGAGTTTTCCAAAGTATGATGGTCGAACTTCTTAAGCTCCGACTCTAGCCAGATAGTTCAAGCTTTTTAGCCGAGTAAACCGGGGTGTTGTACTAAATAGCTTTATGCGTCAAGCAAGCTATCTTGTTACGTATCCTGGCTTCTATAGATAGCCAATTTAGTTGAATTTGGTCAGGTGTGATGTGGTCATGCATTCTGGAGCCTTTGATGAGCCTGGCCAATGCGTTCAGAGTGGCTCTGACCGGGGTCAAACTAGCTTTAGGTAGCCTAGCAAGGGTCACCAAGCCATATTGCAGTCGAGAGATAACCATGGATTGTACTGCAGGCCAGATGTCCTCGAGCAGAAGGAAAGGCTTAATTTTCTTTAGGGTGTTGAGCTTAAAATTGGCTCCCCTTATGGGTGCACTAATGTGAGCTTGCATATTTAGGTATTTATCCAAGGTAATACTTAATGATTTAGCAGAGTCAATCTCATTAAGGGATGCAGTTAAGAGCAGTGAGCTGTTTAAGCCAGTCCAGGGTAGATGCAGAGTGGTTGCGGGGGGCAATCAGAAGGAATTCTGTTTTGAGAGTATTTGACAAAAGATTGTTCTGAACTAAACAATGTCGAGTTTGTAAAAGTGCATAATTTAAGGTTTTATTGTCCTCTGGAGAGGAGATCTTCAAGTATAGTTGCAGGTCATCAGCATACATGTGGTAATGAATGTTAGAACGGTTCAGAATATCGAAGTGAGGTTCCATAAAAAGGTTGAAAAGAATGGCAAAAGTGTGGAGCCATGAGGAACTGCAATAGTGACTGGGGTACTGAATGCAAGGGAATGGTTAACTTTGATTCTTTGTGTGCGGTTCTGTAAAAAGGAGACAAACCGATTTCAGACATGTCCCGATAGACCCATCCTCTGTCGAAGAAGTGCAATCACATTTTCATGTTTGATTGTGTCAAATGCGGAGGACAAGTCAAGAAGGATCAGAAGAGAAGGGACATTTTGATCAAGGGATCTCAGCGCGTCATCAGTGATGTGAGTTAGAGCTTTTTTAGTACTGTGCCCTGCTCTGAAACCTGATTGGTAGATTGGTAGAGGTCAAGGAGTTGGTAGAGGCCAATGTGGTGGGCCAGAATTTTGGGATGCACACCAACAGCAATGGGCCTATTTAGGGGAGCTGATAAATAATCACCAGAGGCACTCACTAGGTTATATGCAAGAAACCACAAGCACTGGTTGCACATTTATTTGTGACCCCGGGACCCAGCCCGGCCCGGAAGGCTGAAAAGTGTTACAACTTATTGCAGTGGCCAGATGGTTCACTACACTTCTGTGTGCATGCTAAAGTACACTCGGTTAAGAGCCCTCAAGAAAGAAACGGAAGGCAGATGGACGTCTAAGTGTCAGCCTGTCATTTCCAAAACGTATATTTTGGGAAGATAAACTTATTTTTTTCTGATAATATTTTGGAAGTATATAATTTTGAATCCAACCCAAGTCTCAAAGCTTGTCACAGGATTTCGGGAAGATTATAGGGGTGAGCTTCAAAATGCACCCTTCTTTTTTTTATGCCCCCATACCTTGGTCGATAAAAAGTCTGAAATGCAATCAGGCAGTAATACTGGATTACTGTACATTGCTCTATCAGTCAATTCATGTTTTAACCCTCTTTAACATTTCTAATGTATACATTTACTTAACTAAATGAATGTTTTTTTCTGTGAATAAATCTATTGTAATAACCATCATCAAGAACTGCTTCCTACAACAATTGGGTATTTCTTCTTGGCCTTGAACACATTGTAAATGATTCTACAGCCAGGCTACATAAAAGGCAGAGTGGCATTCACCTTTACCTTTGTACTCTATCTGAAAATAAATGATCGACAGGCTGAAGCACCAAGTTTGAAAGTGCAATCGTGTTACCTATGATGCAGATTATTTGTCTGTGCAAATGTCAACAATGCAAATCACCTGGAATCTGAGATGTTTCTTTTACATTGTTCTATACTCATCTAAGTACAAGGACAGGTTTACAAATAATTCGCACAGGGATTGCCTCACAAAGGTCACACAAAAGTTGCAAACTGTTGATTGGAATTTTTGTTCCATTGTATTACTTTATTTGATCTGGAAAGGAGCCCTACTGTAATTCAAAGAAGTACTAGCACTGCTTTGTCTCGACGGAGGGTACCATGGGTAGTACATGGGAATTCCCATGCAAGCACTTATGGTTCTGGATATAAAGTCCTATCTACCAACTTTTGTAGACATGGATTTTCACCAAAAAATAAATGTTTTTTTATTTCACCAACCTTTTCCAACTTTGCATGTATAATGCACTGTCCAGGACACATACACAATGAGAAAAGTATTAAACTATATCTAAGCATTGTATTTTTTTACTGCTAGAGACCCCTTGGGGTAAATTGACATCATGTATCCACCCTTGCAATAGTGTTTGTATTGGCACATGGTAGTCTTAAGTGCTCTTTTAGACTTGGCATCCTTAGGATGGTGTTTCCCCGGACATCTTGTCTTTTGCCTCTCATTTTTGTTCATTCTTTTTGTTGGCCTTAGAACTCTGAGCACCTTACCCCTGCTAGCCAGTGCTAAAGTGCATGTGCTTCTCTCCTAAACATGATGACATTGGAGTATACCTGATTAGCATATTTGTTGTATTAGCAAGTCCATTGTAAAATGGAATACCATATACCAGGGCCTGTCCTTCAAATGCTACTAGTGGGTCTGCAGCACTGATATTTCCACCCATATAACTAACCTTTCGAACCTGTCTCAGGCCTGCCACTGCAGTGACTGTGTCTGCAGTTTACTGCCACTTCGACTTGCCATTTAAAACTACTTGCCAAGCCTTAAACTCTGTTCTTATTACATAATACGTCACCCCTAAGGTAGGCGCTAAGTCATACTAAGGCCAGGGGGCTATGTAAATAAAAGATAAGACGTGTACCTTTATGTTTTGCATATCCTGATAGTGGCAAACAGCTTATTTCATGTTTCACTATTGTGAAGCCTACCCCTCTCATAGACAAGCATTGGTAATTCCTTAATATACTTTCAAGCTATAGTTCCTATTGAGAGAAGAGAAATCTTTTCATGTTTCATATTTTTGGAATGGTGCTGATAAATCTTCCTCACTGCTGAAGTTAGATTTAAAAGTACTGTGTTTGGAAAAGCCATTTTTAGAAAGTGAATATTTCTCTGTACTTACTGCTCTTGGTGCCTGACAGCAGATCTCCAAAATACGTCTGGGTTTGATTATGGCTACAGCGTATGCATTCCCTTTAGAAAGCCACAAAGATAGGAAGGTGAGGCTCATTTTCATTCAGAGCACTCATCTGCATTTATCTGCATTCTAACAGCCTTCCTGGGCATGAAGCAGGAGAGGTGGCTCACACTTGCATCTGAATAGGCTTGGCTCACACTTGCATCTGAATAGGCTGTGTCATCATACAAAGCACTGATTTACACCCCCAGGGTTAGCCTGTCAGACAGGACTTAGCTGGAAGAAATTATTTTGCACTTCAGAGAGTTCTTTTGAAGTCACCCCCTACATAGAAACCACTTTGGGGTATAAATACTGGTGTTCTGGCCCCTCCAAATCAGACATTTTTGGACCTGTAACCAGACATCATTGGCTCTACATCTGCGCAGTGCCAGAAGGAACTGCTGTGCTACCAAGAGTGAATGACACTCTGCTAACCGCTCCCCTGTGCTGGCCTGCTGCCTACTACATTTGTGCTCTACTGACTCCTAGTGTTCTCTAGGGGCTTGCCCCTAATTCTCAAAGTCTCAGGACCATCACAGACTTTGCTTTGCCTGTTTTAATTTCACTACTGCCAGAGTGTGTTCCGTGGTAATTAGCACGTCACCAGCACTCAGCTCTGCTCTAAAACAGAACTACGTGTGAAGAGGAGTAACACTTCATTTGCCAACAAAGGAGTATTACTCTCCCGCTCCAATCTGTAGACATTCCAGTTTAAGCGCATGTATGTTTCCTGCATTTTTAGAAGGACACATATCTTGCATTTAATGTCATTTTTAAACATGCATAACTCGAAAAGTATACATGTGATTTTTATTGATGTGGTCTTGTTTGGTTCAGAATGTACTACGCTACATTTCTAAACCAGTGTGAAGTTTTATTTTTTGCTCTATTCATTCATTATGTTACTGTGTGTATGTGTATGTGTGTGTGTGTGTTGTACAAATACTTTTCACATTGCCTTTTGAGATAAGCTTGTCTGTTCTGTGCCAATCTGCAAGAGGGTGAGCACAGGTTATCATAGTAGTGTGGTATACCCAGGGTATACCCAGACGTGGGCCCCTTGCTCACTTTGCCACTGGATTCAAGCTAGCCTGGCTGATGAGGGCTGTTAGCCCAAAACTGGTGTCAGGATGCTTGTTTCCGGTCCATGGAAGACATGGTTTGGCAGTTCGGGCTGGACTGGTCCCATGCGGCACAGGGTCAAGACTGATTTGCAGATAGCTGTGTCTGAACTGGGATGGCAAAGTGAGCTAAAGAACGATGATGAATTCAACCCAGATCTATGACTGGGGGTGAGGGCCTGAAAAGTTTCAGCGCTATGTCCATCATCTCCTTGTGTTTGCTTTGTTCGCCCTAAGTTGGCAGGGTATACCCAGACGTGAGTCCCTTGCTCCCGTTGCCCCTGGATTCAAGCTAGCCTGGCTGATGAGTGCTGTTATCCGGAAACCAGGCCCAGGATGCCTGTTTCCGGTTCAGTGAAGACATGGCTTGGCAGTTCGGGCTGAACTGTTCCCTTGAGGCACAGTGTCATGACTGATTTGCATATAGCTGTGTCTGAACTGGGGGGGGGGCAAAGTGAGATAAAGAACAATGATGGATTCAACCCAGACCTGTGACTGGGGGTGAGTGTCTGAAAAGTTTCAGAGCCCAATCCATCATCTCCTTGTGTTTGCGCTATCCTAGTAGTGTACCTGACTTAAACTAAGGGGTGGGTTCTGCATGGCTTTGGTGTATACCTTAGCCAACCAGAAACCCCATTTCTAATATTGGTGATCAGTGGTGAGAACAGGACTTGTGTTTGTGCAATATCATACAGTAACTCACTGTTTACTACAACTCTGTACTAGACCAGTTTGAGTCTTTTTCCATTCTTCCTGATTTGACTGCTTACATTTTTTTCAACTCCCATTTTTTTCTACAATGTTTGTGATCCTGTCTGGCACTATACAATTTGAGCTGGCCAGTCTGGAAACCTACACATTGCCTAGGTCAATGGAGTCTGCCAGGAAAAATGGGTGTTTATCAAGGGAAGTGCCAAGAAGGCATAGCTTCAGAAAGCCTTGTAAGAATGGGTGGAAGTCAACCCAGAGGGTGTAGCAGATGAGGAGGGAGGAGATGAAGACGTATTAGAGCAGGACCAGGAGGGCCTTGTCATGCAGCCTGTAGAGGGGGAACAAGTAGGAGTTCACTCAGCAGTGTGTCCTCAAGGAGCCTGTCCACAGAGGAACTGGAGGACAGGAACAAGTAGAGGAAGCTAAAGATAGCACTGGCTAAATTCGATAAGGAGCAGGCACAGCTTCTTGGGAAAAGTGACAGGGAACAAGCCCTTGCAAAGCTAGCGAAGGTGCAAGCCCTTGCTAGGTTAGGCAAAGAAAAAGTTCTAGAAGAGAAGAGAAGAGGCTAACCATGGGGGAAAGGTAGATGGCCAATGAGATTAACATCAGAGAGCTGGATATTAGAGCCCTCCATGTCTGGTCCAGCAACAACAATAATGGTGGCAGCATATGTGCAGTGTCTCAAAGTGAGCCCAGATTCAATATCCTAAAAGATATGGTACACAATAATGGAGTGGGGAATGATCTTGATCAATGTTTGAAGGCTTATGAAGTGGCTTCAAAAGTACAACGGGTCCCAGAGTTTTGAGGGGGTAGGGTAACGAAGTGGGTCAGTACATGTGGAAGGGTTGGTGAAGTCTTCTTTATTAAAGTTGAGCATCTACAGAATAAAACGTCCTATCCACACTAGCGCCAGCAGCAACTGACACACTAGTGTTCTGCAACTACTCAAGCTGCATGAACACTCTGAAATCTAGAACATTAGCAAAGGAGGTGGGTGACATGAGCAAAGGAAGTGGAGACATGACATGATGATTATTACACATTGTCTATGGCAATACATGCCCACTGTGTGGAGGGACACTTTTTACATTAGATGTGGTGGACCAGACTAGCTACACTGCCATGAAGACGATTTTGATCACTAAGTTTGGGCTGACCTCTGACAAATACAGACAACAGTTCATGGCTAGTTAAACACTGTCTACACAAACATGCGTAGATTTCTTCGACTATGTTGCTAAGGCACTGAAGGGCTGGTTGAGTGCCAGCCAAGTTAATGATTATGGAGGGTTGTACAACTTATTTTGATGGAGCACATCCTTGAGAGTTGTTTTCCAGAGCTGCACCAACACCTGGTTGATAGCTAAGTGACTGCCTCCAGGAAGCTTAACGAGGAGGCATACATCTGGGTGATCACCAGAGTGTCCAAAAACGCAACTGGTGGGACTGCCAAAACGGTGGGGTGATAATAAGAAGGAATATTCTTCAGGCCCCCAAAACAACTCACAGAGGAAAAGGTCTGGTTCTCATTCCCAATCTGGCCACCAGAAGAAATGTACCCTGGCAAGGTTCAGCAACCCAAGTCCATTAAGTGCTATGAGTGCTTAGGGTATGGACACTACAAGTGGTTTTCCAAATGTCCAAAAAGATTATCACTTCCAGCTGGAGGAAAGGTTCCAGGGGTGATGAGTGTAGTGCTGGGGGAGGAGTTTGTCCCATTTAATGGGGGTAGTTTAGTCGTATTACTCTAGTGTCCCTGGGTGACGAGATGGTGCCGAAGATCTATTTGCCATCTAATACTGCAAAGCATAGGCAATGGGTCCCCATCAACAGGCAGAGGGTAGAGGCTCTGAGAGATAGAGGAGCCAGCATGACTATGGTAAGGAGTCAGCCTATTTCCCCAGAGCAGGTAATTCCCCATGCATTCCATCAGGTTGTGGTGGCTGACAACAGGCAGGGTAATTTCCCAGTGGCCCTGGTTCCAGATGAGTGGGCAGTGGTTTCAGGTCTTCTGAAAGTTGTAATAAGCCCTGCCATGCCTGTGGACTATTTGTTGAGTAATGACCTTGATCACACTATCTGGAAAAAAGTGGAGCTGAAGGCTAGTGGAGATGTTAGGTTTACCTGACTGGATCTATGCTACCACACAGTACATTGCTGCCTGGGAAGGGAGTCAAAAAGGGATGGAGCCTTGGACAATGGCCCAGCCAGCTGCCATGTGGGGGTGTGGGAAACCAACCCCTGAATGTACCTCCAATGAGACGAATGGGGCACATGCTTTGGCCCCCCAAAGTCCACTGAGGAGGCCAGTGTTCCTCCTGGTGACCTGCCTGAGCTTGCCCGATCATATGTGGAAGGGGCACCCACCAGGGAGTAGTTCTGTAGGGCACAAAGAGAGTTCCCCACCCTTGAGGGAATGAGGCAACAGGCCCAAGCCAAAGCATTAGGTGATGCTACTGGGAGTCATCACATTTACTGGGAGGATAACCTCCTTTACAGTGAGCCTACGGCTCTTTAGGGCACACAGAGCATGCCCCACCCTTGAGGGCATGAGGCCACAGGCCAAGCAGTAGGTGATGCCTTTGAGAGTCATCACATTCACTGGGAGACAAGCCTCCTTTACAGTGAACCTAAAGCTCCTGAAGGGCCTTGATGGTCCCTCAATACCACAGTGCCTTCCTATTGGAGCTGTCTCATGAAATTTCCCTGGCAGGACACCTAGGCAAAGGCAAGACCTTTGTCCCCCACTTTTATTGGCCTAGACTTAAGACTACCTCAGATGCATTCTGTAGGACTTGCGCGACCAGCCAGGCCAGTGGAAAGACAGGGCAGAAGCATAAAGCCCCCCTTAACCCCTTGCCTGTCACACTTTGAGAGGGAGGGATTTGAGATTGTAGGGACTATGGATCCGAAGACTGCTTCAGGGCTTAGGTACATTCTGGTTCTGGTAGATCATGCCACAAGGTACCCAGAGGCAATCCCTCTGAGGACCACGACTGCTCCCGCAGTGGCAAAGTCCCTTATGGGGATTTTTGCTCAGGTGGCTTTCCCCAAGAAAGCTGTATCTGACAGGGGCACAAACTTCATGTTTGCTTATATGTAGTCAATGTGGAAGGAATGTGGAGTTACTCATAAGTTAACTACCCCTTACCATCCACAGACCAATGGGCTTGCTGAAAGGTGCAACAAGACCCTTAAAGGTATGGTTGGAGGCCTGCCTGTGTCTTTGAGAAAAAAGTGGGATATCCTCTTACCATGTCTCCTGTTTGCCTACAGGAAGGTACCACAGAAGGGAATGGCCTTTAGCCCATTTGAACTTCTGTTTGGGCACCCTGTTAGGGGACCTCTGAGTTTGGTTATGGAAATTTGTGACCAATCTCCCAGGAAGACTCCCCAGGATGTAGTGAGTTACATTATGGACTTTAGGAGCCAAATGACTATGGTGTGGAAGCAAGTTTCCGACAACTTAGAAGCCATCCAGGATGTCATGAAGGAGTGGTATGACAGAAATACCACTCCTTTGGAATTGACACCTTGTCAAAACATGTGAGTGATAGACCCTGTGGAGCTTGGTGCCCTCCGGGACTGCTGGACTGAGCCCTATGAGGTGCTTGATAGGAAAGTGGAGACCACCTACCTGGTGGATCTCAAAACCCCTAGGCAATCCCACAGGGTACCGCATGTCAATTGCCTCAAACCACAGTTTGAGAGGTCTGAGCTCACCATGATGTTGATGAGAGATGGATAAGAAGAAGAGTAAACCTCTCCATGGCCTCTTGGACTCCAAGGAATACGATGAGTCTGTGGAAGGAGTTCTTCTTTTTCCCACTCCAACTTCTGAGCAGCAGAAGGGCTGCCACCACATTTTGGGGCAGTTACTCCTCTCTGCTCTCTCAGTTTTCCCTTACTCCTGGGACTACCAACCCATGTACCCATGATGTGGACACAGGAGACAACCTCCCAGTTAAGCATAAATGTTACAAGTTGTCGTATAACGTACGACCAGCATCAAGGCTGAAGTGTCTAAGGTGTTGGAGATGGGGTGACAGAATCCTTTAGTAGCCCTTAGTCAAGCCCTGTGGTTCACGTGCCGAAAGCTGACCCAGCGGATACCACACCTGAATTGAGGTTCTGTGTGGATTACAAAGGGCTCAACTCAGTGACAAAGACAGATGCATATTTTAACCCTAGGGTGGACAAGTTGATTGATCGGTTATGGGCTGCCCAGTATTTAGGTACCTTTGATCTTACATCAGGGTACTGGCAGATTGCCTTACAGACGAAGCCAAGCAGAGATCTGCTACCTCCACTCCAGAAGGGCATTATTGGTTTAGGGTAAAACGCCCCTGCCACCTTCCAGAGGTTTGTGAACCGGGTACTTGCTTGCATGGGGGCCTTCTCAGCTGCTTATCTGGTTGATATAGCTTTCTTCAGTAGCAGTAGCAGTTGGATGGACCACCTCTTTTACCTCCAGAAAGTGCTTCAGGGTCTGCGTCAGGCAGGACTTACTATCAAGGCAAGAATGTGCCAGATTGGGCAGGGGTTGGTGGTGTACTTGGGAAACCTGGTGGGCCAGGATAAGGTGCATCCCCTCCAGGTCAAGATTGAAACAATCATGGCCTACAAGCCCCCAACAACCCAGACTGAAGTCAGAGTATTCATATGCCTCACTGGGTACTATAGGAGGTTTATCAAGGGGTATGGCAGCATTGTTTCCCGCTTGACTGAGCTGACTTCTAAGAAGCGTTATATGACAATGGGGCGAATAGAAATACTACTGGACCCAGGTAAAATACAGTACAGTGAGATAAGGTTACACCAAACCTCTAGGGAGTTTTCATCACAAAGGCAGAAAGACTTAGTTAGACCGTCTACGTTGGAGTGGTCTACCCCTGGTTTGTGTTCCACCTTGAAGTCTATAGCTTTCAAGCTAATGGACCTCCTCAACAGTTTTGGATTTTCACCCCTAATGTTCATGATCCATCTGAAGGGCCTATGGTCCACCTGAATCAGGAAGTGAGTACCAAAAAGGTATGGGCTCAAGTTCCTAAGTGCCCAGACCACAGCAAAGCATCTCTCCCAGTAGCACTCCACCTTTGTTCTCTGGGAAATAACCTCCTGGAGATGAAGGCTACAAGTTGGTGTAGGCTGTCCTCATCGTTCTGAGGTAGAAGGCTGAATGAAAAACTCCTGGGCCTGCTTGAGTGAATCAAATGGGGTTTGGCATGCCTCAGTCCAAATCACATTTCTGGGCTGCTTTTTAGAAGTCAGTACAGTGAGAAAAGTTCACAGTAGAGGTATATTCTGAGAGATACAAAATTGAATCATTCAAGCATCACCATGACACATCGAACAGTAAATATAGTTTATTCAGCTTCCCAAGGTCTAGGGTTGCCAAGGTAACATCAGGCCCCCTCCAATGAAACTGCGGGAAGTCTCTGTACTCTCTCGTAAAAGACCAGCACCATATGGAGACAGCTAGCCCGTGGCCTCAGGAAGGAGATCGCGAGTCCCGTAGTCCATCTGCTACCGCTACTTCCATCAAGGAAAGGTACTGTGACTGTGTGGTCCAGATAGCTGCACTGCGCTCATACAGGCACCTGAGCTTGCCAGTGTTTAGTCACGGAGGCTCGAGGGAGGGCTTGCGCACGGACGAGTCCCCGCCACTGAGTCTTGCCTCCTTTTCACCAGTAAAACTCTCAGGACTTTAGGAGCATTACTCTCCTGCTTCGATCTGTAGACAGTCCAGTTGTCGATACCTGATGGAAT
This sequence comes from Lissotriton vulgaris, assembly GCF_964263255.1. Classification (NCBI taxonomy): domain Eukaryota; kingdom Metazoa; phylum Chordata; class Amphibia; order Caudata; family Salamandridae; genus Lissotriton; species Lissotriton vulgaris. The sequence continues at coordinate 1,885,976,097 of NC_141689.1, read as the reverse complement.
TCATTGTCAGTGTGAAAATATTACTGTAAAGCCAGAGTATAAGTGCATGTATTTTTCCTACATTTAAAGAAGGGATCAAATCTTGCATTTAATGTGATGGGATTCGCGAAAAATATCTATGATGTGAAACTGAAGTATTCATGTGCTTTTTATCATTTTGGCCTTGTTTTGTTCAGAATAATCCAAACTATATTTCTAAACCAGTATGGAGTTTTTTGTGGTGCATTCATTGAGTTACTGTGTGTGTGTCACACAAACACTTCATACATTGCCTTTTAAGATAAGCCTGTCTGCTCTGTGCCAAGTTACCATAGGGTGAGCACATGCTATCCTAGTAGTGTATCTAGCTTATCCTGACTAGAGTGGTGGATTTTTCCTGACTTGGTTGTATACCTTAGCCAACCAGAAACCCCATTTCCAACATGCACCAAGGCAGGGAGAGAGGAAACTATTGCCATATCTTTGGAGATATGGTGCAGTTTTGCTCTCTCTCCTTCAAACAGCACTACAACTTTGGCTGCTGCATTGCAATTTGTGAAATGTTACTAAATCTGCCCTCAAGTATTCTATTGATTACTGGGATGCTTCCTGAAATGGTGCTTTTGATGTGAAACTGTATTATCCAGGCAAGGTTTGGCCTGCAATTTATCTATCAGGTAGATCCATTGGTACCTGAAGTAATGTGAGATTTCCTTTCAGTAAGTGATGCTGAAGTTAGTAACTAACTAAGGCTCTCGTGCCTAGCCCCTTTATCTTGCATATAGCATTAGACTGGGGGGCTAATTTATGGGGATTAGAGTAGGGTCCTACGTCGAAAGGGCAGGAATGCACTGTTTTTATCCAATACTTCCATTCCTGTATTTTCCTCTGCTCTGGCAGCCTAGTGCCAATGCAGGCACCCTTGTACCATGGTACCAGGGTGCATGTGGTGTTGGCAGGAGTGTTTTGTTCACCTGCCTGCATAAAAACACTTCCTGGGAGTTTTTATTGCAGAATGCAGCACACGTAGAAAGAGAAAGAAGTGAGGAGCAATAAACATATTCATCCTTGTTATGCCTCATCAGGGGAGCGACACAAAAAGTGATTCCCGTGGCTCATAAATATGCTCCTAGGCTTTTCTAATGTTCTTTTCCTTTGTCAGCTATTCTTGTCTACATCTGATGGTTCACTTTCTGCTAACCCCTGTCTTGAATATCATAACCTAAGCATGTAGCTTATTAAGAATTCCTAACCTGTTTGTCACTGTCTCTCATTTTTATATAGTAAAAGGCATTGCATCTCAGTGTTGGACTCAATTAAATCACTGCCAATTTCTGCCACTGCTGGTAGGTGGCACTGGGGGTCTCCTCTGACTTGATGCAAATGAAGGTCACAGTTACATTTAAAAAAAAGAAAAACAAAAAAATGTGGGGTACTCCTACTTGAAACGTACCACAATTTTCAGCATCCTTTCAGAATCTGCAACTGAAAATTAATATATCCAAGGCGTCGCAATGTAAGCTGAAATTACAACATGGAGCCATAGGTTAAACGTGTAGGCAGGCCATAATTGACTTGTTGACCACTGACATTTTAGTGCTTTAGGTAGAACATACACACTGGCAATCTCAAGTGTTATATTTGACACCTATGTGTCACATTATCCTGGCATGACTCTTCTTCATTGCTCCTCATATAGCGGCTGTTGGACTTGGCCCTTTTCCCCCAAAATTGTTTGCTTTTCGCCCCCCTAATTTGAGATGTCTCCCTCACGGTGAAGGTTACTGAATAGGCCATGTGTGGTGTGATACGCCATGTTAATGTTAAATGCAATGCAATGGTGTGTACATTTATTTTCCCCCATTGTAAACATGCACCCTGGTGAAATGATGCATTTGTGTTTTGCATTTAAAATGGCTGCCAAGGCTTTGCGTTGTGCCACCTGACTGCAGGAGGTTAGCAGTCTAGTTGTTAGGTACCCAGCCACCCCTGCATTTGGAAGGAAAGCCTGGCACCCAGGGTGCTCTACTCCTCCCCCTGAGCCAGTTAGAACTAGTTTGCCTGTCTGAGGTGGGTTAGCGGTCTAGTTGTCTGGTACCCAGCAATCCCAGCATTTGGAGGGACCTTCTAGAAGCTTCCAGGCTTTCTGGTATAGGGAGAGCAGTAGAGATGTGATGTGCAGAGACAGAGCTGGGACAGGAATGTGAGGGGACCTGCTGCAAGGGGATACCGCCGCTTGGGCCTGTGTGCTGGGCCCTGCACCCATCTAGGACCCCCCTACTGTCCCCAGGGCTTGTGAAGCCCCACTTCAGGAGTTCAGGCTGCCGTGTGGGAGGAGGGCCACGCTGCAGTGGGGATGGTGAAAGCCTACCACCCTGCTTTGATGATGCCCCCACTACCTGCTGACGTGGCCCAGTAGTGCCTACTGCTCTGTCCCCTGGGCCCCTGAAGAAGGAGGGCCCCCCCTAGATCCCTGAAGCTGCCGGGACCCTGTGTCATGCAAGCGCTACGCAAAGAAGCGCCTAGAAGGGAAGGAGCATCTTGGACCCCACAGGATGTGAGGATTGTTACCCCGGGCTTGCTGCTGGGACTGTCCGCCCCCCTTGCGCTGTGTGCCTGGAAGTGCTGGCCTGCACAAGACTGCTTGTGTCCCAAGAGCGCGTTGACCAAGACTGCCCTGCTGATTGGCTGCCAAGCGCTATAATCTGGGAAGCGCTGGCCTGTTAAAGATCTGAATTGCTGAGTGCCTGCTAAGCGTTATAATCGTGGAAGCGCTGTGCTGCAGAAGCCCTGGGTAGTCTTGAAGTGCCTGAACTGTACTGCCTGCTGTGTGTGCCTGCAAAGTGCCGCTTCAATCAAGCGCTGGACTTTTAGAAGCGCTGCCTGGCCCTGGAAAAGTGCTGCCTGCTAAGCGCTGTTATCTAGAAGCGCTGTATGAGGAGCTGTGCTGAGGAGGAGCGCTGCGCAGCTGGAAGAGGCTCTTTTTGTGTTCCTAAGGGCTACCGCACCAGATTCTGTCGCCTCTCCGCCTTGCAAATAGGGCAGGAGCCTACCCCCCCTCCATTTGGGGAGCAAGGTCTGCGTCCGTCTGGTGAGGCCTTGAGGCACATTGTCGGTGCCTGCCTCCCACCCTACTGCTCAGGAAGCCCGGAGCGAGGAGCAGAAGCGTGGAGACATTGCCAAGAGACCGGTGAGTGTGGGGCTCAAACAGACTGTGTTGGGGGATGTATCGGGGCATACTGTCGGTGCCCGCCCCCAAGGATCAGACTGACTCTCCAGGTGCCCCGTCTGGCAGCGGGAACCTGCAACGAAGGGCCAGGTGATACAGGAGGAGACTGCTCTAGTTACCCCTGTGTGAGACCCCTAGAGTACCCCGTGACAGAAGGGGCCCAGAGTGTTGAGGGGCCACTGTTGGAAGGGGACATTGACTCTAGAGATCCCCCCCTCTCCTTTTGGAAACCGGGACTGGGCCCTGTTGGCCCTGGATGTACACAGGAGACCCCCAGACTGGGCAAGAACCCCACAGTGAGAATTGGAGGCCTGTTTTTCATAAGTAGAGATAGCCCTGTGTTAAGAGGGTCGCCCCTCTTCACCTGACCCCACGCAGGAGCTAAGAGTCCCTGCTGTATGGATTGCCCTGAGGTCCCAAGTTAGTACAGAAGCCTGGTGAAGGACATGGTTAATGGATCCTAGAAGAATAGAGTGGCATAGGGTTGCCTACTGAAAGATACCTGGCTATGCTAAGGATTCATGCCCAAAGTTAAATGTGATTCAGGCCTGGTCTATCTTAGGGGTACCTCCTGTTGCTAATGTTATTGATGCCCATGGTATTGCTCCGGAACTATGCACCATGTGTTATTGTTTCCCCTAAGGTGCCCATGAAAGAGTTCATGCCTCACAAGCTCCCTCTGATGTTTTATACCCACAGGGTTATGGTGGAGGAAGCCTTGCTGTTTTATTACAGGTGTTCCTGGCCCATGAGTTAGGCCCCTGCCTGATGTTAATGCTGGGTGTTTATGCTTAATGTTGGATTTTACCCTTACAGCTTACTACTAGGCAAGGCCAAGGATGAAGGCCTGAGTTGGCCCTGCGAGATCGCCCTTGGACTTCATAGTATTTCTTTCTTTCCCTCACGTAGTCTACTAAGGGTTCATGCTTATGACCACACATTCTTTTTATTTCAGCCATGGACTCATGGACTTAACCATTTTTCCCTTGTAAATAATCCCCTTGATATACTTTGCTCTGGTGCCAGTTGGTGCCCTGTTGTGATTACCACTGTTATTGTGCTTACCTTCGCAGGTTGGAGATAATACAGAACTTATTCTTTTTCCAACTCAAACTGGTGTTGTGTCTCTTTTGTGGTGTGCCTGGTGCGTCGTATGTGGGTACTGCGTGGATGCTTCACATGTCCTCTGAAGTTTGGCCTGCCCGCTCTGTTTCATGCTACCCCCTGTAGAAGTGGCAACCCCATTTCTAACAGTGGCCCACGTGACTCTCCCCGCAAAAATTTAAATTGGCCCCCTAAAAAGCACCTCATAAGTTTCTTTTTTTAGGATGGCTCACTGATCCGGCTCATTTCCTCCCTCCCCACTTCCTGCTTGCCTTCACCCTAGAAATGTTGTGTTTCCCTCACACAGGGACAGATTTACTCAAACTTTGTGCTGGGTATGGCTCATAAAAGTGATGCAAACCCAGCGCAAGTCTTGTGGTGGGAAAATATTCCAACACAATTCATGATATTTGTTGGAAAGTTGCTTTAAGTAATGCAAAGTAGCTCTCTATTCTATGTTGCATAAAGGGTGTGTTCCATGAGTGTTATATGGTCATTCCGATGCAACCATTGACATTTTACTGACACCTAAAAAGACGTGGTAACCCATGTGCAAAAGGGAATGTATGCTTGAATGTAAAAAAGTTTGTTTTAGAGAACACAGTAGTTCATGGGTCCACTTCCTCCTCATATATCAACAAAATAAAAGCAACTTTTATTTTTAAACGCAGCCCCAATTCCATTAAGTAAAATGGGCTGCAGTGTAAAAAAAGCATTGCTTTATTTAAAAGTAATCACAGACTTGGTGGTCTGCTTTCGAATTGAAACTCACTACGATTCTATATTTTGCAAACCAATCTCTTAGTACCTAGGTTGGATTGCAAAGTACCACACTGGTCAGAAAAGTACTGGTTACAAATTGCAACCAGTATTTTGCGGGCAGTGTTCAGTTGTTTAGTACATCTGACCCTACTTTATGGTATGTCATGTTTGCACACTCAGTATGATCACTATTGCATATGTTCATGTTAATTGTGATTTATAGAGCGCTTAATACCACCAGGTCTCTAAGCGCTATGAGAGGGAGGCTACAGCACCCCGGGTAAGTATGATTCCTAACTGAGTGGAATTAAGCCCAGGCTTCAGTGAACAGAAGGGTCTTCAAATGTTTCCTAAACGGTAGGGGGCCTTCTCAGATCGAAGATGGAGTGGGAGCCTGTTCCACAATTGCGGAATACAGACGGAAAAGGCCCGCCCTCCTTTTCTCAAGAGGTTGAACCGCAGGCAGGATAATTGCTTCCCTGCAGAGGATCTTAAAGAGCGCTCTTTGATGTAACTTGGGGCTTGTCCATATTGAGCCTTATGGGCGATACAAAGTCCCTTAAATTTGGTCCTTTGCTTTATGGGGAGCCAATTAAGTTTTTGCAGTAGGGGGGTAGCTCTTGTATATCTAGGGAGTTTAAAAATCTGTTTCGCTGCATCATTCATTACCACCTGCAGCTTATTTAAAAGGTTATCCGGTAGACCAATATAAAATGCGTTGCCATAGTCTAACTGAGACAGGATCATAGCTGTCACTACCGTACGCATGGTGGAGAGAGGATAGGTGAAAGTTTCCTCAATTGCCTTAGTAGGCCCACACATGTCCCAAAGACGGTAGAAACTTGATTAGACAAGGAAAGATTAGCGTCAATTTTTATACCTAGGCTTTTGACCACTGGTGCTGGAGACAGAGTGTCTCCCAGCTCCTGTGGCCAAAATTGATGGGACCATGGGTTATTATCTGAGGTAATGGCCAGCACCTCAGTTTTGTCTGGGTTGACCTTTAATGAGTTGCGAGTCATCCAACGTACTACAAATCTCAGAATATCTTGTACACGTGCATGAGCTTGGGGGGTATTTTCGATTTGTAGGATCATTTAGATGTCATCAGCGTAATTAAACACTTGACAATCCATCTGGGCCAGGTCCATCACCAGAGGGCGCAAGTAAATATTAAACAGCAGTGGTGATAGAGCGAACCCTTGGGGAACTCCACAGGTTAAGGACCCTCTGTCTGACATGCAATTGCCCATCTGAATTACTTTAGTGCGGTCCGTCAGGAATGAAGCAATCCACTGATAAATCGTCCCATCAATACCTATGTCCCGAACTCTGGTAAGAAGTTGATCATGATTGACCGTGTCGAACGCAGCCGACAGGTCTAAAAGGACCAGGGCACACGTTTTTCTTTAATCTGTTGTGAGCCTGATTTCATTCAGTACGGACAGAATCACTAGCTGCATGCTATGGTGGGCTCAGAAGCCAGCCTGCCTATTCCCAAGTAAGTGATGGTCGTCCATAAACCCTGATAACGTTTTAAGAACATGTTGTTCAAGGATTTTGGCAATAAAGGGAAGTTGGGAGATAGGTCTAAAAATTATTTTTAAAAGGTGGTATCAACTCCCACTTTTTTGAGTAATGGATTTACTCTGGCTTCCTTAAGTTTCCTGGGAACTATCCCAGTTTCCAGAGACAGATTAAGCAGGGAAAGGACTTCTGCCTCAAACGCTGACAGGGCTTGTTTGAAAATCTTGGGGGGGCAGGGATCCACCGGAGAGCCCGACTTAATCTTCGATGCAGTATGAAGCAAAGAGTCTTGATCCTTTTTAGGGAAGGTGGTAATAGATTCCATTATATTCATGTGTGATTTTGCCCTTACCAGGACCTGTGTATTGGTAGGAGTATTATGAATGTCAGCTAGGATATCTTTGACTTTGTCTGAAAAAAACGTCAAGAACTTATTACATAGTTCCGGATTGGTGTGGGCATCTTGCATTTGCTTTTGGCTGAGCTCTTTTAAAATTTTGAAAGTTTCCTTTTGTTTATTATCGGCGGTCAGGATCCTGGATTAATAGAATTCGGCCTTTCGTTTTAGAATGGCCTTTTTGTAACTACTAAGATTAAGCCTGTATTCCAGAAATGTCTGTGGCTCATAGGTTTTTTCTCCATTGTCTTTCATAATGGCGGAGGGTCCGCTTCATCCCCCTGATTTCTTCAGTGAAGCAGGGGGCGCCCTTCCCCTTATTTCCCGTTTTTATTTTACGGGCTGGTGCCAATTTATTAATGGCCCTAGTCAGTTGACTACAAAAAGAATTGCACCTAACTTCAGGATCTTCGAACCATGTTTCCCTGGGATCCATCGCTTGTATAGCTTCGCCCAAACTATTGGTCTCAAACTTATTCTAACTCCGCACCATTTTCCATCTGGGCAGAGGACGGGGGACCAGCTAGTAAGGGTCATTTGGAACTAAATAAGGTAATGATCGGACCATCCACACCGGGATGTCTCTACTAGGTTAACCAGTGACTGAGTGGACCAGACCAAGTCTAAAGTGTGACCTTTCTCATGAGTGGAGGAGTGCACTCCTAGTGTGACCATTATTTCACCCAACTGTTGGGCTTGTGCTTCTCTGGGTAATTGGTCCCAATAAAAGTTAAAATCCCCTACCACCAATAGTTGTTTGAACCGTGAACATAGGTTAGTGACAATTTCAATGAAATGGTCAATAAACTTGGGGGGGTTCTCGGGGGTCATATACTACCACCACTGCCACACTCATAGTATCTGTGTAAACTTTAGATATTAGTATGTCCGCTCCGTCAGGATTTTCTCCTGTTAATTTCTCTATTGTCAACTCTTTTTTATAGAGAAATGCCACTCCCCCATCTCTTTTTCCATCAGGTTGATTGTGCCATAAGGCGTCATAGCCTTCGGGCAGTGCTGCAACTGTGCTAGGACCAGAGTTATCATCAAGACAGGTTTCGGAAATTGCCAGGATGTCAGGCCAATCATCGTGTAGTAAGGTGAGTTCCAGGCAATGCTTCTGAAGGGACCACGTGTTAAGCATCATAACTTTCAGGGAATTGCTCTGAATGGAAATATTGCTTTTACAGGTATGGGGGGCCAGCAATCCCTATATCCTCGCTCAGATGGGTTGTGAAAATACCTTCTACTGAGAGCCGGCTCTTGATCTGCGGCTCTAAATACGGTGTAATATAATTCAGAGCAAGCAATTCAGTACTTGAGTATGTCAAGAGTTGTGCAGGGGTCCTGCCCCCTGGGCCCGTTCGGGCACAGACGGATGCAGACGGGCTTGCCTTAGGCTCCAGCGTGCCGTTATGTGCGCCTTGCGGGTCTTGCCCCAACCCGTCAATCAGTCCAGCAGACTCCCCTCACAACCACTAGACTGCAACCAGAAATCAGAAGTGGTAGAGAGAAAGCTTGTGTCCCATATATCGCCAAACCCAGTTCAAAATGGAATTATATTTTTAAAAAAGGTAACAGCATAATACATTTTACAATTTTTAAAATTCAAGAACAGTTTAAAAAGATTTCTATCGAGCGCACAGCACCGTAGCACTGTAACAAGACCTCTCTGGGCTGCGCGACCGCTCCAGCGTGCCGTTATGTGCGCCTTGCGTGTCTGGCCCACCCCGTCAATCAGGCCAGCAGACTCCCCTCACAACCACTATCGCCCACAAATTGAGACCACTCGCTTTCTCATAGCATAAAAGGCCACTTTATTCAGGATATGAAATTCATAAATTTCCCAACAGATCATCAAACATGTAAATTTGGCATTTGAACCGAAACTATTTCTTTATTTATTTATTTCCTTTCATTATAAATTTAGACTTTATTCCAAAACCATCAAATAATCTCTTTTCTTGTATTGAACTCATCATAACTTCCCCAACATTTTCTTTCCATTTTTTCCCCTCCATTGTTCTGTATAATTTCCCCTATCTAACTAATAACTGGAGGAGCCCGCTCTAGACCCCTCCTCCCTGGGGATTTTACGCCTCAAGCCATCTGTACTGGGAAACGCATCCTGAAGTGGCAAAAGCACTATATAAATATATATATATATGCAAATACTCCAATATATGCTTGTAAACTAAGCGATACGCCAATGCATATATATATATACCATACGCAACACATATAACGTGTTGTTCTTCTTCACCGCATACATCGTATGTGTCTCCCTCTCCTGCTTTTTTTTTTATTTTAATATTTTGGGAGGGTGGGTGGGGTTCCGCTAAGAAGAACTAAACGCCCTCTCTAAAACTCCCTGCGCCTAATCTCCTCAGCAACTACGCTATGCTAACTGCCCTGACGCTCTCTCTAGCGCGCTCCTGGACCCTACCATTATGGGCGAAATCCGCAGGGGGAGACGTCTCGCGCCGCTCACCCCTGCGGGGCCATCGCCCACAAATTGAGACCACTCGCTTTCTCATAGCAGAAAAGGCCACTTTATTCAGGAAATGAAATTCATAAATTTCCCAACAGATCATCAAACATGTAAATTTGGCATTTGAACCGAAACCATTTCTTTATTTATTTATTTCCTTTGATTATAAATTTAGACTTTATACCGAAACCATAAAATAATCTCTTTTCTTGCATTGAACTCATCATAACTTCCCCAACATTTTCTTTCCATTTTTTTTCCCCTCCATTGTTCTGTATAATTCCCCCTATCTAACTAATAACTGGAGGAGCCCGCTCTAGACCCCTCCTCCCTGGGGATTTTACGCCACCCAGGAAAACCAAAGCGTTTTCCTGGCCCCACCCCAAGAAAAAACAGACTTCTTTTATAATTTTGAATTGCACCAAAGATTCACTTGTAGCTCTTGCGCTAGCATGTCTCTGATTTCAACCAAATAATAGGCCATGCCTAACTGAGACAAATGGACTCCGTCATCTCGAAAAAGATGACTCTCGCTACTCGAGATGTTCTCATGCTGTAAAACCCCAATCTTCATCACTTTACAAAACACCCTTATGGCTTTATTTAGTTTCCTCCTGGCCTTCTCGACTGCTGCATGTGACCTGGCCTGTCGCCAAGATTGTCTGTATATGAACTCAGTCCAAAACAAGTGAGTGGTCGACCAATTCATCCTCAGCACCGTCAAATCAAGTTGCATGCGCTTGATGAGCGCGAGTCCTGACATTTTAACTAAATCATTCTCACCAACGTGGACGATAAGGTGGTCCGGACAACCTCGCATGTGAAACATCTGTGTTAGTGTTGGAATTAAATCATCCCACTGCATGCCTCCTTTACCCTTCCAGACTACTTCGTGCTGCGCACTAGGAATACCCAGTGATCGTCCATAAATCTGCTCTTCTGCGAACAGGCTGCCCACTTTACAAACGAATGGCCTACTATCCAGGTCTGCCGTTTAAACTTCGAATTTGCACCCCGCACAGTACCTGAAATGAAAGAAAAATTAGACCAACGCACCCCCAACCAGATACACAACAACAAATTTATTTGCGCACGTAACATTTGTAACTGTTAGACTTCCACATACCAATGCGTTTTAGCACGTCCAAACCCAATCCCAATCTTCCCGCCTCTGTAGCAGCCCCTATACGAAAAGAGTGTGTGGCAAACGATTTTGGACTTTCCCCCAAGCATGTCAGAGCCCTTCTCAATACTGCTAAAAATTGGGAACTAGTAATTTTCTCACCAGTTTTATGAATGAAAATGTGGCCTGTTGTCATCGGTTCTCCAGAAACAAATCGAACCCACTCCTGCACCGGGCAACAGTCCGTCATCCCACTCCTATTTAGAAAAACCCACATGCCTCGGCCTAGTTGATCTGTTTTAGACTTCCTCACCCATATCCCCAGCCTATTTTCTCTTAATGCAATCTCTGCACTGGACAAACCTCTATCCCTTCCAATACCCAAAACCTCAGAAACCCTAAAAGCCCCAAAAAACATCCAAATCATAGCTAACCTAAAACGCCCAATTTCCCAAATATCGTAACAAAACAAACAACTTCTGCAACAACTCAAATGTAATGGGAGCTCTTGGCCGCATTAAACCAATTGACCCCTTCTGTAAACCCCTCAACATTTTCTTTACCAGCTGATCATCCACTGGGTCAAAACCCCACAACAATTGACCATAAAATGATAAACCAGACAATTTTTCTGCAATTGTGGTGTGCGACAAACCTTTATCTATTAAAGTCAGCACAAAATCGCAAATACCACCTGTAACTTTCCCCACTGACTCAGATCCACCCAAACTCTGCTTGTAATGTAAAAACTCCTGCCATGCTTGCACATAACTTCCTCTAGTCGAAGGGGCAATGGACTGCTCGACTAGCTGAACGATCCTCACTCCCCTAGGGCCCAAATGTTGTGTGGCACTTCTGTTTTGTAGAGATCCGCCCCTGGCGCCAATTCGCGGAATTTCTGCCACTGAAATCGGGAAAGAGCATCAGCATCAGCAATGCAATTATTAACCCCTGGGACATGTCGAGCTTTGAACATCATGTTGTATTGTAAACTTAAAAGCATGAACATTCTCAGTAATTGTAAAACTCTAACATTTTTCGCTTTTTGGTTATTAATCAGATTCACAATGAGGTTCCGTGACGATTTGAACCCGTGTTTTCAATATTGTCGGAAATACATAATATTGGTATCAGCGAACTGCAAATGATCCATTTAGCATATCCTGGTGTTTTCGCTACGCTACGAGCAAGAGCACTCCTTTTATAAACACATTTCTGATCTACCCACGGCATCCATCTTAGATCATGGCCGCCATTTTGTGTTTCTTGCCCTCACATACGCAATAACCTCTGATCACTTCATTTCGATTAAGGACACGTAGCCTTAGCCGGAGATTCACCTCTTTCATGACACGTACACCTTAAACCAGATCACGCTGTAGCTGCATGACTCGACAAAGGCTGCCTCCTCTGCCCGAGGCCAGTCCTGCTAAACTGGTCTTCGTGTCCATTGTCCTGATCACGATTAGGCGGCCGAAGCCGGTAGCCTTGCCCATTTACAACCCACAAACATCCCTTATCCTGCTTTCCTATCTTCTACACCTGGCTCTGCTCCTTTCCTTCTGGGTCTTTATTAGGGGGAGGTAACGAAATTTACGATGAGGCGGTCCGGGTCTTGAATGAAAAGTTGACATGAGATTATGATGGAAAAGTGGGAACCCCTCGTTCGTAATGTTTTGACATCAGATATTGTCGACGATTCCTGTGTACACCAAATATTTATTGTTCATGACACAAAGGTTTGGGAATGTACTAACATATGAAGAATTCGCCTAAAGGCCAAAATTTAGTATATAAGGAGCAACCCTCTTTGTACAATTTGAACAGGCTCCTAGTTACTGCCCATGCGTAGTTTCTGTGACTTCTGTGTCCCTGCAGTAATAAACCTTTGGTCTTTGACGCCACCATCGAGAAGCCCGTGTTTCTGTTCATTTGTGCACCAAGGCAGGTGGAACTCCGGGGTCTTTGGGTGTTGTTCCCTGACACCTCTGGACGGAACCAAAAAGTCCAGAACTCCAATTGGCGCCCAACGTAGGGCGACGTCATTCGGTACCGGTCCAAAAGCCTGAAGAGTTCGAGAAGCTTCGTGTGAAGATTCCTGAGGGAGGCGCCCCACTTCATCGATCCCGGCATATCGCAAAAGTGGCCCGACGTTCTCTTCCACGAGGGTTCCCGTTCAGGACGGCTGCAGTGGGCCGTTGCCTTGACCGTCGCCCTGTCTTGGACCCGAGGTGCAGTCCTTAGTACAGCGAAACGTGACGGGTTTCTCCTTGGTGACGTCTTCAGTGCCTCAGTTAAGTATTTAGTGATAGCTAGCTAGTTACTTTGTGAGGGTTGCTAAAATCCTTGATCGGTTCTTGGTTTGGTTTGGTTTCGTAAGATTATCACTGGTTGTTCTAGTTACGATAATCTATTTGGTTTAGTTTGGGTATCGATACATCAGTTCGTTTTGGTAGGTCTAAGTTCTTGGTTCGAGTGCACATATCTGTTTCGTGTTTTGTTTGTTTTGTGTTCCGGACTGAAAATGGTAAGTCGGAAAAACTGTATGTTGTCCTGTTTTAGTTGCAACAGTGACTCACGATTGGAGGACTCATGTCTGGTTCCTCCGATTGGGACTCCCCTGTATGACTTGTATTGTAAATATGGTGTGAGTCCTATATCTTATAATGAGGTGTGGGTCCGGTACACTAAGAAGGATGGTGTCCTTAGTTGGCCACTGCATGGTAGTTTTGAACCCGAAATTCTTGACAATTTAGAAGCAAAATTGTTTAGGAAGAAAGCCCGGCCGGCAATGTTTGATTCTTTCCGTTACTGGCGAAAAGAATCCAAACAGAGAGAAATGAAAAGGTTAAAGAAAGAACAAAAAGAGCAAGAAGAGTTGACCCTAGAACAAGCAACTAAGCAGTTGCAGGCTAACGAGTGTGAGAAAGCCATAGAGGTGGCCATTAGAGAGCACAATTTAGCGATTGACAAGTGCTATCCAGCCTTGCCATCGAAAACAGCTAAGATACTAGAGGACTCTGAAAACGATCCTCTGCTATCTTATTTGTTACGGTCACCTCCACCGTATGCACAAGGTGCTACGGCTCCACCTTTACCGAATGTTCAATTGCCGGTTGCTGGACAACCTGGTGTTCCTGTTCCTGTCCCTCAGAATCAAGCTCCTGTACCTCCTATGGTCAATGTAAATGTTCCTACGGCTCCTCCTCCTCCTCCTGGATTGCCAGCTTCTATACCTGTATCTGTCTCGCTTACACCTACTGTTCCACAAACTATCTTCCTTGATACTACTACTGTTCCGTTATCTGTTCCTACCTCTACTGTGTTCTCTGCGTCTGCGAGTGTGTTGACTCCACTTTCTGTTCGTCGGAGAATCACTGATTCTGTATCTAATATGCTGTCTCCTTTCTATAAAACTTTAATCAAGACTCCTACTTCTGACTCTGTTCAAAGACGTAGTCAGCTTCCGAGTACTGAGGAACGGGGAATTTTAGATTCCACGGCTCTCAGATGGATTTCGAAGAGTAGGAGATATAGTACGAGAGATGTGCTAGATACGTTTATGCAGTGGAAAGAACCAACACAACGGTACGTCTTTGACGAGATGTGCTCGTTGTTACGTGAGGAAATAGAAGAAGACGATGTTGAATCAAATTTAGACGACTTAATTAAGGTTCAGAAAGACTTTGCTGCTGGAATGATAGTGGGTGATAATATAGAAGAAGCGATGGAACTGATTTTAAGTTATAGGAATGATCCATCACTTCGTTCACCAAGAGATTTGGAGAAAAGCAAGACGAAGCTAAGTTGCCAATATCCAATGAGGGAGGTTCCTCCAATTTGGCGCGAAGCTGTGCAAGCTGATCATAATAATGGTATTGTAGCTGCTCCAGCGCAATTCCAAAGGGTGTGGATACACATTCCGTGGAAGCGAGCTGAAGTGCTAGCAGTGAAGCAGGCCTTGCCAGATCCGCGTAAGAATCCTGCTGGATACTATAAGGAATTAACACAGACAGTTGAGGCTTGTATAATGAACTTAGCAGACATCGATATGTTATTTGGCAACGTAGTTCCGCAACCAGTATGGGCTAAAATTCGTAGAGAGGATCATCAAGTTGCCTTAGGTGGTGACTGGGCAGCTATCACTGCAGCGGATGGTCAGCAAGTAGGTGGTGCAAAACCCGAACCCCTAATTGCTAATCTTCCAGGTAGAATAATTGATTTAATGAAGACTCTGATGCCCGCATTGCGTGTTAATTGGGACAAGTTATCAGCATGCAGGCAGAAGAAAGACGAAAGTGTCTCCGACTTCTTCACGAGGTTCGAAGAGACTTTTGTAGATCATAGTGGTCAGGACATGAGCACAGAAGGAGGGCAAAGACTGTTTGTCGATAAATTTGTGCATAATTTGTTACCTGAATTATGCAATAAATTAAAAGATTCAGAGAGTGCGTGGGCTGTGTCCACAACTGCGCAAATACTTGCGACTGCACAGTACTACGAAAACAGGGATAAAGAGGAAAAGGAGAAATCAGAAAAGAAAACGAAAGACTTAAAAACAAAAGTTCTTTCACAGCAGGCGTATCCGCCTCGCACGAATCAGACTAATATGCAACAGGGTTCGTATCAAAGAACAGATTATAGTACATCAAGACCTCAATATCAGTGGAACCAATGTGCGTACTGTAAGAAAGAGGGTCACTACAAGAATGAATGTCCGATCTTAGCGCAAAATAATGCAGCAGCAGCTCAGAGAGGTCGTGGTGGTTTTGTGCAAAATTCTAGAGGTCGAGGGCGAGGTGCTATGCCTCCACAAACGAATGATCGTCCTTCCAATCACTTTGATCAACGAAATGGACAGTCTGCCCAGTAAAATAGATCTCAACAGTATCTTGTTGAAGATTATTGTGAAGTGGATGAGGGATTTCAGCAAATTGGGTACTAGGACAGCCATGGACAGAGAGAGGGAGTAGTATCAGTTCCAGTGGATCAGAGTGGGCCTTATGTCGCAGTAGCAACATCAGGTGTAGTCGAACCGTTTCTGTTGGATACTGGTGCCGCAAAAAGTTCTATCATTCATGCGAAACTCCCTGGCGCACCTTTGTCCGGCTCAACAAATGTTTCTGTAGGTTTTTCAGGCGCCCCTGTTTACAACCCGATATCTGGTCCTTTGTCTATTTCTGTTGGACCGTGTCAATTGAAAGCACCCCTGATTTTGACAACAGGTTGTAATGAAAATCTGCTTGGTTTAGATTTGTTAAAACGACTATATGCGACATTGTACTGTTCTCCGGAAGGAGTACAGCTTACGTTGGGTAAAAATATCACTTCTCCGATGTACTTGTCAATGGATGCACTCCCGCCAGAGCTACGCTCACTCCCTGATTCTCTTTGGGCGACTGGTCCTAATGATGTAGGCCTTTTAGAAATACCACCGTATGTAGTAACTTTAAAAGCGAATGTAAAATTTCCAAGAATTCCTCAATATAAAATATCTAGTGAAGGTGAACGTGCACTTTTATTGATTGTGCAAGATTTGATTAAAAAAGGTGTGGTTGAAGAAACGAGAGGAAATGTCTGTAACAGTCCTGTACTACCGATTTTGAAACGAACTGATCCTACAAAGCCTCCAGTGTATAGGTTTGTCATCGACCTTAGAGAGGTTAATAAAATTGTGGTCCCGCAGTTTCCTGTAGTGCCAGACATTACTGCCTTGTTAACACTGATTCCTGCTACAGCTACTTGGTTCTCAGTCATCGACTTGAAGAATGCCTTTTTCAGCATTCCGATAGCCGAGGAAAGCAGAGATATTTTCGGCTTCTGTCTAGGAGGTCGCAGTTTCAGATTTAAACGCGCTCCACAAGGCTATTGTGAGAGCCCATCTATTTACAGTCAAGCATTAAAAAGCCAGTTAGATTCCTTTGTCCTTCCTCCAGGTTCCGCTCTAGTACAGTATGTAGACGATCTTTTAGTGGCTGCTGATGATAAGGAAACTTGCAAAGCAGCTACGATCTCGTTATTGCATCATTTGTCTAATTTGAATCACAAGGTGTCACCTTCGAAAATGCAGTACTGCTGCCAAGAAGTGACCTACCTAGGTCATCTCTTGTCAAAGGAGGGAAGGAAGTTGACCCCAGAGAGAATAAAAGCAATTACGCAGATGAGTGTTCCACGCACACAGAGAGAAGTACGTGCTTTTCTAGGTATTACCTCTTACTGTAGGCAGTGGATCCCAAATTTTTCTCTTTTAGCAAAACCGTTGGTAGCTTTGACTGGGAAAAATGTTCCGAGTCCGGTGCCATGGTCTGATGAATGTCAGGAGAGTTTTTCTGAATTACGAAATGCACTTTGTTCAGCTCCTGTATTGGGTACACCCGATTACAGCAAGCCATTCACGCTCTATGTTCACGAGAGAGAAGGTTGCGCGTTGAGTGTTTTGACACAGAAGTTTGGTGACAAACAACGCCCTTGTGCGTATTTTTCATCAACATTAGATCCGGTAGCTAGAGCGTTGCCTAGTTGTTTGGGAGCTACAGCGGCAGCTGCGGCTTCCATTCGACAATCTGCTGGTTTGGTAATGAACAACATGCTAGTAGTCATGGTTCCTCATGCAGTGGATACACTCATGAATCGAACGAAGACACAACACCTTACCAGTGCGAGACTATCTGGTTACGAGCTGACATTACTAGCGAGTCATATTCAGATCAAAAGATGTAATGTATTGAATCCAGCAACGCTGTTGCTGACTGATCAAGAGTCGAGTGATTCCGAGCCACATGATTGTTGTTTTAAAACGGAGGAAGAGACAAAAGGACGCATCGACTTAAAGGATACTCCGTTATCCGATCCAGATGGTACGCTGTATGTGGACGGGTCATGTTTTAAATTGGAGAATGGTGATGTGACTGCTGCTTACGCAGTAACGACTTTGAAGACGATTGTGGAGACTGCAAGAGTGAGTCAGAATTCTGCCCAAGCTGCAGAATTAATAGCTCTAACAAGAGCGTGTGTTTTAGCTAAGGGAAAGAGAGTGAATGTCTTTACAGATAGTCAGTACGCATTTGGCGTGGCCCATAGTTTTGGCCGTTTGTGGAGAGAAAGAGGTTTCATTACGTCCCATGGGACTAAGATCCAACATGGTCAGCTAGTTAACGACTTGTTGGAATCTCTAACCTTGCCGACTGAAGTTGCGATTGTAAAGTGCAGTGCTCATAAAGCAATCACGGATGATGTTGGTCGTGGGAATGCTTTTGCTGATGAAATTGCTAAACAGACAGCTAGAGACACGATGAGCAGAATGTATGTTGCTACGTCTGCAAGATGGATTGCTGACTCTGGAATGTGTGAGGATACTATGGAAAGTGTGAAAGAGATTCAGAAAGAAGCAACTGAGGAAGAGAAACGTGTATGGAGAGAAAGTATGGGCAAGTTGGATTCAAATGGATGTTGGATTGATTTGACGGAACAGCAGCGTTGGATGCTGCCTGACGCGTATGTGCTTGCGGTAGTGACAATGGCGCATGGAGTAGCGCACATAAGTTCTAAAGGAATTTGTAAGATGTTGGCTCCAGTCTGGAAGAATGATGGGATCAGTAAGTGTGCAGAGAGAGTGGTGAAAAATTGTATGGTATGCCTGATGCATAATCCTGGCAAGGGAACTCCAACTCCAGCTGGTCATTTCGCTCCTCCTTCCTGTCCCTTTGAAGTGATTCAGTTAGACTTCATTCACATGGATCGCTGTAATAATTTGAAATATGTCCTGGTGGTAGTTTGTGCTTTTTCCAGGTGGATCGAAGCATATCCACTAAAGGACAATACTGCCCTATCAACTGCCAAGATTCTTCTCAAAGAATATTTCCCTAGGTATGGAATGCCACGGATTGTATGGTCAGATAACGGAAGTGAGTTTATAGGGAAAGTTATGCAGAGTGTGTGTACGGGTCTAGGGCTGAAACAAAAATTCCACAGTGCGAACCATCCCCAGTCTGCTGGTTTAGTGGAGGGTTATAATGGCACCCTCAAGCTGAAACTAGCTAAAATACAAGCATCCACAGGTTTAGCCTGGCCAGACGCACTTCCTTTGGCTTTGTTATCAACGAGAGCAACTGTACATTCTAGAGTGGGGCTTAGCCCCTACGAAATAGTTTTTGGCCGCCCGGCAAATATTTGGGGTGTGCCAAGGCCTAAAAAGTTTTGTTCTCTAGAATATCCTATGTTGATAGACTACCTTTACGACTTGACTGCTAAATTGAGTCTTATTCACCAACAGGTTTTCGATGCTTTACCAAAGCCTCCGGAGAGTCCAGGGCATCAGCTGAAACCAGGCGAGTTTGTTGTTATCAGAAATTTCGCGAGGACGAAGAACCTTCAGCCGAGATTTGTCGGCCCCTTCCAAATCCTACTTGCAACGAGAACAGCGGTTCGTGTGGCTGGACGCAAGCACTGGGTGCATGCATCCCATGTAAAGCGTGTGCCTTTGCCACTTCCTTACGACGACTGGGTGAAGAAGGGAATTGGTTCCTCCGAATATGAAAGCACGCCAGAATTCATCCCTTTCAGCGATGCCGAATTGATCACTGACACTCCAAGCTCTGACTCTCCTCCAGAAAAGACTCTTTTGAACACTGAACATTTGTCCCCTGCATCAGAAAGAACTCTGTCATCTGCGAACTTGAACACTGCAACAGCCACCAGTGAAACGTTATTTGCTGATCAGACAGTACCTGCAAAGCAGAGATATAACTTACGAAACCTTAAAATGGACAAATAAAGCAGGCAACTGCCTATTGCGATATTTTGAAATTTTTGAACTTTTGCCTTCAGCCAGGAAGTTTGCTATTGTTTTGTTGTTTTTTAAAATTGCCTTGCCGTCTGGGTAGCCGTAGGGTCGTGGCTGTGTGCCTAGTTGAATCTGCAGGGGTCTGACACAAGGTCGATCTTTCTGTTGGTTCTGGGAACTCCCAGGGCTGATAGAGGCATTTTCATCTACGTACATATCATCAGTGGTCGCGAGCGGATTGTAGAAGATGGAGCTTCCTGCGCTGCAACGAGAAAATGTGATTTATGTTCGCAGAAACAGACTTTATAGAATTCTTCATAGCAAATGCTTTTTGATGCAATGTGCCATTACATTCTTGATTATTTTGATAACGTTGGTGGGTGGAATCGTCTTCAGTATAAATTTGATTTTTGTGCCAGTTACTACAGTACCTCCCCTTGATCCTGCTACTTCTACTGTTTCTTCTATACATTCTTTTCATTCGTTTCCCGAACATGAGCAAGCCCGACACTCAGAGTTCATTAACAACACTTTTGTACAGCTCTTGCACCAACACCAACTGGTAGTTAACACTACAGACTGCTGGGTGTGTGGCTTGATACCCCACACTATGGATAAAGGTATTCCTTATCTGGTTTTGCCTTTCAGCTACAATGGATCATTTCAGGCCCTTCAAACCATCTTTGCTTATGCCCTTGAGACCTATCCTCCACGTCCACCACGTTCCACTAAATATAACTCTGCCAACAAAGCTTTAGTCCAGGGAATTATTGACATGATCAAGGACGTCAATAATACTCCATCATACCCTAGAGACGAATTGCGAGTGTATTTAAGTTGGAATACTTCAGAGTATCGCCTTAGTTTAGGAGAAAGCAAGCGTAAAAGCTCAACTCCAATCTGGGTTCTACCTCACCGAGGTCAGGTCTGTTTGCAAGGGAATGGGAGAAATCTGAGAGCTCAGCTAGGGAGGAGTGAGTGCGTAGAGACTTATGCGTTTCCGGTTTACTCTTCCCCTGCCTTTCTTACTGCTAGGGGTACCTACTTCATCTGTCGAGATAGAGCTTATACATGGTTGCCTGCCGACTTTTCAGGATCATGCTATATTGCTCGATTATTGCCTCCGACATACACTGCTTCATCTGATTACCACAGAACCAGAGTAGCGAGAGGTGTCTTCAGCAAGGAAGATACTGCTGGTCAGGAAGCTGGAGACTTCTTCAAAGGCTTCCTTCCGTTCTGGGGGCCTATGGCCAATAGTAGAAACATACGTCAGCTAACACGGGTAGTTGAATCTACTATTACCGAAACTGCTGGTGCCCTTAGCAATTTGACAGCTGAGCTTCAGGCGGATAGACTCATGACGTTGCAGAACCGTATGGTTCTAGACGTTATACTTGCAGATCGAGGTGGGGTATGCAGAATGATCCAATCGAGCTGCTGTGTCTTTATCCCTAATAATGCTCCAACAGTCTATGAGGCAATCTCTAAGCTACACAAGATTTCCGACTCTATTCATGTAGACAAGGGAAACTGGTCCTTCATGGAGTGGTTTTGGACTCTGATCTCAGCGTGGGGATGGAAGGTTCTAATGGTCATTGGTGTCGTCTTAATATTCCTATTCTCATGCTGCCTGATTATCCAGTGTGGTCCTGCTCTGTGTAGTCTTTGTGCTGCAACCTGTTTTAGAAAACCACCTGCGTTTGGAGAAAAGGCACGAGAAAGGATGATGATACAACAGCATGTCACTGACCTGATGAACATAGAATTAGACTCTGACATAGACTGAGTAATTGCCTATGTAAGGGCAAAAGGAGGGTCTGAGGTTCCGTGACGATTTGAACCCGTGTTTTCAATATTGTCGGAAATACATAATATTGGTATCAGCGAACCGCAAATGATCCATTTAGCATATCCTGGTGTTTTCGCTACGCTACGAGCAAGAGCACTCCTTTTATAAACACATTTCTGATCTACCCACGGCATCCATCTTAGATCATGGCCGCCATTTTGTGTTTCTTGCCCTCACATACGCAATAACCTCTGATCACTTCATTTCGATTAAGGACACGTAGCCTTAGCCGGAGATTCACCTCTTTCATGACACGTACACCTTAAACCAGATCACGCTGTAGCTGCATGACTCGACAAAGGCTGCCTCCTCTGCCCGAGGCCAGTCCTGCTAAACTGGTCTTCGTGTCCATTGTCCTGATCACGATTAGGCGGCCGAAGCCGGTAGCCTTGCCCATTTACAACCCACAAACATCCCTTATCCTGCTTTCCTATCTTCTACACCTGGCTCTGCTCCTTTCCTTCTGGGTCTTTATTAGGGGGAGGTAACGAAATTTACGATGAGGCGGTCCGGGTCTTGAATGAAAAGTTGACATGAGATTATGATGGAAAAGTGGGAACCCCTCGTTCGTAATGTTTTGACATCAGATATTGTCGACGATTCCTGTGTACACCAAATATTTATTGTTCATGACACAAAGGTTTGGGAATGTACTAACATATGAAGAATTCGCCTAAAGGCCAAAATTTAGTATATAAGGAGCAACCCTCTTTGTACAATTTGAACAGGCTCCTAGTTACTGCCCATGCGTAGTTTCTGTGACTTCTGTGTCCCTGCAGTAATAAACCTTTGGTCTTTGACGCCACCATCGAGAAGCCCGTGTTTCTGTTCATTTGTGCACCAAGGCAGGTGGAACTCCGGGGTCTTTGGGTGTTGTTCCCTGACACCTCTGGACGGAACCAAAAAGTCCAGAACTCCAACAACGGTCATGTTATCAACATGAAATAACACCGACCTGTTCTGAAATTCTTGGCCCCACACTAGTAATGCTACAATGAGCGGAAAAAGCTCTAGAAAAGCGATGCTTCTTCCCTGGTTTTTCCAATGTTCTGGCCAACCCTCTTCGCACCACCTTCCGTCCCAGAAGATACCAAAGCCACTGGCCCCCGCAGCGTCGGAATAGATTTGCACTTGCCACACAAAATTGTCATGCACAAATTGTAAAGGAATGCCATTAAAGTTGTCCAGAAAACATAACCACACTTGTAAATCTTCCTTGATGTTTTTTGTCACACGAACTCTGTGGTGTGGGAGATATGCACCTGATAAAGCCATGCCTAGACGTCTACAAAACGTCCGTCCCGCCCTCACCACTTGACAGGCGAAGTTTAAATAACCCAACAAGCGCTGCACCTGTCTCACCTCAATCTTAGTCGTGTTTAAAACTATGAAGATAAAAGCCTTAATCTTGTGAATCTTATTTTGAGGAAGGCGTGCTGTCATATGCGTGGTGTCTAGTTCAATGCCCAAAAAAGTTATCACTGTGACAGGGCCTTCAATCTTGTCTGGTGCTAAAGGGACCCCAAGATCCTCAGCAAGCGTCTGGAAATGCATCAGCGCTTCTTTACAGTGTCCCGTATTTGTCTTTCCTATGAAAAGGAAATCATCCAAGTAGTGACAACATACACCCATTGCAAACGTCTTGTGGTATCGGGTTCCCAAGGCCTACATGCTCCGTAGATAACCCACTTACACTGAAAGAACTGTTGGCACGGAAACTGAAAAGTACAAAGAACAAGTTTATTAAGACCCCATGGGGTGGTGGTACATTCCTACAGCACCCTTCGGCAATGCAAGAAGTATCACACCGAACGTTGGTGGGAGTCCCTCTTTTATACAATTTACAAGCAATAAAAAGATAGGCGGCACAAGGTTTACAGAGTTTATGTACATATATGGTCATTTTTGGAACACAGCCAACTCATGGGAGGGGTTACAACCCCACTGGTCAGTTTGGCGGCACATTCGTGAGGGGTGACTGGTCAGTTGGAACTGCGCATGTACAGGCTTGACCGTTGCTAAAAATAGCCTGTTGCTGGGCAAAGTTGAGTGGTCAGTGGTACGAACAACGGACTAAAGGGCATGCTGACCACGAGGCTGCTCATTCTCTAAAATGGCCGCCGCAATACACAAAATGGCGTTTTCGAGTATAGTCAAGTTAAGGGGGAAAACGTGTAGCACAGCTAAGCGCTAACTCGGCCATTGTCAAATTACGACAGACGACCCTTTTAGCATTTAGCTGAAGCTACCTCATAGTGGACGTAATCGGAATGTTCATCTTCAATATCAATTAGCATTATTTGAGCTACTTCTTTATGAAGCATCATTTTGTTTTGAGCAAGAGCTCGTCTTGATGGTATGCAAGCCGATAAACACATGGAACATAAAGCTGGGCCACATTGTATACATAAACATACAAGGAACAGTATCCCAACAATGATACATAAAATCGTTAGCAGTTTCCAACCCCAAGTGGTAAGCATTTACCAGAACCACCCTGAAAGAGTCCAAGTTCCATTGTCCGGGTGTATTTCAGCAGCTATTTTGTGCAATTTCGAAATGGCATCATAAACAGATGGCGAATTATCAGGTACGTATACACAGCAGCTGCTTCCGATGATTCTACACGCCCCCCCACAATCAGCTAGAACCACATCTAGAACCATTCTGTTCTGAAGCGTAACAATCCTAGAAATCTGAAGTTCTTCGGTAATGTTTCCTAATGCAATAGCAGTATCATTGGCTACAGCCTCAACAACACGGGTCAATCGTCGTATTTTCCGACTATTCAAAGCAGCCCCCACAAAGGAGAACAGTCCCAAATTAAAGTCCACATATTGCTGCAGTGCGGTATCAGTCTGGTCGATATCGTCCAGAACAACAGTACGTTTAACACGGTTTAACACGAAGTCGTGGTAAAGTACATAGTCATTATGATACATTGGTGGGGCAATGAATACAGGGGGCAATACAAAGGATACGTAGCAAGTGCCTAACCATCCCAACGGAAGCTGATGATAGCCCTTAGTTCCACAAATAAAATAAGTATTACGAGATGCCACAAACGATATGCCATTCGGGCTGTCAAACGTAAGTGTAGTGTTGCATTCACTTTTTCCAACCGGGATTGTACCTTTATTACGTATGCACAAATCAGCTTTAGTTGCAATAACATTAATAACATGCGAACTGGATACATTAATGTTCCTTTGGTTGCTGTAAATACGGGGTGCAGATGCATTGTCGGTGCGGTATTCCTCCCATTCAAATCAAGTACCCTCAGCTCGTGGGTACCCATCCCGGTCATGGTAGCAAATCTTATTCAAACGGAAAAGCACCCCCCCTTTCGTTGGCCATCGCAAAGTGAATAGAAGAGTGTACCAGGCATTGCAGGACCCATTATGTGAAAACGGGAGTGGAATGAGTGGAGTGCCCCCTTTCTTCTGATGACCAGGCAACATCCCACACACCCAACAATTGGAAGTATTTGTCATATTATGAGTATGATGCAGGATCTGAATAAAGCTATTGTTCAAATAGGTCTGCCGGTGCCGTTCTTCATGGTAGGGCAAGGTGAAGTGAAAATGTTCAGATGGAGCCGGGGTAGTCGGCAACAAATGTTCACGTGCAGGCACCACGAGTTCAACTACCCAAGCTATCACTGCTATTACCACAATTGTCAAGACAAACAGGATGGCACCAAGTATTCTTTTGTCTCGTGATGCAGAAGACGCCATAGTTCAAAGAGTTCTCAATGTCTCAAATAGTTCAAAAAGTTCACAAAGTCTCAAATGTACATATATATATATACCTAAAAAAGAAAAATACGGTGCTGAGCTCCGAGGTAGCCGCTGTTTTCTTCTCCGGGGTCAAGACGGGTGTCGCTACTCTTGGCAGAACTGATCCCCCCCCTTGAGATTCCTGGCTTCCGTTTCACAAACCCCAGAGCGGTAACCAACCAGTCTCGAAAACCAAAAAAAATCTTCTTATCGTGGCCGCAGATTGTAACGCTGTCGTCCAGAAACAGTGTGGTCCGGGAAGGCTCTCTCGACTTCGGCCGATGTCACAGCTGGGCTCTTCTCTTTATCCAGAATCTCCTTGTAGTCGGTCAGCACGGCAGGATTCACCAGATCAGGAGACACACGACGGCAGTGAGTTGAATGCACCCACCGCTTTCTGTTGGTCACTCGTACAGCTGTTCGAGTAGCCAGGAGGACCTGCTCGGGGCCACGCCACCTCGGTTCCAAACTGTTCGCCCTCTCAAACGACCTCACCATGACAAAGTCACCAGGACGAAGATTGTGAGCCTCTCCAGTAGAGTTGTCAGGGAGCGCTTCTCGAACCTGTTGATGAATAGAAAGCAAATCATTTGTTAATCGTGCCAAATAATCGTTCATCATTATACAAGGCACATCATGTATCAATCGCGGCTTAGGCACTCCCCAAATATTCATAGGCCTTCCAAACACCACTTTATACGGTGTGAGGCCTGTTCGAGAGTGGGGCACTGATCTGAGAGAGAGCAATGCTAACGGTAAAGCATCCGGCCACTTCAATGACGTAGATGCTACAATCTTAGCCAGTTTTAGTTTCAACGTGGCATTGTACCGCTCGACAAGACCTACTGACTGAGGGTGGAACACAGCATGAAACTTCTGCTGGATCCCTAACCCCTTCAGCACATACTCCACAATTTTCCCAACAAAATGAGGCCCATTATCGCTCCACAAAAATTTGCAAACTCCAAATCAAGGGAAGTACTCCTTGAGCAACACCTTAGCCGTTGTCAAAGCTGTATTATCTTTTGTGGGGAAGGCCTCAACCCATTTGCTAAAGGCACACACCACCACTAGGACATACCTAAGGTTATTGCAGCGCTCAAGCTGGATATAATCCATTTGGAGTACCTCAAAAGGTGCAGATGGTGGAATGAACCCTCCTTTCGGAGTATGGGTCCCTTTCGCAGGATTGTGTTGTAAACATATCAGGCAGGTCTGCACTACTCTCTTGGCAGTATTGGCAATCTCGGGATGCTCCCAAACTCGTGGTAACAGTCGAGTGATCGCAAGAGCTCCCACATGTGCTAATCCGTGTGTCATCTGAACCATCGTTTGCAAGTAAGCTGCAGGCAATTTCCATTTCTCCATGTCTTTGCTTCTCCAACAGCCCTCATCATCTAGCACCCCATCTGCTGCCCATGCCGCAAGTTCTGCTTCAGTCGCTGATTTTTGGATATCTAGTATCTCCGCTCTAGCGTCGTACCATCGCTCAGCTTGCGATTTTGTTACATACATGGGGGAGTCAGTTCGGGACATAGCTGTTTGTCTCGCTATGCTGTCGGCAAAAGCATTTCCTTGACCCACTTTATCAGTGATCTTTTTATGGGCACTACATTTAATTATCGCTACTTTCTTTGGGCAAAGCAACGCATTTAGGAGATCACGCACCAGTTCTCCGTGCATAATGTGTACTCCATGAGAAGTCAAAAACCCACGCTCTCTCCAGAGTAGCCCGAAGTCATGCGCTACTCCGAAGGCGTACCGGCTGTCTGTGTATATGTTCACACATAGGCCGGCACTCAATTCGCAGGCTCTTGTCAAAGCTATCAGCTCTGCTGCTTGAGCCGATTTCTGTGGTATTCTAGCTGTTTCTACCACTGTCTTAAGTGTCGTGATCGCGTATGCTGCGGAAGTCGTGCCATCTGGCAGCCTCAAACATGATCCATCAACCCACAGTTCCCCATCCACATCTGGAAGTGGCATATCCTGTAAGTCGACACGACCCTTTGTCTGTTCCTCGGTCAGGAAAACACAGTCATGATGTTTTTCTTCCTGACCCTCCTCAACCGGATAGGGCAATAAAGTGGCAGGGTTCAGGGTAGCGCATCTTTTCAGTGTGATATGTGGCGCCAGAAGTGTGAGCTCATATCCTGTCAAGCGTGCACTCGTGAGATACTGGGTTTTCGTCTGATTCAACAGGGCATCAACTGCATGGGGAACTAACACCAACAATTTGTGCGATAAAACTATTCCCTCACTCTGTCGTATAGCTACCGCTGTTGCTGCAACTGCTCGAAAGCACCCAGGTAATCCTCGTGCTACAGGGTCAAGAATAGCTGAAAAATATGCGCATGGCCTCTGCTTATCCCGGTGTGCTTGCACTAACACTGATAACGCGCACCCATCTTTCTCGTGCACGTACAATGTGAAAATCTTTGAATAGACTGGTGTACCTAACACGGGTGCAGAGCAAAGGGCCTGCCTCAAGTGTTAGTAAGCATTTTGACATTCATCTGTCCATTCAAGGGGCATTGGTGTAGTTTTGGACAGCAACGCTAACAAAGGTTTGATAATGTGCGAAAACCCCATGATCCACTGTCTACAAAAGGACGTTAATCCTATGAAGGCACGTACATCTCTCTGTGTGCGGGGGACTGGTGAATCTAGAATCGCCTGAATTCGATCCGACGTTAATGCACGCCCCTCCTTAGACAAAAGATGACCGAGGTAGGTCACCTTGGGTCTACAATATTGAAGCTTTTTCTTCGAAACTTTGTGATTATTCTGAGCCAGAAAAGAGAGCAAAGCAAGCGTACTCTCATCACATTGTGCATAAGTGTCTGCGGCTAACAAAAGGTCATCGACATATTGGATAAGAGCAACTCCAGATTGCAATTGAAAAGAATCAAGCTGTCTTTTTAAAACCTGGCTGTAAATACTCGGACTCTCAGTATACCCTTGAGGAACACGACAAAATATATACGATTTATTATTTAACGTAAAACCAAATAAGTATCTGCTATCGGGATGGATGGGAATGGAAAAGAATGCATTTTTCAGGTCGATGACACTAAAGGTCGTCGCCGTTGGGGGGACCAATGTAAGCAATGTCGTGATATTAGACACCACCGGGTATTGGGGGATGACAATTTTGTTAATTTCTCTCAAATCAATAATAAATCGATAGACCTTGTCGTCAGTATCTTTCTTAAGGATTGGAAGAATAGGGCTATTGCAAACATTATAGGGGACTTCCTCCACTACCCCTGCAATGATCAAATCTTGGACAATGTGTGTCAGAGCAATTTCACCTTCCTTGGAGATCTTATACTGTGGTACACGTGGCAAAAGCACTCCCTCCTTTACAGTAATGCGAAAAGGTGGAATAAGCATCTGTCCCACATCCGTATCTGAGGTTGCCCATAACGTATGAGCGAGAGAAGCTAATGCTTCACATTCTTGTATAGTACAAAACCTGTCAGAATCGGGATAATTATCATTCAAAATGACTCGCACTCCCTCCGGAGCGCACCGTATCGTTGCTCGAAAATATTTGAGCAAATCAATGCCCAAAATATTATCCGGGGTATAAGGTGACAGTAAAAATTGACCAAAACTGAAAAATGTATCAAGACAAAGTGCAAGAGGCTTCGATAATGGGCTAGGAGTGGGTGTGCCATCAAACCCTATACATGTTATCATGTCGCCAGACAGGGGAGCCCTCGGAACCAAGTTTTTAGACAAAGCGCTACGAGTAGCTCCTGTGTCGACTAGAAACTGATCAGTAGAACCCAAAATGCCCGCTGATACATATGGACCACTCTGATCTACTGGCACTTCAACTGATTCCGTACCCCATCCTACGCAATCCTATGCATGAACATAATCCTGATGCTCCACATTCTCACCTTCTGATATCTGATACTGGTTCCGTCTATCAAATGTATTACGCTCATCCTGGCCACGGCCCCTCTCCTCAAACCTGCTACGATCACCTCCGCTACCTCTCGCCCCCGAGGAACTTCCCCTCGACCGTCCACCTCCTCGACCACGCTGACTACGCTGCTCACGGAGTACCGGACAATCATCAGCCCAATGCCCAAACTCCTTACAGTAAGCACATTGATCCTCCGCTATATCCGTACGCCCGTACGACGCATTACCCCCTCCTCGTCTGCCCCTATCATTCCCTCTAGATTGCGTTCCATGAACCTGTGCCAACATCACCTTCGTTTTCAACTCCTTCGCTTTCTTATCTATACTTTCTTTAGCCTCCAATTCCTGCCGCTCATAATACTGAGCCATAGTTAACAAAGACGCAGGGGTCGCCGTGGCCCAGGAACTTTCACTCGATTTTAATCGTTTTGCAATCTCCGGTAGGAGATTAGCCACATACTTATCTACAAACAAATGCCTACCCGTATCATCTATTAATGATTGACCACTGTAATCATGAAAAGCCTCTTCGAAGCGTGTAAAGAAATCTGAAACCGTTTCATCTGACTTTTGTTTGCACGAAGCTAACATGGTCCAATCGATCTTTTTAGAAGGAACAAGTGTTTTTAATTTAATCAAAATAGCCGCCGGGAGGTTTAGAATCAACTCACATGGCTTACATGCAGGCTCCCTATCTAAATCTGCTTCATTTATTTCTTTCCACGTTCCCCCAAGTATTGTTTCATCATTATTTTTACGAATTAATCTCCACATGTCAGGCGGAAGAATTAACCCAAAAAACAAATCTATATCAACCAGAGTCATAACACAGGACGAAATAGCCCCTTCCACCCCTTCATAAAATGCTGCCGGGTTTTTACGAAGATCAGGCAAAGAATTTTTCAACGCCATAACATCTGCTCTATTCCAAGGCCTGTACACCCAATTATATATAAAATACCCCTTCGCATCCTTCGATGTTTTATCATCGTCTGTACCATCCCCTTTAGGTGGAACATACAAAGGCGCAGCCTCACGCATAGGCATAACATGCACTTTAGAACTCTTATCTGAACCCCAGAGAGAACACTCCTTAGACTGCCCAGTGGACTCCGGCCCGGACTCCTTATTCTTTTTCCGCTCGTCCCGCAATCTGGAAGTCTCATCCCGCAGCTGGATCAGTTGCTTGAAAAATGTATCAACATCTGCAAGAACAAATATACCTTTATCCATATTCTCATGATGGACCGATACAGCCTTAGGTTCTAACGTATCCGAATATTTACGAAATGCGGTAACAACTTCATCAGCCAGAGTAGACAAAAAACACATCAATTCTTGTTCCGTCCAGTTACCCCTCTCGGCAATAACTTCAGCCACAGTTACAAAATTCGTATTCAATTTACGGGCCCAACTACGCAAATCCGCAGCTCTTTCCGCAGATAACCTGACACTCGACTTGCTCCCTTTTCCCGACTTATCCTGTCCGTCATCGTCCGAGCCCACAGTCGGAGCCGTAGGTGGAACGTACGGAGGCGGCGATCGATCTAGTAACGAAAAATCATCAATTTCATTAGTAAGGACAGGATAAAGCGGTCGACGAATAGGGAATTGACCAGTCGTTTGCAATTTACGTTCCCGTTCCTCCCTCTCTCTCTTTTCCTGAGCTTCCTTTTCCTCAAGCTGTAAAGCCTTATCTCGAGCAGCCTTGCGCTGCTCTTTGTCCGCCAAGGCAACCTCACGTTTCATTCGTTCACGCACCTCTTTCTCCCACATTCGCACACAATCAAACATGTTCTGTCTAGACCTACGTTGAAACAAACACTGCTCCACAAACTGAACCTTTCGCAAATCGAACGACCCATGTAGTGGCCATTGCAATTCTGGATCGGTTTTGGTGTATTTATGCCATAATTTACTGTACATTATAGGGGGAAGGCCGAATTTAATGTACATTTCACGGTTTGGAGTTCCTTCTGGGGGAGCCGGCTGTGATTCCGCTAACCTAATTGTGGTACCATTCCCAAGACAGCACATCCCTCGGAGTGTGCTTAAAACAGGCATGTTCAAAAAGTATCACGAAAGCGTGATACCGTAAAAAATGGCACTTACAGTACTTCACACAAATGTGCCGCTCAAAGTAGAAAACAAGATTAGAGAAACATCTCTACATGCCTGCCTATGTGAAGTGTACTACACATATGATTCAAAGGTCACAAAGTCACAAGGTCACAAATGTTAGCTAACTCAAATCATAGACACAAATCATAGAACTTCGGCAAGCGTCCGAAGACTACCTTACCGATCGCAAATCATAGAACTTCAGTAAGCGTCCGCAGACTACCTTACCGATCACAAATCTTACCCAAATCTCAAAGGTCCAGATTCCAACTGCCAAGGTCTTTAATCGAATCAGCCAAACGGCACTTATCCAGCAACGCAGACGATCAAGAACTCAGTCGGAGACCGGCGCCACCTGGAAGGTCAGATCGGAAGAAAAGGAAGAAACACCGTGGGTGCCAAGACTCGGGTCACTCGGTGGCAGCGTACGCGTCCATGGCGAGTGTCCAATCCTTCGTCACGACCTCTCCTTCGGGCATCCGAGTCGCCGATGAGTCCCTTCGTGGTCGCCAATTTGTGGTATCGGGTTCCCAAGGCCTACATGCTCCGTAGATAACCCACTTACACTGAAAGAACTGTTGGCACGGAAACTGAAAAGTACAAAGAACAAGTTTATTAAGACCCCATGGGGTGATGGTACATTCCTACAGCACCCTTCGGCAATGCAAGAAGTATCACACTGAACGTTGGTGTGAGTCCCTCTTTTATACAATTTACAAGCAATAAAAAGATAGGCGGCACAAGGTTTACAGAGTTTATGTACATATATGGTCATTTTTGGAACACAGCCAACTCATGGGAGGGGTTACAACCCCACTGGTCAGTTTGGCGGCACATTCCTGAGGGGTGACTGGTCAGTTGGAACTGCGCATGTACAGGCTTGACCGTTGCTAAAAATAGCCTGTTGCTGGGCAAAGTCGAGTGGTCAGTGGTACAAACAATGGACTAAAGGGCATGCTGACCACGAGGCTGCTCATTCTCTAAAATGGCCGCCGCAATACACAAAATGGCGTTTTCGAGTATAGTCAAGTTAAGGGGGAAAACGTGTAGCACAGCTAAGCGCTAACTCGGCCATTGTCAAATTACGACAGTCTGAGAGAAAATCCATTGTATGAATGTGCTGAACATTTCAAAAAGCGCACAAGAGGCCGCACAGCCCATTGGCAATACCCTGTCAAAAAAATAGTGTCCTCGGAAAAACATCCCCAATAAATCAAAGTCAGTAGGGTGAATTGGCATTAACCAAAAAGCAGACTGAATATCGCATTTCGCCATTTCAGCTCCTTTTCCCATCCCTGTCACTAGTTCCATTGCCTCATCCACTGTTGTGTAAGATACTGAAGTGTCCAATTCAGATATAAAATCATTTATAGATCCCCCTTCTGGCCAGGATAGATGCTGAATCATACGATATTCACCAGCATTTTTCTTGGGAATGACCCCAATAGGGGACACGATCAAGTTCGGCAAAGGGCAATACCTGAAAGGGCCCGCTGTTCTACCTGCTCCAACTTCCATTTTCAGTTTTTTACGTACCACCTCCGGCATCTCTTTCGCCGAACGCAGATTGTCAGCCCACCTCTGTTGTCTAGGCCCTTGATACCCCAATTTGAAACCTTCCCGAAACCCCCAAAACAAACGGAATGCTGCTTCAGTATCGTGATATCTATTCAACCAAGGCACCAAGCTAGTCAATTCAATGGGAGTAGGCGCCTTTTGGGAAAGGAGGGAAAGGGGCGCCTCTACCTCTCGCTGCCCAGCCACCTTGCTCTGGAAATCGCTGTTGATCACCAACTCTGTGCCCACTGAAACCCCCCGCTGGGGCATTACATTGCGTGAGTGGATGACGCCCCCCGCAATGGGAACAGTCGTGTTTAAAAGGACACAATGGTCTGTTACACATTCCTCTGTTATAATTCCAACAGGCTCCTGTACCTGATGAAACACCTCTTCCCCATGTACCCGCTCCAGATTGAGCAGGATGCCATAGAAAGGGCCGATAGGGGACTGGCAAGCCGCTTGCGGTGTGTGTCGTAGCCGATGGATGTGATGTGGACATCCATTGAAGCCAAAGCTCCGAGTCTACGTCACCCCAAGGCTTCTCTACGCAAATACTAATACGGGCTCGAAACTCCTCATCATAATTAAGCCAGGAGTATCCCCCAAAGTGTAGCTGAGCCTTCCTTACTATGTCCATGTATTTGTAAAGAGCGACGGACCTTTCGGGGTACCGTTCACAATAGATGCTCGCATAGATCAAAAATGCTGAGGTCCAGTTCTCAATCGTACGAGGCACCCTGGGACGTCGCGCTAACTCCCATTCCTCCTCTTTGGAACCATCTTTGGCCTGTATGTCTCGATGCAGCAATTTGAATATGTCCACAAACTCGTGATTCCATATCCGCTGCTTAGTTTTTTCTGACAAATGGGACCCCAGCGGCATCGCCAAACACATATAAGGCATCCGCTGCCTAACATTGAGAACCTGTTCTGATGCTGCCTCTCGAGCCTTCCCTCCTGTTATAACAGGCAACTCTTGAGGTAAAACTCCTGCATTTAATACATTCTTCAGAAGCAAAATACCAGAAACTGCCAGATCACCTGGCCCAACCTTCCTCCCGCCTTCCCTTCCCCCAACAACCTGCACCATAGGTAACTCTCGTACATTCCCCCTGTCATCTCTACCCTCCTCCCACACCGTCCACCACTGATGCTTACCGCATGGTAGCTGTCCTGCCCTCTGTTGCAATTCAGTCTGAGACATCCGCTCTTGATAGTCTCTCGGGCCACATTCGCCACAGAAGAGTCCGCACTTGACTTCTGAAACAACAAAGAAGAACCCTGACTTCTTTACCCACCATACCCAATACACTCTGTTTTGAATGTATACTCTTTCTGCTCTTCTTTGCGCTTCCCACCTGACCCCCTGCTGGCTGACAAAACTCACTCCTCACCTGACACCCTCCACTAGAACCTGGGCAAGCTCCATCCCCCACTCCCCCGTCAAAATTCGACCAAAACAGATCAGAGCCACGCTCCTGAGACCTGTCTGCTCGCAAAAAATCCGCTCTAGATTCGCTGGCATATACTTTACCAAGCTCCGCAGTGTACCGCTACACGGTAGGGGCAGCCGCCTGAACAGATGGGGCATTCCGAACACCAACCATCTGCGCCTCAGCCATGTCGCGTGGTATTCTTGAGGTATGAACAAACTCCATGGGAGCCTGAACTCTAGCTGGAATGTCAGTGCACATGGGGCGCTCAACCCAATGCGACTGACTGTCTCTGCTTCCAAGTTGTATATTCCTCTTGTGTTGTGCCTCATACGGTGAAGGGCGGGCACGCGGAAACATATATTGAGTGTCCCACCGCCTGCTTTCCTGTTCTGCACGCAATGTTCCCTGTCCTTGCTCCTGTTCAAAATCGTCATCCGTGTCTGAACCCACAGAACACTCCTCCTCCACCTCAGAATCACTCACCTCCTGTGTCCCTTGTACCATTGCGTCATGTTTAAACACTGGAGGACCCACTACTAAAGCCATGGGAAACTTCGCAGAATTCTGAGGTGGCTGAATCTGAACCCTTTGACTATGGGGGGCATGCGATGGTTGTGTATTGTAAACCACCTCGTCATCCTCGCTGTCACTTGAATACGCCACCAACGACCCCGACCCCCCTCTCATGACGAACCTCTGAGTTACGCTATTCTGTCCATTATCAAACCCCGAAGCCTCACTGACAGGAATACTATTCAAGGGGTGAGGAGATAATTGCAAACACTGCGCCCCCAAACCATCCTGCGTAAGGGCTACCTTCTTTACCGTCTTTTCTTTCCCTTTCCTCTTCAGGGAAACCTGCGCACCACTCGTGGCCGCTCTCGAAGGGGTTCCCTCCACCAGCATATTCACCTCAGGTCCGCTTTGCCTGTTATCTAAAGCACTCACTTGCTTCTGGCGTGTGAGGGACGACGCTCTTCGTGCTGGCACAGTCTTACTCCCCTCACCATGACGCAAAGCATCCTCAGCCCCAGCACTCAACGAACGAACGCGCCCTTTTTGTTTCCTGACAGAAGCCGGTTGACAGGCTTCAATTGCATACCTCACTCCTTTTGCCGCTTGTCTCTGTGGTGGGCGTTTTGGAGGCATCATTTCGTCACGCGCTGCCTGTGACAGCATGTCTTCCCTGCCCTCCTGCTGTATCACTCTCAGGGCTGCTATAAGCTGTTCACTCATTTCCATTTCAGGAAATACACGTACTTCTGACCAAATGTCGTCTTCTATTATAGCACCAAAAACGATTAAATTGCCTCTCTCCCCGATTCCGCTAAGAAGAACTAAACGCCCTCTCTAAAACTCCCTGCGCCTAATCTCCTCAGCAACTACGCTATGCTAACTGCCCTGACGCTCTCTCTAGCGCGCTCCTGGACCCTACCATTATGGGCGAAATCCGCAGGGGGAGACGTCTCGCGCCGCTCACCCCTGCGGGGCCAGACCGCAACGAGAAAGTTAACTGGTAGAGAGAAAGCTTGTGCCCCGTATATCGCCAAACCCAGTTCAAAATAGAATTATATTTTTAAAAGGTAGCAGCATAATACATTTTACAATTTTTAAATTTAGTTGGCAGAAATCGATTTTACAGGCATATGTTTGTGTGCCTGCTCCGTCCAATGCTTTAATACTCTATGCTGCGTGCTAATGGCTGCGGTTTTAGCGACCTTGTAAATGCAACAGAATTTTAGCCCCCATTGTCTAAGTCAGACTGCCATTGTTTATAACATTCACGTAAATGATTTCTGCCTTTGAAAATGTTTTACCGCAATGATATAGAGAAGTTTTTGAAATATCTGTCATCTGTTGAAGTTGCACAACATTCATGAAGAGGATTTGGGCATATTTCAAAGTTTAGGAATAAAAGAAATGCAGACATGTAGGAGGGCATGGCAACATACAGCACAGAGTGTTCCTGACTAATGAAAAAGGCTCATTAAAATCATGTTTATGAATCCAGCAGGGGTGCTACAGAATGCTCTTGTAATTTCAGGCTGCTGAATATCGCATTTCATGTTTTTTACAGTCCCCCTGGTGCCGATAAGGTACTTCGAAAAAAATCGAATTGAGGGGAAGTAACTAGCCAATTGCTAAATTTCTCGGACATAAAACGTAGCCAGCTTAAACGGTTTGAGGAAATTTGTTCTGTTCTCTCCAAAATCGCACACGTGTATAATTTGTTTTTCGAACTAAATAAAGCAAAAGTCATAAGCACATTTCTTTTTGGCTTTTTATAGACCTTTTTCTTTTCCTCAGGAAACCCCTCTCTTGCAGAAAGAATACTCCTTGGGTGTACAAGAAATCTGTCAAAAGTCCTCCTCATAAGCGATTGTTTTTTTTTGTTCAAAATTGAATTTAAATTATAATTAGGAATCATTTCAAGAAATCATATTGTGTAACAAGTGGTGAAGGAACAGGTTTAAGCTGTCCTTGGAACTCATCTTAAACTATAATGTTTGTGGTATTATAACCTAAGTTTGTGCTATTTAAATTCACAAACCGTCTTTCACACATATAGGGCCCGATTACGATGTAAGTCGGAAAGCCTCCGACCACAGGTTGGAGGCTTTCCAACTTACAACGTTGGTTTCAAATATGCCAGTGTTAGAAGTGGGGGTCCTTATTGCTTACCACTGCCACCAAATGCTGGAGGCAGGAGTCCCCGACCCCTCGCTTTCACATTAGGCTAAGTAAGGACACAGTCTGAGATAGCCCTGCTCACCCCCTTAGTAGCTTGGCATGAGCAGCCAGGTTTTTCTCCAAAGCACGAGTGTACAATATGTGCAACCACACTCATAGCAACCCAATGATGTCACCACAAATAGACTCCAAACGACTTTTTATAAAATTAGTTATAATCTTTATATAAGAAGTTACACGATATGACCACACAATACAAAATCAACATATAAGAATGGGTAGTATTCTTTTCGGTGGGTTGTTAGCTTCCAATACCAACCACAACTTCTAACCAACAGTTAAGCTCACTCCTAACAGTTTCCAAAAAGTTAGGCTAGTCGTATTGCTAGAATCACACACGTTGCGAATGGAAACAAATACTGCAATGCGTAACAATATTCTCTTATACTATGCAACAGAGAAACAATGCCATGCATAGCACCACAGTCATGTACTTTGCAATAAAAGGAATAATGCAATGCGTATCACTACCAGCAATGCGTCACGGTACAATCCTGTAAAGTGCAATAAAGAAATAAAGCACTGTGCCACGTTATAATCAGATACTGTGCAAGGAAGAAATAATGCAATGCGCCACGTTACAATCAGGTACTCTGCAATGGAAAAAATAACGCACCAAGCATGTCGTTTCTCAGGTACAAATGAGGTCAGGCGTCATACGACAGTTCGATAGTTTGTTAGCAGCAATAATGCAAAGTGTAATACCACAATTTAGGTACTCCATTAACATTGCCCCCAATATGGATCAATGATGACAAAAAACTACTGCTTCCCAGTCCCGCCCCAGTACTGCCCCTCCTTTTGTCAGCATGGGCCGGGATCCGAGCGGAAGCAACAGGCTTGTGCAGCTGACAGAAGCCAGTGGCCGAGAGTGTGTCCCTCCGGGCCCCCACCCCAGGTGGTGATCCATGTTACCTGACGGAGCGCGACTCCACTCTCCCCTCCGATGTTAGTGACTTGGGCCTTGATCCAGAACTCCATCACCGGGTGAGGCGAGCTCGGGCCGGCTGCTTAGCTCTTCTGGGGCTGCCAGTCCCGGCCGCTGCTGTCTTACTCCGAGGGCACAATAACTTGGCCCTCCTTCTGGTGGTCTCTGTGAACACTGAGACCCCCCCTCAGCACTATGGAGACTTCACTTCAAATTCGGTGCACACCCTACCCAGGCACTCCTCACCAGCGCTTCAGGTTGCACCTCGACACACATACTTCGCATCTGAGTCTCTCCTCTTCTCCTGGTGCACACGATGTCCAGGTGCTCCTCACCAATGCCCTGGCTGCACCACGACACGCGCTCTGCGCATCCAAGTCTCACCTCTTCTCCCGGTGCACTCGATGACCAGGTTTCTCCTCACCAAAGCCCTGGCTGCACCACGACCCGCACCCTACGCGTCTGAGACTCACTTCTTCTTTTGGTGCACATGATGTTCAGGCACTGTTCACCAAAGCCCTGGCTGCACAATGACACTCACACTGCATGTCCGAGTCTCACTTCTCCTGGTGCACACGATGACCAGGCGCTCCTCACCAATGCCCTGGCTGCACCACAACATGCACACTGCATGTCTGAGACTCACTACTTCTTTTGGTGCACACAACGACCAGGCGCTCCTCACCAACGCCTTGGCCTGCACCAGGACAGGCACCCAGCATGTCCGAGTTTCACTTCGTCTTCCCGTGCAGACAGCGACCAGCTGCTTCTCACCAACGTCTTGGCCTGCACCACGACACACACCCAGCTTGTCCGAAACTCAGCTTACTCCTTCATGCCCATGATCACAAGGCACAACTTCTGACGGTCTCAAGCTGCAAAAGCACATGCACACCACGTTGCTTGGGACTTCTCCGGAAACTTTTATGATCCTGTATTTCCAAACAGGGAGCCATCTCACCTCCGGCCCTTGGGGTTACAAGACACAGCACAAAGCCAAAGCATGTGCACACCACGTTGCTTGGGACTTCTCCGGAAACTTTTATGATCCTGTGTTTCCAAACAGGGAGCCAGCTCACCTCTGGCCCTTGGGGTTACAAGACACAGCACAAATTACAGACTTCTTCAAGCAGGGGGACTCAGCGCCTCCAAGCACAGTCCCAACAGCCTCTCCTTTGGTTAGAACAGAAAACTGCAGACCAGCCCCAGATTACGAAGCAAGGATTGGTCTTTGCACAGCAGTCTCTTCAGTTGCTCCTTCTTTAGCAGAAGTTACTCTTGACCACAGAATGGTTCCAAGACTTTTCAGTTTCAATCCATTTCTGATTCATTCCAGTGTTCAGAGGTTTCTGCTCTCATAGTTTTCCCCCTCATGTCTTTGAAGTTTGTTTGTGCTCAGGGGTTCCTGACCTCTCCCTAAATCAGCTCTGGGTGTCTCCCACCCGGTGACCCCTCTCTCCTTTTGATATTGGGGGTCTGGATCCTTATTCACTCAGCAGGAGATGGGTCCATTGGTTTATAGCACCAGCCCAGGCCGTTTCACCTCCCGGGCTTCTCCTCCCCCTACTCTCCAGATGCAGGGCAGCCTGGTGCAATCTCCACCCCTCCCTGGGTCAAAACCACTCCCAGCTCTTTTCACCTTTTAGGTACAGACAGACAATACACATTTGAGCAGAAACACACAGAAATGCCTAGAGCAAAAAACTCAGCCACTTTCTAAAAGAGTGGTTTCTGAACACCCAGTGACAAAACCACCTTCACAGAAAGATGTGTTTTGACACTGTAAGTTCATACATACTAAACTTCACCTCTTCATTATAAACTTACAGGAAACTAGGCTAACAATCACAAGACCCAGTCTCCCCCATTCTGTTCATTGGGCAGGATTGCCTTTCAGCAGTGAAAAATGAAACGGAGTGTTTTTCACTGTCAGGACACATCTAAGTATATACCTACACTGCACCCTGCCCAGGGATTATCCGAGATCTACCACAGGGGTGCCCAATGTGTATATAAAAGGGAAAGTCAGGCCTGACAAGTGGTTGCACTTGTCAGGAGAACATGCTAACTTAGCAAACTGGGCACAGGCCCTACAGTGCAGGCTTGAATTCCCTTCTCTGTGTGCCTTTGCATTATTAGCCCTGGCCCACACAGTGCACATCACTAGGGACTTTACTAGTAAGGCAAACATACCAATCATGGCCAACCAATTACCATTACATTTTACATAGGGAACACTTGTACTTTGATACTGATCAGCAGTAGCAAAGTACCCAAAGCATCTAAATTGCAAGGGAGGCAGAGGCAAAAAGTCAGGGGTAATCACGCCAAGATATGCTAGGTCTAACAGGATTTGAAACTAGCCAGTCGGACCAACTGGCTTCCGATGGGTTCAAGG
The DNA here is from genome assembly GCF_964263255.1 of Lissotriton vulgaris. Taxonomy (NCBI): domain Eukaryota; kingdom Metazoa; phylum Chordata; class Amphibia; order Caudata; family Salamandridae; genus Lissotriton; species Lissotriton vulgaris. The sequence goes on along the minus strand of NC_141689.1, from coordinate 1,885,935,942 downwards.
AGCCCGTCGGCCAGTCGGAGGCCGCTCATAATCCCCTATGTACACCGTTTAGGCCTTGGGAATTACTGTGTCAGTTTCCACCAGGCTTTTCATGCTGGGCTTTCCGACATGAAAAGCCTGTCGGAAAGTTACTTTTGGGGCCCATAGCAGGGCCCCCTTTCCACAGCGGCCTTTGGTTGGAGGCCTGGGGGACACCTATGTTGCACCCCTGTTAAGCCCTGCACAGCGTGGCAGGTATGACGGTGCCGGCCACGTGGTGCAGAGATTAACAAACACACCTATTTCTCTATGGGAGCTTGTGCTACGGTCGGTTTACGGCCACAGCACAGGCTTTCATAGAGAAATGGGAGTGTGCGACCGCACCATGTGCAGTAGCATCCTAATAATGCAGTCAGTCAGTCGGTTCCAATTCTGCAATGGTGTTGGCCGCACAACATCGTAATGAGGGCCTTATTGGCAAAAGAGTGTAAGATTACAAAGTTAAAACATTTGACCCGATAGTCTCATGTCATTACTTTGTAACTTCTACTACAAATGTTTTGAAGTTTCTCAGAAAGAGAATCTTTCCCATTAAACGTAACATGCCTGCAGACATATACAATGGATAAATTCACACGCAGGATAAAGTACCACTCACCACACAATATAATGATATTGAATGTCACCGAGGAGTTGTGTGATCATATCGTGAGACACGAGACTGCAGGACCACTTCATGTATACGGTCACACAACTCTGAGGTGAGTTACAATATCTTTCCTATGTATGGTTCAGTGTGTTTAATTCCTTATTTGTTGTCTATGTGTTAATTTTCTAGTGGCATGTGTAGCGTCCAGCCTAGGTGCACACCAATGACTACGCCACACATGGAGCCTAGTATAACGCGTCTTTCTTCGTCTGTGTCTAACCGCAAAGTTCTACGGAGTCCATCAGGAACCACGAGGATTCCGTCATTGCTCACTCTCATGACACTTCATCTCCCCTTCTGTTAAACAAAAAAAATGCAATATTTTACAAACATAAATACAATTATAACTCTTCAATGAGTCTTCGTGGTGCTCTTATGACACGTCATGATCGTGCTGTGGGAAACGGTGACAGGCAGTAGAAACTTCCGTGATCTGTGTTGGAGATGTAACAGCAACAGCAGTCAGGGAGTTTTTGATTGTCCTTTCAGACCTAGTCTCAACATTGACATCAGTGTCTGACAAGCAATGAGCCACATGATGAAAATGTGAGTAATCTCACATAATAGACTTCCCAGGAAGGTGGGCAGTCACCATGTGTCCTTTGCTGGTCACAACATCAAAGTGCTCAGCATTGAAGGGAGCATTAGAATTTCATTTTCTAGACTGATGGACAAGCACTAGATCTCTTCTAGTGAAAACAACATCCTTTGTGTGACAGCATTTCCCTGCATAGGCCTTTATTTTCCTTTTACAATCCAAGTTTTTTACACAGATCTCTTTCTCAGAAAGGCTGCAGGCTCTAGCCTGTGGTTGAAGGAAGGGTCGAACTGTAAGCTTGAAGAGTAGAATTCAAGACAGTTTTAAGGTTAGGTTTTTCCAAGAAGACACGCTGAACAGCTTTTTTAAGAGTACTCATGAAACATTCAACAAGGCCATCGGCCTGTGGACAAAGAGGTGTGCTCTTCTGATGCTTCACATTAAAATGACTGAGAAAGTCTCTGAATTCTCGTCTGCTGAAAGGGAGGCCATTATCAGAGTTTAAGATCGCAGTAACACTCTATGTCACGAATATTCCTTCTAATTTCTCGATGAATCTTTCTTGAGTGAAAGATGAAAGATCTTTTATCATTGGAAAATGGGAGCATTCCTCAACAATCGCCATCAGGTGATGTCCATTGTCAAGAGGACCGAAGAAGTCAACAGCAATTCTTTCCCATACATGCTTTCGTAACTCTGTCATGCTTAAAGTGCGTTGAGTGGTTTTCGATGAAAGGCAGTTGCATAGATGACAAGCCTTCAATTCTCTTTCAACTCTCTCATCGAAATGAGGAAACCAGACTCGGTCCTGGAGACCTTGTAATGATCGGAGACCTTGTAACCTGGCAATGATTCAATGATGTCCTTCATGGGCCACTTCAATTATCTATTGTCACAGACTCTCCGGAATAACAATTCTCAAACCTCTCAAGATTATGCCTTACTGACTAATGGACGGCTCAACTTTGACATTTTTAACTTTTGGTACTCACAATCTCTGGTAAGAGGTCAAGTGTGCTGGTTCCAAGACCGATGCATAATGTCTTTTAGTTTTAACATGTCACTATCTTGGCTCGTTGCAGTGATAATTTCTTCCAGTGAAATGGAAACTGTTGTGCTTGATTTCTCATTGACATTTATGTAGGCTCCATCTGTTTTTGAAGGGGTACCATGGCACTGTAGAGTCACTAGTTAGAAGTAGTCTGCAGGGGTTTGATCTTTCCTTGAGTGGTGCAAGATAGTATAGTTGTATTTTTGTAATCGTAGACCCCAACATTCAATGCGAGGAGGCATCTTTGTCTTTGGATCACCAAAGATGGTCAACAGTGCTTGATGATCTGCCACAAGTGTGAAAGGTTTTACATACAAAAATATGTGGAAATGTTCACACGCCCACACCACTGCTAAATGTTCTTTCTCAGGTTATGAATAATCATGTTCATTTTGGGATAAACTTCTGCTTGCATATGCCACATTATGTCTTCCAGCATTTGAGTGCCTGCTGTGCAAGGGTTGCACCTAACCTGACGGGGCTAGCTTCAACAACAACTTTGGTGTGAAGCTTTGGATCAAGTATGCCATTTAAGTAGTGTTCTTAAAAGCTTGTTCGATTTTCTTGAAACTGCTCACATTCATGTGACCAATGAAACAAACATTCTTATTCGTTAAGTCTCTTAACGGACCACTTACTGTGGCAAAGTCTTGTATGTATCTCGAACAGTAGCTGGCCATGCCAAGGAATTAACATAACATGGAAACATCTTGTGGGGATTGGCAGTTGACAATGCCTGCACTTAAGCTGGATCAGGTGGCATACCTCCATCAGAAATGATATGGCAGAAGAATTTTTGTTTTGTATTATGGAACTCAAATTTCTCAGCATTCAGAATTAAACCTGCATCATTGAGGAAACTAAACACTTACACGAGAGCTTTATTGTGCTCCTGTGCAGCTCCGATAAACAATATGACATCACTATTAATGAAAGCATTCATTACTGACTATGATACATCGAATGACATCTTGAAAAAGCTCTACAGCTGATGACACACTGAAACTTTGGGGGATATTCTTAAGAACGTGCGATAATCATCACCAAAATAGGTTAACGCAATGTTTCATATCGGCGTCTATCGTGGGAAAATAACTCAGTGTTAGCGTCTTATTCACAACACGGGATGGGCATAAAAATCTAAAGCCGAACATGAAAAAAGTTTCAATGGACCCAACCGCAATAAAAAAATCTGCAATAATCTGTGCCAGGCCTGCAATTCACACGTCAGGTGGGAAAAAAAGTAGGAAAAAAACCCAAACAAAACCAAAACAACTGCGAAGCACAATGGAGGTACCAGAGCAAATCCAGAGGACAACCAGAACCCCACAACCCCCACGAGGTTAAGCCTGGGACCATTGGGGTCAGGAAATGGGAAGGAGAAGAAGAGGAAGATGTGGTTCAGTCCGCAGGAAAACAGGATCCTGATAACAGAGGTGATAGAACACCATCAACTACTGTTCGTCACCTCCACTGTGTCATGCAGTCAGAGTGCTAGGAGGACAATGGAAGAGGTCAAGAGGCACTGAATGATGTGAAGCCCAAAACCAAGCAGAAACTCATCAACAACCAGAAGGCAGCAATGCAGACTAGAGGTGGGAGTCCAGTGCCACAGGAGGAGCTGGATGAGATGGAGGAAATAGTGCCAAAGTCATTGGTGTGGAGATGGTGGTAGGAGTTGGGGGACCGGACACTGCTCAACATGACCTGAAACAGCAGCAACAGGGTGAGTAATGACCAGGGACTGGGGGAACGGGGAGATGGGCACAATGGCACACATGCACAATTAAGTGTAGCACAGTGCACACCCACAATGACTCTGGATAATGTCCCTTATCCCCTTGGCACACTGCCGTACACCTAGAAACAGCAAGTATCTGGCCAGGGGGGGCCCTTCCCACACATCACCAATCTCACAACCAACGCATGTACATGTGCCAAACTCAGCAAAGCGGTGTGTCTGTGAGCAACACTGACAATGCAAATGAAACTGCATGACGATTTGCATTGCTACAGTTAAGATATCATGAAATGTTGCACGCCACGACACTGAGGTGGCTGAGTGTGGACAACATCCATAAAGGAGCAGGTCACACTCTGACACACCCACGTGCACAAACAATCCCTGATGTCAACAACACATCTGCGGACAAACCATTCCCCATACTCCCAAATCCTTCCAAGAGCCCAAAGTACCAAAGTATGCAACATCTCAGCACTGTATAAGCACACAAGTCAAAGTCACACCGCCTGAAAGGGATAAGGAGCAGCAAAATCAGAGCTGGAGGGGCGGCTCTCCGAAAATGCAGCACACACACATAACATGCAGAGCAAATCAACATTAACAACAATGTGGTACAAACTGCAACACGTTCACAACAGAACAGAGGACACAACTGGTGCCGCTTGTGTGTGGAAACTGACCATTCACATTGGCATAGCAGGAAACTGTGAGATGATAATGTACAAATACAAACACACATCCGTGATGTTGTTGAAATGTCCACTGTCCCGCATCAAATAGGCAGCTCCTCCCAAACAATCACAATGTACATTGTCATGCAGTCTGTATGTAACTTTGTACAATGCGTCAACATACATGTGAACACAATATTAAACTGCATCTCCCCTTCACTTTGCATAGGGAAAATCAACACCTCCTGCAGAGCAGACCGAAATTTTTTCACTGACGACGAAGAAGACCTCCACACCTTCAACAACGATGCCCTTCAGGAGCTCATGGACAGCTTTGGCACTCACGTCCAGGAGCAGTGCACCCCAGCTGCATCGAGGAGACCTCACCCCCTGCACAGACGACACAGCAGGAAGCACCCACCACCACAGCTGCCTGCCAGGACCCCCACGAACAACACATGGACTTTCAACGCAGTGTGTCGGGGTACCAGGTGAAGATGGCCGAACAGGTGCGGTGGGGTTCGACCTCATGGCAGCCAAACTAGATGCCATATGTGGATGTCCAAGTCCCATCAGGGACCACTCACAGTCCCTAACGGACCCCCACAGTCCGCTCCATGCTCTTTAACGATCCATGGCTGACATCACTGGAGTCCTGACTCTGAGACAAAAACAGCTGTCTAGTCAGAGTGGCTCCAGCGATGTCAGCCAGGAGTTGGGACACATGCCGAGGATCATAGAGAACATGGAGTGGATTCATGCGGAAAGAACATCTGCCACGGCTGCGCACCAGCGAGAGGGAGCTGGGTTCTTCCATGTCCTGCAGACCCTAATCATAGCATTGCTGCCACAAGGCCTGGCACAGATGAATGCTGCTGCTACCACTCCATCCGCATCTCCGCCCCCTGAAGTGTCAGTGCCACACAGTGCGGCAGACATTCCACCCCAGCCCCTGATGTGTCACTGTCACACAGTGATGCAGACAAAACAACCCACCCACAAGTGAGGCACATGATACATCAGAGGATAAAGATGCAGATGATTCTTTCTCAGTGGTAAGAAGGATGCAGTAGCATTCATCTCCTCCATATGGCCAGTTCCTGCTTGGTTCTGCCTACTACATCATCACCTTCCACTGTCCCCCAATACACTCTGCGACACTCACCTTCGACCTCAACATGGACTGCTATATTCTGTTTGATTACCAATGACACAGCAATCAGACTGCGGACTGAACTCTTCCGCTAAAGGACTCTGACCGACCCTCCACAGGGCAACAATATGAAGTGGGGTTTGCATAGCCCTGTTCTGCTCCAGTTTCAACACTCCACTGAATGTGAATAAAAATTCATATTCACACAGATGTGTCATGTCTATCATCATTCAAGTATGAAAGTATGGATGTATGTCGGATCAGTAATTCCCCCTTACGTCCATGTTGCTCATGTTGTGGGACTTGAGTCACAGGGTGCAACATTGCCGATTGTGGTCCAGGTGGTGCCGACACAACAACAGAGACACACACATTAGTTACTTACTTGTCCAGCACAGACTGAACCATGCCCAGAGGCCCGGGCTCATTGTGCACACCCTTATGCTGGACTGGCATACACCAGCCCAGCCCACTCTGCTTTTGCTTGCAGGGGGGAAGACAAAGCTACATGTCCCAGGTCTTCTCGGTAGTTGATCTGCTGATCACTGGTCTATTGGTCAGCATGCCACAGCCACTCCCTGAGAGCTGGTTTACGACCACACCATACCCATCCAGCACAGGCGTCACAGGACATGTGACCCTGCCAACAAAGGGGCCTAGCACATCACATTCCTCACTGCCGGAGGGGACATGATGGAGTCCGCACCATGAGACTCAATCATAAAGGGTCCATGACATGTGGCGCACTGGGTTGGTGGCACCCTATGCACTGCGGCCGGCATGGGCCTACTGCCACGGGATGATGACTTGTGGTGCACTGAGGTAGAGGCACCTGTAGGGCTGAGCGGGTGTGCAGCCTGCGATAATGCGTAGGCCGGTACGCCATCTTGCCAGTCAAGATTCAATATGAATTATGAGCCCTGCTGGACCGCAGTGTACTGAGATTCCGTGACAATTGTAAGTGGTGTTTTCGACTCGCACAAATATGGTCGAGTCTGGTATCTACGAACCGCAAATGACGAGTTTAGTAAGTGTGCGCAGTTTTGCTGTGCTAACTTAAACCGTTCGTTTGTTACGTGGTTTATTCATCTGTACCCACGGGTTCCATCTTAGATACGGCATCCATTTTGTCTCTTGCCCTCAAGTAGCCAGCGAACGGACGTTGTCCGTTTCGCGACCCTGGGATTCCCAAGACATCCGCGGAAGACACATGTTCTTTGAAAGTGTCTTTATGACGAGGGGGATGATGCTGTAAGGCAGATGGCCCCGCTCGAGGCTCATCTTGCCGTGCTGGTCTATTGTCTCAGCCGTGCATCTCATTAGGCACGTCCCTTTGATGCCTGTAGCTCGTGTTTCCTGATACCTCCCCTTTTACACCCTTTTCGATCTCCCCACTGTTTCCATCTTCCTCTGCACCTGTTCTTGTTCCCTCTTCGATCTGTTTTACTGCCGATTGGAATGTACTAATGGTGGGAAGATGGGTTTTTACAGTTGGGAACCGCCAAATGTTTCCGCACTTATGCCCGGACCTTGGATGTATCAAAGCAACCAAAGTGACCCCTCTCGGGGATAATTATGGGAACCAAGTCGTAAACCTTTGTGTACCATGTAAACCTATGGGAGAATTATGTATAAAAGGAGCGATCCACAGTACCAATTTGAAGCAGTCTCCTCAAACCTACATTCGTTGTACTTCCTGTGACTTCTGTGTTCCCTGCAGTAAATAAACCTTGAATCTTTGACGCCGAAGGAAGTGTCCCGTGTCTCTGTCATTCGTACGCCGGAGCAGGTTACCCACGCAGGTTTCAGGTGTTGTCCCCTGGCACCGCTGGGTCTTAAATAACCCAGTCCTTCAGTTGGCGCCCCACGTGGGGCTGCATCAGTGGTACCGGTCCAAGCCCAACGATCGTGAGGAACTTCGTGTGAAATCTCCGAGGGAAGGTGCACTCCGCTTCATCGATCCTGTTGTCGAAACAAGTGGCCCAAAGACTTTTCCCGCGAAGATTCCCGCCTCCTGACGGCTGCGACGACTGCTGCCCTGACTGTAGACCTGTTTTGGCGCCTGGCGTAGACCTTGGTATAGCGAGACGACTGACGGGCCTTCCTGGTGACGCCATCGATCTTTGAGTTAAGTATTTGTGGGTTGCTCCCAGAGTTCTTGGTTGTGGTTGCTTAGTTGTTGCATGGTTCCATTGCATTTGTGGTTCTTGGTACTTTGTTGTGATATTTGACGACTGCAGCCGCCAAAGACCGAGGGTTGTTGCTCTTTGCAGGGACTTGGTAAATCCCGTAACCCTTGACGTTTGTGAAACTCGGCTAGTGTGCACGATGCCTGGTCGCAGTACTTTGTTTAGTTGTTTCAGACGTTGTGGTACGGATTCCCGACTGGAGGACTCGTGTCCGATACCTCCGGTTGGAACTCCCACTTATGAGCTCTACAGCAAACACGGGCTAGGCCCGATTACTTTTAATGATTACTGGATTCGTTATACCAAAAAAGATGGTGCCCTTAGTTGGCCACCTCATGGTAGTTTTGAGACGACGATCTTAGATAATCTTGAGACTAAATTGTTTGAGAAAAAGTCAAGGCCGGCCATGTTTGATGCCTTTCGGTTGTGGCGTAAAGAAGCCCGACAGAAAGAGATCAGACAGACTAAACGTAATCAGAGAGATGGTGTTGCTACCATTGTAAAGAAAGCAGAGCAGTTTCAGCGTGATAAGGAGGATAAGGAAAAGGAAGTGTTTGATAGGCTACAGCGTATGTCCATAGATAAATGCTATCCTGCTTTGCCAACGGAGTCGGATAAGAAGGAAGAATCAGTTGAGGATCCTTTAATGTCTTATCTTATGAAGTCGCCACCTCCGTATGTACAGGGTACCGCGCTTCCTGTGGTCCCCCCTGTACCTGTGCCTCAACCTGTTCCTCAACCTGCACCCGTTCTTCCGACTGTTCCCGCTCCTTTGCCTATTGCTATTCCTACTGCTCCTCTGCTTCCACATACTCCTGCTCCCGCTACTGCTCCTGCTTTACTTACTCCTGTTGCTTCTTCTGTTTCTGCCTCTTCTCTTGTTAGTCCTTTGTGCTATACTTCTCCGTCTACTCGAAGTCGTACTCCTTCGGTTGCGGCTAGTTTTTTCCATTCTCTTGGTCCTGTTCTTGGGTCCGCTGGTTCGGACGGTCCTCAAAGACGTAGTCAGCTTCCCGGTAACAGGGAACGTGCTGCGCTATATAATATGGCGATGGGTTGGATGACGCACCCTATTAGAAATCCTCCACGTGCTGTACTTGATACGTTCTGCCAATTCAATGTACCGACACAAAGATACGTGTTCGAAGAAATGTGCAAGGTACTGCGTGATCAGATATCAGCCGATGCACCTGATGATGTGTTGACCGTTTTGTCTGATCTACAGCTTCAGTTCTCGAACGGACTGATAGTGGATACTAACGTTCGACGTGCTGTTGAACGGTTGTTATCTTTCCGTCCCACTCCTATACCTCAAGCCTTGTTCGTTGAGGATGTTGAAAGTCAGTTAGATGCGTCCGGTCAGTTTCCGATGCGCCAAGTTCCACCAGTGTGGATGCCCGGTGATAATGCCGCTGTTCCTATTATTCCGCCGCATTTCCAGAGAGTATGGATACATCTCCCATGGAAACGATCGGAAGTGTTGCAGGTGAAGCAATCTTTGCCTGACCCTCGCAAAAATCCTGCAGGGTACTATAAAGAATTGTCGCAGCTTGTAGACGCTACGATAATGAATCTTGCCGATATTGATATGCTGTTTGGCAATGTCGTACCGCAACCGGTATGGACTAAGATTCGTCAGGAGAATCATCCAAATGAATTGGGTGGCGATTGGGCTGCCCTTGTAGCAGCGGATGGGTTGCAAACTGGTGGTGCTAAACCCGAACAGTTGATTGCTGCTCTCCCTCAGAGAATAATTACGCTAATGAAAACTCTTATGCCAGCTATGAGGGTGAACTGGGACAAATTGTCAGCTTGTAAACAGAAAAAGGACGAGAGTGTCTCTGATTTCTTTACGAGATTTGAGGAGGCATTCATCGATCATAGTGGTCAGGATATGGGTACTGAGGGTGGTCAGCGGTTGTTCATGGACAAATTTGTCTCTAACTTATTGCCCGATTTGAGCAATAAATTAAAAAACTCTGAGAGTGCGTGGGCCGTTTCTACATCTGCTCAAATATTGGCTACGGCACAGTATTATGAGAACAGAGAAAAAGAGGAGAATGATCGCGCTGATAAAAAGACGAAAGAACTTAAAACTAAGGTGTTGCTGCAGCAAGCGTATCCTCCGCGTTCCAATCAGAATGCTTCGCAGCAAAATAGACCGCAGTCGCAATCGAGTAGGTCGCAACCTCGAAATGACTCCTCTTCCCAAAGATCTTCGTTAGGGTACAATCAGTGTGCCTATTGTAGACAGGAGGGTCATCTAAAATTCAACTGTCCCGTTCTAAACGATCGTAACAGTGGTAACTCATCTAGAGGAGGTCGTGATGGTTCTCAGCAGACACCACGTGGTAGGGGTCGTAGTGTTCAAAATGATCGTTCAGATAACTCATCCAATTCCAATAACTGTTTTGATCAACGCGGATCATCGCAAGGACGATCTGCGCAGTACAATGTAGACGATTATTAGGTCGATCAGGATGCTGACGACAGTAATTACTAGGACAGCCATAGACAAGGAGAGGGAGTGGTATCAGTTCCGGTTGATCAGAGAGGGCCTTATGTCGCAGTTGCTACATCGGGCGTCGTTGAGCCTTTTCTGTTGGACACTGGTGCAGCGAAAAGTTCCATAATGCATTCGAAACTCCCTGGCGCACCTTTGTCTGGCTTAACTAATGTTTCCGTTGGATTCTCTGGCGCCCCTGTTAGCAATCCAGTTTCACGCCCTTTGTCCCTTACAATTGGGCCTCGTGAGCTCCAAGCTCCGTTGATTTTAACTACTGGTTGTGGTGAAAATCTTTTGGGCCTGGATTTGCTAAAACGTTTGTATGCAACTTTGTATTGTTCTCCTACGGGTGTAAAGCTTACGTTAGGAGAGAGGGTTGTCTCTCCTATGTACTTGTCTCTCGATAAGCTTCCACCGGAATTGAGTTCTCTTCCTGCACCTTTGTGGGCAACAGGTCCCAATGACGAGGGCCTGCTTGACATCTCCCCTTATGTTGTTCAGCTGAAATCTAATGTACGGTTGCCACGTATTCCCCAGTATCGAATCTCTCTTGATGCTGAACGAGCACTGTTAGCGATCAATTATGATCTTATCGAGAAAGACGTTATTGAAGAGACGCGGGGAAACGTGTGCAACAGCCCTGTACTGCCTATTTTAAAACGTACTGATCCTTCAAAACCACCTGTTTATCGTTTTGTTATCGATTTACGGGAGGTAAATAAAATTGTGATTCCTCAGTTCCCTGTTGTGCCTGACATCACGGCGCTACTGACTCTGATTCCAGCTTCTGCATCATGGTTCTCGGTGATCGATCTGAAGAATGCTTTCTTTAGCATTCCGATTGCCGAAGAAAGCAGAGACCTTTTCGGTTTCTCTCTTGGTGGTCGCAGCTTCCGGTTTAAACGCGCTCCTCAGGGCTACTGTGAGAGTCCATCGATTTACAGTCAAGCCTTGAAGGGTCAACTGGATGCGTTTTCGTTGCCGGCTGGTGCGGCCTTAATCCAATATGTCGATGATTTATTGGTGGCTGCGGATACTCGGGACATTTGCAAAATTGCTACGGTGTCGTTGCTGCAACATCTCTGTGACTTACATCACAAGGTGTCACCTTCTAAACTCCAATATTGTTGTCAAGAAGTAACCTATCTAGGTCACTTATTGTCAAAGGAGGGAAGACGGTTGACCCCAGAGAGAATTGCAGCAATTGCACGAATGACTGTGCCAACAACCCAACGAGATGTGCGTGCCTTTCTAGGTATCACGTCATACTGCAGGCAGTGGATTCCAAATTTTTCATTGCTAGCGAAACCATTGGTAGCTCTGACGTGCAAGGATGTTTCAACTCCTTTACCATGGACGGAAGAATGTCAGAAAAGTTTTTCTGAATTACGTGACTCATTGTGTTCGGCTCCTGTGTTAGGTACCCCTGACTACAGCAAGCCGTTTACATTATATGTTCACGAGAGGGAAGGTTGTGCTTTGAGTGTCTTAACGCAACCTTTTGGTGGTAAGCAACGTCCATGTGCATATTTTTCCTCGACCTTGGACCCGGTAGCCAGAGCATTGCCGAGTTGCTTGAGAGCAACAGCGGCAGCTGCGGTGTCCATCCGACAATCAGCAGGACTGGTCATGGATAATATGCTTACGGGGATGGTTCCGCATGCGGTCGATACTCTTTTGAATCGCACGAAAACTCAGCACTTGACGAGTGCGAGGTTGTCTGGGTACGAGTTGACGCTGTTGGCAAATCATATTCAGATAAAACGTTGTAATGTTCTGAATCCGGCGACTTTGTTACCAATTAGCACAGAGTCAGATGAAATAGCAGCCCATGACTGCTATCTGAGGACTGAAGAGGAAACAAAAGGTCGAGTGGACCTTAAAAACACTCCTTTGGAAAATCCAGACGGAACTTTGTATGTGGATGGTTCATGTTTTAAATTGCCGAATGGTGATGTGACTACTGCGTATGCTGTTGTGACTTTGAATACTGTTGTGGAAACTGCGAGATTGAATCAGAACTCTGCTCAGGCTGCAGAGCTGATCGCTCTAACTAGAGCGTGTGTGTTAGCGAAAGGGAAACGTGTGAATGTGTTTACCGACAGCCAATATGCATTTGGCGTCGCTCATAGCTTTGGACGGTTGTGGAGAGAGAGAGGTTTTATGACGTCGCATGATACGAAGATTCAGCATGGACAACTTGTGAATGATTTGTTAGATGCACTTACGTTGCCTAAGCAGGTAGCGATTGTCAAATGCAGTGCACATCGTAAGGTGACGGATGATGTTGGTCGTGGTAATGCATTTGCGGATGAGATTGCTAAGGAGACTGCCCGGAACCCTAGCACTAGAATGTATGTGACGAGTTCGGTTAGGTGGCCTACAGAGACTAGTATGTGTGAGGACACTATCGAGAGTGTGAAAGCGATTCAAGATGAGGCCACCGAGACTGAAAAGACGAAGTGGAAAGAAAGTACGGGAAAGTTGGATGCGAATGGTTGTTGGGTTGATTTGTCGGAACATAAGAGATGGATGTTACCGGATGCATATGTGCTAGCTGTTGTGACAATGGCACATGGGTTAGCACATATTAGTGTGAAAGGTATCTGTAAGCTGCTGTCCCATGTGTGGAAGAATGATGGTATCACGAAATGTGCTGAACGGTTGGTTAAGAATTGTATGGTATGTATGTTGTACAATCCTGGTAAGGGAACCCCAACCCCTTCTGGACATTTTGCTCCCCCTTTGTGTCCTTTTGAGGTGATCCAATTAGACTTTATCCATATGGAGAGATGCAACAACCTGAAATACGTTTTAGTGGTGGTTTGCGCGTTCTCCCGATGGATCGAAGCCTACCCTCTTAAAGACAATACTGCCCTGTCGACTGCGAAAATCCTACTGAAGGAATACTTTCCTCGGTACGGAATGCCTCGAATTGTATGGTCGGATAACGGAAGTGAGTTTGTGGGGAATGTGATGAAGAGTGTGTGTAAGGGCCTTGGAATTAATCAAAAATTCCATAGCGCCAATCATCCCCAGTCAGCTGGTTTGGTTGAAGGGTATAATGGCACCCTTAAACTGAAGCTAGCGAAGATTCAGGCTACGACTGGTCTTTCGTGGCCTGATGCTTTACCCTTAGCTTTATTGTCAACTAGGGCAACCGTACACTCCCGAGTAGGGCTTAGTCCCTATGAAATAGTGTTCGGTCGTCCTGCGAATGTGTGGGGGGTCCCTAGACCGGGTGTGTTCTCCAGTCTTGATTACCCAATGTTGATTGACTATCTTCATGATTTGACTGCTAAACTGAGGTTAATTCACCAACAGGTTTACGAAGCATTGCCGACGCAGACGGAGGGTCCAGGCCACCAGCTCCAGCCCGGAGACTGGGTGGTAACCAGAAATTTTGCCCGTAAGAAGAACTTGGAACCCCGGTTTACTGGACCCTACCAGGTCCTCCTTGCCACGAGAACTGCCGTCCGTTTGGAGGGCCGAAAAAATTGGGTGCATGCCACCCATACGAAGAAAGTTCCTATTCCTTTACCGGCAGACTCGTGGGTGAGGAGGGGCATTGCTTCAGCTGAATCCAAAGGATTGCCGGCGTTTGTACCTTTTAGTGATGCACAACCTGTCGGAGAATCCTCAGTGCAGCAGAAAGACACTGTTGAACATTTGTCATCAAAAGACTCAAGACCAGAACATTCGACTGATCAACAGGACTCTGTTCCCTCATCGGATCCTTTGTTTGATGAACATACACGTCCTGGGAAAACTCGATACTTTTTGCGTTCTAGCACTAAGGACAAATAAAAAGATTCTGTTCTGTCCCTTGACAATTGCATTATCCCGTTTTCCACGATCAGTCCGAACACCCGTATCATTGTAATTATTTTTGTATATATATTGAGTTTCGTTCCATATGTATTTTTGCTTCCACAGCTGAGAGACATTTTACGTATACATTGTGAATAAAGGCCGTAGGGCCGCGCGTGTACTTCCTTCTGGTTAGCAGGTCTTGACGCTAGGTTAAAGACCGTCGGTTCCTGGGAACTCCTAGGGATTGACTATTGCTACACAGAACGAAGTGCGTCAAGAAACGTTGCGGACGGTCATAGGGGATGGCGTTTTCAAAGCTGATGGACTTGGAAGAAGCTCAGGCGCAAAGGTTCAAGCTACAACAACTTACTCGTACCAAATGTTTTATGTTTCAAATGTTTGTATTACTCTTGACTGTTTCTGCACTATTGGCGGGTGGGGTGTATTATATGATGTCGTACTTCTTACCTTCTGCCATACCTACTCCTACTTCTGACCCTAAACTTACCTCCACTGTATCCCCTCATTCTTTCCATATCCTACCTGAACACGAGCAGGCTAGACGTGCAGAATTCCGAAATAATTCCTTTATTCAGCTCCTTCATCAGCACCAGTTAGTGGTTAATACTACTAATTGTTGGGTGTGTGGACTAATGCCACATACCACGGATAAGGGAATTCCATATCTGGTCTTACCGTATAGTTCCCAGGGTTCAGCTCGAGCATTCCAAACAATGTTTCGAAGCGCACTGGATTCTTACCCCAGTCGAGAGCCACGTTCTCCCTACTTTGGCCTTGGCTCGTATCATAAGCCTTTGTCCATAGCGATAGAAGATTTAGATAGAGATATCTATGAGCCGTCGCTCATCCCAGAGGAGGAGGTACAAGCCTATAGGGTCCTGAGTAAGGTCGAGTATAGTGCGCTCACGAGTGAAAAACAGCTTAAAAGCTCGCCTCCGATATGGGTCGTACCTCACATTGGTAATTTTTGTCTAATGGGTCGTGGCCGAAGATCGAAAGCCCAACTTGGAGAGAGTGCTTGCACCGAGAATTACATTCTGCCGATGGTCTCGTCCCCTGTGTTTCTGGCTGCCAAGGGTACGTACTTTGTCTGCCATGATCGTGCGTATGCATGGTTGCCCTCTGACTTTATGGGCTCATGTTTTATCGCAAATCTGTTGCCTCCGACGTTCACTGTAGACGCAGACTATCACAAAACTAGAGTTGTGAGAGGCGTAATTAGCGAAGAGGATACTGCCGGTCAAGAGGCAGGAGACTTTTTCAAGGGTTTCCTCCCATTTTGGGGGCCTATGGTTAATAGTAGGAACCTGAGACAGTTGACTCGAGTGGTATAATCGACAGCTAATATTACCGCCAGTGCCCTCGGTAATATCACCACAGAACTTCAGGCGGATAGACTTATGACGTTACAAAACCGTATGGTTTTAGACGTGATCTTAGCAGATCGAGGTGGGGTATGTAAGGTGATCCATTCGAGCTGCTGTATTTTTATTCCAGATAATGCTCCGACCGTCTATCAAGCCATCTCAAAGTTGCATAAGATCTCTGAATCCATACACGTGGATGTAGGGGATTGGACGCTACTTGGGTGGTTTTGGGGCCTGATGTCGACTTGGGGTTGGAAGATTCTGATGATCATCGGAGTTGTTGTGGCATTCCTGTTCACGTGTTGCCTTTGTGTGCAGTGTGGTCCTGCCTTATGTGGCCTTTGCGCTACAACGTGTATAAGACAGCCATCTGTTACCAAGGGGACTCGGTTGGACAGAGCTATGTTGCAGCAACATCTAGATGGTTTGATGAATATCGAGTATGATTCCGACTAGTGCTTGCCTACATGAGGGCAAAAGGAGCGTCTGAGGTTCCGTGACAATTGTAAGTGGTGTTTTCGACTCGCACGAATATGGTCGAGTCTGGTATCTACGAACCGCAAATGACGAGTTTAGTAAGTGTGCGCAGTTTCGCTGTGCTAACTTAAACCGTTCGTTTGTTACGTGGTTTATTCATCTGTACCCACGGGTTCCATCTTAGATACGGCATCCATTTTGTCTCTTGCCCTCAAGTAGCCAGCGAACGGACGTTGTCCGTTTCGCGACCCTGGGATTCCCAAGACATCCGCGGAAGACACATGTTCTTTGAAAGTGTCTTTATGACGAGGGGGATGATGCTGTAAGGCAGATGGCCCCGCTCGAGGCTCATCTTGCCGTGCTGGTCTATTGTCTCAGCCATGCATCTCATTAGGCACGTCCCTTTGATGCCTGTAGCTCGTGTTTCCTGATACCTCCCCTTTTACACCCTTTTCGATCTCCCCACTGTTTCCATCTTCCTCTGCACCTGTTCTTGTTCCCTCTTCGATCTGTTTTACTGCCGATTGGAATGTACTAATGGTGGGAAGATGGGTTTTTACAGTTGGGAACCGCCAAATGTTTCCGCACTTATGCCCGGACCTTGGATGTATCAAAGCGACCAAAGTGACCCCTCTCGGGGATAATTATGGGAACCAAGTCGTAAACCTTTGTGTACCATGTAAACCTATGGGAGAATTATGTATAAAAGGAGCGATCCACAGTACCAATTTGAAGCAGTCTCCTCGAACCTACATTCGTTGTACTTCCTGTGACTTCTGTGTTCCCTGCAGTAAATAAACCTTGAATCTTTGACGCCGAAGGAAGTGTCCCGTGTCTCTGTCATTCGTACGCCGGAGCAGGTTACCCACGAAGGTTTCAGGTGTTGTCCCCTGGCACCGCTGGGTCTTAAATAACCCAGTCCTTCAGTACGCAGAAGGCAGCATTCAGCCCACACATGACTCTGCAGTGCGGTGCCGCAGGGTGCGCTGCGGGCCTGTGCAGTGGAATCCAGGGATCCGCTGAGGAGGTTGTACTGGCACGTGGTGGGCTCTCTTGAAGACACGCCGTTGGCGGCACGTGAGCATTGAGGCCTGAGTGCACAGGGGCGGCCAGTCATCGCTGGGCAGCGGATGGGTCTGGGGACCAGGGCTGGGGTGCAGCAGGTGCACAGGATGGCGCAAGCCCCACCGGTCATGTCGGCAGCCTCGTGGCTCGGTAGGGGCGCCACCCTGGCAGACAGAACCCTGCATGTGATGATGAGATGTGCGCAGGTTGGTTAGGGACTTAGAGATATCAATATAGGACTAGCTATGTTGTGTTAGAGGAAACTCAGAAGGTATATCTGTGGGCAAACCCTTAGGTTTGGTCATGAAGCCCTCACACACCAACCTAGTTGGTGTCATGCTTCATCATCGGGCCCACCACAGTGACACCGAATGTGTCCCGGGTGTGCTGCGACTCCAGATTACTGAGGAGCTGGTATTCTTACTGAGTGTGCAGTGTTGGTGAGAATGAAGGTGAAAGGTTTTTAAAAGCTATACAGGTGGTCCCAGTTCCCGAGGGTAAGAGGTAAATTTAATACCTGGGCCCCTGTTAGCAAGATAAAAAGGCTGTGGACGATGTGGAGTATATTAGGGGCTCCTACGTCCTTGTGGTCTACATGTTTCAGCCAGGCCTTTTGATTAAAACTGGCTTTCCTCAGGACCAAATGAGTATGTGTGGGTGAAAATAAACTATATTAAGTGAAAGTGTGTGGTAAAAAAGTGTTGCACTCGCTAAGGTGCCGTACGTGTAAGAGGGGGATTCCCTCTGCTTTACTGTACATAAAACACAAAGACAGTACAGACATACAAAAAGAGTCATTGAGAATGGTATTAACCAAAACACAACAAATAGCCGGCTTCTGGTGTGCGTGAGCGACCTAGAGCGGCAAGTAACAACGCCATGAGTGTGCCATGGCTAAGGTGAACTATGGCGGTTAAATATTAAACGCAGTGGCAGTGGTGGGCTACACAGCGAAACAGGCATAGCGTGAGGTACAGGTAAGTATGGTACATAATTCCTCACACTTGCTACTTGCTGTTAAAGCCTCATGGGTCACTTGGCAGGGAGGGAAAGAAGATCCTAAATGTTTGTAGAGGATTACAGTTAGGATAGTACCTGTGGAGAGAAATTGTTGCTTACCCAGAGCGTTGTGCAGAGATCAAGCTTACTCACGGTATTTCCGATCAGCGGTTCCTGCGACCTATCGTCCTGCTCCAGTGTCCCGAATGAGCTTTGCCAGAGTCAGGTATGGGCTTAAATAGCCGGTTTGATTGTTATCACCTGGAGAGGGGAGAGGGCGCGGTCGCGTTTCCTTTTTAGAGCGCGGGCGCTGGGAGCTAGCGGTCTGCGTGTTGCGCATGCGCGATGTGAGGTTTCCAGCGCATGCGTGGTAGAGGTGTGTGCGAGCGCTATCCATTCGCGCATGCGCCATAGTACCAGGACTAGGTTAGCATAGGTAGTGGCATGTGCGCGCGAGTGCGTGCGCAACGGGAGCAAAAAGGGAAAGAAACCCGTGTGGGTCTTTTAAAGTTTAAAAAGCAACAACAGCGATTGCAAGGTATATAGGCAAAGAAGGCAATTACAGAGTAGGGACAGACCACGAGTCTGAGCGCAGACAGGGATACTGACCAATACTTTACATAGGAGTGTTTATCTCGCCAGAGCATTCCACGGGATGGAATCATTGAGCCCCTCTATATGGGTAGAAAGGCGGTAAATCCAGCGTTGCTCTTTGGTGAGCAGAGTCTTCTCATCACAAGCTGAAAGTGCGAATTGTTCGATGACCGTCCAGGTGAAATCATTCGGGGTGTGATTTTGCACGATGAAGTGCTGGGTCAGTTTGCTGATGTTTTTACCACAGCGCATGGTGCTCCTGTGTTCAGTCATCCTGGTTCTAACCTTCCTGGTCGTCATGCCTATGTATCTCAAGCCACAGCGACAGGTGATTAGGTATACTAGGTTAGATGAATTACAGTTCGTGAATTGTCGTTGTGTCCAGGTTTTTCCATCTTCCAACGACAATGTTTTGGAAGGGGTAGTCAGGTGGCAGACGCTACAGTTGTAACATGGTTGGTGGCCTGTTAGTTCTGGTAGGCCCCAAGTGTTTAAAATTGTATGGCCGGTTTGCTGTGTTTTTCTGGGTCTCGTGGTTACCAGCTGATCCTTCAGATTTTGTGCTCTTTTGTATGCAAAGCGGGGGAGGTCCCAGTTCCTCGCGCCTGAATTGATGATCTTCCAATTTTTGCGAATTATGCTGGAGACCTGATTGGAGGCGGTGTTATAGGTGGTGACACACGTCATGATGGGTGTTTCTGGTGGTCTGACCACGGTCTCAAGAAGGGCCTCCCTGTTTTGGTTGCGTGCTCGTTTACAGGATTTTGTGATGATTCTGGATGGGTAGCCACGGTCTCCCAACTTGTGGACCAAGGCTTTTGACTGGTGTTTGAAGTCATGGAGGTTGCTGCAGTTCCGGCGAATGCGCAGGAACTGTCCAAATGGCAGGTTCTCTCTCAAAGGTCTGGGGTGGAAACTGTCAAAACGCAACAACGAGTTCCTGGAAGTCGGTTTGTAATGAGTCGTTGTGGTCAGACCCCCCTGATCAGCTTTTATGTTGAGGTCCAGAAACGCCAGTTCAGTAGAACTGCTAGTGCAGGTGAACTTTAGAAAGGGATCAAGGCTATTGATCCAGGTGAGAAAATCTTTCAATGTCTCCTCATTGCCTTCCCAGACAATGAGGATATCGTCAATATATCGACGCCAAATTGTTATATTTGCTGAGTAGGGGTTCGTGGGGGCTTCGATATTTGTCTGCTCAAAGTGGTGGACATATAGCCCCGCCACGCTCGGCGCAAAGACACTGCCCATCGAGGTACCATTCGTTTGTAAGAAGAATGTATCTTCGTATTGGAAATAGTTCTCTTTTAATGCCAGCGTGGCGCAATCCAAGATGAAGTGACGGGGTGTACGATGTTGCCAGTCAATCTCCATCAAGACATCATGGAGTACCTTCAGTGTGGCATCCTGAGGGAGGCTCGTATATAGGCTCTCCACGTCCAATCCCACCAGGAGGTGTTTGTCTCTATCGAAACTGACATCCTTGATGATGTTCGAGTTGGCAGTATACTCAGAAGTCGAGAAATTGCAACCCCAAAACCATTTCAACAATCTGTCTTTTCAAGATAGGGAGATCATCAAAAAACTCCAAAATGACCCTACCCGCATAATCAAACCAGCAGATAAAGGTGGAGGGATAGTCATCATGAACAAAATCGACTACGACACCGAATGCCGCAGACTATTAAGCGACACTCGTAACTATAGAAAATTACTGAGAGACCCATCCAAAGATCTACAAAAAAAGATCACAGAACTAGTACAGGAGGCTTCTGACGCAGAATACATCTCAAAGCAAGAAGCTGAGTATCTCAACACACGTGATGCAAAAGTACCCTACTTTTACATCATGCCCAAGGTGCATAAAGGGGTCACCCCACCACCGGGCAGACCCATAGTGTCAGGGATAAAGTCCCTCCTAGAACCGTTATCACGGTTCTGCGATCACTACCTCAACCCATTGGTTCAGAAAACTCCATCCTACGTCAAAGACACGAAGCACCTCCTTAACATCATCAAGGATGTCAGTTTCGATAGAGACAAACACCTCCTGGTGGGATTGGACGTGGAGAGCCTATATACGAGCCTCCCTCAGGATGCCACACTGAAGGTACTCCATGATGTCTTGATGGAGATTGACTGGCAACATCGTACACCCCGTCACTTCATCTTGGATTGCGCCACGCTGGCATTAAAAGAGAACTATTTCCAATACGAAGATACATTCTTCTTACAAACGAATGGTACCTCGATGGGCAGTGTCTTTGCGCCGAGCGTGGCGGGGCTATATGTCCACCACTTTGAGCAGACAAATATCGAAGCCCCCACGAACCCCTACTCAGCAAATATAACAATTTGGCGTCGATATATTGACGATATCCTCATTGTCTGGGAAGGCAATGAGGAGACATTGAAAGATTTTCTCACCTGGATCAATAGCCTTGATCCCTTTCTAAAGTTCACCTGCACTAGCAGTTCTACTGAACTGGCGTTTCTGGACCTCAACATAAAAGCTGATCAGGGGGGTCTGACCACAACGACTCATTACAAACCGACTTCCAGGAACTCGTTGTTGCGTTTTGACAGTTTCCACCCCAGACCTTTGAGAGAGAACCTGCCATTTGGACAGTTCCTGCGCATTCGCCGGAACTGCAGCAACCTCCATGACTTCAAACACCAGTCAAAAGCCTTGGTCCACAAGTTGGGAGACCGTGGCTACCCATCCAGAATCATCACAAAATCCTGTAAACGAGCACGCAACCAAAACAGGGAGGCCCTTCTTGAGACCGTGGTCAGACCACCAGAAACACCCATCATGACGTGTGTCACCACCTATAACACCGCCTCCAATCAGGTCTCCAGCATAATTCGCAAAAATTGGAAGATCATCAATTCAGGCGCGAGGAACTGGGACCTCCCCCGCTTTGCATACAAAAGAGCACAAAATCTGAAGGATCAGCTGGTAACCACGAGACCCAGAAAAACACAGCAAACCGGCCATACAATTTTAAACACTTGGGGCCTACCAGAACTAACAGGCCACCAACCATGTTACAACTGTAGCGTCTGCCACCTGACTACCCCTTCCAAAACATTGTCGTTGGAAGATGGAAAAACCTGGACACAACGACAATTCACGAACTGTAATTCATCTAACCTAGTATACCTAATCACCTGTCGCTGTGGCTTGAGATACATAGGCATGACGACCAGGAAGGTTAGAACCAGGATGACTGAACACAGGAGCACCATGCGCTGTGGTAAAAACATCAGCAAACTGACCCAGCACTTCATCGTGCAAAATCACACCCCGAATGATTTCACCTGGACGGTCATCGAACAATTCGCACTTTCAGCTTGTGATGAGAAGACTCTGCTCACCAAAGAGCAACGCTGGATTTACCGCCTTTCTACCCATATAGAGGGGCTCAATGATTCCATCCCGTGGAATGCTCTGGCGAGATAAACACTCCTATGTAAAGTATTGGTCAGTATCCCTGTCTGCGCTCAGACTCGTGGTCTGTCCCTACTCTGTAATTGCCTTCTTTGCCTATATACCTTGCAATCGCTGTTGTTGCTTTTTAAACTTTAAAAGACCCACACGGGTTTCTTTCCCTTTTTGCTCCCGTTGCGCACGCACTCGCGCGCACATGCCACTACCTATGCTAACCTAGTCCTGGTACTATGGCGCATGCGCGAATGGATAGCGCTCGCACACACCTCTACCACGCATGCGCTGGAAACCTCACATCGCGCATGCGCAACACGCAGACCGCTAGCTCCCAGCGCCCGCGCTCTAAAAAGGAAACGCGACCGCGCCCTCTCCCCTCTCCAGGTGATAACAATCAAACCGGCTATTTAAGCCCATACCTGACTCTGGCAAAGCTCATTCGGGACACTGGAGCAGGACGATAGGTCGCAGGAACCGCTGATCGGAAATACCGTGAGTAAGCTTGATCTCTGCACAACGCTCTGGGTAAGCAACAATTTCTCTCCACAGGTACTATCCTAACTGTAATCCTCTACAAACATTTAGGATCTTCTTTCCCTCCCTGCCAAGTGACCCATGAGGCTTTAACAGCAAGTAGCAAGTGTGAGGAATTATGTACCATACTTACCTGTACCTCACGCTATGCCTGTTTCGCTGTGTAGCCCACCACTGCCACTGCGTTTAATATTTAACCGCCATAGTTCACCTTAGCCATGGCACACTCATGGCGTTGTTACTTGCCGCTCTAGGTCGCTCACGCACACCAGAAGCCGGCTATTTGTTGTGTTTTGGTTAATACCATTCTCAATGACTCTTTTTGTATGTCTGTACTGTCTTTGTGTTTTATGTACAGTAAAGCAGAGGGAATCCCCCTCTTACACGTACGGCACCTTAGCGAGTGCAACACTTTTTTACCACACACTTTCACTTAATATAGTTTATTTTCACCCACACATACTCATTTGGTCCTGAGGAAAGCCAGTTTTAATCAAAAGGCCTGGCTGAAACATGTAGACCACAAGGACGTAGGAGCCCCTAATATACTCCACATCGTCCACAGCCTTTTTATCTTGCTAACAGGGGCCCAGGTATTAAATTTACCTCTTACCCTCGGGAACTGGGACCACCTGTATAGCTTTTAAAAACCTTTCACCTTCATTCTCACCAACACTGCACACTCAGTAAGAATACCAGCTCCTCAGTAATCTGGAGTCGCAGCACACCCGGGACACATTCGGTGTCACTGTGGTGGGCCCGATGATGAAGCATGACACCAACTAGGTTGGTGTGTGAGGGCTTCATGACCAAACCTAAGGGTTTGCCCACAGATATACCTTCTGAGTTTCCTCTAACACAACATAGCTAGTCCTATATTGATATCTCTACATATAACCAGGGGACCCGGACTGGCTTACCTAGTCCTCTCTCTCCCTTTTGATTTGCTGGTTAGGGACTTAGCCATCCGGTCTCCAGTGTAAATCTGGCCATTGAAGGTGGTCAGCCACGTGTGTGTAGGCCTATGGACAGGATATAGTGGACACAGAGACACACGCAGTAGTTACTTTGGTGGCCATCCCAGAACTGAACCAAGCCCAGAGCCCGGGGCTATTTATTACCGGCATACGACAGCCAAGGCCACTCCGCTCAAGCTTACAGGGGGGATGACAAAGCTACATGTCCAAGGTCTTCCCCACTGACTGAGGTGACCTGTTTGTGTCCACTGGCCACAGCACTACAAATACCAGCAGTACATGTCCACGTGGACATGTCTGGGCGCTTCATACTGAAGTCTGTCCAGCACATCACCGCCCCACTTGGCATTGTGTACACTCTCCTTTGATGGGTCAGTTGCCTCCTTCGCACATACTTGGCACCTCTCCCCACATTCTGCAATTGTGTGGCAGAGGTGCCATGCCATGGATGGTTTGCCTACATGGCTGTCCACGGTTACCACAGTTACTTGTGTTGTCGTGTCTGGTAATTGGGCATGTTGATTGGCATGTTATATGTGATTTTGTAACATGTGCATTCCCAAAGTTGTGAGTTGTATGATTGTAGAGTTGAGGTGTGTGGAGTGTTCAGTTGGCACTTACCGACGAGCAGTGCATTTATATAGGTGCCATCCTCAAAGCACTGGTCGATGATGGACTTGCGCAAGATGTATTAATCATGCACAGTGCCTGGGACGTTTACGTCAACAAGGGTGAACAGGTCCCGGTGGTTCAGTTTTGCCTGTACATTGATGGGTTGCTTGTGGTTTCTGTTGCTGTGCTTGTGTGCAGTGTTGGCAGGGGGCACAAGTATTACATGTGTGCAGGCAATTGCCCCCAACACGTGTGGGAAGGCGGCTATGGCATAGTTCCCTTGCTTGGTCTCCAGCTGTTCCTGCGCACTGCAGGGGTATCTAGCTGATACAAACTGTAATGCTTACAGGTATGATAAATCCTGCATGATAAGACCATAACAGACGTTTGTGTGGTCGTAACCTTCCTTTTATTTCCTATGAAGGTTACGACACATGAACTTCTGTTACAGTCTTTTTTTGCAGGATTAATCATACCTGTGAGCAGTCCAGTTTGTCCAATTTCAATGCACTGTACCAGATTACGTTTGTGACTATACGAACGCTTGACCTCTGTCACTGTTTATCCAACAGGTTTCTGAATGCTGACTTTTGGAATATGGAATTGTATTAGGGAGTTCCCGCAGAATATGCAGTTCATTGAATCCAAACGTTGCCCTGATGAAGTTCCCTGTTGGGAATTGAACACGTTGGCTGAGTTTTTTGTATTGTTGATTTATGTATTTGTAATAAAGAACTGTTTTTACACTACTGCTGACACCTGGACTTCATGACCTGGCACACCCCCATTTCAGTAACTACAATCTTGGATCTGGGGCACAGAGGTGTCCAGCAACGGCTGATGTTGGGGTTGGTTGAGCAGGAACACTACGAAGTTAAACTAGCACATGGTGCGGATACAGGGGCCCCCTGTTGCTTTTGTGGACACGCATCCAAGACATGTGTGGGGAAGTTTGATAGGGCTGGCTGTGAGACTCCTCTGACTCTGGCAGTTGTTGGTTGGGAGGTACCAGAGGCCAACAGGTGTGGTACAGCCAGCAGTTTTGTCTGCGGAAGGATGTTGGTTCTCCGCTGTGTTAGTACCGTCAGCCTGTGGGCAATGTGGGTCAGGATGCAGAGGATGGTTGTCCTTTCGAGCCTGTAGTGGTCAATGGCATCCTTTTTCGTTGAGTCTCTGAGGCTCGTGCATTTTAGGAACTTTGCTGTCTTGTTCTGAGCTGCCTTTTTGGTAGTCTAGGGGGGGTCTGGTGGGGGGCCTGGGGGTGGTGGCGGTGGGTGTTGTGGCCCACTTGGGTGTCCGAGCTGCATGAACAGTGGCTCCATGACATATGTTGGTCTTCAGATGTGGCTCTGGGCTGGACTCCCTTTCATTCTGCAGGTTGTCATCCTGCTTAACACCAGTAAAAGGCAGGTGCTAAATCCCTGCTGCTAACGCGCCTTATCGCCTGTTTTTAGATTGCATCGCAGATCTGGCTGGTCGTTGAGAATATTGCAAAGTAGTGTTTTCGTGTGTTTTTGAACGGGAACGCCTACTCTGCATATTATTAGCATTAGTTGTAGCTCTCATCCATGGCGAGGTTTTTTGTGGCAGCTATCGCTGGAAAACTGGTGATATCGGCAGTTTGCACCAGCTTGGGAATAGGGCGATAAATCTATCGCCACTTTTGCGGCGCTAAAGTGCTGATAAATCGGCGATGTGTCCTTGAGAATATGCCCCTTAGTCTTTTATAACCTAGCAGACCAATATGTGTAGAAAAGTTCCAGCTGATGTTGTCCTTTATTCAAATCAAGGCGAGAGAAGACTTTCACACCATTGAATTATGTTATCATGTTGGCAATGTGTGGACCTGGATGTGGTTCTCTTTCAATTGCCTTGTTCGCCTGATGCATATCCATACAGTTGTGTACAGCTCCTTCACTGTCCTTTTTGAGTACTGCCAGTATGGGAGAAACCCATGGTGTTGGACCAGTGGAATGCTCAATGATATCATGTTTGAGTAAGGATTCAAGTTCTTTATCAACAGCTTCCTGTAAATGAAATGCAATTCGTATTTGTTTTTGGCAATAGGGCTGACGTCCTCATTAATTTGTAATTTCACTTTCATAGTCTTGAGTTTTCCTAACCCGTGAAACAACAAAAGAAAGTGACTTACTATTTTGTGATGAGCATCTATGTTATAGTTCACTGATATCAGTCCCATATCAGCACCTGTGCTGAAGCTGAGTAAACATGCACTTGACACTGTCCCTTGACGTACATGTATGGGTGCTTGTACTTTTGTTTTCTTGTATTTCATCGTTGCGACAAATGAACCTTTACTTTTTATTAGTGTTGATGCAGCCCATGTATACAGTTTGATTGTCGATAGGGCAAGTCATGCAAATGGAGATTGTTCACTGAATTTACCCTCAGGCATAATGTTTATCGAGGTATCACTGTCTGTAATAAAAGGCACTGAGCAACTGTTTACTTTTAATGTAATCTTTGGACAATATTTGAATTACTTTGATGCTTTTTCATGTTGACTTTTATTTGACCTGTGTTTTTCTTCACATGCAGCCAGTCTAAAATGCACAACTATGTTCTACATTTTCACTTGATATTGATGTTGAAGAACTGTTTGACAATGATTTGGATGTTGATTGACTTTGTTTGGTATTGACATGCCCCAACTGGTGTAGTCACTTGGCCTCGAAAATCACTTCAGGAAAATTTGGGTGGCCCTTTTGTCTTCACACCAGACTCACTTCCTTTTTTCTACACCGTGCTAACCATTACAAAATGTTTCTCTTTCCCACAGACTTTGCAGATCTGTCAAATTGTGGGGTATTTTCCTGGAAACAAAAATCCACACCTGAGGCAAAGCTTCTTTTTCCGTGGAGATATCACTCTGCATCCTGCTGCCTTGTACTTTTGCTTCATTTTCATGTTCATGACTGACTCACTCTGGGCAACTCCGGCCTCCATGTCAGCAGCTTGTCGATCAGCATGCTCTTCAGCTTTGGCAGACATGAAAACTCACTCTAGACTAAGAGTTTATCTCAACATTGGTCGCCTGAATGAAACTGACAGGCATTCCACATCCCTGGGGAATTTCTTGCATAATTTGCACTCTGACTTGACAGCCAATGTGCAGGTGAGTTTGAAAGTAGAAATGTCCCATGAAGTCTGCTTGTAGCATGAAGTGCACCATAGCTGCATTTTGGCCCTGCTGCTTTTTATACTTTATATTAATGACCTCTGTCAACACTTGACACTAACCCCTGTAAACACTCCTAGAGTTGCTACTACTCCAGTGCCAGCATTGCTCTATGCGGATCACACAGTTCTGCTGGCCCAGACACCAAACACCCCTCGGATATTGGTGGAACTCTTTGTCCATTTCATAGATAGTCTTGACTGAGGTATCAATTATGGCAAGTCCCAGATCTTGGCCATTGGTCAGCTTGTTATCAAGGGTCAGTCACTGCACGACGTTAATACCTTTAGCTACTTTGAAGTAATTTTTAATACTTCTAGGTCCTAGCAACCCCAGCTGAATAGTCCATGTCATGCACAAGGGGAAATGGAACCATCTGGCCACTGATGAAAGTATATAATGCACAGTGTGTCCCAGGTGCCACGTATGGGGTGGGTGTTTGGAAATGCCACAAGACTGCCTTTCTCCTGCTAGAAGAAAATTGTATATGCCCGAGGCATTTACACTTGCCACCCACAGCCTCCTGTCATATAATGCACCTGGAGCTAAAACAGCGATACATAGTCGACAGGGTTCATTTAGCCCCACTATTATTGTGGATCAGTGTGTGGACTAATGCGCATGCTCAACTCTGTAGAAACATCATTTTGGATTGTTTCAGTTTGGATAAATGGGGCACCATTGCCTTGTTAAAATACATCTCTCGCACATTTCAGGCGGTTGGCTTCTCTTTTTGCCCCCAAAGAGTATCAAAAAAAGATGCTTAATCATTGGTCAAGAGCCACGTTCAGGATTTTTGTGAAACTAGAAGGCTGAAAACTGAGTTAATGAGAAAAACACAGTTTTGTTTTTTTACAGACACTTCTCTAGCGCAAAGCCAGTTTTTAATTTGACACTTTGCCTCACTCTATGGGAGAGGTCTCCCGTTTCCCGTTTTAGAGTTGGTACTGTTTGGTGGCTCATGAGTGCAGGTAACCCAACTGATATGCTATGGGGATATATTTTTGCCTGTTCCTGCGATGGGTTCTCTGAACAATCACTATTACATTGTATGTTTTTCTGCAACTTTTTTAGATACCATCGCAGACTTTTTCTCAAACCTCTTTTAAAATCATAGGAACATTGAAAATGTAGAGAGGCTTTGTTCCATTTGCAACTATTGAATGCACCTAGTATTGTTTTCAGGGTGTGCTCTTTTCTAAAAACTGCAGATAGAACTAGAAAACCATGGAGGGTTCGCTCTGTTGAAACAATATTTATCGGTTTGTCGCTTTTTAAATTCTGTATTTTATGATTTTTATCATGGTTTTTACACGTTTTACCTATTTTATTTGGCATCTTGCACGTAATACAAATGTTGTCTAATGTCAGATTGCTATGTGTCTTTTCTGGCCAAAAACTGGCCGAATAAACGATTCATCGATGATGAATATAGGCATCTGTCAATAACTCTGAGACGTATATATTCCTAATCATTACATTCATTGAGCTTACAGTGTTTGATGAGCGTATCGAGTGTCTCAACAAATTTGTTAATAGTTTCACCAACTTTTTGTAGTTCTTGACTGACAATGTACCATTCGTACACTAAATTTTGCATTGGATTGAACTTGAGATTCAAGGCAGCTTTGATTTTACAGTATGTCATTTTGTCAGCTCGCTGCATTTTCTTTATGACTTCTTTTACACCTTTACCAGCAATATTTGTAAGGTATTTGACAATATTCTTGTTATTTGCTTCTTCTATCTCATCAATGAAATCATCAAATGTCTCTATCCAAGCAGTCCATCTGTTTCCAACATTTTACTTTTTGGTGGTATCAAACGGTGGTGGTGGTTTCAGGAAGGTGGCGGCATTGTAAACATTTATGAGATTGGCTGACACTAAGGGTGGAGTTCTCACTGACACTGTCTCTTGTTCACTAGAATCTGTTTTATCCATGCCATCTTTAATGCCCTGTGCTGTGCTAGTCTTGAGGTAATCTTGGACAGTCTGTTGAACCTTTACCTCCCTCTTGGAGCCTTTCACTTTAATGGAGTCCTTTGAAGTTGTTCTGAGCCGGAACCTGGCAGCTTTGGTAAATGGACGGCGCCGCAAGCACATCCCAGTATACTCCCTCTGGGCTCACTCCCCCCAGTGGTGAGGTATGATGACTCTCTTTGCTCAGTTCCGGTAAGCAAATTATTTTTTTGTATTTGAATTACTTTGCTTTTAGGCATCTCTTTGTATTGTCTGACACCTGGTTGATATTTGCCTCGCAGCACTTCTTATCGCAGTATTACCTTGCATTTTGCTGTTGCTATTTGCTGCTTTTTCAACACCTTGTTGCATCTGCCTTTTACATGATCACTTCGTATGATGTAAAGCTTTAGTTGTGTAGTAGCACAGTTCTTCTCTTTAAGGCCTTCCCAGCAGGTTCATGGCCAACGATATGTAGACTTCTCAGTGAATACAAAACAAGAAGGGAGGTCTCCTCTACAATCCAGTGACGGGACGAGGAGTAAGAGAAAAGACAGAAATCTGGGCAGTCCCTGTTTGAGTCAATCAAGAGGATAGTAATATCCACTGTATATAACCATAGCTCAAGAAATCCTACCATATAGGCCCACTTTGATAAGTTGTATACACAAATATGAAAACAATTTTAGTAAAAATACAAAGCAATTTATTAAAAATATACACAATTTTATACATCAATTACTGTGCCACAATGTACAATATAAAAAAACAGTGTAAGCACCCTCTAATTAATTCAATGGTGCACATATGATAAACACACACAAAATTTAAAAACAAACAGTGGTTAAAAGCAAGTTGTCGACGCGGCGTTTCGGTTTTTAAGTTGACACCTTCATCAGGACAGGTTTCTATGCAATAAAGAAACAATATATTAACACAACATTTTTTACGCAGTCTCACTATGTTGTTACTTTTTTTACAAGCTTCCCATTGCTTTTTTTTAACCAATTCTCTAATGCTTATCTAAACAAACATTCTACTATTTGAGCAAGGGGACGTGTTTCTCAGAGGGGCAATATATTATACTGAGGTAGAAAAATGACTAGAGCACGCTTATTATGAGAAAACATTCTTAAACACATTTTGGTATGGCACAATTGTAAAGCGGTTATTAGGATTTCCTGAGCTATGTACGAAGTCCAAAAGGTTTGAACTCCAACACCAATTGTAATTAAGGTGACAGTGCACCTAGGAAACTAGGATTATAATAATAATCCTAGTTTCCTAGGTGCACTGTCACCTTAATTACAATTGGTGTTGGAGTTCAAACCTTTTGGACTTCGTACATAGCTCAGGAAATCCTAATAACCGCTTTACAATTGTGCCATACCAAAATGTGTTTAAGAATTATAATAATAATCCTAGTTTCCTAGGTGCACTGTCACCTTAATTACAATTGGTGTTGGAGTTCAAACCTTTTGGACTTCGTACATAGCTCAGGAAATCCTAATAACCGCTTTACAATTGTGCCATACCAAAATGTGTTTAAGAATGTTTTCTCATAATAAGCGTGCTCTAGTCATTTTTCTACCTCAGTATAATATATTGCCCCTCTGAGAAACACGTCCCCTTGCTCAAATAGTAGAATGTTTGTTTAGATAAGCATTAGAGAATTGGTTAAAAAAAAGCAATGGGAAGCTTGTAAAAAAAGTAACAACATAGTGAGACTGCGTAAAAAATGTTGTGTTAATATATTGTTTCTTTATTGCATAGAAACCTGTCCTGATGAAGGTGTCAACTTAAAAACCGAAACGCCGCGTCGACAACTTGCTTTTAACCACTGTTTGTTTTTAAATTTTGTGTGTGTTTATCATATGTGCACCATTGAATTAATTAGAGGGTGCTTACACTGTTTTTTTATATTGTACATTGTGGCACAGTAATTGATGTATAAAATTGTGTATATTTTTAATAAATTGCTTTGTATTTTTACTAAAATTGTTTTCATATTTGTGTATACAACTTATCAAAGTGGGCCTATATGGTAGGATTTCTTGAGCTATGGTTATATACAGTGGATATTACTATCCTCTTGATTGACTCAAACAGGGACTGCCCAGATTTCTGACTTCTCAGTGAAGCTTTTGGTATCTTCACATGCGTTACACTGGCTGGAGTTGCGCTTTGACTCTACATACAAAAAGGGGTCATTAGGATGTCGGTCGGAAGTGCCTCTACGGTCTTGTTGGCGTCAGTGTGACTGGCCGATGTTGCATCAGCAGTAGTCACTCTGACTGCACTATTATGATGCCTAATAATACATGGCTTACCGACCAATGCGGGTCTTCCGACTCCGACAGTAAAATCAGACTGCAAAGCTCTTGGAAAGATCCAAAGGAGCCGATTAAAGAGTGGTCCACCCCTGGAACCGCCCGCTCTATTACGATGCATATTTCCAACGCGCAGTCTGTGCCGGTCCAACCACCACGTCACAGCTGGCGGAATGGGAGGCTCATAAGGCCTAGAACACAATTTCCCATGACATTTCATGTTCAGCTATAGAGCCCATCGTGCATGTCATCCAGCTACTTTACATAATCAATGAATTTGAGAACCTGAACAAGTAAGTCACACACCTACATTTAACCTTTAAAGTGACTACAAAGCGAAGGTTGCAGTAAGGCGAAAGTGTCCTGTAGCATGTTGTGCATGGGAAATGAGGTAGTGTCAGCA
This sequence comes from Lissotriton vulgaris, assembly GCF_964263255.1. Taxonomy (NCBI): domain Eukaryota; kingdom Metazoa; phylum Chordata; class Amphibia; order Caudata; family Salamandridae; genus Lissotriton; species Lissotriton vulgaris. The sequence continues at coordinate 1,885,903,600 of NC_141689.1, read as the reverse complement.
TTGGGTATCCAAGGGGTTAACTGGAAATACTGTGACAGACCCATCTTAAAGTTAGGAGTCGAAATGGGCATGGGCACATAGATATATGTACACATAAATGTATTGATGAGTACACAACAGCTCTAAATGCCACATGTCATGGCAACATAACATCAAAACACACAGAAACGTATGTGCCACAGAAACACTTACACTGGCAACAGGGCCTGTTCTAGGAATTCTTGGGCCCCTGGCAGAACCAGAACATGTGAGCCCCCTAAAATTGCCTAGGATGTAATATCAGAGGAAGTTACATTCTCTAGCATTGTTGAAACAGCTTTGTAAGAAGCTAAATATTGAGTGTGGTCACATGTAAGATCGACAGCAATACCTATAAAATCACTAATAAAATAAGTAGAAATATATTGCAGCTCTGTCATGTGGAAATACAATACATCAACCCAATTGGATGGAAAAGTTAGAGCATAGGTCTCTTCACAACTGATATTTTTACTCTGAAGCACCAATTGTTTCCAGATTAATGCATGTTTGAAAAACACAAAACAGAGTAAAGATGTCCAGTCTGGCCTGGCACCCCCCATCTTCCCATTAGTGCAGTCTCAAATTCAGTGTCCAGATGAGTTTTGCAATGTCGGAGCAGCCCTCCAGAGCCTCCACTCTTCATGATCTCCGCCCTACCACAGGGCAGGAAGCCAGGTCAGTATAGGGAGTCTCAAGCAGCCTGGGATGATGTATGTGTCAGTACTGAAAAAGGTGGAAGGAGCCAGCCCATCTCAATACTGGGCCTCAAGCATCTGACTCCCTTCCATACAATCCCTCCCATTCATCCTGGTCTGCTCACCCGCAGAACCTACTCCAAGACATTGGGCCTGCACTATCTTGTGGGTCAGCATGTTTTGCCAGACCTGGCTTAAGTATCCCTGGTAGACCTGTGGTATCCCCAACTGCTGTTTATTGAGTCCAGGCAGCAGGACATGAGATATGATCTCTAGATGTCCAGGCAGGACATGTGCAAAAAACGTTGCAGCTATATTTCTTAAAAAGTTCAAGAGAACTAAGGGCCTGATTACGAGTCTGGCGGTCTTCTGACCGCCAGACTTACGGTGGTGCATCAGTGGTGGTCCTCCGTCTTCCGTATCACGACTTCAAAAGTCATTGCGGCAGTGGACCATCGGCTGCAGCAGGGAAGAGTCATTCCTTGGCAGTGGGACAGGAGCACCACAATGCAATTTGCTGAGTGGGGACTGGCGCAGTCCTGCTCGGCATGTTGCGAGTTTCTTGACCCCCAGCCTTTTCATGGTAGAGACCCGGCACGAAAAAGCTGGTGTTGCAAGAACAAAGGATATACCCCACCATGGTTATACATTCAGTTGGGCACAATACGTGTCCCCCTGTCTGTACCCCCACAGAGTTCCAGCATGGCATGAACGTCCACATCCTTGCTGTGCTGGGATTTTTTTGCTGTTCCAAATGCGGTGCCTGTGCTCCAGGCACTGCCATGGTAATAGCAAAGGAACACCCGCCGTATTACGAGTTACACATTTATTTCCTAGTAATATGGTTGCAGTGCTTGCACTGCTTTGGTGCAGTGGAATCAGCATTGTGCTGTCGCTGCTGCGCCAAGTCGTAATCAGGCCATAAAGTGCACAAAGAGCAGGCTTAAAATCTGAAGGCTTATAAAGGATGGTTCCAGATCAAAACCCTTTGGAAAGTAAGACACACATATCAAAACTAAGCCAATTTCACACATGGAAAATAAAGAGACAGAGAATTGCAATTGTTGGCATAAGGCTCAATATATGTAGCTGCACAGGAGTTGAAAGTCATTTTCACATCACCTTCACCCTCTTACTTTCTTTCTTAACTTCTGCATACTCAAATGTAACTCTGCTATCCATGCTATACTTTCCACCTGACCTCTTGCACAGTCTATTACCTCCTGGTTTGACCCCTCTGACATCCATCTCAACCTACATGCTCATCTCTCAACGTTTCCTTTATCCGCAAACCTCTTACATTCTCTCTCTGGTAATGGTAATATAAAATAAATTTTTACCCACCATGCACTACGCTTTACCTCTCAACATTCCACACAGCCTCTCACCTTCTTTTTCTGGCCCTGCCCCTCTTACATACACTTATTAAGAAAACAGGGGTGACCCTGTGTCCCTCAGAACCTGGGTAATCAATGGTTAAATAAAAATGGTTCTGTCGGGTAACAACACAAATGATTTGCAAATGCTATTCAATGCACTTTACAACAAGAAAGGAACCCAACCTCTGTCGAAAGCAAAATAGAATCAGGTTCTTGCAATAAATGAAAAGAAGACCTGTACTTGACTTGTTGTATTTTTATATATTCATTCAAAAAAATACTCTATACAATTAATGCGATAACTGTCAACACAATTATTCAAGTGCAAAAAAGTGACAATAGTGAATTGTGATCATGTGATAAAAAACAGTATGTACAATAATGATGTTTTCCAATACAATCAATATATACAAATATCAAGCTGATTGTTTGCAGCCGTCATATGAGCAACCTTGCCTTATTTCCAAACCGCAATTCTTACACAGCTCCTGATTTAAAGGACTTTGTGCCAATCCGATCCAGGCAAATGGAACTCACTTGGATCCTAGGACTGTCGTATCTTGTACATATTGTCTTGAAAAAGACCCACCGCGACCTTAGATACTGGCGCCGAAGGGTCGAAACGTCGACATTTCTTCACAGGTCCAACAATTCCAGAATTCTAGCGAATTAAAAGAAATATATAGAATTCTGTAAAATCGCAGTAGCGGATGGCCTTCAGGAAATACATTTGTATATATTTGTATATATTAATTGTATTGGACTCCAACTTGTGGTGGCCCCTTGAATTGAGCACACCCCCTTCACCTAAAGATTCAGTTAAAAATCTCGGGGTAATTTGGGACTCCAATCTCTCTTTTCAAAAACAAATCCAGACGGTATCCGCGGCCTGTTTCTCTAAGATGAGGATGATGAAAAAGTTCATCAATTTCCTCCCCAACCAGACCAGGAAAACCATTGTGCAGGCTTTGATCACCTCCCATCTGGATTACGCCAACGGACTGTACCTTGGCCTCTCCTTGGGCCTCCAACGGCGTCTCCAGACAGTCCGGAATGCTGCTGTTCATCTGGTCTGTGGCCTCCCCCTTTGTGAACGTATCACTCCCCACCGACATAAGCTTCACTGGCTCCCCGTTCACAACAGGGCGGAATTCAAGGCACTTACCCTAGCTCTCCGAGCTGTTAAGGGAAAGGGTTCTGCATACTTATCCTCCTGCCTCCATCCATACAGCAACACCAGACTTCTCCGATCGAGCTCTAAACATCTTCTTTCCATCCCCAGATTCAAAAAAGTTCGTTCTGGGGGGAAAACATTCCAACTCTGTGCCTCTTCCCACTGGAACAAGCTACCTATGTCCATCCGGACCATCCAGGAGGAACTCCCCTTCCGGAGAGCTCTAAAAACCTTTCTCTTCTGTTAGTACCATCTGAGTCAGACACAGCATCAGTTCTCACAGAAGCGCTGGGACACCCCTTTGGGGTATATGTGCGCTATATAAAACTCCCTAAATAAATAAATAAGGTCTCCTTTTAGTCTCTTTACTTCTCTATCCCCCATATGTCTACACCTCCCAATCATGTCCTTAAACAGCAACAGCCCAACTCACACTGCAGGTCATATACTAGATCTTACTTTTACAAATGTCTCAGACCTTCAAGTTAGTTCTCTTACATTAACTTGGTCAGATCACCTCCTTCTCAGTTTCCAAGCGTCTCTCAATGTGATCCAAACCAGTAGGAGCAATAAACCTCAAGGGCTGATCAGGCCCTGGAAAAGTGTCTCTGAGTCCACCTTCTTCTCAAACTTTCTTACTCAACATGTCCAGAATACTCTGACAACAAAAGTGCACTTACTAGCTTTCAGGAGACTCCTCAGCAGACATTGGACATAACAGTGCCTTCAAGACCTATTCACTGCCAGTACACTAGAGCCCCTGCTGCATGGTTATTTGGTGGGCTTAAGCAAGAGAAATCAGTTAGTAGGAAATTAGAAAAAAGATGTTGTATATCAAAAGCTCACTCCGGAAAAAGGATCTACAAGTCAGTCCTAAGTAACTATTTCAAAAAAATTTCAGACACATGTGCTTCGCATCCCATCAATATAAATGGCAGCACCGGAAATTCCACCAATTCACTTTTTTTTATATCTCAAAGGATTTACTCAGCCAACAGCTTGCACTCCCCCTGACCTCTCAGGAACCATAAAACGCCTTAGCTAACCATTCTGAGGATGACATTGAGAATACCTGTGAGAATCTTTACAAATGCAACCCTTCTGACTCTCTATTCATCATGCCCTTGAATCATAACTCCTCTACAGCCCTGGAACATTTGGAATCCTTCATGTCACAATCAGTGCCAGACATGATGGGCAAGATCAAATTGGGTTCTGCCTCTATCCCGCCTGGTACAGTGGTGGAATTTTCCAGCTCTCCTAGACCCACCATCACAGCCCTGTGCAACATCTTACTGGATATTGCCACTATGCCGCAGGCTTACAAAGTAGCACAGGTTATGCCCATACTGAAGAAGCCTAATTCTGACACTTTGAATCCAGACAACTAAAGGCTCATCTCCCTTCTCCCTTATCTAGGCAAGATTATGGAAGGCCTAGTTAACCAATAAGTTACCCACCATCTGGTAACAAAAACCCTACTGAACACTACACAATCTGGGTATAGAGCCTTCCATGACATGTAAATAGTGCTGATGGGAGATTGAGATATCATAAGACCCACTCTGGATGAGGGCTGCCCAGCCATGCTGGTGTTGCTTGATCTTTCAGCTGCCTTGAACACCATCTCACAAACGATTTTGATTCAAAGACTCACTGAGATTGGTGTTGGTGGCAAAGCCCTAGAATCAATGCAAACCTTTCCCAGCATTCGCACCCAGGTTCTCAAATTAGGCTCTATTAAATCTTGGATCATGTCACTAGGCAGAGGAGTCCCCCGGGGCTCATCTTTAAGCCCAGTACTCTTCAACATCTATGTGGCCCCTCTGGCTCAAGTAATCAGGTCCACTGAATTTAATGTCATTTCATATACTGATGACACTCAATTGATCATCTCCATGACCCCAAACCTGGACTTCACTAAACTGAGGATCAGAAAGTGCATGAGGAAATTTCCCTCGTGGATGTCCAACAACTGCTTACAGACAATGGCACCAAATCTGAAAGAGTGCTGTTCAGCAGGGCACATGACTACAGAATGAGCGATTGGTGGCCATCAGAATTAGGCACCACCCCCAACCCAAAAAGGTAATAAAATACCTGGGTATTCTAATTGACGACAGCCTCTCAATGAAAGAGCAAGTGAAATCTACATGTGGCATCTGTTTTGGTACAATATGCATGCTAAGAAAACTATTTCAATGGCTGCCTCTACACACAAGAAATACTCTCATGCAGGCCCTAATGGTGAGCCACTCAGATAATGGCAATGCTCTCCTGGCAGCAGCCAATTACCCTTTCATGTCTAGACTTCAGGTTGTCCTTAACACTGCTGACTGACTTCTCCTGAAACTCCATCCCGCACATCTTCTGTACCCACTCTTATATCACTGCACTGGTTTCCCATTAGAAAGCGAGTGACTTTCAAACTTATGTGCCTAGTACAGAGAGGGCTGTCAGGGAAATGACCAATATATCTTCAAACCAAACTCTAAATTTAACGCCCCACTAGAAATTTGAGATCTAAGGATCAAATCTAGGTCTGTCCATGTTGTATTTGCAGAGTTGCAAATAAACCACCAGGGTTTGCCCTAATTACCCCAACACATCTGGGCAATGACATCTGAAAATAGACATAAAAATGATGTGTGGGAAAAGATCAAACTAGTTTCCTGTAGGAGGAATAGTCATTTATTCCCTCCGTGTGGGAACCTAGTTCCTAGACTTGTTATGTACAGGGCTGTAGAGCCTTACTTATCTGTGCCCTCTTCATTGGAAGGCTTCCACTTGACCTTCACAGAAGATTTAGCATCTTTCAAGAAGCGGCTGAAAAATTGGCCTTTTCTGACCAGAAGCTATGAACTATCAGGCCTCTTGACCTCTTCTAGCTTGGGACTGTGACTCAGTGTCAAGATAACCCCTCACTGGTGATTTGTTGTGCTATATTGAGTCTGAATAACATAACATAAAATCTCTCCCTCCAGCATCCTAAATTTCATTGCTAGTTGTCCCCTACATCCACCTCTCCATGTTGACCCGCCACCGCCTGTTACCTTGAATTGCTGTGCCTCTCTTTCATACACAACTCACTTCCATGCTATATACTTCACCTCATTTCTCAGATTGTCTACTACCTTTCTCACTGATTCTGTCCCATTACATCGACTGCTCACCTTCCTATTACACACTTCACATTTCATCTCTTGCCAGCCTCTAACCGTCTCTAGATGGGTCTACCTCTTAAACATCTCCCTCTTTCCTGCATACCTCACCCAGCCTTTCACCTGCTCTTCCACCCCTCAATATGTCCTCCACTCCCCATTTCAATTTGTCATATAGTCTACGTTTCCTACCAATGCACTTCCTTTTACCAATAATCTTTCTTTTCAGCCTCATATTTTTCACTAGTAATGCCCCCTTTATGTCTCCCTCTCCCCTCCATGCTCTACTTCTTCTTACATCTTTCTCACCTCTACCCTCCTTTTGCTGGGTCAGACCCTCAAACATTGACCTCTCCCCCACATGTGCTGCAATTCATCACAGTTCTACCCCCTCTTACCTTGTTTTGCATTTTGTGCAGGGGCAAGGTAACAGAGGCAGCTGTAGACCCTGTACAAGTGATGGGCCCTCAACAGTTCAGAGGAGTCCCAGTCCACTGGGCTGCCCACATTCAGCACATGGGCAATCCCCTTTCTTAACCACCCCCTCAAGTCCTTCTCTACTTGCTCAGGGCCCGATTCACATAACTAACTTAAGACAAAATCCTAAACTTACTACCATTTTGGTATTCACAGAAGGCACTTACTCATGTTGGTATTCATAGAAGGCACTTACTCATTTTGGTATTCACAGAAGTTAGGAGTCCTAACTTTAGGACTCCTAAATTGTTCTGTGAATACCAAAAGTCTTAAAGGCCTGTAGTTCCTTCCTCAAGCCTTTATTTTCTCTACGTATCTGGTCAAATACACAAATTAACAAGTATACTGCTTTCTTAGGCTCAGCTTGAGCTGTGGTTTGTGTAATTCTGCCTAACTTCTGACTGTACAAAATAAAAAGGTTACAAGAGAATTGCATCTCAAAATTCACCACTCACACCATTCTATTGTCCTTTCCCTCTCCCTTCAAACCTGGTGAGCACTGCCCATTGTCACACAAGGTCACAATGGAGGTCTTCTGCTGTTTGTTGGGAGCCCCATAGTATACCCTACTATCCATTCATGCAGGGGCAGGTGGAGTTCGCAGCTATAGCACCTTCAAGTGTGGTGGCTAAACACTATCATCATGCAGATGCAGCGATTATGCTGAGGGAGGGGTGCCGGCAAAGGCAGTCTGGCAGAAAATGAAGGGCAAATACAACATTTTCATTACAGCTGGCATCTGACAATGTGTTTGGGACAACCATTTGACCCTTTCTGCCCATTGCTAAGGGGCCCAGGAGAGTGGGGGTGGCTCCCTTGGGCCTCACATTACTGCAGCATGGATGCAAGACCTCACGGAGGGGGCTGTTCAGCTGTAGCTTGAAACACTGATACTTCATAAAGGCAGTGCTCTAGTGTGGGGCCTTGTAGATTTGAGCAGGTGCAATGCCCTGGGCAGCTGCCCACGCTTCCCATGGCCAGGGCTGGCCCTGACTGACACACAACATCCTCCCTGAACCCAATACTCTCAACACCACTGCTGGGACCAAAGACTGAGGTTCCAGCTGCTCTACTAAACAGTCCAATGAAGGAGGGTGTTGCAGTGCAGTGTCATGCTGAAAAGGCATACCTTCATCTGTATCCGATGAGGGAGGTTAAAGGGGCATTGGAGTAGCAACCACATATGCATGTCTATCATTATTCCAATAGTAGCATGACTTGATATTGCCTAGCATTGACATCCTGTTAAGTATGCTCATAAAGATACTATCACAAATACATGGGGTGCATCAAAACGTGGAAATGTAGAAAGCACACTTAGCAGATGCAACACCAATCACTGCCCCAGGAAAAGTAGCTGATATACATGGTACACAACAAGCACAATATACTACTGTCAGCATTGAGTCACCTACAAATGCCTAGGGAATAAAGTCACATGTGTATCACCAAAGTAAATTGTCAATGTAAGCCTCTTCCAAAGACAAACTTTCTGGCATCTCAGATACAATGTCTGGTGTGCTTCTGCAATCTAGATGTCATCATATGCCTAAAGTATCATCATTTATAATGTTCAGTAATATTGGCTGAAAAAGGTGGCCACAATGTAATGATACACATCCCTATGAGTACCCACCCCAAATCCCTTTGTTAAACTAATCTACTCAAGATCATTTTGTGGCAAACAAGATCAAGCAGTCACAAGCCATAAATCACTAGGCTGATCCACTCTTCCACAACCCCGAAGTCCTAACCCTTGTGTCTGTGCCACAGTTTGCACATTACACATCCTACATGGATATGTACATACACTCCACATCACTTGTCCCGAAAACACTCCTTGACAGCCTTGACCCACACATAACAACTGACATGACCCTCTGATAGCACAATACCTCCCTTAACATGCAGGTTACCATGTTCTAGTGCATCATATTTCTTGATGGACGACCAAATGCGGGGCCATGTGAGCCCCAACACATAATAACAGGGCATACCATGACAGCATGATGTGGTCTACTTCCATTTTAAGGATTATTTAAATGCACACACTCACATACCCTAACTGTGGGTTAAGCTCAGAAGTCGAGGTCCATCACTTCACAATGTAGTGTAAAACACAACAATCACATCATATAAAAACATGATTTAAAAACCTGTGACACCCATTCCGTGACCATACACTAGGTCCTCATGCAACAAACATATACAACAGTAGTGTATCAGCAACGGCAGCAACACAGTTTAACTTACTGAGCCATGTCTTGGACCCACACACAATCCACATGATATAGCCAACTAATTTGAATGTCAAGACAAACATCTAATTGTTACTGCACAGGAGGACACAGTGCAGAGACGCCTTGCCTAAAATGTATCACAAATTTAAGGGAGGTGCTGGAAGACAACAGATACAGGACACTGTCTGATCTGCACCCACCTCACTATCACCATATGCACAGGACATCGAAAATCAGTGAGAACAGGGTATAAAGGATAATGGCACAAAGTGGCAGCCACCTGTGCCAATGTTGTCATTGGAATTACTGAACAAGATCTATTGAAAGCACAGCCATTGGTCAAATATTGAAATTTACACATTGCTCTCTGTATATGTGTGCCTCAGGTAATTATCATGTATGCAGAGTCACTACACCTCCAAGTGTATCAATCAGAGAGTTGCCTTTGAACACATAAAATACATATGCAGAGTGCATCTCACAGAGTGTTGGTATTTAACACACTTTCAAAATGGACTTCTAAATATGCATTGATTTTGTGAAAATACAAAATCCAAAACAAGGTCAGGCCCTTTATCACACACTCCCACACAACATCATGTGAATATTGACACCCAGTCAATGAATGCACAGAAAGTTACACTACATCCCAATAAGTTGATCATGCTTTTTGAACCATATGCTATCCTTGTCCCACTAACATCACTCTTCACACACATCACAAATTACACATGAATGACACTTATCAGAAAATGCTATATTGGACACTGGGATTTCAAAAACAGAAAAGAAAAAGCTTTATTCAGCATTGATAAATAAAATCATAAATCAAAGGCCAATGGCGAGTCCAAATGTTTTTGGATTGTGGGCCTGCCAATTGTTGCCCTTACAAACTTGCTGTCAGTATTCCTGCAAAGGATCCCTTCCCAGGGAGGGACATTGAGGGGGCAGGCTAGGCACACAAATAAAAAACTAGGGTTGGCTGATTGGGTCCTTGGGAGGGCTGGGATCAAGATTGGGAGGGTCAGCTATGTCACTAGGAGGGCAGGATGGAGGTTGTGGGGGGCTGGGCTTCACTATCCTGTGTATCTTGTATCCCTGAAGAGTGGTGAAAGGAATAGGGTGGGGGGGGGATTTTTTAAGTTTTGATTTTTAACTGTGGATGTGCTGGGGTAGGATGGGGAATAGAATCTTCTGGTTTTAGGACGGGGTAGGACTTTGCCTGGAGGGTAACCTTATCGACTCTGGGATTTCACCTGTGTTGTTTGAGTTGCAGTAGGGGCCTGGAGAGTTTGTATGGGAGTGGATGTCAAAGGGTATGGCAGGGGCGGCAGGGTCTTCTTTTTAGTTTTGGGAGCGGGTAAGTCAGTTTGGGAAAGGAAGGGGTCAAGGGCAATGAGGTGGAGTTTTTGAGCTAGGTAGGTATGGTGAGAGGCAAATGTAGGAACTGTGGAGGCAGAGGGTTGTGAAGACTGTGTCTAGTCAGTGTCCGCTGGTGTGGTGTCTGTCATGTCTGTGTGTGATGTGTGCTGTCTGCCGGTTTCTCTGTCTGTGAACCATGTGGTGCAGTGGGTATTGGGTCTGTATGCATGCCAATGGAAGTGTAAGTGAGTATGATGTCTCTCTGCTGAGTGTGTGTGTGTTTGCCCTTTCGTCTGTGTGTTTGTGTGCTGCATGTGGATGCTGATGTGGGTGCATGCTTAGGGTTGTGTGTGCTTGGGACAGGTATGAGAATAGGGACTGTTGATGGGGAAGATGCAGGAAGGGGATGGAAAAGCCGCATTTGGGATAAGGCTGCCATTAGTGTGGAAAATAGAGCTTGATTTGATCTCTGTAGGGAAGATATGTCAGAGTGAATGCCTTCCAGGAAAAATACCATCTGGGTACGTTGAGTGCTATACACCTAGAGGACACCTAGAGGACATTCAGCTCTGCTATCTGACCCACACAGATCTGCTTAGGAGGTCAATGGCCTCCGCACTCAGGGTAGCAGGAGAGATAGAGGCAGGAGGTGAGGTGCCTGGCGCAAAGGAGGTGCCTCCCCTTTTCGGGGAGCGGCCAAGGACATGTGGCTTGGGAGCAGCTTGGAGGATGGAGATGGTAGGGGGGTGGACTCAGATGGACACAAGTCCAGGGGAATCCTCCACCACCTGGGAGGGCTCACTGGAGCTGGAGTTGGATGCCCCAGACATTGCTGTTATGCCCGGCAGATCCTTAGTGGCGCTCCTGTCACCCTTTGTGCCACTGGTTCCCTCTTGCCCACTGGCAGCACAAGAACTACTGTGGCCAGCCATTCCCCAACTATCGTAGCACTGGCTCCTTCACTGCCCTGGTCTGATGCTGTAAAAAAGAGGTAAATAAATATTAGTTTAGGTATTGATATGTACTTGCTACATATGTCTTAATACAGCTCTTCCCAGATTAGCCAACAACATCATTTGTTATTGCATTTAAGAATGTACAGTCAGTAGCAAATGATAGCAAGCAACTAGACCTGTGCACACTCTCACATAATAGTGTCTGGAACATAGTCTGATGCAACAACATTTTCCTCATTGTAATTGTAATTGTAATTATAATTTTCGTTTCTAGCACGTGTTATCACCTAAAGGTCTCTAAGCACTGTCGGAGGGTGAACCTGAACTAGGTGGAGAAGATGGGGGGGAAGGCTGCTTAAGTCGTGCCCCATGCTTCCAGGAAGAGCACGGTCCTAAGCTGCTTCCTAAAGGGAAGGAGGTTCACTTCCTTGGGTAGGTTCACTGGGTGGCTATTCCAGACCAAGGGGATGGAGGTTGAGAACGCTCGCCCTCCCATGGAGGACAGATTGAAATGGGAGCAGACCAGTAGGGTAGCCTCTGCTGACAGCAGTGCCCCGCTGGGAACATAGGTGGCAATGCAGTCCTTGATGTAATTTGGAGCTTGGCCATACAGGGTTTTATGTGTAATGCAGAGACCCTTACACTTAATTCTCTGCCTGATTGGGAGCCAATGAAGCTCACGTAGTAGGGGTGTGGCATGGGCTCGTCTTGTTTTTAAAAAAAATTAATCTGGCTGCGTCGTTCATGACGACTTGTAATCTGGCCAACAATTGTTGTGGGAGGCCAGCGTACAAAGAATTGCCATAATCCAGACGTGACAGTATCATTGCTGAAACCGCCGTCTGAGTGTGGCAAAGGTAAGGAGTGGAGACAGTTTCCGTAGTTGTCTCAGGAGGCCAACAGAAGTTCCTACGACTGCCTGAGACTTGCTGTGTCATGGATAGTCTAGCATCAATTTTGATTCACAGGCTCTTCACGGCCACGGCCGGTTTAGGAAAAGGCCCAAGTTCTTTTGGCCAGAAGAGGTCATTCCATGGGCTGGAGACTGAGGTGACCGCCAGTAGCTCAGTTTTGTCAGGGTTTATTTTTAGTGAGTTAGCCGACATCCAGTTGACAGTAAATGTTAAGATGCTTTGCATCTTAAATGTGCCATTGGTGAGCTGTCAATTTGGATAATGATTTGAGTGTCGTCGACATAATTATAAATCCGGCACTCCATCTGATTCAGTGCGGCGATCAGGGGCTGTAAAGAGACATTAAAGTGGAGGTGCAATAATGGTGAGCCCTGGGACACTCCGCATGAGAAAGTAGCTGGATTGGATACCAGATCCACTAGCTGGACTCTCTGAGAGCGCTTTTTTAGAAAAGAAGTGAACCAAGCAAGGGCTGTGCCCTGATTGCCTAGATCCGCCATCCGCGACAATAGTTGGTCATGATTGACCGTGTCAAATGCCGCAGAGAGGTCTAACAGCACCAGAGCACAAGGCTTTTTTTTGTCTGTCCTGAGTCTCAGTTCATTAACATGAGAATGGGACCCCCTCTATTGTTACTGCAATGGTCAGGGAAAGAGAGGAAAAACAAAACACTATCAAAAAATATATTCCCCCGTGACCTCTATAATTTTAACGGTACATATCCAACACTTTAGTTTTTGTGTTTTAATACATACGGGCAAACATCAAGAAGATTTTTTAGAATTTTATAATTTTATTATTTTTTTCTTTAGTTGTATTTCTTAGTACAAAAGTTTTTTCATTTGTCAATTTGTCGCATCAGTTTATATGATTTTCAAAAAACACATAGTATAAAACACATCATATTATAATACTATCAATAAAAAACTATTCCATGCAGAGAAAACAATATACCAAACAAATAAACATTCTCACAAGTACATACACCCCTTTCTTATCATACATACAACATTCATTCTTGATTCTGCGTCTGAGGGATCGCAGATGAAAGTGCAAATTAATACGCAAGGTCGACGCGTTTCGGCAGTGTAGAACCGCCTTCCTCAGGACCTGTCTTGCAGAATATTCATGTATTCACAAACAATATTTTATAGCCCCTGCATGGTTGAGTATCTGTAACGATAAATGACATACATTTGTTTCATTTGTTCTTCATAATCCATATCTTTTTTACATAATTTTCAACAATTTCGTTGCCCTATGTATAACCAAGAAAGAACTATTCATTTACATATATTATTCTTTATTTACTGTGACTCTCTTACGGTTGAACCTGAAATGAGCAATGCACTTGCATCGCCGCTACTCTCATAGCAGACACAAAACCCTAACCTTGTCAGTTGTTATAGAGTTCTGTACCTATGAGCGTGATTAAAATTACAAGAAAAATTATCTACTGTTGATAGAGAAGACTTATAGGATGGAAGTTATCTCACATATCCATAATTTATACTAAATAGCAGGTAGAAGATATTATCATTTTAAGCGTAAGGTGACATAAATAGATAAATAAACTTCTATATCTGACTACATGTTTATCTAGTTTGAGACTATCTCATATTAAAACGATTATTTCTACATGGCAGATTCGGAATATTATCTCTAAGGGCAAAAACAGCCATAGGTTTAGTGGGTAGTGTACCTTCAATTCTGGGAAAGGATTCCTATCAAGCTTCAAGCATTCAGGGCTTATTTTTGTGTTGCTTCCTGTATCAGAGTGAGAACAGAATCTGTCACTTTCCTAAGATGTTACATTATAATAGAGGAGTTTATCAAGTAGTTGTATACCAGTTGCTTACCAATATTGTCAGGTATTGACTTTTTCTGCTAGTTGTTAGTGCAAAGGGTCGTTATGTTCATTTATTTAGAAACCGATGTTTGTCTGCAGAAACCCAAAAATAAACAGAAAACATACCCTGTCTTACTGATAATTAGTATAGAAAGGAAATATTTCGGTTTTTTATTGATGTTGCCACTTTGTTACTGACCTTGTGTCCAAGATGCCTGAAACTTATAGCATGTAGCAACTCTATCAGTAGTTGTAAATGCGAGTGATCGTGGTGTTATTGTGGTTTAGGACCGCTGTATATCTGCAGAGGTTTAAAGACAAAACACATAGACCCAGTCTTACTAACATATTGCATTGCACAAGTTCTAAAATTGTGATTAGATATGTCGGGTTTTCAGGACTAACCTTGTTTATAGGTATTGAAAATCCCTCCCGCAAAACGTCTTCTGACGGCGGAAAATAAGCGCGACCTGAGGCAGCACTGCTTCTTTCGAAATTCAGTCTCAGTGATATATAAATTTGGATGCTCTGTAAGTAAGTAAAAAGGCACCCTCGTCATAACCACTTTCTAGTGCTCCCTTGTCTTGTTAAGTGCTCTCGCGTTTACCAAGTTGCTAGCTACGCTGAACTTACTTCTATTTCTCTCCCGTCAGGTAAAAAGTCTTCTTCCAAGCGACCCCGCACTCGCGCTACTCGGGTAGCCTGACTTGTTGTTGTTTTTTCTGTTTTATATATACGTAGTTTTCGCGCCATGAAAGTGATCACATGGTCGTAGCCCTGGCAACCAATACACAGTGGTGTCAAAAGGAGTGTTTACACCACTCTACGATCGAATATATTTCGTCATCGGGGGCGTCTAGAGTGCGGTCACGTGATCAGGATAACGCGGCGGCCATTACTAAATGGTGTTTTAGTTGCCTATTTTGCGTGATATATAGTGAATATTCTATCACAGCTTTATCAATAAAGTTCAGTTTGTGATTTCTGTGTATGCGATTTATTTAGAAAGTTTTATTGTGTCACATACCAAGAAATATTCTCATTTAGGCCCCTTTTAACGCTATCAAAGTAAAAAATCCAAAAGCATTCCCGTTTTTTCCTAGTTATCTCCGGTGATTCCCCTTTCCTGCATTGGATTTTTTCAAGTATACACCACTTCAATTCTGACTCATTGTGATTATGGTCTATACAATGTTGAGTCAGAGGTGATGTCAGCTTGTTTGTTCGCACTGATGATTTGTGCTCGCTAAATCTTAGCCTGAATTCGCGTCCAGTCTCGCCTATGTATGGCAATCCACAAGGGCATACAATATAGTAGACAATGTTTTTACTGCGACAATTTGTAAATGATCTTAAAGTAATCATTTTGTCATTATGAGACAGACTATTACCTAGGATTGCAGCATCACACGCATGACAATTACCACATCTGTGGTTACCTCGAATCGTATCTCCACTTGTCAGCGTAGTTTGTTTCTCTACTGAGACCATTTTACTTCTGGTATGGACCAGACGATCTCTCAGATTCTGATTACGTCGATATGTCACCAATGGTTTTTCTAGGTTTGTTTCACCTTCAACCTCCAATATTCTCCAATTTTTGTTAATTATTTTTTTAATTTTATAGTTGAGTGTGGAGTGATTTACAACACATACAATTTTGTCTTGACTCTTGTTTTTCTTGTTCTTCAGGAGGGTGTCCCGATCGTAAAATCTCGCCCTCTTAAAGACTTGGCGAACTAGGCGATGGGGATAACCTCTTTCTATTAGTCTTTCACTTAGATGTTTGCTGTGATGATCATAGTCTGAGAGGGAGGTGCAGTTTCGCCGAATGCGAAGAAACTCCCCAAAGGGGATAGAGTCCTTCTGACAATGCGGGTGAAAGCTTGCAAATTGGAGAATGGTATTCTTTGCCGTTGGCTTGCGAAAGAGGCTTACCTTTAGTAACCCATCCTTTCCTTCAATCGTGATATCCAAATATTCAACTTTTTCATGGCTATGGTTGGAGGTGAATTTGAGATTTGTATCGCTGGCATTCAGCCAGAGAATGAACTCTTTCAATTGTGTGAGTTCCCCATGCCATACAAAAAAAATGTCATCGATAAAACGTCTCCAAACGGAGACGTTCTCGAAAAAAGGGGCATTTGGATTAAAAATATTTTTTATCTCCCATTCGCCCATATAGGTGTTTGCCACCGAAGGCGCACAAGAAGCACCCATACTTGTACCCTTTATTTGCTTGAAGAGGGTTCCCTCAAATTCAAAATAATTGTTCAAGAGCCCAATTTCTAAGCATTGAATAATAAATTCATCTGGTCTATTCTGGGGGTATCTCTGCAACAACTCAGAGACTGCTTGTAACGCTTGACATTGAGGTATGTTGGTGTACAACGCCTCAATGTCAAGCGTTACGAGGATGTCCATGTTGGGATCAAATGCTAAGCCCTCGATTTTATTTATCATATCCCCTGTATCTTTCACAAAGGACTCATATTTCTGAGTTAGAGGGCACGAAAAGGTGTCTACATATTTTGATAATGGTTCGGTGTTAGAACCAATAGTAGATATAATAGGACGTAGGGGTGGGTTGATTTCATTTTTGTGAGTCTTTGGAAGGCCGTACATAGTTGGTGTGATAGGGCACGTTTTGTTCAGGAATTGCAGTTCCTTCTCACAAATGTATCCATTGGTGAAAGCTACTTGTGTCATTTCATCAATTGTCCCACTTAATCTAAGCAGTTCTCTGGTGGTTGCTGGTCTATAGTGGTCAGTATTCGATAACATATCTCTCATTCTGTTATTATAGTCCATTCTATCAAATAACAAAATGCCACCTCCCTTATCACAGGGTTTTATTACCAAGTTAGTGTTGTTCCCAAGATCCTTTAGTGCTAAGTTTTCTTGTTTCGTAAAGTTGTATTTAAACTTCTCTGGTCTAGTTAACAATCTGTTTACATCTGCCAGGACCTGTCTTTCAAAAATCTGGACTTCTGGGCCAACCATGTCCAATGTGGGCGAAAAAATGGAAGGGGGTTTGCAATTAGAAAGATTTTATTCTTCATCACTTACATCTCTTCCCTGAAAATGTTTTTTTAACCTTACCTTCCGAAAGAAGGCATGGAGGTCAACATGTAATTTAAATTTGTTCAATGCAGTGAACGGAACAAATGAAAGACCTTTACTCAAAACTGACAACTCCTCGTCTTTTAGTTGACTTGATGAAAGGTTATAGATAGGCAAAGTGCTATTCATAGGCCTATCTTTTCGTGTGCTCTCTACCACCAGTATTGCTGATTCCTGGTTTTTACATACCGTTGTTGAGGTTGTGGGGTCGAGGTCTGTGCATTCCCTCTGTGTTGTTGCCAGTGTACTTGTCTGCCCCTGTAGGGGCCCCTCGATAAAAAAACCCTGTTGTGGAAGTTACGTTGTCCTTGTCTTCCTTGAAAAGATCCAGGATTGTAACCCCCTCCCCCATTGGGGCCGGGGTTACCAAAGTTGTCACTATCAGACCCGGATGAGCCAGTATCGGAAAAATTTGTGTAATTTTTTCTAGGCGGGTAATTTGATGGAAACTCATTTGAGTTGCCTCCTTGATAGTAGCTTGGATTTAAATAAGGATACATTTTCTCCTTAGAGAACCACCTTACGTCATTCTTCAATTTCTCCGTTTTCTTATTTGTTAAATAAATATCAAAGTCTTTCATTTCTGTTTGTATTTTTTCCAATTTCTCTTTGGCTTCTTCTACTGCATCTGATGCTTTCAGTTTTTCCTCTATTTTTCCAATTTCTTCATTCAATGTAATAAGGATGTCTCTGGCCGTCTCTATAATAAGTAACATCCAATCTCTGGAACAGCGGTTGGATATTAGAGACCATCTTTCTAAGAATTTACGTATCTCAATAAATAATGCCGGAGCATTCCTAACTCGAAGACCGGTTGGAATAACTCCTGCTACTAAGTATTCTCGCATGTAATGTGCATGGGATTCAATGCGTCTAGCTCTTTTTCTGAGATTAAGCAAATTCTGCCATTCACTATTGTCACTTAAGGTGTTGCTGGTGGTATTGTTTTTATCTACCACATGGCCCAATAGTGAGTTGAAATCATCATCCGAAAACCCAAAGGTTCCCATATTTTTTGTTTCTGCGAGGAAGGCTTGATTGTCAAACGAAGGTGCCAATTATTGCTACCTTCTAACACTTATTTTTACAAAGAGTCAAAAAGAATCTCTATTTTTATTAGATGTATTGTCTCATGTCTAGTAGAGAGCAACAGTAACGCCTCACTGCTCAGAACATGTTCAACCCACAAGAGTATATACTACGTACGTCAGCTGATCAACAACTGAATCCCACAGTTCAACAACCGTGAATGTATTAACATGAGAATGGGACCCCCTCTATTGTTACTGCAATGGTCAGGGAAAGAGAGGAAAAACAAAACACTATCAAAAAATATATTCCCCCGTGACCTCTATAATTTTAACGGTACATATCCAACACTTTAGTTTTTGTGTTTTAATACATACGGGCAAACATCAAGAAGATTTTTTAGAATTTTAGAATTTTATAATTTTTTTCTTTAGTTGTATTTCTTAGTACAAAAGTTTTTTCATTTGTCAATTTGTCGCATCAGTTTATATGATTTTCAAAAAACACATAGTATAAAACACATCATATTATAATACTATCAATAAAAAACTATTCCATGCAGAGAAAACAATATACCAAACAAATAAACATTCTCACAAGTACATACTAAAGTGTTGGATATGTACCGTTAAAATTATAGAGGTCACGGGGGAATATATTTTTTGATACTGAGTCTCAGTTCACCCAGCACATAATGCATGACCAATTCCGTGCTGTGATGGGCCCTGAAACAGGCCTGATTCGGTTCTAGGAGATGATTATCCTCAAAATGACGGGAAAGGGATGGAAGAACATGCTGTTCAAGTACTTTGGCCAAGAAAGGCAACTGCGAGATTGGCCTACATTTTTTCAGAATCTTAGTGCCAGTGCTTGGTTTCTTTAGGTGCGGAATAACACGTGCCTCCTTAAGGTTGGCAAGGACTGGCCCTATTTCCAGGGAGCGATTAAGGAGGGAGAGCACCTCGTCATCGATTCCCGGATGGGCCATCTTGAAAATCATGGGTGGGCAGGGGTCTGCTGGTGAGCCACATTTCACCCGCCCAGTCAGGATAGCCAGGGACTCCTTAGTGAGTAATGGCAGGGTAGTTAAGGGATAGGCAATCGTCGGCAGTGGGAGGGTGTTGCCTGTGGGGCAGGGGAAGTTCGTAGTACGGTGAACTTCTGTCAGGAGATCCTTTATTTTCTTAGTAAAGAAGGACTGGAATTTATGACAGTCTTCCTGACTGAAGGAGGGTTTTTGCCCCTTATCTTTCCTTAACTTATTCAGAACCTTAAAGGTTTCTTTCTGGGGATTGATGGCAGCAGTAATCCTGGCCTCATAGAATTCAGCCTTCCGTGATATGATGGCCTGTTTATAGGGGGCGAACGTTGATACATAAATAGCCCGAGCGCTAAGTTCATAAGCTTTACGCCAGGCTTTCTCACTCTGGCGGAAAGATTGGTTCAGGGTCAAGACTGATTTGCATATGGCTGTGTTTGAACTGGGGTGGCGAAGTGAGTATCTGAAAAGTTTCAGTGCTCCATCCATCATCTCCTTGTGTGTGCTTTGAGGTGCCTGTGTGCCATGGGTGGGAAACTATATTCAGTGCTCTGCAGTTTTAAATGCCACAGAGCCATGTTCTTAGAAATACATTCAAGGTTTGTGGGTTAGTTTTAACAAATGATCACATTACTTATTTGGGCAGAGCACTATTCAGTTTAATCTCTTCTTTTCACCATTTACAGTCAACGCTATTTTGTGAGTTGGCAGGTCTGACCTCCATACATACCAGAAGTAGGGAAGCTGCGTGGGACACTCCATTGTTTTAGGAAGTTGGGGGAGGTGAATCACTGGCATTAGACTAGGTAGGACAGCCACATTTCACAACCAGTGGCAGCTGGTGCTGCTTGAAAGTGGTGAGCATAAAAGTTGCGCTTGAATGTTGTTTTGCAAGTGAGGGGAGCGACCGTGAATGTCATGAGAGGGTAAAAGGGTGGGGTTCTCCTCCTTAGAAAATCTGGAAAACAAAGTGGGCAAATTGTGCATTTTAATGTAAATTTGACAAAGCAGCATGGTTTAAGAAGCTATTGTGAAAGTACAGACATACATACCATAGTTAAAATCTCCTGACAGGACACGGGCTCTTTTCTAAAGCTCTCTTTCATGGCATTTTGGCAGTAACATTTGAACTTGTTATTTTAAGGTAAACTAAGGCAATTTTTTTTATCCATCTCGCACTTCTGCCTTTCAGTCGGGGTATGCAACATAAATACACACACGCAGGCAGAAAGAGCACTTGACAGTCGCACTGGACGGGCCACGTGGGAAGCAAGCTCGAGTCTCTTAATATTTAAAACATGGACAGAAACATTGCAATGCATTCATTCTATATGAGGGATCTAAGGGGCATATCAACAAGCAGCAGCGATAATTATTGCTGACCGCTCTTAGTGTGAGGATTTTTATCTCCGGCTAGCGCAAATAATTATCACCATGCTAGCGCTGTATTAACAACGCATAACGCAATGGCGATATTTATTCCAGTGATAGCGATGTTTTCCATGGAACATCGCTTGTTTTCCAGCGATGTTCCATGGAAAACTGCAATATCCTTGGTGATAGGGCCTGTGGTCTTAGCCACACAATCCACCCCCCATGTTAGGTATGCCTTAGTCAGGAATTTAACTGATGTTAAATTCCTGCGGTAAGGCATACTTAACGTGATTTTAAATATCGCTAACCTTTGTTGTTAATATGACGAAGCTGGGTTAGCGATATTTCCCTAAGGGAGTCTTGTCAGGCACGCCTCCTTTGCATCTCATTAGTGATGCGATAGGAGGCGTGCTGACAAGGGCCGCTAATGCAAGGATACACGCACTAGCGTGTCCTTGTTGATAATGCAATAATATTAACGCCACTTTTTGCCCGAAAACAGGCTCTAAAGCGGCAATAATATTATTATCGCCCCTTGTTAATATGCCCTTAATTTTTTTGTACAATGAGGAGTCCCTGAGAAAAACAGTAACCTCTTTGTGTGGCCACAGTGTCTACATTTTGAGTGTTTGTTTTTGCCAGCCTAGAGGCTAGCACTCCACAGTGCATTCTGATTTCGGCGACTGAGCAAACTCAACTTTTGGCGCAAAATATTTTTGAGGATGACAGTTCACCTTTGGAAACCAGCATGGTTATGTTGGGGTTGCTGCAGTACCCACGTCCCTGTTCACTGCCAATAAGGTAACCACCCTGTAAGTGTGAACACAATGGCATCAAATTACACAGGTGAGTGTTGCTTTTTTTTTTAATACTAGCCACGTGGAGGTTAAGTAATTTGCTCAAATGCTAACATCAAACAAGAAACGATGAGCAGACGCTGGGAGTGAAACCTTGTTCCCCCATTACAAAGTAGGCAGCTCAGACCTCGAGGCTGTAATATACAGTGGTTGCATTCTGTAACCGGTGATGCCCGGAGAGCAGAAGCTGTAGTGTGGGAGTTGCAGCAAGGAGATGGCCCTTGGCAGCGCACTAAATAATGGTACATCTACACCCTATTGCTATCTCGGCCAAAGGTCATGTACGACCTGGGGCCCATTTATTTATCCCCTCAGACCGAGCCTGGTCACGCGGGGTGGTGCAGGGGATACATTGTTAAACACAAGCCGGTGGCTCTCTGCACCCCTCCTTTCCTTTAGATACGCACCAGGAGAGGGGAGAGAGAGAGAACAGAGAGAGAGAGAGAGATGAAACAAACAAAGACTAGTGCGAGGAGAAATGAGGAACACGGACACTGGTCGAAACTGCAATCATAAAGACAGCCGGTTCATTAACCACTTACCACATAAAGTCTCTCAGTCTTTGGCTGGGTATGGGATTGGGTCACAGCTGATAACGCTGGCTCCTGGGCTTCTCTTGTCCAGAGTCATCTGTCACATTCTTGGGAGACCACACGTACCCTCACCCAATGCTTCCTCGTGTTGGCCATCCCCAGGGTGTGTAGCACCCAACAGCTGCGTTTTAAATTTTGCTTGAATGACTGGATCCCTTAGGATCAGGACGAATGAGATTTGGGGCCCGATGTAGGTAAATCCGTATTTCAAAATCGGTAAATGGGATGTAGGTCCCAACATCTGGAATCGTTACCGATTCCTTACAAATTCGGTATTTACCGATTCGGTAAATACCGAATCGGTATTTGCTATTGAATCCTATGGGCCTTTGAAGCCCATAGGATTAAAGTCAAATACCGAATCGGTATTTTCCGAATCGGTAAATACCGAATTTGGCAAGGGTGCAGGGGGTGTCACTTTGACACCCTCTACCACCCCCAAAACGGGCATGTGTGCAATGTGGCACACAGACATGCCCTAAGGGCACGTCTGTCTGTCACATGGCACATGTGTACATGCACAGATGTGCATGTACACAGAAATCGGTATTTTACCATGGATTTGTATTCCATGGTAAAATACCGATTCTGTAAGCCATGTGCTGATGGAACATTGGCTACCTACATTGCATTTTCGGTAATTTTACCGAATCGTTATCATTACCGAATCGGTAAATTTACCGATTCGGTAATGATAACGATTCGGTAAAATTACCGAAAATGTGCCCCTACATCTCGATAGCCCTTTACCGATCGGAAACGGCCGAAAATCGGTATTTTTGGCCGATTCCGATCGGTAAAAGGCTACCTACATCGGGCCCCTAATCCTTAGCGACTTTATCAGCGCCTTTTTGACTTATTTCGGATGGAGACCTTTCTTGTATTGTGGTTACCTACACATAGTCAGAAACATGGACTCAGCCTCCGATCATTTAGGATGTACCATGACACTCTATCATGGCAAGGGCCACTATGAAATTTGACATGAGTACACAAAGTGCTAACTTTGCCAGGTGATACATTGGAACACCTAATACCAGTGCTTTTTCTTCAGGTTGTAGTCTGATAATTCACTACTCACCAAGGCCTCTAATTACACATTACCTGAAAGCAGGATATATTGCATGGCATGTCACAGTCAAGTACTCTGGGATCAATTAACCTCATGCTGTTGTTGTGTCAATAGAGAGAACAGGCCAAACATTGATATTTGGCCAGTCCGCTGTTGAGCATTAACAACATATGTGAAGGGTACCTCCTTGCACATTGTGTTGTCATGTGTCCATTATACAATGGAATGGCACTAATGCCAGTGCCCAGACTATTTTACCCTCACATGTTCCAGATGAAAGGGGCATAACCATGCATCTACTACTATTGTTGCATTTCCAATTTTTTAGCTACATTCTGGGGTTTTGGGTGTCTCCAAACCTAAAGCTTAAAACACTTGCTACAATAAATGCACATGCATGATGTTGTATGAAGTGTAACAAGGCACATACTCACCTCCTCCTTGCTGCTGTCCGGCTTTCAACTGCCCATCTAGGTCTGGATAGGCCACCGCCAGGATGCTTAGCGTTATGGGAGTCAGGGTGCGGCACGCTCCCCTTCTGCCTGGTGGTGACAGGCCCAACTGAACTCTGGTGATCTTCTTTACCCGGCCTTTCAAGCCCTAACACTTTTCTCTGCATTTGGCACTGCGCCAACGTGTGACGGCACCTTCGGGGTGATGGTCCTCCACAACAAGACCTTCTGATGGGTGTTGACCTGTAAGGATGACATGATAACATGTCCTTAGTACACAAGCTTTAGGTACATATCCAGCTACTTTAACACATAGGTCATAAACAGCGGGCTTAAGCAAACTAAAAGTTAGCAGACTAGATTTCACCACACTGCACCTGTTGTCAATGATGACTTATTCCCATGAGCACAGTGATATCAAGTCCAGAACAGTACGGACACATAAACAGCAGTGAACTTGTCAAGAACATTTACCTACACTCTTTTCTAAGATTGGTATGTGCTGTGTGCATGCTTAGCAGACAATTACATAACCAATGCTGTAAACTTGTTACTCACCTGCTTCTCTGGTGTGCCATATAGCTGCTTGTACAGGGGCAGGACCATGTCCACCAGCATCTTTAGTTCCTCTGGTGTGAAGGCAGGGGCCCTGAGCCCATACAGCAAGGCATTGTAGCTCCCGGCGGATGTGTACAGTAGTAGATAGATGGGGAGATCCGTAAGAGTGCAGTTTCTCAAGGCAAGTGATCAGGTCTGAAAACCGCAAAACTTCTATCTAGACCCCATAGGCGGTCTTCTGTTCGTACAGTCAAAGGGATAGGTCCGCATCGGTTGCGTTTTCGGAAGTCGTCCAATGGTTTCATTTGCTATATGACACTCCACATACCGCGCAATTCAGGAATCTGCGGTCCGCGAGTAGGTTTAAGACAAAACTAATGGAAGTGTACCACGTCAGTGCACACTGGAGGTGTACCCAAACAATGAGCCACAACTCTTGCCATAACAAGTTACAGCCCATGGGTATGTCTGAATCAATTCGGAACCGCAGTCTTTGAAAAATGTTTCGGTCTGTGCAAAAAGTTGAGGCAATCTATTGGGTTTGGGATACACTATGCCTAGATGCACTATATTGCGTGTGAAAGGAGCATCTAATTCTACCTCCCAAACTCCCATGATGAACTAACATTGAGAGGAGCATGATACACTTATTGGTAGGCTAATGATAACAGCAAAAACCAACAACTGTTTTTTGTAACTTATGTTTTTCTCGGTTAATATGCGTGCCAGTTGCGTGTACAGGTAAACATTCACTAAGTCATTGTTTTAGAAACCACTGTGAGCCGGTGTGCGATCTGTGTGATGTGCAGGTGGAAAGGGGGGGGGGTGTTTGATGTTCAGGATACTACATTTCCAGGTGAAACCTACACTGTACTACAACACAGTCTACAGACACTTTGCACATTAAATGACTATTGTAAGACATCTTTTATGTTCTATACTTCAGTGTCCATCAGCATTGTGAATAACTTGCACATTGTCAATGGTGTGTGTGTGTTATTGTATGTGGAATGCAGACATGACCACATTACTGTCTCCACCATGTAACATTTCTCCGCATAAATTGCACAGTGATACGCTAGATGTATGTGGTGTTCAGAAATGGTATACATACCATGAACCTACTGTGCTGACAGATGAATGAGATAGATAATTCAAATTAAAAAAACCTAAGTAAAGTGTTCTTGTCTTGTGAGTTTTGGAATAAGTACTGCTTGATTTTGCATTGTAAACAACTGCCAGTAGTGCAAAGACACTACTTCACTATCATTGCTGTGTCAACAACATCTTATCCACATTTAGCAATATAATTCCAATAAACATTGATCTGTGAAATGTGTTTTTCACTGACATGGAGTGTTATGTGTGGTTAGTTGCTCTATGCTGTTTGTGTAAGTAAATTTTGCTTGGGACATTGTGATCTGATACCAGCTGTGTACACACTCTACCCCTAGGTATCAGGGAGGAGCAGGAAGACAGGCCATTTCCAGACCTCCAAACAGTGGAAGAGAGAGATGTGATCAGAAAATACCCTCTCACTTTGGCAACCATCCAAGATTTGTGCCAGCAGTTGACACCTTCATTGCGGAGCCATCACACCTTTCCAAGAGCACTGACTCCTCAAGATTAAGGTGATGGCAGCACTACATTTCTTGCCACAGGATCATTCCAATACTTAGTGGCAACATCTGGTGGAATGTCACAGCCCATATTTAGCAATGTTCTTCGGGATGTGGTGCATGAATTGACACGATACATGGACAGCTGTTTAAAGATCCCAACACCAGGAGAATTGGCCACCATCAAAAGAGACTTTTATGTTTAGGAGAGAATACCCCATGTTATTAGAGCAATTGATGGCACTCATGTTTCTTTGGTTCCACCACAGGCCAATGAGCTGGTTTACCACAACAGGAAGCACTTCTTTCCTGATATGTGTATTTCACACATCTGTAGCCAAATGGACAAATCCCTGGAGGAAAATTTACCAAGGCTTCACCCTATCCAGATTTCCTGGTTCTGCACATGACTCATATATACTATTTAACAGTGTCATACCCAATTTGAGGAGTCAACTGCTACCTGAGTGGGCCTGGCTTGTGGGTAAGTAATGTTTCATAAGAATCTTGTAGGGTGTGGGTTTGTATGCTAGATACAAACATGTTGGTTGACCATAACACTCATTACTATCTTCCATGTAGGCGACTCTGGATAGCCCAACCAGCCATGGTTACTTACACCATTGAGCAATCCTTTCAGCCCAGGAGAAGTATGCTTTAATGAACCCATAGACGGACAGGGCGGAGAGTGGAGCAGACATTTGGCCTCCTGAAGGCTAGATTCCACTGGCTTGATAAAACCGGAGGAGCACTCCAATATGCACAAAGAATGGTGTTCCAGATCGTAGTTGCCTGCTGCATGCTACATAACCTAGCAATCCTTAAAAACATCCCTCTAATTGAGGAGGAAGGAGACCAGCATGTGCCACTGATTGAGGATCCAGGCCTGGGCAATCAGGACAGTGGTGATGAAGCTGGAGTGGACTTGCTACAACAGGTTATCCAAAACCTTTTCCTGTAAATGTAAGTATTCAATCAGATGATGTTAAGAATCAAGATTGCTTGTTGTTGTGTAGCTGTGTGGACTATGTATATGTACGCATCAGAGTGTCTGATGAGTGATCTGAGGTTTGTGAAAGACTGGTTTTGGATATGCTAATATTTAAATGCACAGTGTCAAGTGTGACTAGTGTTAACAGTGACATTGTTTGGGCTGAAGTTTCATTTTCCTTTAATCTTGTGAGACATGATGAATGAGTGCTAAACTATATATTCTTTTGTTTGTTTCAGTTAACTTTGCCATGTCAACAACTATGGGGACGTAGGCCATCCTAACATGTAGTTTAGTTTATTGAACATGCTCAAATAGTCTTCTGACACAGATTGTTGAGTGGGATGTCATTTTGTGAATCTTGGGTATACGATTGACTCTCTGTGAACATGTACAGTGGACTACAGTTTGTAGGATACACAGATTAGGTATATGTACCTTGTGGTGCCAAGTTGGATTGCCTTTGAGACACCTAAATTCCACCTTACATGTACTTGTTGACCTAGGTACTTCACACTTACCTCATAGTGATCACATGCGATTCACCACATTTTGAGATACATTTTAGGGCAAAGACATGGGCCAGTATTGGTGTACAAAGTGATTTTACTGATTATAACAGTGCCCTGACCGCTCATTCTTTTTGCCTGAAGAACCTTACCTTTCTATTACCTTTCCTTCTATTTTTTCTTACCTCTCCAGTACGGTGCAGGACTGTGCCTTACTGCAATAAATTGTTTGTTGGCAAATGTATTTAAACTCTTAAACACTTGAATTGATCTATAATAAATTCCCTGTCCGGCTGGGCAAGGAAAAATATATAGCAGCCTATTGTGGTCTATATAGCACTAGTTTGTATTTTCCTTTTAGCTTAGGGCCTTTGTTTCTTTGAATAACTGATACCCATGGGCCATAGCTACCAATTGGGTCCCCCTTCTTTCCTAAAAAACTGAAATTTGTGGTCAGTGCAGTGAGTCATCCTCCCAACCAGCCCACCTGAATCTATGGGTTCTAGCCTGTCAGGGGAAGGATAGTGGCAAGATAGCTGACACAAGTGCCTGTAGTTTGAATTGATCACAACTCCCATCAGGGTCTCCACTCCAAACACCAGGCACCTTTGTCAGTCATCTGCTATTACATTCCGCCTGGACCTCTGGTTTCCTGACAGTAAGGGGAAGTGTGTTAGCAAGACGGCTGACACTGGTGCCTGGTGTTCGTATGTGGTGTGTGAGAGGCTTATGGTAAGTATAGTTCTATTCTTTTTTGAGCTTGGATTACTTGATGTAGTGGTCAGCATTACATACATGGTAAGTACTAACTGTAGTTATGGGCCATGTTTTGCCATGTGTGCTGATTTTGTAGATGCAGTCATGCTGACTTGCAGGATATACACTTCCACAATGCAGCTAGACATTGTTAAATCTCAATATTTCTGTGACTTTTGATCTTCATTGCAGGTATCCAGGTTGGACCATTACAGTGATGCTGCTGAGGTGTCATTGATAACTTAAGACAAATGGATAGTTCTTACTTACCAGACTCCAGCTCTTCATGGATTCCAAACAAGCTCTCCGGGGGAATGATGGCATGCACCTTCTCCTTCCAGTTAGTAAAGTGCTTAGGTGGCATGGGATGCCACCAACAGTCTGTTGTACAGCCAGGTGATTTTTGCTGCCCAAACGCTTGACCCTCCTCCTGACATCATACCACCTCTTTTTGATGTCATTCATTGCACTCCGGTTGAGGCCTACTGCACTCACCTTGCTGATGATCCTGTCCCACATCTGTTTTTTCTGGCTGAGGAAAGTCTGTTGCACTAGGGACCCGGCTCGACTCTGGAGATTTCACCGACAAACACTGTCAACTCATCATCTGTGAAACGTGGCTGCTTCTTCTTGGACACTGTGATTGTGATTGTGTGAGTGTGAATGTGAAATAGAAGGGGTGCACAGGAAAAGTTTAGAAACAAATATGGTGATATGTGCAGTGAGTGATGATACTGCAGTGCGTGAGCACTTGAAGGGCTGGCTGCAGCGTAACAGAAAATAGCAATAGTCTCTGTCCAACTGAAGGATTGTGATAGCAAATGATCATGGTCTGGTAAGGGTTGCTTTTTATAGGTAGATTGAGAGGCGTTTTTACTCTTTCAATTGACATCAGCTGTGACATTTTGTCACTGTGCAGACAATGGTTGATGTAGTGTTATTTGGCGTGAGTTTCTAAGCTTTACACTTGCCATGTGGCACACAAACAGCCATAGAACCACATCCATGTCGGATGCATCCTAATCAGGTCGGCAGAACAACTGATGCATTTGAATATTGGAAATCCTTATGGAGCCTAATTTGTGACCGACAACATAATAAGGAGGTCGGAGACTTTGCAGATTAGTCGATCGAATTTCCTCTCGTCTGTGTGGGTCGGACTTCCTCTCGGCTGTGTCGGTCAGACGGTCTTTCCGACCGACATCGATATAAGGCCCAAAATGTCGATTCTGCACTTCAACTGAGGCACACATAGCACATGCAAGCAAGTTGCTGGACCATGGCAAACTCTCTGGGAGAGCACTGTTGATCTTCCGGTAGCGCATCTTGTCGCCGGTTGCAGCGTCCTTCCCCACCTGGGTACTCCCCAATGACTAACCCATACACAGAGCTTAGTATAACATATCTGTATTCCTCTACATGCAACTGCAAAGCCAACATTCTAAACCTGAAATTATCTTCACTATGCACTAACACTGACGTCACAGTTCTATGGAGTCCATCAGAAGCCACAAGGGTTCCATCATTGATAACTCTCAAGACACTACAGCATGCGTTGTGTGTAACACTTCCAACCAGTCCTTTTTTTTAAGCACATATCACATGCCATTGTGGGTATTCTTATAGTCAATTTACCATGCTAAATGGTAAGCTGCAGGTTCCAGAATGAGACAGGCCAAGATGACCATGACAGACATAACAAGATGCCACTTGGAAAATACAGAACAATTTAAAGGCAAAGTAAAACCTGCATTGACTGAGTAGAAAGTCATAACACCTACAAAGCACTTTCGTGTAGTTCCTAGGACCCCCCACCCCAAGACCTGTGCATTTTGGATGACCTAAACTGAGGGCTTGGTGTGCAGGCACACTCTTGACACCCCCACTGGATGAGTCAGCCGTTAAACCAGTTAGCTCTACAGTGCCATTACCACCCTCCTGTACTCTAGTGGTGTAGGTAGTTGCTGGCAACCGCTGAACATGATAACCATGATTCTTCAGGTATTGTGGAAACAATACGGTGTCTTTCGCTCAGTCAGTCGTGCTTACTTTTTTCAGAATTCACATAGAATGACGATTGGAATGGTTTCAATAATTATTTATTGGTCAAGCGTCAGTATAGTATGAAACATATTTGCTGCGACAAATAAAAGACAGGAGCAGAGAAATGTGATCACTAGTACCGATATCATAAATAGTAGATACATTTCTACCATAGTGCTAGTGAGATTAATAAAAACAGATTATATAAAACAATAACATTGGCGTACTCCTATGATGCGTAGCCTACCTAAATGCACCTAGTCTAGACGTGTAGGTGAAGCCTGTGTATGTAAGTATTAGGCTATATCCTAATGGAGCCAAGAATCCCCCGGGGAAGTGCTAACCCCTCACCTGATGGTTCAGAATGAAGGACCCGGTCTCTGCGTCGAGGATGGTACCCGCAAGGGATGTCAGGTCTCTGCCTGTCAAAGGATCAGCCTGCAGAGTCTGGGTCCAGATTGGAAGGAATTCTTCTATTATGTGAGGGGGAGTGAGGGTCTTTTATTCTAAAGTGGTCACTCCAGGGTTTCTTCTAATATTGATATGTTTTGAAAAGATTTGCTAATCCTCTGCTAATCCTTTTCTAAACGAACAAGATGATGCACAGCTGGCTCTTGGCCATGGATGATAAAAGTGGTAACCTTTATCTATATATATATAAAACGAATGTATGCCTACCTGTTTGTCCTTTATGCATTACTATACCATTCATCCGATCGGCATGAAACTTTGGGAAGTTGTTGAGTACACTCCCGCGTAGGTTTCTGGCAAAAAAAGATACAATTGTTAAAAGTTGTTGAGTACACTCCCGCGAAGGTTTCTGGCAAAAAAAAAAGATACATTTGTTAAATAGCTGCCCCTGGCTCCCCGGCCCCCCAGTGCCTTCATAATCTTTCCAATACTGAACGTTTACAGTTTCCGGTGCGACTCACTTTTGCAATGACCATCAACAAAGCACAAGGACAATCGCTGCAAGTGTGTGGACTAGAATTGGAGAATCCGTGCTTCTCACATGGACAACTGTATGTGGCCAGCTCAGGCGTCGAAAAACCTTCTGATTTATTCGTGTACGCACCAGACGGAAAAACAAAAAATACTGTGTATTCACAAGCACTCGAATAAATAAACAGAACTAAAACAACACTTTAAAATGTTTTCCATATTAAAATGAATAAGTTTCAATAAAAATGACACAATGTAAATTAAATGTTATCATAACAAGTTTCCTTAAATTTCCTTTCTCCTGAGATCGCAGCCACGCACGACGGGTAAGCTAGTACAGAATAATTCTGCTGTGCCTAGGGACATATTTATATACGTCAGGTACAGGGATTAAGATAGGGTACCAAGAGCCTGATGTAGGAGAGACTGAAGTAAACTATTAGGTAAAAGGTCACCTGTGTAGGACCGTTATGTTATGTGGATGGGACAAAATGTTGGTATTCGGTATGGTCATGACGGGACTAACCTAAAGGACATCACAGCACTGTTCTGAATAGAGACCCCATCTTTGTCAATTGTTGATGCATTCATCCATTTTTTTGCATGATGAATTACTGACATATGCATACCAAAATGATTGTTCTTGCAGCTTACAGTTCAGCTCCTTGTGTTGATCTGGGCAGTTGCTGCAGGGCTTGACCAGGAGAGATCTCTGTGCTGATGGAATGGGCAATCTGACACCTTCTCTTAGGGCTCTAAGGGATACATGTCTCTTTTCATCTTATGAAATACATAATACAAGTGTGCTCAGGCCCCAGTTCCCTCTGATTTTCTGATGGAAAATGAAGCAGTGAGAGTGATGATCCTTTTGTTCGTTGCCCCTTTATTCAATTGCTTCTATGTTGATCTGGTGTAGTTTGCATTGTGCCCAATCCAGGCAGGGCAGTAGATTGAGCTGGCTCGTCAGTTAAAATGTTATCCACAGAGTAAGAGACAGCTGTTCGTCATATCAGAGTGTGATGTCACACACGTCATAACTTCAGATATCTTTGAATTGCAAGCTCTCTGTTGAATGGCCGTGCGTGGGAGTTGTTATTCTGACAGGATTTGTAGAGCGTAGAAGAGTGGAAGGACTTTGAACTGTGTTGGTTTTGTACAGCTGTTTGGATGATGTGGTTATGTTTGTTAGGATTTTCGATTTAGGCCCATCTATATTTATATCTCTGTTTTCCCACCCAAACATATCTGTTAGTTGTGTGATGTTAACATTTCACAAAACATTGCCGTGTATAACATTAACATCTACGTCATCCTGTTAATCTGCAAGGTGCATAACCATATCATAATAATCTATATACAGGCCAAACAAATCCTCAGTGGTCATGAGCACAAATATCGATATGGCCGTGTTGCTAAATACTCATCAAAGTGATACATTGTGAAACAGTTTGTTAGGTTGTATTGAAGATCACCCACAAGCAGTTTTATGTCAGCATAATAACTGGTTCTTTGGTATTTAAAATGTTTTCGACTCTATTCTTTATCTTGAAGGGCGCTGTGTTGCACTTGACCTCTGGCTCTGTTCCAGGTTCGTGTAGCTGTTCAGCAACCATTAGGAGCTTATTTTTGCAATAACTAGTTTTACTGCTCTGTTAAACTCCTTTACAAGTAATGTCTAGTGTTTTTTTTAAAGACTAGACTAGGATGGTTATTCATATTTATTGCATTGTATATATATACATATTAGTGTCACACATGCGTCAGAGACCGAAGGAAGGGCGAGTATTAACAGAGGTAACACTTAGCAAGAAGACATGCAAAGCAATACCAGGCTACTCAAAGAGTAACTGAAGCCACTAAACAAGAAATAGACAAGAACATGGTATGATCAAATTCATGGATGTACTGGTATGGGAACAAGGGGGCATATTATCAAGGGTGTATATCTCCGTTTTTTTGGCTTTAAAAGCCAAGAAAGCGGAGATAAAATTATCTCCCTATTACCTAGCTGTCTCTAACACCAGTTAGCGACAGCTAGTAAGAGATAGCGACCATCTCGGGCCCCACTTTGCATGTCAGTGATATTTATCAATAATGACATGCAAAGTGGGCGTGCCAAGATGTTAGCGACTGGAAACAGTCGCTAACATCGCTATCTCCTATTACCAACTTTTGGAGATATTCCCGCTAAGCGTGAATATCTCCAAAAGCTAACACCTGTCCTGAGCAGTTCTTAGCCATGTTATCCAATGGGAGGTGGATAACATGGCTAAGAGCATTAGCTCGCTAATGCATGAATATCGCGGACTTTTCAGCGATATTCATGCATTGCGGACGATTTTTATCGCATTTGCGATAAACCTTGGTAATACCAAGGTTTATCTGCGATAAAAATCGCAGCAGCTCGGCGATAATTTTTTCATGCTAACCAAGCAATAGCGATAATTGTCGCTATTGCTTGGTAATATGCCCCAAGGTCCCTTGGTAGCTTAGGGAAAGCCCATTGGACGGACCCCAGAAGATTATTCTTAGCAACAGTCACACAGTAAAGTCATAGTGGGGCCTGCTGTAAAGAGAATGTTGTATTCTGTGTAAGGTGGACCGAGGGAGACAACAAACACTGAGACAGGTAAGACTCCAGAGGACATCGGTATAAAAAAAATTTTCTTTCCCTTATCTGATCAGAACAGAGACCAAACCAGAGGTCACTTTGTAAACAGATATGAACTGCAAGAGACGGTGGACTAAATTTGGAATGGTTCAGAGAGCAAGAGTGGAGGGAATAACCAGAATACAGGACAGACAAAACAGCAATCAGACAAGGAGAAAAACAAGAATAGGAATTAGGAACAGGGCTTCAGAAATCAAGATCTGGAATACAGAGATCGAGAGCAGACTGTACCCAGCAGACACTGGAACACATAATGCCCTGTAGGTACAGGGAACTGGAACTAGGATTCAGAACAAGGAATTAGAGGCTGTACCCAGCAGGCACTGGAACAAGTAATGCCCTTCTGGTAAATGGAATTGGAATTGGGTTTCAAAACAGGAATATGAGGATGTACCCAACGGGCATTGGTATAAGGAATAGCACAGGGATACAGAACAAGGACAGACCAGAAAATCAGAACAAGGAATCAAAGGGAACCGTTGCCAACTCAGCAAATACGTAGTCAAAAGCCCAATAATGAGAAAACAGGAATCAGGATATCAGGCTAGAAATGAAGGTGAGACTGAGAAACAAGGGAAACATAAACACAATGCTGTTCAGGACAACCACAGGAAAACAGGAGACTGCAAAAAAGTGGTAGCAGGAATCAGGAACTCCTTTATAGGTTTCAAGGACTCAGAAGTGCAGGCAGCTGGAGAAGAAAGCAGGAGCTGAATGCAGAAGTTAGGTTTAAATCCCTCCTCCCAGATTACAGCCACACAGGGTGATTTGAATTCAGAACAGGTGTGCAGGTGAGAACAGTCAAAGTCCTTTTTCCAGCTCTGTGCCCGAAGGAGTGGATAGAGGTTTCAGGAAGCAACCAGTGGGCAGAACGATAGGGTTTGGATCTAGTCTCATGATTTGACCAGTATTCATGCAATGGGAGCAGATGCGCATATTGGCAGCCAAAAAATTGAGCTCCAAGTATAATATGATTCATCAAAAGTCTCCCATTCAGCTCTAATGGTGGAGTAATACACACAAGTACAATAATGTGTTAGCGGTTGCTAAGTAAAACCTGTAAAAGAATCTCAAGTGGATCTTATTTCCAAGAGAGTTTGAACACTGAAGTTTAGCACAGGTTCCAAACTAATATTCACGATGGCAGCAGGCTTTCAGAAGGTGTTTAAGTAGCACCACCTGATGGCAGAATAACAGGATCCTGACAACATGATGTCCCAGAACATATGTTAACTGCTTGATTTTGCTACCCCTCCGAGAGTTATATCTATTGGCACTTTAGAGTACTTTCATAGTCCCTGGACTATTAGAAATTACATCAGCAACCAATAATACTACTAACACTAGCATTTCATAATAAGTTGGAGTATTCATTGAGGTGGGCGAGAATCCACCTCAAATAATAATCACAATCCTCTGGTAGATTAGCACAAAGCAGTCAGGCTTAATTTAGAGGCGATGTGTAAAGTCTTTATGCATACCCATACAGTAATTAAGTGTAAATACAACACAAGAAAAATCCCTACTCAATTAAAACAAGTAGAATGCATTTTAAGTTATAGAATTACACCAATATGACAAAAACCTAAAGAGTAGAATCAGTTTGAATTAATAATAGCGCCAAAAAGCTATCAAAAAGTTTACTTTCATGGAGAAAAAGTGGTTGTTGATGATTGGTCAGTGGGACAAGCTGCAAGATGGATTTAAAGCAGGACTTGACTGCAGTGGGCTGCTGAAAAACAGAGTCATCATGCGATCATCGATGAAGGCAGGAAAGCTTCTGGTGGGTGAAGTCTGGAGACAGGAACCAGGAAGGCTATATGAAATATATATGTAGGAATATGAAATCAATGAGATGCTCTCAGGCATCATTCCTGATGAAGCCCTCTTTGTTCGAGCTTAGAAAGTTTGCTGGAAGTCAGATATCCTTTAGCAAGCTGAGGCCAACCAGCCACTCGACACCGCTGGCTGTGACTTTGGCAGCGATACTGTCGTCAAAATGTTTCCAATTCACGATTCTTGCAGTTTGGAGACAGGAGTGTTTTCCTATGAGAGTCTTGCTGCAGTGAAAAAGAAATGACGGCCGGCGCCACCCGCTCCTAGGGGCGTGGCGCCCTTAGAGGGCATCTGGGGCGGGAGGCCAGCAGGAACATCCTCGAGGCAGCAACAGGACAGGGGCGGAGCAGCCAGCAAGCAGGACCAAGCGAGCCTATCAGGGGGACCAGAGTAGCCAGGAAGGTAGGGTCGACCTTCCCTCCCCCGAGGGTATAAAACCTCGGGGGAGGCAGAACTAATCCTCTTTGTCTTCTCCCTTCAGCTCCGGCAGCAGACCAGCAGAAGAATTACGGCGTTAGCTGGGTTGCTGTTCGTGGAGGAAAGGAGAGGGCCTCACAGCGTGGTCATTTGGTGATTAGGTGAGTGTTATTGCGACATTGTGTGACTGATTAGGCCGAGCGCTCACGAGCTCAAGCTGCGCTACATGTGAGATAGTGCGAGAGTATCAGCCTAACAGATTCTTTTTTATTTCCTTACTTTGAGGAAAAGCGCTGTTTAAAAGAATGCAGTCTGGGAGAATCCCAGGTCCGGAGCAGGAGCCAGCCGGTAATATACACATCGAACATAGGAGGAATCCTCAGAGCGGCATGCAATGGCGGAAGCGGCAGGCTCGGGTGGCGTCGCTCAGGAGGTAAACATTCAGCAAGTAGTCTTGCCGCACTTGGCACACGAGAAGTAGAACAGTAATGTGTCTGTTGACAGTTAAATATATGCAATTTAATCTCACTTCTCACGAATGTATTGTGTGGCTGAAATGTGCCAGACATTTCCTCACG
Organism: Lissotriton vulgaris; assembly: GCF_964263255.1. Taxonomy (NCBI): domain Eukaryota; kingdom Metazoa; phylum Chordata; class Amphibia; order Caudata; family Salamandridae; genus Lissotriton; species Lissotriton vulgaris. Next base: position 1,885,866,913 of record NC_141689.1, on the reverse strand, counting down.
GAAGCGAAAGTTTAACACCACGGCCGAAGCATAAAAGAAAGGATAATTTCGCACAGTCTCACTAAGAAACTAAGCGAAAATGTGGTAGTGGAACACACTAACCCCTTTGGCTAAGGATGTGACTGTGACAAGAACAGATAGAAAACAAAGCCCACAGCGCGCACTTCAAACAGCACGCTGCGCCTGCCTGCTGCAAAGACTATTTAGCGTGATAAAACTATATTACCAGACACATCTCTTGGTAAAACTGCTTGATAGAGAGGTCACATGCAACAAAAATTAAAAGTACTTACGAAAAACCGTTTTATTTGGCATATCCCAAAGACGATATTTTATGTTCATTTTCGCATAGTTTGCCACGTTACCTCGCTCATCCCAGGACTTCTAGCTCAGAGTCTAATGTTGAAGACCACTGCACGAAATGTCAACAATGGTTTTACAGATACAAGTGAGCACGTCTATAAACTGGGAAGAGGTGTGGCGCAGCAGCCAGGGTGCCTGACTCCGGACTACGGGGTTTGCGGTTCGATCCCCAGTACCGGTGGCAGGTTTGTGACTCTGGGCAATAGCTTGCTTGGACACCATTCTGATAGCTTTTAGTGAAAACAAACAAGTCAAATGCTTCCCACGAACAGAGTAACAGCCTGTCTGAATTAATTTAATAGAAAAGACTTCCCCATTGTTTCTGCCGCACTCGTAGTTTGTTTAACTTTATTTAGAAGTACATTTATTTTCTTTCTGTCTAAACATTTTATAATCTCATACTATTAAATATATAGAAAAAAGTTATTAGAGATAAATCCTTTCTTGGTTGTCTTTCTTTAACAATATTTATTAGATTACAAAACATTATTTAAACACACTAAAATAATTCAGAGTAAAAGTATACTGTTAAAATGAAACGTTAAGTAAGAATAAGACTTCTGACAGAAATCGTAACGAAATATTTTATTTTCTTGTGACACGAAACCCACCATTGAGTCGGGTAACTCTAAACATCCGTTATTCGACACCAAGATAAACGCATTTGGGTGAGCATGTGCATTTCAAATTGTTATGTTGTGTTCGCTTGTGTATGTCAACACCTTCCTCCTAAAGCCGGCTCTGGCTGGAAACCACAACAGAGTGGTGTCTAAATACAAGCAAGCTGATGTTATCTGGCTCTTTAAACAACCAAGGGGCAAATATTTCGGGTTATGCCGGCGCATAAAATATGTTCATCTTATTTGCAACTCGCATCCCTAGCGCTAAGAGTTTCCGCCGCGACATGCGGGCGATACAACGGAGCTCCGCCTTTCACTCGCGTGTGTACGAGCATGGGTTGGCCTCTGTAGATATCGACAGGCAGCCTGGTCTTAAGGGATGCGGTCGTAGGGGTCAGGGCCAGGGGCGGCCATCTTGGGGGCTCGCTAGTCCACTTTGAGCGGGTCGAGGTCCCTACGCGGCCATCTTATAGGATCCGAGCCCAATAGGGCCCGCCTTTTGTGAACGGTGATTTCCTGAAGTAATTTCGTTCTTTACAGCCCTTCCGATACTAGCGCATCCGGATGGGCATTGGTAACTCCCTTTTTAAGACAAAGTTGCTGTATTATTAGTGGATGCGTTTAATAGGTGTTTGCTACTATAACAATAGATTGATCTGATTAGTGCATACATTATGCATTATATTTGCGTCTTACTGTGCAGTGCCTCTAATACTTTTGCTAGTTAAAAAACTACTTTAGCAATTGAAGCGTTTACCTGACATGAAACATGCTTACACATATCTAAATTACCAAATACATGTGTAACTTTCCAAGTCTGCTCAAAGAGAAATCACTTTACCCGAATTAAATAGCCGTTCCTCTGCCCCTCGGCCCCCTTCAGCACTGCCGAGCTTAAAGAGGCAGATTCATCTACGCGCATAACAAACGGGACATTAGCCCGTCAAGAGGCCACTGCCCTGGAATCACCTGAACAGGAAACTCTCCCAGACTAGGGGTTGGGCCCTGCTGAAAAGACGGCACCTTTGCAGCGAAAGGCAACATGAGATGTGACTGACTGGAACACTGAGAGCAGAACGAGGTTTAAGCACCCAGAGACGGAACCCAGTCTAACCCTTTTAACGAGTTTGAAAACATTAAGAAAGCAATTGGTGTAATTTAGAAATGCAGGCATAAAGTTATTCAGAGGTTTATTTGCCATTGAAATTAATTAGGCGAGTATGTGGCTTGTCAGCTCAACATTCTGCGATTATTTACAATTCAAATACTTTCCCGGTGCCTACAAAACAAGCATTGTCATAGCCAATACATCCTGCCTTGTCACCTTATGAGTGTTTAGTGATGCAGCACGTTATCCTGGATGTTCCAACATCTACTGTGATTTCAAGTGCCATGAGGATGTAGGGAGGCTATGTACTGGAACACTGAGAGCAGGACGAGGTTTAAGCACCCAGAGACTGAACCCAGTCTAACTCTTTTAACGAGTTTGTAAACATTAGGAAAGCAATTTGTGTAATTTAGAAATGCAGACATAAAGTCAGACAGAGGTCTATTTGTCATTGAAATTAATTGGGCGAGTATGTGGCATGTCAGCTCAACATTCTGTGATTATGTACAATTCAAATACTCTCCCGGTGCCTACAAAACAAGCATTGTCATAGCCAATTCATCCTGCCTTTGTCACCCTATAAGGGTTTAGGGATGCAGCACGTTATCCTGGAAGTTCCAACATCCACTGTGATTTCAAGTGCCATTGAGGATGTAGGGAGGCTATGTACATAAAGAATGTGTTAGGCATGCTGAATGCTAGAAACGAAGGGAACAATTAACACCAATCTGTTTTTTCTTTAATTAAATAAAGCTACCTAGAATGATGGGAGGCCAGTGTTGTGCACTGTTAATAGAGATTGCATACTTACATACATACTCATATACATATTTACATTACTTGGAAGCAGGGATTCGAGAATGTGGTTCCGGACAAGAATAACACGGGAACTTCTTGTCCAGTGACAGTTTTTACCTAGGAGCAGGTTTTTTCGAAATCATCATGGACTCCGGGCTGGCGGGAGGGTTGAGGCTGACCTGCTGGTGGCCTTGACTTCTCCAGCCCTACCCCGGAAGCCGCTGGTTGCCCAAGTGGGGGCATACTATTCACCTGCGGCTCTGTTGACCGGAAGGGGGTTAACGTAAAGAGAGCAGGCTATCTGGGTTGTGGCCTGCTGGCGCAGCCCTGAAGTTAAGCCAAATGCCCATTGGAGAATGGGCGGTAAAAGAGTATATATGTATATAAGTGTGAATTTTAATGCTGTGATGTGAAAAAGTAACAAAGAAATGGGGTCAATGAAGTAATTGACCTGTGAAATTATTTAATAAACATGCACACTGCGAAAAGGCACACGGTTGCGTGTAAACAGCTATGATACAGTAAACTATAGTGTAGAGAGGTATCTGGTCCGGTAATCAGAGTTAATGTTAAAGGCAGCGGGTTGTTAAAAAAGACCTTCAACCCTCGCTTAAATTAGGGCTGAGTTAGGGTGATCCGTATGGGTACAGGGATGGTGTTCTATGGCCTGGGCGCTTAGGTGGTGCAACACATACCCAGGCCCTGTTCATTAAATGCTACAAGTGGGCTGCAGCCCTTATGGTGACAGTCCCCGAAATAGCATATTAAAACACACCTCAAGCCTGCACTGCCACTGGTTGGGCAGTCTTAACATGTTAAGTTATCCCAGCGAATAAACCTTTTGTAGACCTTGGGGGTGCCTGGTATTTCAAACTTAGGACATATGAGAATACATTTATATGTCCTGACAGTGAAAAGCATTTTATCGCTGTCGCATGGCTCGTTTCCTATGTTAGCTCTAGGTTACCTTAGTCTACTTAATAGCTGATAATAGTATTGAACCGTATTGGAAACCTGCACCTTTAATTGTATTGTTGCAAATCCTACATTATGATGACCAACATTGCCAGACAATATTGGTTTGCTCCTAGCTTATATTCTGGATGCGTAAATGTTCCTTATAAATCTATCTCATAACCGTCGAATTTGGCACGCAAAAGAGAATAGGTGGGAACCGGTCATAGCTCTGGCATTCTCATGATATTGGGTGTTAATTAGCCATTTCATTAGAGCAGTCCGTGAATGCGTGCAGATATTGCCTGTAAGTTAATGTGAGGGTCAAAGTTCAAATATTACGGCAAATACCTCATTAGCAAAATAAAGGAGGCGCCATCAGCAGCGGTGAAACCTTAGCATAATTATTCCATGCATAATATCCTCGAGCTGGGTTGGCCATGCATTATATTGGACAATGGGTGAAGTAGCCTCCAAGAACATTGAATCTCGAGCCGCTTCACAGGTCCGCAATCTTGAACGTATAATTTATTCAGAGGCTAATACATGCCTGGTATTTTGTAAAGGATTGCAAGTCTCTACAGGTGGTGTTTGCAATCAGCCTGAAAGGTAATTTACCTGTCTACCTCTTATGATGGGATTGGCAGTCACAGGTCGGCTGGATAAAAAGGATGAAAAGCGGCAAGTGAGGAAAGCCACTAAGGTGCCGGATAGGGGGTTTCTTGGCGTTGTGCCAGTCAGCTCACTACAGTGCATTTGTCTTGATCAGGCCTCCACATAAGCATTAGGATAGATGGTGAGTTACCGTTGGGGGGGCCCAGCGTGCCATCAGCTGTGAATTAACTGACAGTGGTAAGAGCGGAGGCTGATTCCTGGGCATACAAGAACAGGGGATTGGTGCTCGGATGGTTCCCAGCAGTGAAGTCTGTTCGGTCGGGGGGGGGGCGAGCGCGCCAGTAAGCTACTCGCCCTGTGGCGGGGTCCCAGGCAAGAAAAGGCGGTGGACTTCCTTTTTGGTATGGACTGGATGTCCCTTGGAAAGGGCAAGCAGTCATTGTGGGGCTCTGGGCTGGCGGGAGAGGGGGGACTGACCTGCTGGTGGTCCTTGACCTCTCCTCCCCTACCCAAGATGCCTTGGTATATGTTTATAACATTGAAGGGGGTATGCCCCAGTATGGTTGTCTCATGGAGGCACATTATTTACCTGCGGCTCTGTTGACCGGAGGGCGGTCAACTTAAGGAGAGCAGGCTATCATGGTTGTGGCCTGCTGGCACAGCCCGAAGGTTAAGCAAAAGGCCCCTTGGAGAGTGGGTTCAAAATATAATGACAATGTACAACTTTGTGATTTAATTATATGCTGTGGCATTGAAGCAAGTATTTTAAAGATTTACCATAAGCAAGATGAATAAAGGATTAATAATCCACGATGAATAAAGGATTAATGACACTGCTTAAAGATCCAATAAAAGACTACGCGGTGAACGACAACAACTTGTTTCATGTCTTTTATGGGAGGGCGACTCGCACCCGGTATGCACACTATGACGGCCGGCGCCACCCGCTCCTAGGGGCGTGGCGCCCTTAGAGGGCATCTGGGGCGGGAGGCCAGCAGGAACATCCTCGAGGCAGCAACAGGACAGGGGCGGAGCAGCCAGCAAGCAGGACCAAGCGAGCCTATCAGGGGGACCAGAGTAGTCAGGAAGGTAGGGTCGACCTTCCCTCCCCCGAGGGTATAAAACCTCGGGGGAGGCAGAACTAATCCTCTTTGTCTTCTCCCTTCAGCTTCGGCAGCAGACCAGCAGAAGAATTACCCACCCACCCATCCCTGCAACAAGGGAGAGCATGGCGGGGTCCCAGGCAAGAAAAGGCGGTGGACTTCCTTTTTGGTATGGACTGGATGTCCCTTGGAAAGGGCAAGCAGTCATTGTGGGGCTCTGGGCTGGCGGGAGAGGGGGGACTGACCTGCTGGTGGTCCTTGACCTCTCCTCCCCTACCCAAGATGCCTTGGTATATGTTTATAACATTGAAGGGGGTATGCCCCAGTATGGTTGTCTCATGGAGGCACATTATTTACCTGCGGCTCTGTTGACCGGAGGGCGGTCAACTTAAGGAGAGCAGGCTATCATGGTTGTGGCCTGCTGGCACAGCCCGAAGGTTAAGCAAAAGGCCCCTTGGAGAGTGGGTTCAAAATATAATGACAATGTACAACTTTGTGATTTAATTATATGCTGTGGCATTGAAGCAAGTATTTTAAAGATTTACCATAAGCAAGATGAATAAAGGATTAATAATCCACGATGAATAAAGGATTAATGACACTGCTTAAAGATCCAATAAAAGACTACGCGGTGAACGACAACAACTTGTTTCATGTCTTTTATGGGAGGGCGACTCGCACCCGGTATGCACACTATATATTTTTTTCACAGCGAGAACTTGAAAAATATTCAATATACATTTCTTACTTTTTAAATATCATACACCAAGCCCCAGTGGCTTTCCTTTAAAACCTACCTTGAAGATGACCTATAAGTATTAAAAGGAAAGTTTAGCCCTGACAAAATGTTTGCTTCGCCAAGCTAAAATGACAGTTTTAAACTGCCCACTCAGGCTGTATTGGCAGGCCTGGAGACATGTTTTATAGTGCTACTTTAGTGGCTATCACAGAAGAGTGCTGCAGCCCACTAGTAACATTTATAATTTAAAGGCCCTAACTACAAGTGGTACAACTTTACTACAGATTTACAAGTAAATGGAATGGACGAATTATGTGTATACCAATTCTAACATGTTTAGAGGGGAGAGCACAATCACTTTACAACTGCCTAGCAAGAGTTTGGTGTGCTGAGTCCTAGGGCCAGCAAACACGGGTTCAGAAAAAGAAAGCAAAGATCTGAAGAATAGCACTGAACAGATGGTAATTTTTAACAAGTACCCTAAATCCCAGAGAAAGTAGCTAACCTTGCCTAATTCTGATGCAGTTTGCTCTTGTCTAAGAACGTACAGCTCCATGCAAAATATCATTCGTCAATTCGGTGTCCTCATGCAGGTACAATCCTGCCCATGCTCTATGAGCACACTTACATTTATGAAAAAGATTGTTTTTCTCAACCGCTTTTTGATATTTTGCTATCTGAAAGTGCTGATCTCTGTACATGGAAACAGGTTCCGGTAATTCAATAAACACAGTTGTACTGAAGAACTACCAGCCTTTTTGTAATCCCGTTTAAGATTACAGAGAATTTTTAAAATTCTCAATTCAAGCTTTATTGAGATACGAGATCTCCCGAATTCTTTAGAAGATTGGTATTGTCATGCCCATGGGATTGAGGTGGTGTTGGTTTTTGCTCTTGATGACTTCAGAACTTGGACTATGGTGGTTCTGCCAGAATTGTCCTTTAACATCTCTTGGCTGCTTTTTACATAGTCTCGCATGCCATGCTGCTGAAACATTTATAGGAGTGTGTGCTTGATTGTACCTTGGAATTGATCAATTAGTTTCTCTCATGGCATTGTCATGTGGTTTCCTTCTACATTATTTCTCTGACAGTATGAATGCTACCTGAGCAGTTCCATAGCGTTTGTCTTTAAGCCCATCTTTTACTAACCTTTATTTGGCTCCACTTTCGCACTTATTTCAGTTGTGCGTTCTGTTATTCTTGACACTCAGTCAATCATTTCATTCACTGGGGACCTCTCTCAATCACATTTGCAAAGAGTGCCCATATTCTTGAGGAGATCTTCCACAGCAGACATACTTTTAAAGAAAATGTCAAAGAGATTATCTGCACCTTTTTTCTTTTTCTTGACGTTCATAATAAGATTGTGCACTGCTCACCCCTTCTTTAATAAAAACTCTAACCTAGTTCTTCATTATGTTCTGACTGGACTTTTGTCATTCTGTAGGGGCAAACATCTATTGCAATGTAGGTATTACATCGTAATGCCTTTACAATGCAGCCATTAAAACGAATGTGTCATTACAACACATGCTATTACAATGCATGCCATTACAATGGATATGCCATTACAACGCATGCTGTTACAGCGAGATCTAAGGTAAGTGTTTTGGTAAGTACTACCAAATAATTTATAATAGTATGGTATTTAATAGTAATATTGGTATTGTTTTTAATTAGAGGGTGTAATAACTATTCTCTGACAGGGGATGCAGGGAAATTAGGGGTTTTGGGTGGAGGAGTTAATTAATACCTAAGCATTAATTTTAATACCTGGTATTAATGGATATTACTTTTATTATATATTTTTAGTAATTCAATAATAATTGAAAATAATACTTATGAGGTTGTGGCACCCTTTATCTGGCACAGGATGTAATGGAATTAGGGGTTTTGGGTGGGGTGGTGTATTAATAGCCGAGTATTGATTTTAATACCAGGGCTTTAATGATTATTACATTTAATAATAACTTTTGACAATTTAATAATTACAAATTATACTTATGAGGGTGTGACATCCTTTTTCTGGTGAGGGATGCAAGGGAATTATGTGGAGTTTATTGAAGCTGTGTAAAAAAAGGATAATGACTGTATTTATTCACTTTTTTTGTTTACAATTAATAACTGATCGGCACCTTCCCTAAAGCAAACAATCCACAGAGATTGAATAGTAAGTTTTACCCCCACCACTGACCAGCGTCTTACGTGAGGTAAGCACCCTGCGGAGTTTGAATAGTAAGTTGTCCCCCACCACTGACCAGCACCTTCCTTGAGTCATGCACCCTGTGGAGTTAGATTATTAGTTATGCCCACCACCGCTGACCATCATCTTTCCTGAGCCAAGCACACAGTGGAGTTAGAATAGTGAGTTTGCCCCAACCCTGACCAGTATGTTTCCTGAGGCAAGCACACTGCAGAGGTACAATATTGATTGTGTTCCCCACCACTGGCCAGCATCTTCCCTGAGGCAAACACCTGGCGGAGTCAGAATAGTATTTTTGCCCCCCCCCACTACTGACCAGCACCTTTCCTGGAGCAAGTGCAAGATGGAGTTAGAATACTCCTTTTGCCCCCCACCACTGACCAACACCTTCCCTGAGGCAAACATCCGCCGGAGTTAGAATAGTTATTTTGCCTTATTCTTCTTATTAGCATCTTCCACAAAATATATTATTAATTTGCAAATCTCAAATGTTTTCTTTTTTAGGGTTAAAAAAATACCATTGAGTAAACCTACAGATGGATTTCTTCAAAATTGATAGCTATGTGTCTCTGTTTAAAGTCTGTAAATGTATTAAACGATTAATATTGAAATGTTTGTTGGGGAGTTTTGTTAACCCTTTTATTAAATATGATCCATGTAAAAGGTTCACTTACTTTTGACAGTAGATGAGCATTGTTTGTCTGTTTTGCTCTATCTGTATGTCGAATATCTGTTAATTTAATATATTAAAAGATGTTATTTTATATTTGCAAAATAATAATTCTGGATGTAAATGTTTTTAGTTTAAAACTTTTACTTACTTCAGTCAATAGATGGTAGTGTCTGATGTTGAATCTGTCACAATTGTGTGTGGTTACCGTGGAAGTCAATGTACCACTGACCACAAAATGGTGGTTAGCTCTATTTATCCGTTTGTTTGTTGCTAACGAAAATTTGTTTTGGAATACATGTGTCCGCGTGAGGCAGAACTTGACAGAATGCATATTTTGTATGTTGTGTTTAACATTTTCGTTAAGAATGGCAGCCATTTTGAGTAGGTAATGCCTAGGATGTTGCACTTTAGAAATAGTGGAAGGACATCATGTTTTTTTGCTTTGTATGTATATGTTTCTTTTGCTAATTAATTCACACTTTAAAAAAAGCTAATTGGATGTATATGTTGCAATATTTTAATGAAAAAATATAATTTGGGAAGTATTATTCTTTAAAACTATTTTCCTTACTTTTTTTCGCACGTAACTTTTTTGTACGTTTAACTTACTATAATCATTATGTGTTGTAATGGTATTTGTTGTCATGTTATGCAGTTTAATAGTTGGCGGTGTAATGGCACTTTTTGTTTTTCTCTTTTAACATGCGTTGTAATGGATTTCGTTGTAAAAATATGTATTGCAATGGTAGTTGCATCGCAAAATCTACGTTGTAAAAGTATGCATTGTAATGGTACATGTTGTAACATCATGTATTCTTTTGAAGGATGTCACTATATCTGATTCAAAGGATCCGGGTCATAAAAAATGCACCTGTGTGGCTTATTCTGTGTAATTTACCTCTAATCACACTCATCTCTGCATGTGTGTGGCACAACAGACCAATTAGGAGTTTTCTCTCCCTGATTGCTCCACATGGAGTTAAAAGTCATTCTTCAATCATTTAAGTTCCTCGACTCTGTAAGATACCGGTTTAACCTTGTTTCAAAACATCTTTTTGGCAACACTGTATTACATTTGACGTACCTGCAATTGATATCTCTCCAACTGGCGCACTCTAAAAAAGTTTACAAAGATTATAGTTTGTAGCAGAGACAGATAGATAGATCTTGGTGACCACTACTGTGAGAGTAAGATATCATCGTTGTCTGATTGTGACCTTTCCTGACGAAGGCAACCTTCTAGTGCTGAAAAGCGCGTAGAATACAACAGTGAAATATCATTGTGCCACACTGTCTGTATATGAAAATGAACACTAAAGATCAATTTCTATGAACAATTGTTTGTCATTTATATGTTGTTTTTAAATTGAGTGTAGATTGTATGGGATGTGTGACTGTAGGCACGATTGGAATAGTATGATTGGATATTCTTATTATTGAAATGATTACTAATAAAATATAGTTTGGTTCTTTCTTCTAATTAATTATTCTGTTCTTTATTGATTACTAAATTGTTTAATGCTTTATATTACTATTGTTGCCTTAAATATTTACACTAGCCCGTCGGAATCAAGCCAGAATGACCAAACTGTTTAATTTCCAACCGGCTGATACATAATCAGCCGGCCAAAATTGAAACCTAAGATTGGGGTCAGAAAGCCTCTTACTGAAGGTCGGAGGCTTTTAACCTCCATTGTAATCGGCCCCTAAAAAGTATTTAATCTCTCAAATGTTCTCATTGATTATTTGAACTAATGATAAATCGACCTCAGTGACGATTTCCTGCTAGCTTCACCCTCTAAATGAAATTGTAGGTTGGTATTCCACCTAAATAGTGACACAAATATAGTGTGCCATAATATCGTAGTCAAAATATTGTGAAAAATAAAATATCATGGACAAAAATATTAAAGTAAATTATATTTATATTGTTGCTTATAGTAATATTGATGTTAAAATATAATTTAATATAATATTGTTTTGATTACATTGTTTTATTATTTTGAATTCTAATTGTAGTGTATTTTTGTTATAGTGAATTTTAATTTAACTTTAATGAAATAATATAGTACTCCATATTCTGTTCAGGTTGTTGGGTTTACTGCATGTTTGGGTGAGTTGTGTTTTATTCAAATAACATACACTAAAGTTAATGGATTAACTTGTTGAATACGGGGGCTTGGGTGATGCCCGTTATTTTATTACTGTTAACTGCTCAATGTTGCACTTTCATTTTTTATATTGTTGGGTACTTATTTACATGTATAGTTATTTTATATTTATGTAGTTACTTTCTTGGGTAATACTGGGTATATTTGGGGAATACAAATAATTATGTTGGGGGTTGGGAGAGTCTTTTTATTTTAAATAATATTCATTTAATAAATAGAGAAAATGTACTATTGTGATATATTTCTTCATATTAATGTATTAAATTTTTTTACAAATATTTATGATATTGAAAGATTCTATTTAAATTCATGAAATAATGTTTATAATGCATGTATACTATGTTAGTCTTGTAATCTTGAACTCCCCAATGTATGCACTTTGCCAGTGTGTGCAGGATATTTTAGTAAATCTCACCCTGCCCAATGTATGCACGTTCCCAACTTCTGTTAGACTGGAAAATAGTAAACCTGTACCCACCCTCCCTCAATGTATGCACTTTACCCTGTGTTTGTTAGACTGAAGGTAGAATCATCCAGGGGCGTAACACAGGCCCCTGCAGCCCCCGCAGTGCAGGGGGGCCCCTGAGCTCAGGTGGGCCCCTCAGCACTTTAATTTAGGAATAAGAGCTCCAGATTAAATCCGGAGCGGGCCCCTCTGTGTACCTTGCAAGAGGCCCTTTGAACTTTCGTTACACCACTAGAATCATCAGTTTGATCTCCCTATGTATGCACTGTCCACAATGTGTGTTAAACTGGCATTAGAATGATACCTTTTTCCTCCCCTCACCCTAATTTAGAAATTTTTCCTAATGTATGTTGAGACGGAATTAGAATAGTAAATTTGTTCCATCCCAAATATTCATTTACATCAATGTTTTTTAGACAGTAGTTAGAATGCCACCTCATTCCCCCAAAGTAGGCACTAGTCCCAGTAGTTGCTGGAGTACAGTTACTTAGGGCCTAATTATGGTGGCGGGCGGACGTTTGTCTGACTGCCATCAAACCGGGTACAGGACTGCCCAACTAGCAGTCGGCGGCCCACCCATGCAAATTACAATGAGACCGTCTTCAAAACAGATGCAAAGTGTATATTAAATGTTGCAGCGTGTGCTGCGGGCTAGAGCACAGTATGCAGTACAAAAAGTACACATTTTGCAGTGCCTGCCACATGGTGCAGAGATATGTAGGGGAGCACCAGAGGTGCATCCCAGGGCCCATGTCGCAGGGCCAGGGGTGAAGGGGGCCCTAATGTCCCTTTCCCCTGCCTTTCATTGACAGGTAAAATGCCATGAAGTGGCCAGGAGGAAGGAACATCTTAATCCCTACAGAAGCCACCGGCACTATTGTTGGGATTTGCGGTTCTGTCCAACGGATGGCGGTTGATCTCTCCAGCCGCCAAACATCTGTATGCCATCCTAATGTGGCGTGCAGCAATCACTAATATGATGGCATTGGGACTGCCACTGACCATTTGCAAGTATTTTCTCCAACGTTTATGAAACTGGGTTTTGAAAAGTAAGTTTACCCCCACCCACCCAAATATACATTTAATTTAATGTATGTATTTTTAAATGCAGTTAGTTTATATTTGTATTGAATTTTATTATTTAAAATATTTACTATTTTTATGTTGTTTTATAATTTTAGAAATGTTAATTTAGTTACATATTTTAAAGTAGTTCTAATGGTTGAAATAATTCAAAGTATTGTTTTATATTTATTTATAAAGGAATATTTGTATGTTTTTTTAATTTTGTATGTCAAATTACTAATAGATTTCTTATGAAAAGATTATTTTTATACACTTAAGTAACCTAAATTCATTTATAATTTAATATTCATAATTATTTTATCATTGATTCATTTTTAACATATGTATTTTCAAAAATAATGTCTTTTTAAGTTAATTATTTAAGCTTTATGTTATTTGTATGTTATATTTCTTTTTATTAATCATTTAACTTTTATTTTAAATTATAACAATATAAATTCCAAAAAAATATATATTTACCATTATAATGCTGATAATTTAGACACAATATTTGCATACTTAATTTTCTATTTTTTTATTATATATTAAATCTAAGTAAAATTGATAATTTTGTATGTGATGTTTTGACCACAACATTTTTCTTATCCACTCGCGGAATTGACAATATATTGAGAGTGTATTGAACTACTCGAAGAGTTTTGCATTATTGCATGGGAGTGGTAAGTGCAGATGAAAACAGCCCATATTTTGCTCATTGGCACATGCTCATATTGCACATACGTGTAAGGTGATCGTTTATTAGGCACGTGTGCTCACTTTGTGCCAGTCATTGGGTGTCAAATGTCAGATGTGAAAGGGCAGTGAAATTAGACAGGTCGGACAACTTTCAAAAACTAATGTAGCTACAAAGCTGATTGTATGAGAAATGACATCCCATCAAAGAAAATTATGCTTTGCTACTGTGGCAGCATCGATCCTTGATGTAGCAAGCGTTTAAATGCAAGCTGCACCTGCATTCATTACGCATAACAAATGTCTCAGAAGAAAAAATAAAGGGTTAGGTGCAAAAATGTATGCGAAGTTAATTTGTTAGCAACAGTTTCCCACTTCTTTTGTAATTTTAAGAAAATCTGTATTCATTTGGATTGCACCTTTTGCCGGAACCATTTCTAAATGACAAAATTGCTTTATCACACGAGTTAACACGATGCCCCGTATATCCTCCTTATGTTTTAGATTTGAGGACTTCACAGGATGTCTCAGAACCATTTCAGGAACTGTGCACTCGGGTAACACCTGCAGGTACACAACACTTGCTCTTCTACTTTAGCAAGTCTGTTGCCATTAATATCCAGATGTTGTTGATTTTTTTCTGGGCATAAGGTAAGGTACCCCTTTTCACAAAAAGGGGTGTAATGCACCATTGGCGGCTGGTGGAATTTCAAACTGGTGGGCGTAAGAGCAATTAATGAACTTTGGGGCACATGCGAGCAAGCTGGAAATTTTCCAGGTAATTTCTGGAAATTCCTCCCCTTGAGAACTTTAAAAAAAAAATTGGTGTAAAATGGTGCATTTTCCGGCACAATTACAGTAATAATCCTCACAATCCTCACAGTTGTGTTAGTGAGAGTCAGAGAGTGTCAGCCAGGCAATGTGCTGCGACACACATTCAATATTTTAGGAAATGAAGATGGATGGTGTAGGACTCGGCCTTTTTGGTTAAAGTTCCCAAATCATTTTGCTTTTCCCCTAGACCGTTTCCCTAACATAGAGATACCAATTTAGATGCTTTCAGTACTTTCCCACTGCTGATCGGTGTCATTTCTCATAAGTATTTTTCAAGAACAACTTTACAAATATTTTACAGAATTTCGAATTTTTTCAACCTCCAAATTTGAGAGGTATAGGTGGGCGAGCCATTGAAAGCTCTTGCCAACTGCATGGCTCTGGTTAACTTTGAGGTCCTTTTTGACTTGGAGCCCAACATGATCCATGCCTTTATTTGGCACCTACCTGCTGCCCATGCTTAAATCTCATCTGACAAGTAAGTGAGATAAAAATGAACTTTCAGTGTCAAATAGAACGAGGGGGAGAAATGTCTATCTAGTGGGTTAACTGCTCAATGTGACACCAGAAAACCAAGTATCGACCCTGTCTTCCCCACCTAACCAAATTATGTGATCCTAGGCATCAGAGTCTGGCTGTTGCATTCAGGCTGAACAGGCGGTCTCTAACACCTCTCTACACCTACACGCAGATTTGGGGGTACCAACCCATGCTCTTCTTCAAGGGCAGTCACAGGTACTCTCCTGCGAGACCTCATTAAGTATAGTTAAAGGTAAAGTATAAGTTAAAGGCAGTCAACTATGACATTCATCAGGGACTGGATGAACCACAACCACCTTAAACTGAACCCGGATAAAACCGAGCTGGTTCTCACCGGTGGTTCATCCAGTCCCTGGAACTCTCTCTTCTGGCCCCCTTCTCTTGGCTCTGCACCGACCCCCTCCACCACGGTCAAAACACTTGGGGTCAAAATTAACAGCCAACTCACTCTTCATTCACAAATTAGCTCTGTGGTGTCCTCTTGTTTCCTTTCTCTCCGCACTATCCGCACTGTCTCCCGCTTCTTTTCCCCCCAGGCACTCAGGATCATCATGGCCGCACTTGTAATATCCAAATTGGACTACGCAAACGCTCTTTACCACGGCATCCCTGCTTACAGTTTGCGTAGACTCCAGACCGTTCAGAATCAAGCGGCCCGGCTTGTGTACGGCCTCCCTCGATATCACCATTCCACCCCCCTTCTCAGGGAGCTCCACTGGCTCCCCATAAAGGAACGGGCTCTATTCAAGATCGGGTGCATGGTTTTCCAGGCCCGTCAGGGCTCTGCCCCTGCCTTCATCTCCTCACTAATCAAGTCCTATGTACCTGCAAGAGAACTTCGGTCTTCCTCCAGGTCCCTCCTCCAGATCCCTCGCTTCACTCGCAAAAAGTGGGGCGGGGCTAATTTCTCCACCCTAGCCCCAACCTTCTGGAACTCACTCCCTGACCACCTCCGCTCTGCTACTCAGTATCTCCCTTTTCGCAGAGAACTGAAAACGTTTCTTTTCAGTCAGGCTTTCCCCACTTAAAAACTCCCTCAATATTTTTTTCATCTCTCCCTGGTCCCTCTTCATCTCAGTTGCCGATCCCCCCAGCGCCAAGAAACCGCAAGGTGTACGCTGCGCTCTACAAGTATTTTAAATTAGAAATTAAATACACTTAGGGTCTGATTATGATGTCTGGTAGACTTTCGCTTGCCTGACACCGTTGTGGTCTTGTGACTGACCGACCTCCAGTCAGTGGTCCCTACACCACTATTACAATGCAACCACAAATGGTGCAGTCGCATTCTCCCATTTCTCTGTTGGAGCTTGTGCTGTTGCAATATACCGGCCATAGCACAAGTTCCCAAAGAGAAATGTGAGTTTCTGTTAATCCCAGGGCCACGGAGCAGGCACCTCACAGTGCATGCCACACGGTGCAGGGATTAACATGGGCCCCCCAGCCAGAGGCTGCAGGGAGAAGGGAGCCCTGCTAGGGGTCCCCAAAGTCGCTTTCCAACAGGCTTTCCATGTCGGAAAGCCTGACATGGAAAGCCTGTCAGAAACTGATATAGAAATCCAGACAAAGGAACGCCGTCCTCAAGGATTATGGTGAAGGCTCCGTCCGAATCCAGCGGAATGACCGGCAGATTTTACTTTCGACGACTGCCAGCATTGTAAGGCGGGGGTCGGAAGTGAAACCAACTATGTGAGTCGGATAGCCTCCAACCTGCGGTCAGATCCTTTCCAACTCACATCGTAATCAGGCCCTTTCTGTGCACAATGCTCTAATACTACACATTTTAAGCTCTATTGCTCAGCATGACCACACAACCCAGGAGCTGATACAATCCGCCTTGCAGTGAACTTAAAATACTGTGTGCTTTCCAAGTGCCACCATAAATGATGCTCAGCAGCCACAGCCATTGACACCAGACAGTTTGTGGACACCCCCTCAAAAAATGCATAAAAAGCTAAATCAAAAGAAAAAAGAAAAGATCAACACAGGGAAGAGACAGATAAAAAGAAAAATGAATGCCTGAAAAAAAAGAATTTGTTTGACGTAGAATGTGTAGTAATTATAAGACAGCAGAAGAAAAGTATGCTGAGGAAATATGAAGAGAGGACAGAACAAATGAGAAAAAGAAAATTAGCAAATTGGCATGAAATATAGATAAAGCACATGCTAATGGAGAAATAATGAAAAAGAGAGAAAGGATAAGAAAGGAGGCAAGAGAGAAAAGAATAAAAGAGGAAACTAACTCAAAAAGCAAGAACAGGCTAAACAAAATTAAACAGTAAAAATAATACTAAAGAAGACACAAGAATGCAGAACTGTTTGCATCGCTGACAGCTGCTTGTACCCATTTAAGTAGGCAGCTGTGATCACGGCCTGAAGCCAGGCAGGTAGCAAACTCATTCTGCTTCTTTTCTACATGTAGGTCACAGCACTGTACCTATTCAAGGCGCCTCCACTGCCCAGGCTTTCTGCTCCAAGCATTCACTCTCTGGCTCAGGCACTCACAGTAATTTACAGCAATCCGGCACAGACTCCAGTTTAACCTGAAAACCCATCTTTTTCCATGTTGTCACAGGATGGTGTGGGGTCAGTGATGTCTGATGACTCCTCTTCACCCTGTAATGACTAGGAATCGAAGGAGATCGGGTGTGAGGCAGCAATGAGTGGCATGCAGCCAAAGGCAATGAAGGGATGATGGCCAGAACGCTTTGGGCTGCTTGAAAACCAGATGCTTCTCACATTCTTTAAGGGTGGATCTTAGAGACCCGTATGAATGGAAAGACAGGACTGTTTAAAGGTTACCTCCTATGTCAAAAAAACAAAACATGCACACTGTTTGGCTCATGTGCAATGTGTCTGGGATCCTCACAGTTGTGTTAGTGAGAGTCAGAGAGTGTCAGCCAGGCAATGTGCTGCGACACACATTCAATATTTTAGGAAATGAAGATGGATGGTGTAGGACTCGGCCTTTTTGGTTAAAGTTCCCAAAACATTTCGCTTTTCCCCTAGACCGTTTCCCTAACCTAGAGATACCAGTTTAGATGCTTTCAGTACTTTCCCACTGCTGATCAGTGTCAAAGTACAGGAATTCCCTATGTAAACTCAAATTGTGATTGGTTGGCCATGATTGGTATGTTGTCCTACTAGTAAAAGTCCCTAGTGATGTGACCTATGTGTGCAAGGGCTAGTAATGCAAGGGCGCACAGAAAAGGGAACTCAGGCCTTCAGGGTTGGGTCTGCGCGCAGAATTCCAAGTTAGCATGTAGTCCTGACAAGTGCACTTGTCAGGCCTGACTTTCCCTTTTACATACACATGGGGCACCCCTGTGGTAGGTACCAGGTAACCCCTGGGCAGGGTGCAGTGTAGGTAAAAGGCAGAACATAAACTGTGTGTGTGTTATGTTCTGACAGTGAATAACTCTCCATTTAATTTTTTCACTGCTGAAAGGCCATTCTGCCCATAGGACAGAATGGGGAGGCTGGGTGTTGTGTTTGTTTGTTAGCCTAGTTTCCTGTCATTTTATAATGGAGAGGTGAATTTTGGTATGTATGGACTCATAGCATCATAATGCATCTTTCTGTGAAGGTGGTTTTGTCACTGTGTGTTTATAAGCCACTTTTTAAGAAAGTGGCTGAGTTTGTGCTCTGAGCATTTCTGTGTGTCTCTATAATGTGGATTGTCCGTCTGGAACTGAAAGGTGAGAGGAGCTGGGAGAGGTCTTGACCCAGGGAGGGGTTGAGAGGGCACCAGGCTGCCCTTCATCTGAGCACATACAAACTTCAAAGACAGTAAGGGGTATAACTATGAGAGCTTAAACCCCTAAATGTGGGAATGAAACAGATATGGATTAACACTAAAAAGGCTTGGACCCATTCTGTGGTCTACTTAAGAAGGAGCAACTGAAGAGACTGCTGTGGATAGACCAATCCTTGCTTCGTGATCTGGGGCTAGTCTGCAGTTTACTTTTCTAACTATGGAGGAGCCTGTTGGGACTGTGCTTGGAGGCGTGGGGTCCGCCTGGTTGAAGAAGACTGTGCTTAGTGCTGTGTCTTGAAACCCCAAGGGCCCGAGGTGAGCTGGCTCCCTGTTTTGGAAACACAGGAATATAAGAGTTTCCAGACAAGACTCTCAGATACGCCATGGATGCGTGTGCTCTGTCTAGCCTGAGACCAACGCAAGTTGTACCCTGTGATCTTGGGTACATGGAGTTTCAAGTGAGACTCAGACGTGCTGGGAGCGTGTCGTGGTGCAGCCGGATGTTGGTGAGGAGCGCCTGGGCCTCGTGTGCACCAAAGGAAGTGTGCACTGGGAGGAGAGGAGATGCTCGAACGCGCAGGGTGTATTTCGAGGTGCAAGCAGAGCGTTGGTGAAGAGCACTGGATCGTCGTGAGCTCCAAAGAAGAGGCGATTCTCGGACGCGCGCTGTGCATGTTGAAGTGCAACCTGCAGGTGCTGGTGAGGAGTGCCGGGTTCGGGTGTGCAACGATTTAAAGTAAAGTCTCTACAGTGCTGAGGGCACGTGTTGGTGTGGACTGAGACCGCGGAGTGAGGGCCAAGTAATTGGGGCCCTCTGAGTCACTCAGCAGCGGCCCAGATCGGCAGCCACAGAAGAACTGAGCCGTCGGACCGAGTCTGCCGCAACCTGTGGGCCCAAGTAACTGATGTTGGGGAGGAGAATGGGATTGTGCCCCCTCCGGTAAAATCGGAGGGGGCACAATCGGTATCCCCCATTGATTCCTATGGGCCTTGAAGCCCATAGGAATCAATGTGCATTACCGAATCGGTATTTACCGATTCGGTAATTACCGATTTCTGCAAGGGTGCAGGGAGTGTCACTTTGACACCCTCTAGCACCCCCAATACTGGCTTGTGTGTCATGTGGCACATGTCTGTCACATCGCATAGGTGTGCATGCACACATGTGCATGCACACCTGGATTCGGTATTTTAACACCCAATTGGATTGGGTGTTAAAATACCGAATCTGAAGGGCCTGTGGGACTGAAAGTAGTCCCACCTACATTCCAATTTTTTAAAATCTGTAAACTTACCGATTCGGTATTTTTCTGATTCGGTAATTTTACCGAATCAGTAAAATACCGAATCGGAGAAAAAAAGGTCCCCTACATCTCAAAAGGCCAAATACCGGTCGGAAACGGCCGAATTCGGCCGTTTCTGACCGGTATTGGCCACCTACATCGGGCCCGTAATGTTAATTCAACTGTACATGCAAATTCATCTTTCATATATACTGTTTTATGTCACATAATTAACACGTTAGTGTGCACGAAGTGAAACAATTTGCAGTCTTTCTTTTTGTTGCATTCTTCCTTTGTTGGGAGCAGTAATAATTGTCCCATATTCTGCTGAGCCGTTAATGACAGGAAACGTCACTCCAGAATTGTTTAACATCTCTGCAGACGATATAATTTCAATGCTAAGCCTTCGTTACTCATTAATTAATCCACTCTTTGGGTGCAATCTCTCCGTGGGACAAAAGCATTGTGAAAAACATCATAGAGTGGTGAGATGCACACCTTTTTGTTTGCAAGTCATCCTGAAGTTCATCATATTACTCTGTTTCAGTCTGAACAGTGTGGCAGAAAAGTTTGTTGAAAAATAAAATAAAAAACTGTTGGAAAATGGTTATCTTTAAAGAGTCACCCCAAACGTATTGCCTTGCTCCTCTACTATTTTTGTGACCTTGTTACTGTTGTCTTTAGGGCTCTGGGCACTTTACCACTGTCGACCAGTGCTAAAGTGCATGTGCTCTCTCCTCTAAACAAAGTATAATTTATTTATACATGATTGGCATATTTGTTATACAAGTCCCTTGTAAAGTGGTATACCATATACCCAAAGACTGTACTTCAAATGCTACTAGTGGGCTGCAGCAGTGATTGTGCCACCCACGGAAGTAGCCTTTCTTACCTGTCTCAGGTCTGCCACTTAAGTGCCTGTGTGTACAGTTTTCTGCCACTTTGACATGGCATTTAAAACCATTTGCCAAGGCGTAAACCCCCCTTTTTTGCACATATTTCACCCCTAAGGTAAGCCCTATGTAGTCCTATGGGCAGTGTGCTCTGTAACTAAAAGGTAGGACATGTAATTTTAATTTGTGCATGTCCTACCTTGGGACAAACAGCTAAATTTGGTTTTCACTGCTGTGAGGCCTACCTCTCTCATCGCCTAACATTGGGAATTCCTTAACACACGTTTAAGCAGTAATTCATGATTAGAAAGGAGTATCTACATCATGTTTCAGATCTTTGGAAAGGTAATGATGAATCCTCTTTAGTGGTAAAGTTGGATTTGACATTACTATTTTAGAAATACCACTGCTATAAACTTTGTTCAATGTGCCTGCAGCTGCCTCTAATGCACGTCTGGGCTGGGTGACAGCTACAATTTGTGCATTCCCACTCGACAGCCACAAACACAGAAAGGTGAGGCTCATCTGTCTTCTGAGTACTCATCTGCATGCTTCTGTATTCTGATGCGTCTTCCTGGCTAAGAAGCAATGGAGAGATTGACACTTACACTTCAATAGGTTGTGTCCTGTTAACACAGAAAGCACAAAGCCTTCAAGCACTCTCCACAGTTAGTCTTGCAGACAGGGCTGTGTTGAAAGGGATGCTCTTCAAGAACACCTTTGAATCCACCTCCTACATTAAAGGCACTTTTGTGTATAAGTACTGAGTCTCTGACCCTACCAAATCAGACACCTCTGGATTTTGAACTGAACCTCTGTCAGACGGACTACTTTTCTGCTTAAAGGACTCAACTGGACTGCTTTTCTGAAAATACAGCTTTTCTGCTTGTTGGCCTGCTGCCTGCTGCTCTCTGACTCTGCTTGAAGGGTTCTGCACCTACTTTCATCAAAAAGTGACACATTGCATGGATTACATGAGAAATGCTCTGCACAGATCGACGATGACATATTGCATTCACTTCAACTGACATCACTATGACGTAGGACCCCTTTTGAGCAGCTTAATAATGATGCAGTTACCTCTTGAAGTTGACAAAAGCTCTATCCACTGAATTTTTTTAGTGGGACCTACTTGGGTCCTGTAGCCGGGCCTGCCGTCAATCACGGTTGACCTGAACTTTTAGATTTGCACTGGTCTCTCGTGACCTCAAGTAACCTTTTGACCACTTGTGTGACTTCTAAGCACTATTTTTGGATTTAATCTTTACAAATTCATATCTCGACTTCAACTTATTGTATTTTTGTCATTTTGGTTTAGTTTTCCCAGATAAATATGCTCTATTTTCCTAAACATGTGTGGAGCCTTTTTGTCTTGCATTCATTGTGTTACTGTGTGTGTGTTGCACAAATACTTTACACATTGCCTCTTTAGATAAGCCTGACTGATTTGTACTGGAGGGTGAGCACAGATTTTTATTGTGTATCGAGCACACTCTAACTAGAGTGGTGGTTTCTGCCTGGCCTGGGTGAATACCTCAGCCAACCTGGAATCTCATTTCTAACAGAAACCTATTCTGGACACCGCAATGATCAGAAACACATTTCTTGAAAAAAACAAATAACGACAATGTGCTAAAAAATAACCAAATAAAATTTAAAACAGTTGAAAGTATATTTGTTTTTAGAGAACCAGGCTTTTAAAAGAATAAATGGGAACTCCAGAGTAAAGGGAAGTAGCTGTAACATTAAAGAGATAAAAAGAGTAAAAGGACTAAATGAGAGAGTCACGGGCGGGGAAAGTGCTTGCAGCATGAATGAGGGTACACAAGTTTGATCCTGAGAGCAAGTGTTATTTAAATGTTTGTCAGTTGTTAAAGTTTGGTTACCTGTTGGAATAATGTGAGTTTCCACAATTTTCCACAATTTAGGTAAGACCTATGCAAATTTTGGGGATAGATGATGATGTTATTAGTAGACAACAGCAAGAAGATAACTGGTATTTTATCTGATATTACTTACGAGATAAAATGTGTAACCTGTGGATTTCTCCATCTCCACATTTGGTGTCCCATTGGCATAAAACTGTAAAATCTACTTGGATATTAGACAAGGAATGCTCAATAGAAAGAGAAAGTAAGATTATGGAAATAGTTTGAGATTTGGTAAGAAAGATAGAACGCTCATATTGAAGAGGGTTCTACGATTAAGCCGGTCTAAGCATTCATAAGTATATGAGTGTGCTCTCCTATAAGAAAGCTTCTGATGATAACAGTGTTAGTATCCACGTTGATGCTATGATTTCTCACTCTACAGAACATACTAGAAAAGTCTAATGATGATATGGGGACTAAAAAAAAATGATGAGCCGCTCTCCTAATTATTCTCTATACTGTAAACGAACATAAAATACAGAATGAAGGAAAGAGGAAAGAGGGAAGAGGCCCAGTCTATAGCAGTGTTCAATGACCTGTATAAGATTCCAGAATCCCATCCCATATAGCATGGGACACGTTTCTGTATGACTTTCATTAAACACTATGGAAAAAGATTAGATTGTTGCACTTTCTTACATTCACTGCATAACACACACCGCTTGATATCAATGCATTATCAACACAGCATCCTGCACCTGTTTCCACACTCTCTGCAACCTCTGAAGAATCTTCAAATGGCTCCATATTGGCACATGGAAAACTGTCACTCAAGCCCTAGTCACCAGCCATTTGCATTACAGCAGCACACAGTATGCAAACACAACCACCAAACTCATGAGGAGACTCCAGGCAATGCGGAATTCAATGACCAGATTCATCCTCAACATGCCCAAACAGAACATCTCAGGAGCCTCTACTGGATCCCCATTCAGAAAATATGCCAAATCAAGCTGTTGACAGACACTGCAATGCCCTCCATGACCAAGGATCAGCATATGTCAACCACCACCTGAACTTCCACAAATCCTCCAAAGACCTCAACTCCTCTACCCTCACCCTCTCAAAGTCATTGTGCATCCACCGAAGTCTCAGTGGAGGTTGTTACTTCTCTACCTCGCCACCAAGACCTGAAACAGCCTTCCCCACCACCTCTGAACATCATCTTCTCTGGCAGATTTCAGGAAGAGATTCAAGACCTGGCTTTCCGACTGAGCCCAGCAACCTAGCACCTGGATACCCTCAAGGGGTGAAAAGCAGCACTGTGCAAATACGGATTGGTTGATTGATTATAAAATTTCACAATATTTCATAACAATTCTGGAAAGTTATGCTTTTATAGGCAAATATGATGTATCAGTTTCTTGAAAAATGTATTTTACTTGAGCTTACATTTTTTGTTATATATTCAGCAAAAAACAGAGTAGGAAATGTCATTCAGTGAAACATTTTCAACTCAAACTAGTCTACGCTGCTATTTCACAATACTGTCTAATGCAACATGCATGCACAGGTAAAAAATATTATGTAAAATGGCTTAATGCATAACTTCATGTACAAATTCACTGGTATAATTAAAATGTTGCCATGGCCTAATACACAGCCACCAACAGTAGACAAATAAAGCTCTAATTTGTATTGCTAAAATTACATATCCTAGGTCAAGTCTGAAAATACATGAAATACTGGATAGATCTGCATATTTTTTTTTTTAAAAACAATGATATGCTTGTTTTTTCCTGAAAATCTAAATAAAAGTTAAAATTTGAATGGAAGTACCTATTCGCAATGAGCACTGTGGACCCTAGGGCCAACCCGCACTGTGCATGCTTAATGTGAAAAAAAACAGAATTCACAAACCCTCCTTGAAAATCATAATACACCCTCCAAAAACACTGGCCACAAAGTCTCATATGGTGTGGCAGGTGACAGCACAAATGACCGATGGTATCACATTAGGTATTATCTAAGCATTAACATTATGGGGTCGGAGTTGCCTCCATTCGACACCGTCTCAAGGCTGACTGACCTCCCGTTGGCAGTTCCAACTGCCTGATTATGATGCAACTGAACACTGTTCCGTCACATACTCACTTTTCTCTATGAGAGCTTTTGTTATAGCTGTATACAGGTCAAGTTCAAGTTCAAAAGACCTTTATTCGAATTTCATAACATTCATAAAAGTACCGAACACAGCAAAAACACACATATACATGTAATACAAACAATTATATAAATAGCATTCCATGATAACAAAGTAATTCATACAGTGATTGAGCAGTAAATTTCATTTTCTTATAAATTTTTTACAGTAGTATCATTGTGACTAGTTTCTGATTTCAGGGACTTTCCATTGTCTTGCGTGCACGTATGGCTAGTCTTAAAAAAGTGCTAGTGCGAAAGGTCAGTTCATCGGTATCCAGGGTAAGCAGCAACATATAAGATTCTTGGAGTGTGAGAGGTCTATGTTTTCTAAAATATGGGGTTAAAAACCATTTAATATATCTCACATAAAATTTACAGAAAAATAGAAAGTGCAGGTCATCTTGAGTGCTTATCAATACAGGTCATAATGCAGGCTCTCATAGAAAAATGGGTGTGTGTGTAAAACCCTGAACCCTCCTGGCAGGCACCCCATGGTGCCTTCCACAGAGCAGGGTATTACAGGGGGAACCCTAGGTACCTCCTCAACAACAATCATAGGCTACGGAGGCAAGGTGGCAATGCTAGGGGTCCCCAAAGTCGCTGACTGACAGTCCAAACGCTGTTAGTAATTCCAAGGGTGGCTCTTTCTGCCCGAGGGGTTACGATGTCAGATTCCGACAACCTTTCCATGCCAGACTTTCAGACACGGAATGGCTGTCGGAAACCGACATCGTAATCCAAACGGCAGAAACGCCATCCACAGAGAAAAAGGGTGCTGTTCTGACTGACAGATAAACTATGAGAGCCGGTTGGAATCACATTTGAATGACCAGCTGGTTAATGTTCCGACCGCCGACATCGTAATTGGGTGGACGGATCACAAACCGACCATGTCGGTCAGAATGCTTCCGGCAAGCGGTCGGAGGCTTTCAGATGGACATTGTAATCGACCCCTATGAGTAGTATAATTTTATGCTCTGTTACTGAATGATGTTAGTTTAGGAATTTCTATTATTTATTAACATTTTGCAAGGTTGTGACCAATGCATAATCATAATTGGTAATTCTCAGGGTTTTTTCATTTATTTCGTAATCATAACTGTAGTTTTTAAAGGGAAAATGTAAGATTTTGTAACTTATACTAGGGTCTGTTTTTCGGGGAATTTCAGTTTTTTTAAGGCTATACTACATTAATCTTGAATAAAAACAACCCGATTACAAATATCTTGACTAAAAGCAACACTGATTGTGGTTGGGTGCCGGGCATGGTTTACAGTCATGCAGTGCATGGGTTAGGCTCAGGGTCTGATCCTTTGGCCAACCAATATTATCACACCCAAATACCTATACTATATCAGACAAATACTATGTAAATCTGAATTCATTACAGTATTGAGTAAAATTCCTTTTGTAGATGCTTATGATAAAAGAAAAAAGACAATCTGTCAATTGTATTAAAGAACGTTTTTTTAAACTTCTGTTTGGAGTTTGATATACAGCTACAGAGTACTTCCAATACATGATTGTTTCGCCCCCTCTGGTGTTGTGGCCTTGGATTTCTCAAGGCTACATGATTTTAAATATGTAAACATAAGGACATAATCAGACAAATATACAAAATAAAACAGCGCTGTCATCTGGTAAGGCGTATTACCATACAAAACTTGGGGTGAAGTACACATGTGAATCATTTCTGGAAATCAAAACAGGATTTGTGAGACATGAAAGGTGTGTGGTCTAGCGGGAAAAGGACAGGTATCTCTATGCCTCAAGCCTTGCACATACACACTCTAAAGAATTAGTGCATTGCATTTTTAACATACAATTTGAGCTGCTTTGTATGTAAAATATGTTTATTATCAGGACAGCTCTGCTATATATGCCTGGGTCTGTCATATGACAGTCCACAAGCCAGATTGTTCTGACATTACTCATTTACTTTATACTTGTCTTTAGCCATGCACAGCACAACGCTGCCTTTTGGTGCGGTTCATGTTCTATAAATACCGGAGACATACATACATGCATACATAAATAAATAAATACATACATACATAGAGCAGGCAGTGGATAGTGAACAACTGTTGTATACACCTTCTTACTGTAATTAGAAGTGCCCAAAGGACTTGGGCTTCAGCAGGGGTATATTCCAAGTGTCTGTTATTCTTCATCTATCATGCACTGACTTTATTTGTATCCATAAGTTAAAAAGTCAGAATTTGCAGTCCATAAATACTATGAAGTCTCTTGCAAATAGTTCTTTTTTTTAAAGCTAAAGATGGTTTTGAAAAGAAACATTGGGCCAAGTGTAGGTAAAAGCAGTGTAGCGAGTCCTTAATAGCGAATTCTAGGGAATCGCTATTAAGGACTCACAAAATGCCATGTAGGTATGAATCGCTAATTATTGTGATTCCTACACATTCATTAATTGCGACTCGCAAATTGTGAGTCGCAAATAAGGAATGGCTTACCATTCATTCCTATGGGCCAAGAGTAGGTACTCGCAAATTGTGCGCACAATTTTAAGCGTACAAGGGTTTCCAGAAGGACACCCCTGAATTGTGCATGTGTCCACATGTGGCACACATACTTGCCCTATTGCCATGTATGTATGCCACATGGCACTTTGAAAAAAGCATAAAAGGGATTTTTAAAGGAAATCGCAACTTACCACCAACTTGAAGTTGGTGGTAATTTGCAATTCCTTAAGGCATTATCACAATTTACAAAGCATACTAGCATAGCAGCTAGGGAATCGCAAATTGCGATTCTCTAAATGCTTGTGCAAAATGAGGATTTGCCCATTTTGCGATTCCTTATTTTGCAAGTAGATATTTCTCTACCTACATAGCACACAGCTAAATAGCGATCGCAACTGCTGATATTCTGCTAATTTCAGCGTTTTGCAATCGCTATTTCGCTTGCTACATCTGGCCCATTATTTTTAAGTTTTTATTTGTTTTACTAGGTATCTTTTGGTACTTTTTTGAAACCAGAATTAGGATGTTTGTCTGTATTTCCAATAAAAAAATAAATGGTCTTTTTATCAGCGCCTTTCCACGCCACTGCTTAGTCCTCCGAAGGTGGACTACATGAGTTATAGAGGTTGACTGCAAACAATTCTGCACAAGTAAGTCCCAGTTAAGGGTCTAGAAGGAAGGGGAGAAACAAGGGGCCTCATTTATGAAGGCCTTGCGTCAGTTTTGCGCCGCTGGTGCGTCACTTTTTGTGATGCACCAGCGGTGTACAAAATGCGCCTTGTTGCGCCATATTTAAAAAGTGACGCATCTAGGTAGATGCGTCACTTTTTAAACCCCTGCACCACATTATACCTGCGTCAGGTATAATGTATGCAGAGGGGGCGTTCCCCCACAAAAGCCTCGTAATAGTGACGCAGTGAAATCTATGAGATTTCACTGCGTCACTTTTAGGATGCTGTTGCGTCAAAGTCTTGCGCCTGCGTCACAGCAGGCGTAAGACTGACGCAAGCCCTTTCACATGGGGCTTTCCCCATGTGAAAGGACGCATTGCTGGAGTTGCGTCACTTTTGTGACACACTCCAATAATGCGTCACTTTTGCGCGTACAGATGCGTCAGTAATACTGACGTATCTGTAAGTCCTTGCGACATGATGGGTCATACATTAAATATGACGCATCATTGGTGTCGCAAGGAGTGCGCAGTGAAAAGTGACGCACCCCTGTTTTCACGCAGCGATGCGTCACTTTTTATAAATGAGGCCCAAGGCATGGTTTGCCTTGTGAATGGCCACAAACTCTTGAGTGTGTGAACATTGATAAACTATCTGACACTTTCCACACCTAGGAAATGATTGCAGATTTGCTCTAGAAAAGAGCTAAAGTAAACCCTCATCAAGGGGGCCAAGACAAGCTAAAACTGTAGCTTCCTAACTAGGTTATCTTTCCCCTCTTCTTTATTGTATGATGCACACAATTGCATGAGGGAAATAGCCAAGACAATAAATGTCACATGACATTCCTGTATCCTGTAATGTGAATAGAAAGCTGCGACCGGCAATATTTGAAAATAGGGAAAAATGTAAATCTGTACCTTTGTTCGGGGGAACTTACAGGTGCTGTTTGTGTTATTATTGAGGCCCTAGATTTTATGTGCAACTGTGTACAGCATAGTAATGCTCTAACACTTGATGCAACAATGCAAAGAAAATCCTCAAAAAATGTAATTCCTAAAATCTATATCAGTTTCACAATGTGGCAGTAATATAGCAAGATGAAAAATTAAGTGAGCATGTTTTAACGTAAAAATCAGATTGATGGACTGAGCCACACCCTTGGTACCTTAGTCCATGGTAGGGAGACAAAATATCGAAATTTAAATATCGATATACAATAATATTGATGTTTTAATTTCGATGGTATAGAATATCGATGTGCAAAATATCGACAGACAGAATATCGTTTTTATGGTATGTATGTTACTAATATCGAAATTTACTAATATCGAAATTATGGTTAGTGTTAAGTATTTTATTATGTTGTTTATATGTTTGTTAAATATGTTATTAAATGTATGTTTGGAAATTAGTAATTTTGTTTACATTTTGCGTTTTAGTATCAGAGCGGGTTGTGGGTTTATAGGGGAATAGGGTGGGAAGTAATTTAACAATAATTAATTAATTCATATATTTTTTTAATATGTTTAAATAATAATTAATTGCTAATTAATTAATATTAATTAGTTATTTAAATTAATTAGAGTTAATGTGCTAATATATTTAATGTTTTGTTATTATTAATTAATAATTAATTGGTAATTAATTAATATTAATTAGTTAATTACATTAATTCGAGTTATTGTGCAAATAAATAGAATTATTTGTTATTGGCAATTAATAATTAATTGGTAATTAATGAATATTAATTAGTTAATTACAATAAGTAGAGTTAATGTGCTAATAGATGTAATTTTTTGTTATTGTTAATTAATAATTAATTAGTAATTAAATAATGTTAAATGTTTAATTACATTAATTAGAGTTGATGTGCTAATATATTTAAATTTTTGTTATTGTTAAATAATAATTACTTGGTAATTCATAATTATTAAGTGATTAAATGATATGATTTATTTATGTGTAGTGGGTTGTGTGTTTATAGGGTAATAGGGTGTCATATAATAAAATGTAATTAATTAAAGAGATTGTATTTATTTATTGGTATTTATTGTTAATTAATTGGTAATTAATATGTGTTAATTAGTTCAATTTAAATTACATCAATTTAATAAAATTAATTGTTATTAATTGATTAATTGATATTTATATTAATTGTGTTTTTTTGTATATGTACTGTGTTGTGTGTAAAAGGGGGAGTAGTGTGTGAAGTAATTTTTACCCCCATGCTATCCAATGCTTTCCCTACTGTTGCACCCTCTGGAGTGGGAATAGTAATTTTTACCCCTACGTTATCCAACGATTTCCCTACTGTTGCACCCTCTGGAGTGGGAATAGTAATTTAAACCCCCACACTTTCCAACGCTTTCCCTACTGTTGCACTCTCTGGAGTGGGAATTGTAATTTTTACCCCTACCATATCCAACGCTTCCCCTACTGTTGCACCCTCTGGAGTAGGAATAGAAATTTTTACCCCTATGCTATCCAACCCTTTCCCTCCTGTTGCACCCTCTGGAGTGGGAATAGTAATTTCTACCCCTACGCTATCCAACGCTTTCCCTATTGTTGCACCCTCTGGAGTGGGAATAGTAATTTTTACCCCAACGCTATCCAACACTTTCCCTACTGTTGCACCCTCTGGAGTAGGAATAGAAATTTTTACCCCTACGCTATCCAACACTTTCCCTACTGTTGCACCCTCTGGAGTGGGAATAGTAATTTTTATGCTTACGCTATCCAACGCTTTCTCTACTGTTGCACCCTCTGGAGTGGGAATAGTAATTTTTACGCCTACGCGATCCAACGCTTTCCCTTCTGTTTTACCCTCTGGAGTGGGAATAGTAATTTTTACCCCTACGCTATCCAACATTTTCCCTACTGTTGCACCCTCTGGAGTGGGAATAGTAATTTTTACCCCTACGTTATCCAATGCTTTCCCTACTGTTGCACCCTCTGGAGTGGGAATAGTCATTTTCACCCCTACGCTATCCAACGCTTTCCCTACTGTTGCACCCTCTGGAGTGGGAATAGTAATTTTTACCCCTATGCTATCCAATGCTTTCCCCACTGTTGCCCCCTCTGGAGTGGGAATAGTAATTTTTACCCCTACGCTATCCAACGCTTTCCCTACTGTTGCACCCTCTGGAGTGTAAATAGTAATTTTTACCCCTACGCTATCCATCATTTTCCCTACTGTTGCACCCTCTGGAGTAGGAATAGTAGTTGTTACCCCTACGCTATCCAACGCTTTCCCTACTGTTGCACCCTCTGGAGTGGGAATAGTAATATTTACCCCTACGCTATCCAATGCTTTCCCTACTGTTGCACCCTCTGGAGTGGGAATAGTAATTTTTACCCCTACGCTATCCAACGCTTTCCCTACTGTTGCACCCTCTGGAGTGTAAATAGTAATTTTTACCCCTACGCTATCCAACATTTTCCCTACTGTTGCACCCTCTGGAGTAGGAATAGTAGTTTTTACCCCTACGCTATCCAACGCTTTCCCTACTGTTGTACCCTCTGGAGTGGGAATACTAACTTTTACCCCTACGCTATCCAACGCTTTCCCTACTGTTGCACCCTCTGGAGTCGGAATAGTAATTGAAACCCCTACGCTATCTAATGCTTTCCCTACTGTTGGACCCTCTGGAGTGGGAATAGTAATTTTTACCCTTATGCTATCCAACGCTTTCCCTACTGTTGCACCCTCTGGAGTGGGAATAGTAATTTTTACCCCAACACTAACCAACCTTTTCCCTACTGTTGCACCCTCTGGAGTAGGAATAGTCATTTTTACCCCTACGTTATCCAACTCTTTCCCTACTGTTGCGCCCTCTGGAGTGAGAATAGTAATTTTTACCCCTACGCATCCAACGCTTTCCCTACTGTTGCACCCTCTGGAGTGGGAATAGTAATTTAAACCCCTAAGCTATCCAACGCTTTTACTACTGTTGCAATGTGTGGAGTAAGTATATATATTAATTTAAATGTACACTTTTTAATTTATTTTAAATGTATATGTATTGGTTATTATTGTTTAAATATGTTTTAATGTTTTTATTTAATATTTGTAAAATTATATGTAGTTTGAAATTATTTTTACATTATTATTAATACATTAAAAAAACTATATTTTTAATTTTGATATTTTTGTACTACGATTTTTTTTTCCGATATTTTTGTACTTACCTTTATGAAGATATAACTCCGATATTTTTGATGTCGATATTTTTGTGTCGATATTTTTGTATGTAGATATTCTGTCTGTCGATATTATGTCAGACATTCTTAGTCCATATTTTGACAACCATGATTATTCTTTTACCTTTATATCTCTGTTCATCTCTTGTATCCTAAACGATGCCATCATTCAAAAGAGAAATGGAATTGTTCGTCATGACGTGGGCTTGAATGAGCGGACAAGGGAAAGAAAATACTTTCAAAGTTGCTCCAAGCGGGGGACCCAAAACATCTTAAGACAACTGCCCTACAAATTCTAAAGATGTCACTGTAGTAATCAATTGTGAATCTGCCTCAAACAGAAGCTCGTCTTTTGCTTTGTTAATATTTGTTGGAAAGGGAGTTATCAGTAGTGGTAAATATATATCTACCACTTGCAATAAGGCCACAAACACAGTCTAAGACTAGGAATAGGTCTCAGAAAATTATGCCCATGCTCGGCCCTGGGTACCTTGGCTGCGAACATTTATGTTAAGCATTTATCAAAGTAAATCAAATTAAAATTTGTACAGTGCACTGCTACCCGAAGGTGTCTAAGTACCTATTTTAAAACAATATTTCAGTAAATATTTAAGACCCAACACACAATAAAATTCCAACACAACACTATAAAAAAGGAAATGTTATTATCTTTAAAATGACACCAAAATTAAAAAAACTCCCACGGAGGGAACTGGAGATATGAATTTTTCAGGATTTAGCACTTTGTAGCACATAGAAACCTATTGTGCCTATTGGGACATTTAGTTGTGCTAGACCAGGACAAAATCAAAGTTTCAGTTCGACAGCTACGCTACGCTTCTTGGTAGGCATCAGTCAAAGTTTTTACCTCCTTGATGCTCTTCACCATGCCAGGTTTGGTGAGGGTTCGCTGACTTGGTGTTGGACAAGCTCCTGGTCAAACTCTGGAAGTTGGACCTCTGGAGCTTTTCAGCAGGATGAACCTGGAGGGGAGGCCGGCTCATGGTTGCGGGTTTCCGGCTTGGCTGGCCAGGTCGAGTCGGTCCACTTATGGAGCTTTTTTCAAAGTTGCTCCAAACATCTCTAAACTTTTGGAACTTCTTCCTGAAGTTCCTCTAGGGGTCTCAAAGTGTCCAAAACTAACTTCAAGGGTCTGTAAGCTCCAAGATGGTCCTGAAAAGTTTGGGGATTCAGTTTCCACAATACCCTTTGACAAGACCCTTACAAATCCACTGTACGCACTCCAAGCTTGGGATTCTTGGTGGTGATGGTCCAGGTGAGCTCTGTTAACCTGCAGCTTGCAGGAAGTCCACTCTTAATTCCCCCTGAATCAAGTTAGGTCCACAGGGCTGTAGTTCCAGATTGTGCAGCCTGGCGCAATCTTTCAGAGTGCAAGGCCTGGTAGGAGAAAATTAAACTTCCAGCATGGACCCTTTCTTCTTCTCTTGTTTCAAGCAGCAGATCTGAGAGTCTCTTCCCTCTTGGCTACTTATTCAGTGTTCTCTGGGGTCAAGCAAGAGGGCACTCCTGTCCAATGAGCTGCAGGGCAACACCACAGAGCATGACCATTTCATCCAAAGTGTGGCACAATTGTCTCCCTGAAAGCACTGTTATTCCAGAATTTAATATGGATGAAGGCCCAGCAGAGAGGCAAGAGCTAGTTAAACCAACATCCAGGATGGCTCATTTCCATAGTCTCCCTCCCACTGGCATCTGTACATTCCCTTCTTAAGCCTGCCATCTGGCTGGGTTCAGAGGGCATGGGTGTAGATGGACCTGGTTTCTTCTACCCTCTTCCTTTGAAGATCATGGTTTATGATCCCTCCCCCTTGCTCTTGCATCCTGGGTCGCAGAACGCTCTCCTCCCAGCTGGCTCATCACCTCGGGTGCCACTTTTCGCCTCATCAACGCAGCGTGGCTTATCCTCTTAGCTCTGACCAATCAGAGGAGACCACAGGAAAGTTGAATTTTAGCTTACAGACAAGAAAGTCTTATAAATTATTTTCTGCACATTTTGGGAAAATTCAACAACAGCACAGTATTGGATGGATCAATACCATTCTCCCAAGTCTTTGAATGATATTTTTTGGTTGTCAGTAAGTCAGTCAAAAACTTTATTTCAATTAATAAAATCACAAAAGTTAATACATATTACAAAGAGGTGAGAATATTTTAAAAATATATATAACCAAGTTAAGCATACTGGTGTTTTACATAGATTTAAATTACTGCTTCCTTAAAATACATGATTGTACAATAAATACCTAAAACAACTAAAAAACAGATCAGTTAAAAGGTTTACCACAAAAAGGCTGCTTTCTGTAATAACCCTATATCCTTAATTCATATGCAATGAGATTTAGTTCATTTTGACATCAGACTAAAAATACATATACAAAAGCGATATTCTGGAGAGAAATTATAGTACCTAATATATTTACTAGCAGCTCTATCCCTTTGAACGAATCACCCACGCCCAGCCCAGAAACTTAGCGACGGCAATCACAATATACTCTTCAGTGGATGTTTTTAAAATCCTGAATGCCTCGCTACTTGATCTGGTCCGCAGTTTTAGACATACTGGTTTCAACCATCTAGACCTATGTTTTTTGTAGGCTGGACAGGCGAACAAAATGTGTGCCCATGATTCGCGGAGATTAGGACAAAATAGACAGTTGCCACTATTCGTGCTGCACCAGTTGCTGGTAAATACATTAGTAGGGAGTGAACCCACCCTAAACTGGTGTTAAAGCTTCCTGTCTTTAGGGGTAGTGATCAAATCCCAATACCCTTCATATTTTGCTTCATGTTTGAGCTCAAGAAAGTCCCTGGACAGAGAGGGGTCCATTAATGCAGCAAATCACCTCATAACCAACGTATTCCAAAATGCTGCCTTAAATTCAGTTTTTGATGGAAATACATTATCAGCTGGGGATGCCCATAAACGTGTCATCCCCATACCACAAAGAGTGGTCTATACCCATTTTAGCCACATGATTTTGATCCTACCGCCAGCCTCCCTAACTTCCAATATAGCTTGGGCATAGTGTGAAAGCTCCGGTGTAACCCATAGCCTTCTCCAACAGGCCTATAATGAGCCACGTCCTCAATAGAGTAGCAGCCTAGATCTAAAAACAAAGGCAACAATGATCTTAGAAATGTATTTTGCGCTATTACCAATAAATCTATATTGGCGTAACCCACAATTCAGCACCATACAGTACCGAGGCACTAATCTTTGTGGAATACATCTGTAGTGCTGGAGCAATAGGTTTGGTGTGTGATAATCGCTGCTCCTTTAGCAAGGCTCCCGAAAGTTGGTTATGCTTGACTGAGAGCAAATCTATTTGAGGCTTCCAACTTAGTTTATTACCAATGGTTACCCCTAAGTAAGTAAAAACCTCTGTTTGCTCCAGGGTACCTTCCTTCATCACGAACCTACCCTTAATAGTCCTGTTTTTGTGTAGGACCATGCATTCTGTTTTATCTACGTTGACTACAAGGTCATGGTCTTGACAGAACTCCTCAAATCTTGAGAGAGCACACTGAAGGCCTTTTGTGTCTTTGAAATTATAAGGGTATTGTCTGCAAACATGAGCAACGGGATCTTCATCCCGGCTAATGATGGAGCATCCGAGGGATAATTTTCAAAATATTGCACTACCCCGTTAATATATAATGAGAAGAGAGTTGGTGCTAAACGCACCCTTGTCTAACACCCTCCTCAACAGGGGACTTTTTGGAAGTACTTCCCTGCGCATCCCATCTCACCTGCACATAGTTGGCAGCATGTAACATAATCAAGAATGCCAGAAGATCTTGGGGCATACCCAGTGCCAAAAAGATTCACCACATCTTGGTAAGGGGGACAAGATCAAAAGCCAACTTAAGGTCGATAAATGCTGCGTATATTTTAACTCCCCTAAGTACTTCAATACGCCAGTATATCATAATGAACTTGAACACCTGGTCTATGGTGCTAGTACATGCACAAAAACCCGCCTAGAGAGGAGACAAAATGTTACAATCCTCTATCCAGGCCTGGGTTCTGTTCAGTACTAGCCTAGCCGCCACCTTTTGCTTGCAGTCTATAAGGCTTATCGGCCTATAATTACCGGGTTGTGAACGGTCCCCTTTCTTGTATATGGGGAGTAGTTCTTCTCCTGCCCAAGTACTGGGCACAGTAGCTCCACTTGCGATAGCATTCACAATTAGCAGGATATATTGAGCCCAGTTCTGAGTATCATAAAGGAACATGTCAGCGTGAATACAATTGGGCCCGGGCGCCCTCCCTCCGGGCACTAGAGATAAAGCATTTTCCACATCTCTGTTAGTGAAGTGCAGTGTAGGAGGTGGCATATCAAAGCTCTCCTGCTCATTGCCAGTTTGTGCAAACTGACCTTTGAAATGTGATACCCACTGATCTGGATCTACATAGTTTGTGGGCACCTTACTTGGTACCCCACTTCCCCATTTCACCAGCTGCCAGAAGGTAGTCATATTCCTCCCTGAACAGGCCTTAAGCAATTCTGACCAGTGTTGTTCATCCCAGGCCCTTTTGGCTGGATATTGGGTTGCCTTATACTCTGTCCTGGCCCTTCGTCCCTATTCTGTGACCTGATTGCCCTAGCTAGGGTTCTATATTTCATATGACATGATGTGTCATACCATGCTGCAGCCTTAAACCCCGAATCAATCAGGGTTTTCTTTTGTTTTTATAATAATAAAGCCTTTTAGCTTATTAAAGAATTTCTCATGGACCTGCGTGGCTATGGTGTTAAGCATCCTGAGAAACACATGACCGTAGAGTACCCAATGCATTGACCATCAAACCACTCATTTTCATCAAGTGTTCCTCTTTTTTAATCACATTTGCCCATCTAACTCTTCTAATTTCATTTGTCATTAGGGCTCAACGTGATCTTTTCCTGGTTCCATGCCAATACCACTAGAAGAACATGTAGGGTTGAAGTGTGAGCACTAACGGATTATGGTCACTCTCTGTGCGTTTGCAGATCACCATATCAGTTATAGTGGACCAAAATTCTTTATTGAGCAGGAAATAGTCAATACGACTACTATGCAGACCGGAGTTAAAAGTATGCAAGCCCTGCTTATCTGAGAATGTTCTCCCATTGACGGCTCAAACGGCCTGTTCCAAACAGAGCACTTTCAGCTGTAGAGCTGCTCTTGTCCATTTTTTAATTGGGGGCAAATCCAGCAAAGGACTAGACACCTGGACATCCTCATCTGCACTAAGAACAATATCATACAGGTACAGGGGTTCAAACGTACAGTTAAAATCACCAGCTATTATCAAATTATAATCACCTCTATGTTCGGTTAAAAATCTATCCATGATATCTATTGTAGGAGAAGCTTTCCCACCCTGCAAACCCCTTGAATAGACATTGATAGGAAGAAGGTCTGGAACATTCACCATCTGTATCCTGATTATTAGGATATCCCTAGAATTAATATAAACCTCCTCCGCCTTATAGATGCTGGATTGTCTAAGCCAAATTGTGAGTCCCCCCCTTGGTCTACCACGCTGCCCACCTTCTGCAACATTGGCAAAACTTAAGTATCCTTGTCAAAATACATACTCCAGTGCCTAGATTTCTTTGAAAAACAATATATTGTGGCCTTCAATAAAGGCGAACCACTCTGCTGAAACAGGTTTTTGCTGGAGAACCGCTACATTCCATGAGGCTAATATGAGTCCTACACTTGCACCAGTCATTACCCAGCAAATTGCAAGTATCGCATTCTTCCACGGAACCAGTTACCCTTGCATTCAAAATGTTACCATCAGGGTTAGAGCTACACTGCCCTGCCCTGCCCACCATAGATACATCTTGGCTACTAACCATATGTTCACCATTCGGTATTAGTGGAGAGGGATCTCCTAAATTGTTAGATCCTAATGCCAAGTCTCGCTCACCTGGCTCAACCGTAAGGGGCACTGGCCTATTATTGCCCATACATGAACCTAGTCAATCAATATCCTCGAGACTGGAGAAAAGCTCAAATCTATTGTGGGTGGGAACCATATAATCGTAGAGTCCTAGGGGTGGTGCTGCATTCCTTGGATCATCTCTTCTTTTTCTATAAGATGGAATATTCCTATAGAAGAGGCCTAGCGGCAGAATACTAATATTGTAATTGCTTAGGGGTCCCAACCCAGTCCTATCTAGAATAGTTCTTACTAGGTGCTGGGACCCAAAGCGCAGAACCCCACACTCTCCTTTAAGGGTTTTTGGGGTTTTCCCTAGCCAGGAAATTCTATGAATCATTTTAAATTCTTTAAATAAATTGTTACCCAGACCAGTTCTGACATTCAACAAATGGAGGGCCTTATTTTTGTGCGATGACCAATGTTCTTCACCACTGGGGCGATGAACATTGGTCACATTTGATAAAATAATGGTATAGGGTGTAGCTTCTGGTGGGAGATGAAGAAACTTATTAGCACTCACTACACCACCTGATGATGGCCTTAGGTTTTCACACTCTACTTGTTGGTTACAAGGGGTAACATGGGCTGTGGGTACATGTATGCTATGTAGATTTACCGAGGGAACCTTCGCTTTGGTGTGGGTGGAGCGGCCATCCACATCAGTGGAGATATTACATTCTGGCACACTAGATTGACTTAGGTCAACCAATCTGTCAGACACACCTTTACTTTCCATAGGTGTTGCTCGATCTTAGCTAATCTTAAATCTATGCTGGACAACTTTGTCAACAGCGGGTTGAGCATAGCCATAATTTTTTCAGCTAGTTTGGCTATAACATCTTCATGATTAATAATATTACTCGGTAACTGACTTTCAGTAACCCCGTTTCTAACAGTGGTAGAACCACCCTCACTTCCTGGGGCAGTTGCTTTTGTTTTAGCAATTTTGCATACCTGGTGAGTGCCTTCCTTTTTTTGTTTATTCCCTCCCCACCAACTTGTGTAAGGACTTTTGGTGGAGAGTAAGTGTCTTTGCGGGTGGTGTTGGTGTCCGAGAGGGCGAGCTAACTACCTCAGACAGCTGGTTAGGTTGGGGGTCATGGGATGAAGGGTTTACCGTGGGCATACATTCAGTTACAGTGCCAGACTCCGGAATGAGTAATGGAGGATGTGGAAGAACCCCCAAGGAGGCTCTACGAGGATCTATTGAGATTCTCCTTTCTGTCAACTCTATTTCATGTATTAAAACAGACTATACCCGTTTCAAAAAGGCATCCAATGTGCCTACCACCCCTGATCCTTCCCCCTTGCGTTTACCCTTACTCATGGCACTCGTAGTAGGTACTAGAAGTCACTCAGCTGAAAACAACAAGAGAACTGACCAGCTCGCCCGTGCGTGTCACGTGCTGCGGGAGCCCTGGCCCCCTTTTCAGCGCCTCCTGGAGCTCTACGTAGCGTGCACACCGCTAGTGGTGCTGGGAGACGTAGTTTTCCCCTTGCGGCGGCGTCAGGGAATGGCAGAAGTCAGAGGCAGCAATATACTTTTTGCAGACCCAGCAACAGTGTCCCAGCAGTATGAGGCAGCAATCTCCTTACAGGTAACAATTACGGGCTTTTTGGTTGTCCCTTACGGTAGTTATGAATTCATAAACTATTGAAAGGGTAACCTATGTGGCTGGAGATCTACAATGGGGAAAATGAAATGTCCAATTCGTCCAACAACAGGGACTATAAAAACGGCTTTTATAGGGATCCTTGTTATAAACACATGATCCCTCACCCCTGGCACACCTAGCAGAGACTTTAGGGATCCTGAATATACAAACATAATGTAGATCCTTACTCCACAGCGCTCCTAGCACAAAAGTTGATTTTGGGAAACATTTTACTACAAAGAGGGAAGTGAAATGTGCAATTTCTCTATCCCAAAGGCATATATGACCTCTTTATGAGGATCCTCCTTTTAAGTACCCTGCCCTCACCCCTTGGATTCCTAGGAAAGGTCCTGGGGGTACCTAATATGCCAAAATATTGTAGTTTATGAATTTGTAAGTGCTCCTAACACCAAAGTTGAGTTTGGGCACACTTTACATTTAGAAGCAGTTCCGCAAAACAGGGCTGCTTTTGACCTCAGGCTCTCAGCAGTGCACACATGCAAGTGCAGAGAGGGCTGCTGGTATCTAAACTGCCATGTTCTATTATTTACCATGGACTTAAAGGTAGTTTTAATCCCAGTGCCCTATTATATCCCAGGGACTTATAGGGTAGGTCATGCCAATTATAGGAGTACTCTAACCCAATTTATTTTAAACAAGGCAAGACATGTGTTGCCGCACAATGGAAAGACCAAAGATTGACTGATCATTTTTCAGTTGCTTATTGTTGTATTTGGGTGTCATTGTTACTAATGAGGTGAAACCTTTACCAAGTGTTATCATGTGTACAAACAACACAATAATAAAGCCATTCTATTAAAAAAAATGCAGCCGGTTACACGCCCTAGTTTGCCTTTTCTGGCCATAAAATGTCAAAATTGTCACACACTTTGGTCCTGCATTACCACATAATTCCAGTGAATCTTTTTTATAAATGCAATTATCATTAACTTTCCTTTTTTAGTTGTTATATGTGTAGGCAATTGTTATCATACTTAAGAGTTGCACACATTGGTTCCTACGCATGATCGTTTTACCGATTTTGGGGGCCCAGGGGCCAAAAGTATTTTGGGGATCCCTGTTTGGACCAGCTTTGATTTTATGACCCAGTCTCAGCTCTTTCATGCCCTCTTTGATCAAGTTCTAAATGTGTGTACATCTGATATTCATGGACAGTGTTGTGTGTTTTCAGTATTGTAACACAGCAGCAGCTCACTAATATTACTGTAAATAACCTCTGTCACACCCTTCCGTTCTCATATGTGAGATCCTGTATTGATCTAAAATACACTTTTTATATGGATGTTGCATGAAACATAAACACATTTTGTCTGCAAAATGTCTGTAATAGATTCTCACACATTAAAAATTAATGATAGAAAAACGCTATTTACAACCATCTGTTTCAAAATTATTCAAGGTCATGAGGGAAAGACTCTCTGCAGAACAGAGCTGGCTATTTCAGGCGGCCCCCTGAAAGGCTGGGGCCCTGGGCCAGAGCCCACTTTGCCCATGCCTTAAAACGTCTCTGTCTACATGGAAAGAAATAACGCAGTCACCAACCCTGCTCGGTGCCAACTGCCAGCCCCCGTTGGACTTTATTTAAACTGTAAATGCTGTGGGCCTCATTTATGAAAAGTGACACATCGCTGCGTGAAAACAGCGATGGGTCACTTTTCACTGCGCACTCCTTGCGACACCAATGATGCGTAATTTTTAATGTATGATGCATCATGTTGCAATGACTTACAGCTATGTCAGTATTTCTGATGTATCTGTAAGCGCAAAAGTGACGCAACTCCAGCAATGCGTCCTTTCACATGGGGAAAGCCCCATGTGAAAGGGCTTGCGTCAGTCTTACGCCTGCTGTGAGGCAGGCACAAGATTTTGACGCAACAGCATCCTAAAAGTGACGCAGTGAAATCTCATAGATTTCACTGCGTCACTATTACGAGGCTTTTTGCAGGGGCACGCCCCCTCTGCATACATTATACCTGACGCAGGTATAATGTGGCGCAGGGGTTTAAAAAGTGACGCATCTACCTAGACGCATCACTTTTTAAATATGGCGCAACAAGGCGCATTTTTTACGCCGCTGGTGCGTCACAGAAAGTGACGCACCGGCGGCGCAAAACTGACACAAGGCCTCATAAATAAGGGCCTGTGTGCGCTCACAACAATGTGATGAAATCTGGTGCCTTCTGGGTACAGTGAGCACGGAGAAACAGAATGTTCTTTCCGGAGGCTAAAGATGTACACCTGTCATAGATGCAACTTTAATGGCAGAACTGTAAAAAAAAAAATAATAATCATGGACCATTTATCAAATGTCTCATGATTTAGTAGTACGTCAAGAAACGTTTCCAGTTCAAAATCAATCTATGGCAAGGATGTCATGGAGTAATTACACATTGAAGCCATGGGCACTGCATTCTACCAATCTGTCCGGTGGAAAGGCAAAAAGCCGAATAGCTAGCACGTGCTTCACGTCTTTTCGGAAAGAATAATTGAACATGTGACTGACCCACCGTAGGGATCTTGTTAACACGATGCATTTATTCACAACTTTACAGAAGAACCAGGCCATGTCGAGAAGTGATAATTGCTTTGAGAAATGCACACAGTACCTGAAGTCTTACGTCAGCCAATCTTCTAAAGACGTAATTCGGAGCAACCAGCGCTGCGGGTAATCAAAACGTGTGAAAGCGGATAATAACACCTACTTTCAGTCCGTACGATTTCAGTTTACAGAGCGCTAAAAATGCTGCTTTTCTTTGGCGGGTAGAATTGAGAAAGAGAAGAAAATCAGAGGCTTCACTCAGGCCCCCGCTGCCCCTGCGGCACAGGGGGCTCTCATGCAACCTAACATCTATGAACATCTGTGAGCAACAGGAGTCGCAAGGGACCCTCACCACATTCTGTAAGGGGGAGTGCTGGGGGGTATTATAATTTTGCTTAACTGAAGAGAAAAGGATGAGACAGATTTGCTAAATTTGACCTCATCACAGCGCAACAGCAAAGGTGTTTCGCTGTGTTGAATAAAAGGGAAAGTGCAGAACAGAGACATATCTACAAGATATGGTGCTGTTGCTCTCTTCTGGGGTGCTGGCACACTTTGGCTCCACTGCACCAAAGCACACAGGTCTGAACTATAGTGCAAGTGTGTGTACGAGATGCCAAGCTGAATTTTTGTACAGGCAGGGTATTCTTCCAGTACAAAACACTATGCTTTGACAAAGTTTAACACTTCACCCACTTTGTTTTTATGCTGTTCAGTACACCACACAAAGAGAGATGGAAAAGGATGTAGGGGATGTAGAAAAGAAAACTTTGCATTGCTCAAGGGTGTCTGCATTGGCACTAGGCAGCCTCAAGAGCACAAGCGCAGTTAGAGAGTTTAAGAGCGCCATATCTTAGACCAGTAAGTATTACTTTCATTTGATTTGATTAAAAATCATAAAAGCCTCTGGGGGGGAGGGTGGGGGTAAATGCAAAATAAAAACCTTATGAATAACATGCGATCTGCACTGTGTTCAATGCAACATATATCATGTACCGCTGCCGGACCGCAGGGTTGCCGGTTGAAGAGCTGTGTTATTGAACTTCTTATACGTATCTCCTACATGCAGTGTCTGACCCCTGGCGTTGTGGGTCTACTCCTGTAATTTTTTGTGAATGATATAATAAAGGTTTAAAAAAAAAAAAAATCATAAAAGCATGAAAAAAACACATATTACATAATAATTATCTAAGAT
The DNA here is from genome assembly GCF_964263255.1 of Lissotriton vulgaris. Classification (NCBI taxonomy): domain Eukaryota; kingdom Metazoa; phylum Chordata; class Amphibia; order Caudata; family Salamandridae; genus Lissotriton; species Lissotriton vulgaris. Next base: position 1,885,823,233 of record NC_141689.1, on the reverse strand, counting down.
AAAAATCTATAAAATGCAAACAAGTAAAAAACATTATCCTTTTTTCATAAGCTTTGGTTGCAATGACAATTAAAACATAAATATTATAATCTATACAAATTGTAAGAAGTTCATTGCAGTTCAATATGAAAAGAGCGATATTTGATTCAGTGAAAAAAGGGAGTGACCAGACAGTCATATACCTTTGCCTTGTGGACTGCTATGTTTTTTGTCCAATTCTTTGGCTGCTATTTTCCAAAAAGGTGATGGCTCGACATGACAGCTGAATTGACAGTCCACTAAGGCATTGTATCACTGTAGCTCGGCACAACCTCAATTGGTGTTTCCTAAAAATCTCACGAAGGACTATTTTTTGAAGTTCTAATTGCAAGGGGCATATGCATAAAAGGTGTAATAACGACTCTTCTCCTTGTTCACACAGGCGACATTCTTTATTGGGCCAGTTAGACTTCCATTTTGGGGTTAGCTCCTTTGTGGGGAATAAACCCAGCCGCAACAGCGTCAAATAGTGCGTTTTGTAATGCGAGAAGTATTCAGACAAGTACGGTTGGGGTTTCAGAAACTGATATGATTGAATCACTGCCCATGCATGATTTTTCCTAGCAAAGGCACATTTGTCAATAAATAGCGAAGTTCGTTTTATTGCGCTGTTTACAATATTTTTGATCACGGAATATGATTTTGTTGTATGCCATGCCTCTTCAAGATGTAGAAAGGTACTAAATGTGTAAGCACAAGTACAGAGAAAAGAAGAACCTTAATAATTCAAGTTGAGAATCAATAGGAATTATTAGGAAGCCCTCACTCACCACCCTGGGTGGTGACATGCTTCATCATCGGGCCACCAGGAGAAGCCGAATGCCTCCCTGGTGTGCTTCAACGCCAGGATACTGCAGAGCTGGTTTTTTGTGACAGTGATGTGAAAAAAATGTGAGTTAAAAATGTCAAGGCAGTGTACCACGCAAAAGAATTTTATTCAGTGGTCAGCCAGACATGGTTAAAAACATACGTGTTGGGAAATTTACCAAATAATGTTTTGGGTATTTCCACTTAAAGTGGGGTCGACATGTTTCTGCCCGTTATGTGTAAATTTACTGGGCTTTCATCAGGACCACAAGGTTTTATTGCGCTGTTTACAATATTTTTGAACACGGAATATGATTTTGTTGTATGCCATGCCTCTTCAAGATGTAGAAAGGTACTAAATGTGTAAGCACAAGTACAGAGAAAAGAAGAACCTTAATAATTCAAGTTGAGAATCAATAGGAATTATTAGGACGCCCTCACTCACCACCCTGGGTGGTGACATGCTTCATCATCGGGCCCACCAGGAGAAGCCGAATTCCTATTGATTCTCAACTTGAATTATTAAGGTTCTTCTTATCTCTGTACCTGTGCTTACACATTTAGTACCTTTAGACACTCTTTTGTTGTTTGATAAAGATTTACCCGGGGGACTGAGAGTGTCCCGTACTCCTCCTCTCTCTCCTATTGTTGTAACTCTTCAAGATGTAGATCAGCAAGTGATTCTTTTAGGACTGAAACAATAGAGTTTTTTTGCTTTGCTTTCTTTTTGATTTCTTCCCAACAGCAGTGGGCTAAAGTGTTGTCTTCCGCTTGCCTCATCCGCCAGTAATATTTTGCCATCGCCCCGTGTCTGGCAGGTTTTTGATTTTACAGCCCATATTCCAGTCGAACTCATGCCTGAGAGATGTGCCGAGGAATTAAAAACAGGCGCTTAAAAAAACTCGATTGGGCTAGGTTTAAGGCGGCTGCATCTTTTGTATTCATAATTTCCGACCCATATGATATTGAGGGTAAACATTTTGCTGCAGTTATCTTAAGCAACTGACCTGTTGGACAACCTTTTAGCTTCTTCTGTAAAATTTTTAAAGCATAAAGGAGTTGTTTTGCTTTAATATTCCCTTGGTCCAAGTGTTGCTTATATTTAAGTGTATGGTCAAGTTGGAACCCGAGGTATTTGTATGAGTCCACCTGGGATATTGGTTTTTCCTCCAGTTTCCATGTGAATTTCCCCTTCAACCCTCTTTTGTGACGACTACTAAAGCATAATACCTTAGTTTTCTTAAGGTTTATCTTTAATTGAGCAGAAGTGATGTAAGATCCTAGTTGGGTCATCGATCGCTGCAGGCCTATTGGTGTTTGTGCTAGGAGCACGATATCATATGCGTATTGAAGGCTCCTGATTGATGTTTTGCCTAATTTTGGGGGGTCAGTTTGCACTTGTTGGAGTTATTTCTCAAGATTGGCTGTATAGATGTTCAATAAACAGGGGTCCAACACACACACCTGCTTTAGCCCGTTTATTGTTGGGATCTTGTTTGTTATGGTGCGGACATCTCCTTTCCTTATCTGCACCCACGTGTTTGAGTAAAGGTTTGGGTGGTGCCCCCAGCTTTGCATTTTGGCCCACAACTTCTCTCTCAGAACCTTTTCGAACACTGCTTTAAGGTCAAGCAAGCGTACAAGGTTCGAGATTTTGCGTAAGCTTGATTGGCTAGAAGTGTTACAGCAGAAGTATTGGTAAAGGTGCCCATTCCGGCCCGAAGTCCAGTTTGAGTGTTAGGTATCAGGTTTATGCGGTTGACCCAATCCTCTAGATCTGCCAAAAGATTTGAAGCACATATCTTGGCCTCCACATCAATCAGTGCAATCATTGTATAGTTCGCAGGGTCTGAACGTGAACCGGTTTTGTTTATGGGATTTAAAATGCTTCCTCGACAGAAATCAGGGATCGAGCCGGTTGCTAACGCGCGCATAAACAATGGAGTTAGAATACCAGTCCAAAATGAGGGGTCGTGCCGGAAGAGTGCATTTGGCAAGCCATTAGGACCTGGCGCTCCCTCAGATCTTACATTTTTTATAATTTTAAGCACCGAATCTTGTGTAATCTGTAGCAGATGTTCTGAAGATTCTAACTTTTGTGTTTTATGCGTGGTTTCTAGTGTGGGAACTTCCTGTTTTGTAACACCTATGAGTGGAATGTCGTTGTATGTCTGATTGATATGGTCTCTCTAGGCGTATTCCGTTATATCTGAGTTGAAATGCCGGTGCTTGCCATTTGATAACTGGTTGATAACTTCCCAGAACAGCTTAGAGTCTCTCTGCTTACTGGCATAGAAAGGTTTTGCCCAGAGATTTTCACTATAATCCTTCTTGGCCATCTTGATGTCTCTTTTTAGCTCTTTTCTTGTATTTGAAATTAGGGCAAGGATGTCGTGGGAGGGTTCTGAGCCTCGGAATCGTAGTTGTCTTAAATATTTGTTTAGTTGTTTTTTGTTTCCTTAGGCTATTTGTGAACCAGGCTGCCCCTGCTGGTCTTCCTCCTTTGCGTCCATTACCTTTTCTTGAGAATTCATTATGTATATCGTAAGTAAAGGATGCTCAAGCCTTTGGACACAATAATTAAATTTTGAAATTCTCAAGAAGCCATGATGTCGTCTATTTTCCCCTTATTCCAAGTAAGTCATTTTAGATTGTAACATTACGTTGGTAGAGACTTTGAATTGTCTGTTTTGGGGTTTGCCATGCTTATAAGCAAGGTGAACATTTGGGGATGGTGATCACTTTCTGCTCTTGTTTTATTAAGAAATTCGCAATATATGGAAGAATGTCCTCATCTATAAATGTGTAATCAAGGATTGAGCCTGATTTTTGAGTAACCCTGGTGTATACTGGAAACCTTCTAATGGACCTCCTCCGTTGAGCGTGCACAATGAGAGATTTTTCAGCAGGAGTGCACATCTGTCACCGTGTATATTGCTTTGTTTGCTTCGTTGTGTGTAGCCTGTTGATTTTCCTTTCCTGACATTTAAAAGGTTCATGTTGAAGTCTCCGGACAAAATGATGTTACCATGTGGATGCACAAGTTTAAGAGTGGCTATTGTTTCTGTTAGTTTCTCTATACATGACATATTTTGTTTGAATGAAGGATGGATATAAATATTCAATATGATAAAGCTAAAAGAGGATGTAGCCACTAATTTGATACATGACATCCAAGTCGAGTCAAGATCTACTTCGGAAACTTCCCAAGAAAGGTTGGTCGAAACAAAAATGGAGAGACCTCCTTTTGCTGTGCCATATTTGGAATCCCTCTTAGCCGGGTTGAGATACTCTTTATATCCCACAATTGATGTTGGATTTGTCTGCCATGTCTCTTGGAGGAGGAGTAGGTCATATTGAGTAATGAATTCCATGAAGTCTGGATCTTCCAATTTTGTGCTTAGGCCGTTCACATTCCAAGAGCAGATGCTGCAGCAATTAGCTGGATTTAATGCTTTGGGTGGATTTATTCATGACATACCATGACTGGTTCCAGATGGATTCCTCTGCCCGTGGGCCGGGGGATTGTCCGCTGCGGGGTGAGCGATGGTGATGGTAATTTTCCTACTGGTTTGAACTATGCGATTGCTTGATCCAGACCTTTCGCACCTCTCAGCATAACCTTCAGTAGATTTGGAAGTTGCAACGGTGTTGGGTAACGGAGCGGAGCAAGCTTTTTTATCTCTATGCCCCATTTGGCAAATGAGTCTTGTTGCTGCCAAATCTGCTCAACGATGGAAATATCGGAAAAAGTTGCTATGGTGATTTCATGGCCCGTTAAATCGGAATTAATTCTGAATTTTATGCTTTCTAAATTGCAGGTATCGATATGGCTCAGGGAAGGAAGTGCCTTAAATAGTTTTAATAATACGCCTCTGTTGAAGATATCTTGAGTTCCCCTCGAGACATAGTGGGGGATAAATTCAAGCTTGATGTTATTGTCAGCAATGACCGGCCTTTGTTTGTTATCTGCACTCATATCACTTTGTTTCACCCCCACAGTTTGATTCGAGGATGTCCCGCAAAATTTCTGTAAATTACATTTATTTCTTTGTAAATACGTGTCATTTGCCTTAGCCGGTGATGTCGGGCAACTACCCAGGTGATGTCTGTTTATAAGTTCAAGGTTTCTCCTCAACTCTTCTTTGTCGCCCTCCTTGGGCAGGTAGACTCCTTTAATGCTGGTTGTGGTAGATTCTATCGTACTGGGCCCTAATGGGGGTGATGTTCTTATAGTTTGTGTAGCCTGAGTTGTTAAGAGCCGTTTCTTTCCCTTGTCTAGGGGCTTAAATATGCTGTAGACTTTTGCTGCCTGGGAATTTTCCGTTGTAAATTGAGTGAGGTTTTTCGAGGTAATGGGCTTTTGCATTGATACAGTCAGGTGAGCCTCTGGGCTTGCGTCCTCAGTAGTTGTGCTTGTAGCATTAGCTTTGTATTGTGTCACTTCTGGCTCTAACGTGGCGTTGTTCACGTTTTGGGCCTGTCTTGTCTGTTTTACCGTTCTGGCCTTTCTCAGGCATTTTCTCTCTCGCTTGCTTAGAGGAGCTATGCTTTTTGTTTGGTTTGTATTTTGCTCGTGACAATTATCAACTTGTGAAGAGGCCAAGGAGTGTCTGTTGTCCGTAATGTTTGATTGCTGTGGTGTGTTGGTGGTGCCCGGTGTTTGAGCTGCATTGATCCCTGCGACTCTTGCATTTTCCTCCTTGTAAAGGCTCAGGCGAGCCTGGTCCATTACCCTCTGTGTTTCGTGTGCTCTCTCTGCTGGTAGATTGATTTTTGAAGGAGTAGCCCTAATAACCCCCAATAATTGGTTCATTATGGTTGGGACTGTAGATAGTTGGTCTATTATTTGGGTGCAGTGGCAGTGACACGATTGGTAGGTTGTTTCTCTGTCTGACTGCACCCTTGTGATCATTTCATTAAAATTTTGCAGCTTTTGTTCCACCCCTGAACATAAATGGCGAGCGTGTTTAGAAGATCCACTTGGGTATTTAATTTATCTGCGTGGTAAGTCATAGCTTTACCGATGGTATCCAAAGTGTCTAGCAAGTGTGTCCATACTGTAGATGGTGGAGAGCTAGCTCTCTGTTCCTGAAGGATGTGGAGGTCTGGAGATAAAAAAAATCCAGAACACCAGAGAGCTCCCTTGATCGAACCCTGTTTTGTGATGGTGGCATCGTCAAAGAATTATCAAGGTTCTTGCCTTTAAAATACTTATCATCATGCTGGTTGAAGATCATGAGCTCATGTCCACTTAGATGGTATTTTTCCAATGACTGAGGTGACAAGGAGAATTGGCCCTGCTTGTTTGTGAGCATTTCAGCGCTTTTGCAAATTGGGCCTCCTGCTGATTATATCTATTTCCATAAGCACTAGAGGTGTTTGAACTCGTCTGTTGTGTTGGAATGGTCTCATTGTTGCTACTGAGACCAGTTAAAGGCTGTTGTTGCTTCTGCAGCAGTTGTGTTTCTGTCGAGAAAGGATTATTATGAATTAGGACCTCCGTTATCTTTGCATTGTGACTTTGCCCACTTTCTAGGAGCGCTGTGGAAGTTTGGAATTGTAAGCCTTGAACTTCAAAATCTATTGTGCACTGAGTGTCTGGTCGTAACTCGCCAGGATCTTCAGTTGCTGATTTTCTACATTTATCACTTTTGTCTTGGAAGACATTTATGTCAATTATATTTTGAACTTCTAAAATGTTATTATTGGGAATATTGTAATTTAAGCCTGTAAGATCTTTTGAATTATTGGAGTCGTTACGGACATTGTTTTCCTTATTTTCCTTCATGGTTTTAGTTGCCACGCTTAGGAAATCTGTGATCAATGCCCGTTTGCTGCTGTTATCTTAGACCATGTGACTCTGTTGAGCTCTCTCATATTCATACAACACAGCACAGCAGCTTTATGTGCTACCAAGTGTTGTGTTAACGTTTAGTAAATGTGCTGCATACTATTTTTTTTCTTTTCAGTGGAGCAAAACTACAGGCTGTAGATGAAGAGGGTTGGGCCTGCCTAAAAAAAAATTACAATTTGCCATTTTTGAAAACTATCACAGGGATGGTGATCGGTTGTTCCTTACACACCACCTTCATTGTGATTGCAACCAATTGTGACATGCCTAATAAATATTAGTCATGCAGTTTATTCTGCAACCCCCTCTGTTCCTATTTGTATATAGGTCTGTTTGCGAATTCAGATTGCCTTTACAAAAAATTGGTGCGCAATTTGCCAACACATTTTCTAAATCAAATATACATTTAACCGCTTGTATGTATGGCGACGACTTGACTGTTCAGGTGAGTTAGGGCCACCAGAAGTTATTCCCTGTGGCAGACCCTTGCATCATCTGCTACAAAGAGGTTTTGGGGTGCTGTTATACAATACATTCCTGTACACATAAGAACTGATAGGAGTGGTTGAGTTTCGGGTTGGCAAGCAGCGTAATGTAATGTTTATTCCATTGGGTTCGAACTGTTTAAGTATTTCCAAGTGACGGAGTAAGTAGTATAAGGCTATTTCTAATGGGAGGGTGCCTCAAGTTATGAAGGGGTCATATGTTGAGCATGAACACAGAAGGAATGATGGCTAGACAATTGAACATTCTCTTTTCTTTGAAATGCAGCAGGTTTGGTCCCAGTAACTAATTGGTGAATGTGGGGCATCCAGGGATCACAGGGCTGTTACAGTAACCACTAGAACAAATGACTAACAATAACCTAATAAAGAGGACTGCTGTGTTTAACAAAAAAGAAACAAAAAAGAAACAATCATACACTCCACCGCAACAAGACCCAGCACTTCGCTAAACCCTAAAAACATTATTTGCTGTCACTTTCCAACTTTCCCCATCAAAACCATCTGCAACAGATTTACCCCTCCTTAAAACTTAAACAGCACTACTATTTCTAACCTCTTTTCCAACTTGCCCCACCCCAACCACCTGCATACCCATTTTAACTCTAATGAAAATACCTCTCTAATTTGTAATTCAGGGTGATTGCCTGGTGACGATACAACGGGTTACACTGGATTATGTGTGAACACACTATTTGATATATAAAGCCTTGATGTAGTTCCTAGTGTAACAGGAACAAAACCCGTTGGCTGATTTTAACTCATATGCAACAATTTTGAATAATAAAAGATGATGGACTGAAATTTGCCATATTGAATTCATTTCTGGTGCACCTTCCATATTGAAGCCCATCGTATTTGGTGTCAAACATGTTGGAATCATACCCCCACACCAGTAACCAGTGTGGGAGGTATGATTCCACCCCTCAGAAGCGAGCTTCATGTGGTCCCTTGTGGTCCCACAAAATGGTTGCTGACAACCAGAGCCACATTTCTGCCCTCCTGCTGCTGAACCAAGCTTGAGCAGGGGAAGGCAGAACAGTAGGCATGCTGTCACAGGGAGGTGTGACCACCTTCCAGGCAGGATTTAGTGTATTAGGGATGGGTGGGTGTGCTTGCCAGCGACTGAAAGTCTGCATGAGGGGCACATTTGGTCTCCCTGTGCATTGTCCAGTTCAAACCAATCCTTGGAGCCGTTGGCTCCCACTCTGGTGCAAAACTGGGCAAAGGTCATGAGGGTAATCTCCCCACTGTCCAGACCCTCCCCTGGGAGGGTCCCCTGATTCTTGCCAACATTCTTCCGTTGGTACATAAGGGTTTACCTGGCAGTAAGACCTTAGATTCAGATTGGACAAGATTCTGAACAAGAAACCACTGAACATTGACCGTTTGGACACTTTGAACTTCACTGGACTTTGTTTGGGCCTAACTTCATCTCCCACACAGTCTGCTGCATCGTCTATGCCCGTGCACCAAACAGGATCTGTTCAGTACCTGTGGTGTATCAAGGACAACCAAAGATATCTCTCTTGGAGTGAAGGAGTCACTCCCCTGCATTCACAGGCACCTCAACACTGCTGTCTTGTCTGCTGATCTTGAGCTCTTACGGACTCCGAAGGCTCCAGCAACACAGGAGGTGGGTTTCTATGTCCCTCGAGATTCGAGCTGTCCTCTCACCAAGTTTGAGGTCAGAATCCCTCATGGGGGCTTCAATACCCAAACCCCTCTGCACCGCGTACATTTGCAAGTGCATATGCTTGTTGACATTTGCCAAACAAGTGCATTGGGCTTCGAGTAGGCCCAACCTCTGGTACCATTTAAACCAAGAACTTTGGCCTCCTCTGGCCACCTCACACTGAGTGCTTCGTGGGCTGTTTGGTAAAATCTCTCAAGTTCCTCTGATAACCCTTTGTCTCCGGCCTGAGAGTCCATTTCAGGGTCAACTTTGCTTTTCTTGGGATGCCCTCATTGCAACAAATTAAGGATCACATGCCTTCCATAGTGAGACCAGTGACAGGAGAAGGAGAAGAAAGTATTGTTTCAGGTGGGGGAAAATGGAAGAAGATCAGCCACATAAGGGAAAACAGAGCGTATATATATCACAATACCAGTGGTGGTTCGTGCATGAGGGCGTAGGGGGCGGAGCCCAGCCAGTCTCAAGAGGAGGGGGAAGGAGATTGTACTGGTCTGAGGCAGCAGGACTTACACTGTTCATTCTGGTAGCAGTGCAGCCTTGACAGCCCTGTACAAACACACGTTGCGCATGCGAGGTGGACGACTTTAATACTGTCCAAATCCCGCATATGCAGTGTGTGTTTGTGAGGCAGTGATGAGGGCAAGCAGGCGCTACTTACAGCAGTAGTTTTTCCAGTACTTTGGTCGAATACTCGGCTCAACCGGATCTATGACGTAGCGCGTCGTAGCTCATAACATCCTTCTAGGATACCGCCTCCTCCTGTGAGTGACTGGCCCTTGCTACTTTCAGCCTATGAAAATAGGAGGCAGGAATTCCAACACTGCTTCCTTCGGTCTGTACTGGATTCCTATTTCCCTCCTTCCTTCAACGAGCTGCATCTGAGATCCCTCTGGAAGAAACACCGTCTCTGTCACCAAGCTGAGTGAAACCGGTGAGAACAAGTGTACCTTGCCTTGTTTTTCAACGGCTGCCACTGCCAAGAACAAATGGCTGAGTTGTCCCTACTGTGATTGAACTCTGCCCTACGGGTGACACATAGGAAGCATATTAACCTCCTGAGATATCTTGCCATCGTCCTCAGCGGCAGTCCCCTTCCGGGTATAAATTAAAGCTGGCGTCTTCTTCCAGAAGTGAAGGTCGCTTCTGTTTTCATGACCCTGCCTGAGGAAGCAGGTGCTCTTTTTAGAACATCACCCTCTGATGTCTTCAACCACTACTGTACCAGCCTAGAACTTGGGTGGCTCCCCGATCTCCCCCTGCACCCTCCCCATTTCCCACCAACTCCTGTGACACACTCGCTTTATAGATACTGAACAGAGGAGCTGCGGATTAACCCCGGGCTCTGATGTGCTCCTTTGGGGCCTTAAAACCCGATAGGCTGAGCACGCTGCCAGAACTCCCTAGAAAGTTCCCATAGAACCTGAGTTTTTAAAAATGTTTTTGTCTCTGTGTTCCAGCATCATTCGCAGTGTTCCCATCGTGTTTATAGAGAGAAACACGAAGGAACGAAATAGCATCAAGATAGCTCAGTGAGTTCAGGTGCCCGTTGTAGAGCTGCTGTGTAACAGTGACTTTGCAGCATAAAGCTTCATAGCTCTTCAGCTTAAGCTTCTAGTTTCTAAGCGCGGTAAATTACAGATGATGAGAGCAGTACTGTATCTATTGAATATATTAAAACATCCATTAGCAAGAGTTAATATCGCCCTCTATTCGGACAGAACTCTTAAGAGGCCCGGCGCCTCATCTGCCTTCATTACTGTGAAATTTAAAGTGTGCAGAGATAAACGGAATGCCCCTCTACTTTCAAAATACACCGCCCGCCTCTGCACCATACCCAATGCTTATAAAAAAATGGGGAAACACAATGAGATGTAAGCAATACCTACCTAGAACAAGGAGACAAGTGAGAAGGGGTAAGAAGAGGCTGAACATAAAACAAAAGAATAAGGAGGATGTGACTACAGAGGAAGGATGCAAGGGTCCAGTGAAAGATCATAATAACAACCAGAAAACTAGCCCACATATATAGAGATTATTGAATAAAGATGTAAAGCACATGGAAAGTAAGGAAGAGTGCAAAATAAAAAAAAACAGAGAAGGACATTGAACCCCATAATACAACCCATGATTAAGAACAAGCTGGTAGGAAGGAATGGGGAAAAGGGAGACACTGAAGATAAAAATGGGAAAGGGAGGGGTTTAGAAGGACCAGAGGGGAGATGGAGGGGCGAGGTTAGGAGTAGAACTCATGAAATAGGATATGAAAGAGGATATGATCTACTGTTACACCTTGAACCAACACATCACAGAAACGGTGGAAAGAAATTATTTCCATTAAATCGAACTCAATTGATTCTCACCATTTATTAATGTGGAGGTCTGAAACACATAGGGACAGAAGACCTCAGACAAGTAGGATTTACCGCAAATAGAAAGGGTCAAGAAGTAACAAAGGTCTTGTTACATTCATAATTAGTTAAGGTAGCATTGATGAAAACAGAACAGGACTTACTTGAAGAAGGAATTAGTTTAGTCCCAGATCAGGAAATCATAGAAAGGGATTTAGGTAAGAAACCCTTCCAGAAAAATCATGCAGGACTAGGAATGAGGCAGATTTGATTGATTGATCAGGCACATGAAAATAAAGAAGATCTAAAAATTACACTGCGAACTTACGAAATGGATGAGGACAGATAAGGATTAAAATTTGTAAATAGATATAGGCCCTTAGGTTCATCGGGGAATTATGAAAAAAGTTGGCTGAGTAAAATTGATTAGGAGGAAGGGTAGCCGGACAGCCTAGGAATACTTCACTGGAATATTAATGGTTCCAATAGAATATCTAAATTAGAAAAAAATTAAAAAGTAATCGATCACTTTGACTTTGTGTGCCTACAAGAAACCTGGCTGTGTGATGAAACCCTTTTGCAGGAAGGGTATATACAATTGAATACACCAGCTGGGAGAAGCCAATTTGTCCGCCCGGCTGCCGGACAACTAACAATGATAACTACTAAAATAGCCAAGAAAGTGGACCCTCTGAAAGTTAAATGCAAATGACTAGTGGTCGGCAGAGTGCACCTTTTGGATCCTAACCCTGAGAATGATGGTATAATTATCGTAAATTTCTATATGGAGGGGGCCGACATAAGGAGTATAAAGCAGAACTGGTCAAGTTTAAAGAGGATATTCAAGAGATAATAGATATACAGCAGAGAGACCTTGTTTTAGTACTAGGTGACTTTAATCACAAACTAGATCCCTGTAGAGTTTATCTAGGATGCAAAGAGTTACTGCTGGCCTATAATATATATGTTGCCAGTTTCCCTAGGGGGGACTTGCTGTGCAAGATACAGCCCGATGCAATTTTATGGGCTCAATGTGCCTAGTCTGTGCTAACTGAAGGATGGAGTTAGACCGGCCAGCAAAGCATACATTTAAGATAGGCAATCAACTATGCCCAATAGACTACATCTTTATCCATGCATGGAATTTTAAATTGATGAGAGATTTTGAGGTGGCGAGGGTTGAGGGAAGTGATCACTTTCCACTTAGTGCTAAGATAGTTGGAGGAAATAAAAAATCAAGAAATACAATTATCCGGGTACAATTAGAGTACACTAAACGCCTGACTACTTGCATGACAGAGGAGTGTTTAGGGAAATTGGGGTCATTTCGGCAGTGCCAAACACTAGATTATGTTTCTTATATTAGTAACATAGGTTGGTTTGAAAATGTGATTACCCAAATGGTCCAATGTCTAAAGGTTAAGTTAAAGGGGAAAAGCCACCGCAAAGATAAGAATAAGAAAGGTCAGAACAAAGAGAAAAAATAGTTAAATGAGGAATGTAGGAAATTAATATATAAGTAAAGGGGAAAGAAGACTGAAATTGAAGTACGATACAGACACGATGATTAGCCTACAGAAATAAAAGAAAACTTACAAAATGGGCATCAGGGGACATAAAAGAACATATAAAGAGAGATGATGGGGAAACCTATTAGAGGCAATAGAAACTATAGACATAAAATGGTTTTTGAAATTGGTCCAAGAGCGGTCAGGGACGACACAGGCTACTATGAATTGCGTAGTGACAGATGATTGGGAACGATAGTTGGGTGAAATATATAGTAAAAGAGTGCAGCAAGTAATTACGGAACATGCACTATGGTCAGAGATGGGGGTGGATATTAAGTTGTTGTCTTTGGAATGCAATGTTAAACGATCATAGCAAATCTAACGTTGACTAGAGCAGCCGGACCTGATCATTTCCTGGTAGTAATTATAAAGGCCAAATATTTAGCAACCCAGATCTTTTGACTGGGTGTGAGTTTTTGATTGGTTCAGATGCTCCGTCCATTACCACCCCCTTTTGTACCGCTTTTGGCCGCCATAAGTGTGGCAGGGTATGCTCAGACGTGAGTCCCTTGCTCACTTTGCCACTGGATTCAAGCAAGCCGGGCTGAAGACGGCTGGAATACCAGAAACCAGTCCTCGGAAGCTTGTTTCCGGTCCAGGGAAGGCATGGCTTGGCAGTTCAGGCTGGACTGTTCCCATGAGGCACATGGTCGGACTGATTTGCATATAGCCATGTCTGAACTGGGGTGGCAGAGTGGGCTAAAAAACGGTGATGGATTAAACCCAGATCTTTTGACTGGGTGTGAGTGTTTGATTGGTTCAGATGCTCCGTCCATTACCACCCCCTTTTGTACCGCTTTTGGCCACCATAAGTTTGACAGGGTATGCTCAAACGTGAGTCTCTTGCTCACTTTGCCACTGGATTCAAGCAAGCCGGGCTGAAGACGGCTGGAATGCCAGAAATCGGTCCTCGGAAGCTTGTTTCCAGTCTAGGGAAGGCATGGCTTGGCAGTTCAGGCTGGACTGTTTCCATGAGGCACAGGGTCAGACTGATTTGCATTTAGTCATGTCTGAACTGGGGTGGCAGAGTGGGGTAAAGAACGGTGATGGATTAAACCCAGATCTTTTGACTGGGTGTGAGTGTTTGATTGGTTCAAATGCTTCGTCCATTACCAAGCCCTTTTGTACCGCTTTTGGCCGCCATAAGTGTGGCAGGGTATGCTCAGACATGAGCCCCTTGCTCACTTTGCCACTGGATTCAAGCAAGCCGGGCTGAAGATGGCTGGAATGCCAGAAACCGGTCCTCGGAAGCCTGTTTCCGGTCCAGGGAAGGCATGGCTTGGCAGTTCAAGCTGGACTGTTCCCATGAGGCACAGGATCAGACTGATTTGCATATAGCCATGTCTGAACTGGGGTGGCAGAGTGGGCTAAAGAACGGTGATGGATTAAACCCAGATCTTTTGACTGGGTGTGAGTGTTTGATTGGTTCAGATGCTCCGTCCATTACCACCCCCTTTTGTACCGCTTTTGGCCATCATAAGTGTGGCAGGGTATTCTCAGACGTGAGTCCCTTGCTCACTTTGCCACTGGATTCAAGCAAGCCGGGCTGAAGACGGTTGGAATGCCAGAAACCGGTCCTCGGAAGCTAGTTTCCGGTCCAGGGAAGGCATGGCTTGGCAGTTCAGGCTGGACTGTTCCCATGAGGCACAGGGTCAGACTGATTTGCATATAGCCATGTCTGAACTATGGTGGCAGAGTGGACTAAAGAACGGTGATGGATTAAACCCAGATCTTTTGACTGAGTGTGAGTTTTTGATTGGTTCAGATGCTCCGTCCATTACCACCCCCTTTTGTACAGCTTTTGGCCGCCATAAGTGTGGCAGGGTATGCTCAGACATGAGTCCCTTGCTCACTTTGCCACTGGATTCAAGCAAGCCGGGCTGAAGACGGCTGGAATGCCAGAAACCGGTCCTCGGAAGCTTGTTTCCGGTCCAGGGAAGGCATGGCTTGGCAGTTCAGGCTGGACTGTTCCCATGAGGCACATGGTCAGACTGATTTGCATATAGCCATGTCTGAACTGGAGTGGCAGCGTGGGCTAAAAAACGGTGATGGATTAAACCCAGATCTTTTGACTGGGTGTGAGTGTTTGATTGGTTCAGATGCTCTGTCCATTACCACCCCCTTTTGTACCGCTTTTGGCTGCCATAAGTTTGACAGGGTATGCTCAGACGTGAGTCCCTTGCTCACTTTGCCACTGGATTCAAGCAAGCCGGGCTGAAGACGGCTGGAATGCCAGAAACCGGTCCTCGGAAGCTTGTTTCCGGTCCAGGGAAGGCATGGCTTGGCAGTTCAGGCTGGACTGTTCCCATGAGGCACATGGTCGGACTGATTTGCATGTAGCCATGTCTGAACTGGGGTGGCAGAGTGGGCTAAAGGTTGTGATGGATTAAACCCAGATCTTTTGACTGGGTGTGAGTGTTTGATTGGTTCAGATGCTCCGTCCATTACCACCCCCTTTTGTACCGCTTTTGGTCATCATAAGTGTGGCAGAGTATGCTCAGACGTGAGTCCCTTGCTCACTTTGCCACTGGATTCAAGCAAGCCGGGCTGAAGACGGCTGGAATGCCAGAAACCGGTCCTCGGAAGCTAGTTTCCGGTCCAGGGAAGGCATGGCTTGGCAGTTCAGGCTGGACTGTTCCCATGAGGCACAGGGTCAGACTGATTTGCATATAGCCATGTCTGAACTGGGGTGGCAGAGTGGACTAAACAACGGTGATGGATTAAACCCAGATCTTTTGACTGGGTGTGAGTTTTTGATTGGTTCAGATGCTCCGTCCATTACCACCCCCTTTTGTACAGCTTTTGGCCGCCATAAGTGTGGCAGGGTATGCTCAGACGTGAGTCCCTTGCTCACTTTGCCACTGGATTCAAGCAAGCCGGGCTGAAGACGGCTGGAATGCCAGAAACCGGTCCTCGGAAGCCTGATTCCAGTCCAGGGATGGCATGGCTTGGCAGTTCAGGCTGCACTGTTCCCATGAGGCACAGGATCAGACTGATTTGCATATAGCCATGTCTGAACTGGGGTGACAGAGTGGACTAAAGAACGGTGATGGATTAAACCCAGATCTTTTGACTGGGTTTGAGTTTTGATTGGTTCAGATGCTCCGTCCATTACCACCCCCTTTTGTACAGCTTTTGGCCGCCATAAGTGTGGTAGGGTATGCTCAGACGTGAGTCCCTTGCTCACTTTGCCACTGGATTCAATCAAGCCGGGCTGATGACGGCTGGAATGCCAGAAACTGGTCCTCGGAAGCCTGATTCCAGTCCAGGGAAGGCATGGCTTGGCAGTTCAGGCTGGACTGTTCCCATGAGGCACAGGATCAGACTGATTTGCATATAGCCATGTCTGAACTGGGGTGACAGAGTGGACTAAAGAACGGTGATGGATTAAACCCAGATCTTTTGACTGGGTGTGAGCTTTTGATTGGTTCAGATGCTCCGTCCATTACCACCCCCTTTTGTACAGCTTTTGGCCGCCATAAGTGTGGCAGGGTATGCTCAGACGTGAGTCCCTTGCTCACTTTGCCACTGGATTCAAGCAAGCTGGGCTGAAGACGGCTGGAATGCCAGAAACCGGTCCTCTGCAGCTTGTTTCCGGTCTAGGGAAGGCATGGCTTGGCAGTTCAGGCTGGACTGTTCCCATGAGGCACAGGATCAGACTGATTTGCATATAGACATGTCTGAACTGGGGTGGCAGAGTGGGCTAAAGAACGGTGATGGATTAAACCCAGATCTTTTGACTGGATGTGAGTGTTTGATTGGTTCAGATGCTCCGTCCATTACCCCCCCCCTTTTGTACAGCTTTTGGCTGCCATAAGTGTCGCAGGGTATGCTCAGACGTGAGTCCCTTGCTCACTTTGCCACTGGATTCAAGCAAGCCGGGCTGAAGACGGCTGGAATGCCAGAAACCGGTCCTCGGAAGCTTGTTTCCGGTCTAGGGAAGGCATGGCTTGGCAGTTCAGGCTGGACTGTTCCCATGAGGCACAGGATCAGACTGATTTGCATATAGCCATGTCTGAACTGGGGTGACAGAGTGGACTAAAGAACGGTGATGGATTAAACCCAGATCTTTTGACTGGGTGTGAGTTTTTGATTGGTTCAGATGCTCCGTCCATTACCACCCCCTTTTGTACAGCTTTTGGCCACCATAAGTGTGGCAGGGTATGCTCAGACGTGAGTCCCTTGCTCACTTTGCCACTGGATTCAAGCAAGCCGGGCTGAAGATGGCTGGAATGCCAGAAACCGGTCCTCGGAAGCTTGTTTCCGGTCTAGGGAAGGCATGGCTTGGCAGTTCAGGCTGGACTGTTCCCATGAGGCACAGGATCAGACTGATTTGCATATACCCATGTCTGAACTGGGGTGGCAGAGTGGGCTAAAGAACGGTGATGGATTAAACCCAGATCTTTTGACTGGATGTGAGTGATTGATTGGTTCAGATGCTCTGTCCATTACCACCCCCTTTTGAACTGCTTTTGGCCACCATAAGTTTGACAGGGTATGCTCAGACGTGAGTCCCTTGCTCACTTTGCCACTGGATTCAAGCAAGCCGGGCTGAAGACGGCTGGAATGCCAGAAACCGGTCCTCGGAAGCTAGTTTCCGATCCAGGGAAGGCATGGCTTGGCAGTTCAGGCTGGACTGTTCCCATGAGGCACAGGGTCAGACTGATTTGCATATAGCCATGTCTGAACTGGGGTGGCAGAGTGGGCTAAAGAACGGTGATGGATTAAACCCAGATCTTTTGACTGGGTGTGAGTTTTTGATTGGTTCAGATGCTCCGTCCATTACCACCCCCTTTTGTACCGCTTTTGGCCGTCATAAGTGTGGCAGGGTATGCTCAGACGTGAGTCCCTCGCTCACTTTGCCACTATATTCAAGCAAGCCGGGCTGAAGACGGATGGAATGCCAGAAACCGGTCCTCGGAAGCTTGTTTCCGGTTTAGGGAAGGCATGGCTTGGCAGTTCAGGCTGGACTGTTCCCATGAGGCACAGGATCAGACTGATTTGCATATAGTCATGTCTGAACTGGGGTGGCAGAGTGGGCTAAAAAACGGTGATGGATTAAACCCAGATCTTTTGACTGGGTGTGAGTGTTTGATTGGTTCAGATGCTCGGTCCATTACCACCCCCTTTTGTACCGCTTTTGGCCGTCATAAGTGTCGCAGGGTATGCTCAGACGTGAGTCCCTTGCTCACTTTACCACTGGATTCAAGCAAGCCGGGCTGAAGACGGCTGGAATGCCAGAAACCGGTCCTCAGAAGCTTGTTTCCGGTCTAGGGAAGGCATGGCTTGGCAGTTCAGGCTGGACTGTTCCCATGAGGCACAGGGTAAGACTGATTTGCATATAGTCATGTCTGAACTGGGGTGGCAGAGTGGGCTAAAAAACGGTGATGGATTAAACCCAGATCTTTTGACTGGGTGTGAGTGTTTGAATGGTTCAGATGCTCCGTCCATTAACACCCCCTTTTGTACCGCTTTTGTCCGCCATAAGTTTGACAGGGTATGCTCAGACGTGAGTCCCTTGCTCACTTTGCCACTGGATTCAAGCAAGCTGGGCTGAAGACGGCTGGAATGCCAGAAACCGGTCCTCGGAAGCTTGTTTCCGGTCTAGGGAAGGCATGGCTTGGCAGTTCAGGCTGGACTGTTCCCATGAGGCACAGGGTCAGACTGATTTGCATATAGTCATGTCTGAACTGGGGTGGCAGAGTGGGCTAAAGAACGGTGATGGATTAAACCCAGATCTTTTGACTGGGTGTGAGTGTTTGATTGGTTCAGATGCTCCGTCCATTACCACCCCCTTTTGTACCGCTTTTGGCCGCCATAAGTGTGGCAGGGTATGCTCAGACGTGAGCCCCTTGCTCACTTTGCCACTGGATTCAAGCAAGCCGGGCTGAAGACGGCTGGAATGCCAGAAACCGGTCCTCGGAAGCCTGTTTCCAGTCCAGGGAAGGCATGGCTTGGCAATTCAGGCTGGACTGTTCCCATGAGGCACAGGATCAGACTGATTTGCATATAGCCATGTCTGAACTGGGGTGGCAGAGTGGGCTAAAGAACGGTGATGGATTAAACCCAGATCTTTTGACTGGGTGTGAGTGTTTGATTGGTTCAGATGCTCGGTCCATTACCACCCCCTTTTGTACCGCTTTTGGCCGTCATAAGTGTGGCAGGGTATTCTCAGACGTGAGTCCCTTGCTCACTTTGCCACTGGATTCAAGCAAGACGGGCTGAAGACGGCTGGAATGCCAGAAACCGGTCCTCGGAAGCTAGTTCCGGTCCAGGGAAGGCATTGCTTGGCAGTTCAGGCTGGACTGTTCCTATGAGGCACATGGTCGGACTGATTTGCATATAGCCATGTCTGAACTGGGGTGGCAGAGTGGGCTAAAAAAAGGTGATGGATTAAACCCAGATCTTTTGACTGGGTGTGAGTGTTTGATTGGTTCAGATGCTCCGTCCATTACCACCCCCTTTTGTACCGCTTTTGGCCGCCATAAGTTTGACAGGGTATGCTCAGACGTGAGTCCCTTGCTCACTTTGCCACTGGATTCAAGCAAGCCGGGCTGAAGACGGCTGGAATGCCAGAAACCGGTCCTCGGAAGCTTGTTTCCAATCCAGGGAAGGCATGGCTTGGCAGTTCAGGCTGGACTGTTACCATGAGGCACAGGGTCAGACTGATTTGCATATAGCCATGTCTGAACTGGGGTGGCAGAGTGGGCTAAAGAACGGTGATGGATTAAACCCAGATCTTTTGACTGGGTGTGAGTGTTTGATTGGTTCAGATGCTCCGTCCATTACCACCCCCTTTTGTACCGCTTTTAGCCGTCATAAGTGTGGCAGGGTATGCTCAGACGTGAGTCCCTTGCTCACTTTGCCACTGGATTCAAGCAAGCCGGGCTGAAGACGGCTGGAATGCCAGAAACCGGTCCTCGGAAGCTTGTTTCCGGTCTAGGGAAGGCATGGCTTGGCAGTTCAGGCTGGACTGTTCCCATGAGGCACAGGATCAGACTGATTTGCATATAGCCATGTCTGAACTGGGGTGGCAAAGTGGGCTAAAGAACAGTGATGGATTAAACCCAGATCTTTTGACTGGGTGTGAGTGTTTGATTGGTTCAGATGCTCCGTCCATTACCACCCCCTTTTGTACAGCTTTTGGCCGCCATAAGTTTGACAGGGTATGCTCAGACGTGAGTCCCTTGCTCACTTTGCCACTGGATTCAAGCAAGCCGGGCTAAAGACGGCTGGAATGCCAGAAACCGGTCCTCGGAAGCCTGTTTCCAGTCCAGGGAAGGCATGGCTTGGCAGTTCAGGCTGGACTGTTCCCATGAGGCACAGGATCAGACTGATTTGCATATAGCCATGTCTGAACTGGGGTGACAGAGTGGACTAAAGAACGGTGATGGATTAAACCTAGATCTTTTGACTGGGTGTGAGTTTTTGATTGGTTCAGATGCTCCGTCCATTACCACCCCCTTTTGTACAGCTTTTGGCCGCCATAAGTGTGGCAGGGTATGCTCAGACGTGAGTCCCTTGCTCACTTTGCCACTGGATTCAAGCAAGCCGGGCTGAAGACGGCTGGAATGCCAGAAACCGGTCCTCGGAAGCTTGTTTCCGGTCTAGGGAAGGCATGGCTTGGCAGTTCAGGCTGGACTGTTCCCATGAGGCACAGGATCAGACTGATTTGCATATAGCCATGTCTGAACTGGGGTGGCAGAGTGGGCTAAAGAACGGTGATGGATTAAACCCAGATCTTTTGACTGGATGTGAGTGTTTGATTGGTTCAGATGCTCCGTCCATTACCACCCCCTTTTGAACTGCTTTTGGCCGTCATAAGTGTGGCAGGGTATGCTCAGACGTGAGTCCCTTGCTCACTTTGCCACTGGATTCAAGCAAGCCGGGCTGAAGACGGCTGGAATGCCAGAAACCGGTCCTCGGAAGCTTGTTTCCGGTCCAGGGAAGGCATGGCTTGGCAGTTCAGGCTGGACTGTTCCCATGAGGCACATGGTCGGACTGATTTGCATATAGCCATGTCTGAACTGGGGTGGCAGAGTGGGCTAAAAAACGGTGATGGATTAAACCCAGATCTTTTGACTGGGTGTGAGTGTTTGATTGGTTCAGATGCTCCGTCCATTACCACCCCCTTTTGTACCGCTTTTGGCCACCATAAGTTTGACAGGGTATGCTCAGATGTGAGTCCCTTGCTCACTTTGCCACTGGATTCAAGCAAGCCGGGCTGAAGACGGCTGGAATGCCAGAAACCGGTCCTCGGAAGCTTGTTTCCGGTCTAGGGAAGGCATGGCTTGGCAGTTCAGGCTGGACTGTTCCCATGAGGCACAGGGTCAGACTGATTTGCATATAGTCATGTCTGAACTGGGGTGGCAGAGTGGGCTAAAGAACGGTGATGGATTAAACCCAGATCTTTTGACTGGGTGTGAGTGTTTGATTGGTTCAGATGCTCCGTCCATTACCACCCCCTTTTGTACCGCTTTTGGCCGCCATAAGTGTGGCAGGGTATGCTCAGACGTGAGTCCCTTGCTCACTTTGCCACTGGATTCAAGCAAGCCGGGCTGAAGACTGCTGGAATGCCAGAAACCGGTCCACAGAAGCTTGTTTCCGGTCTAGGGAAGGCATGGCTTGGCAGTTCAGGCTGGACTGTTCCCATGAGGCACAGGGTCAGACTGATTTGCATATAGTCATGTTTGAACTTGGGTGGCAGAGTGGGCTAAAAAACGGTGATGGATTAAACCCAGATCTTTTGACTGGGTGTGAGTGTTTGATTGGTTCAAATGCTCCATCCATTACCACCCCCTTTTGTACCGCTTTTGGCCGCCATAAGTGTGGCAGGGTATGCTCAGACGTGAGCCCCTTGCTCACTTTGCCACTGGATTCAAGCAAGCCGGGCTGAAGACAGCTGGAATGCCAGAAACAGGTCCTCGGAAGCCTGTTTCCAGTCCAGGGAAGGAATGGCTTGGCAGTTCAGGCTGGACTGTTCCCATGAGGCACAGGGTCAGACTGATTTGCATATAGCCATGTCTGAACTGGGGTGGCAGAGTGGGCTAAAGAACGGTGATGGATTAAACCCAGATCTTTTGACTGGGTGTGGATGTTTGATTAGTTCAGATGCTCCGTCCATTACCACCCCCTTTTGTACCGCTTTTGGCCGCACTAAGTGTGGCAGGGTATGCTCAGACGTGAGTCCCTTGCTCACTTTGCCACTGGATTCATGCAAGCTGGGCTGAAGACGGCTGGAATGCCAGAAACCGGTCCTCGGAAGCTTGTTTCCGGTATAGGGAAGGCATGGCTTGGCAGTTCAGGCTGGACTGTTCCCATGAGGCACAGGGTCAGACTGATTTGCCTATAGTCATGTCTGAACTGGGGTGGCAGAGTGGGCTAAAAAACGGTGATGGATTAAACCCAGATCTTTTGACTGGGTGTGAGTTTTTGATTGGTTCAGATGCTCCGTCCATTACCACCCCCTTTTGTACAGCTTTTGGCCGCCATAAGTGTGGCAGGGTATGCTCAGACGTGAGTCCCTTGCTCACTTTGCCACTGGATTCAAGCAAGCCGGGCTGAAGACGGCTGGAATGCCAGAAACCGGTCCTCGGAAGCCTGTTTCCAGTCCAGGGATGGCATGGCTTGGCAGTTCAGGCTGCACTGTTCCCATGAGGCACAGGATCAGACTGATTTGCATATAGCCATGTCTGAACTGGGGTGACAGAGTGGACTAAAGAACGGTGATGGATTAAACCCAGATCTTTTGACTGGGTTTGAGTTTTGATTGGTTCAGATGCTCCGTCCATTACCACCCCCTTTTGTACAGCTTTTGGCCGCCATAAGTGTGGTAGGGTATGCTCAGACGTGAGTCCCTTGCTCACTTTGCCACTGGATTCAATCAAGCCGGGCTGATGACGGCTGGAATGCCAGAAACTGGTCCTCGGAAGCCTGATTCCAGTCCAGGGAAGGCATGGCTTGGCAGTTCAGGCTGGACTGTTCCCATGAGGCACAGGATCAGACTGATTTGCATATAGCCATGTCTGAACTGGGGTGACAGAGTGGACTAAAGAACGGTGATGGATTAAACCCAGATCTTTTGACTGGGTGTGAGCTTTTGATTGGTTCAGATGCTCCGTCCATTACCACCCCCTTTTGTACAGCTTTTGGCCGCCATAAGTGTGGCAGGGTATGCTCAGACGTGAGTCCCTTGCTCACTTTGCCACTGGATTCAAGCAAGCTGGGCTGAAGACGGCTGGAATGCCAGAAACCGGTCGTCTGCAGCTTGTTTCCGGTCTAGGGAAGGCATGGCTTGGCAGTTCAGGCTGGACTGTTCCCATGAGGCACAGGATCAGACTGATTTGCATATAGACATGTCTGAACTGGGGTGGCAGAGTGGGCTAAAGAACGGTGATGGATTAAACCCAGATCTTTTGACTGGATGTGAGTGTTTGATTGGTTCAGATGCTCCGTCCATTACCCCCCCCTTTTGTACAGCTTTTGGCTGCCATAAGTGTCGCAGGGTATGCTCAGACGTGAGTCCCTTGCTCACTTTGCCACTGGATTCAAGCAAGCCGGGCTGAAGACGGCTGGAATGCCAGAAACCGGTCCTTGGAAGCTTGTTTCCGGTCTAGGGAAGGCATGGCTTGGCAGTTCAGGCTGGACTGTTCCCATGAGGCACAGGATCAGACTGATTTGCATATAGCCATGTCTGAACTGGGGTGACAGAGTGGACTAAAGAACGGTGATGGATTAAACCCAGATCTTTTGACTGGGTGTGAGTTTTTGATTGGTTCAGATGCTCCGTCCATTACCACCCCCTTTTGTACAGCTTTTGGCCGCCATAAGTGTGGCAGGGTATGCTCAGACGTGAGTCCCTTGCTCACTTTGCCACTGGATTCAAGCAAGCCGGGCTGAAGATGGCTGGAATGCCAGAAACCGGTCCTCGGAAGCTTGTTTCCGGTCTAGGGAAGGCATGGCTTGGCAGTTCAGGCTGGACTGTTCCCATGAGGCACAGGATCAGACTGATTTGCATATACCCATGTCTGAACTGGGGTGGCAGAGTGGGCTAAAGAACGGTGATGGATTAAACCCAGATCTTTTGACTGGATGTGAGTGATTGATTGGTTCAGATGCTCTGTCCATTACCACCCCCTTTTGAACTGCTTTTGGCCACCATAAGTTTGACAGGGTATGCTCAGACGTGAGTCCCTTGCTCACTTTGCCACTGGATTCAAGCAAGCCGGGCTGAAGACGGCTGGAATGCCAGAAACCGGTCCTCGGAAGCTAGTTTCCGATCCAGGGAAGGCATGGCTTGGCAGTTCAGGCTGGACTGTTCCCATGAGGCACAGGGTCAGACTGATTTGCATATAGCCATGTCTGAACTGGGGTGGCAGAGTGGGCTAAAGAACGGTGATGGATTAAACCCAGATCTTTTGACTGGGTGTGAGTTTTTGATTGGTTCAGATGCTCCGTCCATTACCACCCCCTTTTGTACCGCTTTTGGCCGTCATAAGTGTGGCAGGGTATGCTCAGACGTGAGTCCCTCGCTCACTTTGCCACTATATTCAAGCAAGCCGGGCTGAAGACGGATGGAATGCCAGAAACCGGTCCTCGGAAGCTTGTTTCCGGTTTAGGGAAGGCATGGCTTGGCAGTTCAGGCTGGACTGTTCCCATGAGGCACAGGATCAGACTGATTTGCATATAGTCATGTCTGAACTGGGGTGGCAGAGTGGGCTAAAAAACGGTGAAGGATTAAACCCAGATCTTTTGACTGGGTGTGAGTGTTTGATTGGTTCAGATGCTCGGTCCATTACCACCCCCTTTTGTACCGCTTTTGGCCGTCATAAGTGTCGCAGGGTATGCTCAGACGTGAGTCCCTTGCTCACTTTGCCACTGGATTCAAGCAAGCCGGGCTGAAGACGGCTGGAATGCCAGAAACAGGTCCTCAGAAGCTTGTTTCCGGTCTAGGGAAGGCATGGCTTGGCAGTTCAGGCTGGACTGTTCCCATGAGGCACAGGGTCAGACTGATTTGCATATAGTCATGTCTGAACTGGGGTGGCAGAGTGGGCTAAAAAACGGTGATGGATTAAACCCAGATCTTTTGACTGGGTGTGAGTGTTTGAATGGTTCAGATGCTCCGTCCATTAACACCCCCTTTTGTACCGCTTTTGTCCGCCATAAGTTTGACAGGGTATGCTCAGACGTGAGTCCCTTGCTCACTTTGCCACTGGATTCAAGCAAGCTGGGCTGAAGACGGCTGGAATGCCAGAAACCGGTCCTCGGAAGCTTGTTTCCGGTCTAGGGAAGGCATGGCTTGGCAGTTCAGGCTGGACTGTTCCCATGAGGCACAGGGTCAGACTGATTTGCATATAGTCATGTCTGAACTGGGGTGGCAGAGTGGGCTAAAGAACGGTGATGGATTAAACCCAGATCTTTTGACTGGGTGTGAGTGTTTGATTGGTTCAGATGCTCCGTCCATTACCACCCCCTTTTGTACCGCTTTTGGCCGCCATAAGTGTGGCAGGGTATGCTCAGACGTGAGCCCCTTGCTCACTTTGCCACTGGATTCAAGCAAGCCGGGCTGAAGACGGCTGGAATGCCAGAAACCGGTCCTCGGAAGCCTGTTTCCAGTCCAGGGAAGGCATGGCTTGGCAATTCAGGCTGGACTGTTCCCATGAGGCACAGGATCAGACTGATTTGCATATAGCCATGTCTGAACTGGGGTGGCAGAGTGGGCTAAAGAACGGTGATGGATTAAACCCAGATCTTTTGACTGGGTGTGAGTGTTTGATTGGTTCAGATGCTCGGTCCATTACCACCCCCTTTTGTACCGCTTTTGGCCGTCATAAGTGTGGCAGGGTATTCTCAGACGTGAGTCCCTTGCTCACTTTGCCACTGGATTCAAGCAAGACGGGCTGAAGACGGCTGGAATGCCAGAAACCGGTCCTCGGAAGCTAGTTCCGGTCCAGGGAAGGCATTGCTTGGCAGTTCAGGCTGGACTGTTCCTATGAGGCACATGGTCGGACTGATTTGCATATAGCCATGTCTGAACTGGGGTGGCAGAGTGGGCTAAAAAAAGGTGATGGATTAAACCCAGATCTTTTGACTGGGTGTGAGTGTTTGATTGGTTCAGATGCTCCGTCCATTACCACCCCCTTTTGTACCGCTTTTGGCCGCCATAAGTTTGACAGGGTATGCTCAGACGTGAGTCCCTTGCTCACTTTGCCACTGGATTCAAGCAAGCCGGGCTGAAGACGGCTGGAATGCCAGAAACCGGTCCTCGGAAGCTTGTTTCCAATCCAGGGAAGGCATGGCTTGGCAGTTCAGGCTGGACTGTTACCATGAGGCACAGGGTCAGACTGATTTGCATATAGCCATGTCTGAACTGGGGTGGCAGAGTGGGCTAAAGAACGGTGATGGATTAAACCCAGATCTTTTGACTGGGTGTGAGTGTTTGATTGGTTCAGATGCTCCGTCCATTACCACCCCCTTTTGTACAGCTTTTGGCCGCCATAAGTGTGGCAGGGTATGCTCAGACGTGAGTCCCTTGCTCACTTTGCCACTGGATTCAAGCAAGCCGGGCTGAAGACGGCTGGAATGCCAGAAACCGGTCCTCGGAAGCCTGTTTCCAGTCCAGGGATGGCATGGCTTGGCAGTTCAGGCTGCACTGTTCCCATGAGGCACAGGATCAGACTGATTTGCATATAGCCATGTCTGAACTGGGGTGACAGAGTGGACTAAAGAACGGTGATGGATTAAACCCAGATCTTTTGACTGGGTTTGAGTTTTGATTGGTTCAGATGCTCCGTCCATTACCACCCCCTTTTGTACAGCTTTTGGCCGCCATAAGTGTGGTAGGGTATGCTCAGACGTGAGTCCCTTGCTCACTTTGCCACTGGATTCAATCAAGCCGGGCTGATGACGGCTGGAATGTCAGAAACTGGTCCTCGGAAGCCTGATTCCAGTCCAGGGAAGGCATGGCTTGGCAGTTCAGGCTGGACTGTTCCCATGAGGCACAGGATCAGACTGATTTGCATATAGCCATGTCTGAACTGGGGTGACAGAGTGGACTAAAGAACGGTGATGGATTAAACCCAGATCTTTTGACTGGGTGTGAGCTTTTGATTGGTTCAGATGCTCCGTCCATTACCACCCCCTTTTGTACAGCTTTTGGCCGCCATAAGTGTGGCAGGGTATGCTCAGACGTGAGTCCCTTGCTCACTTTGCCACTGGATTCAAGCAAGCTGGGCTGAAGACGGCTGGAATGCCAGAAACCGGTCCTCTGCAGCTTGTTTCCGGTCTAGGGAAGGCATGGCTTGGCAGTTCAGGCTGGACTGTTCCCATGAGGCACAGGATCAGACTGATTTGCATATAGACATGTCTGAACTGGGGTGGCAGAGTGGGCTAAAGAACGGTGATGGATTAAACCCAGATCTTTTGACTGGATGTGAGTGTTTGATTGGTTCAGATGCTCCGTCCATTACCCCCCCCTTTTGTACAGCTTTTGGCTGCCATAAGTGTCGCAGGGTATGCTCAGACGTGAGTCCCTTGCTCACTTTGCCACTGGATTCAAGCAAGCCGGGCTGAAGACGGCTGGAATGCCAGAAACCGGTCCTTGGAAGCTTGTTTCCGGTCTAGGGAAGGCATGGCTTGGCAGTTCAGGCTGGACTGTTCCCATGAGGCACAGGATCAGACTGATTTGCATATAGCCATGTCTGAACTGGGGTGACAGAGTGGACTAAAGAACGGTGATGGATTAAACCCAGATCTTTTGACTGGGTGTGAGTTTTTGATTGGTTCAGATGCTCCGTCCATTACCACCCCCTTTTGTACAGCTTTTGGCCGCCATAAGTGTGGCAGGGTATGCTCAGACGTGAGTCCCTTGCTCACTTTGCCACTGGATTCAAGCAAGCCGGGCTGAAGATGGCTGGAATGCCAGAAACCGGTCCTCGGAAGCTTGTTTCCGGTCTAGGGAAGGCATGGCTTGGCAGTTCAGGCTGGACTGTTCCCATGAGGCACAGGATCAGACTGATTTGCATATACCCATGTCTGAACTGGGGTGGCAGAGTGGGCTAAAGAACGGTGATGGATTAAACCCAGATCTTTTGACTGGATGTGAGTGATTGATTGGTTCAGATGCTCTGTCCATTACCACCCCCTTTTGAACTGCTTTTGGCCACCATAAGTTTGACAGGGTATGCTCAGACGTGAGTCCCTTGCTCACTTTGCCACTGGATTCAAGCAAGCCGGGCTGAAGACGGCTGGAATGCCAGAAACCGGTCCTCGGAAGCTAGTTTCCGATCCAGGGAAGGCATGGCTTGGCAGTTCAGGCTGGACTGTTCCCATGAGGCACAGGGTCAGACTGATTTGCATATAGCCATGTCTGAACTGGGGTGGCAGAGTGGGCTAAAGAACGGTGATGGATTAAACCCAGATCTTTTGACTGGGTGTGAGTTTTTGATTGGTTCAGATGCTCCGTCCATTACCACCCCCTTTTGTACCGCTTTTGGCCGTCATAAGTGTGGCAGGGTATGCTCAGACGTGAGTCCCTCGCTCACTTTGCCACTATATTCAAGCAAGCCGGGCTGAAGACGGATGGAATGCCAGAAACCGGTCCTCGGAAGCTTGTTTCCGGTTTAGGGAAGGCATGGCTTGGCAGTTCAGGCTGGACTGTTCCCATGAGGCACAGGATCAGACTGATTTGCATATAGTCATGTCTGAACTGGGGTGGCAGAGTGGGCTAAAAAACGGTGAAGGATTAAACCCAGATCTTTTGACTGGGTGTGAGTGTTTGATTGGTTCAGATGCTCGGTCCATTACCACCCCCTTTTGTACCGCTTTTGGCCAACATAAGTGTCGCAGGGTATGCTCAGACGTGAGTCCCTTGCTCACTTTGCCACTGGATTCAAGCAAGCCGGGCTGAAGACGGCTGGAATGCCAGAAACAGGTCCTCAGAAGCTTGTTTCCGGTCTAGGGAAGGCATGGCTTGGCAGTTCAGGCTGGACTGTTCCCATGAGGCACAGGGTCAGACTGATTTGCATATAGTCATGTCTGAACTGGGGTGGCAGAGTGGGCTAAAAAACGGTGATGGATTAAACCCAGATCTTTTGACTGGGTGTGAGTGTTTGAATGGTTCAGATGCTCCGTCCATTAACACCCCCTTTTGTACCGCTTTTGTCCGCCATAAGTTTGACAGGGTATGCTCAGACGTGAGTCCCTTGCTCACTTTGCCACTGGATTCAAGCAAGCTGGGCTGAAGACGGCTGGAATGCCAGAAACCGGTCCTCGGAAGCTTGTTTCCGGTCTAGGGAAGGCATGGCTTGGCAGTTCAGGCTGGACTGTTCCCATGAGGCACAGGATCAGACTGATTTGCATATAGACATGTCTGAACTGGGGTGGCAGAGTGGGCTAAAGAACGGTGATGGATTAAACCCAGATCTTTTGACTGGATGTGAGTGTTTGATTGGTTCAGATGCTCCGTCCATTACCCCCCCCTTTTGTACAGCTTTTGGCTGCCATAAGTGTCGCAGGGTATGCTCAGACGTGAGTCCCTTGCTCACTTTGCCACTGGATTCAAGCAAGCCGGGCTGAAGACGGCTGGAATGCCAGAAACCGGTCCTTGGAAGCTTGTTTCCGGTCTAGGGAAGGCATGGCTTGGCAGTTCAGGCTGGACTGTTCCCATGAGGCACAGGATCAGACTGATTTGCATATAGCCATGTCTGAACTGGGGTGACAGAGTGGACTAAAGAACGGTGATGGATTAAACCCAGATCTTTTGACTGGGTGTGAGTTTTTGATTGGTTCAGATGCTCCGTCCATTACCACCCCCTTTTGTACAGCTTTTGGCCGCCATAAGTGTGGCAGGGTATGCTCAGACGTGAGTCCCTTGCTCACTTTGCCACTGGATTCAAGCAAGCCGGGCTGAAGATGGCTGGAATGCCAGAAACCGGTCCTCGGAAGCTTGTTTCCGGTCTAGGGAAGGCATGGCTTGGCAGTTCAGGCTGGACTGTTCCCATGAGGCACAGGATCAGACTGATTTGCATATACCCATGTCTGAACTGGGGTGGCAGAGTGGGCTAAAGAACGGTGATGGATTAAACCCAGATCTTTTGACTGGATGTGAGTGATTGATTGGTTCAGATGCTCTGTCCATTACCACCCCCTTTTGAACTGCTTTTGGCCACCATAAGTTTGACAGGATATGCTCAGACGTGAGTCCCTTGCTCACTTTGCCACTGGATTCAAGCAAGCCGGGCTGAAGACGGCTGGAATGCCAGAAACCGGTCCTCGGAAGCTAGTTTCCGATCCAGGGAAGGCATGGCTTGGCAGTTCAGGCTGGACTGTTCCCATGAGGCACAGGGTCAGACTGATTTGCATATAGCCATGTCTGAACTGGGGTGGCAGAGTGGGCTAAAGAACGGTGATGGATTAAACCCAGATCTTTTGACTGGGTGTGAGTTTTTGATTGGTTCAGATGCTCCGTCCATTACCACCCCCTTTTGTACCGCTTTTGGCCGTCATAAGTGTGGCAGGGTATGCTCAGACGTGAGTCCCTCGCTCACTTTGCCACTATATTCAAGCAAGCCGGGCTGAAGACGGATGGAATGCCAGAAACCGGTCCTCGGAAGCTTGTTTCCGGTTTAGGGAAGGCATGGCTTGGCAGTTCAGGCTGGACTGTTCCCATGAGGCACAGGATCAGACTGATTTGCATATAGTCATGTCTGAACTGGGGTGGCAGAGTGGGCTAAAAAACGGTGAAGGATTAAACCCAGATCTTTTGACTGGGTGTGAGTGTTTGATTGGTTCAGATGCTCGGTCCATTACCACCCCCTTTTGTACCGCTTTTGGCCGTCATAAGTGTCGCAGGGTATGCTCAGACGTGAGTCCCTTGCTCACTTTGCCACTGGATTCAAGCAAGCCGGGCTGAAGACGGCTGGAATGCCAGAAACAGGTCCTCAGAAGCTTGTTTCCGGTCTAGGGAAGGCATGGCTTGGCAGTTCAGGCTGGACTGTTCCCATGAGGCACAGGGTCAGACTGATTTGCATATAGTCATGTCTGAACTGGGGTGGCAGAGTGGGCTAAAAAACGGTGATGGATTAAACCCAGATCTTTTGACTGGGTGTGAGTGTTTGAATGGTTCAGATGCTCCGTCCATTAACACCCCCTTTTGTACCGCTTTTGTCCGCCATAAGTTTGACAGGGTATGCTCAGACGTGAGTCCCTTGCTCACTTTGCCACTGGATTCAAGCAAGCTGGGCTGAAGACGGCTGGAATGCCAGAAACCGGTCCTCGGAAGCTTGTTTCCGGTCTAGGGAAGGCATGGCTTGGCAGTTCAGGCTGGACTGTTCCCATGAGGCACAGGGTCAGACTGATTTGCATATAGTCATGTCTGAACTGGGGTGGCAGAGTGGGCTAAAGAACGGTGATGGATTAAACCCAGATCTTTTGACTGGGTGTGAGTGTTTGATTGGTTCAGATGCTCCGTCCATTACCACCCCCTTTTGTACCGCTTTTGGCCGCCATAAGTGTGGCAGGGTATGCTCAGACGTGAGCCCCTTGCTCACTTTGCCACTGGATTCAAGCAAGCCGGGCTGAAGACGGCTGGAATGCCAGAAACCGGTCCTCGGAAGCCTGTTTCCAGTCCAGGGAAGGCATGGCTTGGCAATTCAGGCTGGACTGTTCCCATGAGGCACAGGATCAGACTGATTTGCATATAGCCATGTCTGAACTGGGGTGGCAGAGTGGGCTAAAGAACGGTGATGGATTAAACCCAGATCTTTTGACTGGGTGTGAGTGTTTGATTGGTTCAGATGCTCGGTCCATTACCACCCCCTTTTGTACCGCTTTTGGCCGTCATAAGTGTGGCAGGGTATTCTCAGACGTGAGTCCCTTGCTCACTTTGCCACTGGATTCAAGCAAGACGGGCTGAAGACGGCTGGAATGCCAGAAACCGGTCCTCGGAAGCTAGTTCCGGTCCAGGGAAGGCATTGCTTGGCAGTTCAGGCTGGACTGTTCCTATGAGGCACATGGTCGGACTGATTTGCATATAGCCATGTCTGAACTGGGGTGGCAGAGTGGGCTAAAAAAAGGTGATGGATTAAACCCAGATCTTTTGACTGGGTGTGAGTGTTTGATTGGTTCAGATGCTCCGTCCATTACCACCCCCTTTTGTACCGCTTTTGGCCGCCATAAGTTTGACAGGGTATGCTCAGACGTGAGTCCCTTGCTCACTTTGCCACTGGATTCAAGCAAGCCGGGCTGAAGACGGCTGGAATGCCAGAAACCGGTCCTCGGAAGCTTGTTTCCAATCCAGGGAAGGCATGGCTTGGCAGTTCAGGCTGGACTGTTACCATGAGGCACAGGGTCAGACTGATTTGCATATAGCCATGTCTGAACTGGGGTGGCAGAGTGGGCTAAAGAACGGTGATGGATTAAACCCAGATCTTTTGACTGGGTGTGAGTGTTTGATTGGTTCAGATGCTCCGTCCATTACCACCCCCTTTTGTACCGCTTTTAGCCGTCATAAGTGTGGCAGGGTATGCTCAGACGTGAGTCCCTTGCTCACTTTGCCACTGGATTCAAGCAAGCCGGGCTGAAGACGGCTGGAATGCCAGAAACCGGTCCTCGGAAGCTTGTTTCCGGTCTAGGGAAGGCATGGCTTGGCAGTTCAGGCTGGACTGTTCCCATGAGGCACAGGATCAGACTGATTTGCATATAGCCATGTCTGAACTGGGGTGGCAAAGTGGGCTAAAGAACAGTGATGGATTAAACCCAGATCTTTTGACTGGGTGTGAGTGTTTGATTGGTTCAGATGCTCCGTCCATTACCACCCCCTTTTGTACAGCTTTTGGCCGCCATAAGTTTGACAGGGTATGCTCAGACGTGAGTCCCTTGCTCACTTTGCCACTGGATTCAAGCAAGCCGGGCTAAAGACGGCTGGAATGCCAGAAACCGGTCCTCGGAAGCCTGTTTCCAGTCCAGGGAAGGCATGGCTTGGCAGTTCAGGCTGGACTGTTCCCATGAGGCACAGGATCAGACTGATTTGCATATAGCCATGTCTGAACTGGGGTGACAGAGTGGACTAAAGAACGGTGATGGATTAAGCCTAGATCTTTTGACTGGGTGTGAGTTTTTGATTGGTTCAGATGCTCCGTCCATTACCACCCCCTTTTGTACAGCTTTTGGCCGCCATAAGTGTGGCAGGGTATGCTCAGACGTGAGTCCCTTGCTCACTTTGCCACTGGATTCAAGCAAGCCGGGCTGAAGACGGCTGGAATGCCAGAAACCGGTCCTCGGAAGCTTGTTTCCGGTCTAGGGAAGGCATGGCTTGGCAGTTCAGGCTGGACTGTTCCCATGAGGCACAGGATCAGACTGATTTGCATATAGCCATGTCTGAACTGGGGTGGCAGAGTGGGCTAAAGAACGGTGATGGATTAAACCCAGATCTTTTGACTGGATGTGAGTGTTTGATTGGTTCAGATGCTCCGTCCATTACCACCCCCTTTTGAACTGCTTTTGGCCGTCATAAGTGTGGCAGGGTATGCTCAGACGTGAGTCCCTTGCTCACTTTGCCACTGGATTCAAGCAAGCCGGGCTGAAGACGGCTGGAATGCCAGAAACCGGTCCTCGGAAGCTTGTTTCCGGTCCAGGGAAGGCATGGCTTGGCAGTTCAGGCTGGACTGTTCCCATGAGGCACATGGTCGGACTGATTTGCATATAGTCATGTCTGAACTGGGGTGGCAGAGTGGGCTAAAAAACGGTGATGGATTAAACCCAGATCTTTTGACTGGGTGTGAGTGTTTGATTGGTTCAGATGCTCCGTCCATTACCACCCCCTTTTGTACCGCTTTTGGCCGCCATAAGTTTGACAGGGTATGCTCAGACGTGAGTCCCTTGCTCACTTTGCCACTGGATTCAAGCAAGCTGGGCTGAAGACGGCTGGAATGCCAGAAACCGGTCCTCGGAAGCTTGTTTCCGGTCTAGGGAAGGCATGGCTTGGCAGTTCAGGCTGGACTGTTCCCATGAGGCACAGGGTCAGACTGATTTGCATATAGTCATGTCTGAACTGGGGTGGCAGAGTGGGCTAAAGAACGGTGATGGATTAAACCCAGATCTTTTGACTGGGTGTGAGTGTTTGATTGGTTCAGATGCTCCGTCCATTACCACCCCCTTTTGTACCGCTTTTGGCCGCCATAAGTTTGACAGGGTATGCTCAGACGTGAGTCCCTTGCTCACTTTGCCACTGGATTCCAGCAAGCCGGGCTGAAGACGGCTGGAATGCCAGAAACCGGTCCTCGGAAGCTTGTTTCCAATCCAGGGAAGGCATGGCTTGGCAGTTCAGGCTTGACTGTTCCCATGAGGCACAGGGTCAGACTGATTTGCATATAGCCATGTCTGAACTGGGGTGGCAAAGTGGGCTAAAGAACGGTGATGGATTAAACCCAGATCTTTTGACTGGGTGTGAGTGTTTGATTGGTTCAGATGCTCCGTCCATTACCACCCCCTTTTGTACCGCTTTTGGCCGCCATAAGTGTGGCAGGGTATGATCAGATGTGAGTCCCTTGCTCACTTTGCCACTGGAAGCAAGCAAGCCGGGCTGAAGACGGCAGGAATGCCTGAAACCGGTCCTCGGAAGCTTGTTTCCGGTCCAGGGAAGGCATGGCTTGGCAGTTCAGGCTCGACTGTTCCCATGAGGCACAGGGTCATACTGATTTGCATATAGCCATGTCTGAACTGGGGTGGCAGAGTGGGCTCAAGAACGGTGATGGATTAAACCAAGATCTTTTGACTGGGTGTGAGTTTTTGATTGGTTCAGATGCTCCGTCCATTACCACCCCCTTTTGTACCGCTTTTGGCCGCCATAAGTGTGGCAGGGTATGCTCAGACGTGAGCCCCTTGCTCACTTTGCCACTGGATTCAAGCAAGCCGGGCTGAAGACGGCTGGAATGCCAGAAACCGGTCCTCGGAAGCCTGTTTCCAGTCCAGGGAAGCATGGCTTGGCAATTCAGGCTGGACTGTTCCCATGAAGCACAGGATCAGACTGATTTGCATATAGCCGTGTGTGAACTGGGGTGGCAGAGTGGGCTAAAGAACGGTGATGGATTAAACCCAGATCTTTTGACTGGGTGTGAGTGTTTGATTGGTTCAGATGCTCGGTCCATTACCACCCCCTTTTGTACCGCTTTTGGCCGTCATAAGTGTGGCAGGGTATTCTCAGACGTGAGTCCCTTGCTCACTTTGCCACTGGATTCAAGCAAGCCGGGCTGAAGATGGATGGAATGCCAGAAACCGGTCCTCGGAAGCTAGGTTCCGGTCCCGGGAAGGCATGGCTTGGCAGTTCAGGCTGGACTGTTCCCATGAGGCACAGGGTCAGACTGATTTGCATATATCCATGTCTGAACTTGGGTGGCAGAGTGGCCTAAAGAATGGTGATGGATTAAACACAGATCTTTTGACTGGGTGTGAGTTTTTGATTGGTTCAGATGCTCCGTCCATTACCACCCCCTTTTGTACCGCTTTTGGCCGCCATAAGTGTGGCAGGGTATGCTCAGTCGTGAGTCCCTTGCTCACTTTGCCACTGGATTCAAACAGGCCGGGCTGAAGACGGCTGGAATGCCAGAAACAGGTCCTCGGAAGCTTGTTTCCGGTCCAGGGAAGGCTTGGCTTGGCAGTTTAGGCTGGACTGTTCCCATGAGGCACAGGGTCAGACTGATTTGCATATAGCCATGTCTGAACTGGGGTGGCAGAGTGGACTAAAGAACGGTGATGGATTAAACCCAGATCATTTGACTGGTTGAGAGTTTTTGATTGGTTCAGATGCACTGTCCATTACCACCCCCTTTTGTACAGCTTTTGGCCGCCATAAGTGTGGCAGGGTATGCTCAGACGTGAGTCCCTTGCTCACTTTGCCACTGGATTCAAGCAAGCCGGGCTGAAGAGGGCTGGAATGCCAGAAACCGGTCCTCGGAAGCTTGTTTACGGTCCAGGGAAGGCATGGCTTGGCAGTTCAGGCTGGACTGTTCCCATGAGGCACATGGTCGGACTGATTTGCATATAGCCATGTCTGAACTGGGGTGGCAGAGTGGGCTAAAAAACGGTGATGGATTAAACCCAGATCTTTTGACTGGGTGTGAGTGTTTGATTGGTTCAGATGCTCCGTCCATTACCACCCCCTTTTGTACCGCTTTTGGCCACCATAAGTTTGACAGGGTATGCTCAGACGTGAGTCCCTTGCTCACTTTGCCACTGGATTCAAGCAAGCCGGGCTGAAGACGGCTGGAATGCCAGAAACCGGTCCTCGGAGGCTTGTTTCCGGTCCAGGGAAGGCATGGCTTGGCAGTTCAGGCTGAACTGTTCCCAGGAGGCACAGGGTCAGACTGATTTGCATATAGCCATGTCTGAACTGGGGTGGCAGAGTGGGCTAAAGAACGGTGATGGATTAAACCCAGATCTTTTGACTGGGTGTGAGTGTTTGATTGGTTCAGATGCTTCGTCCATTACCACCCACTTTTGTACCGCTTTTGGCCGGCATAAGTGTGGCAGGGTATGCTCAGACGTGAGTCCCTTGCTCACTTTGCCACTGGATTCAAGCAAGCCCGGCTGAAGACGGCTGGAATGCCAGAAACCGGTCCTCGGAAGCTTGTTTCCGGTCCAGGGAAGGCATGGCTTGGCAGTTCAGGCTGGACTGTTCCCATGAGGCACAGGGTCAGACTGATTTGCATATAGTCATGTCTGAACTGGGGTGGCAGAGTGGGCAAAAAACGGTGATGGATTAAACCCTGATCTTTTGACTGGGTGTGAGTGTTTGATTGGTTCAGATGCTCCGTCCATTACCACCCCCGTTTGTACCGCTTTTGGCAGCCATAAGTTTGACAGGGTATGCTCAGACGTGAGTCCCTTGCTCACTTTGCCACTGGATTCAAGCAAGCCGGGCTGAAGACGGCTGGAATGCCAGAAACCAGTCCTCGGAAGCTAGTTTCCGGTCCAGGGAAGGCATGGCTTGGCAGTTCAGGCTGGACTGTTCCCATGAGGCACAGGGTCAGACTGATTTGCATATAGCCATGTCTTAACTTGGGTGGCAGAGTGGGCTAAAGAATGGTGATGGATTAAACCCAGATCTTTTGACTGGGTGTGAGTGTTTGATTGGTTCAGATGCTCCGTCTATTACCACTCCCTTTTGTACTGCTTTTGGCCGCCATAAGTTTGACACGGTATGCTCAGACGTGAGTCCCTTGCTCACTTTGCCACTGGATTCCAGCAAGCCGGGCTGAAGACGGCTGGAATGCCAGAAACCGGTCCTCGGAAGCTTGTTTCCAATCCAGGGAAGGCATGGCTTGGCAGTGCAGGCTTGACTGTTCCCATGAGGCACAGGGTCAGACTGATTTGCATATAGCCATGTCTGAACTGGGGTGGCAAAGTGGGCTAAAGAACGGTGATGGATTAAACCCAGATCTTTTGACTGGGTGTGAGTGTTTGATTGGTTCAGATGCTCCGTCCATTACCACCCCCTTTTGTACCGCTTTTGGCCGCCATAAGTGTGGCAGGGTATGATCAGACGTGAGTCCCTTGCTCACTTTGCCACTGGAAGCAAGCAAGCCGGGCTGAAGACGGCAGGAATGCCTGAAACCGGTCCTCGGAAGCTTGTTTCCGGTCCAGGGAAGGCATGGCTTGGCAGTTCAGGCTCGACTGTTCCCATGAGGCACAGGGTCATACTGGTTTGCATATAGCCATGTCTGAACTGGGGTGGCAGAGTGGGCTAAAGAACGGTGATGGATTAAACCAAGATCTTTTGACTGGGTGTGAGTTTTTGATTGGTTCAGATGCTCCATCCATTACCACCCCCTTTTGTACCGCTTTTGGCCGCCATAAGTGTGGCAGGGTATGCTCAGACGTGAGCCCCTTGCTCACTTTGCCACTGGATTCAAGCAAGCCGGGCTGAAGACGGCTGGAATGCCAGAAACCGGTCCTCGGAAGCCTGTTTCCAGTCCAGGGAAGGCATGGCTTGGCAATTCAGGCTGGACTGTTCCCATGAAGCACAGGATCAGACTGATTTGCATATAGCCGTGTCTGAACTGGGGTGGCAGAGTGGGCTAAAGAACGGTGATGGATTAAACCCAGATCTTTTGACTGGGTGTGAGTGTTTGATTGGTTCAGATGCTCGGTCCATTACCACCCCCTTTTCTACCGCTTTTGGCCGTCATAAGTGTGGCAGGGTATTCTCAGACGTGAGTCCCTTGCTCACTTTGCCACTGGATTCAAGCAAGCCGGGCTGAAGACGGCTGGAATGCCAGAAACCGGTCCTCGGAAGCTAGTTTCCGGTCCCGGGAAGGCATGGCTTGGCAGTTCAGGCTGGACTGTTCCCATGAGGCACATGGTCGGACTGATTTGCATATAGCCATGTCTGAACTGGGGTGGCAGAGTGGGCTAAAAAACGGTGATGGATTAAACCCAGATCTTTTGACTGGGTGTGAGTGTTTGATTGGTTCAGATGCTCCATCCATTACCACCCCCTTTTGTACCGCTTTTGGCCACCATAAGTTTGACAGGGTATGCTCAGACGTGAGTCCCTTGCTCACTTTGCCACTGGATTCAAGCAAGCCGGGCTGAAGACGGCTGGAATGCCAGAAACCGGTCCTCGGAAGCTTGTTTCCGGTCCAGGGAAGGCATGGCTTGGCAGTTCAGGCTGAACTGTTCCCAGGAGGTACAGGGTCAGACTGATTTGCATATAGCCATGTCTGAACTGGGGTGGCAGAGTGGGCTAAAGAACGGTGATGGATTAAACCCAGATCTTTTGACTGGGTGTGAGTGTTTGATTGGTTCAGATGCTCCGTCCATTACCACCCCCTTTTGTACCGCTTTTGGCCGGCATAAGTGTGGCAGGGTATGCTCAGACGTGAGTCCCTTGCTCACTTTGCCACTGGATTCAAGCAAGCCCGGCTGAAGACGGCTGGAATGCCAGAAACCGGTCCTCGGAAGCTTGTTTCCGGTCCAGGGAAGGCATGGCTTGGCAGTTCAGGCTGGACTGTTCCCATGAGGCACAGGGTCAGACTGATTTGCATATAGTCATGTCTGAACTGGGGTGGCAGAGTGGGCTAAAAAACGGT
Organism: Lissotriton vulgaris; assembly: GCF_964263255.1. NCBI lineage: Eukaryota > Metazoa > Chordata > Amphibia > Caudata > Salamandridae > Lissotriton > Lissotriton vulgaris. The sequence continues at coordinate 1,885,784,328 of NC_141689.1, read as the reverse complement.
GATGGATTAAACCCTGATCTTTTGACTGGGTGTGAGTGTTTGATTGGTTCAGATGCTCCGTCCATTACCACCCCCTTTTGTACCGCTTTTGGCAGCCATAAGTTTGACAGGGTATGCTCAGACGTGAGTCCCTTGCTCACTTTGCCACTGGATTCAAGCAAGCCGGGCTGAAGACGGCTGGAATGCCAGAAACCAGTCCTCGGAAGCTAGTTTCCTGTCCAGGGAAGGCATGGCTTGGCAGTTCAAGCTGGACTGTTCCCATGAGGCACAGGGTCAGACTGATTTGCATATAGCCATGTCTTAACTTGGGTGGCAGAGTGGGCTTAAGAATGGTGATGGATTAAACCCAGATCTTTTGACTGGGTGTGAGTGTTTGATTGGTTCAGATGCTCCGTCTATTACCACCCCCTTTTGTACTGCTTTTGGCCGCCATAAGTTTGACAGGGTATGCTCAGACGTGAGTCCCTTGCTCACTTTGCCACTGGATTCCAGCAAGCCGGGCTGAAGACGGCTGGAATGCCAGAAACCGGTCCTCGGAAGCTTGTTTCCAATCCAGGGAAGGCATGGCTTGGCAGTTCAGGCTTGACTGTTCCCATGAGGCACAGGGTCAGACTGATTTGCATATAGCCATGTCTGAACTGGGGTGGCAAAGTGGGCTAAAGAACGGTGATGGATTAAACCCAGATCTTTTGACTGGGTGTGAGTGTTTGATTGGTTCAGATGCTCCGTCCATTACCACCCCCTTTTGTACTGCTTTTGGCCGCCATAAGTGTGGCAGGGTATGCTCAGTCGTGAGTCCCTTGCTCACTTTGCCACTGGATTCAAACAGGCCGGGCTGAAGACGGCTGGAATGCCAGAAACCGGTCCTCGGAAGCTTGTTTCCGGTCCAGGGAAGGCTTGGCTTGGCAGTTTAGGCTGGACTGTTCCCATGAGGCACAGGGTCAGACTGATTTGCATATAGCCATGTCTGAGCTGGGGTGGCAGAGTGGACTAAAGAACGGTGATGGATTAAACCCAGATCATTTGACTGGTTGAGAGTTTTTGATTGGTTCAGATGCACTGTCCATTACCACCCCATTTTGTACAGCTTTTGGCCGCCATAAGTGTGGCAGGGTATGCTCAGACGTGAGTCCCTTGCTCACTTTGCCACTGGATTCAAGCAAGCCGGGCTGAAGACGGCTGGAATGCCAGAAACCGGTCCTCAGGAGCTTGTTTACGGTCCAGGGAAGGAATGGCTTGGCAGTTCAGGCTGGACTGTTCCCATGAGGCACATGGTCGGACTGATTTGCATATAGCCATGTCTGAACTGGGGTGGCAGAGTGGGCTAAAAAACGGTGATGGATTAAACCCAGATCTTTTGACTGGGTGTGAGTGTTTGATTGGTTCAGATGCTCCGTCCATTACCACCCCCTTTTGTACCGCTTTTGGCCACCATAAGTTTGACAGGGTATGCTCAGACGTGAGTCCCTTGCTCACTTTGCCACTGGATTCAAGCAAGCCGGGCTGAAGACAGCTGGAATGCCAGAAACCGGTCCTCGGAAGCTTGTTTCCGGTCCAGGGAAGGCATGGCTTGGCAGTTCAGGCTGAACTGTTCCCAGGAGGCACAGGGTCAGACTGATTTGCATATAGCCATGTCTGAACTGGGGTGGCAGAGTGGGCTAAAGAACGGTGATGGATTAAACCCAGATCTTTTGACTGGGTGTGAGTGTTTGATTGGTTCAGATGCTCCGTCCATTACCACCCCCTTTTGTACCGCTTTTGGCCGGCATAAGTGTGGCAGGGTATGCTCAGACGTGAGTCCCTTGCTCACTTTGCCACTGGATTCAAGCAAGCCCGGCTGAAGACGGCTGGAATGCCAGAAACCGGTCCTCGGAAGCTTGTTTCCGGTCCAGGGAAGGCATGGCTTGGCAGTTCAGGCTGGACTGTTCCCATGAGGCACAGGGTCAGACTGATTTGCATATAGTCATGTCTGAACTGGGGTGGCAGAGTGGGCTAAAAAACGGTGATGGATTAAACCCTGATCTTTTGACTGGGTGTGAGTGTTTGATTGGTTCAGATGCTCCGTCCATTACCACCCCCTTTTGTACCGCTTTTGGCAGCCATAAGTTTGACAGGGTATGCTCAGACGTGAGTCCCTTGCTCACTTTGCCACTGGATTCAAGCAAGCCGGGCTGAAGACGGCTGGAATGCCAGAAACCAGTCCTCGGAAGCTAGTTTCCGGTCCAGGGAAGGCATGGCTTGGCAGTTCAGGCTGGACTGTTCCCATGAGGCACAGGGTCAGACTGATTTGCATATAGCCATGTCTTAACTTGGGTGGCAGAGTGGGCTAAAGAATGGTGATGGATTAAACCCAGATCTTTTGACTGGGTGTGAGTGTTTGATTGGTTCAGATGCTCCGTCTATTACCACCCCCTTTTGTACTGCTTTTGGCCGCCATAAGTTTGACAGGGTATGCTCAGACGTGAGTCCCTTGCTCACTTTGCCACTGGATTCCAGCAAGCCGGGCTGAAGACGGCTGGAATGCCAGAAACCGGTCCTCGGAAGCTTGTTTCCAATCCAGGGAAGGCATGGCTTGGCAGTGCAGGCTTGACTGTTCCCATGAGGCACAGGGTCAGACTGATTTGCATATAGCCATGTCTGAACTGGGGTGGCAAAGTGGGCTAAAGAACGGTGATGGATTAAACCCAGATCTTTTGACTGGGTGTGAGTGTTTGATTGGTTCAGATGCTCCGTCCATTACCACCCCCTTTTGTACCGCTTTTGGCCGCCATAAGTGTGGCAGGGTATGATCAGACGTGAGTCCCTTGCTCACTTTGCCACTGGAAGCAAGCAAGCCGGGCTGAAGACGGCAGGAATGCCTGAAACCGGTCCTCGGAAGCTTGTTTCCGGTCCAGGGAAGGCATGGCTTGGCAATTCAGGCTGGACTGTTCCCATGAAGCACAGGATCAGACTGATTTGCATATAGCCGTGTCTGAACTGGGGTGGCAGAGTGGGCTAAAGAACGGTGATGGATTAAACCCAGATCTTTTGACTGGGTGTGAGTGTTTGATTGGTTCAGATGCTCGGTCCATTACCACCCCCTTTTCTACCGCTTTTGGCCGTCATAAGTGTGGCAGGGTATTCTCAGACGTGAGTCCCTTGCTCACTTTGCCACTGGATTCAAGCAAGCCGGGCTGAAGACGACTGGAATGCCAGAAACCGGTCCTCGGAAGCTAGTTTCCGGTCCCGGGAAGGCATGGCTTGGCAGTTCAGGCTGGACTGTTCCCATGAGGCACATGGTCGGACTGATTTGCATATAGCCATGTCTGAACTGGGGTGGCAGAGTGGGCTAAAAAACGGTGATGGATTAAACCCAGATCTTTTGACTGGGTGTGAGTGTTTGATTGGTTCAGATGCTCCGTCCATTACCACCCCCTTTTGTACCGCTTTTGGCCACCATAAGTTTGACAGGGTATGCTCAGACGTGAGTCCCTTGCTCACTTTGCCACTGGATTCAAGCAAGCCGGGCTGAAGACGGCTGGAATGCCAGAAACCGGTCCTCGGAAGCTTGTTTCCGGTCCAGGGAAGGCATGGCTTGGCAGTTCAGGCTGGACTGTTCCCATGAGGCACAGGGTCAGACTGATTTGCATATAGTCATGTCTGAACTGGGGTGGCAGAGTGGGCTAAAAAACGGTGATGGATTAAACCCTGATCTTTTGACTGGGTGTGAGTGTTTGATTGGTTCAGATGCTCCGTCCATTACCACCCCCTTTTGTACCGCTTTTGGCAGCCATAAGTTTGACAGGGTATGCTCAGACGTGAGTCCCTTGCTCACTTTGCCACTGGATTCAAGCAAGCCGGGCTGAAGACGGCTGGAATGCCAGAAACCAGTCCTCGGAAGCTAGTTTCCTGTCCAGGGAAGGCATGGCTTGGCAGTTCAAGCTGGACTGTTCCCATGAGGCACAGGGTCAGACTGATTTGCATATAGCCATGTCTTAACTTGGGTGGCAGAGTGGGCTTAAGAATGGTGATGGATTAAACCCAGATCTTTTGACTGGGTGTGAGTGTTTGATTGGTTCAGATGCTCCGTCTATTACCACCCCCTTTTGTACTGCTTTTGGCCGCCATAAGTTTGACAGGGTATGCTCAGACGTGAGTCCCTTGCTCACTTTGCCACTGGATTCCAGCAAGCCGGGCTGAAGACGGCTGGAATGCCAGAAACCGGTCCTCGGAAGCTTGTTTCCAATCCAGGGAAGGCATGGCTTCACAGTTCAGGCTTGACTGTTCCCATGAGGCACAGGGTCAGACTGATTTGCATATAGCCATGTCTGAACTGGGGTGGCAAAGTGGGCTAAAGAACGGTGATGGATTAAACCCAGATCTTTTGACTGGGTGTGAGTGTTTGATTGGTTCAGATGCTCCGTCCATTACCACCCCCTTTTGTACTGCTTTTGGCCGCCATAAGTGTGGCAGGGTATGCTCAGTCGTGAGTCCCTTGCTCACTTTGCCACTGGATTCAAACAGGCCGGGCTGAAGACGGCTGGAATGCCAGAAACCGGTCCTCGGAAGCTTGTTTCCGGTCCAGGGAAGGCTTGGCTTGGCAGTTTAGGCTGGACTGTTCCCATGAGGCACAGGGTCAGACTGATTTGCATATAGCCATGTCTGAGCTGGGGTGGCAGAGTGGACTAAAGAACGGTGATGGATTAAACCCAGATCATTTGACTGGTTGAGAGTTTTTGATTGGTTCAGATGCACTGTCCATTACCACCCCCTTTTGTACAGCTTTTGGCCGCCATAAGTGTGGCAGGGTATGCTCAGACGTGAGTCCCTTGCTCACTTTGCCACTGGATTCAAGCAAGCCGGGCTGAAGACGGCTGGAATGCCAGAAACCGGTCCTCAGGAGCTTGTTTACGGTCCAGGGAAGGCATGGCTTGGCAGTTCAGGCTGGACTGTTCCCATGAGGCACATGGTCGGACTGATTTGCATATAGCCATGTCTGAACTGGGGTGGCAGAGTGGGCTAAAAAACGGTGATGGATTAAACCCAGATCTTTTGACTGGGTGTGAGTGTTTGATTGGTTCAGATGCTCCGTCCATTACCACCCCCTTTTGTACCGCTTTTGGCCACCATAAGTTTGACAGGGTATGCTCAGACGTGAGTCCCTTGCTCACTTTGCCACTGGATTCAAGCAAGCCGGGCTGAAGACAGCTGGAATGCCAGAAACCGGTCCTCGGAAGCTTGTTTCCGGTCCAGGGAAGGCATGGCTTGGCAGTTCAGGCTGAACTGTTCCCAGGAGGCACAGGGTCAGACTGATTTGCATATAGCCATGTCTGAACTGGGGTGGCAGAGTGGGCTAAAGAACGGTGATGGATTAAACCCAGATCTTTTGACTGGGTGTGAGTGTTTGATTGGTTCAGATGCTCCGTCCATTACCACCCCCTTTTGTACCGCTTTTGGCCGGCATAAGTGTGGCAGGGTATGCTCAGACGTGAGTCCCTTGCTCACTTTGCCACTGGATTCAAGCAAGCCCGGCTGAAGACGGCTGGAATGCCAGAAACCGGTCCTCGGAAGCTTGTTTCCGGTCCAGGGAAGGCATGGCTTGGCAGTTCAGGCTGGACTGTTCCCATGAGGCACAGGGTCAGACTGATTTGCATATAGTCATGTCTGAACTGGGGTGGCAGAGTGGGCTAAAAAACGGTGATGGATTAAACCCTGATCTTTTGACTGGGTGTGAGTGTTTGATTGGTTCAGATGCTCCGTCCATTACCACCCCCTTTTGTACCGCTTTTGGCAGCCATAAGTTTGACAGGGTATGCTCAGACGTGAGTCCCTTGCTCACTTTGCCACTGGATTCAAGCAAGCCGGGCTGAAGACGGCTGGAATGCCAGAAATCAGTCCTCGGAAGCTAGTTTCCGGTCCAGGGAAGGCATGGCTTGGCAGTTCAGGCTGGACTGTTCCCATGAGGCACAGGGTCAGACTGATTTGCATATAGCCATGTCTTAACTTGGGTGGCAGAGTGGGCTAAAGAATGGTGATGGATTAAACCCAGATCTTTTGACTGGGTGTGAGTGTTTGATTGGTTCAGATGCTCCGTCTATTACCACCCCCTTTTGTACTGCTTTTGGCCGCCATAAGTTTGACAGGGTATGCTCAGACGTGAGTCCCTTGCTCACTTTGCCACTGGATTCCAGCAAGCCGGGCTGAAGACGGCTGGAATGCCAGAAACCGGTCCTCGGAAGCTTGTTTCCAATCCAGGGAAGGCATGGCTTGGCAGTTCAGGCTTGACTGTTCCCATGAGGCACAGGGTCAGACTGATTTGCATATAGCCATGTCTGAACTGGGGTGGCAAAGTGGGCTAAAGAACGGTGATGGATTAAACCCAGATCTTTTGACTGGGTGTGAGTGTTTGATTGGTTCAGATGCTCCGTCCATTACCACCCCCTTTTGTACCGCTTTTGGCCGCCATAAGTGTGGCAGGGTATGATCAGATGTGAGTCCCTTGCTCACTTTGCCACTGGAAGCAAGCAAGCCGGGCTGAAGACGGCAGGAATGCCTGAAACCGGTCCTCGGAAGCTTGTTTCCGGTCCAGGGAAGGCATGGCTTGGCAGTTCAGGCTCGACTGTTCCCATGAGGCACAGGGTCATACTGATTTGCATATAGCCATGTCTGAACTGGGGTGGCAGAGTGGGCTAAAGAACGGTGATGGATTAAACCAAGATCTTTTGACTGGGTGTGAGTTTTTGATTGGTTCAGATGCTCCGTCCATTACCACCCCCTTTTGTACCGCTTTTGGCCGCCATAAGTGTGGCAGGGTATGCTCAGACGTGATCCCCTTGCTCACTTTGCCACTGGATTCAAGCAAGCCGGGCTGAAGACGGCTGGAATGCCAGAAACCGGTCCTCGGAAGCCTGTTTCCAGTCCAGGGAAGGCATGGCTTGGCAATTCAGGCTGGACTGTTCCCATGAAGCACAGGATCAGACTGATTTGCATATAGCCGTGTGTGAACTGGGGTGGCAGAGTGGGCTAAAGAACGGTGATGGATTAAACCCAGATCTTTTGACTGGGTGTGAGTGTTTGATTGGTTCAGATGCTCGGTCCATTACCACCCCCTTTTGTACCGCTTTTGCCCGTCATAAGTGTGGCAGGGTATTCTCAGACGTAAGTCCCTTGCTCACTTTGCCACTGGATTCAAGCAAGCCGGGCTGAAGATGGATGGAATGCCAGAAACCGGTCCTCGGAAGCTAGGTTCCGGTCCCGGGAAGGCATGGCTTGGCAGTTCAGGCTGGACTGTTCCCATGAGGCACAGGGTCAGACTGATTTGCATATATCCATGTCTGAACTTGGGTGGCAGAGTGGCCTAAAGAATGGTGATGGATTAAACACAGATCTTTTGACTGGGTGTGAGTGTTTGATTGGTTCAGATGCTCCGTCCATTACCACCCCCTTTTGTACTGCTTTTGGCCGCCATAAGTGTGGCAGGGTATGCTCAGTCGTGAGTCCCTTGCTCACTTTGCCACTGGATTCAAACAGGCCGGGCTGAAGACGGCTGGAATGCCAGAAACCGGTCCTCGGAAGCTTGTTTCCGGTCCAGGGAAGGCTTGGCTTGGCAGTTAGGCTGGACTGTTCCCATGAGGCACAGGGTCAGACTGATTTGCATATAGCCATGTCTGAACTGGGGTGGCAGAGTGGACTAAAGAACGGTGATGGATTAAACCCAGATCATTTGACTGGTTGAGAGTTTTTGATTGGTTCAGATGCACTGTCCATTACCCCCCCCTTTTGTACAGCTTTTGGCCGCGATAAGTGTGGCAGGGTATGCTCAGACGTGAGTCCCTTGCTCACTTTGCCACTGGATTCAAGCAAGCCGGGCTGAAGAGGGCTGGAATGCCAGAAACCGGTCCTCGGAAGCTTGTTTACGGTCCAGGGAAGGCATGGCTTGGCAGTTCAGGCTGGACTGTTCCCATGAGGCACATGGTCGGACTGATTTGCATATAGCCATGTCTGAACTGGGGTGGCAGAGTGGGCTAAAAAACGGTGATGGATTAAACCCAGATCTTTTGACTGGGTGTGAGTGTTTGATTGGTTCAGATGCTCCGTCCATTACCACCCCCTTTTGTACCGCTTTTGGCCACCATAAGTTTGACAGGGTATGCTCAGACGTGAGTCCCTTGCTCACTTTGCCACTGGATTCAAGCAAGCCGGGCTGAAGACGGCTGGAATGCCAGAAACCGGTCCTCGGAAGCTTGTTTCCGGTCCAGGGAAGGCATGGCTTGGCAGTTCAGGCTGAACTGTTCCCAGGAGGCACAGGGTCAGATTGATTTGCATATAGCCATGTCTGAACTGGGGTGGCAGAGTGGGCTAAAGACAGTGATGGATTAAACCCAGATCTTTTGACTGGGTGTGAGTGTTTGATTGGTTCAGATGCTTCGTCCATTACCACCCCCTTTTGTACCGCTTTTGGCCGGCATAAGTGTGGCAGGGTATGCTCAGACGTGAGTCCCTTGCTCACTTTGCCACTGGATTCAAGCAAGCCCGGCTGAAGACGGCTGGAATGCCAGAAACCGGTCCTCGGAAGCTTGTTTCCGGTCCAGGGAAGGCATGGCTTGGCAGTTCAGGCTGGACTGTTCCCATGAGGCACAGGGTCAGACTGATTTGCATATAGTCATGTCTGAACTGGGGTGGCAGAGTGGGCAAAAAACGGTGATGGATTAAACCCTGATCTTTTGACTGGGTGTGAGTGTTTGATTGGTTCAGATGCTCCGTCCATTACCACCCCCTTTTGTACCGCTTTTGGCAGCCATAAGTTTGACAGGGTATGCTCAGACGTGAGTCCCTTGCTCACTTTGCCACTGGAATCAAGCAAGCCGGGCTGAAGACGGCTGGAATGCCAGAAACCAGTCCTCGGAAGCTAGTTTCCGGTCCAGGGAAGGCATGGCTTGGCAGTTCAGGCTGGACTGTTCCCATGAGGCACAGGGTCAGACTGATTTGCATATAGCCATGTCTTAACTTGGGTGGCAGAGTGGGCTAAAGAATGGTGATGGATTAAACCCAGATCTTTTGACTGGGTGTGAGTGTTTGATTGGTTCAGATGCTCCGTCTATTACCACCCCCTTTTGTACTGCTTTTGGCCGCCATAAGTTTGACAGGGTATGCTCAGACGTGAGTCCCTTGCTCACTTTGCCACTGGATTCCAGCAAGCCGGGCTGAAGACAGCTGGAATGCCAGAAACCGGTCCTCGGAAGCTTGTTTCCAATCCAGGGAAGGCATGGCTTGGCAGTGCAGGCTTGACTGTTCCCATGAGGCACAGGGTCAGACTGATTTGCATATAGCCATGTCTGAACTGGGGTGGCAAAGTGGGCTAAAGAACGGTGATGGATTAAACCCAGATCTTTAGACTGGGTGTGAGTGTTTGATTGGTTCAGATGCTCCGTCCATTACCACCCCCTTTTGTACCGCTTTTGGCCGCCATAAGTGTGGCAGGGTATGATCAGACGTGAGTCCCTTGCTCACTTTGCCACTGGAAGCAAGCAAGCCGGGCTGAAGACGGCAGGAATGCCTGAAACCGGTCCTCGGAAGCTTGTTTCCGGTCCAGGGAAGGCATGGCTTGGCAGTTCAGGCTCGACTGTTCCCATGAGGCACAGGGTCATACTGGTTTGCATATAGCCATGTCTGAACTGGGGTGGCAGAGTGGGCTAAAGAACGGTGATGGATTAAACCAAGATCTTTTGACTGGGTGTGAGTTTTTGATTGGTTCAGATGCTCCATCCATTACCACCCCCTTTTGTACCGCTTTTGGCCGCCATAAGTGTGGCAGGGTATGCTCAGACGTGAGCCCCTTGCTCACTTTGCCACTGGATTCAAGCAAGCCGGGCTGAAGACGGCTGGAATGCCAGAAACCGGTCCTCGGAAGCCTGTTTCCAGTCCAGGGAAGGCATGGCTTGGCAATTCAGGCTGGACTGTTCCCATGAAGCACAGGATCAGACTGATTTGCATATAGCCGTGTCTGAACTGGGGTGGCAGAGTGGGCTAAAGAACGGTGATGGATTAAACCCAGATCTTTTGACTGGGTGTGAGTGTTTGATTGGTTCAGATGCTCGGTCCATTACCACCCCCTTTTCTACCGCTTTTGGCCGTCATAAGTGTGGCAGGGTATTCTCAGACGTGAGTCCCTTGCTCACTTTGCCACTGGATTCAAGCAAGCCGGGCTGAAGACGGCTGGAATGCCAGAAACCGGTCCTCGGAAGCTAGTTTCCGGTCCCGGGAAGGCATGGCTTGGCAGTTCAGGCTGGACTGTTCCCATGAGGCACATGGTCGGACTGATTTGCATATAGCCATGTCTGAACTGGGGTGGCAGAGTGGGCTAAAAAACGGTGATGGATTAAACCCAGATCTTTTGACTGGGTGTGAGTGTTTGATTGGTTCAGATGCTCCGTCCATTACCACCCCCTTTTGTACCGCTTTTGGCCACCATAAGTTTGACAGGGTATGCTCAGACGTGAGTCCCTTGCTCACTTTGCCACTGGATTCAAGCAAGCCGGGCTGAAGACGGCTGGAATGCCAGAAACCGGTCCTCGGAAGCTTGTTTCCGGTCCAGGGAAGGCATGGCTTGGCAGTTCAGGCTGAACTGTTCCCAGGAGGTACAGGGTCAGACTGATTTGCATATAGCCATGTCTGAACTGGGGTGGCAGAGTGGGCTAAAGAACGGTGATGGATTAAACCCAGATCTTTTGACTGGGTGTGAGTGTTTGATTGGTTCAGATGCTCCGTCCATTACCACCCCCTTTTGTACCGCTTTTGGCCGGCATAAGTGTGGCAGGGTATGCTCAGACGTGAGTTCCTTGCTCACTTTGCCACTGGATTCAAGCAAGCCCGGCTGAAGACGGCTGGAATGCCAGAAACCGGTCCTCGGAAGCTAGTTTCCGGTCCAGGGAAGGCATGGCTTGGCAGTTCAGGCTGGACTGTTCCCATGAGGCACAGGGTCAGACTGATTTGCATATAGTCATGTCTGAACTGGGGTGGCAGAGTGGGCTAAAAAACGGTGATGGATTAAACCCTGATCTTTTGACTGGGTGTGAGTGTTTGATTGGTTCAGATGCTCCGTCCATTACCACCCCCTTTTGTACCGCTTTTGGCAGCCATAAGTTTGACAGGGTATGCTCAGACGTGAGTCCCTTGCTCACTTTGCCACTGGATTCAAGCAAGCCGGGCTGAAGACGGCTGGAATGCCAAAAACCAGTCCTCGGAAGCTAGTTTCCTGTCCAGGGAAGGCATGGCTTGGCAGTTCAAGCTGGACTGTTCCCATGAGGCACAGGGTCAGACTGATTTGCATATAGCCATGTCTTAACTTGGGTGGCAGAGTGGGCTTAAGAATGGTGATGGATTAAACCCAGATCTTTTGACTGGGTGTGAGTGTTTGATTGGTTCAGATGCTCCGTCTATTACCACCCCCTTTTGTACTGCTTTTGGCCGCCATAAGTTTGACAGGGTATGCTCAGACGTGAGTCCCTTGCTCACTTTGCCACTGGATTCCAGCAAGCCGGGCTGAAGACGGCTGGAATGCCAGAAACCGGTCCTCGGAAGCTTGTTTCCGGTCAAGGGAAGGCATGGCTTGGCAGTTCAGGCTCGACTGTTCCCATGAGGAACAGGGTCATACTGATTTGCATATAGCCATGTCTGAACTGGGGTGGCAGAGTGGGCTAAAGAACGGTGATGGATTAAACCAAGATCTTTTGACTGGGTGTGAGTTTTTGATTGGTTCAGATGCTCCATCCATTACCACCCCCTTTTGTATCGCTTTTGGCCGCCATAAGTGTGGCAGGGTATGCTCAGACGTGAGCCCCTTGCTCACTTTGCCACTGGATTCAAGCAAGCCGGGCTGAAGACGGCTGGAATGCCAGAAACCGGTCCTCGGAAGCCTGTTTCCAGTCCAGGGAAGGCATGGCTTGGCAATTCAGGCTGGACTGTTCCCATTAAGCACAGGATCAGACTGATTTGCATATAGCCGTGTCTGAACTGGGGTGGCAGAGTGGGCTAAAGAACGGTGATGGATTAAACCCAGATCTTTTGACTGGGTGTGAGTGTTTGATTGGTTCAGATGCTCGGTCCATTACCACCCCCTTTTGTACCGCTTTTGGCCGTCATAAGTGTGGCAGGCTATTCTCAGACGTGAGTCCCTTGCTCACTTTGCCACTGGATTCAAGCAAGCCGGGCTGAAGACGGCTGGAATACCAGAAACCGGTCCTCGGAAGCTAGTTTCCGGTCCCGGGAAGGCATGGCTTGGCAGTTCAGGCTGGACTGTTCCCATGAGGCACAGGGTCAGACTGATTTGCATATATCCATGTCTGAACTTGGGTGGCAGAGTGGCCTAAAGAATGGTGATGGACTAAACCCAGATCTTTTGACTGAGTGTGAGTGTTTCATTGGTTCAGATGCTCCGTCCATTACCACCCCCTTTTGTACTGCTTTTGGCCGCCATAAGTGTGGCAGGGTATGCTCAGTCGTGAGTCCCTTGCTCACTTTTCCACTGGATTCAAACAGGCCGGGCTGAAGACGGCTGGAATGCCAGAAACCGGTCCTCGGAAGCTTGTTTCCGGTCTAGGGAAGGCATGGCTTGGCAGTTCAGGCTGGACTGTTCCCATGAGGCACAGGATCAGACTGATTTGCATATAGCCATGTCTGAACTGGGGTGGCAAAGTGGGCTAAAGAACAGCGATGGATTAAACCCAGATCTTTTGACTGGGTGTGAGTGTTTGATTGGTTCAGATGCTCCCTCCATTACCACCCCCTTTTGTACAGCTTTTGGCCGCCATAAGTTTGACAGGGTATGCTCAGACGTGAGTCCCTTGCTCACTTTGCCACTGGATTCAAGCAAGCCGGGCTAAAGACGGCTGGAATGCCAGAAACCGGTCCTCGGAAGCCTGTTTCCAGTCCAGGGAAGGCATGGCTTGGCAGTTCAGGCTGGACTGTTCCCATGAGGCACAGGATCAGACTGATTTGCATATAGCCATGTCTGAACTGGGGTGACAGAGTGGACTAAAGAACGGTGATGGATTAAACCTAGATCTTTTGACTGGGTGTGAGTTTTTGATTGGTTCAGATGCTCCGTCCATTACCACCCCCTTTTGTACAGCTTTTGGCCGCCATAAGTGTGACAGGGTATGCTCAGACGTGAGTCCCTTGCTCACTTTGCCACTGGATTCAAGCAAGCCGGGCTGAAGACGACTGGATTGCCAGAAACCGGTCCTCGGAAGCTTGTTTCCGGTCTAGGGAAGGCATGGCTTGGCAGTTCAGGCTGGACTGTTCCCATGAGGCACAGGATCAGACTGATTTGCATATAGCCATGTCTGAACTGGGGTGGCAGAGTGGGCTAAAGAACGGTGATGGATTAAACCCAGATCTTTTGACTGGATGTGAGTGTTTGATTGGTTCAGATGCTCCGTCCATTACCACCCCCTTTTGAACTGCTTTTGGCCGTCATAAGTGTGGCAGGGTATGCTCAGACGTGAGTCCCTTGCTCACTTTGCCACTGGATTCAAGCAAGCCGGGCTGAAGACGGCTGGAATGCCAGAAACCGGTCCTCGGAAGCTTGTTTCCGGTCCGGGGAAGGCATGGCTTGGCAGTTCAGGCTGGACTGTTCCCATGAGGCACATGGTCGGACTGATTTGCATATAGCCATGTCTGAACTGGGGTGGCAGAGTGGGCTAAAAAACGGTGATGGATTAAACCCAGATCTTTTGACTGGGTGTGAGTGTTTGATTGGTTCAGATTCTCCGTCCATTACCACCCCCTTTTGTACCGCTTTTGGCCACCATAAGTTTGACAGGGTATGCTCAGATGTGAGTCCCTTGCTCACTTTGCCACTGGATTCAAGCAAGCCGGGCTGAAGACGGCTGGAATGCCAGAAACCGGTCCTCGGAAGCTTGTTTCCGGTCTAGGGAAGGCATGGCTTGGCAGTTCAGGCTGGACTGTTCCCATGAGGCACAGGGTCAGACTGATTTGCATATAGTCATGTCTGAACTGGGGTGGCACAGTGGGCTAAAGAACGGTGATGGATTAAACCCAGATCTTTTGACTGGGTGTGAGTGTTTGATTGGTTCAGATGCTCCGTCCATTACCACCCCCTTTTGTACCGCTTTTGGCCGCCATAAGTGTGGCAGGGTATGCTCAGACGTGAGTCCCTTGCTCACTTTGCCACTGGATTCAAGCAAGCCGGGCTGAAGACTGCTGGAATGCCAGAAACCGGTCCACAGAAGCTTGTTTCCGGTCTAGGGAAGGCATGGCTTGGCAGTTCAGGCTGGACTGTTCCCATGAGGCACAGGGTCAGACTGATTTGCATATAGTCATGTTTGAACTTGGGTGGCAGAGTGGGCTAAAAAACGGTGATGGATTAAACCCAGATCTTTTGACTGGGTGTGAGTGTTTGATTGGTTCAGATGCTCTGTCCATTACCATCCCCTTTTGTACCGCTTTTGGCCGCCATAAGTTTCACAGGGTATGCTCAGACGTGAGTCCCTTGCTCACTTTGCCACTGGATTCAAGCAAGCTGGGCTGAAGACGGCTGGAATGGCAGAAACCGGTCCTCGGAAGCTTGCTTCTGGTCTAGGGAAGGCATGGCTTGGCAGTTCAGGCTGGACTGTTCCCATGAGGAACAGGGTCAGACTGATTTGCATATAGTCATGTTTGAACTGGGGTGGCAGAGTGGGCTAAAGAACGGTGATGGATTAAACCCAGATCTTTTGACTGGGTGTGAGTGTTTGATTGGTTCAAATGCTCCGTCCATTACCACCCCCTTTTGTACCGCTTTTGGCCGCCATAAGTGTGGCAGGGTATGCTCAGACGTGAGCCCCTTGCTCACTTTGCCACTGGATTCAAGCAAGCCGGGCTGAAGACGGCTGGAATGCCAGAAACAGGTCCTCGGAAGCCTGTTTCCAGTCCAGGGAAGGCATGGCTTGGCAGTTCAGGCTGGACTGTTCCCATGAGGCACAGGGTCAGACTGATTTGCATATAGCCATGTCTGAACTGGGGTGGCAGAGTGGGCTAAAGAACGGTGATGGATTAAACCCAGATCTTTTGACTGGGTGTGAGTGTTTGATTGGTTCAGATGCTCCGTCCATTACCACCCCCTTTTGTACCGCTTTTGGCCGCCATAAGTGTGGCAGGGTATGCTCAGACGTGAGTCCCTTGCTCACTTTGCCACTGGATTCATGCAAGCTGGGCTGAAGACGGCTGGAATGCCAGAAACCGGTCCTCGGAAGCTTGTTTCCGGTCTAGGGAAGGCATGGCTTTAGCAGTTCAGGCTGGACTGTTCCCATGAGGCACAGGGTCAGACTGATTTGCATATAGTCATGTCTGAACTGGGGTGGCAGAGTGGGCTAAAAAACGGTGATGGATTAAACCCAGATCTTTTGACTGGGTGTGAGTGTTTGATTGGTTCAGATGCTCCGTCCATTACCACCCCCTTTTGTACCGCTTTTGGCCGCCATAAGTGTGGCAGGGTATGCTCAGACGTGAGCCCCTTGCTCACTTTGCCACTGGATTCAAGCAAGCCGGGCTGAAGACGGCTGGAATGCCAGAAACCGGTCCTCGGAAGCCTGTTTCCAGTCCAGGGAAGGCATGGCTTGGCAATTCAGGCTGGACTGTTCCCATGAAGCACAGGATCAGACTGATTTGCATATAGCCGTGTCTGAACTGGGGTGGCAGAGGGGCTAAAGAACGGTGATGGATTAAACCCAGATCTTTTGACTGGGTGTGAGTGTTTGATTGGTTCAGATGCTCGGTCCATTACCACCCCCTTTTGTACCGCTTTTGGCCGTCATAAGTGTGGCAGGGTATTCTCAGACGTGAGTCCCTTGCTCACTTTGCCACTGGATTCAAGCAAGCCGGGCTGAAGACGGCTGGAATGCCAGAAACCGGTCCTCGGAAGCTAGTTTCCGGTCCCGGGAAGGCATGGCTTGGCAGTTCAGGCTGGACTGTTCCCATGAGGCACAGGGTCAGACTGATTTGCATATATCCATGTCTGAACTTGGGTGGCAGAGTGGCCTAAAGAATGGTGATGGATTAAACCCAGATCTTTTGACTGGGTGTGAGTGTTTGATTGGTTCAGATGCTCCGTCCATTACCACCCCCTTTTGTACTGCTTTTGGCCGCCATAAGTGTGGCAGGGTATGCTCAGTCGTGAGTCCCTTGCTCACTTTACCACTGGATTCAAACAGGCCGGGCTGAAGACGGCTGGAATGCCAGAAACCGGTCCTCGGAAGCTTGTTTCCGGTCCAGGGAAGGCTTGGCTTGGCAGTTTAGGCTGGACTGTTCCCATGAGGCACAGGGTCAGACTGATTTGCATATAGCCATGTCTGAACTGGGGTGGCAGAGTGGACTAAAGAACGGTGATGGATTAAACCCAGATCATTTGACTGGTTGAGAGTTTTTGATTGGTTCAGATGCACTGTCCATTACCACCCCCTTTTGTACAGCTTTTGGCCGCCATAAGTGTGGCAGGGTATGCTCAGACGTGAGTCCCTTGCTCACTTTGCCACTGGATTCAAGCAAGCCGGGCTGAAGACGGCTGGAATGCCAGAAACCGGTCCTCAGAAGCTTGTTTACGGTCCAGGGAAGGCATGGCTTGGCAGTTCAGGCTGGACTGTTCCCATGAGGCACATGGTCGGACTGATTTGCATATAGCCATGTCTGAACTGGGGTGGCAGAGTGGGCTAAAAAACGGTGATGGATTAAACCCAGATCTTTTGACTGGGTGTGAGTGTTTGATTGGTTCAGATGCTCCGTCCATTACCACCCCCTTTTGTACCGCTTTTGGCCACCATAAGTTTGACAGGGTATGCTCAGACGTGAGTCCCTTGCTCACTTTGCCACTGGATTCAAGCAAGCCGGGCTGAAGACGGCTGGAATGCCAGAAACCGGTCCTCGGAAGCTTGTTTCCGGTCCAGGGAAGGCATGGCTTGGCAGTTCAGGCTGAACTGTTCCCAGGAGGCACAGGGTCAGACTGATTTGCATATAGCCATGTCTGAACTGGGGTGGCAGAGTGGGCTAAAGAACGGTGATGGATTAAACCCAGATCTTTTGACTGGGTGTGAGTGTTTGATTGGTTCAGATGCTCCGTCCATTACCACCCCCTTTTGTACCGCTTTTGGCCGGCATAAGTGTGGCAGGGTATGCTCAGACGTGAGCCCCTTGCTCACTTTGCCACTGGATTCAAGCAAGCCGGGCTGAAGACGGCTGGAATGCCAGAAACCGGTCCTCGGAAGCCTGTTTCCAGTCCAGGGAAGGCATGGCTTGGCAATTCAGGCTGGACTGTTCCCATGAGGCACAGGATCAGACTGATTTGCATATAGCCATGTCTGAACTGGGGTGGCAGAGTGGGCTAAAGAACGGTGATGGATTAAACCCAGATCTTTTGACTGGGTGTGAGTGTTTGATTGGTTCAGATGCTCGGTCCATTACCACCCCCTTTTGTACCGCTTTTGGCCGTCATAAGTGTGGCAGGGTATTCTCAGACGTGAGTCCCTTGCTCACTTTGCCACTGGATTCAAGCAAGACGGGCTGAAGACGGCTGGAATGCCAGAAACCGGTCCTCGGAAGCTAGTTCCGGTCCAGGGAAGGCATTGCTTGGCAGTTCAGGCTGGACTGTTCCTATGAGGCACATGGTCGGACTGATTTGCATATAGCCATGTCTGAACTGGGGTGGCAGAGTGGGCTAAAAAAAGGTGATGGATTAAACCCAGATCTTTTGACTGGGTGTGAGTGTTTGATTGGTTCAGATGCTCCGTCCATTACCACCCCCTTTTGTACCGCTTTTGGCCGCCATAAGTTTGACAGGGTATGCTCAGACGTGAGTCCCGTGCTCACTTTGCCACTGGATTCAAGCAAGCCGGGCTGAAGACGGCTGGAATGCCAGAAACCGGTCCTCGGAAGCTTGTTTCCAATCCAGGGAAGGCATGGCTTGGCAGTTCAGGCTGGACTGTTACCATGAGGCACAGGGTCAGACTGATTTGCATATAGCCATGTCTGAACTGGGGTGGCAGAGTGGGCTAAAGAACGGTGATGGATTAAACCCAGATCTTTTGACTGGGTGTGAGTGTTTGATTGGTTCAGATGCTCCGTCCATTACCACCCCCTTTTGTACCGCTTTTAGCCGTCATAAGTGTGGCAGGGTATGCTCAGACGTGAGTCCCTTGCTCACTTTGCCACTGGATTCAAGCAAGCCGGGCTGAAGACGGCTGGAATGCCAGAAACCGGTCCTCGGAAGCTTGTTTCCGGTCTAGGGAAGGCATGGCTTGGCAGTTCAGGCTGGACTGTTCCCATGAGGCACAGGATCAGACTGATTTGCATATAGCCATGTCTGAACTGGGGTGGCAAAGTGGGCTAAAGAACAGTGATGGATTAAACCCAGATCTTTTGACTGGGTGTGAGTGTTTGATTGGTTCAGATGCTCCGTCCATTACCACCCCCTTTTGTACAGCTTTTGGCCGCCATAAGTTTGACAGGGTATGCTCAGACGTGAGTCCCTTGCTCACTTTGCCACTGGATTCGAGCAAGCCGGGCTAAAGACGGCTGGAATGCCAGAAACCGGTCCTCGGAAGCCTGTTTCCAGTCCAGGGAAGGCATGGCTTGGCAGTTCAGGCTGGACTGTTCCCATGAGGCACAGGATCAGACTGATTTGCATATAGCCATGTCTGAACTGGGGTGACAGAGTGGACTAAAGAACGGTGATGGATTAAGCCTAGATCTTTTGACTGGGTGTGAGTTTTTGATTGGTTCAGATGCTCCGTCCATTACCACCCCCTTTTGTACAGCTTTTGGCCGCCATAAGTGTGGCAGGGTATGCTCAGACGTGAGTCCCTTGCTCACTTTGCCACTGGATTCAAGCAAGCCGGGCTGAAGACGGCTGGAATGCCAGAAACCGGTCCTCGGAAGCTTGTTTCCGGTCTAGGGAAGGCATGGCTTGGCAGTTCAGGCTGGACTGTTCCCATGAGGCACAGGATCAGACTGATTTGCATATAGCCATGTCTGAACTGGGGTGGCAGAGTGGGCTAAAGAACGGTGATGGATTAAACCCAGATCTTTTGACTGGATGTGAGTGTTTGATTGGTTCAGATGCTCCGTCCATTACCACCCCCTTTTGAACTGCTTTTGGCCGTCATAAGTGTGGCAGGGTATGCTCAGACGTGAGTCCCTTGCTCACTTTGCCACTGGATTCAAGCAAGCCGGGCTGAAGACGGCTGGAATGCCAGAAACCGGTCCTCGGAAGCTTGTTTCCGGTCCAGGGAAGGCATGGCTTGGCAGTTCAGGCTGGACTGTTCCCATGAGGCACATGGTCGGACTGATTTGCATATAGTCATGTCTGAACTGGGGTGGCAGAGTGGGCTAAAAAACGGTGATGGATTAAACCCAGATCTTTTGACTGGGTGTGAGTGTTTGATTGGTTCAGATGCTCCGTCCATTACCACCCCCTTTTGTACCGCTTTTGGCCGCCATAAGTTTGACAGGGTATGCTCAGACGTGAGTCCCTTGCTCACTTTGCCACTGGATTCAAGCAAGCTGGGCTGAAGACGGCTGGAATGCCAGAAACCGGTCCTCGGAAGCTTGTTTCCGGTCTAGGGAAGGCATGGCTTGGCAGTTCAGGCTGGACTGTTCCCATGAGGCACAGGGTCAGACTGATTTGCATCTAGTCATGTCTGAACTGGGGTGGCAGAGTGGGCTAAAGAACGGTGATGGATTAAACCCAGATCTTTTGACTGGGTGTGAGTGTTTGATTGGTTCAGATGCTCCGTCCATTACCACCCCCTTTTGTACCGCTTTTGGCCGCCATAAGTTTGACAGGGTATGCTCAGACGTGAGTCCCTTGCTCACTTTGCCACTGGATTCCAGCAAGCCGGGCTGAAGACGGCTGGAATGCCAGAAACCGGTCCTCGGAAGCTTGTTTCCAATCCAGGGAAGGCATGGCTTGGCAGTTCAGGCTTGACTGTTCCCATGAGGCACAGGGTCAGACTGATTTGCATATAGCCATGTCTGAACTGGGGTGGCAAAGTGGGCTAAAGAACGGTGATGGATTAAACCCAGATCTTTTGACTGGGTGTGAGTGTTTGATTGGTTCAGATGCTCCGTCCATTACCACCCCCTTTTGTACCGCTTTTGGCCGCCATAAGTGTGGCAGGGTATGATCAGATGTGAGTCCCTTGCTCACTTTGCCACTGGAAGCAAGCAAGCCGGGCTGAAGACGGCAGGAATGCCTGAAACCGGTCCTCGGAAGCTTGTTTCCGGTCCAGGGAAGGCATGGCTTGGCAGTTCAGGCTCGACTGTTCCCATGAGGCACAGGGTCATACTGATTTGCATATAGCCATGTCTGAACTGGGGTGGCAGAGTGGGCTCAAGAACGGTGATGGATTAAACCAAGATCTTTTGACTGGGTGTGAGTTTTTGATTGGTTCAGATGCTCCGTCCATTACCACCCCCTTTTGTACCGCTTTTGGCCGCCATAAGTGTGGCAGGGTATGCTCAGACGTGAGCCCCTTGCTCACTTTGCCACTGGATTCAAGCAAGCCGGGCTGAAGACGGCTGGAATGCCAGAAACCGGTCCTCGGAAGCCTGTTTCCAGTCCAGGGAAGCATGGCTTGGCAATTCAGGCTGGACTGTTCCCATGAAGCACAGGATCAGACTGATTTGCATATAGCCGTGTGTGAACTGGGGTGGCAGAGTGGGCTAAAGAACGGTGATGGATTAAACCCAGATCTTTTGACTGGGTGTGAGTGTTTGATTGGTTCAGATGCTCGGTCCATTACCACCCCCTTTTGTACCGCTTTTGGCCGTCATAAGTGTGGCAGGGTATTCTCAGACGTGAGTCCCTTACTCACTTTGCCACTGGATTCAAGCAAGCCGGGCTGAAGATGGATGGAATGCCAGAAACCGGTCCTCGGAAGCTAGGTTCCGGTCCCGGGAAGGCATGGCTTGGCAGTTCAGGCTGGACTGTTCCCATGAGGCACAGGGTCAGACTGATTTGCATATATCCATGTCTGAACTTGGGTGGCAGAGTGGCCTAAAGAATGGTGATGGATTAAACACAGATCTTTTGACTGGGTGTGAGTTTTTGATTGGTTCAGATGCTCCGTCCATTACCACCCCCTTTTGTACCGCTTTTGGCCGCCATAAGTGTGGCAGGGTATGCTCAGTCGTGAGTCCCTTGCTCACTTTGCCACTGGATTCAAACAGGCCGGGCTGAAGACGGCTGGAATGCCAGAAACAGGTCCTCGGAAGCTTGTTTCCGGTCCAGGGAAGGCTTGGCTTGGCAGTTTAGGCTGGACTGTTCCCATGAGGCACAGGGTCAGACTGATTTGCATATAGCCATGTCTGAACTGGGGTGGCAGAGTGGACTAAAGAACGGTGATGGATTAAACCCAGATCATTTGACTGGTTGAGAGTTTTTGATTGGTTCAGATGCACTGTCCATTACCACCCCCTTTTGTACAGCTTTTGGCCGCCATAAGTGTGGCAGGGTATGCTCAGACGTGAGTCCCTTGCTCACTTTGCCACTGGATTCAAGCAAGCCGGGCTGAAGAGGGCTGGAATGCCAGAAACCGGTCCTCTGAAGCTTGTTTACGGTCCAGGGAAGGCATGGCTTGGCAGTTCAGGCTGGACTGTTCCCATGAGGCACATGGTCGGACTGATTTGCATATAGCCATGTCTGAACTGGGGTGGCAGAGTGGGCTAAAAAACGGTGATGGATTAAACCCAGATCTTTTGACTGGGTGTGAGTGTTTGATTGGTTCAGATGCTCCGTCCATTACCACCCCCTTTTGTACCGCTTTTGGCCACCATAAGTTTGACAGGGTATGCTCAGACGTGAGTCCCTTGCTCACTTTGCCACTGGATTCAAGCAAGCCGGGCTGAAGACGGCTGGAATGCCAGAAACCGGTCCTCGGAAGCTTGTTTCCGGTCCAGGGAAGGCATGGCTTGGCAGTTCAGGCTGAACTGTTCCCAGGAGGCACAGGGTCAGACTGATTTGCATATAGCCATGTCTGAACTGGGGTGGCAGAGTGGGCTAAAGAACGGTGATGGATTAAACCCAGATCTTTTGACTGGGTGTGAGTGTTTGATTGGTTCAGATGCTTCGTCCATTACCACCCACTTTTGTACGCTTTTGGCCGGCATAAGTGTGGCAGGGTATGCTCAGACGTGAGTCCCTTGCTCACTTTGCCACTGGATTCAAGCAAGCCCGGCTGAAGACGGCTGGAATGCCAGAAACCGGTCCTCGGAAGCTTGTTTCCGGTCCAGGGAAGGCATGGCTTGGCAGTTCAGGCTGGACTGTTCCCATGAGGCACAGGGTCAGACTGATTTGCATATAGTCATGTCTGAACTGGGGTGGCAGAGTGGGCAAAAAACGGTGATGGATTAAACCCTGATCTTTTGACTGGGTGTGAGTGTTTGATTGGTTCAGATGCTCCGTCCATTACCACCCCCTTTTGTACCGCTTTTGGCAGCCATAAGTTTGACAGGGTATGCTCAGACGTGAGTCCCTTGCTCACTTTGCCACTGGATTCAAGCAAGCCGGGCTGAAGACGGCTGGAATGCCAGAAACCAGTCCTCGGAAGCTTGTTTCCGGTCCAGGGAAGGCATGGCTTGGCAGTTCAGGCTGAACTGTTCCCAGGAGGTACAGGGTCAGACTGATTTGCATATAGCCATGTCTGAACTGGGGTGGCAGAGTGGGCTAAAGAACGGTGATGGATTAAACCCAGATCTTTTGACTGGGTGTGAGTGTTTGATTGGTTCAGATGCTCCGTCCATTACCACCCCCTTTTGTACCGCTTTTGGCCGGCATAAGTGTGGCAGGGTATGCTCAGACGTGAGTCCCTTGCTCACTTTGCCACTGGATTCAAGCAAGCCCGGCTGAAGACGGCTGGAATGCCAGAAACCGGTCCTCGGAAGCTTGTTTCCGGTCCAGGGAAGGCATGGCTTGGCAGTTCAGGCTGGACTGTTCCCATGAGGCACAGGGTCAGACTGATTTGCATATAGTCATGTCTGAACTGGGGTGGCAGAGTGGGCTAAAAAACGGTGATGGATTAAACCCTGATCTTTTGACTGGGTGTGAGTGTTTGATTGGTTCAGATGCTCCGTCCATTACCACCCCCTTTTGTACCGCTTTTGGCAGCCATAAGTTTGACAGGGTATGCTCAGACGTGAGTCCCTTGCTCACTTTGCCACTGGATTCAAGCAAGCCGGGCTGAAGACGGCTGGAATGCCAGAAACCAGTCCTCGGAAGCTAGTTTCCTGTCCAGGGAAGGCATGGCTTGGCAGTTCAAGCTGGACTGTTCCCATGAGGCACAGGGTCAGACTGATTTGCATATAGCCATGTCTTAACTTGGGTGGCAGAGTGGGCTTAAGAATGGTGATGGATTAAACCCAGATCTTTTGACTGGGTGTGAGTGTTTGATTGGTTCAGATGCTCCGTCTATTACCACCCCCTTTTGTACTGCTTTTGGCCGCCATAAGTTTGACAGGGTATGCTCAGACGTGAGTCCCTTGCTCACTTTGCCACTGGATTCCAGCAAGCCGGGCTGAAGACGGCTGGAATGCCAGAAACCGGTCCTCGGAAGCTTGTTTCCAATCCAGGGAAGGCATGGCTTGGCAGTTCAGGCTTGACTGTTCCCATGAGGCACAGGGTCAGACTGATTTGCATATAGCCATGTCTGAACTGGGGTGGCAAAGTGGGCTAAAGAACGGTGATGGATTAAACCCAGATCTTTTGACTGGGTGTGAGTGTTTGATTGGTTCAGATGCTCCGTCCATTACCACCCCCTTTTGTACTGCTTTTGGCCGCCATAAGTGTGGCAGGGTATGCTCAGTCGTGAGTCCCTTGCTCACTTTGCCACTGGATTCAAACAGGCCGGGCTGAAGACGGCTGGAATGCCAGAAACCGGTCCTCGGAAGCTTGTTTCTGGTCCAGGGAAGGCTTGGCTTGGCAGTTTAGGCTGGACTGTTCCCATGAGGCACAGGGTCAGACTGATTTGCATATAGCCATGTCTGAGCTGGGGTGGCAGAGTGGACTAAAGAACGGTGATGGATTAAACCCAGATCATTTGAATGGTTGAGAGTTTTTGATTGGTTCAGATGCACTGTCCATTACCACCCCATTTTGTACAGCTTTTGGCCGCCATAAGTGTGGCAGGGTATGCTCAGACGTGAGTCCCTTGCTCACTTTGCCACTGGATTCAAGCAAGCCGGGCTGAAGACGGCTGGAATGCCAGAAACCGGTCCTCAGGAGCTTGTTTACGGTCCAGGGAAGGAATGGCTTGGCAGTTCAGGCTGGACTGTTCCCATGAGGCACATGGTCGGACTGATTTGCATATAGCCATGTCTGAACTGGGGTGGCAGAGTGGGCTAAAAAACGGTGATGGATTAAACCCAGATCTTTTGACTGGGTGTGAGTGTTTGATTGGTTCAGATGCTCCGTCCATTACCACCCCCTTTTGTACCGCTTTTGGCCACCATAAGTTTGACAGGGTATGCTCAGACGTGAGTCCCTTGCTCACTTTGCCACTGGATTCAAGCAAGCCGGGCTGAAGACAGCTGGAATGCCAGAAACCGGTCCTCGGAAGCTTGTTTCCGGTCCAGGGAAGGCATGGCTTGGCAGTTCAGGCTGAACTGTTCCCAGGAGGCACAGGGTCAGACTGATTTGCATATAGCCATGTCTGAACTGGGGTGGCAGAGTGGGCTAAAGAACGGTGATGGATTAAACCCAGATCTTTTGACTGGGTGTGAGTGTTTGATTGGTTCAGATGCTCCGTCCATTACCACCCCCTTTTGTACCGCTTTTGGCCGGCATAAGTGTGGCAGGGTATGCTCAGACGTGAGTCCCTTGCTCACTTTGCCACTGGATTCAAGCAAGCCCGGCTGAAGACGGCTGGAATGCCAGAAACCGGTCCTCGGAAGCTTGTTTCCGGTCCAGGGAAGGCATGGCTTGGCAGTTCAGGCTGGACTGTTCCCATGAGGCACAGGGTCAGACTGATTTGCATATAGTCATGTCTGAACTGGGGTGGCAGAGTGGGCTAAAAAACGGTGATGGATTAAACCCTGATCTTTTGACTGGGTGTGAGTGTTTGATTGGTTCAGATGCTCCGTCCATTACCACCCCCTTTTGTACCGCTTTTGGCAGCCATAAGTTTGACAGGGTATGCTCAGACGTGAGTCCCTTGCTCACTTTGCCACTGGATTCAAGCAAGCCGGGCTGAAGACGGCTGGAATGCCAGAAACCAGTCCTCGGAAGCTAGTTTCCGGTCCAGGGAAGGCATGGCTTGGCAGTTCAGGCTGGACTGTTCCCATGAGGCACAGGGTCAGACTGATTTGCATATAGCCATGTCTTAACTTGGGTGGCAGAGTGGGCTAAAGAATGGTGATGGATTAAACCCAGATCTTTTGACTGGGTGTGAGTGTTTGATTGGTTCAGATGCTCCGTCTATTACCACCCCCTTTTGTACTGCTTTTGGCCGCCATAAGTTTGACAGGGTATGCTCAGACGTGAGTCCCTTGCTCACTTTGCCACTGGATTCCAGCAAGCCGGGCTGAAGACGGCTGGAATGCCAGAAACCGGTCCTCGGAAGCTTGTTTCCAATCCAGGGAAGGCATGGCTTGGCAGTGCAGGCTTGACTGTTCCCATGAGGCACAGGGTCAGACTGATTTGCATATAGCCATGTCTGAACTGGGGTGGCAAAGTGGGCTAAAGAACGGTGATGGATTAAACCCAGATCTTTTGACTGGGTGTGAGTGTTTGATTGGTTCAGATGCTCCGTCCATTACCACCCCCTTTTGTACCGCTTTTGGCCGCCATAAGTGTGGCAGGGTATGATCAGACGTGAGTCCCTTGCTCAATTTGCCACTGGAAGCAAGCAAGCCGGGCTGAAGACGGCAGGAATGCCTGAAACCGGTCCTCGGAAGCTTGTTTCCGGTCCAGGGAAGGCATGGCTTGGCAATTCAGGCTGGACTGTTCCCATGAAGCACAGGATCAGACTGATTTGCATATAGCCGTGTCTGAACTGGGGTGGCAGAGTGGGCTAAAGAACGGTGATGGATTAAACCCAGATCTTTTGACTGGGTGTGAGTGTTTGATTGGTTCAGATGCTCGGTCCATTACCACCCCCTTTTCTACCGCTTTTGGCCGTCATAAGTGTGGCAGGGTATTCTCAGACGTGAGTCCCTTGCTCACTTTGCCACTGGATTCAAGCAAGCCGGGCTGAAGACGACTGGAATGCCAGAAACCGGTCCTCGGAAGCTAGTTTCCGGTCCCGGGAAGGCATGGCTTGGCAGTTCAGGCTGGACTGTTCCCATGAGGCACATGGTCGGACTGATTTGCATATAGCCATGTCTGAACTGGGGTGGCAGAGTGGGCTAAAAAACGGTGATGGATTAAACCCAGATCTTTTGACTGGGTGTGAGTGTTTGATTGGTTCAGATGCTCCGTCCATTACCACCCCCTTTTGTACCGCTTTTGGCCACCATAAGTTTGACAGGGTATGCTCAGACGTGAGTCCCTTGCTCACTTTGCCACTGGATTCAAGCAAGCCGGGCTGAAGACGGCTGGAATGCCAGAAACCGGTCCTCGGAAGCTTGTTTCCGGTCCAGGGAAGGCATGGCTTGGCAGTTCAGGCTGGACTGTTCCCATGAGGCACAGGGTCAGACTGATTTGCATATAGTCATGTCTGAACTGGGGTGGCAGAGTGGGCTAAAAAACGGTGATGGATTAAACCCTGATCTTTTGACTGGGTGTGAGTGTTTGATTGGTTCAGATGCTCCGTCCATTACCACCCCCTTTTGTACCGCTTTTGGCAGCCATAAGTTTGACAGGGTATGCTCAGACGTGAGTCCCTTGCTCACTTTGCCACTGGATTCAAGCAAGCCGGGCTGAAGACGGCTGGAATGCCAGAAACCAGTCCTCGGAAGCTAGTTTCCTGTCCAGGGAAGGCATGGCTTGGCAGTTCAAGCTGGACTGTTCCCATGAGGCACAGGGTCAGACTGATTTGCATATAGCCATGTCTTAACTTGGGTGGCAGAGTGGGCTTAAGAATGGTGATGGATTAAACCCAGATCTTTTGACTGGGTGTGAGTGTTTGATTGGTTCAGATGCTCCGTCTATTACCACCCCCTTTTGTACTGCTTTTGGCCGCCATAAGTTTGACAGGGTATGCTCAGACGTGAGTCCCTTGCTCACTTTGCCACTGGATTCCAGCAAGCCGGGCTGAAGACGGCTGGAATGCCAGAAACCGGTCCTCGGAAGCTTGTTTCCAATCCAGGGAAGGCATGGCTTGGCAGTTCAGGCTTGACTGTTCCCATGAGGCACAGGGTCAGACTGATTTGCATATAGCCATGTCTGAACTGGGGTGGCAAAGTGGGCTAAAGAACGGTGATGGATTAAACCCAGATCTTTTGACTGGGTGTGAGTGTTTGATTGGTTCAGATGCTCCGTCCATTACCACCCCCTTTTGTACTGCTTTTGGCCGCCATAAGTGTGGCAGGGTATGCTCAGTCGTGAGTCCCTTGCTCACTTTGCCACTGGATTCAAACAGGCCGGGCTGAAGACGGCTGGAATGCCAGAAACCGGTCCTCGGAAGCTTGTTTCCGGTCCAGGGAAGGCTTGGCTTGGCAGTTTAGGCTGGACTGTTCCCATGAGGCACAGGGTCAGACTGATTTGCATATAGCCATGTCTGAGCTGGGGTGGCAGAGTGGACTAAAGAACGGTGATGGATTAAACCCAGATCATTTGACTGGTTGAGAGTTTTTGATTGGTTCAGATGCACTGTCCATTACCACCCCCTTTTGTACAGCTTTTGGCCGCCATAAGTGTGGCAGGGTATGCTCAGACGTGAGTCCCTTGCTCACTTTGCCACTGGATTCAAGCAAGCCGGGCTGAAGACGGCTGGAATGCCAGAAACCGGTCCTCAGGAGCTTGTTTACGGTCCAGGGAAGGCATGGCTTGGCAGTTCAGGCTGGACTGTTCCCATGAGGCACATGGTCGGACTGATTTGCATATAGCCATGTCTGAACTGGGGTGGCAGAGTGGGCTAAAAAACGGTGATGGATTAAACCCAGATCTTTTGACTGGGTGTGAGTGTTTGATTGGTTCAGATGCTCCGTCCATTACCACCCCCTTTTGTACCGCTTTTGGCCACCATAAGTTTGACAGGGTATGCTCAGACGTGAGTCCCTTGCTCACTTTGCCACTGGATTCAAGCAAGCCGGGCTGAAGACAGCTGGAATGCCAGAAACCGGTCCTCGGAAGCTTGTTTCCGGTCCAGGGAAGGCATGGCTTGGCAGTTCAGGCTGAACTGTTCCCAGGAGGCACAGGGTCAGACTGATTTGCATATAGCCATGTCTGAACTGGGGTGGCAGAGTGGGCTAAAGAACGGTGATGGATTAAACCCAGATCTTTTGACTGGGTGTGAGTGTTTGATTGGTTCAGATGCTCCGTCCATTACCACCCCCTTTTGTACCGCTTTTGGCCGGCATAAGTGTGGCAGGGTATGCTCAGACGTGAGTCCCTTGCTCACTTTGCCACTGGATTCAAGCAAGCCCGGCTGAAGACGGCTGGAATGCCAGAAACCGGTCCTCGGAAGCTTGTTTCCGGTCCAGGGAAGGCATGGCTTGGCAGT
Source organism: Lissotriton vulgaris (assembly GCF_964263255.1). NCBI lineage: Eukaryota > Metazoa > Chordata > Amphibia > Caudata > Salamandridae > Lissotriton > Lissotriton vulgaris. The sequence goes on along the minus strand of NC_141689.1, from coordinate 1,885,755,703 downwards.
TCAGGCTGGACTGTTCCCATGAGGCACAGGGTCAGACTGATTTGCATATAGTCATGTCTGAACTGGGGTGGCAGAGTGGGCTAAAAAACGGTGATGGATTAAACCCTGATCTTTTGACTGGGTGTGAGTGTTTGATTGGTTCAGATGCTCCGTCCATTACCACCCCCTTTTGTACCGCTTTTGGCAGCCATAAGTTTGACAGGGTATGCTCAGACGTGAGTCCCTTGCTCACTTTGCCACTGGATTCAAGCAAGCCGGGCTGAAGACGGCTGGAATGCCAGAAACCAGTCCTCGGAAGCTAGTTTCCGGTCCAGGGAAGGCATGGCTTGGCAGTTCAGGCTGGACTGTTCCCATGAGGCACAGGGTCAGACTGATTTGCATATAGCCATGTCTTAACTTGGGTGGCAGAGTGGGCTAAAGAATGGTGATGGATTAAACCCAGATCTTTTGACTGGGTGTGAGTGTTTGATTGGTTCAGATGCTCCGTCTATTACCACCCCCTTTTGTACTGCTTTTGGCCGCCATAAGTTTGACAGGGTATGCTCAGACGTGAGTCCCTTGCTCACTTTGCCACTGGATTCCAGCAAGCCGGGCTGAAGACGGCTGGAATGCCAGAAACCGGTCCTCGGAAGCTTGTTTCCAATCCAGGGAAGGCATGGCTTGGCAGTTCAGGCTTGACTGTTCCCATGAGGCACAGGGTCAGACTGATTTGCATATAGCCATGTCTGAACTGGGGTGGCAAAGTGGGCTAAAGAACGGTGATGGATTAAACCCAGATCTTTTGACTGGGTGTGAGTGTTTGATTGGTTCAGATGCTCCGTCCATTACCACCCCCTTTTGTACCGCTTTTGGCCGCCATAAGTGTGGCAGGGTATGATCAGATGTGAGTCCCTTGCTCACTTTGCCACTGGAAGCAAGCAAGCCGGGCTGAAGACGGCAGGAATGCCTGAAACCGGTCCTCGGAAGCTTGTTTCCGGTCCAGGGAAGGCATGGCTTGGCAGTTCAGGCTCGACTGTTCCCATGAGGCACAGGGTCATACTGATTTGCATATAGCCATGTCTGAACTGGGGTGGCAGAGTGGGCTAAAGAACGGTGATGGATTAAACCAAGATCTTTTGACTGGGTGTGAGTTTTTGATTGGTTCAGATGCTCCGTCCATTACCACCCCCTTTTGTACCGCTTTTGGCCGCCATAAGTGTGGCAGGGTATGCTCAGACGTGAGCCCCTTGCTCACTTTGCCACTGGATTCAAGCAAGCCGGGCTGAAGACGGCTGGAATGCCAGAAACCGGTCCTCGGAAGCCTGTTTCCAGTCCAGGGAAGGCATGGCTTGGCAATTCAGGCTGGACTGTTCCCATGAAGCACAGGATCAGACTGATTTGCATATAGCCGTGTGTGAACTGGGGTGGCAGAGTGGGCTAAAGAACGGTGATGGATTAAACCCAGATCTTTTGACTGGGTGTGAGTGTTTGATTGGTTCAGATGCTCGGTCCATTACCACCCCCTTTTGTACCGCTTTTGCCCGTCATAAGTGTGGCAGGGTATTCTCAGACGTAAGTCCCTTGCTCACTTTGCCACTGGATTCAAGCAAGCCGGGCTGAAGATGGATGGAATGCCAGAAACCGGTCCTCGGAAGCTAGGTTCCGGTCCCGGGAAGGCATGGCTTGGCAGTTCAGGCTGGACTGTTCCCATGAGGCACAGGGTCAGACTGATTTGCATATAGCCATGTCTGAACTGGGGTGGCAGAGTGGGCTAAAGAACGGTGATGGATTAAACCCAGATCTTTTGACTGGGTGTGAGTGTTTGATTGGTTCAGATGCTCCGTCCATTACCACCCCCTTTTGTACCGCTTTTGGCCGCCATAAGTGTGGCAGGGTATGATCAGACGTGAGTCCCTTGCTCACTTTGCCACTGGAAGCAAGCAAGCCGGGCTGAAGACGGCAGGAATGCCTGAAACCGGTCCTCGGAAGCTTGTTTCCGGTCCAGGGAAGGCATGGCTTGGCAATTCAGGCTGGACTGTTCCCATGAAGCACAGGATCAGACTGATTTGCATATAGCCGTGTCTGAACTGGGGTGGCAGAGTGGGCTAAAGAACGGTGATGGATTAAACCCAGATCTTTTGACTGGGTGTGAGTGTTTGATTGGTTCAGATGCTCGGTCCATTACCACCCCCTTTTCTACCGCTTTTGGCCGTCATAAGTGTGGCAGGGTATTCTCAGACGTGAGTCCCTTGCTCACTTTGCCACTGGATTCAAGCAAGCCGGGCTGAAGACGACTGGAATGCCAGAAACCGGTCCTCGGAAGCTAGTTTCCGGTCCCGGGAAGGCATGGCTTGGCAGTTCAGGCTGGACTGTTCCCATGAGGCACATGGTCGGACTGATTTGCATATAGCCATGTCTGAACTGGGGTGGCAGAGTGGGCTAAAAAACGGTGATGGATTAAACCCAGATCTTTTGACTGGGTGTGAGTGTTTGATTGGTTCAGATGCTCCGTCCATTACCACCCCCTTTTGTACCGCTTTTGGCCACCATAAGTTTGACAGGGTATGCTCAGACGTGAGTCCCTTGCTCACTTTGCCACTGGATTCAAGCAAGCCGGGCTGAAGACGGCTGGAATGCCAGAAACCGGTCCTCGGAAGCTTGTTTCCGGTCCAGGGAAGGCATGGCTTGGCAGTTCAGGCTGGACTGTTCCCATGAGGCACAGGGTCAGACTGATTTGCATATAGTCATGTCTGAACTGGGGTGGCAGAGTGGGCTAAAAAACGGTGATGGATTAAACCCTGATCTTTTGACTGGGTGTGAGTGTTTGATTGGTTCAGATGCTCCGTCCATTACCACCCCCTTTTGTACCGCTTTTGGCCGCCATAAGTGTGGCAGGGTATGATCAGATGTGAGTCCCTTGCTCACTTTGCCACTGGAAGCAAGCAAGCCGGGCTGAAGACGGCAGGAATGCCTGAAACCGGTCCTCGGAAGCTTGTTTCCGGTCCAGGGAAGGCATGGCTTGGCAGTTCAGGCTCGACTGTTCCCATGAGGCACAGGGTCATACTGATTTGCATATAGCCATGTCTGAACTGGGGTGGCAGAGTGGGCTAAAGAACGGTGATGGATTAAACCAAGATCTTTTGACTGGGTGTGAGTTTTTGATTGGTTCAGATGCTCCGTCCATTACCACCCCCTTTTGTACCGCTTTTGGCCGCCATAAGTGTGGCAGGGTATGCTCAGACGTGAGCCCCTTGCTCACTTTGCCACTGGATTCAAGCAAGCCGGGCTGAAGACGGCTGGAATGCCAGAAACCGGTCCTCGGAAGCCTGTTTCCAGTCCAGGGAAGGCATGGCTTGGCAATTCAGGCTGGACTGTTCCCATGAAGCACAGGATCAGACTGATTTGCATATAGCCGTGTGTGAACTGGGGTGGCAGAGTGGGCTAAAGAACGGTGATGGATTAAACCCAGATCTTTTGACTGGGTGTGAGTGTTTGATTGGTTCAGATGCTCGGTCCATTACCACCCCCTTTTGTACCGCTTTTGCCCGTCATAAGTGTGGCAGGGTATTCTCAGACGTAAGTCCCTTGCTCACTTTGCCACTGGATTCAAGCAAGCCGGGCTGAAGATGGATGGAATGCCAGAAACCGGTCCTCGGAAGCTAGGTTCCGGTCCCGGGAAGGCATGGCTTGGCAGTTCAGGCTGGACTGTTCCCATGAGGCACAGGGTCAGACTGATTTGCATATAGCCATGTCTGAACTGGGGTGGCAGAGTGGGCTAAAGAACGGTGATGGATTAAACCCAGATCTTTTGACTGGGTGTGAGTGTTTGATTGGTTCAGATGCTCCGTCCATTACCACCCCCTTTTGTACCGCTTTTGGCCGCCATAAGTGTGGCAGGGTATGATCAGACGTGAGTCCCTTGCTCACTTTGCCACTGGAAGCAAGCAAGCCGGGCTGAAGACGGCAGGAATGCCTGAAACCGGTCCTCGGAAGCTTGTTTCCGGTCCAGGGAAGGCATGGCTTGGCAATTCAGGCTGGACTGTTCCCATGAAGCACAGGATCAGACTGATTTGCATATAGCCGTGTCTGAACTGGGGTGGCAGAGTGGGCTAAAGAACGGTGATGGATTAAACCCAGATCTTTTGACTGGGTGTGAGTGTTTGATTGGTTCAGATGCTCGGTCCATTACCACCCCCTTTTCTACCGCTTTTGGCCGTCATAAGTGTGGCAGGGTATTCTCAGACGTGAGTCCCTTGCTCACTTTGCCACTGGATTCAAGCAAGCCGGGCTGAAGACGACTGGAATGCCAGAAACCGGTCCTCGGAAGCTAGTTTCCGGTCCCGGGAAGGCATGGCTTGGCAGTTCAGGCTGGACTGTTCCCATGAGGCACATGGTCGGACTGATTTGCATATAGCCATGTCTGAACTGGGGTGGCAGAGTGGGCTAAAAAACGGTGATGGATTAAACCCAGATCTTTTGACTGGGTGTGAGTGTTTGATTGGTTCAGATGCTCCGTCCATTACCACCCCCTTTTGTACCGCTTTTGGCCACCATAAGTTTGACAGGGTATGCTCAGACGTGAGTCCCTTGCTCACTTTGCCACTGGATTCAAGCAAGCCGGGCTGAAGACGGCTGGAATGCCAGAAACCGGTCCTCGGAAGCTTGTTTCCGGTCCAGGGAAGGCATGGCTTGGCAGTTCAGGCTGGACTGTTCCCATGAGGCACAGGGTCAGACTGATTTGCATATAGTCATGTCTGAACTGGGGTGGCAGAGTGGGCTAAAAAACGGTGATGGATTAAACCCTGATCTTTTGACTGGGTGTGAGTGTTTGATTGGTTCAGATGCTCCGTCCATTACCACCCCCTTTTGTACCGCTTTTGGCAGCCATAAGTTTGACAGGGTATGCTCAGACGTGAGTCCCTTGCTCACTTTGCCACTGGATTCAAACAGGCCGGGCTGAAGACGGCTGGAATGCCAGAAACCGGTCCTCGGAAGCTTGTTTCCGGTCCAGGGAAGGCTTGGCTTGGCAGTTAGGCTGGACTGTTCCCATGAGGCACAGGGTCAGACTGATTTGCATATATCCATGTCTGAACTTGGGTGGCAGAATGGCCTAAAGAATGGTGATGGATTAAACACAGATCTTTTGACTGGGTGTGAGTGTTTGATTGGTTCAGATGCTCCGTCCATTACCACCCCCTTTTGTACCGCTTTTGCCCGTCATAAGTGTGGCAGGGTATTCTCAGACGTAAGTCCCTTGCTCACTTTGCCACTGGATTCAAGCAAGCCGGGCTGAAGATGGATGGAATGCCAGAAACCGGTCCTCGGAAGCTAGGTTCCGGTCCCGGGAAGGCATGGCTTGGCAGTTCAGGCTGGACTGTTCCCATGAGGCACAGGGTCAGACTGATTTGCATATATCCATGTCTGAACTTGGGTGGCAGAGTGGCCTAAAGAATGGTGATGGATTAAACACAGATCTTTTGACTGGGTGTGAGTGTTTGATTGGTTCAGATGCTCCGTCCATTACCACCCCCTTTTGTACTGCTTTTGGCCGCCATAAGTGTGGCAGGGTATGCTCAGTCGTGAGTCCCTTGCTCACTTTGCCACTGGATTCAAACAGGCCGGGCTGAAGATGGCTGGAATGCCAGAAACCGGTCCTCGGAAGCTTGTTTCCGGTCCAGGGAAGGCTTGGCTTGGCAGTTAGGCTGGACTGTTCCCATGAGGCACAGGGTCAGACTGATTTGCATATAGCCATGTCTGAACTGGGGTGGCAGAGTGGACTAAAGAACGGTGATGGATTAAACCCAGATCATTTGACTGGTTGAGAGTTTTTGATTGGTTCAGATGCACTGTCCATTACCCCCCCCTTTTGTACAGCTTTTGGCCGCGATAAGTGTGGCAGGGTATGCTCAGACGTGAGTCCCTTGCTCACTTTGCCACTGGATTCAAGCAAGCCGGGCTGAAGAGGGCTGGAATGCCAGAAACCGGTCCTCGGAAGCTTGTTTACGGTCCAGGGAAGGCATGGCTTGGCAGTTCAGGCTGGACTGTTCCCATGAGGCACATGGTCGGACTGATTTGCATATAGCCATGTCTGAACTGGGGTGGCAGAGTGGGCTAAAAAACGGTGATGGATTAAACCCAGATCTTTTGACTGGGTGTGAGTGTTTGATTGGTTCAGATGCTCCGTCCATTACCACCCCCTTTTGTACCGCTTTTGGCCACCATAAGTTTGACAGGGTATGCTCAGACGTGAGTCCCTTGCTCACTTTGCCACTGGATTCAAGCAAGCCGGGCTGAAGACGGCTGGAATGCCAGAAACCGGTCCTCGGAAGCTTGTTTCCGGTCCAGGGAAGGCATGGCTTGGCAGTTCAGGCTGAACTGTTCCCAGGAGGCACAGGGTCAGATTGATTTGCATATAGCCATGTCTGAACTGGGGTGGCAGAGTGGGCTAAAGACAGTGATGGATTAAACCCAGATCTTTTGACTGGGTGTGAGTGTTTGATTGGTTCAGATGCTTCGTCCATTACCACCCCCTTTTGTACCACTTTTGGCCGGCATAAGTGTGGCAGGGTATGCTCAGACGTGAGTCCCTTGCTCACTTTGCCACTGGATTCAAGCAAGCCCGGCTGAAGACGGCTGGAATGCCAGAAACCGGTCCTCGGAAGCTTGTTTCCGGTCCAGGGAAGGCATGGCTTGGCAGTTCAGGCTGGACTGTTCCCATGAGGCACAGGGTCAGACTGATTTGCATATAGTCATGTCTGAACTGGGGTGGCAGAGTGGGCAAAAAACGGTGATGGATTAAACCCTGATCTTTTGACTGGGTGTGAGTGTTTGATTGGTTCAGATGCTCCGTCCATTACCACCCCCTTTTGTACCGCTTTTGGCAGCCATAAGTTTGACAGGGTATGCTCAGACGTGAGTCCCTTGCTCACTTTGCCACTGGATTCAAGCAAGCCGGGCTGAAGACGGCTGGAATGCCAGAAACCAGTCCTCGGAAGCTAGTTTCCGGTCCAGGGAAGGCATGGCTTGGCAGTTCAGGCTGGACTGTTCCCATGAGGCACAGGGTCAGACTGATTTGCATATAGCCATGTCTTAACTTGGGTGGCAGAGTGGGCTAAAGAATGGTGATGGATTAAACCCAGATCTTTTGACTGGGTGTGAGTGTTTGATTGGATCAGATGCTCCGTCTATTACCACCCCCTTTTGTACTGCTTTTGGCCGCCATAAGTTTGACAGGGTATGCTCAGACGTGAGTCCCTTGCTCACTTTGCCACTGGATTCCAGCAAGCCGGGCTGAAGACAGCTGGAATGCCAGAAACCGGTCCTCGGAAGCTTGTTTCCAATCCAGGGAAGGCATGGCTTGGCAGTGCAGGCTTGACTGTTCCCATGAGGCACAGGGTCAGACTGATTTGCATATAGCCATGTCTGAACTGGGGTGGCAAAGTGGGCTAAAGAACGGTGATGGATTAAACCCAGATCTTTAGACTGGGTGTGAGTGTTTGATTGGTTCAGATGCTCCGTCCATTACCACCCCCTTTTGTACCGCTTTTGGCCGCCATAAGTGTGGCAGGGTATGATCAGACGTGAGTCCCTTGCTCACTTTGCCACTGGAAGCAAGCAAGCCGGGCTGAAGACGGCAGGAATGCCTGAAACCGGTCCTCGGAAGCTTGTTTCCGGTCCAGGGAAGGCATGGCTTGGCAGTTCAGGCTGGACTGTTCCCATGAGGCACAGGGTCAGACTGATTTGCATATAGTCATGTCTGAACTGGGGTGGCAGAGTGGGCTAAAAAACGGTGATGGATTAAACCCTGATCTTTTGACTGGGTGTGAGTGTTTGATTGGTTCAGATGCTCCGTCCATTACCACCCCCTTTTGTACCGCTTTTGGCAGCCATAAGTTTGACAGGGTATGCTCAGACGTGAGTCCCTTGCTCACTTTGCCACTGGATTCAAGCAAGCCGGGCTGAAGACGGCTGGAATGCCAAAAACCAGTCCTCGGAAGCTAGTTTCCTGTCCAGGGAAGGCATGGCTTGGCAGTTCAAGCTGGACTGTTCCCATGAGGCACAGGGTCAGACTGATTTGCATATAGCCATGTCTTAACTTGGGTGGCAGAGTGGGCTTAAGAATGGTGATGGATTAAACCCAGATCTTTTGACTGGGTGTGAGTGTTTGATTGGTTCAGATGCTCCGTCTATTACCACCCCCTTTTGTACTGCTTTTGGCCGCCATAAGTTTGACAGGGTATGCTCAGACGTGAGTCCCTTGCTCACTTTGCCACTGGATTCCAGCAAGCCGGGCTGAAGACGGCTGGAATACCAGAAACCGGTCCTCGGAAGCTTGTTTCCGGTCCAGGGAAGGCATGGCTTGGCAGTTCAGGCTGGACTGTTCCCATGAGGCACAGGGTCAGACTGATTTGCATATATCCATGTCTGAACTTGGGTGGCAGAGTGGCCTAAAGAATGGTGATGGACTAAACCCAGATCTTTTGACTGAGTGTGAGTGTTTCATTGGTTCAGATGCTCCGTCCATTACCACCCCCTTTTGTACTGCTTTTGGCCGCCATAAGTGTGGCAGGGTATGCTCAGTCGTGAGTCCCTTGCTCACTTTTCCACTGGATTCAAACAGGCCGGGCTGAAGACGGCTGGAATGCCAGAAACCGGTCCTCGGAAGCTTGTTTCCGGTCTAGGGAAGGCATGGCTTGGCAGTTCAGGCTGGACTGTTCCCATGAGGCACAGGATCAGACTGATTTGCATATAGCCATGTCTGAACTGGGGTGGCAAAGTGGGCTAAAGAACAGCGATGGATTAAACCCAGATCTTTTGACTGGGTGTGAGTGTTTGATTGGTTCAGATGCTCCCTCCATTACCACCCCCTTTTGTACAGCTTTTGGCCGCCATAAGTTTGACAGGGTATATTCAGACGTGAGTCCCTTGCTCACTTTGCCACTGGATTCAAGCAAGCCGGGCTAAAGACGGCTGGAATGCCAGAAACCGGTCCTCGGAAGCCTGTTTCCAGTCCAGGGAAGGCATGGCTTGGCAGTTCAGGCTGGACTGTTCCCATGAGGCACAGGATCAGACTGATTTGCATATAGCCATGTCTGAACTGGGGTGACAGAGTGGACTAAAGAACGGTGATGGATTAAACCTAGATCTTTTGACTGGGTGTGAGTTTTTGATTGGTTCAGATGCTCCGTCCATTACCACCCCCTTTTGTACAGCTTTTGGCCGCCATAAGTGTGACAGGGTATGCTCAGACGTGAGTCCCTTGCTCACTTTGCCACTGGATTCAAGCAAGCCGGGCTGAAGACGACTGGATTGCCAGAAACCGGTCCTCGGAAGTTTGTTTCCGGTCTAGGGAAGGCATGGCTTGGCAGTTCAGGCTGGACTGTTCCCATGAGGCACAGGATCAGACTGATTTGCATATAGCCATGTCTGAACTGGGGTGGCAGAGTGGGCTAAAGAACGGTGATGGATTAAACCCAGATCTTTTGACTGGATGTGAGTGTTTGATTGGTTCAGATGCTCCGTCCATTACCACCCCCTTTTGAACTGCTTTTGGCCGTCATAAGTGTGGCAGGGTATGCTCAGACGTGAGTCCCTTGCTCACTTTGCCACTGGATTCAAGCAAGCCGGGCTGAAGACGGCTGGAATGCCAGAAACCGGTCCTCGGAAGCTTGTTTCCGGTCCGGGGAAGGCATGGCTTGGCAGTTCAGGCTGGACTGTTCCCATGAGGCACATGGTCGGACTGATTTGCATATAGCCATGTCTGAACTGGGGTGGCAGAGTGGGCTAAAAAACGGTGATGGATTAAACCCAGATCTTTTGACTGGGTGTGAGTGTTTGATTGGTTCAGATTCTCCGTCCATTACCACCCCCTTTTGTACCGCTTTTGGCCACCATAAGTTTGACAGGGTATGCTCAGATGTGAGTCCCTTGCTCACTTTGCCACTGGATTCAAGCAAGCCGGGCTGAAGACGGCTGGAATGCCAGAAACCGGTCCTCGGAAGCTTGTTTCCGGTCTAGGGAAGGCATGGCTTGGCAGTTCAGGCTGGACTGTTCCCATGAGGCACAGGGTCAGACTGATTTGCATATAGTCATGTCTGAACTGGGGTGGCACAGTGGGCTAAAGAACGGTGATGGATTAAACCCAGATCTTTTGACTGGGTGTGAGTGTTTGATTGGTTCAGATGCTCCGTCCATTACCACCCCCTTTTGTACCGCTTTTGGCCGCCATAAGTGTGGCAGGGTATGCTCAGACGTGAGTCCCTTGCTCACTTTGCCACTGGATTCAAGCAAGCCGGGCTGAAGACTGCTGGAATGCCAGAAACCGGTCCACAGAAGCTTGTTTCCGGTCTAGGGAAGGCATGGCTTGGCAGTTCAGGCTGGACTGTTCCCATGAGGCACAGGGTCAGACTGATTTGCATATAGTCATGTTTGAACTTGGGTGGCAGAGTGGGCTAAAAAACGGTGATGGATTAAACCCAGATCTTTTGACTGGGTGTGAGTGTTTGATTGGTTCAGATGCTCTGTCCATTACCATCCCCTTTTGTACCGCTTTTGGCCGCCATAAGTTTCACAGGGTATGCTCAGACGTGAGTCCCTTGCTCACTTTGCCACTGGATTCAAGCAAGCTGGGCTGAAGACGGCTGGAATGGCAGAAACCGGTCCTCGGAAGCTTGCTTCTGGTCTAGGGAAGGCATGGCTTGGCAGTTCAGGCTGGACTGTTCCCATGAGGAACAGGGTCAGACTGATTTGCATATAGTCATGTTTGAACTGGGGTGGCAGAGTGGGCTAAAGAACGGTGATGGATTAAACCCAGATCTTTTGACTGGGTGTGAGTGTTTGATTGGTTCAAATGCTCCGTCCATTACCACCCCCTTTTGTACCGCTTTTGGCCGCCATAAGTGTGGCAGGGTATGCTCAGACGTGAGCCCCTTGCTCACTTTGCCACTGGATTCAAGCAAGCCGGGCTGAAGACGGCTGGAATGCCAGAAACAGGTCCTCGGAAGCCTGTTTCCAGTCCAGGGAAGGCATGGCTTGGCAGTTCAGGCTGGACTGTTCCCATGAGGCACAGGGTCAGACTGATTTGCATATAGCCATGTCTGAACTGGGGTGGCAGAGTGGGCTAAAGAACGGTGATGGATTAAACCCAGATCTTTTGACTGGGTGTGAGTGTTTGATTGGTTCAGATGCTCCGTCCATTACCACCCCCTTTTGTACCGCTTTTGGCCGCCATAAGTGTGGCAGGGTATGCTCAGACGTGAGTCCCTTGCTCACTTTGCCACTGGATTCATGCAAGCTGGGCTGAAGACGGCTGGAATGCCAGAAACCGGTCCTCGGAAGCTTGTTTCCGGTCTAGGGAAGGCATGGCTTGGCAGTTCAGGCTGGACTGTTCCCATGAGGCACAGGGTCAGACTGATTTGCATATAGTCATGTCTGAACTGGGGTGGCAGAGTGGGCTAAAAAACGGTGATGGATTAAACCCAGATCTTTTGACTGGGTGTGAGTGTTTGATTGGTTCAGATGCTCCGTCCATTACCACCCCCTTTTTTACCGCTTTTGGCCGCCATAAGTGTGGCAGGGTATGCTCAGACGTGAGCCCCTTGCTCACTTTGCCACTGGATTCAAGCAAGCCGGGCTGAAGACGGCTGGAATGCCAGAAACCGGTCCTCGGAAGCCTGTTTCCAGTCCAGGGAAGGCATGGCTTGGCAATTCAGGCTGGACTGTTCCCATGAAGCACAGGATCAGACTGATTTGCATATAGCCGTGTCTGAACTGGGGTGGCAGAGGGGCTAAAGAACGGTGATGGATTAAACCCAGATCTTTTGACTGGGTGTGAGTGTTTGATTGGTTCAGATGCTCGGTCCATTACCACCCCCTTTTGTACCGCTTTTGGCCGTCATAAGTGTGGCAGGGTATTCTCAGACGTGAGTCCCTTGCTCACTTTGCCACTGGATTCAAGCAAGCCGGGCTGAAGACGGCTGGAATGCCAGAAACCGGTCCTCGGAAGCTAGTTTCCGGTCCCGGGAAGGCATGGCTTGGCAGTTCAGGCTGGACTGTTCCCATGAGGCACAGGGTCAGACTGATTTGCATATATCCATGTCTGAACTTGGGTGGCAGAGTGGCCTAAAGAATGGTGATGGATTAAACCCAGATCTTTTGACTGGGTGTGAGTGTTTGATTGGTTCAGATGCTCCGTCCATTACCACCCCCTTTTGTACTGCTTTTGGCCGCCATAAGTGTGGCAGGGTATGCTCAGTCGTGAGTCCCTTGCTCACTTTACCACTGGATTCAAACAGGCCGGGCTGAAGACGGCTGGAATGCCAGAAACCGGTCCTCGGAAGCTTGTTTCCGGTCCAGGGAAGGCTTGGCTTGGCAGTTTAGGCTGGACTGTTCCCATGAGGCACAGGGTCAGACTGATTTGCATATAGCCATGTCTGAACTGGGGTGGCAGAGTGGACTAAAGAACGGTGATGGATTAAACCCAGATCATTTGACTGGTTGAGAGTTTTTGATTGGTTCAGATGCACTGTCCATTACCACCCCCTTTTGTACAGCTTTTGGCCGCCATAAGTGTGGCAGGGTATGCTCAGACGTGAGTCCCTTGCTCACTTTGCCACTGGATTCAAGCAAGCCGGGCTGAAGACGGCTGGAATGCCAGAAACCGGTCCTCAGAAGCTTGTTTACGGTCCAGGGAAGGCATGGCTTGGCAGTTCAGGCTGGACTGTTCCCATGAGGCACATGGTCGGACTGATTTGCATATAGCCATGTCTGAACTGGGGTGGCAGAGTGGGCTAAAAAACGGTGATGGATTAAACCCAGATCTTTTGACTGGGTGTGAGTGTTTGATTGGTTCAGATGCTCCGTCCATTACCACCCCCTTTTGTACCGCTTTTGGCCACCATAAGTTTGACAGGGTATGCTCAGACGTGAGTCCCTTGCTCACTTTGCCACTGGATTCAAGCAAGCCGGGCTGAAGACGGCTGGAATGCCAGAAACCGGTCCTCGGAAGCTTGTTTCCGGTCCAGGGAAGGCATGGCTTGGCAGTTCAGGCTGAACTGTTCCCAGGAGGCACAGGGTCAGACTGATTTGCATATAGCCATGTCTGAACTGGGGTGGCAGAGTGGGCTAAAGAACGGTGATGGATTAAACCCAGATCTTTTGACTGGGTGTGAGTGTTTGATTGGTTCAGATGCTCCGTCCATTACCACCCCCTTTTGTACCGCTTTTGGCCGGCATAAGTGTGGCAGGGTATGCTCAGACGTGAGTCCCTTGCTCACTTTGCCACTGGATTCAAGCAAGCCCGGCTGAAGACGGCTGGAATGCCAGAAACCGGTCCTCGGAAGCTTGTTTCCGGTCCAGGGAAGGCATGGCTTGGCAGTTCAGGCTGGACTGTTCCCATGAGGCACAGGGTCAGACTGATTTGCATATAGTCATGTCTGAACTGGGGTGGCAGAGTGGGCTAAAAAACGGTGATGGATTAAACCCTGATCTTTTGACTGGGTGTGAGTGTTTGATTGGTTCAGATGCTCGGTCCATTACCACCCCCTTTTGTACGGCTTTTGGCAGCCATAAGTGTGGCAGGGTATTCTCAGACGTGAGTCCCTTGCTCACTTTGCCACTGGATTCAAGCAAGCCGGGCTGAAGACGGCTGGAATGCCAGAAACCAGTCCTCGGAAGCTAGTTTCTGGTCCCGGGAAGGCATGGCTTGGCAGTTCAGGCTGGACTGTTCCCATGAGGCACAGGGTCAGACTGATTTGCATATATCCATGTCTGAACTTGGGTGGCAGAGTGGCCTAAAGAATGGTGATGGACTAAACCCAGATCTTTTGACTGGGTGTGAGTGTTTGATTGGTTCAGATGCTCCGTCCATTACCACCCCCTTTTGTACTGCTTTTGGCCGCCATAAGTGTGGCAGGGTATGCTCAGTCGTGAGTCCCTTGCTCACTTTTCCACTGGATTCAAACAGGCCGGGCTGAAGACGGCTGGAATGCCAGAAACCGGTCCTTGGAAGCTTGTTTCCGGTCCAGGGAAGGCTTGGCTTGGCAGTTTAGGCTGGACTGTTCCCATGAGGCACAGGGTAAGACTGATTTGCATATAGCCATGTCTGAACTGGGGTGGCAGAGTGGACTAAAAAACGGTGATGGATTAAACCCAGATCTTTTGACTGGGTGTGAGTGTTTGATTGGTTCAGATGCTCCGTCCATTACCACCCCCTTTTGTACCGCTTTTGGCCACCATAAGTTTGACAGGGTATGCTCAGACGTGAGTCCCTTGCTCACTTTGCCACTGGATTCAAGCAAGCCGGGCTGAAGACGGCTGGAATGCCAGAAACCGGTCCTCGGAAGCTTGTTTCCGGTCCAGGGAAGGCATGGCTTGGCAGTTCAGGCTGAACTGTGCCCAGGAGGCACAGGGTCAGACTGATTTGCATATAGCCATGTCTGAACTGGGGTGGTAGAGTGGGCTAAAGAACGGTGATGGATTAAACCCAGATCTTTTGACTGGGTGTGAGTGTTTGATTGGTTCAGATGCTCCGTCCATTACCACCCCCTTTTGTACCGCTTTTGGCCGGCATAAGTGTGGCAGGGTATGCTCAGACGTGAGTCCCTTGCTCACTTTGCCACTGGATTCAAGCAAGCCCGGCTGAAGACGGCTGGAATGCCAGAAACCGGTCCTCGGAAGCTTGTTTCCGGTCCAGGGAAGGCATGGCTTGGCAGTTCAGGCTGGACTGTTCCCATGAGGCACAGGGTCAGACTGATTTGCATATAGCCATGTCTGAACTGGGGTGGCAGAGTGGGCTAAAAAAAGGTGATGGATTAAACCCAGATCTTTTGACTGGGTGTGAGTGTTTGATTGGTTCAGATGCTCCGTCCATTACCACCCCCTTTTGTACCGCTTTTGGCCGCCATAAGTTTGACAGGGTATGCTCAGACGTGAGTCCCTTGCTCACTTTGCCACTGGATTCAAGCAAGCCGGGCTGAAGACGGCTGGAATGCCAGAAACCGGTCCTCGGAAGCTTGTTTCCAATCCAGGGAAGGCATGGCTTGGCAGTTCAGGCTGGACTGTTACCATGAGGCACAGGGTCAGACTGATTTGCATATAGCCATGTCTGAACTGGGGTGGCAGAGTGGGCTAAAGAACGGTGATGGATTAAACCCAGATCTTTTGACTGGGTGTGAGTGTTTGATTGGTTCAGATGCTCCGTCCATTACCACCCCCTTTTGTACCGCTTTTAGCCGTCATAAGTGTGGCAGGGTATGCTCAGACGTGAGTCCCTTGCTCACTTTGCCACTGGATTCAAGCAAGCCGGGCTGAAGACGGCTGGAATGCCAGAAACCGGTCCTCGGAAGCTTGTTTCCGGTCTAGGGAAGGCATGGCTTGGCAGTTCAGGCTGGACTGTTCCCATGAGGCACAGGATCAGACTGATTTGCATATAGCCATGTCTGAACTGGGGTGGCAAAGTGGGCTAAAGAACAGTGATGGATTAAACCCAGATCTTTTGACTGGGTGTGAGTGTTTGATTGGTTCAGATGCTCCGTCCATTACCACCCCCTTTTGTACAGCTTTTGGCCGCCATAAGTTTGACAGGGTATGCTCAGATGTGAGTCCCTTGCTCACTTTGCCACTGGATTCAAGCAAGCCGGGCTAAAGACGGCTGGAATGCCAGAAACCGGTCCTCGGAAGCCTGTTTCCAGTCCAGGGAAGGCATGGCTTGGCAGTTCAGGCTGGACTGTTCCCATGAGGCACAGGATCAGACTGATTTGCATATAGCCATGTCTGAACTGGGGTGACAGAGTGGACTAAAGAACGGTGATGGATTAAGCCTAGATCTTTTGACTGGGTGTGAGTTTTTGATTGGTTCAGATGCTCCGTCCATTACCACCCCCTTTTGTACAGCTTTTGGCCGCCATAAGTGTGGCAGGGTATGCTCAGACGTGAGTCCCTTGCTCACTTTGCCACTGGATTCAAGCAAGCCGGGCTGAAGACGGCTGGAATGCCAGAAACCGGTCCTCGGAAGCTTGTTTCCGGTCTAGGGAAGGCATGGCTTGGCAGTTCAGGCTGGACTGTTCCCATGAGGCACAGGATCAGACTGATTTGCATATAGCCATGTCTGAACTGGGGTGGCAGAGTGGGCTAAAGAACGGTGATGGATTAAACCCAGATCTTTTGACTGGATGTGAGTGTTTGATTGGTTCAGATGCTCCGTCCATTACCACCCCCTTTTGAACTGCTTTTGGCCGTCATAAGTGTGGCAGGGTATGCTCAGACGTGAGTCCCTTGCTCACTTTGCCACTGGATTCAAGCAAGCCGGGCTGAAGACGGCTGGAATGCCAGAAACCGGTCCTCGGAAGCTTGTTTCCGGTCCAGGGAAGGCATGGCTTGGCAGTTCAGGCTGGACTGTTCCCATGAGGCACATGGTCGGACTGATTTGCATATAGTCATGTCTGAACTGGGGTGGCAGAGTGGGCTAAAAAACGGTGATGGATTAAACCCAGATCTTTTGACTGGGTGTGAGTGTTTGATTGGTTCAGATGCTCCGTCCATTACCACCCCCTTTTGTACCGCTTTTGGCCGCCATAAGTTTGACAGGGTATGCTCAGACGTGAGTCCCTTGCTCACTTTGCCACTGGATTCAAGCAAGCTGGGCTGAAGACGGCTGGAATGCCAGAAACCGGTCCTCGGAAGCTTGTTTCCGGTCTAGGGAAGGCATGGCTTGGCAGTTCAGGCTGGACTGTTCCCATGAGGCACAGGGTCAGACTGATTTGCATATAGTCATGTCTGAACTGGGGTGGCAGAGTGGGCTAAAGAACGGTGATGGATTAAACCCAGATCTTTTGACTGGGTGTGAGTGTTTGATTGGTTCAGATGCTCCGTCCATTACCACCCCCTTTTGTACCGCTTTTGGCCGCCATAAGTTTGACAGGGTATGCTCAGACGTGAGTCCCTTGCTCACTTTGCCACTGGATTCCAGCAAGCCGGGCTGAAGACGGCTGGAATGCCAGAAACCGGTCCTCGGAAGCTTGTTTCCAATCCAGGGAAGGCATGGCTTGGCAGTTCAGGCTTGACTGTTCCCATGAGGCACAGGGTCAGACTGATTTGCATATAGCCATGTCTGAACTGGGGTGGCAAAGTGGGCTAAAGAACGGTGATGGATTAAACCCAGATCTTTTGACTGGGTGTGAGTGTTTGATTGGTTCAGATGCTCCGTCCATTACCACCCCCTTTTGTACCGCTTTTGGCCGCCATAAGTGTGGCAGGGTATGATCAGATGTGAGTCCCTTGCTCACTTTGCCACTGGAAGCAAGCAAGCCGGGCTGAAGACGGCAGGAATGCCTGAAACCGGTCCTCGGAAGCTTGTTTCCGGTCCAGGGAAGGCATGGCTTGGCAGTTCAGGCTCGACTGTTCCCATGAGGCACAGGGTCATACTGATTTGCATATAGCCATGTCTGAACTGGGGTGGCAGAGTGGGCTCAAGAACGGTGATGGATTAAACCAAGATCTTTTGACTGGGTGTGAGTTTTTGATTGGTTCAGATGCTCCGTCCATTACCACCCCCTTTTGTACCGCTTTTGGCCGCCATAAGTGTGGCAGGGTATGCTCAGACGTGAGCCCCTTGCTCACTTTGCCACTGGATTCAAGCAAGCCGGGCTGAAGACGGCTGGAATGCCAGAAACCGGTCCTCGGAAGCCTGTTTCCAGTCCAGGGAAGCATGGCTTGGCAATTCAGGCTGGACTGTTCCCATGAAGCACAGGATCAGACTGATTTGCATATAGCCGTGTGTGAACTGGGGTGGCAGAGTGGGCTAAAGAACGGTGATGGATTAAACCCAGATCTTTTGACTGGGTGTGAGTGTTTGATTGGTTCAGATGCTCGGTCCATTACCACCCCCTTTTGTACCGCTTTTGGCCGTCATAAGTGTGGCAGGGTATTCTCAGACGTGAGTCCCTTGCTCACTTTGCCACTGGATTCAAGCAAGCCGGGCTGAAGATGGATGGAATGCCAGAAACCGGTCCTCGGAAGCTAGGTTCCGGTCCCGGGAAGGCATGGCTTGGCAGTTCAGGCTGGACTGTTCCCATGAGGCACAGGGTCAGACTGATTTGCATATATCCATGTCTGAACTTGGGTGGCAGAGTGGCCTAAAGAATGGTGATGGATTAAACACAGATCTTTTGACTGGGTGTGAGTTTTTGATTGGTTCAGATGCTCCGTCCATTACCACCCCCTTTTGTACCGCTTTTGGCCGCCATAAGTGTGGCAGGGTATGCTCAGTCGTGAGTCCCTTGCTCACTTTGCCACTGGATTCAAACAGGCCGGGCTGAAGACGGCTGGAATGCCAGAAACAGGTCCTCGGAAGCTTGTTTCCGGTCCAGGGAAGGCTTGGCTTGGCAGTTTAGGCTGGACTGTTCCCATGAGGCACAGGGTCAGACTGATTTGCATATAGCCATGTCTGAACTGGGGTGGCAGAGTGGACTAAAGAACGGTGATGGATTAAACCCAGATCATTTGACTGGTTGAGAGTTTTTGATTGGTTCAGATGCACTGTCCATTACCACCCCCTTTTGTACAGCTTTTGGCCGCCATAAGTGTGGCAGGGTATGCTCAGACGTGAGTCCCTTGCTCACTTTGCCACTGGATTCAAGCAAGCCGGGCTGAAGAGGGCTGGAATGTCAGAAACCGGTCCTCGGAAGCTTGTTTACGGTCCAGGGAAGGCATGGCTTGGCAGTTCCGGCTGGACTGTTCCCATGAGGCACATGGTCGGACTGATTTGCATATAGCCATGTCTGAACTGGGGTGGCAGAGTGGGCTAAAAAACGGTGATGGATTAAACCCAGATCTTTTGACTGGGTGTGAGTGTTTGATTGGTTCAGATGCTCCGTCCATTACCACCCCCTTTTGTACCGCTTTTGGCCACCATAAGTTTGACAGGGTATGCTCAGACGTGAGTCCCTTGCTCACTTTGCCACTGGATTCAAGCAAGCCGGGCTGAAGACGGCTGGAATGCCAGAAACCGGTCCTCGGAAGCTTGTTTCCGGTCCAGGGAAGGCATGGCTTGGCAGTTCAGGCTGAACTGTTCCCAGGAGGCACAGGGTCAGACTGATTTGCATATAGCCATGTCTGAACTGGGGTGGCAGAGTGGGCTAAAGAACGGTGATGGATTAAACCCAGATCTTTTGACTGGGTGTGAGTGTTTGATTGGTTCAGATGCTTCGTCCATTACTACCCACTTTTGTACCGCTTTTGGCCGGCATAAGTGTGGCAGGGTATGCTCAGACGTGAGTCCCTTGCTCACTTTGCCACTGGATTCAAGCAAGCCCGGCTGAAGACGGCTGGAATGCCAGAAACCGGTCCTCGGAAGCTTGTTTCCGGTCCAGGGAAGGCATGGCTTGGCAGTTCAGGCTGGACTGTTCCCATGAGGCACAGGGTCAGACTGATTTGCATATAGTCATGTCTGAACTGGGGTGGCAGAGTGGGCAAAAAACGGTGATGGATTAAACCCTGATCTTTTGACTGGGTGTGAGTGTTTGATTGGTTCAGATGCTCCGTCCATTACCACCCCCTTTTGTACCGCTTTTGGCAGCCATAAGTTTGACAGGGTATGCTCAGACGTGAGTCCCTTGCTCACTTTGCCACTGGATTCAAGCAAGCCGGGCTGAAGACGGCTGGAATGCCAGAAACCAGTCCTCGGAAGCTAGTTTCCGGTCCAGGGAAGGCATGGCTTGGCAGTTCAGGCTGGACTGTTCCCATGAGGCACAGGGTCAGACTGATTTGCATATAGCCATGTCTTAACTTGGGTGGCAGAGTGGGCTAAAGAATGGTGATGGATTAAACCCAGATCTTTTGACTGGGTGTGAGTGTTTGATTGGTTCAGATGCTCCGTCTATTACCACTCCCTTTTGTACTGCTTTTGGCCGCCATAAGTTTGACACGGTATGCTCAGACGTGAGTCCCTTGCTCACTTTGCCACTGGATTCCAGCAAGCCGGGCTGAAGACGGCTGGAATGCCAGAAACCGGTCCTCGGAAGCTTGTTTCCAATCCAGGGAAGGCATGGCTTGGCAGTGCAGGCTTGACTGTTCCCATGAGGCACAGGGTCAGACTGATTTGCATATAGCCATGTCTGAACTGGGGTGGCAAAGTGGGCTAAAGAACGGTGATGGATTAAACCCAGATCTTTTGACTGGGTGTGAGTGTTTGATTGGTTCAGATGCTCCGTCCATTACCACCCCCTTTTGTACCGCTTTTGGCCGCCATAAGTGTGGCAGGGTATGATCAGACGTGAGTCCCTTGCTCACTTTGCCACTGGAAGCAAGCAAGCCGGGCTGAAGACGGCAGGAATGCCTGAAACCGGTCCTCGGAAGCTTGTTTCCGGTCCAGGGAAGGCATGGCTTGGCAGTTCAGGCTCGACTGTTCCCATGAGGCACAGGGTCATACTGGTTTACATATAGCCATGTCTGAACTGGGGTGGCAGAGTGGGCTAAAGAACGGTGATGGATTAAACCAAGATCTTTTGACTGGGTGTGAGTTTTTGATTGGTTCAGATGCTCCATCCATTACCACCCCCTTTTGTACCGCTTTTGGCCGCCATAAGTGTGGCAGGGTATGCTCAGACGTGAGCCCCTTGCTCACTTTGCCACTGGATTCAAGCAAGCCGGGCTGAAGATGGCTGGAATGCCAGAAACCGGTCCTCGGAAGCCTGTTTCCAGTCCAGGGAAGGCATGGCTTGGCAATTCAGGCTGGACTGTTCCCATGAAGCACAGGATCAGACTGATTTGCATATAGCCGTGTCTGAACTGGGGTGGCAGAGTGGGCTAAAGAACGGTGATGGATTAAACCCAGATCTTTTGACTGGGTGTGAGTGTTTGATTGGTTCAGATGCTCGGTCCATTACCACCCCCTTTTGTACCGCTTTTGGCCGTCATAAGTGTGGCAGGGTATTCTCAGACGTGAGTCCCTTGCTCACTTTGCCACTGGATTCAAGCAAGCCGGGCTGAAGACGGCTGGAATGCCAGAAACCGGTTCTCGGAAGCTAGTTTCCGGTCCCGGGAAGGCATGGCTTGGCAGTTCAGGCTGGACTGTTCCCATGAGGCACAGGGTCAGACTGATTTGCATATATCCATGTCTGAACTTGGGTGGCAGAGTGGCCTAAAGAATGGTGATGGACTAAACCCAGATCTTTTGACTGGGTGTGAGTGTTTGATTGGTTCAGATGCTCCGTCCATTACCACCCCCTTTTGTACTGCTTTTGGCCGCCATAAGTGTGGCAGGGTATGCTCAGTCGTGAGTCCCTTGCTCACTTTTCCACTGGATTCAAACAGGCCGGGCTGAAGACGGCTGGAATGCCAGAAACCGGTCCTCGGAAGCTTGTTTCCGGTCTAGGGAAGGCATGGCTTGGCAGTTCAGGCTGGACTGTTCCCATGAGGCACAGGGTCAGACTGATTTGCATATAGTCATGTCTGAACTGGGGTGGCAGAGTGGGCTAAAAAACGGTGATGGATTAAACCCAGATCTTTTGACTGGGTGTGAGTGTTTGATTGGTTCAGATGCTCCGTCCATTACCACCCCCTTTTGTACCGCTTTTGGCCGCCATAAGTGTGGCAGGGTATGCTCAGACGTGAGCCCCTTGCTCACTTTGCCACTGGATTCAAGCAAGCCGGGCTGAAGACGGCTGGAATGCCAGAAACCGGTCCTCGGAAGCCTGTTTCCAGTCCAGGGAAGGCATGGCTTGGCAATTCAGGCTGGACTGTTCCCATGAAGCACAGGATCAGACTGATTTGCATATAGCCGTGTCTGAACTGGGGTGGCAGAGGGGCTAAAGAACGGTGATGGATTAAACCCAGATCTTTTGACTGGGTGTGAGTGTTTGATTGGTTCAGATGCTCGGTCCATTACCACCCCCTTTTGTACCGCTTTTGGCCGTCATAAGTGTGGCAGGGTATTCTCAGACGTGAGTCCCTTGCTCACTTTGCCACTGGATTCAAGCAAGCCGGGCTGAAGACGGCTGGAATGCCAGAAACCGGTCCTCGGAAGCTAGTTTCCGGTCCCGGGAAGGCATGGCTTGGCAGTTCAGGCTGGACTGTTCCCATGAGGCACAGGGTCAGACTGATTTGCATATATCCATGTCTGAACTTGGGTGGCAGAGTGGCCTAAAGAATGGTGATGGATTAAACCCAGATCTTTTGACTGGGTGTGAGTGTTTGATTGGTTCAGATGCTCCGTCCATTACCACCCCCTTTTGTACTGCTTTTGGCCGCCATAAGTGTGGCAGGGTATGCTCAGTCGTGAGTCCCTTGCTCACTTTACCACTGGATTCAAACAGGCCGGGCTGAAGACGGCTGGAATGCCAGAAACCGGTCCTCGGAAGCTTGTTTCCGGTCCAGGGAAGGCTTGGCTTGGCAGTTTAGGCTGGACTGTTCCCATGAGGCACAGGGTCAGACTGATTTGCATATAGCCATGTCTGAACTGGGGTGGCAGAGTGGACTAAAGAACGGTGATGGATTAAACCCAGATCATTTGACTGGTTGAGAGTTTTTGATTGGTTCAGATGCACTGTCCATTACCACCCCCTTTTGTACAGCTTTTGGCCGCCATAAGTGTGGCAGGGTATGCTCAGACGTGAGTCCCTTGCTCACTTTGCCACTGGATTCAAGCAAGCCGGGCTGAAGACGGCTGGAATGCCAGAAACCGGTCCTCAGAAGCTTGTTTACGGTCCAGGGAAGGCATGGCTTGGCAGTTCAGGCTGGACTGTTCCCATGAGGCACATGGTCGGACTGATTTGCATATAGCCATGTCTGAACTGGGGTGGCAGAGTGGGCTAAAAAACGGTGATGGATTAAACCCAGATCTTTTGACTGGGTGTGAGTGTTTGATTGGTTCAGATGCTCCGTCCATTACCACCCCCTTTTGTACCGCTTTTGGCCACCATAAGTTTGACAGGGTATGCTCAGACGTGAGTCCCTTGCTCACTTTGCCACTGGATTCAAGCAAGCCGGGCTGAAGATGGCTGGAATGCCAGAAACCGGTCCTCGGAAGCTTGTTTCCGGTCCAGGGAAGGCATGGCTTGGCAGTTCAGGCTGAACTGTTCCCAGGAGGCACAGGGTCAGACTGATTTGCATATAGCCATGTCTGAACTGGGGTGGCAGAGTGGGCTAAAGAACGGTGATGGATTAAACCCAGATCTTTTGACTGGGTGTGAGTGTTTGATTGGTTCAGATGCTCCGTCCATTACCACCCCCTTTTGTACCGCTTTTGGCCGGCATAAGTGTGGCAGGGTATGCTCAGACGTGAGTCCCTTGCTCACTTTGCCACTGGATTCAAGCAAGCCCGGCTGAAGACGGCTGGAATGCCAGAAACCGGTCCTCGGAAGCTTGTTTCCGGTCCAGGGAAGGCATGGCTTGGCAGTTCAGGCTGGACTGTTCCCATGAGGCACAGGGTCAGACTGATTTGCATATAGTCATGTCTGAACTGGGGTGGCAGAGTGGGCTAAAAAACGGTGATGGATTAAACCCTGATCTTTTGACTGGGTGTGAGTGTTTGATTGGTTCAGATGCTCCGTCCATTACCACCCCCTTTTGTACGGCTTTTGGCAGCCATAAGTTTGACAGGGTATGCTCAGACGTGAGTCCCTTGCTCACTTTGCCACTGGATTCAAGCAAGCCGGGCTGAAGACGGCTGGAATGCCAGAAACCAGTCCTCGGAAGCTAGTTTCCGGTCCAGGGAAGGCATGGCTTGGCAGTTCAGGCTGGACTGTTCCCATGAGGCACAGGGTCAGACTGATTTGCATATAGCCATGTCTTAACTTGGGTGGCAGAGTGGGCTAAAGAATGGTGATGGATTAAACCCAGATCTTTTGACTGGGTGTGAGTGTTTGATTGGTTCAGATGCTCCGTCTATTACCACCCCCTTTTGTACTGCTTTTGGCCGCCATAAGTTTGACAGGGTATGCTCAGACGTGAGTCCCTTGCTCACTTTGCCACTGGATTCCAGCAAGCCGGGCTGAAGACGGCTGGAATGCCAGAAACCGGTCCTCGGAAGCTTGTTTCCAATCCAGGGAAGGCATGGCTTGGCAGTGCAGGCTTGACTGTTCCCATGAGGCACAGGGTCAGACTGATTTGCATATAGCCATGTCTGAACTGGGGTGGCAAAGTGGGCTAAAGAACGGTGATGGATTAAACCCAGATCTTTTGACTGGGTGTGAGTGTTTGATTGGTTCAGATGCTCCGTCCATTACCACCCCCTTTTGTACCACTTTTGGCCGCCATAAGTGTGGCAGGGTATGATCTGACGTGAGTCCCTTGCTCACTTTGCCACTGGAAGCAAGCAAGCCGGGCTGAAGACGGCAGGAATGCCTGAAACCGGTCCTCGGAAGCTTGTTTCCGGTCCAGGGAAGGCATGGCTTGGCAGTTCAGGCTCGACTGTTCCCATGAGGCACAGGGTCATACTGATTTGCATATAGCCATGTCTGAACTGGGGTGGCAGAGTGGGCTAAAGAACGGTGATGGATTAAACCAAGATCTTTTGACTGGGTGTGAGTTTTTGATTGGTTCAGATGCTCCATCCATTACCACCCCCTTTTGTACCGCTTTTGGCCGCCATAAGTGTGGCAGGGTATGCTCAGACGTGAGCCCCTTGCTCACTTTGCCACTGGATTCAAGCAAGCCGGGCTGAAGACGGCTGGAATGCCAGAAACCGGTCCTCGGAAGCCTGTTTCCAGTCCAGGGAAGGCATGGCTTGGCAATTCAGGCTGGACTGTTCCCATGAAGCACAGGATCAGACTGATTTGCATATAGCCGTGTCTGAACTGGGGTGGCAGAGTGGGCTAAAGAACGGTGATGGATTAAACCCAGATCTTTTGACTGGGTGTGAGTGTTTGATTGGTTCAGATGCTCGGTCCATTACCACCCCCTTTTCTACCGCTTTTGGCCGTCATAAGTGTGGCAGGGTATTCTCAGACGTGAGTCCCTTGCTCACTTTGCCACTGGATTCAAGCAAGCCGGGCTGAAGACGGCTGGAATGCCAGAAACCGGTCCTCGGAAGCTAGTTTCCGGTCCCGGGAAGGCATGGCTTGGCAGTTCAGGCTGGACTGTTCCCATGAGGCACATGGTCGGACTGATTTGCATATAGCCATGTCTGAACTGGGGTGGCAGAGTGGGCTAAAGAACGGTGATGGATTAAACCCTGATCTTTTGACTGGGTGTGAGTGTTTGATTGGTTCAGATGCTCCGTCCATTACCACCCCCTTTTGTACCGCTTTTGGCAGCCTTAAGTTTGACAGGGTATGCTCAGACGTGAGTCCCTTGCTCACTTTGCCATTGGATTCAAGCAAGCCGGGCTGAAGACGGCTGGAATGCCAGAAACCAGTCCTCGGAAGCTAGTTTCCGGTCCAGGGAAGGCATGGCTTGGCAGTTCAAGCTGGACTGTTCCCATGAGGCACAGGGTCAGACTGATTTGCATATAGCCATGTCTAACTTGGGTGGCAGAGTGGGCTTAAGAATGGTGATGGATTAAACCCAGATCTTTTGACTGGGTGTGAGTGTTTGATTGGTTCAGATGCTCCGTCTATTACCACCCCCTTTTGTACTGCTTTTGGCCGCCATAAGTTTGACAGGGTATGCTCAGACGTGAGTCCCTTGCTCACTTTGCCACTGGATTCCAGCAAGCCGGGCTGAAGACGGCTGGAATGCCAGAAACCGGTCCTCGGAAGCTTGTTTCCAATCCAGGGAAGGCATGGCTTGGCAGTTCAGGCTTGACTGTTCCCATGAGGCACAGGGTCAGACTGATTTGCATATAGCCATGTCTGAACTGGGGTGGCAAAGTGGGCTAAAGAACGGTGATGGATTAAACCCAGATCTTTTGACTGGGTGTGAGTGTTTGATTGGTTCAGATGCTCCGTCCATTACCACCCCCTTTTGTACCGCTTTTGGCCGCCATAAGTGTGGCAGGGTATGATCAGACGTGAGTCCCTTGCTCACTTTGCCACTGGCAGCAAGCAAGCCGGGCTGAAGACGGCAGGAATGCCTGAAACCGGTCCTCGGAAGCTTGTTTCCGGTCCAGGGAAGGCATGGCTTGGCAGTTCAGGCTCGACTGTTCCCATGAGGCACAGGGTCATACTGATTTGCATATAGCCATGTCTGAACTGGGGTGGCAGAGTGGGCTAAAGAACGGTGATGGATTAAACCAAGATCTTTTGACTGGGTGTGAGTTTTTGATTGGTTCAGATGCTCCATCCATTACCACCCCCTTTTGTACCGCTTTTGGCCGCCATAAGTGTGGCAGGGTATGCTCAGACGTGAGCCCCTTGCTCACTTTGCCACTGGATTCAAGCAAGCCGGGCTGAAGATGGCTGGAATGCCAGAAACCGGTCCTCGGAAGCCTGTTTCCAGTCCAGGGAAGGCATGGCTTGGCAATTCAGGCTGGACTGTTCCCATGAAGCACAGGATCAGACTGATTTGCATATAGCCGTGTCTGAACTGGGGTGGCAGAGTGGGCTAAAGAACGGTGATGGATTAAACCCAGATCTTTTGACTGGGTGTGAGTGTTTGATTGGTTCAGATGCTCGGTCCATTACCACCCCCTTTTGTACCGCTTTTGGCCGTCATAAGTGTGGCAGGGTATTCTCAGACGTGAGTCCCTTGCTCACTTTGCCACTGGATTCAAGCAAGCCGGGCTGAAGACGGCTGGAATGCCAGAAACCGGTTCTCGGAAGCTAGTTTCCGGTCCCGGGAAGGCATGGCTTGGCAGTTCAGGCTGGACTGTTCCCATGAGGCACAGGGTCAGACTGATTTGCATATATCCATGTCTGAACTTGGGTGGCAGAGTGGCCTAAAGAATGGTGATGGACTAAACCCAGATCTTTTGACTGGGTGTGAGTGTTTGATTGGTTCAGATGCTCCGTCCATTACCACCCCCTTTTGTACTGCTTTTGGCCGCCATAAGTGTGGCAGGGTATGCTCAGTCGTGAGTCCCTTGCTCACTTTTCCACTGGATTCAAACAGGCCGGGCTGAAGACGGCTGGAATGCCAGAAACCGGTCCTTGGAAGCTTGTTTCCGGTCCAGGGAAGGCTTGGCTTGGCAGTTTAGGCTGGACTGTTCCCATGAGGCACAGGGTAAGACTGATTTGCATATAGCCATGTCTGAACTGGGGTGGCAGAGTGGACTAAAAAACGGTGATGGATTAAACCCAGATCTTTTGACTGGGTGTGAGTGTTTGATTGGTTCAGATGCTCCGTCCATTACCACCCCCTTTTGTACCGCTTTTGGCCACCATAAGTTTGACAGGGTATGCTCAGACGTGAGTCCCTTGCTCACTTTGCCACTGGATTCAAGCAAGCCGGGCTGAAGACGGCTGGAATGCCAGAAACCGGTCCTCGGAAGCTTGTTTCCGGTCCAGGGAAGGCATGGCTTGGCAGTTCAGGCTGAACTGTTCCCAGGAGGCACAGGGTCAGACTGATTTGCATATATCCATGTCTGAACTGGGGTGGTAGAGTGGGCTAAAGAACGGTGATGGATTAAACCCAGATCTTTTGACTGGGTGTGAGTGTTTGATTGGTTCAGATGCTCCGTCCATTACCACCCCCTTTTGTACCGCTTTTGGCCGGCATAAGTGTGGCAGGGTATGCTCAGACGTGAGTCCCTTGCTCACTTTGCCACTGGATTCAAGCAAGCCCGGCTGAAGACGGCTGGAATGCCAGAAACCGGTCCTCGGAAGCTTGTTTCCGGTCCAGGGAAGGCATGGCTTGGCAGTTCAGGCTGGACTGTTCCCATGAGGCACAGGGTCAGACTGATTTGCATATAGTCATGTCTGAACTGGGGTGGCAGAGTGGGCTAAAAAACGGTGATGGATTAAACCCTGATCTTTTGACTGGGTGTGAGTGTTTGATTGGTTCAGATGCTCCGTCCATTACCACCCCCTTTTGTACCGCTTTTGGCAGCCATAAGTTTGACAGGGTATGCTCAGACGTGAGTCCCTTGCTCACTTTGCCACTGGATTCAAGCAAGCCGGGCTGAAGACGGCTGGAATGCCAGAAACCAGTCCTCGGAAGCTAGTTTCCGGTCCAGGGAAGGCATGGCTTGGCAGTTCAGGCTGGACTGTTCCCATGAGGCACAGGGTCAGACTGATTTGCATATAGCCATGTCTTAACTTGGGTGGCAGAGTGGGCTAAAGAATGGTGATGGATTAAACCCAGATCTTTTGACTGGGTGTGAGTGTTTGATTGGTTCAGATGCTCCGTCCATTACCACCCCCTTTTGTACTGCTTTTGGCCGCCATAAGTGTGGCAGGGTATGCTCAGACGTGAGTCCCTTGCTCACTTTGCCACTGGATTCAAGAAAGCCGGGCTGAAGACGGCTGGAATGCCAGAAACCGGTCCATGGAAGCTTTTTTCCGGTCCAGGGAAGGCATGGTTTCTGCAGTTCAGGCTGGACTGTTCCCATGAGGAACAGGGTCAGACTGATTTGCATATAGCCATGTCTGAACTGGGGTGGCAGAGTGGGCTAAAGAACGGTGATGGATTAAACCCAGATCTTTTGACTGGGTGTTAGTGTTTGATTGGTTCAGATGCTCCATCCATTACCACCCCCTTTTGTACCGCTTTTGGCCGCCATAAGTGTGGCAGGGTATGCTCAGACGTGAGTCCCTTGCTCACTTTGCCACTGGATTCAAGCAAGCCGGGCTGAAGACGGCTGGAATGCCAGAAACCGGTCCTTGGAAGCTTGTTTCCGGTCCAGGGAAGGCATGGCTTGGCAGTTCAGGCTGGACTGTTCCCTTGAGGCACAGGGTCAGACTGATTTGCATATAGCCATGTCTGAACTGGGGTGGCAGAGTGGGCTAAAGAACGGTGATGGATTAAACCCAGATCTTTTGACTGGGTGTGAGTGTTTGATTGGTGCAGATGCTCCGTCCATTACCACCCCCTTTTGTACCGTAAGAGGTACTACAGCATTCAGTTGTAGAAGCACAGATCCGTTCCTTAGGTAGGCTTCACAGAAGCACTCAAACACAAAGTTCAATACCCACCTGCCCTGTATAGTGAGGGGAAAGTAATGCATATATCTTCTTTCACACATATTTAGAGAGCATGTGGTGTGAACCAGAAATACTCAAGTATTTGTAAGCTTCTTTTGATGTATTATTTCCCCACAATAAGGCAGAGGCACACACATTTACATTTTGAGAAAGATGTTGAGACATACAACAGTGGCATGAGAAGAGTCAGCCTTTATTTTGTTTTTTTGTATGCATTATATTGAATCAGGTTGGCACATGTATTATTGTATATGCTTGTTCATATGAGTCTCTGGAAAGGTACAATTAAATTAAGATGTATAAATGTAGGTGTCTGTTTTAAACGGAAAGTGTAATCTGTCAAGTTTGAATATCTGCTTGTTATCATATCTGAGGTATTTTCTACCTCTTAATGTATTCTGACATGTGTTGTGAAGCTGATGACCCTAACTTAAAAACTATGTAGCTTATCATACAGGTGGACAAATGTTGTCTACACTATTATATCATTCAGTTGCAAAAGCCAGTATCTCTTACTTAGGTAGTCATCACAAAAGCGCTCAAATACAGATATCAATACCCAACTGCCCGGTATTATAAGGTGAAAGTAATACATACATCATCTTCTATACAGATTTAGAGATGTATCATGTCACCACAAAAAGGCAGAGACACACACATTGATGTCTTGAGAAAGATGCTGAGACTTACCCTGGGGTATTTACAGACAACCCCAAATATATTACTGGCTTTAGCTATATTGGTACCACCTGTTCCAGACATTGAATGGTGCTTGGTATCGATATAGCTACTGAAGAATTGAAGAAACTGAGTGATGAAATCACTGACTCGGAGAAGCAAATCAAAGACAATAATCCAACAACTGAGGGTAAAAAGATACTCAAAGAAGTACAGAACACCAAATGAGGAACAGGACACGAATGTATATAGAGCACTAGTTGGGGAAGAAGCTGAGAATGGACTGTTGAAAACAGTTGATTACAACTATTTTAAACATACTAAATTTAAGACTTTACAAGCAGCATATAAAGTTTGGAAAGTGGTGGCAAAAAAGCTGGGTATCGGCCTATATAATTACTATACACGACTATATAATAATCACTCACTACCAGGGGATATATTCAGTGACGCAATTATGAAGGTATGGGACAACAAGGGGATTAAAAAGATAGGGGACCTAATGGACATGGAGGGGACAATTAGACAATTCCAGGATCTACAAATGAAATATAGCATAAGTAGAAATAATTTTTTTAAATACTTACAGCTAAGAAGTTATCTAGCAGATAAAAGAGGTGGATTAATAGGATTTGAACATAGTAGGATTATGGAATATTTAGAGAAGACGAATCACTGTACAATCAGACAGCTTTATGCAGAATTATATACATGAAAAATCGATGACAGGGATAAGTTTGCCACCAAATGGTCTGAAAAGGTGGGTGCCTCCATGGAGGATCTACAGATATCCTTGGAATTAGGACACACAGTTCTATGCTCTGCGACATTACAATCACAACACTACAAAACAATATATTCCCTATATCATACGCCAGCCAGAATTGCACAGTGGGGTGGGGTCACTGGAATCACATGCCCACGCTGCGACTCACTAGAGGCGGATATTGTTCATATGTTCGCTCAATGTCCGCAACTACATACACTAAAAGGGGCAATTGAGAATTTTTTGGAAAACTCATTGGGAATCAAAAGAAAATTGACAGATGATATAATAATTCTAGGAGTCGCGGGAGAAACAGATGTTGATTACATAGAATTTTTGTTTATGGTAATGGCGGTGTATCGAATCGGAATTGCAAGAGCATGGCTCGATAAGGCCCCCCCTACTTTTGAATTCTGGATAGCAAGGCTGATTTCTACCTACAATCTGGAGAAAGCTATATATGAAAGAAAGGGCAGGAGGGCGAGAGCATTGGGTGAAAGAATTTGGCAACCTCTAGCTAGCTGGAGGAATAGTAAGAATTAAGGAAAGGTATTCAAGAGGGGAGCGGGTAGAAAGGAGGAGAAAGTTAGAAAGTATATTAAATTTGATAACAACGGTATGTAGATAATACTAAAGTGTATATGAATATGATTTTTTTTCTTTCTTTCTCCTCTTTATTTTTTGTATTTTTGTATTCTTATGTTTTTTTCTTTACCTTTATTGTACTGAATGCGTTATGTGCTACATTGGAAAACAGTGTAAAAATGGGATAACATTTTTTAAATAAAATTAAAAAAAAAAAAAAAAAAAAAAAAAAGAAGTACAGAAGACCATAGACAAGTTCCACAGGTTGGAACAAAATAAAAAATCCAAAAAAGTGAGGAAGGATATTGAAGCCTTTACCCAATAACGGGCATACCCCTATTTGGCTAAAGATTTATACACTAATAGATCTTATAGCAATCCCCAAAATGCAAGATCTTTGGGGCTGCTTTAATAAACGCCAAAATCGAGTTGGCTTTTCTGATACATCAGCCGAATCCTCCTACAGTTCAGACCAAGGAGAAGGCCCCAGCACCTCTAACAGAAATCCTAGACTGGGTCTGTAGAGCAAGTCGAGGCTGTGGTCCCTAACGTAGCCGCCGAGGTGTGGGAAGAGCATTTTCGTACTCTCTATTGGGCGGACGCCCCTGAGGGCGTACCGAATCAGATATGTCTAGCTCTTAATAACCAGAGAGGAACAACTGAGTATGAGTTCACACTGGGGGAGGTGGAGATAGCTATCCTCAACCTTCCTTTAAGTAAAGCTCCGGGCCTGGATAAAATACCGGGCGACCTTCTAAAGCATGACCCGGTGGTATAGGCCCCTTATTTGATGGCCATTTTCAATGCTATATGGAGAGGCATGGAGGTACCCAGTACTTGGCAGGGGGCAGAGATTGTCCCTATCTCCAAGAAGGGCTCACCCCTGCTCCCTGCCAATTATAGGCCAATCAGCCTCATTGACGTGCCCCAAAAACTCTTTGCACGCCTGATCCTAAATCGTCTTTTAGACTGGATTGAGGACTATTCCATTTTAAGCCCCTACCAGGCAGGGTTCAGCAAAAATGTTTCCACTACGGACCAGATTTTCTGCCTATACATGCTCTATTGGAAAACTGTCAAGATCGGGGGTGGGTCATTATATACTATTTTTGTAGACCTATGCGCGGCTTTCGATTTGGTCCCACGCCAGAAGTTATGGGCTATACTTCAGGAGCTCGGTATTCCTCCCCCACTCCTGAATATGTTAATACGACTTCATGCCCAGAACTATGCACAGGTCAGGTGTGGCAGCAACGGTTCATTGACAGCTTGATTCCCCGTTGGCAGGGGGGTAAGGCAGGTGTGCGTTTTGGCACCCACCCTGTTCTGCCACTATGTCAACGGGGTAATTGCACATCTGGATGCTGTACATGATAGTGATGCCCCAAAGCTTGCAGGGTCCCGGATTGCAGCGATCATGTTTGCAGATGATACGCTGCTCCTATCTAAAACTCCCATGGGCATCCAGCGTGTCTTAGATGGGTTTGTTTCCTTTTGTAAAGAACGGGGTTTGGAAATTAACATCTCAAAAACCAAATACATGATCTTTAACCCCCCTACAATAACACGCCCAAACCCCACGATAGATGGTGTCAGACTAGAAAGGGTCCATACCTTTGACTACCTCGGACTCACCCTCAATGAATCATTCACCTGGGTCCAACATCAACTGAAACAGCACCTTAAAATGACCCAGATAGCCGGGGGCATACTGAAACTCTTGAATAAATCTTCGTACAAACCGATTGGTCCCCCATTAGAAATTTATAACCTGCGGGCTCGCGGGGCAGTGTCCTAAGGGGCTGAGTTGTGGGGCCACAAGACTAGCTCAGCAATTACTGTTGCTGAGAATAGATCCTTGAGGCAATTGACAGCTCTGCCCGCGAGCACCCCACTAGTGCCGCTAAGACTGGACCTTGGCATCAGACCTATTGAGGAGGAACTGGCCCTTAGACCTCTAACTTTTTGGAAGAGACTCTGGGTCACTCCAGAATTGTCTGAATATAGGCAACAGTTAATTAGGCTTGCCTAATGCGGGCAGGCTTACCTGGCTAAAATATGTCAGGAAGGAACTCGAGAACCTTGGACTTGTATTCAATGTGGTTAGACCCGGAGCATACTTGCGCTGGCATTTCACGAAAACAACTGGTCCAGCTGTACCGGGAAAACCGCATGGCTCACTTAACATCAAGCTCCCAACTGGGTACACGCACAGCTAGGTTCTTATCGATCAAAGACTCCTATTTTCTGGAGCAAATCCTGGACGACATTAACCCTGCTGCCTCGAGGAAGCTTTTTCTGCAATGGCGGCATGGTTCGTGGAGAAGTGTGGCTCACTGGTTCGAAGCGGCAGACCCTGAAGCAGAGATCAGGCCCGTGACCAGAGTTCAATTCCCGACGGCTTAATGTCCGCGGACTCGATAATTCTCTCGCCTCGGCGCCTACTGTAATCATGGGTCCCACGCTGCAACTCTGGGCAATAGCTCCTTAATCTCCACAACGGCCCCTACAACGCTGGGATGCCTGGCTTCACCTTGGGGTGCCCAGGAGGGGCATCTCACAGGGAGAGCCAGGAAGGGATCCACAGCGTTATACAGCGCCGGGACGCCCCGTTGCTGGGGCAGCTGTGCGCTTTACAAGTATACTACATTTACATTTACATTCGCTACCCATCAGATCTTTTATGTCTGATTGGTGCACACCATCGCCGAAGAACTGCCCAGGGTGTACTGCAGCTTTAGAAAATGTGGTACATATTGTCTTCTTTTGTCCTGCTTATCTAAATTCGAGACGGAGGTAGCTGGCCGCCACCCGCCTCCCTCCCGCCCTCCCTAAATACGGGCGGCCGCGCATGCGCATTTTCTCGTGAGAAATGCGCATGCGCGGCCGCCCGCGCATGCGCATTAATAAAGAAGACGGAAGACGGAAGATAGCGAGCCCCGGGGACGCGGCGGGCAGCGGCGGGCAAGGTAAGTGCATTTTAAATTATTTGTCTCCTTTAATTTAAAGTATTTAGGGAGGGCGGGAGGGAGGCGGGTGGCGGGGCTGGCGGCCCGTGGTGTTTGCGGAGTGGGGCTACGCGGAGTGCGGAGGTGGGCGTAGTTTCTCGCCCACTTCGCGTAGCTCCGCGAAGCCCCACTCCGCCAACTCCGCCCAGGGTTAGTTTAGAATCTTAAAGACGGATCTCTCTTTGGTTCTGGTCTTTGCTGTTACAAAATTTATAGCAGCAATGTGGAACACCACAAGGGCACTTGTGGCTAACCTGTAAACTAGGACATAGAAGGTACATAACAGAATTCTACTGGGGCTGATATTAGAATCAAGAGGCTAGCCGGGTCATCTGTTTCATTGGAATTATACATTGTTATGAAATGGCTTTATTATTGTTTTGTTTTTAAAGATTTTATTGTATTATTATACTGTTTTAATGTAGTGTTCTTTTATGACAATTTATTGTCGAAATAAAGATTGATAATTGGATGATTGGAAATCCTAACCATCCTTTTTTAGGACGGGGACAAACCGAAACCCCAAAGAGAGGGAAAGTAAAGCAGCAACAATGATGTCCCAACCCCCCAGGGGAGCGGCAAACACGCCGCCAGCATTACCAATGGTAGGTACTAATGAGGAACCTTCTACTAGCTCTATACTACCCATTTTCAACTTTACTACACACCAACTATTCGGCCCTGAACAATCCTTACTAAGTAAAGGTCTCTCGTTTGTGCCAACTACTCAACCCAATTTCATTGATTTAGGAAAATAAGATTGCACAGTTATTTCCTGCTTAATCCTAAACTCAGTAATAACCCCAACACTCCATTCAGACCTCCGTCTACCTTCTCACCCTCTTCCAATGTGGTCCCAGGAAAAATACTCACATTTGAGAAATTGGTTCTCAATGATGTTACCCAGCTGGAAAGCAATCACTGCTATGAAACATACAGCCTAGGCACACATAAAAAAAAGAGTAAAATGATTATTTAATCACTATATGAAAATGAAAAAACAAGTAACTTTGAGATGAAAGGAAAAGGTCTTGAGTGGATCAAGTTGAATCTTTTAATCCTTTTCAGACGTAAAAGCAGATTAGAATAAGCTAGCCGACACGTGTTTCATCTCACATTGGAGAATTGCTCCGCGACTTCTTCAGGGCTGTGGCATTGACTATTACTCTGTAAGAACACTCAGTCGGTGATAATTCCAACCCGGCAGGGGTACTAGGTGAACAGGCGAAGTAAAAGAGATATGCAGAGTAGAAAACAAAGAGTAAATCCACTGCTAGCATTCAACAAGTTATTCGGAAAACGGTCTGTGTGTTCAACAAGTTATTCGGAAAACGGTCTTGAGTGCAATGTGTCGATACACATTGGGGTCATGAAAGGGTCCTCTGAAAAGGCTGTGTGGTAGTTTCAACGTTTTTAATCTTATGAGTTTCTGTGTACGCAGACCCTTCGACTCCCCACTCGGTACCAGGTAATGGATCACTGCTATGTACCATACAACATATCGCTGGATGAGAAAAAGGCATCATCTGCACTAAAAACGTATCCCGCCCTTGTCATAAAATCTGCGGACAAGGGCGGTGGAATTGTCCTCCAAGAAAGGGTTGAATATAAAAACGAAATCTTAAGACAGCTGGCTTCCTACCAATCCAACTGTAGTGGTGTGGCTCACTGGTTAGAGGCGGCAGACCCGGAAGCAGAGGACGGCCCGGGACCAGGGTTCAATCCCCAACGCGGCAGGGTTGTGAACCAGGGTCAGAGGACTCGATAATTCTCGCCTTGGTGCCTACTCTAACCAGGGATCACACTCTGCAACTCTGGGCATTAGCTTGCCTCATCTCCACAACGGCCCCCCACAAACGGCGGGGATGCCTGGTTTCATCTTGGAGATACCCAGGAGGGAACATCTCACAGGGAAAGCCAAGATGGGTTCCCCAGCAGTCTATAGGGCCAGGACGCCTCCGGGTAGCAGTGTGCTTTACCAGACACACACATTTACATTTACATCCATCAGCTCCTCAACGAAGAGGAACTTTAATGGATTTTGAGAACGGGCAGTATATACACTGGCCTTAACCCCCTTGAAGATTGGACCTCTTTACTCTAATTGCTCACCTTGGTCACAATTGACACTCTCGAACTTAAAGTCCGCAATTTTAGTGGAATTACAAATGTTTTTTTCAAAAATGGAAAAGCAATTTTAAATTAACTAAACATTCTACATTGATGTAAGTTCCCTCTTTTTCTGAAATTTCCATGATTTCACCTTCACACATGGTTTTTTCTATCCTTCACGCCCTTTTATGTACATATCAGTGCAATTTCCCCCTTCCCAAGATGGACGCCATGGTGGGATCACTTTGCCGGGCTCCTACACTCCACTCTATTGGTCACATGATGATACTTTTTTTACTCTGCCTCCGGCCATAACGCTTTGCACGACCGGAGACAGACGCCGAGACTCACTCGGTAAGCACACCTCAATTGATCCCTCTTCCTAGAGATTGCTATCAGGACCTCTTGCACCACCGGTGCTAACCCAGCTCCTACTTATTCCCTTGTTTCAGGGCTTTCCATTATTGAGACCGCGACCGGAGACAGATGCCAA
Source organism: Lissotriton vulgaris (assembly GCF_964263255.1). Classification (NCBI taxonomy): domain Eukaryota; kingdom Metazoa; phylum Chordata; class Amphibia; order Caudata; family Salamandridae; genus Lissotriton; species Lissotriton vulgaris. The sequence continues at coordinate 1,885,719,067 of NC_141689.1, read as the reverse complement.
GACTCACTAGTTAAGCACGCCATTCCTGGTCATTTTTCTCACCCTCCACCTTAGAGATTGCTATCAGGACCTCTTGCACCACCGGTGCTAACCCAGCTTTTGCCTATTCCTATGTTTCAGGGCTGCCCATTACTGAGACCGAGATTGCGACTCCCTCTAATTCTGGCAAATTTAAGACTAAGGTAAGCGCGCACACGATCACAGCGCACTAGGTTTACTAGGACCACCAGCAGCTCATATTGCTTTCTAAATATAGCCCACTGTTTTTATTCATAGGCTTTACCAGCATTGAGATCACGCAGTCTCCCTCATCTCCCATACTCAATTCACCACGGTAAGCACGCGTTTCACCATAGCGCACTTTCGAACTTTCATAATTACTGGCACCTATTATAACTCAGCCCTCCACTTGCAGGCTTGACTCAGGCCTTGTATCATGACGCCATATGCGGCTTTCATCATTCTACAAGCTGCAATGGACAATTCCCTCCTGGTGGTAAGCACCCCTATTAACTTGGCAGCCTTCAGCCTTCTTAATTTTAGGTTGCAACCCGCAGTAATTTAGTGTTTTACTTTCAGTCCGGCTCAAGCTAACTTTCTGGTGCTTGAATCCAGTTGGTGTCCTTCCATACACAAGGACCCATCCTGAAATTAAGACAAGACTACTCAAGTTGTGCACCGTGCCTCGCTAGCACTCCCCATTTGGGCTTTGGTAAGTTTGAGGCCCAAGCTCACCCTCCGGCGTGCCCCTAGTTACAGCTTGAGTGCTGTATTGCCACCCATTCTCATCCTACTATAGACTCACTGCCTGCATCCTGACACACCTCGCACCTTCGCTCTCCTACTGACTGACTACCTATTAGCTTCACCGCTCTCTCTATTCACTGCCAGCATATCAATCTTGTTCCCCAAACCTCGTTCCTATTTCACCGGATCATGCCACTTGATCCCTGGTTCTACTCTGTCTATCCTTTTATCCTCCGCCCCCCTGTTATCACACCTTGCATCCCCGAACACACCCAGCTCTCATGCACTTTCGGTTTTATTAATACCACACATCACGGTTGGTATCTCAATTGAGATAACATAACGAGCATGTCTGCATGGTTTCTAAACTTCCCATTTTTAACCTCATGTTTTTTCTTGCTTCCTCCCTAATTTTTCCATGGTTTTCGCTAGTACAGTTTATTAAACTCAGGCATGTTACTCTAATGTCCTGAAGATGATCCCACTATTTATTTAAGGGATCGAAACACCCTGGACACAATGTATACTTTATAAGTTTACTAAACTGTTATGTTTAATATGTAATGTTGTCTCTATAATATTCTGCCTGTTCCATTTCTATTGTGCTGATATACAGACATGCTTTTTTTGCCTGAACCCTTTACTTAATGTCATTTGTCCATTCCTGTTAGTAGAATGCAGGCTGTGTCCCACTTGGATTGTTTCCCTTACTTTGTGTTATATTTTCATTGCATATTAAATACCTGTCCGGCTGGACAGAGAAATATAGTACTGATTGAGTCTATATTAATTTGTAATGTACTAGATTATTGTCTAGGGACCACTGTCTTTAGAAATAGAGACTTAAAAAAGTGACATTAAAAGATTCAGCCTTTCATTTTTGCCTAGGCCTGAGATTGTGAGCTGTCATTGAATTATGAAACTGCAGGAGAAAAGTGAGGTTTAAAACATATTGACAAATGTATTATTGGATATGCTAGTTCATATGAGTCTCTGGAGAGGTGTACTTGAAGTAGGCCATATAAATTTAGGTGCCTGCTTTAAACTATCAAGTTTGAATATCTGGTTGCTATCATGTCTGAGATATATCTCTACGTCTATATGTACTCTGACCTGTGTTGTGCACTTAATTAGCCTAACTCAAAAACAATGTAGCTTCTCATACAGCTGCACAAATGTTGTCAGTCTTGCTATGCAAAACAAACAGTTGATGGACAGAATGCAGAACAATGTCATACATTCACCCCATTATAGAGTTCTGGGCCTAAATCTATCATTTTTTGCTCCCCATGCCATTCCAGATTGCACCCAGCCAAATGCAAATCAGTCATGACCCTGCACCCAATGGGAACAGTCCAGCCTGAACTGCCAGGCCAGATCCTCTCTGGACTAGAAACAAGCATCCTAGGACTGGTTTCATGGTTTCACACCGCATCACACTTGTGTGGTTCTGTGTGCAAAAACAACATAGTAGATTCCAAATAAAGTTCAATTGGAGTTCCAAATATTTGAGGTTTAAAGGTTTATTTGATACTTTTCATTAAGGCGTGTTTCATATTTCCTTCATATGAATCGTCAGACAATCAATTTTGTCAACATCAAAAGATTGAGAAGGCTCCAATGCATTTCGGACTGAAAGTCCTTTCTCAAGGAGCACTGCAACAAAGAATACACAAATGATCCAAATCAATAAAGATACTAAAACAATAGCGTAACGAATGTTACATTAGTGTGTTGGTGGGTCGACCTCATGCACCCTCAGGAAAGAATGAAATAAAGTGAGAAAACTCCACTGGTGTTCAAAGAGTGATCGGGGTATAGTCAAGGTGAACGCAGAAAAAGAGGCTAGCGGTGATGGGTAAAGATGAAAATGCAGGGAGAGTGGGGGCCGATGATAGAAGCAAACGGTGGCATGCCGTAGGAACAAGGGAGAGTAGAACGGATAGAAGGCTCTAAGTGGGGTGTGCAAGGATAATACCAACTGCTCGAACAAGAACGAGGCTTACGTAATCATCTTCAATGTTCAGAGAAGTGCTAAAAAAAAAAGAAAAAGAATGACGGGCATTCGTTAGCCGGAAAACGGGTAGGGGAAGGGGAACTGTCCGGACGGTGAAGTTAGGAGGGGACTTACTTGATCTGACGGTAAGACGGGAGTTCGAGAATCGGGTTCCGGATACAGGAACTCCGCGGAGTGAATGCGGAGTTCTAGGAGAAGGTGGGAGGATGGTAAAAATGAAGGAAGGACTGCTGGAGAGAAGTGAAATGGCGCGGCCATCTTGGAAAGGGGAGAAATACAGGGTAGAACATAGTAAAGCAAAAAGGGGGTGTGCATGACAGGTGTTTGGAAAAACAATCAGCAAAACAGAAATACAATGTATCAATAAACGCCCACTGTCAGCGTTATAGGTAACAGCTCAATTCAGTCCGGTCATTAAGACCAAATGGCTTCTGCGATTAGAGTCTGTACATCCATGCTGTTTCTCTTTGTAGGAGAGTTTTATTGTTGTCTCTCCCTTCGATTTTGGGGACCATTTCAAGGACCATGTACTTAAGCTGGGCCACATTGTGGTTGGCCTCATTGAAGTGGATGGCCACGTTGGATTTGGTGTTTTTGGTACGTATGTTTGACTTGTGTTCATTCAACCGGGTCTTAATTTTCCTGCTGGTCTTGCCCACGTAGGTTTTGCCACACGGGCACTTAAGGAGATAGATCAGGTTAGAAGAGTCGCATGTCGCGTCTACATTTAATTTAATGTTGAAGCCTCTCATGGGATGATTCAGATTGTTTCCTTTAATGATATTGTTGCAGTTATTGCAATGGTGGCAAGGACGAGTACCGGTGTGTTGAACTGATGCAGTGATGGTTGTGGTTTTTGATAGGATTTCTTTGAAATTCATAGGTCGAGTATAGGCAAAAATTGGGGGTTCCTTGAAGAGGTCCCCGAAATCTGGTTCTGATGATAGGATGCGCCAGTGTTTCAATATGATGTTCTTGTAGCTTTTACTCGAAGTGGAATATCTTGAGACAAGAACCATTCTCTGATTGTCTATTTTGGGAATGCTCCGTAGAGCTTCTGACCGGGAGGTGACAGAAGTTCGGCTGATAGCCTCCTTGAGAATTCCATCTGGGTAACCTCTACTTTGGAATCTTGATGCCATGGATTTGATTTGATTAGTTCTGGTGTCTGGATCAGAGACGATGCGGGTTACTCTTAACATCTGGCTGTAAGGCAAGTGTCTTTTTAAGGAACTTTGGTGGAAGCTGCTGAAGAGTAGAGCATTATTACGGTCCGTAGGTTTACGGAATAGGTCTGTTTGAATTCCCTGGGAGGGTATTTTAATGAGGACATCTAGGAATGCTATCTCCTGGTGGTTAATGTTCCAAGTGAATTCTATACGGTCATCTTTAGTGTTGAGGTCTGTCAGGGCGAGTTCAAGGTTCTCCTGGGAGTCCTTCCAAATAAAAAACAGATCGTCAATGTAACGTACGTAGAGTTTTAGGTTGTCCATCCAATTTCTGTCCTTGTAAATGTGATTGAGTTCAAAATTACCCATGTATAGATAAGCGTAAGTGGGAGCCGCACAATTGCCCATAGCCATTCCGGACATTTCTAGGTACCATTTCTCTTCATGCTTGAAATAACTATGGTATAGAGTATATATCATAAGTTCGAGGATGAAGGATTTCAAAGGGTCGCTAATGTCAGATTGAAGTAAGGCATGTTCCACAGCGTTGATTACTCCTTCATGAGGGATGGAGGTGTATAAGCTTTTTACGTCAGCTGTACATAAGATTAATTTTTCATTTTCATGAACCTGTATGGTTGTGAGTTTGTTCAAGAACTCTGTGGTATCTTTGATGTAGCTTTGTAGACTTGAGACCATGGGTTGCAGGTATCGATCTATGAATTTACCAGTAGGTTCGTGTATCGAGCCTCTGGTGGAGACGATTGGGCGAAACGGAGGATCCATAAGATTCTTGTGTATTTTGGGCAGCATGGTGATGGAGGGGCTCCTGGGATGTTCTACTATCAGGTATTTTTTTGTCCTGTCATCAATGATGCCTTCAACTGTAGCTTTGTCGATGATTTTAGATAGTTCCATTTTGTAATCGTTGGTGGGATTACCATCTAGTGGTAGGTAGACATTTGGATCCATAACGTGTTCTGCCGTTCTACGGTTGTACAGTTGCATGTTGAGGATGACAAGGGCGCCCCCCTTGTCTGCTTTCAAACATTTGATGGAAGGGTTCCTGGCAATGTTTTTTAAGGTGTCCATGTCTTTGTTGGTGATGTTCTTGCGAGTCTTCTTGCGGAAATTGATTTTAGAGATATCCTGTTTCACCAGGGTCTCGAAAGTGTCGATGCTTTTATGACTGGTGGGAGGCATGAAAGTGCTAGGAGGTCGTAGACCCAAAAGTTGGTCGGGTTTAGGGTCCTTTGGAGGTTCTAGAACGTTTTCAAAGAAGTGTTTCAGTCGTAGTTTTCTAGTGAGCTTAAAAGTGCTCACTTCTAATTCAAGTAAGTTAGTGTCAATCCCACCAACGATTACAAAATGGAACTATCTAAAATCATCGACAAAGCTACAGTTGAAGGCATCATTGATGACAGGACAGTGACATGGAGAGCATGGTACCCACGTCTGGGCATACCCAACCCACTTGGGGTGACAAATGCAAAAAGAACAGTCAATGGACAGAATGCAGAACAATGTCATACATTCATCTCAGTACAGAGATTTGGGCCTAAATTCATTGCAAAAAGTAATGCACATATGTTCTTCAAATTTAGAAAATAAAAGGATACAGTAATTTATAAAAGTTTTCTGGCAGAGTTTCAACCATTTACAGCTTTCCTAATGTGCATAATTAGATATCCTACATACTTATTTGTAATAGAGACAATGGCAATGTAATTGTAAGTAACTGCTTATCTATTATTATGAATATTAATCTGTAACTAATTCAAAATTATTAATTGATGTAACAAACTATTAAAACTCTTCTTTGCTTTTTTAGATATTTACTTTATCTAAAAAATAAATTGAAGCTGGCAAGAAAACATGAAAAGAGAAGAGAACAAAAAAACAGTACTACTTAAAGAAGAGTGAAAAGAAGAAATTAGATGATGCGCACAAGGTTATACAGGAAAAAAAATCTTCTGGTAAGAGAACTAAACAGTTTCTTTAAACCCTTTTCTGAAGATTGAGAAATGTGGAAAATGTTGAAAAGAAAAAGAAAAGGTTAACAACAAATCAGAAACAAAACAGAATTTGTCATGCTGAAAAAACTTCAAATTATAGAAAAAACGCATCTCACAAGAAGGCAGAAAGAGTATAAGGATATAAGAAGAAGAATGTTTACAAGTAGAGTAATTCAAAATGTATTAAAAATGTTTACAAATATAAAAGAAGAACAGCAGCTTAAAAGAAAAAGCAACAGCTTGAAAGTGTAGTAGATAGAGCTTTTGAATTAAACCACAGATTATTTATATTAATATTGAAGAGAATGAGAACATTGGATAAACAATGGTGTTTGTGAAGGAGAAAAGGAAAAGACTTTTTAATAGAAGTAACTTTTATAAAAAGTTTACTGGTGAATGAGAGCACACTTCCAGTACTGAGCCTTTCCTTAATAAAGAAAGCTATTTTCAAGAGACCACATTAGTACATGCAGTTGATATTAGTTGTTGATGCTATGAGGTGAAAGATGGCTCCCCCCCCAAAAAAAAAAAAAATGGTTCAGAGGAATGTGGAAGAAGTTCAAGGGAGGTGTACACAAGCTCCTGTATATAACTGAGATTGTAGCACTACTTGCAGTATTCAATATGAATCTATTGACATATTATGAATTTTTTTACGACAATATGCAACACAAAATGTGTTACACATTGGCCGTTCTACCCCCTCGGGTCTACCCAACATCTCCCTAGCACCTTTAAAAGCCTGCCTCAATGCGGCCGCTAGACTACATACCAGCACAAAGAAATTCGACAATATTTCTCCACACCTAAAAGCTCTGAACTGGTTTCCCCTTGAAGCAAGAATACAGCTCAAACTAGCATGCATCACGCAAAAGGCTTTATACTCTCACTCCCCTGCATACCATGCACAGAAATCTGTGATTTACGAAGGAATCAGAAACTAACGGTCGGCCAGAGACCTCTTGCTCTCTGGGGCTGCTCCAAGAATATAGAACTCTATCCCACCTGCCATCAGAAGAATCCCCTCTCTGCCTGGCTTCAAAAAGGATGGCAAAACCTACCTTCCTGATGGGTTAATTTCTCGCTTAACCTCAGCCTCATCCACCATTATGGCCCTGATCTTTGGCTGCCTACTGCCTCCCTTCGGATTACCTAATCACCCCACCAAGAACCCTGGGAACTTATCTCGAGTAATTGTAAATGTAACCTGTAAATCTATTGTCTCGCTTTTAAAAACCGAGAATATAATCTGTAAATACGTGCCCTCTCTCTCGGATGTATCATGCCCCCCTTCTCCCGGATCCTTTATCTGGTGATGCTAAGCATGTCTATGCAATGCTTTGTTTTCCTGTAAAGCGCTCTGATACCCTAACTGGTCAAGTTTGCGCTCTATAAAACACAAAAATAAAAACAAAATAGAAGATTGAGATGTTCCAAGGACTAGATCCATGTAAAATAAAAAAAATACTAAGTTCCAGGGTCATTCTCTGGCTTGTCTTTTAAGAAAAGTCTGCCAATGTCCTTTGCTTCATTTAAGAATCTCAGCTGTACACACTCTGAAATGTGGAAGTTAGTAAGGAGACTTTACTATGTAAAAACTCCTCCATAATATTTAGGTGAAATTAATACAGCTCTTTTTCACGGTTCTGTATTAGATGTACAGAAGGTTTGTGATGATGTACAGTTCCGTTTTTTTTGGTTCTGAAGAGGAGTGTAGAGAAACTGAGAGTCTGATAACTGTAGGTGTTGAGGAACAGGAGAAAGAGTATTGATGATTTTGCAGAAGAAATTACAAAGTTTAACACTCTTTCCATGAAAAAAACAAATTATAGGGCAGATTATGATTGCGGAAAGACTGCCACCGCCAGCCATGTGGTGGCGGTCCTTCCGCAATCGGATAGCAATTTTCCCCCCGCCACATTACGATGGCGGGGGATTTCGGACTGCGGCAGATGTAAAGACCATCCGCCATGGAACCGCCAAAGGCAATAGCACTAATTGCCTGGCGGAGCGGTCTCCATTCATGAAATGGTGGCGGTGCCTAGCAGGCACCGTCCACCAATTCACAATGCTACCTCCAGACAATAAACTGCCATTGAAAGGCTGGTCAAGATTGGTTTTGGGGCCTGTTGCGGGCCCCCCTTGTGTTGGGGTGAGGTGTGGGTACACAGTGGGGGTACCCATAGTACCCCCCTACATTTCACTGCACCAAGTGGTAGGCACTGTGTGGTGAAATGCACACATGCTATTTAAACATCGCAGTGGGTGCTGCTGTCAGCAGCACCCGCCGCAATGTTAAAATGCAAACTGTGACCTCCATGGTTGCGGTTGCATCCTGATTTGGTGTGCGGAACCGCCGCATATATTGCGGATGGTCCCGGTCACCACCACGATGGCGGACGGACATCAGTCCGTCTGCCATTGTAATCAGCCCCTATGTTTGTATTTGTTCTCGATGTACTAACTATAGAGGGCAAACTAGGAATGTTAATTTATATTTAAAAAGTGAAAAGAAAACAATTATAAGTGGCAGCAATTTGGTTGTTTTTTGTTTGTAGAAGGTCAGTTTAAGTTGGCCATTGATCAAGTGATTTGTAAGTACTGTCATTACAAATTAGAAGAAAACAAAATGCCAGCTAGAGCAGTACATAATAACTTAAAGTTGGTACCTATTTCTCAGGAACTGGAAGATTTAAATGTGTATGAGTCTATTCCTATTCACTCTGTACACCCATTTGAGCCATAGTTCTTATGGACCCTAAAACAGGTAAGCTGCCACCTTTACAAAAAGGACTCAAAGAATGAGTTGTGCACTTATCTTTAGATTTTAAGAAAAACATTGAAACTATTGGTGTAGAGAGGGAGGAAAATGAGCCAGTAATTATTCTAGTGAATGGTGTACCAACAAAGAGTTGAAAAATATGGCAAGAGTTTGTAGATGGTAATTAACTTCGAATGGCAACATTACACCTGGTACATAATAATATTTCTTATAAGAATGTAAATTGTGATGCAAAAGTAATATAATTACAAGATGAAAGATTAATCTCAAGTGGCAACATTGAAAAAGTAGACACATTCAGGAGTGAAGAGATTTATAAACATTATACTATACATCCTCTGCATTCAAAAGAAATCATAGGAACATTATTGAATTATTTCACATGAAAGAAGCAAAGGGAACTCCCACGAGTGTATGGGAAAATGTTTAGAAGCTCATTGTTTTCCACAGCTATTCTCCACTAGAGAAGGTGGAGTATTTGATGAGCGAGCTGTACAGATTTAAGCTTCAGAATACCGATCAACAATAATGTATTGTGAAGATCCAAGAATTCAGCAGTGCATTCCAAAAATATTTCAGCTTCTGTTTCAAAGTGATTTGTCTACACTTTCACATGCAGTAAACCATATATCAAAAATAGGAGTTCATCTTCAACATGTTTCTGCAAAAGAGTTCATGGACAAAGTTGAAGAATGAAATGAAAATTACGAATCAGTAATTATTTTGATGGATTACTAATGTAGCACCAATGAATATTGGTATCAACATCTTGATGAACTTAAATGCATGCTAAGAGACCTAGGTAGACCTACATTGTTTCTAACACTTAGCTGTGCTAAATATGCGTGGGGTGATTTACTTGAATTCCTTTGAGAAGCAAATTCAAATGCAAAAAACATTAAACTGAAGACAGCTGGAGAACTCTGTTGTTTGGATCCTGTAAATGTCTGCAGATATTTTAACCATAGTTTTCAAGCTATGATGTAATTTACCTTCAATAAAAGATTTCCACCGCTTGGGGATTTATTTTGGTGAAAAGTTTACCACGCCAGAGGTGCTCCTCATATACACATGTTATTATGGATAAAGAATGCACCAAGATTTGGAACAGATAGTGATGAAGCTGTTTTGTCTTTCATTGAACAGTATGTTACATGTGCCATTCCAAAAGAAGAAGGAGAAAAGTGATTGAGACAACACGTTTTACGCTAGATATGGGAAATACTGCAGACGGAAAAATAAATGTAAAGGAAAATTTTATACAAAATTGTAATAACTCGCAGACACTGTAAATGTTTTATGTATAAGTCTTTATTAGTTCCCACATGCAAGTCCGACCACACAGCCGGCTAAATGTAAAATGTCTGGCAACTGTACACCAACTGTAAACGGACGTGCGTGCCAACGGGCAGCACGAGACCATTGTCTTCGGTGCTCACGTGCTGGGAGTGCGTGGCGGGCGAGACCACTACATATATCTCCTTTCCCCAAGGAGAAGAGAGAAGAAGTAGGAAAAAGAATGGAGAAAACGAGAAGAAAGAGAGGAGAGTAAAAGAGAAGACCAAGTGAGGAGGAAACACAGAAGAGGAAACAAAAGGCACTAACGGCGGTACCTGACCGGCATCCTGATCGCTCTTGTGCCCTACCTCAACACAAGTTGAGAATGCCAAGAATCCTGAACACAGCAATCTCTGGGAGCATGGTTGTGTGACACATCAAATACATCATTTGAATTCAGCATATCATGCTTTACATTTTTCACTTTTACGACATTGTTCAAATTCCACCTGTTGTGTCCAATGACGCGAACTGCACTGCCACACACTTTGTCTACGACAGCAGTTTTACTGAACTTAGATTCACCTTTTTTCACAAAACCTTGTTTCTTTATTTTGACACAGTCACCTACTGCAATCTCTCTGCTTTTGGCCCGTTTCCTCTCGTCAAAATATTCTTTCTACTTGGCTTGGACCTTTTCAACCTTGGATCTGACTCTTTTATCTAGTTCTTGAGGAGTAGTGTTGGATCTAGACCATTTAGACATCCATGCGGGTCTAAACTCACTACATGGTTTTCTGCCTCTCAGGAGTTCGAATGGAGATACTCCTGTAGATGAATGAGGGGTGGTCCTGTAGAATCACAACATTGTTCTTACACTCTGAGAAACATCCTTTTTGCGTTCTATGGCCCATTTGACACAATCACCTATTACTCTATTTAGCCTCTCGACCAAACCATTGGTTTGAGGGTGGTAAAGAGAGCTTTTCAGATGAGTAATAGCTGATTCTTTAAGAAACTCTTCCACATCAGCAGACACAAACTGTACCCCATTGTCAGAAATGATAGATAAGGGGAACCCCTCTCTCATGAAAATTTCTTTCATGAAGTCTAGGACCTCCTTTGAGTCTACTCTGGACACAAACTTAACCTCTGGCCACTTAGTGTAATAGTCCATCATCACTATGGCAAACTTACATTGATGAGGTAAACAATGAAAGGGCCCCAAGACATCAATACCTAGTTTCTCCCACGGAGCTTCTGGAAGAGGTATAGGAGTGAAGGGAGGATTAGATGTGCGAAGACTTTTGTCACTGCTAGGACAAATGGTGCACTCCTGCACCATATCATCAATGTCCTTGTCCATCTGTGGCCACCAAAAATATTCCCTTCACCGAGTGCGTCAGCCTGTCTCCTCACCTCCTGTTTTTCTCCGCGTCCTCTGCCACACACAGCCTCTGACCTGATATTCACGTCAAGATTAGACAGCTCACCAGGACGCTTGCTCCAGAGAAGATTATTCCCAGCTTTCAACTTCACTCTTGACTTTCCGCCTCCTTTGCAACACCAGCGCCGGCACAGGACACCTCAACAATCGTTTTTACGAAGGTATTTCTTCATTTTCCATCTAGTCCTTCCCTCTTATGCTTGTGGGTTCTTAGTGGGAACTAATGTGCCTCGTCGCCAAAATTGAGTGTAATAACTCGCAGGCACTGTAAATGTTTTATGTATAAGTCATTATTAGTTCCCACATGCAAGTCCGACCACACAGCTGGCTAAATGTAAAATGTCTGCCAACTGTAAACCAACTGTAAACGGACGTGCGTGCCAACCGGCAGCACGAGACCATTGTCTACGGTGCTCACGCGCTGAGAGCGCGCAGCGGGCGAGACCACTACAAAAATGTTGTTTTGGATTTCCATTTTGTATAATTTCTAAAAGCAAGATCAAATAGTTTTTCTCAGCAGTAAGACATACAATAACTCTAAGATCTCCCAAGAATACACACAACTTAACAAGAACAGAAGCTTCAAAGTACATTAATGACTATAATCTAGTTATTTAAAAAATGTGTAATGCAAACATGGCTATTCAGTTTGTTGACGACAATTTAATTGCTGTTGCCCACTATGTCACATTATATATTACAAAATCTGAAAGGTCAGACATGAAAGAAAAGTGGGAAGAAATTTTGGCAGAAGAGTCTTAGCAAAAAATTGTATGGATTCAGCTTGTATATGCTTCCCATAGAGAGATTGGATCATGCGAATGTTCAGATCACTTGAGTTCAGCCAGTTTGTATTCAAAGTCAAGAGGAATCATTTGGATATGTCCAGGTCTAGCCTCCACACAAAGTAGAGTATTGAAATCTTTACAAGAAATCCAATACTTGGCACAGTATGAGCCATAAAGTACTGATAATGTCAAAACTAATATGTTGGATACATACTATCCCAAAAGGAGTCCACATCTTGAAAACCTATGTCTGTATGCAATACATTAACATTATAGGTTAAAAATGAATGTTAGAGAAAATATAAAAGAAGAAAAATATGCAGAAATTGGATCTGATGGATGTTCAGTGAAACATTTCAAAGGGAATCTTATTAACCACAGAAAACTGAGTTGTGAAAATGAGGATTAGAGAGAATTTTTCTATTTACCACTTCTGCAAACGTTCATGCATTAGCATAAAAACAGAATTACTTGGAGATTTTAACTGTTATGAAGAGTCTTTTAATGCAACTAAAGTCAGCATTCAGTGCACGATTTTCCTAACTTACTTACACATGTTAAATGATGAGACTGAACAAGAATGAACTATTGCAGATGAAATAGCTAGAGAAAGTTCACAAAACAAGTCAAAGTTCAGGTCCAATGATGAAGATCCACTGGGACAACCAATTTTTGAAAATGAAGCAGCAATAGCCATGAATGAGGTAGAAACTGCAATGAAGCAGGCACAACAGGATATTATTCAGTTTGAAAAGTTAGAGGAAAAACTAAATATTGAACCAAAAGAAATATATCTACAAGTCAAACATCAGGCATAACATGGTTTCCTCCATGAAAAAAAAGAATGCCAATGTTCATAATTTCAACCTATTATATTGTACATTAGGGGGCAAGCTGTAACCAGGAAAAAGTGTCTTAATTAACCTTTTGACCAGTTATCTACACAAAACTAGAGAATCACATTTATTGTAACAACTCCAACTGGTTTAGTAGCAGACAACATTAAAGTAATTACTTTACATCGTATACTTATGGTGCTTGTGGAACATGAAATTACATTGGAATATCAAAAGCTATTGGGAGAAGCTTGTTATGAAGTCTCAAGAGTACTGAAGAAACTAAAACTTTTAATCATTGATGAGGTGAGCATGGTGTCTAACTTAACCCCTTTGACGCTCATGCCAAGCCCAGCTCGTCATGAGGCACAGTGGAGCTGTGCTCATGACAAGGTGAGCTTGTCATAACAGCTGCGGAATGCCCACGCGGGGCTAATTCCTCTCCTGTGCGGGTGTTCTACGGGAGTGAGCAGAGTCGTGAAGAGCTCAGCTCGTCATGTAGCGCAACTTCAGTGTGCAGCATAACGAGCTGGGCTCGTCATGAACACTGCGCCGCCGTGGGTCGCCCCCTCCTCCCCGCTCCGGGGGGGAATTAACCCCACGTGGAAGGGGTTAATGCTTGCGTTTGTACACTTGCAAATGCAACAGATTTTAATGTTCTGTTTTGAGGAACGTTTCTAATTGTATTTGGAGACCTACTACAACTTGCTCCAGTTAAAGAATAACCTGTTTATAAAACACTGCTCTGTGATTAAACAAGGAAATCTTTGGGAAGTATTGGGAATGTAAATATTTGGTTAAACTTTGAATATAAAGAACTTGCTAAGAATTTGCAACAAGCAGGCAATGAAGATTATTGAAATATTCTTAAAGAAATAGGAATTGGTATGCTGACTGAACATTGCAAACAAGCTTTAGAAAGTCGGCTACTAAGGCACTTGTTTACATCTGAAAAACTGTGCAGAAGTAATGTACAATATGCTTATAGAAAACAAATCTATAGTTTGCCTAATGCCTACACTGCAAGAGTGTTCTACATTTAATGAACAACTTCTCAAACTGGAAAAACAATAAATTCTGGAAATTCAAGCTATTGACAAGATCAAACACCAGGAAGTAACAATTCTTCTTACTGAGAAACTACAGGATAAATTGGATTATTTGGAAAAGTCTGCATCTAAAACTGCAGGATTAGAAAAGAGTTTACATGTATTTAGGGACTGTTGAGAAATATAGCGGTGCAATTTGAATATAGAAGAAGAATTAGTAAATGGAGCAATTGGAAAAGTTGTTGATTTTGTACATTTTCAGAATAGAGATGGAATAGAATATTTGATTGTAAAATGAGAACAGATTAATGAGGTAAAACAGATTGTGCATAGTGTTGTAAGATTTTTTTACTTTTAAAGGACTTGTATGTTCGTAGATAACAGCTTCCTCTGTCTCTTGAGTACGCAGTAAGTATTCATCAATCTCAAAGTTTAAGTATAGGCAGAGCTTTTGTAAATATTGGAAGTACAGTGCTCAAAGAGGGAATAGCATGCATTGCATTGTTTGGTGTAAGAACATTGTCTGGTTTGTATTTGATGGATTTTGATGAGAAAAAGCTTAGTGCTGATACAAATTGTGTAAGAGAGTACAATTGTATAAGGAGACTTTATGCTCCTCATTTAGGTGAATATCTAATATATGAAAAACGTTTAGTGTGCCAAAAACGGAAAAATTTCAAACATTCAACCGAGTTTAAAAATAAGAAAACAATTGAAGAGAAATTCGAAGGCGTAAAGAAAACAAAAGTGGAAGGTAATGATGACGTTGAAGCATACCAGTTGGAAAACAGTTCAGGTATCAGGTAGTCTAAACATTAAATGTAAATGTTTTTTGTACTTGTATAGCGCACAGCTACCCGGCGCTTGTACGAATGCCGCAAGGGAACCCTTCCTGGCTTTCCCTGTAAAGTGTCCACTCCTGGGCACCCCCATGGTGCAGACCAGGCATCCCTCGCGTTGTGGGGGCCATTGTGGAGACTAAGCAAGCTATTGCCCAGAGTTGCAGCGTGGGACCATGATCAGAATAGGCACTGAGGCGAGAATATCCAGTCAGGGGAATTAATGAGCCCGAGACCCGGCGGGGCAGGAATCGAACCCTGGTCCATGGCCAGAGCTTTGGATCGAGGTCTGCCTGCTCTAACCATTGAGCCACACTTCTCCACGAGAAGTGTGGCAAGCATTTCTATGCTCATGCTAGGAGTATTAGATGACAATGGAATACACATTGATAAGTTATTTGGACTAAGTTACAAATGGGACAATATGTGTGAAGAATGCTTATTTACTTTTACCACTTAAATATGTAGAGGATGATTCCTATACTTAACGATACCAGACTAAAAATTAATACCTTTTAACTAATTGATTAAAACAGCAAACCAGGATATGACATTTTCACATTGTAGATCAGAGATGTCGTCTATATTAATTGTAGAACGATTTGGAAAATAGGTTACAATGCTGTGGATGAGAATTGGAAACAAAAATTAATAATTTTAAAGGAAGTCAAATATCTATTTCAGGAAGAACTTATACAACAGTGGATATTATTTTCCATGATGGACGTACTACAAAATCTGGACAATATACTGCTTATTTAAAGTGTAACACAGGATGGATGCATTGCAATGATGCCCAGATATTTGTTGTTACTATTGCAACCATATGTAAATAAGACTTATCAATTCACTACCCATGGACTCATCCAATAACCCAGACACTGCCCTTGGACTCATTCATTCAGTGAGATGCCGCCCATTTACTCATTCAATCACACAGGTGCCACTCTTGCACTTATGCAGTCACCCAGGCACTACCCGTGCACTCATCCAATCACCCAGGTACTATCCATGCAGTCACCCAATCAGCCAGACTCTATCCATGCACTCAAGCATTCACTCAGGCACTACCCATGCACTGATCGAATGTAATGTAATGTAATGTAAATGATGTCCTGTAAAGCGCATGAATCACCCCACATGGGGTATCTCCGCGCTGTAGACTGCTGGGGAACCTGTCCGGGCTTTCCCTGTGAGATGGACCCTACTGGGAATCTCCAAGGGGAAACCAGGCATCCCCGGTGTATGTGGGGGGCCGTTGTGGAAATGAGGCAAGCTAATGGCCAGAGTTGCCGAGTGTTATCCCTGGTTAGAGTAGGCACCGAGGCGAGAATTATCGAGTCCGCTGACCCTTGTCCACGACCCTGCCGCGTCTGGAATTGAACCCTGGTCCCGGGCCGTCCTCTGCTTCCGGTCTGCCGCCTCTCACCACTGAACCACACCACTCCACACCACCTAGGCACTACCCTTGCACTCATACTTTCAATGAGGTGCTAGCCAAACTCTCATCCATTCACTCAGCTGCTACCCATGTACTCATCCATTCACATAGGCACTACCCATGAACTCATCCATTCACTCAGACACAGACATTGCACTCATCCATTCATTCAGCTGCTACCCATGAACTCATTTATTCACATAGCCACTATTCATGCACTCATCCATTCACTCAGACACTAACCTTGCACTCAACCATTCACCGCACCACTGCGCATGCACTCATCCATTCACTCAGTCACTACCCTTGCACTGCCCATTCACGCATCCAATCACTCAGTCAATGCCCTTGCTCTCATCCATTCACTCTCAAACTACCCATGCACTCATGAATTCACCCAAGCACTACCTCTGCTCGTAGGCACTTATCCATTCACTCAGACACAAACCTTGCACTCATCCATCCACTTTGCCACTATGCATGCACTCTACCATTCACTCAGTTACTACCCTTGCACTCATTCATTCACCCAGGCACTGCCCATTCATGCATCCAATCACTAAGTCAATACTCTTGCACTCATCTCTACATCCTGGCACTGTCCATGCACACATCCAATCCCCAGTCACTACCTTTACACTCATCCATTGACTCAAGCAGTACCCATGTACTTATCCATTGACTCAGGCACTACCCTTTCACTCATGCATTCAGTGAACACTATCAATACACTCATGCATACACTCAGCACTACCCATGGATTCATCCATTCACCTAGGCACTATCCTTGCAATCATTCTTTTAATGAGGTTCTACCCATTCTCTCATCTATTCACTCTGCCACTACCCATGTACTCATGCATTCATGCAGGCACTACCCATGCACTCATCCATTCACTCAGACACTAACCTTGCACACATCCATTCATTCAGCCACTACCCATGCACTCAACTATTGACTCAGCCACTATCCTTGCACTCATGCATTCACTCAGGCACTGGTCATGCACACATCCAATCACCCAGCCAGTACCTCTGCACTCATCCATTTACTTAGGCAGTACCCATCCACTCATCCGCTGACTCAGGCACTACCCATGCACTCATGCATTCACCCAGGTACTACCTCTGCATTAATCCAAACTCTCAGACACTAACCTTGCATTTATCTATTCACTCATCCACTACCCATTCACTAATGCATACAAGCACTATTGCTCAAATGCGTTACCCATACATCCACAAATTCATTCAATTACATACACAACATGCTGCACACAGCGTTTGGTGGAGAACCTATGTTCATGCAGCCACATGAATGCAAAGAGGCACCCATCCTGTGGGTTCAGCTGCTGAATGTGGCTTTGGTGAAAAAATGATATACAGCTTGAACCGCCTTGTGCTGAGGAGAACCCAAAACCGGCCCTAGGATGCTTGTTTTCAGTCCAGGGAGGACCTGGCTCGGCAGTTTGCCCTGGAGTGTTCCCATGAGGCACAGGGTCAAGACTGATTTGCATATGGCACGGGTCAAGACAGATTTGCATATGACAAGGTCGAAAGTGGGGTGGTATGGTGAGCAAAGGAGTGATGTATTTAACCCAGATCCCTTGACTGGGGCTGAATGTTTTGATTTGTTCTGCATTCCGTCCATCAATTGTGTGTCTTTTGCTTTCTCCCCCTAAGTGCGCCTAGAATGCCCAGACTTGGGTCACGGGCTTACTGTGCCACTGGAACAAAGCTATCCTGGCTGATGAGGGGTGAAACCCAGAAACCGATCCTTCAATGGTTGTTTCCGGTCTATGGAGGACCTGGATTGGCAGTTTGGGCTGGACTATTCCCATGAGGCAGAGGGTCAAGACAGATTTGCATATGGCCAGGCCGAAGTGGGGTGGCATGGTGAGCAAAGAATGATTAATTTAACCCAGATCTCTTGACTGGGGGTGAATGCTATGATTTGTTCTGCATTCCGTCCATCAATTGTGTGTCTTTTGCTTTCTCGCCCTGAGTGCTCCGGGTATACCCAGACGTGGGTCCTGGGCTCACTGTGCCACTGGAATCAAGCTATCCTGGCTGATGAGGGGTGAAACCCTGAAACGGGTCCTAGGATGCTTGTTTCTGGTCCATTGAGTACCTGACTTGGCAGTTTGAGCTGGACTGTTCCCATGAAGCACAGGTCAAGCCAGATTTGCATATGGCCAGGTCTAAACTGGGGTGCCATGGTGCACAAAAGAATGATGGATTTAACCCAGATCTCTTGACTAGGGTTGAATGTTTTGATTTGTTCTGCATTCCTTCCATCAATTGTGTGTCTTTTGCTTTCTCGCCCTAAGTGCGCTGGGTATGCCCAGACGTTGGTCCCGGGCTCACTGTGCCTCCTAAATCAAGCTATCCTGGCTGATGAGGGGTGAGACCCAGAAACCGGTCCTCGGATGTTTGTTTCTAGTCCATGGAGGACCGGGCTTGGCAGTTTGAGCTGGACTGTTGCCATGAAGCACAGGGTCAAGACGAATTTGCATATGGCAGGGTCTAAACTGGGGTGGCATGGCAAGCAAAAGAATTATAGATTTAACTCAGATCTCTTGACGAGGGGTGAATATTTTGATTTGTTCTGCATTCGGTCAATCAATTGTTAGTCTTTTGCTTTCTCGCCCTATGTGTTCTGGGTATTCCCAGACGTGGGTCCTGGGCTCACTGTGCCACTGGAATCAAGCTATCCTGGCTGAAGAGGGGTGATACCCCGAAGCTAGTCCTAGGATGCTTGTTTCCGATCCAGAGAGGACCTGAGTTGGCAGTTCAGGCTGGACTGTTCCCATGAGGCACAGGGTCAAGACTGATTTGCATATGGCCAGGTCTAAACTGGGGTGACATTGTGAAGAAAATAATGATGTGTTTAACCCAGATCTCTTGACTGGGGTGAATGTTTTGATTTGTTCTGCATTCCGTCCATCAATTGTGTGCCTTTTGCTTTGTCTCCCTAAGTGCATGGGTATGCCCAGATGTGGGTCCCAGGCTCACTGTGCCACTGGAAAAAAGCTATCCTAGTTGATATGGGGTGATACCCCAAAAAAGATCCTAGGATGCTTGCTTCCAGTCCATGGAAGACCTGGCTTGGCAGTTCAGGCTGGACTGTTCCCATGAGGCAGAGGGTCAAAACTGATTTCAATATGGCCAGGTCTACACTGGGGTGTCATGGCAAGCAAAATAATGATAGATTTAACCCCTTGGGTGCGGCCGTGATTCTGCGCCTGTGCGGCGCTTTTAATGAGTGGGTGGGTTCATGACAGCCCCCAGCCGTCATCAGCACACTAGCACCGTGATGCATGGCGGCTGGGGGCCGTCATCAGCACCGAAGGGGCTAACCCAGATCTCTTGACTGGGGTTGAATGTTTTGAATTGTTCTGCATTCTGTCCAACTCAGATATCTTGAATGTGTGTGAATGTTATGGTTTTGTTCTGCATTCCATACATCAATTGTGCGTCTTTCGAGGCGAGAACATGCCCAGGACACAATGTCAACATTACTAAATGGAGGATGCAATTACCAAATATGTATTCTTGGTTTCATGTTTATCCCGATATGGCAATTGCGGCATGGCAAAGGAATTTGAAAAATTCATTTTTATGGTAAAAACGATGTTCTCCATTTAACTAGCATGCACACCAAGCACATTGTGGGGCTTGTATGCAATGTCAAAATACTTACCCAAACATTGGTGAAGAGCAACTGTCATGATGAAGGTTTGTGTGTGATTGGTGCTTGCAGTTTAATGGCATTTGATTGTGAGCAACCAATGAGAGTGAGGGTAGACTACCAAAAATAACTTTTGTATGAACATTCATGGACTATGGCATTGAGAAAGACAACCAATTGTCGAAACGCGTCTGCCTGAATAATTGAATGAAAATGAACCTACTGAGTTCTCCTGTTCCTTTTGGTGGGATAGTTGGAGGAGAAAAAATATATATATAAATTCACTGAAAAAACCATAGGTATCGGCACGTTATAGTTAGGATTTAGCATTTGGTTAGGAATTGGCATTTAAAAAACCTTAGAAGTTCACTAAAAAAAAATAGGTTTCAGGGATGTTATAGTTAGTTGAACATTTGAATCATATAAAACCAGAGAAATGTGCCTGTTATGGTTAGTTGAGCTAACTATAACTCGCGTGCCTGCAATACACTGCTGATGATGTAACATATTACATCACTCATGACATGGTCAGTGACATCACTGATGACATCACTGATGACATCTCAAATGGCATCACTGATGACATCACTCATGACATCATCCAGTGAATGTGTGTTTCTGTAAAGATTAAATATGTTTTATATATATGCCAAGGTGTATTGACGAATGAATGCATTTACAAGTGCCTAATGCAATTATTTTTTAGGTGCGTGACTGAATGTATAAGTGAGTGACTGAACATGTCTTACTGAATGCCTGGGTTAGTTAGTGACTAAACTGTGTGAAAGTCTGTATTAGTCTCTCCATTAGTGTGTAAGCAACTGCATGGGTTGCTGAATAGCTACATGAGTGTCTATATAGGTTATTGGTTTGTTGTCTGAGTATCTGTATGGACCCCTAAGTGGCTGGGTGGGTGGGTGGGTGTATGAGTCTGTGTATAGAAGTCTGAGTGGTTGTATGGATTAAAAAGTGCATCTGGGAAGGGCTTTATGAATGAATGAATGTGTCAATGGGTGTGGTGGTGAGTGTATAAATGTCTCAGTGGTATATCTGTGACTAACTACATATGTTTTAAGCAACTATAGGTGAGTGTTGGAGTATATAAATGAGTATACGTGAGACTAAGTTATTTGAAGAGTGGGTGTATAAATAAGTGTCTGCTTCTATCAGGGATTGTATAATTAGTATCTGTAGAAATAAGTGATGTGGTATGTCTAAAAATAAGGAAGTTGGTGTGCATACCTGTATACATGATTAAATGATTAAATAGGTATGTGATTGATTCTTTGCATTACTGCATTACTGACTAGGTGTGTGTGTGGTAAATAAAATATTACCCTGTCGGAATTTCTATACTTGAACAATGGGTCATGCATATAATGAGAGGCAGAGTCCGTGGTGTCCGATTCAAAAGGGCTTTATTTCAGTAACTCGAGTTAAGGGAGAATCGGGTTCCGTCACCACTCAGGTTCAGGAAGGGTCTTCTAAACTTTATTCACAGAGTACAATATTTATACATGGAATATACATCGCATTGTATAGAGAAGGAGGAGCGCTCCAGGCAGAGAAAGAGAAAGAGAGAGATAAGAGCATATGGGCGTGTAAGAGGCGTACATGTGGGTGTTCACTTGAGGAGTCATAGGTGAGTCATAGGTGGGTGGATACATGGAGGGGGTCTGCACGGTCAGCTGGAACCTTTACCCTACTTGTGTGCGCAACTTGGTCATGACGTGCAATTAACGTGTAACTGGGGGGAAGCTGGGGGGAGCTGACTTTCGATCTAGTAGAGAGGCCTTCAGTGTCAGGACGACCTGCTCGTCTTGTATTATCTGATATCTTAAGTTTGGAGGACGTATTATCTGAAGTAAAGGTCGCTCGAGCAAAGGTTGCTCATCACCAAGAGCCAGTGTGTGCATATATTTCTTCGTGCATTGCGTGGGGGCCATGGGCTTTCTATGGATGCCAGCTCTGTAAATCACTTAAACGGAGACAGGAAGGCTAGGCCCTATCTCTGCAGAAGGGTTCTGTTTACCTTCTTCACTAGGCAGGAATGTGTGTCTGTGGAGCAAGCAGACAACTGTGTGCAAAATACTGTCTTGGCAGGCCGGTCTGGGCCCCTCTCGGCTGGGCAGAAAGTATGCGAGAGGTCAGGGATACGTAGCTAAACTGCAGCTTTCAGAGTGTCTGGAGGCATGGAGCCTGAATTCAGGTCCTGGCTCAAGCTGAGCCACAAAACGGGTTCATCTCGACTTTTAAACGTGCACAGTGCAAATACATTGGCAACATAGGCCTCAATGCAGAATTAACGTTTCTTTCATGGAAGGCTTGGTTACTGACATTCTAATGTGGGACGGAAATACAGAGGCATTATTATTGTAGGCCATAAAGGGAAAATGTATGGATGACATGCAAGTACACTAAACGTGGGGTACACGCAGGGGACACATTGGCCATGTAAAATTTCTATTTCCTCATTCCCTCCTTGTCCCCTACTGTGCCCTTCAGGACACATCTATATTCATGAGACCGTATATCTGATCATACAGCATCATTTGTTCGTCTTTTTTCTTTTGTATACGTGGATGGGGAATACAGGCAGTGGCACACAGGCCGCAAATCGCCGGGCCACATTGCAGACAGAGACAGCAGCTGAATATCATTAACAGTATCATTCCTAGGAACAACAACACTTTCCATCCCCATGCTGATATTACACCCCAGAGCCAACTGGACCAAGTCCATGTGCCTGGGTCTTGATGTATCTCATGAACAATCTTGTGGAGTCTTGTTATTGCTGCGTACACGGATGGCGCGTTATTAGGAATAAACACGCAACAACTGGAGCCGATCACTCTACAAGCCCCGCCCCTATCTGCCAGGATGACGTCAAGAACAAGGCGGTTCTGAAGAACAACAAGTCGCATGGCAGACTGCTCCTGGGTTCGCCAGGGCAGCTGTAGTTTCATTCACTACTGCTTCTAGGGTTCTTGTTAACCTGCGTATGAGTTTACTGTTTTGGACGGGACCTATGAAGAAAAAGAATCCTCTATTGAAATCTGTATATTGCTCCCAAGCTGTCTCAGTCTGATCAACCACTGCGGAGTCGGTCTCCCTCCTGTGTCTAACATGCACTAGTCGTGAATCTCGATGATAATGGGATGGGGCTAGAAAGACAAGGGGCAGAAGGAACGATATATAGCATGTTCCACCCCAGTCTAAGGGCAGATGTGTATAGGCTGTCTGACCGCAAATAAAATAGGAATGGCGAGATGTGTTGAAGGAAGACTTTCCTTGATCATTGAACTCGACTACAGTATTACATTCACTGTGTCCCAAATGTACTGATCCTTTCTTTCTGACGCACAAATCACCTTTTACTGGTAGGACTCTAATAAACGGTGGACCTACATTTTGCTTGGGCTGAACATTCAAGATCATGAAGTTAAGGGAAGCATTTCCTTGCTCGTACTCTTCAGTTTCTAGTTCGGTCCCCTTCCTTTGGGGAAGTCCGTCTTCGTCTGGAAAAACTGCCTCATTCATTACTTTATTCAAATCTCCCCATATCCAATCGCCCTTGTAAACTGTGGAATTTCTGTCTAGTGATGTCATTAAAGCAAACCATGCTCCGCACGAACCATTGTGGGAGAACGGAAAAGGGAAGAAGGGCAGTACTCCCATCGTCTTTTGAAAAGGTGGAAGTTGGCCACATACCCAGCAATCTGTCGCATTGCTAGCCTGATGAGAACGGTGCAACATTCGAATAAAAGTATTGTTGCGCAGGGCTAGTCGATATGACAATTCATGGGGTGGCAGATCACTAAATGTATGCTCTGCAGTGTTATTAATGGAGAGATGTATACGTGAAGAAAGAGGAGGAAAGAAGACATGTAGCGTCAAACTGATACATATTATAGTGATGCACAGAAGAGACATAAAAATCAGAGTTACTATACATCTACTGCGTAATATCTTGCAGTATTTCTCTCTCATCTTGCTTTTTTTTACCATTCTGGTCTACGATCTTATACATGTCAGGAACCTGTCTAACCGATTCACCACCTAGTGGACTTAAACAATTAAACGCTGTCTGACTTACTAGATCGTAACTTGGACCTGTATTCTTGTTGCGGAGTCTTTTCTAGCAAAGGGGGCTTAGAGTCTGTACTATCGGGACTGTCTCTAGTTTTGATCAAAGTTCCAGAATCTCCAAAGAATTTCTTGCAGTGTTGGGCATGAAGCCAGCCTTTACGTCCTTCGACCTTGACGGCAGTCCTCGTGGTGAGCAGTACTAATTTCGGTGTCTTCCAGCGCGGCTCAAGGGGGCTTGATCGATCAAATTCCGAACATATACGTGATCACCAGGGACGATGGCATGTTCCTTGACTTGGGTATTGTCAGGGAAGGCGGCGGCAACCTGTGAACGACAAGAGAGTAGTGCAGACATCAAGGAAGCCAGGTAATCTGTCAGCATGTTACTGTCAGCATCAGTTATTTTCTTAGGCATAGGCGTGCCCCACATATTCGGTGGTCTACCAAAAACCACTTCATAAGGAGATAGGCCTGTTCTGGAATGAGCTACCATACGCATGTAAAAGAGGGCAACCGGCAAGGCTACCATCCAATCCACGCCTTTTTCTGCACAGACTTTTGCTAATTTCGTCTTAAGTGTCTGATTATGGCGCTCGACAAGTCCTGCTGCTTCAGGGTGTCGTACACAATGAAACTTCCACTGGTATCCTAACAGAAGGGACACTTGTTTCATTAATTCAGAAGAGAAGGGCTGACCGTTGTCTGAGTACACAACGCGGGGCAATCCATACCTGGGAAAAAACTCACGCACCAATTGCCTGGCGGTGGTCACAGCAGTATAATCTGGGACTGGGTACGCTTCTGTCCATCTAGCTAGTGCACACACAACTACCAGGACATACTTGTGACCTCTACATCTGTCCATTTGGATATAATCCATCTGGAGGACTTCAAAAGGATGGTCAGGAGGATGAAATCCGCCTTGTTCCACCGGAATGCCTTTACCTGGATTGAACTGGCAACAGATCATACAAGTATGTACTTTCTGTTTCGCTGCTGCACGTAGGTGCTTGTTAAACCAGATATTCTGTAAGCTGTCTAGCATTGCCTTTTCTCCTAAGTGTGCTGGACTATGTGCTGTGTTTATGATCACTTGTACCATAGAGTCTGGGAGAAACCATGTAGCTTTGCCTTTAGTCATCCAACCTTGGTCAGTCTGGATCTCTCCTTGTTCAGTCCATTTCTTTATTTCGTCTGGAGTGGCATGTGTCTGTATGTCGAGTACATCTTGTGAAGGATCCCTGACTGTCATATGTTTTGTCAGTAATGGTACCTCTGTCTTTGTCGTGTCTACTGGTGTCTGGGCTGTAAGTTTAGCTGTTCGATCTGCCAGGTCATTACCCTGGGAAATGGTGTCTGTAACTTTGGTGTGTGCTTTGCATTTCATGAGAGCTATGGCTGTAGGCAAATGTATTGCTTCTAACAGAGCCTGAATGAGCGGGCCGTGCTGAATTTTAGCCCCATGAGAGGTTAAGAAACCTCTCTCCCTCCATAACACTCCGAAATCATGAACAACACCGAATGCATACTGTGAGTCTGTATATATGTTCACTTTCAAGTTCTTGGCTCTTACGCAGGCTTGTGTCAGAGCGATGAGCTCTGCTGCTTGTACTGACAGTGTGTCTATTCTCTGTGTCTCTACGACTTCAGTAGCAGTGGTCACGGCATATGCGGCCACTAACTCTCCTGTACTTGTTCTCATGCATGAACCATCAACATAAAGTGTCAGGTCAGGGTCTGGCAGTGTAATGTCTGTCAGGTCTTGTCTTGGTTTCGTCACTGTATTCATTACAGTCATGTGGTGCAGTGTCTACTGTGCTTGAGGGCAAAAGCGTAGCAGGGCTGAGAATATTACATCGTCTGATCTCTATGTGTGGCTGAAATAACGTCAGTTCATATCCTGTCAATCTCGCTACAGTCAAGTGCTGTGTCTGTGTCCTGTTCAAGAGAACTTCCACTGCATGTGGTACTTGGACTGTCAGGGGGTGTCCCAGCACTATAGAGTCACTCTGTCTTATGGCTAGGGCTGTTGCTGCAACTGATTTCAGGCACGCAGGCAGAGCCTGGGCCACTGGATCCAATGTACTAGAAAAATAAGCGCAAGGCTTGTGTTTTCCTGCTTGATCTTGTGTAAGGACAGATAATGCTGTTCCATCTCGCTCAGTGACGAAAAGCATAAAAGATTTGCTGTAACAAGGAGTCGCTAAAACTGGCGCTTGACATAAGGCTCTTTTTAATTCTTCAAATGCCAAAGTATGTTCTTGTGTCCAAGGGAGGACAGTCGAAGACGCTGCCTCCTGTGTTGTCAACTGCATGAGTGGTTTGGCTAGATAGGCATACTGGGGAATCCATTGTCTGCAGTATGAAGTGAGGCCAATAAAGGCCCGTACTTCCTTTTGTGTCTTGGGCTGTGAAAGGTTAGCAATTAACTGAATACGTTCTTGTGTCAGCTGTCTACCCCTCTTGGACAGCAAGTGTCCAAGGTACACCACTTGCTGTGCACAGAATTGCAACTTCGAAGGGGACACTTTGTGCCCCTTGTCTGCCAGAAAGTGTAAAACTGTCAGTGATGCATTTTCGCAGTCTGGTTCTGATCGTGCTGTAATTAGGATGTCGTCTACATACTGGAGCAGTGCAGTGTTGGTAGGCATATGAATACTGTCTAGCTGTCTTTTTAATGCTTGGCTGTAAATGCTAGAACTCTCTGTAAAACCTTGAGGAGCTCTCGTAAATTTAAAGCTTCATCCATTTAAACTGAATCCGAAGAGATACTGGCTATCTGGATGAATTGGAACACTAAAGAAGGCATTTTTCAAGTCAATAACAGTAAAGAACGTTGCCTCAGAATCAATAGCAGTCAGTAATGAAGAAGTGTCTGGGACCACTGGGTATTGAGGGACTATACATTTGTTCAATTCTCGAAGGTCAATAACTAGTCTGTAAACTGGTGGTGCATTAGGGTCTGTCCGTTTAAGAATAGGAATAACTGGCGAGTTGCATACATTCGAGTCAGTCTCCACTACCACCCCTTGTGCAATGAGCTTGTCAACAATTTTCAGTAAGGCTACTACGGCATCAGGTGGTAACTTGTATTGTCGGATACGTGGTAGTACTACTCCTGTTTTGAGAGTGACACGGTGTGGTGTAATGTGCATGTAACCTACGTCAGTCGGACCTTGTGCCCATAGGTGCTGTGGTACATTCTGGAGTCTGTGGTCAAAATCCTTCAACACATAATGTCCCTTAAAATCACGTAAGAACAGTCATACTCCTTCCGGAGAACAACATATAACTGCTCCTAGTTCTTTTAATGTCTTTATACCAAGCAAGTTTTCTGGACATGACTTAGTAAGTAGCAAGTCTGTTGTACGTGACAATGGACCGACTCCTAGGGTAACTGGTTTCGATACTTCGTTAACAATAGGCTTTCCTGAAAATCCCAGGGAAACATTCTGTGAGCCTGAAAGGGGTGCCCCTGGAACCTCGTCATGGCTGATGGTAGTTCTGCTCGCCCCTGTGTCAATCAGAAACTTTCTGTTCTTTCCCAATACACGACTATGCACATAGGGACCCTCTTGATCTACAGGAACCTCAATAAGGGGCAAGCCAACTTCCCTCTCTAGGCTGTTTCATGAGAACTGTTGGTATTCTGGACAGTCCGACTGTGTGTACTGATACATTTGTTGTGTGGCATGTTGTGTGGCAGGTGGTGGTGGTGGAAAATTTGCTACTGTCTGTTGCGTGTTCTGTGGGGTGCTATTCTGCCTAGGAGGATGCGGTCGTTCCTTTGTCTTGCCTGTAGCTATATTGTGTTTCAGGATAGCACAATCTTTTACAAAGTGACCTGGCTGTTTGCAATAATTACAGTTCCCATTAACAAGTGTCGTGCCCTTTTTGTTCGCATTGGCTGGTACCGTTTGGGCAACCAGCACTTTCATTTTCGTATCTTTCATGCGTCTCTTTTCATGATCCTGTTCCTCTCTAATTCTGTTCTGGTGATATTGTAACATTTTCAACATTTGGGAAGGACTATTTGCTTGCCAAGTACTCTCAACCTTCAGTACTCTATTCTTGATCTGGGGTAAAGAATTCTCTACTAATTTGCTCACGAAAAGATGAGGATATGACTCGCTACTGGGCTTAAGACCACTATTAATAGAAAAACATTTCTCGAATCTAGAATAGAAATCGCTTGTGTCCTCGTCTTGTTTCTGTTTACAGGCTGAAATAGCATCCCAGTCTTCCTTTTTAGTAATCAATAATCTTGGCAAAACCTGTATCAGGAGTTCAGGTAGTGCTTTAGCTTTGTCCCCAAGACCAACACTGGGGTGCCGGTCTTTATCCTCTGCTTCCAATTCTGCCCAACTTAACTTTTTCTCTCCCAGCTCCCAGTCTTTTTCCTTAAGCTTTTCATAAATACCAGCAGGTAACAGTACTTTCAATAATTTCAGAATGTCAGCGTACGTGTAATCCCCTATGCGGAGAATGTCCTTTAATTCACGGTGAAACCCCCCCGGGTCTTTATCATGGCAGGGCAGCATCTTTTTCAATTCCAGTATTTCTAATTTCGTCAAGGGTGTGTAAACATACACTCGTTGAAGCTCACCATTTGCATTTTTGACAGGATGTACCTCTCGTAGGGGGTTCTGTCTGTCTATGTATAAGTTCTTTCTGTCGTGGTGTGGGGCTGGAAGCATGCATGTGGTCAGAGAAGTTAAGTACTTATGTCGTTGATCCAGAATGACATTAATTAAATCAGTACCCAGGCCTGTCCATCTTTCTAGAACTATATCGTCCAGTAATTTATACAAGTGACCAGGATCAGAATATTGACTCTCATACAACGTTATCAAATGTTGAACCATGTAAATACCGGCCAAACGCTGTTCTTTCGGCGGAAGGCTCAAGAAAGTCTGAGCCACTATATCATTGCTATATATGTTAGAATTGGACACCCATTGGACAGCTGACCGGACCAATTCCTTTTCGTGTGGGGTGTGGGATCGTTCGTTCTCTACCCGTCGTTTCAGGGCTTTTTCAGTGGCTTGGAATAGATTCTCAAGGGAGTATCTTTCTTTTATAGCCTGACCCTATTTGCGGTAGTCGAGGCACTTGGGCCTGTCAAACTGTCGTGCTTTGCCTAGGTAATTCATTTTGTCCTTTGCCTCGGTTTCTGGCTCAAGATCTTCCGATGATGACTCATACTTCCCGTCAGACTCTTCACGGTGTATTTCTAAGATTTCCTTTCGTATTTTCTTGTACATACTTTCTGTCTGTCCCTGTCTATCATGCTGACCGGCAGCTATGTTGTCACTCCAATCCATCAGACCCTTCTTTACATCTTTGTCTGGTTGGTCTTGTTCCCTGATCAGACAGTTAATCATAAAACGTAGGATGATGTTCTTAACCTCCACCTTTCTGTGTTCCATGGCCATTTCTATACACTCGGGTCCCTCCCCCGTTTTAATGAAATGATATATTTTATCTAGGTGTTCCTTCATGTCTGGTAATGTGATCAAATAGTCGACGGCATGTCTTAATCTTAGTGAAAACACGAGCATTGTACCCTCTCCTGGTACTGGATCGTATATACAACGTGGGATTGTTACACCTACAGAATACTTAAATGGTGTTGATGTCATTTGTGGGGTTCGCGGTGGCCCTAGCCCTAGCGGTGTTCGTGTCGTTGGCGGTGTTCGTGGCGTTGGCGGTGGCCCCCCTCCCACTGTCCCGGGCGGTGTTCGTGTCGTTGGCGGTGTTCGTGGCGTTGGCGGTGGCCCCCCTCCCACTGTCCCGGGCCCTACGTTGTCTTTCACGACCTGCTGGAGCTGTTGGAGCTGAGCCTCTGATGGGGGCGGAGGGAATTCTGCATTTACATAGTCCGGTGCGGGCTCCTCTAGATAGGAGGAAATAAAAGCTTCAGATGCTGTTGGCTTCGTTCTACGTACTCTAAAGGGTACTGGTGGGGGTGACGACCTACGTGCTATTTCTGAAGGAGTCACTCTAGCTAGTTCTTCTGAGAGGACGGGATAAATACCAGCAACAAGGGCATTTCTTTCTCTATCTGCCTGTTCTGCCTTGACCCGTTCCCCCTCTTCCCGCAGTTCTTTTTCTCTGGCTTTTTCCGCTGCTTGTTTACTTCTCTCTGCTTGGTGGAATTCTTTCTCTGCCCTCCTATGCGACTCTTTACGCCATAACTCAATGGCATCTTTCTGAGACGGTCTTACTTTCCTTTTCCACAGCGCTTCCTCTACTTTCATAATGCATTCAGAATCCCATGTTCCTGAGGCAGGCCATCTGTACTTCTCCTCTAAATCCTTCGTGTAATCTACCCATAAGTCTAAAAACAATATGGCATCTAGCCCGTGTTTATTATGCATAAAATGACCAGGTGTGTCTCTAGGCGGGACAGGAACTGACTCTTCGAGTATCCCTTTCCTGGTCCCTATCTGACGTAATTTCGAAAACAGTGGCATGTTGAAACTAACTTAACGAAAACACAATACACACAGAAATAGTCTGACTGAAACAATCATTCACACTACAACACTAAAACATCAAAACAGATACATTCTAACTGATACATGGGGAAAAACATGTACTTGAAAACAGTTAACTTTATGCACTGGAATACAGTACAGCCATACCGGTCTCATAAAGAGACACGTCTTTACCGTGCCCACGTTTACCGTGGGCCCGTCTTTACCGAGCCCACCGAAATGGACCCGTCTTTACCGGTCTCATAAAGAGACACGTCTTTACCGTGCCCGTGTGAACGGACACGTCTTTACCGAGCTGAAATAAATGAACCCGTCTTGAACTTTATGCGTTCCCTATAACGGTACTCACCGGGAAGCAGAACTTGAAGGCCTCGGAATCTTGATACTGCGTGAACTCGATACTGCTGCGAACTCGATACTGCGCATGCGCCTCGGAACAGGTGGGCCTCTGGAAACCTCGGACCTTGCTCTCTTACGGCTTGGGCTCTGGTTGGGATGATCTGCGATCCTCACCGCCTCGTGTGGATGTCTGGTCGCAGTCCGTCCTCCTCGTGGGCCTGAGGGAGTAAGCAGGAAGTCCCGCTGGCGTGTACACTTTGAAGTCCGTCACGGCTGAAAAAGGGGGCAAGGGCTGGACCTACATCACCGGCGCGTGGGGAGGGGGACTTGTCCCTATTCGGGCGCCAGATTATGTGGTAAATAAAATATTACCCTGTCGGAATTTCTATACTTGAACAATGGGTCATGCATATAATGAGAGGCAGAGTCCGTGGTGTCCGATTCAAAAGGGCTTTATTTCAGTAACTCGAGTTAAGGGAGAATCGGGTTCCGTCACCACTCAGGTTCAGGAAGGGTCTTCTAAACTTTATTCACAGAGTACAATATTTATACATGGAATATACATCGCATTGTATAGAGAAGGAGGAGCGCTCCAGGCAGAGCAAGAGAAAGAGAGAGATAAGAGCATATGGGCGTGTAAGAGGCGTACATGTGGGCGTTCACTTGAGGAGTCATAGGTGAGTCATAGGTGAGTGGATACATGGAGGGGGTCTGCACGGTCAGCTGGAACCTTTACCCTACTTGTGTGCGCAACTTGGTCATGACGTGCAATTAACGTGTAACTGGGGGGAAGCTGGGGGGAGCTGACTTTCGATCTAGTAGAGAGGCCTTCAGTGTCAGGACGACCTGCTCGTCTGGTATTATCTGATATCTTAAGTTTGGAGGATGTATTATCTGAAGTAAAGGTCGCTCGAGCAAAGGTTGCTCATCACCAAGAGCCAGTGTGTGCATATATTTCTTCGTGCATTGCGTGGGGGCCATGGGCTTTCTATGGATGCCAGCTCTGTAAATCACTTAAACGGAGACAGGAAGGCTAGGCCCTATCTCTGCAGAAGGGTTCTGTTTACCTTCTTCACTAGGCAGGAATGTGTGTCTGTGGAGCAAGCAGATAACTGTGTGCAAAATACTGTCTTGGCAGGCCGGTCTGGGCCCCTCTCGGCTGGGCAGAAAGTATGCGAGAGGTCAGGGATACGTAGCTAAACTGCAGCTTTCAGAGTGTCTGGAGGCATGGAGCCTGAATTCAGGTCCTGGCTCAAGCTGAGCCACAAAACGGGTTCAACTCGACTTTTAAACGTGCACAGTGCAAATACATTGGCAACATAGGCCTCAATGCAGAATTAACGTTTCTTTCATGGAAGGCTTGGTAACTGACATTCTAATGTGGGACGGAAATACAGAGGCATTATTATTGTAGGCCATAAAGGGAAAATGTATGGATGACATGCAAGTACACTAAACATGGGGTACACGCAGGGGACACATTGGCCATGTAAAATTTCTATTTCCTCATGTGAGTAATTCTATAAATGTGTGGCAGAGTGTGACTGCATGTATAGATGTATGAGTACATATTATAATCCTGTATTGATGAGTAACTGCATTTATAAGTGATTGGATGTATGTGTACACTTAGGAAATAGTAAGTATATGGCATTCTTCTGTGTATGTTTTCAAAAATAGTAGTCAGCATTTTAGAATGGGTGTATCAAAGTTTATATTAGAGCATCAGTATGTGCATCAGATTATCATGTGGATGACGTCTTGAGTAATGTCATCAGTGATGTCATTTGAAATGTCATCAGTGATGTCACTGACCATGTCATGAGTGATGTAATGTGTGCCATCATCAGCAGGGCATTGCGGGGGGTTATAACGTCCCTGAAACCTGTTTTTTTCGTGAATTTCTATGGTTTTTTAAATGCTAATTCCTAACTATAACGTGCCTGAAACCTATGGTTTTTTCAGTGAATTTCTAAGGTTTTTTAAATGTTAATTTCATATTTTAATGTTTCCAAAACCTATATTATTTCAATTTTTAAAAAAATATTTTGGAACTCTATTATATTTCTTTTTTTAACTTAAAAAATGATGCAATGTTTTATATCTTCCCCCAATAATATGTATTTTGGGGGGGGGGGAGAAAACTGCACTCCCATACTGGAAGCGTACCAAGCTCCATGGCAACGCGAATCCTATCCACCATATTGCTAAACTCGTAAATGATGCGCATTTTGTAACTGACAACTTCGTGGCCCACGTCCCACGAAACATCATATATGCATGAAGTCACCCCAGCTGCTACTTTGTTATCCGACCTGTACGCAGTACCAGACCATGTGTTACGTCATGTACGTATGGGTTCATGCCCCCTGCGCATTACGTATGAGACGAGTACACGCTGCCAGGCCCTGTGTTACATCACAGACGTATATTGTTGCGCGGGGTACGCCATTCCCTCTGGTTTTTTGTCTCAGAAGTATATCTAAATAACTTTAAACAGTATATGAGAGCAAGCGATAATCAAAAGTACTTTAAACATTCATATATTTCTAGCTGTAATAAACTGATATTATGATAAATATATTTTGTCAAAATCGCGTGACCTTTAAAAAAAGCGTTTGATTGCTTCATAACATTTCCCTTTTTTAAAAACAAGTTTTTATTAGGGCATCAGACATGGATAGACACTATAACAACCTCCTCTATATTACAGCAATGAAAACAGAAACTATATCCGACACACACATTTTCTAATATTTACATCCCCCTCCCCCCACCCCAGTGGATCCCCTAAGGGCAAAGAGAGTGAATAACAAATGATTAAAGCATATAAGAAATACATCCTATACATCATTGTCAGAGTGTGTTCTGACTCAGCCATTTGGTTAAAGATCCCCAAATCTTTTCTCTTTTCCCCCTAGCCTTACCACTCCTTCTCTTAATCACAGAAATCTCCCAATGATACACAGATAGTAATTTACTAAACCAGACATGTATCGATGGGGGCTCAATCAAGCCAGTCCCTTGGCTAAACAAAGCCGCAGTACAGCCATTGCGACAAAGACCATTTTGCGGTCAGCTTCATCCATGTCTTGGTTGGAAATCCCTGACATAATAACCTGGGGGTCAATACCACTGGGTATACCCAAATAAGTTCTAACTGCTGTTCAATTTTAGTTTTCAGTTGAAACAGACTGGTACAGGTGGCAAACATATGCGTACTATCCGCAGCAAGCAATCCGCAGTGAGGACAATTTATCCCAGAGGTCCCCTCCCCATCTATAAATACGAGCAGGAATTATATATAAGTTGCACCAGGTCTTAAAACATTGTACCTGCAAATTTGCAGAAATACACGTTGTTTGACTATCCCCTCAAACTCTCCTTGCCCTGCTTGCAAAGTCGTTTGCCACCTATCAAAATGTTTCGGTAAATAATCTCACCTTCTCTCATTTACCAACTTATATAAAGAAGAAGTTGTAAACCGACAAGCCTTGATCAAATCCAATAGCGGGATATGCACCCACATCACAGATCTTTTGCATAGGAAGTCCCTAATCTGTAAATATTAAAGAAAATCTTATTCTCTATCCCGTATCTCTCTTTAATGGCTTCAAATGTCATAATTTCAGTATCACATATAAGATCCCCGATACACTGTACCCCTTTATCCATCCAATTCAACTTTTAAATGAAAAGTCTCGAAATATTTCTGGAAGAAGTGTGTACCTTGCGAAAGGGGGAATAGACATGTAGCCATCCTATTTCAACCATTTTCCTAACAGCTGTCCAGACCCTATACGCCCTTAAAAAACCTTAAATATGACCCTTTTAAAATAAGCAAAATCAATATGGTGCAAAAGAAGTCCCCTAGCCTCTACCCCATAAATTAACTGATACATTGATATATCTGATATATCCGAGTTGTCCGGAATTCCCCCATTTAATAAGTCTCCTATCTGTTTCAGGTCGATCACCCAGTAATAAACTTGAAAGTTAGGGACGGACCACCCTCCCCTATCCCTAGGCAGAGTCATAAGTCTAAGAGCCCTTCTTGGTCGTTGTCCGGCCCATAAAAACCACAATACAAGTTGATCCAAATTTTTTAAACCACGATTTGTGTATCAACAGGAGGATTGCTCGGAGACAATACAGAATTTTATGAGAAATATCATAATAACGACATTACACTTACCGATGAATGTTAAGTGTAAATTATTTATTCTGCGTGCATCTAAGTTGACTTTTTGTAAAAGTGGTTTTAAATTAATCTCCACAATTTCCTCGACTTTAAAGCGGATTTCTATGCCTAAATATCTAGCAGCTATTCGGTGGTCGGCAAGTCAAACATTATCATTACAGACTATTTGGTTTTCCCCTCATTTAAATGATATCAGAGATCTTACCATACTGCGATGTTAAACTGTTTATTTGAACTAAAGCCAGCTGTGGTGTACCTGTAAAAATAGGTAAGTCATCCGGGTATCCTAAAATTTTGACATCGGCCCCTCTAGCTTGAATAGATTGAATTACATCATCAGCCTGGATCTTCCTAATTAAGGGGTCAATGTAGATGGCAAATAATAAAGGGGAGCATGGACAGCCCTCTCTAGTACCTCGCATGATATTAATTACCCCTGACTGGGCTCCCATTACTGTAACTTTAGCGATTGGATTCTCATACATACTCTGGATTGCTCTGTCACCTATACTGTAATATTTCAGCGCAGCCCATAAGAAAGGCCAGGAGACCCTATCAAAGGCAATTTCTGCATCCAGCAGAATTAAGGCCATATGGTCCTGTAACCTTAGTATAATCGAACAGTGTAATTGCCCGTCGCATGTGCCCGTCACATGTGATCGCCCAGGGACGAAGCTGTGTTGTTGGGGCGAAACCATTTTTTGAATTACTGATGATAATCTATTAGCGAAGATCTTAGAATAGATTTTGATATCGGTATTGATCAACTTTTCTCTTTTCTGAGTCTTCCATCCATACTGTGATGTATCACCCCTAATACCTGCTTTGAGGGTATCCCAGACATTCTGTATACCTGTGCTGCCAAAATTCTCCTTTAAAAATCTTGTGATCCAGGTTACCATATGTTGTATATATGAGTTGTCTCGAAACAAACACCTATTAAAAGTCCAGCTGACTTGTGGCCTCTTACATTTAATATTTACTTCGAAGAGCAATGGATTATGGTCAGACATTACTCTGGGAAATGTAGTTATTTTAGCACTCAGTGTCAAACATTAAGAAATAAAAAAATAATCCAATTTAGAGTGCATTCTATGTGGAACTGAAAAATAGGTAAACTCCAGGTCATTACTTATTGCCTGTGCCCACATATCCACAAGCCCATGCAGCTCCTTTAAGTGGGTAAGAGACTTAAAAACGTTCGGTGTCCGACCTTGATACCCTAGTGCTGGATGTTTTGAAATGGCACAGTCTAGATTAATATTAAAATCCCCACATAATATAATCAGAGATGACCAACCCACCAGCTCCAAGCTTAGCCAATTGTGGAGTTTGGGATCGTCCAAGACTGGTCCATATATCGAACAAAGTGTGAACATAATATTTTGAATAGAGCATTGTATAATCTTCCACCTGCCATAATTGTCAGCAGAAGAACGAACTATATTGGCCAATCCTCGACATACACATATAGCAAGACTGTTCGTTCTTACTTCTTGCTTTGTCTAAGCAATTAGTTGCAACCCATCAAGCTCTAAAAATTAATTGCGGCTGTCTTCAATGTGGGTTTCTTGAAGGCAGATAATATCTGCCTTCAAGATTCGAACATCTTCTCTAACTGCACCTTTTTACTGGGTCATACAATCCACAAATATTAATAGAGGCTACTCTAATACACCCCATTATTTATAACGGATTTTTCTACAAACAAGAAATCCATAATAAAGAAAAACATATCAAAACTACTCTCAAACAACAAAATATATAGTCTGTGTAACATATCGCTCCCTATACCCCCCAAAGGATCTGACACCCTCATCCCCACCCCCCCAACCCATCTATATGGCAAAAAAGGTCCTCAGACCCTTGCAATGCCTCTAGCATTCCTGAGTGAGCCCCTAGTCACTCCCTGACCTAGGACCAAACGAAATACCCTAAAGAGTCAAGGAGAAAAAAGCCCAAACCCAATTTGAAAACAACTGTAAAGAGGAGATTCACAAGTTTCCCAAACCCTCCCTTGATAAATAACCTTTAGCCGTGCAGGGTTCATCAAATACACTTCACAACCACTTTTCTGAAAAGGATTAATCAGCTGACGTAGCCACCATCTACTCTCCACTGTTGCGTGGCAAAAATCCGGCCGCACAAAAAACGTCTGTCCCTCTGCTGATTTCTTTGCATCTGGTTTTTCCTTCTCAAATACCGCCTGACGGAACAAAACATTTCCGAAAAATATTTAAATTGCCCGAGGCTTTGCATTTAGACCAGGGTTACTTTTTACCATTGAAGGGAATCTATTTACTCGCTGAATCTCGGTTTCCTAATTCCAGTGCGACAATTCTGGAAAAGCCGATTTGAAAAGTTTCAACACAATGCCACCTACGTCGTCCCCTTCAACGTTTTCTTCAATGCCCAATAAGCGTAGGTTGTTTCTCCGCTGTCTAGTCTCGGAATCTTCAAGTTTCCACATAATCTCCACTAATCTTGGATCATTAGCTGATGTTTTGGATTCGGTGCTTTCGAGACCATCCTCCAGGTCCACTACACGTTCCTCTAAAGCAGTGGTTCTGGCTACCACCTCATAGCAAGCTTTTGTGGTTTTCCAAATAGCTCCCTGTATCTTTTTGGTGGCCAGTTGTGCTCTTTTGTACACTAGGCGGGCCTCTACTTGCATGGCTTTGAGCGTAGCGTTAATCAAGCTAATTGAGGGGTCTGGTTCTGGTCTACTGGCAGAAGCCTTTTGATCTTCCTCTTGAAATTCCTGCCCTGGTCCCCCCAGAGCAGCGAGATTAGTAGAGGCATAGTCCCATTGTAAATTATCACTTGCCTCTGAAAGAAGATTTTCTCACCGTGAATCACATAGGCTTTTCTTTCTGGATCTGCTAGGTCAAAGAGTAGCCCTCTTTAGAGTGTCTGCTGTTGTCGGGGGCTATCACTATCCTCTCTGGAAGCCTCATCCGTGTTATCCGAATCACCATTCTTGTTAACATCTGTCTCCTCTGACAGTGATAAGAACTTCTCACCATCAGGGGGGCCTGTCACTGGTGTTACACCCCACTGTTCTTGAGGCTCTCTGCTAGAATCTCCGTGAAGGAGAGTAACAGTAACTTCTGTCTCTCCTTCTCGTGCTTTGTTAACTGGTCCTTCGGCACCCCATGCTGCATCCTTATGAGCCATGGTAGGATTAGCTATTTCAAAAGTCTCTGTACTACTGGCAAGTTCCTGAGATACAGTCTCTATTAACGGTGTAACATTGTTGCCAGTATTGCCAGTACTATTACTGGTTTGATCTAAGACATTAGTTAGATTTGCGATAGGGTTATTTATATTAACAGAAGCTTTCTCCAGCAGTGGCTTGATCTGCTTGCCACTTGCCTGTATACCGGAAAACATTCCAGGGACCTTAGGTGTCCGTCCTCTCACTGCACTATCAGGCACATGCAAGCTCCTGGGCATACCACCCTTGCTTCCTCCTTTCTCGTCGTTCTCCTGTGAAGGGGTGCAGGTTACTGCCACGTCTTTGGCCCCTGGCTTTATCTTGGAGTTGGTCAGTGCTGGTTTGGAGCCGAGCCCGGTCTCCTTTGTAGCAGGGGCTCTTCAAGGCAGCATGTTGCTCCTTGCACTTTCACAACGCTAGACTTTCCCGACACACCCGCCCACCAAATCGTAGAAGTCAGCAGGGAAGCCCGACCTCTAAAGGCAGACAGACCCGACCTTGTGATTCGCAGCCAAAGTCCGGGCCGCAGCAACAGCCAAATCATCAAGCACCGCCCTGTTTCTAACCGTATTCCTCACTCGCTGCACCGCACCGGACAGGTACACCAAACTCTGCAAATAAGCCCGTTTTCTCGGGTCGGCCGAGCCTTACTGCTCACAGCCGCTGTCGCAGTTTAAGATGGCAGTTTAAAAACGACAGAAAATTCTCCGGGGTTATTGCGTTTCCTCCTTCTTCCTCTAGTTCTACTCCGCTCTACTCCGCAGGACTTTGATCTCCGTAATTACATAAGGCACACACAGCGGGCAGAGAGCGACACTCTCTCAGGTCACACAGCCGCTCTCTTGCCCTCGTCCGCTTCATAACATTTCCCCTTGTAACAGTTGGACGACCCCACCCATTTTACTCATTCACTCTACAGCATTGGATGAGAGACACCTCCACTGCTTAGAAAGCTTTTTTGAAAAGTGTGTTTCTGTATACACATATCTTACACTACACACAACATTCAACGATCATCTTGATCAATATTCGTGGTCTGTACATTAGCCTTCCACTTGTGATTGCCATGCATCTCAAAAGTTCCGGAAAAAAACAAATATGTGTTACACAATGCCCCTGGTGTGTGTGTGTGTGTTCACATTATTGTGCTCCCTTTCGGCCTGGTTATTCGTGGCTCTCAGAAGTATCAGGATCCACGGGCAGAGTGCAAATGCTAGATCACATGTGACAAACAGTAAACAGCAATGTGTAGATTTCTTTTGCTATATGCTCTGTTGTCAAGCTTTACCAATATAGTAGTGTGTTATACGTGAGACTTTCAGATTCACATTTGACATGCATTTCTTGACTGTAATGAGTGTTATCACTGTGTATGACGTAGCTTCACTGCTGATCCTCTCTCCATCTGAGCACATTCACATGTGTACGCTTCCCGATAGCAACACTTTGAATAATACCGCACACCATTGACATGCGTCTTTGCGCATATTAACAACCTCGACAACGACATGTGATGTACGCCATTCATCTAATTTGCGATAGTTGCCACCCTCCCGACACATGCTACACTAATGTTAATTGCACACTCTGCGAGGTCAAAACTACAAAAGAAAGACACAGAAGTACATTTCCTGGCCAGGCAGGAACTGAACAACGCCCAGGTTCCCAGAATAATTATTCACACCCCTACGCTCCTACGCTGGCCTGGCGCACGCAAGCCCAGAGCTAACTTTGCGTATGTATAAATAGGATAATCACGACGCCACATGTCCCTCTTCTTCCACACTGCCTCAGGTGATATGGCCGCATCCACCTTGCATATCAGAATGCGCAATAAAAAAAAGGGATCCATGAGGTGTACTCCATCCTGCCTCTAAATTGTGAACCCTACTGCTCGTCGTCTTCGAAAGGGATCCATGAGGTGTACACCATCCTGAAATCATCCCTCCAGCTGAATTGTGAGCACTGTTACCCGTAGTGTTTGCTCACACAACAATGACAGCAGGTGAGCAGAGCGGCCTGGGTGCACAGGGCCGCCAATTGACCGCGGGGTGGGATGCAGCAGCCTGCCTACGCAGGTGCAAACAAGCGATGTTGCTGTGCATAATGATGTGATCTCTCACCTGATTCAGTCTCATCTCTGTCTCATTTTAAAGACCTGCTGGACCGTACTGTAGGCCTGTACCAGCCGGCAGCGCTGGCCTACAAACACCTGTTGAGCGCAGTGCTGCAGGAGGGGTGGGGTGTATCAGCCTGAGTGCGCACATGCGAATAAGCAATGTTGCTGTGCATAATGATGTGTTCTCTGACCTCATTCAGTGGCATCTCTGTCTCATTTTAAGGACCTGCTGGACCATATTGTAGGCTTGAGCCAGCGGACAGCGCTGCCCTACACACTTGTGGCATTGGCTTTTAGGGCACTGTAGCGACCTCGTTATTAAGTGTACCTGCAGACAGCCTTCCGCCACTGCATTACACACCCACATTATGCTTCTACCATGCGCTCTGTTCCTTTCTATGTGAACCTTTGTATAACATATTATTATGTAACCTTGTGAATTCTCATGCACTCCAACTCCTCTTTGAACCACGCGTACCACTAACAGTTGATAGATCGTACTTCAAAAACGAAGGATGCACTCAACTCCTGTTTTCTATCAAGCTTGACATAAAAATGTATTTACCTCCAGACATTTCCACCATTAAATTATTTCTCGCTTTTCAGATACTGAATTGATTGGCTCAAGATGGGAGGAGCGGGAGCACACCCCGCAATGATGCCCTGGGCATTCTGACCCTTTCCATTGTGGTATCAAGACACCGTCCCCGACCGGAAACCTGCTCTCCTACCGTACAATTGTACCCCAGACTTGCAGCTTGCAACAACACATCGTGAGACACACCGGTGATGGCAGGTGAGCAGTGAAACCTCGGTGTGCAGGACCTACAATTGAGCACAGTGCGGGG
The DNA here is from genome assembly GCF_964263255.1 of Lissotriton vulgaris. Taxonomy (NCBI): domain Eukaryota; kingdom Metazoa; phylum Chordata; class Amphibia; order Caudata; family Salamandridae; genus Lissotriton; species Lissotriton vulgaris. Next base: position 1,885,677,655 of record NC_141689.1, on the reverse strand, counting down.
GAAGGGTCTGGGGTGCATGCAAGCAATTTTTCCAACCTAATAATTTGGAACTATAATATCAAAGAACGCGATAACATTATCGCCGCTTTAGTGGCAGGAAACTGCAGCTAAAGTGGAAATTTGATAATATGCCCTTGTGAATTCCCATAGAAGCCCAGGTTCACACCAGAACCTGGGCTTCTATCGGAATTTACAAGGGCATGTTATCAATATGGCCACTAATCTCCTCATATGTTTAATTTTAAGGACTTGCTGGACCACACTCTTTCTCACAGACCCCCAGCTTCCTAGACAAATGGGTGACGGGAGGGTAAACACAAAGGCTGGTGAAGTAGGCCGACGCTCTGTCTCCTCCTCCCTCTCTTCTTTTGACTCTCCCTCCCCTTCTCCCTTCCACCCACTCCCCCCCCCTCCTATTCTCACTATCGTCCTTTTTATTTGGACTACCTTTCTTTACCTCTTCCACATAGCACACATACTTATGTTTCATTTTTGACTTGCAGGTTTTCTCTATGCTGCGCCACTGGAGTCCAACCCACATTTTTTATTTTGTACTGTTTGTTCTATTAAACTTATGTTTCTTTTTTTTGGTGTTTTAATAAAGGTTGCTTTTTAAAAAATAAATAACTGAGTGTAGAGGTCTTCTTTTTCTGATAACACTTGTCTATAGTTTATTGTGAAAATCATCTGTTTATAGGAGATTATAAGGGCAAACCTTTGTAATATTACAGTGCACCTACCAAACATAATCTAACTGACTGTTACACAAATGAAGCCTGGGTAATTCTACAACTGCAAGAGTTCTATGAGTGTATCACTTAATAACACCATGAGCCCTGCCAGTGTGATTGCTGAACCAATAAGGCACTGCCTAGGACCATCTAGGCTTCAGGGACTGCCGAAACCCACCCTCCATATTTAAGTAAAGCCCTGCAGTGTGGCGATCCTCGGACATCAGTTGGCCTTGATTCCCTCAAACAATTTGTAATCAATACCCGGGAATGTGGCGGTTCCCTAGACTGTGAAACTTCTCTGTGCCCTTCCGCACCTAATTTATATGTGACATTAAGATCCCCAGTCCTACAGAGACCCCGCAATATAATAATTGGATTGGCCACAGAACATTACTCAACAGGGGCCTCATTTAAATGAACGGGTGAGACCCCGCTTTGTTTTGTTTGTTTTATTTTCTCTCCATTTTTACCATCCGCTTCCCCTCTATTAAAGCAATACAAGGTTTTTCTCTTCTCGCTTCAAGTTGTCATAGAAAGATCTGCTATCACAGGATGGAAGCCATGCACTAGCCCTCTAATAGCAAACACAAATGTCCCGCAAATGCACACCCCGGGACATTATATGAGCTGTGCCTGAGAGGTCGCCCTCCCTAGGACCAGTGGTCGGATGACATAGTTCAATGAGCCGATGACCCTGGCATGAGTAGAAACAGCTACAGGAAGAAAATGGGTCTTTAGCACAACGCAAGCAATTTTGAAATATTGGTGAGTGCTGCCTTCTTTTTACCTTCTCCCGCTCATCGCGAAATTTATGTAGTGAAGAGGCAGATAGCAGTGGATGCAGTAAGTAAATTTATTACAGGAGAACAGAACACCTGAAACAGCCACCAACAGGAGCAGACAGCAAGGCAACCGTCTTCTCCAGCACCGTGCACAAACTCCGCAAGGTTCCCCTCATGACAGACCTACATTTTAACATTACATACATACTGTCAGGGCCCGCTTTGCAGGATCCGGATGATGAATATATGGGTCCACCTCCAGACGTTCCGAGCACACTGATTGCAATAACACAGGGTGCTCAAACCATCAGGCGAGGGAAAATAAAGAAAAGGACCGGGAAAGGGGATGGGTCAGCAAGGACAAAGGACCTGAAATGACAGAACAAAGAATATGCATCAACAAATGAAAACTGGAATTCCTACTCTCATTAATTTCTCACTAAACCACAAGTACCTTAGAAAGGCTGTAATATTTCTTCCAGCATTCCCCTAGGCATGTCTCTGTCATACTCTCCTGTAACCAAACACAATAGTTATAACTCTGAATAATGCACCTCGTAAACACCTAAACTCTGAGAGATATAACACACACCCACACACCATTCATATTTGGAGATGACACAGTAATCCCTTCTGTTTGTGCACTTGCACGATCCCATCCCCGGAAAATAAAAGTTAATGGCAAAGTTAATAGGGCTAGCCAAAGGCACTCTGCCACAAATCATAAAGAAGGTACACCATCCAAAGGAATAGTCAATTAAAAGGGAACACCAATGACCCTAAAAGAAACGATAGTATACGGTAGTCGGTAGTTGCGACCACCACTCGACTCCGCAAAAGATAATGTCATTAACAAGTTCAAAATGGTAGCATGTGGTTGTGACCACCACCATGCTCCGCTTCAGCAGGATAAACGAACAGAAAATACCGGAAGCGGGTAGTTTCGACCACCACTGCCGCTCCGGTAATCAAGTAGTCATTGCTACACACGGATGCGTGTAGAATACCTCTCCACAACGCTCCGCTGTCTGAAACACTCCTCCGTGACCATAAACAATCTGAAAGAGCACCCGGCAACGTGTAGCGGAGTACTGCTACGCTCCGTTGCTAAGACACAGGACCTTCTAACGCGAGAAGGCAGAACCAACACACAAGAGACTTTGCGCTGCCAGGATCACGAACTGTAATCCGAGAACGAAGAGAGGCGCGAGAGGAGCTCCCAGCGCCTCGAGAACAAAGTACCTGAATCCGAAGGGAACCGCTCAGGAAATTCAGCAGCACAGCAGAGAGAGCGAAAGCACCCCGCAAAACAAACCAACGAAGAGCGCCTTCAACTCAAAGAACAGGAAACAGTATTACGCGCACCTTCCCTCCGGCCCCAGCCAGCATTATACTTCCTGCTGCAAAGGGTCATGGGATTTGTAGTTTTACATTCAGGCAGGCGCAGGCAATGTGAAACCTGACACATACATTCTAGTAGAATTACATACTAACATTCTACTATGACTTATATTGGAATACTACACAGAGCACATGACTTTACAGCAATGAGCTCATGGTTTCATCCACGAGCCTTGACACCGCTAGGGGTGAGTAGTTCGCTTCCCACTCCCTGTATTGTATAAACGCAAACTAACACAACTTCCACAGGTATGCTACAGTGCCCAGAGCACATCACTTTACAGCCATGAGCTCACAATTTAGGCTCACGGTTTAATCCCCGAGTCTTTATACCAGTAGGGGTGAGTAATTAACTTCCCACTCCCTATATACTGTAAACGCATATTATCCTCTACATTCATGAACTTACTGGTTCCCCCAGGCTTTGCGATCATAAATAATGACAGAAAATATCAGTGTGGCGGGGGTGTAGCTATCATACACAAGACCAGCATCTCTGTGACCAAAACAGACTCCTTCAACTACAACACCTTTGAATGTCTTACCGCCACTATCAAGACAAGAGAGAACAAACCATTACTCTGCCACCTCCTCTATCACCCGCCTGGCCACACCGCCTCATTCGGAGAACATCTATCCGACCTGATAGCCCGCTCCTCACTTCGCGACAACACCAACTTAATTTTAGGTGACCTCAACCTGCACTGGAACAACGAAAACAACCCGCTGATCCAAACCTTGAATGAGCTTCTACATAACAACACTGCAGAGAGGAAACACACAAAGGAGTACCAATCCTTGATGCCATTATTGGCCAGCACTACATAGTCACGATCGAACACATCCTACCCGTTGACTGGTCCGACCACCACATCATCTTATTCACTATCAACCAACTGCTCCTAGGCCAGCCCCCAAGTGGGACTCCCTCAATGGGTGAGACATTTATCTCAGATCTCTCTGGCAGACCTGGAAGTCAGAATAAGCTCTCTCCTTCCTATTTCCACAGAGAATCTTACCACAACAGATCTCACCACCCACTACAACGAACCTATGACTGACATTCTAGACGAAATGGCGCCTTTGAAACTAAAAAGAGTCAGAAACACCCCATCGAGATCCTGGTTTAACACTGACATAAACGCTGAAAGAAGGCAATTAAGAGCCGCTGAAAGACTCTGGCAGAACAACCTGTCCCTAATCCTCCGAGAACAACTCAAAACAGTACGCTGGGATGTACAACAATCACATCAAGAATGCAAAGTCCTCTTTCTTTTGCAGCGCTTCAGACAATGCTAAAAACAGGCCCAAGGAGCTCTTCAAGATTTTTCGCCAACAAACATCCAAACCCCCTGCACCCTCAGTTCTGGCCTCCAAAGACTTGTTTGAGAACTTTGCTAACTTCTTTAACAACAAAATCTCAAAGATTGAGCTCTCCCTTGATGTCATCCACAGTCCCCCACACCAGAGTGCGTCCCTTGGGACAGGACCTTCCATTCACAAGCTACCCCCAATATACTGGAAAGTCTTCAACCCCATCTCCGAAGCAGAGATAGCCAAAAGATCTCCATCGCCAATCCCTCCTCCCATGCCTCCTATCCCATACCGGCCTACTTAGCCTAAAAGCTCAACATCTCTCTAGTCCCACTCTGGACCATGATCATTAACAGCTCCCGTACTACTGGAGTCATACCGGACTGCCTCAAAGTCGGACAAGTCATGCCTCTACTAAAAAAAACGGGTCTAGACACTAATGACGTAAATAACTTCAGACCCGTCTCCAATCTTCCTCTCCTAGCCAAAAGTCTGGAAAGATGTGTCCTCCTCCAATTGATGCAACACACAGACAGCACCAACCTCCTAGACACCCACCAAGTAGGTTTCCGAAAGGGTTGCAGCACAGAGACAGCGATCTTCAATGTCACCGATGACAAATCACTCGATGCAGGTCAATGCTCCCTACTGATTCTCCTGGACCTATCGGCTGCCTTCGACACAATTGACCATAACCTACTCATCAAGGCACTCCATGATAGGGTAGGAGCAGAAGAGGTGGTCCTCAAGTGGTTCTCCTCCTTTCTCCAGAACCTCAGCCAAAGAATAAAGATCAGAAACTTTTTATCAGACCTCCACCCGTCAATAAAGGTGTCCCCCAGGGTTCAGTTCTTTCACCTCTTCTGTTCAACATCTACATGGAACCCCTCACCACCATATTCGAAAAGTCGAACATCCCCTTCCACCTCTACGCTGACGACACCCAGATCTACCTTGAAACATCATCCATAGATGATATCCACAGACTCAACAACACTCTTAGAGTAGTCCCACACTGGCTATCACAAAACCACCTGACACTCAAAGACAAAACGGAAATCCTCCTCATCTCCAACAAAGAGGAGAACCCCCAAATCACAGAATGTCTAAAAGCAATCGACGACCCAAACGTCAATCTCTCCCTGGCGTATTCTGTAAAAACGCTCGGAATCACCCTCGACCCCAAACTTGACATGACCAAACACATTAAGAACTCTGCCAAGAGGGCCTTCCTTAACCTGAAGCTTCTCAACATAATTAAACCCTTCATCCCGCCTAACAACCTCAAACTAGCCAATCAATCCCTGGTGCTTTCAAGACTAGACTACGGGAATTCAGCCCTCACAGGTGCAGCAAAATCTCAATTAGCACCTCTCAGATCAACGCGGCAGCCAGAATGGTCACCGGAGTAAAGAAGTTTGACCACATCTCGCCAGCACACAAAGGGCTAAAATGGCTCCCAATTGAAATGCGTGCTAATTTCAGAACTGCCTGCCTCACTCACAAAGCCCTCCACACAGGTAAACCAGCCTACTTGGCCGTCAAACTCAAGAGGGCAGGCCAGACAAGATGCTGTAGAAGCTCCAAAACTCTACTCCTCATCCCGCTGAAAATCCGCAAACAAAAAACCGCATCACAATACTTCTCTGGAAATGCCCCCAAAATTTGAAACTCCATCCCAGTTCATATCAGAACTACTCCCTCCTTCTTACAATTCAAAAGACAACTCAAAGACTACTTCCTTAACCGGTCTCTCCCGAACGGTTAATCGCGGCTGAAAAGCCCTATCCTGGACTCGACTGGTCAGAATCACCACCTCACCAAAACGCTTACCTTTTTCCCTCCTGGCATATGCTCATTATTGTGACCTGGTGGCTCCTTGACCTGTATTTATTTCTAACCACTTAAGACCTCCTCTTATGCCTTGAATCAATGTATGTATATTCTCCTATTGAAGCTCTTTTAACCCATGTTGTGAAGCGCTCCGATACCCTCAGGTCTGGCTAGCGCTATACAAAACTTTACAATAAATAAATAAACACTACTTACACACTTATACTACAGTGGCTAGTATACTACCGCAAACAGAGCCCATCAATTTACACCAATCAGCTTGGTTTGATCCCCGACTCTTCACACCGATAGGCGTGAATTCTCCGCTTCCCACTTCCGGTATAGTATAAGCGCACGGTAGCGGTCAGTAGTTCGCTTCCCACTCCCTGTATGGTATAAACGCCTACTAACACTACTTGCACACGTATACTACAGCGCCCAGAGCCCATCCCTTTACAGCAATTACTGCGGTTTCATCCCCAACTCTTCACACCAGTAGGCATGAGTACTTTGCTTCCCGTATACTATAAACACACAGTAGAGGTCAGTAGTTCACTTCCCACTCTCTTTATGGTATAAATGCCTACTAACACTACTTGCACATGTATACTACAGTGCCGAGAGCCCATCCCTTTACAGCAATCAGCTCGGTTTCATCCCTAAATCTTCACAACGGTAGGTGTGAGTACTTCGCTTCCTGCTTCCGGTATAGAATAAATGCACGAAAGCAGTCAGTAGTTTGCTTCCCATTCCCTGTATGATATAAGCGCCTACTAACACTACTTGCACACGTATGCTACAAAGACCAGACCACATCACTTTACAGCAAAGACCTCATGGTTTAGGCTCTCTGTTTCATACCCGAGTGCATCATATCATATCAGCACCATGTCACTTTGAGACTGGTAACAGTGAGTACTACGCTTCACACTCCCCCACAGAGGTTACAGTGCTTCTACCCTCCTTTCCAACTTATTTCACCCTTTTTATATATATATATTCACTGAAAAAACCATAGGTTTCAGCCACGTTACAATTAGGAATTAGCATTTAAAAAACCTTAGAAATTCACGGAAAAAAACATAGGTTTCAGCCACATTATAGTTAGGAATTAGCATTTAAAAAACCTTAGAAATTCACTGAAAAAACCATAGGTTTCACACATGTTATAGTTAGCTGGTTATTTCACTCATACAAAACCATTGAAATTCCCCCGTTTTAGTTAGTTCAGCTGACTATAACTCACGCGCCCGCAATGCACTGCTGATGACGTCACATATTATATCACTCATTACATGGTCAGTGATATCACTCATGACATCACTGATGACATCATCCCCCCGGGGGCAAATTATTTTCACAGGGTACGCACCTGGCGGTCTTTGTGGGACCCCCTGAGGAGGCCTAGTGGGTCTGGGTGTTTCTACCCTGCCCCCTTTGTGTGTTTTTTGCGTTTCTTTTGCTGCTTTCGCACAAGATGGCTGCCAACACTTCCTGGTTTGGGGTGTTGACAGCCAATTAGCATAAAGCTCAGGCTCAGGAAGGTATGCATACTGTACACGTACGGTACTTTGTCTATAGATATATCTATGATTTTACTTTTTAATTTCCAAGGAACTACTGAACGGATTTACACCATTTAATAAAAAGATTAATCTGCGAACCGAACTCTACCTTTTTGCCAATGGTGAAATTCCATTTAGCAGTTCGGGCTGTAGCCTCACTTAAAGAACCCTATGGAAAATTGCACGGGGGAAACACGTTTTGGGACCCCACTTTTTTCTCAGCCCCCGCTTCACAAATCAGCCCGAAACTTTCAGTGAAGGAGCGGAGCGGAGCAGCCCATTTTCCTAGAGAATTTCGCGAAGATTTTTCAAACAGCGCCAAAGTTATTCCCAATAGAATGTTGCGAATTTCCTATGGAAACTGGGTCCTAACTATAACTACCTACTGGCGACCAATAGTAGGTAATATATATATATATATATATATATATACCCTCACCCCCACCATCTGGAAGTTGTGTGGAGCTTCAGAATGTGGTGGTCCTGGATGGGGCTTGTAACCCTGTCATATCCACTCACAAATTCTCCATGATACAAAAATAATCCAGGACACTAACGCCTGCTTGATACACTTTATAAGCAAGATTTGGTTCTACACAAATGCGTTTTGCCATTCACCTTTATCAAGGTATGTTGGATTCTGCCATAATGCTGATTTACATACACGTAGTAGGTAACAGTAAGAAAGGACAAATAGGAAGGGGTGGTAGCACACTGCTGACCTCCCAGCTCAGTTCGCCCCTTAGCATTATGGTAAATGCAGTATGTGGTGCATGCTTACAAGGTATTTTGCAGGAGTGTTCCACCAAAGTTGGTGCAGGTTAGTGCTGTACATCTCTAGACACATGTGTTTCTGGATTATATCCTTCATCAGTAGAGATAAACAAAAAAACGATTTTTATCTGGGGTGGCTGAGCAGGCTGCCACAATTCTTACAGGTCTCAGTACCTCTCATTGGGGCACAGGTGCATTTCCACAAGCTCGTCAGCTCAATAGCTCAAGGGAACCTTTTCAAACAGGAAGGGGTGGGAGCAAACTGCTGACCTTCCAGCACAGTTCACCCCCTAGCATTATGGTAAATGGAGTTTGTAGTGCATGCTTGCTTGGTATTTTGCTGGAGTGTTCCACCAAAGTTGGTGTAGTTTAGTGCTGTACATCTCTAGACGCCTGTGTTTCTGGATTATATCCTTCATCAGTAGAGATAAACAAAAAACGATTTTCATCTGGGGTGTCTAAGCAGGCTTCCACAGTTCTTACAGGTCTCAGTACCTCTCACTGGCCCACAGGTGCATCTGTACGAGCTCGTAAGCTCAAAGGCTCAAGGGAGCCTTTTCAAACAGGAAGGGGTGAGAGCACACTGCTGACCTCCCAGCACAGTTTGCCCCTTAGCATTATGGTAAATGCAGTTTGTAGTGCATGCTTACTTGGTATTTTGTTGGAGGGTTCCACCAAAGTTGGTGCATGTTAGTGCTGTACATCTCTAGACACATGTGTTTCTAGATTATATCCTTCATCAGTAGAGATAAACAAAAATTAATTTTCATCTGGGGTGAACTGTGCTGGGACTGTGAGGCAGTGTGCTCCCAACCCCCATTCTGTTTAAAAGGCTCCCTTGAGACAGCAAGCTGACGAGCTTTGGAGATGCACCTGTGTGCCTGTGAGTGGTACTGTGACCTGAGATGAACTTGGCAGCATTGCCAGCAACCCAAGATGATTTTTCTTTGCTCTCTAAAACTGCTGCTCTCTACTGATGAAGGGCTCAACCCAGAAACACGTGTCTAGAGATATACACCAATGTCTGCAACAACTTTGGTAAAAAACTCCAGCTATTTTTGAAGTAAGTTTGAACTGTGTACTGCATTTGCCAGCATGCAAAGGGGCGAACTGTGCTGGGACTGTGAGGCGTTGTGCTCCCAACCCCCATTCTATTTAAAAGGCTCCCTTGAGCCAGCAAGAAGACGAGCTTTGGAGATACACCTGTGTGCCTGTGAGTGGTACTCTGACATGAGAGGAACTTGGCAGCATTTCCAGCAATTCCAGATGATTTTTCTTTGCTCTCTGAAACTGCTGCTCTCTACTGATGAAGGGCTCAACCCAGAAACACGTGTCTAGAGTAACCCTGGGCAAAGCACTACGCTACGCTCGCGTAGTTTGGGAAGTTTGCGCAACTTCGCACTACACGAGCTGCACGTAGCACAGTGAGAACACGCGTAGTGCAGCGTATCGTAGTGCAGCGGTCATTTTTTGCTTGTTCGCGGTCCTCAACATCATGTTCGCAACCGCGAGCAAGGAAAATGACATCCCGGCGAGATTCTCAATGCGGGGAGGTCCGGTTTCTCATTGCGAATGGCTGCGCATGCTCACGATGAGAAACTACCAGTTCGCGTTGAGAAAGCTCACGCTCGAGTAAAAATCTACTCGAGCAGCAGGAAACTACAGCTCGCAATGTGCAAGATGCCGTTTTCAATGATTGCACAGTGCCGGATGCTTGTCCGCACTGTGCAATCATTGAAAACGCATCTTGCACAGTGCGAACATGCTACTACGCAACTCGCGTAGTGCTACGTGAAGTTCGCGTAGTGCGCCCACCCTTAGTCTAGAGATATAGAGCAATGTCTGCACAAACTTTGGTGAAAAACTCCAGCTATTTTTGAAGTAAGTTTGAACTGTGTACTGCATTTACCAGGATGCAAAGGGGTGAAGTGTGCTGGGACTGTGAGGCAGTGTGCTCCCAACCCCCATTCTGTTTAAAAGTCTCCCTTGAGACAGCAAGCTGACGAGCTTTGGAGATGCACCTTTGTGCCTGGGGGTGGTACTGTGACCTGAGAGGAACTTGGCAGCATTTCCAGCAACCCCAGATGATTTTTCTTTGCTCTCTAAAACTGCTGCTCTCTACTGATGAAGAGCTCAACCCAGAAACACGTGTCTAACGATATACAGCAATGTCTCCACCAACTTTGGTGAAAAACTCCAGCTAATTTTTAAGTAAGTTTGAAGTATGTACTGCATTTACCAGGATGCAAAGGGGTGAACTGGGCTGGGACTGTGAGGCAGTGTGCTCCCAACCCCCATTCTGTTTAAAAGGCTCCCTTGAGCCAGCAAGCTGAGGAGCTTTGGAGATGCACCTGTGTGCCTGTGAGTGGTACTGTGACCTGAGAGGAACTTGTCAGCATTTCCAGCAACCCCAGATGATTTTTCTTTGCTCTCTAAAACTGCTGCTCTCTACTGATGAAGGATGTAACCTAGAAACACGTGTCTAGATATATACAGCAATGGTATATAACTGTTACAACGAAGTTTTTACAACGCACTACCACTACAACGCAGGCATTACCACGCATACCATTACAACGCATTGCGCTGGGGGGCGCTCTAGGATAGGGAATAAGTATAATTTTATATCCAACACCTTCCCTAGTGTCCACGGGGACTATAGTTGGAATATAAAATTATACTTACCACTATCCAGCACCTCTAAGCGCTATGCGTTGTAACGGTATTCGTTGTAAATACCGCGTTGCAATGGTATGCGTGGTAAAAGTATGCGTTGTAACGTCATACATCCTACAGCAATGTCTGCACCAACTTTGGTGAAAACTCCATCTATTTTTGAAGTAAGTTTGAACTGTGAACTGCATTTAGCAGAATGCAAAGGGGTGAACTGTGCTGGGACTGTGAGGCAGTGTGCTCCCAACCCCTATTCTGTTTAAAAGGCTCCTTTGAGCCAGCAAGCTGACAAGCTTTGGAGATACACCTGTGTGCCTTTGAGTGGTACTGTGACCTGAGAGGAACTTGGCAGCGTTTACAGCAACCCCAGATGATTTTTCTTTGCTCTCTGAAACTGCTGCTCTTTACCGATGAAGGGCTCAACCCAGAAACACATGTCTAGAGACATACAGCAATGTCTGCACCAACGTTGGTGAAAAACTCCAGCTATTTTTGAAGTAAGTTTGAAATGTGTATTGTATTTACCAGGATGCAAAGGGGCGAACTGTGCTGGGACTGTGAGGCAGTGTGCTCCCAACTCCATTCTCTTTAAAAGGCTCCCTTGAGCCAGCAAGCTGATGAGCTTTGGAGATGCACCTGTGTGCCTGTGAGTGGTACTCCCAACCCAGAAACACATGTCTAGAGACATACAGCAATGTCTGCACCAACGTTGGTGAAAAACTCCAGCTATTTTTGAAGTAAGTTTGAAATGTGTATTGTATTTACCAGGATGCAAAGGGGCGAACTGTGCTGGGACTGTGAGGCAGTGTGCTCCCAACTCCATTCTCTTTAAAAGGCTCCCTTGAGCCAGCAAGCTGATGAGCTTTGGAGATGCACCTGTGTGCCTGTGAGTGGTACTGTGACCTGAGAGGAACTTGTCAGCATTTCCAGCAACCCCAGATGATTTTTCTTTGCTCTCTAAAACTGCTGCTCTCTACTGATGAAGGACGTAACCTAGAAACACATGTCTAGATATATACAGAAATGTCTGCACCAACTTTGTGAAAACTCCATCTATTTTTGAAGTAAGTTTGAACTGTGAACTGCATTTAGCAGAATGCAAAGGGGTGAACTGTGCTGGGACTGTGAGGCAGTGTGCTCCCAACCCCTATTCTGTTTAAAAGGCTCCCTTGAGCCAGCAAGCTGACAAGCTTTGGAGATACACCTGTGTGCCTGTGAGTGGTACTGTGACCTGAAAGGAACTTGGCAGCATTTCCAGCAAACCCCAGATGATTTTTCCTTGCTCTCTAAAACTGCTGCTCTTTACTGATGAAGGGCTCAACCCAGAAACACGTGTCTAGAGACATACAGCAATGTCTGCACCAACGTTGGTTAAAAAACTCCAGATATTTTTGAAGTAAGTTTGAAATGTGTATTGTATTTGCCAGGATGCAAAGGGGCGAACTGTGCTGGGACTGTGACACAGTGTGCTCCCAACCCCCATTCTCTTTAAAAGGCTCCCTTGAGCCAGCAAGCTGACAAGCTTTGGAGATACACCTGTGTGCCTGTGAGTGGTACTGTGACCTGAGAGGAACTTGGCAGCATTTCCAGCAAACTCCAGATGATTTTTCTTTGCTCTCTAAAACTGCTGCTCTTTACTGATGAAGGGCTCAACCCAGAAATACGTGTCTAGAGACATACAGCAATGTCTGCACCAACGTTGGTTAAAAAACTCCAGATATTTTTGAAGTAAGTTTGAAATGTGTATTGTATTTACCAGGATGCAAAGGGGCGAACTGTGCTGGGACTGTGAGGCAGTGTGCTCCCAACCCCCATTCTCTTTAAAAGGCTCCCTTGAGCCAGCAAGCTGACAAGCTTTGGAGATACACCTGTGTGCCTGTGAGTGGTACTGTGACCTGAGAGGAACTTGGCAGCATTTCCAGCAAACCCCAGATGATTTTTCTTTGCTCTCTAAAACTGCTGCTCTTTACTGATGAAGGGCTCAACCCAGAAACACGTGTCTAGAGACATACAGCAATGTCTGCACCAACGTTGGTGAAAAACTCCAGCTATTTTTGAAGTAAGGTTGAATTGTGTATTGTATTTACCAGGATGCAAAGGGGCGAACTGTGCTGGGGCTGTGAGGCAGTGTGCTCCCAACCCCCATTCTCTTTAAAAGTCTCCCTTGGCCAGCAAGCTGATGAGCTTTGGAGATGCACCTGTGTGCCTGTGAGTAGTACTGTGACCTTATGGAACTTGGCAGCATTTCCAGGAACCCCAGATGATTTTTCTTTGCTCTCTAAATCTGCTGCTCTATACTGATGAAAGGCTCAACCCAGAAACACGTGTCTAGAGATATACAGCAATGTCTGCACCAACATTGGTGAAAAATTCCAGCTATTTCTGATGTAAGTTTGAACTGTGCACTGCATTTACCAGGATGCAAAGGGGTGAACTGTGCTGGGACTGTGAGGCAGTGTGCTCCCAATCCCCGTTCTGTTTAAACGGCTCCCTTGAGCCAGCAAGAAGACGAGCTTTGGATATACACCGGTGTGTCTGTGAGTGGTACTGTGACATGAGAGGAACTTGGCACCATTGATAGCCACCCCAGATGAATTTTCTTTGCTCTCTAAAACTGCTTCTCTCTATTGAAGAAGGGCTCAACCCAAACACACGTGTCTAGAGATATACAGCAATGTCTGCACAAACTTTGGTGAAAAACTCCAGCTATTTTTGAAGTAAGTTTGAACTGTATACTGCATTTACCAGGATGCAAAGGGGAAAACTGTGCTTGGACTGTGAAGCAGTGTGCTCCCAACCCCCATTCTGTTTAAAAGGCTCCCTTGAGACAGGAAGCTGACGAGCTTTGGAGATGCACCTGTGTGCCTGTAAGTGGCACTGTGACCTGGGAGGAACTTGGCAGCATTTCCAGCAACCCCATATGATTTTTCTTTGCTCTCTAAAACTGTTGCTCTCTACTGATGATGGGCTCAACCTAGAAAAACATCTCTAAAGATATACAGCATTATCTGCACCATCTTTGGTGAAAAACTCCAGCTATTTTTAAGTAAGTTTGAGCTGTGTACTACATTTACCAGGATGCAATGGGGCGAACTGTGCTGGGACTGTGAGGCAGTGTGGTCTCAAGTCCCATTCTGTTTAAAAGGCTCCCTTGAGCCAGCAAGCTGAGGAGCTTTGGAGATGCATCTGTGTGCCTGTAAGTGGTACTGTGACCTGAGAGGAACTTGTCAGCATTTCCAGCAACCCCAGATGATTTTTCTTTGATCTCTAAAACTGCTGCTCTTTACTGATGAAGGACTCAACCTAGAAACACGTGTCTATATATATATACAGCAATGTCTGCACCAACGTTGGTTAAAAAACTCCAGATATTTTTGAAGTAAGTTTGAAATGTGTATTGTATTTACCAGGATGCAAAGGGGCAAACTGTGCTGGGACTGTGAGGCAGTGTGCTCCCAACCCCCATTCTCTTTAGAAGGCTCCCTTGAGCCAGCAAGCTGATGAGCTTTGGAGATGCACCTGTGTGCCTGTGAGTGGTACTGTGACCTGAGAGGAACTTGTCAGCATTTCCAGCAACCCCAGATGATTTTTCTTTTCTCTCTAAAACTGCTGCTCTCTACTGATGAAGGACGTAACCTAGAAATACATGTCTAGATATATACATAAATGTCTGCACCAACTTTGGTGAAAAACTCCATCTATTTTTGAAGTAAGTTTGAACTGTGAACTGCATTTACCAGAATGCAAAGGGGTGAACTGTGCTGGGACTGTGAGGCAGTGTGCTCCCAACCCCTATTCTGTTTGAAAGGCTCCCTTGAGCCAGCAAGATGAGAAGCTTTGGAGATGCACCTGTGTGCCTGTGAGTGGTACTGTGACCTGAGAGGAACTTGGCAGCATTTCCAGCAACACCAGATGATTTTTCTTTGCTCTCTAAAACTGCTGCTCTTTACTGATGAAGGGCTCAACCCAGAAACACGTGTCTAGAGACATACAGCAATGTCTGCACACACTTTGGTGAAAAACTCCAGCTATTTTTGAAGTAAGTTTGAACTGTATACTGCATTTACCAGGATGCAAAGGGGAAAACTGTGCTGGGACTGTGAAGCAGTGTGCTCCCAACCCCCATTCTGTTTAAAAGGCTCCCTTGAGCCAGCAAGCTGATGAGCTTTGGAGATGCACCTGTGTGCCTGTGAGTAGTACTGTGACTTGAGAGGAACTTGGCAGCATTTCCAGCAACCCCAGATGATTTTTCTTTGATCTCTAAAACTGCTGCTCTTTACTGATGAAGGACTCAACCTAGAAACACGTGTCTATATATATATACAGCAATGTCTGCACCAACGTTGGTGAAAAACTCCAGCTACTTTTGAAGTAAGTTTGAAATGTGTATTGTATTTACCAGGATGCAAAGGGGCGAACTGTGCTGGGGCTGTGAGGCAGTGTGCTCCCAACCCCCATTCTCTTTAAAAGGCTCCCTTGAGCCAGCAAGCTGATGAGCTTTGGAGATGCACCTGTGTGCCTGTGAGTAGTACTGTGACCTTATGGAACTTGGCAGCATTTCCAGGAACCCCATATGATTTTTCTATGCTCTCTAAATCTGCTGCTCTCTACTGATGAAAGGCTCAACCCAGAAACACGTGTCTAGAGATATACAGCAATGTCTGCACCAACATTGGTGAAAAACTCCAGCTATTTTTGAAGTAAGTTTGAACTGTGCACTGCATTTACCAGGATGCAAAGGGTTGAACTGTGCTGGGACTGTGAGGCAGTGTGCTCCCAATCCCCGTTCTGTTTAAACGGCTCCCTTGAGCCAGCAAGAAGACGAGCTTTGGATATACAACGGTGTGTCTGTGAGTGGTACTGTGACATGAGAGGAACTTGGCACCATTTCAAGCCACCCCAGATGAATTTTCTTTGCTCTCTAAAACTGCTGCTCTCTATTGAAGAAGGGCTCAACCCAGAAACACGTGTCTAGAGATATACAGCAATGTCTGCACAAACTTTGGTGAAAAACTCCAGCTATTTTTGAAGTAAGTTTGAACTGTATACTGCATTTACCAGGATGCAAAGGGGAAAACTGTGCTGGGACTGTGAAGCAGTGTGCTCCCAACCCCCATTCTGTTTAAAAGGCTCCCTTGAGACAGCAAGCTGACGAGCTTTGGAGATGCACCTGTGTGCCTGTAAGTGGTACTGTGACCTGAGAGGAACTTGCCAGCATTTCAAACAACCCCATATGATTTTTCTTTGCTCTCTAAAACTGTTGCTCTCTACTGATGAAGGGCACAACCTAGAAAAACATGTCTAAAGATATACAGCATTATCTGCACCAACTTTAGTGAAAAACTCCAGCTATTTTTGAAGTAAGTTTGAACTGTGTACTGCATTTACTAGGATGCAAAGGTGCGAACTGTGCTGGGACTGTGAGGCAGTGTACTCCCAACCCCCATTCTGTTTAAAAGGCTCCCTTGAGCCAGCAAGTTGAGGAGCTTTGGAGATGCACCTGTGTGCCTGTGAGTGGTACTGAGAGGAACTTGTCAGCATTTCCAGCAACCCCAGATGATTTTTCTTTGCTTTCTAAAACTGCTGCTCTCTACTGATGAAGGACTCAACCTAGAAACACGTGTCTAGATATATACAGCAATGTCTGCACCAACTTTGGTGAAGAACTCCATCTATTTTTGAGGTAAGCTTGAACAGTGAACTGCATTTACCAAAATGCAGAGGGGTGAACTGTGCTCGGACTGTGAGGCAGTGTGCTCCCAACCCCCATTCTGTTTAAAAGGCTCCCTTGAGCCAGCAAGCTGAGGAGCTTTGGAGATGCACCTGTGTGCCTGTGAGTGGTACTGTGACCTGAGAGGAACTTGTCAGCATTTCCAGCAACCCCAGATGATCGCGGGAGCCTGGAAAGATCCGATAGCTCCCACATTCCAGATGTGGCTTACGAGACTGCTTGGGACTCATAATATTGAGGAATGTCTATATAGCTTTAAAGGTAAAAAGAGGAAAGAGTACGGTAAAAAGATATGGGCTCCTCTGAGTAATTGGAGAAAAATAGGATGATTAATCTGAATAGACCCTCCCCTACCTCTATTGTATTGCAAGGTAATGTCTTCCTACAATGTTAATCTCTTTTTAAACTTTTGGGATTTTCGCCAATTGTTGGAAGACGTACAAGAGTTATCTATATCTGCATATCTGTTTTAATTCTTATGTCTGATTTTATCATGTTCTTATCCAGCTGATATCTGTAAATGTGTATGTTTTCTTTTTATATTCTGATCCATCTCAATAAAAAAATAAAATAAAAAAAAACATACAATTATTACATTCTTACTATGCATTCATGATGATTAAACTTTTTTGTACAATTAAAAATAAAAAATAAAAAAAGGTGAACTGTGCTCGGACTGTGAGGCAGTGTGCTCCCGACCCCCATTCTGTTTAAAAGGCTCCCTTGAGCCAGCAAGCTGATGAGCTTTGGAGATGCACCTGTGTGCCTGTGAGTTGTACTGTGACCTGAGAGGAACTTGGCAGCATTTACAGCAACCCCAGATGAACTTTCTTTGCTCTCTAAAACTGCTGCTCTCTACTGATGAAGGGCTCAACCCAAAAAAACGTGTCTAAAGATATACAGCAATGTCT
Organism: Lissotriton vulgaris; assembly: GCF_964263255.1. Classification (NCBI taxonomy): domain Eukaryota; kingdom Metazoa; phylum Chordata; class Amphibia; order Caudata; family Salamandridae; genus Lissotriton; species Lissotriton vulgaris. The sequence goes on along the minus strand of NC_141689.1, from coordinate 1,885,659,937 downwards.
GCACGAACTTTGGTAAAAAACTCTAGCTATTTTTGAAGTAAGTTTTAACTGTGTACTGCCTTTACCAGGATGCAAAGGGGCGAACTGTGCTGGGACTGTGAGGCAGTGTGCTCCCAACCCCCATTCCGCTTAAAAGGCTCACTTGAGACAGCAAGCTGAGGAGCTTTGGAGATGCAGCTGTGTGCCTGTGAGTGGTACTGTGACCTGAGAGCAACTTGTCAGCATTTCCAGCAACCCCAGATGATTTTTCTTTTCTCTGTAAAACTGCTGCTCTCTACCGATGAAGGGCTCAACCTAGAACCACATGTCTAGATATATACAGCAATGTCTGCACCAACTTTGGTGAAAAACTCCATCTATTTTTGAAGTAAGTTTGAACAGTGAACTGCATTTACCAGAATGCAAAGGGGTGAACTGTGCTGGGAATGTGAGGCAGTGTGCTCCCTACCCCCATTCTGTTTAAAAGGCTCCCTTGAACCAGCAAGCTGATGAGCTTTGGTGATGCACCTGTGTGCCTGTGAGTGGTACTTTGACATTAGAGGAACTTGGCAACATTACCAGCAACCCCAGACGATTTTTCTTTGCTCTCTAAAACTGCTGCTCTCTACTGATGAATGGCTCAACCCAGAAACACGTGTCTAGAGATATACCGCATGTTTGCTCCAACTTTGGTGAAAAACTCTAGCTATTTTTGAATTAAGTTTGAAATGTGTATTGTATTTACCAGGATGCAAAGGGGTGAACTGTGCTGGGACTTCGAGACAGTGTGCTCCCAACCCCCATTCTGTAAGAAAGGGCGCATATTCTGGTCCATACAGTTCATATGCTACTATGAGCACCATATTGGAATGTTCATTATTCAATATCACGTGGTACAAAAGGCGGTGGTGATGGACGGAGCATCTGAACCAATCAAACACTCACACCCAGTCAACAGATCTGGCTTTAATCCATCACCGTTCTTTAGCCCACTCAGTTCAGACATGGCCACATGCAAATCAGTCTGACCCTGTGCCTCATGGGAATAGTCTAGCCCGAACTGCCAAGCCATGCTTTCCCTGCACCGGAAACAATATTCCGAGAACCGGTTTCTGGCATTTCAGCTGTCTTCAGTCCGGCTTGCTTGAATCCAGTGGCAAAGTGAGCTAGGGACTCGCGTCTGAGCATACCCTGCCAACTTATGGCAAACAAAGCGGTACAAAAGGGGGTGGTGATGGACGGAGCATCTGAACCAATCAAACACTCACACCCAGTCAACAGATCTGGGTTTAATCCATCACCGTTCTTTAGCCCACTCTGCCACCCCAGTTCAGACATGGAAATATGCAAATCAGTCTGACCCTGTGCCTCATGGGAACAGTCCAGCCCGAACTGCCAAGCCATGCCTTCCCTGGACCGGAAACAAGCTTCCGAGGACCAGTTTCTGGCATTTCAGCCGTCTTCAGCCCGGCTTGCTTGAATCCAGTGGCAAAGTGAGCAAGGGACTCACGTCTGAGCATACCCTGCCAACTTATGGCGAACAAAGCGGTACTAAAGGGGGTGGTGAAGGACGGAGCATCTGAACCAATCAAACACTCACACCCCGTCAACCGATGTGGGTTTAATCCATCACCGTTCTTTAGCCCACTCTGCCACCCCAGTTCAGACATGGCCATATGCAAATCAGTATGACCCTGTGCCTCATGGGAACAGTCCAGCCCGAACTGCCAAGCCATGCCTTCCCTGGACCGAAAAAAAGTTTCCGAGGACCGGTTTCTGGCATTTCAGCCTTCTTCAGCCCGGCTTGCTTGAATCCAGTGGCTAAGTGAGCAAGGGACTCACGTCTGAGCATACCCTGCCAACTTATGGTGAACAAAGCGGTACAAAAGGGGGTGGTGATGGACGGAGCATCTGAACCAATCAAACACTCACACCCAGTCAACAGATCTGGGTTTAATCCATCACCGTTCTTTAGCCCACTCTGCCACCCCAGTTCCGACATGGCCATATGCAAATCAGTCTGACCCTGTTCCTCATGGGAACAGTCCAGCCCGAACTGCCAAGCCATGCCTTCCCTGGACCGGAAACAAGCTTACGAGGACAAATTTCTGGCAAATCAGCCGTCTTCAGCCCGGCTTGCTTGAATCCAGTGGCAGAGTGAGCAAGGGATTCGCGTCTGAGCATACCCTGCCAACCTATGGCGAAAAAAGAGGTACAAAAGGGGGTGGTGATGGACTGAGCATCTGAACCAATCAAACACTCACACCCAGTCAACAGATCTGGGTTTAATCCATCACCGTTCTTTAGCCCACTCTGCCACCCCAGTTCCGACATGGCCATATGCAAATCAGTCTGACCCTGTTCCTCATGGGAACAGTCCAGCCCGAACTGCCAAGCCATGCCTTCCCTGGACCGGAAACAAGCTTACGAGGACCGGTTTCTGGCAATTCAGCCGTCTTCAGCCCGGCTTGCTTGAATCTAGTGGCAGAGTGAGCAAGGGACTCACGTCTGAGCATACCCTCCAACTTATGGTGAACAAAGCGGTACAGAAAGGGGGTGGTGATGGACGGAGCATCTGAACCAATCAAAAACTCACACCCAGTCAACAGATCTGGGTTTAATCCATCACCGTTCTTTAGCCCACTCTGCCACCCCAGTTAAGACATGGCCATATGCAAATCAGTCTGACCCTGTGCCTCATGGGAACAATCCAGCCCGAACTGCCAAGCCATGTCTTCTCTGGACCGGAAACAAGCTTCCGAGGACCGGTTTCTGGCATTTCAGCCGTCTTCAGCCCATCTCGCTTGAAACCAGTGGCAAAGTGAGCAAGGGACTCACGTCTGAGCATATCCTGCCACACTTATGGCGGCCAAAAGCGGTACAAAAGGGGGTGGTGATGGACGGAGCATCTGAATCAATCAAACACTCACACCCAGTCAACAGATCTGGGTTTAATCCATCACTGTTCTTTAGCCCACTCTGCCACCCCAGTTCAGACATGGCCATATTCAAATCAGTCTGACCCTGTTCCTCATGGGAACAGTCCAGCCCGAACTGCCAAGCCATGCCTTCCCTGGACCGGAAACAAGCTTCCGAGGACCATTATTCAATATCAGGCAGTTTTTTCAAACTCATGAATATCATTGTAAAGAATGGTGGTTCTGTTCATATCAGTTTACAAAGTTAATTAAATAAAGGCATTCAATGATAATATTATTATTAATACTCCCAGACCGGTTATCTCCTGTCCATTAATAGCCAATTTCACTAAACCGCTTTTGCCACAATGTATGTTTTTGTTCCGTTATTTGTAACAAAAATACAAGTTGACACTAAAAATACAAATTGCAATCCATATTCTACCTAAGTGGGCAAATACCTATGCAGCATGCCAACATTTAACCACGCGGCCTTTATTGGGTAAATTGTGACATTCCCAAATACAATAAAAGAGGAGACAAAAGGAGAGTTTATTAACTCCCTGAAAAAGTAGACATAGCAAGAAAAAGTAAAAGCAAACCAAGCAGGTTAATTCCCGCCCAAGTGGATGTTATTTCCTAGTATATTCATTCCTGTCTTACACCATTAGATCTAATCAATAAACTGTTGATTATTCTCATTAGTACTTCAACAGTCTTCTTCATGACAATGATTTCTCAAACTTCTGCCGTTTTCATTACGGGTTCTACCTGTGCTTTTAACAAGAAAGAAACAAAATTACAAAATGTTATGCCTGCAAAATTACATTAAAATGTACACTGTAATTTATTACGTACATGCCTGTCTACAACTAATCAGCTAAAAGGAAATATCACCACAGCTTCATACCAATGCTGATTCTTCTTACAAATGTTTTTTCGTCTCTTCACTAGAATTCAGACCTACAGGAGCCAAAGTTTTGCAATCTATAATAAATCTCGATTTTCCTATCCTTAACTAGCGCTCCTGGTCTTCTCCTCTTTTCCTGTAGTTTAATTTACTCTAATACTATAAAGGACAGCAGCTTGTCATCCTAATTATGCATTTCTCTAAAATGCAGAGCCACCGGATATTGTTGATTGTTTTGTCAGATGGCTAGCTGATGTTCTAATATCCTTTTCTTTGCCCAGTGGATCGTACTTTCAAGATAGTATTTACCACATGGGCAAACCAAACAATAAATACAATAATCCGTATTACAGCTAAAATTCCCCTTAATTGAGAATTCTCTCCTGCTATTTGGTAATTTAATCATAGTACAATCACCACTATTGGCACAGGCTTTACAATACTTAACAGCATTTAAAACCTCTTATGATACTTTCGTTTCCATTATCATCGTGAGCAGTTATTGCATTCTTTCTCAACTCATGTTTCAGGGATCTCCCCCTCCTGAATGCTGTCTGCGGAGTTTCATTCACATGATTGTTGAAAATACTGTCAGTGTTAAGAATGTGGCAATTGTGATTGAGTTTTTTCCTGATTTTAAAAACTTGATTGGAGAAGGTCATGATGAATCTCACTGTATCTACTTCTCATTCAGTCTGCTGTTTGGGATGTAGTAACTGTGGTCTGTCTATGGCCTCTGCCTTGATCCTAGCTTGTTTAATCATTTTTTTACTGTAACCTGGCTGCTCAAATCTTCTACTCATTATTTCCTACTCTTCCAATTATTCCCTCTGTTTACTACAATTACGCTTCGCCCTTACCAGCACCCCATAGGGGATGTTCTATATCAAATTAGAGGGATGAGCACACGTGGCAGATAAGCGACTGTTCCCAGCCGTCTCCTTTCGGGTATTTTGGACACAAGAGAATTCCCTTGTACCGTTAACTCAATATCTACAAACACACTTTTATCTTTGCTGCTGCTCGAGGTGAAATCCAAATTCATTTCATTAGTGTTCAACAATGACACAAATCTTTCAGCTGACCCCCTCTCCTTTCCAAATCAAAGAAATGTCATCGATGAACCGAGTCCACAATACAAATTTTTCCCCATATATCAACCTGCTCTCAGACACCAGCCCATGAATACATTTTCTGGCATTTCAGCCGTCTTCAGCCGGGCTTGCTTGAATCCAGTGGCAAAGTGAGCAAGGGACTCACGTCTGAGCATACCCTGCCAACTTATGGTGAACAAAGCGGTACAAAAGGGGGTGGTGATGGACGGAGCATCTGAACCAATCAAACACTCACACCCAGTCAACATATCTGAGTTTAATCCATCACCGTTCTTTAGCCCACTCTGCCACCCCAGTTCAGACATGGCCATATGCAAATCAGTCTGACCCTGTGCCTCATGGGAACAGTCTAGTCCGAACTGCCAAGCCATGCCTTCCCTGGACCGGAAACATGCTTCCGGGGACCGGTTTCTGGCATTTCAGCCGTCTTCAGCCCGGCTTGCTTGAATCCAGTGGCTAAGTGAGCAAGGGATTCGCGTCTGAGCATTCCCTACCAACCTATGGCGAAAAAAGAGGTACAAAAGGGGGTGGTGAAGGACTGAGCATCTGAACCAATCAAACACTCACACCCAGTCAACAGATCTGGGTTTAATCCATCACCGTTCTTTAGCCCACTCTGCCACCCCAGTTCCGACATGGCCATATGCAAATCAGTCTGACCCTGTGCCTCATGGGAACAGTCCAGCCCGAACTGCCAAGCCATGCCTTCCCTGGACCGGAAACAAGCTTACGAGGACCGGTTTCTGGCAATTCAGCCATCTTCAGCCCATCTCGCTTGAATCCAGTGGCAAAGTGAGCAAGGGACTCACCTCTGAGCATACCCTGCCACACTTATGGCGGCCAAAAGCGGTACAAAAGGGGGTGGTGATGGACGGAGCATCTGAATCAATCAAACACTCACACCCAGTCAACAGATCTGGGTTTAATCCATCACTGTTCTTTAGCCCACTCTGCCACCCCAGTTCAGACATGGCCATATTCAAATCAGTCTGACCCTGTTCCTCATGGGAACAGTCCAGCCCGAACTGCCAAGCCATGCCTTCCCTGGACCGGAAACAAGCTTCCGAGGACCATTATTCAATATCAGGCAGTTTTTTCAAACTCATGAATATCATTGTAAAGAATGGTGGTTCTGTTCATATCAGTTTACAAAGTTAATTAAATAAAGGCATTCAATGATAATATTATTATTAACACTCCCAGACCGGTTATCTCCTCTCCATTAATAGCCAATTTCACTAAACCGCTTTTGCCACAATGTATGTTTTTGTTCTGTTATTTGTAACAAAAATACAAGTTGACACTAAAAATACAAATTGCAATCCATATTCTACCCAAGTGGGCAAATACCTATGCAGCATGCCAACATTTAACCACCCCGGCCTTTATTGGGTAAATTGTGACATTCCCAAATACAATAAAAGAGGAGACAAAAGGAGAGTTTATTAACTCCCTGAAAAAGTAGACATAGCAAGACAAAGTAAAAGCAAACCAAGCAGGTTAATTCCCGCCCAAGTGGATGTTATTTCCTAGTATATTCATTCCTGTCTTACACCATTAGATATAATCAATAAACTGTTGATTATTCTCATTAGAACTTCAACAGTCTTCTTCATGACAATGATTTCTCAAACTTCTGCCATTTTCATTACGGGTTCTACCTGTGCTTTTAACAAGAAAGAAACAAAATTACAAAATGTTATGCCTGCAAAATTACATTAAAATGTACACTGTAATTTATTACGTACATGCCTGTCTACAACTAATCAGCTGAAAGGAAATATCACCACAGCTTCATACCAATGCTGATTCTTCTTACAAATGTTTTTTCATCTCTTCACTAGAATTCAGACCTACAGGAGCCAAAGTTTTGCAATCTATAATAAATCTCGATTTTCCTATCCTTAACTAGCGCTCCTGGTCTTCTCCTCTTTTCCTGTAGTTTAATTTACTCTAATACTATAAAGGACAGCAGCTTGTCATCCTAATTATGCATTTCTCTAAAATGCAGAGCCACTGGATATTGTTGATTGTTTTGTCAGATGGCTAGCTGATGTTCTAATATCCTTTTCTTTGCCCAGTGGATCGTACTTTCAAGATAGTATTTACCACATGGGCAAACCAAACAATAAATACAATAATCCGTATTACAGCTAAAATTCCCCTTAATTGAGAATTCTCTCCTGCTATTTGGTAATTTAATCATAGTACAATCACCACTATTGGCACAGGCTTTACAATGCTTAACAGCATTTAAAACCTCTTATGATACTTTTGTTTCCATTATCATCGTGAGCAGTTATTGCATTCTTTCTCAACTCATCTTTCAGGGATCTCCCCCTCCTGAATGCTGTCAGCGGAGTTTCATTCACATGATTGTTGAAAAGACTGTCAGTGTTAAGAATGTGGCAATTGTGATTGAGTATTTTCCTGATTTTAAAAACTTGATTGGAGAAGGTCATGATGAATCTCACTGTATCTACTTCTCATTCAGTCTGCTGTTTGGGATGTAGTAACTGTGGTCTGTCTATGGCCTCCGCCTTGATCCTAGCTTGTTTAATCATTTTTTTACTGTAACCTGGCTGCTCAAATCTTCTACTCATTATTTCCTGCTCCACCAATTATTCCCTCTGTTTACTACAATTACGCTTCGCCCTTACCAGCACCCCATAGGGGATGTTCTATATCAAATTAGAGGGATGAGCACACGTGGCAGATAAGCGACTGTTCCCAGCCGTCTCCTTTCGGGTATTTTGGACACAAGAGAATTCCCTTGTACCGTTACCTCAATATCTACAAACACACTTTTATCTTTGCTGCTGCTCGAGGTGAAATCCAAATTCATTTCATTAGTGTTCAAGAATGACACAAATCTTTCAGCTGACCCTCTCTCCTTTCCAAATCAAAGAAATGTCATCGATGAACCGAGTCCACAATACAATTTTTTCCCCATATATCAACCTGCTCTCAGACACCAGCCCATGAATAAATTTGCATAGGTGGGGGCAAGCAGGTGCCCATCAGTGTCCCTTGTCTCTGCTTGTACATATCCTGATCAAAGAGAAAAAAATTGTTAATTAAACAGTAGTAGACCATATCAATCAGCATTTCTGTGTGTAGTAACAGGGGTATTGACCTTGCTCGTAAAAAGTGTCTTACTGCCTGGATCCACAGGTCATCTCTAATACAAGTGTAGAGACTGGTTACCTCTAATGTAATCAACGAATAATCACTTTCCCACAGCAGACCATCAATCAATGTCAAGAAATGAGTTGCACCTTTTAGGTGAGCAGGTAGAGCCACCACAAAAGGTCACAAAAAGTAATCAATACATTTAGAAGTAATTTCCAACTGGGATCCCATAGATGACACTATTGGTCTACTGGATGGATGCAATGCATCTTTATGCAATTTTGGAAGTAAATACATTATTGGCATACAAGGATGTTTGCAATATAAACTGCAAAATTCCTCCCACTCCAGTAAACCTTGATCTTTCCAATTTACTAGTATCTAATTGAATTTGGAATATGATGCTAGTTCTTCGGTTTTAGCACCTAACATATAGCAGGATGGGTCGTTTAGTTATTGTAGACCCTCGGAAAAATAATCCCCCTTGGACCAAAAAACGACATTACACCCTTATCTGATTGTTGAATTACAATTGAGGTTTCTTTCTTTAGGGCTTCTACTGCTTTAAGCTGTTCCATCGTTAAATTTCCTCTGGCTAGCACCTCAATCTTATATCTTATTTGTTTTGATTCCTGAATAACACTTCTCTCAAACACCTCAAGGGCATAACAGTGAACATTAGGAATAAACTTAGACTTTGACTTCAAGTTACCTAAACACGATGAATCAATAGTGACTTCCATGGTGTCTAAGTTCAACAAAGGATCCTCATTATGCATCATGTCAACATCCAGTTGGGCCATGGTATCTAATAGCTCTATATACCAGAACACAATAAATTATTTGTTGACTCAGGATTTGAATTTTTCATTTAAGGTACATGCATATGAAACCATTTTTTTAATTTCAACTTCCTTAAAAAACAAAGGATATCAACACTTGTTTGCACATAATTTAAATGTCCAGAAGGACAGAATGATAGACCTAATGAAAGTAGTTCAGTGTCTAGCAGTGACAACTCATGTTTGGAGGAATTCCCCACTGTCATTTCATTCTCCTATTGGCTCTTTTGGTCATTGCAATGGGTTTGTTGGATTAAATATATATATATAGAGAGAGAGAGAAAGAGAGAGAGAAAGAAAAAAAAGCAAAGGGAACAAGTACATGTGTAATGACGAATGAATGGGTGTCAGAGTGTCTGTATGGATGACTCAGTGGGTGCATGACTGACTGTATAAGTGAGTGATTCGATGTCTCAGTGAATGTATGGGTGAATGACTGGCTGTGTGAATGTGTGTATCTGTCTGTTACTTGGTGTCTAAGTGGGTATATGAGTGTGTTAGTGGGCATGTGAATGGCTATATTGGTGATTGATTGGTTGTCTGACTATGTCTATGATTGTCTGGGTGTCTGTGTTTGAAGGGGAGGAGGTTTGTGACTGCCTGTATGGATCAGTGAGTGGGTGAGGTCAGTGGCTGATGGGGTACTGTTGTGTGTATAAAATGTTGTGTGAGTGAGTATATGACTGTATCAGTGATTTAGTGCAGGTGTCAGTATGGGTGAGTAACTGTGTATGTGAAAGGCAGTGTACATGAATGACAGGGTATATGAGTGGCTGTATGCTCGGGTGAGTGAATGTGAGAGTGGCTAAATGGAGGAGAGCATGCTTCTGTCAGTGACTTTATAGCTGAGTGATTATGTGTAACTATTTGTATAAGTAAGCGGGTGAGTGTGCAACTTTATGGTTTAGTAAGTAACTGTAAGTAGATGTATGATTGACTGTATGGATGAGAGCCTAGGTATGTGAGAAGTTCTATGGGTGACTCACTCAGCATCTGAGCACCTGTATGGCTGTATAAGTGGATATGTCAATTGCTGGATTAGTGTGTTAGTGGATCTATGAGTGGCAGTATGGGTGACTGGGTGGATGTGTGTGTAGATCAATTAATCAATGAGTGGGTGTGCAAGTACTGGTATGGCTCTGTGAATGGGTTTATGAATGGTTGTGTGGGAGTGGCAGTGGATGTATACAACTTTAAAGTCTATGACGGAAACTCTGTCTCGAAAATTCAGTCCTCCTTAAACCCGAACAATCACTTCAATGACCTTCTCCCCTATAACTGCCTAGCTGCCACCTCTCAGGCTATCATCCCTTTCTGGACTGCAATAATCAATGCTTCCCTCCTACATGGATCAATACCTGACTCTCTTAAAGCTGCCAAGTCACCCCATCCTAAAAAAACCTTCACTGGATCCTACCTCCCCTGACAACTATGGACCTATATTCAACATCCCACTCCTAGCCAAAGTTCTGGATAAATGTGTTCAACAGCAGCTGAGCATACATATCAACAAATTCCACTTACTAGACGCCTTCCAATCCGGGTTCAGACCTGGTCACAGCACTGAAACCACCCTCCTCCACATCGTGGATGATGCCCTCCAAACCATGGATCAGGGCAAAACCTGTACCCTTATCCTCCTAGACCTATCCAACGCTTTCGATACAGTTAACAACGAAACACTCCTTGAACGCCTCAAACTCAGGATGGGTTTGGATGGCACCATTCTTGAATGGTTTAGGTCCTTCCTCCAGAATCGCTCACAGAGAGTTCTAATCAATGGCAATCTACCGCTTCCCCTCCGATCATGGTGAGAGTCCCCCAAGGCTCAACCCTGTCCCCTACCCTCTTCCATCTTTACCTTGAACCGCTCACAAAGGTGCTAAGCACCTCCAATATCTCCTACCGCGTGTATGCTGACGACACACCTATCTACAATAAAATCTCTTCTCCTAAGGACAGTCTCTCCCTGAATGAGGCCTTGAAGCTGACTGATGACTGACTCACCTTTAACTAGCACAAACTCTCCCACCCACCATCAGAAGACTGTCGTCTTTGTCACGCTTGATAAAAGGAGACCAAAAATGTCCTAATGGGCAAATCCCTCGCCTAAATGATCGCATTACAATCACCCCAATTACCTTGTTCCACCCACCATTACGACATTATCCATGGCTTTTCCAGATGATACTATTCCGGCCCTTCTGGGCTTCCCACCCAGGAGTTGAGACTGCTTATTTTCTTGTATAATGAATCTACCTGTTTTTTATTCCAAATGTATCTGGGATTTGAGACTGCTTGTTTTTCTGGTATTATGTAACTACCCTTTGTATCCTAATGGTATCCTCCCCTCCTAAGTATTTTGTGTACCACTCAACAACCTTGTAAAGAGCTCTGATACCCTCAAGGGTCTGGTTCACACTCTATAAAACTTTAAAAATAAATAAATAAAAGATTCCATAGGGGTGTGAGTGGGTACGTCAGAGATGCTGTGGATGATGTCATCTCTGATGTCATCAGTGATGTAATTTGAGATGTCATCAGTGATATCATCAGTGATGTCACTGACCATGTTGTGAGTGATGTAATATGTGAGGTCATAAGCAGTGCATTATGGGGGTGCGAGTTATAGTTAGCTCAGCTAACGATAACAGCTGAATTTCTCTGGTTTTCTACGACTGAGATGTCAGCCTATCTATACCGCCCCTGTAACCTTTTTTCTGTGAATTGCTAAGGTTTTTTAAATGATAATTTCTAATTATAGCATCCCTGAAACCTGTAGGTTTTTCAGCTTATTGTGGCACACTCTTGGCTGGGGATGAAGTCCCCTTGACTCTTGAGGATCCCCGGGGACCCACTAGCTCTCCTGTTACCTTCAGTAAGCCACACAGATCTAGATTGCTGAGAGGTGGTCAGAGGCAATACCCCCTTTCTCCACCGCTCTGCCAACACACCTCCTGGTGCACTGCTGTTTGGGGGATGAAGACTACTTTACTCCTGAGGCCTTCAAGAGGCAAGAGGACCTCATCACCCCAACAGCAGTGCACTGAGAGGCGTGTTTGCAGAGTGGTGGGAAAAGGGTTGTGGCCTCTGACCACCTCTCGCCAATCCAGGTGTGTGGGGCTTACTGGAGGTAACAGGTAGGCTACTTGGCCCCCTAAGGACCCTCAACAATGAAGGGGACCATCCTCCAATCAAGAGTATGCCAGGAGGTGCATCTGCAGAGTAGTGCAGAAGGGGGCGGGGCATCGGCGAGTTGCATGCTTCCGTTGTTTTCTATTCTAGGAAGGGGGGCTGTGCGGCCCTCCTTCCCTTGATGATTTTTGTCCCTGAGAATCCCTTCCTCAGGGCCTGACCCATATTTGTTTCTAAAACAGGAGGGGGCTAATTTCTGTTCTGTCCGGGGACCCCATCCCCCTTCCCTGGGCCTTTTTTTTTTATTTGTATTCATTTATTTGTTAAGGAAGGGCAGCCATTTGACCCCCTTTCCATGGGTCAGTTTTTGCCCCAGGACCCCATCCCCTGGCCCCTGCCCTCTATTTTTTTGGGGAGGTGGGCAATATAGCCCTGGGGACCCCATCCCCCGAGGCATGACCACTTCCTTTCTTTTTTTTATAAAAATAGGTAGGGGCACCTGAGCGGCCCCCCTACCCGGGCCATTTTTGGCCCGGGGACCCCTACCCCCAGAGTATGGTCAGGTCGTTTGGCAACAGAAGTCCAGAAAGATGAAGAAAGGTGCAGAAAGAAGCAAGTGATTTGAAGAAAGAAGCAACAGAGGTGCAGAAAGAGACCTTGTTGCAAAGTCATCCTGTGCCCCCAGCTTTTTGCTGACTGGTACCAGCCAGCGTAATGCTATGCTTAAAGATACTTAGAATACAGTGAAAATACCTACATACACTAGGGTACACTATGGGTCAGGGTACCCCTGTGATTGGCATAACCACCCCTGCAAGGGCCTTGTACATAATAGGGTGGGGGATTAAAACTACCTCTAACTCAGAGGTGCAGAAAGAGGCAATAGAAGTACAGAAAGAGGCAACAGAGATGCAGAAAGAGGCATGAGAGGTACAGAAAGAAGCAAGTGAAGTGCAGATAGAGGCAAGAGAGGTGCAGAAAGAGGAAGGAGGGGTACAATAAGAGGTGCACAAAGAGGCAAGAGAGGTACAGAAAGAGGCAGGAGGGATGCAGAAAGAAGGAAGAAAAGTGCATAAAGAGGCAAGAGAGGTGCAGAAAGAGGCAAGAAAAGTACAGAAAGAGGCAAGAGGCATACAGAAAGAGGTACGAAAGATGCACAAAGAGGCAAGATAGGTACAGAAAGAGGCATGAGGAGTGCGGAAAGAGGCAAGAGAATTGCTGAAAGAAGCAACAGAGGAGTAGAAAGAAGTAAGTGAGTTGCAGAAAGAAGCAAGAGCAGTGCAGAAAGAACCAACAGAGTTGCTGAAAGAGGAGCAAAGGGTGCAGAAAGACCAAGCGAAGTGCAGAAAGAGGCAACAGAGATACAGAAAGCAGCAAGAAAGTTAAAGAAAGAAAAAAGAGGGGTGCAGTAAGAGGCAAGTGAGGTGTAGAAAGAAGCAAGAGAGGTGCAAAAAAAGAGTCAATAGAAGTACAGAAAAAGCAACAGAGGTGCAGAAAGAGGCAAGAGGGGTGCAGAAAGAAGAGAGAGAAGTGCACAAAGAAGCAAAGGAGGTGCTCAAAGAGGCAAGGGGGATGCAGAAAAAGGCAGGAGCAGTGCAGAAAGAACCAAGAGAAGTGCAGAAAGAAGCAACATAGGTGCAGAAAGAGACAGGAGTGGTGCAGAAAGAAGTGAGAGAAGTGCAGAAAGAGGCAAGAGAATTGCTGAAGGCAGCATGAGAGGTGTAGAAAGAAGCAAGGGAAGTGCAGCAGAGGCAAGTAAGGTGCAGAAAGAAGCAACAGCAGTGCAGAAAGAACCAACAGAGGTTCAAAAATAGGCATGAGGAGTGCAGAAAAAGGTAGGAAGGGTGCACAAAGAGGCAACAGAGGTACAGAAATCAATCAGTCAATCAATCATAGAATTTGTAAAGCGCACTACTCACCCGTGAGGGTCTCAAGGTGCTGGGGGGTGGGGAGTGCTGCTAATGCTTGAAAAGCCAGGTCTTGAGGAGTCTTCTGAAGGTCAGCAGGTCTTGGGTCTGTCGTAGGTGAATGGGGAGGGTGTTCCAGGTCTTCGCTTCGAAGTGGTAGAACGATCTGCCACCGGAGGTTGCTCTTTGGATGCCGGAGACTGTGGCAAGTGTGAGGTCGGTGGAGTGGATCTGGCGGGTGGAGGTATAGAAGCTGAGTCAGCTGTTGAGGTATGCTGGTCCGGTGTTGTGGAGTGCCTTGTTTGCATGGTTGAGGAGCTTGAAGGTTATCCTTTTGTTGATGGGGACCCAATGCAGGTCTCTCAGGTGGGGTGTGATGTGACTGCGGCAAGAGATGTCGAGGATCAGTTGTGCAGAGGCGTTCTGGATGCTTTGAAGCCCATTCAGGAGTCTGGCCGAGGGTGTTTCGGTAGTCCAACCTGATGCTGATGAGAGCCTGGGTGACCGATCCTCTCGTTTCGGTGGCGATCCACTTGTAGATCTTGTTGAGCATGTAGAGGGTATTGAAGCAGGAGGAAGAGAAAGCATTGACCTGCTTAGTCATGGAGAGGGTGGAGTTGAGGATGACCCCTAGGTTGCGTGCGTGGTCGGTGGGTGTTGGAGCGGTTCCCAGTGCGGTCGGCCACCAGGGGTGGATCCGAGGATGAGGACCTCCATCTTGTCCGAGTTCAGCTTCAGTCGTCTGTTCCTAATCCATTCGGTGACGGCTTTCATTCCTTCATGGAGGTTGGTTTTGGCGGAGTGGGGGTCCTTGGTGAGGGAGAGGATCAGCTGAGTGTCATCGGCGTAGGAGATTATGTTGGGGTCGTGTGGTCGGGCGACGTGGGCAATCGGTGCCATGTAGATGTTGAACAGCGATGGGCTGAGGGATGAGCCCTAGGGTACCCCGCAGATGATCTAGGTGGCTTTGGAGCGGAAGAGGGGGAGGTGGACGCACTGTGTTCTGGCGGAGAGGAAGGAGGTGGTCCAGTCCAGGGCCTTCTCCTGGATCCCGGCGTCGTAGAGGCGTGTTTGTAGTGTGCGGTGGCAGACTGGGTCGAAGGCGGCTAACAGGTCCAGGAGGATGAGGGCCATGGTTTCTCCGTTGTCTAGCAGGGTCCTGATGTCATCGGTGGCGGCGATGATGGCAAGTTTGGTGCTGTGGTTGCTGGAACACAGACTGGGATGGGTCCAGGATGCTGTTCTCCTCGAGGTAGCGGTTCAGTTGTTTGTTGGCGGTCTTCTTGATGACCTTTGCCAGGAACAGGAGCAGGGAGATGGGCCGGAAGCTCTTGAAGTCCTTGGGGTCTGCCTTGGGTTTCTTGAGTAAGGTGTTGATCTCAGCGTGCTTCCAGCTCTCTGGGAAGGTTGCTGCCTCGAAGTAGATGTTGATGGCTTCCGGAGATGGGGTGCAATAGCGGTGCTGGCTTTGTTTAATATGTGGTGTGGGCAAGGGTCTGATGGAGATCCGGAGTGGATGTGTTCATGAACTTGATGGTGTCGTCGTCGTTGGTCCAGGAGAGCAGGTGGTTGGTGCGGATGGTGGTCGTGGGTGCGGAGGTCACAGTTGTTGTCGGGCGGTCATGGCATTGACGCTGTTGTGGATGTCTGCGATCTTCTGATGGAAGAAGGTGGCCAGCGAGTTGCACAGGTCTTGCAAAGATGGGATGTAGTTGGTGTTGTAGTTTGGGTTGGAGAGTACCTTCACGATGTTGAAGAGCTCTTTGTGTTGTGTTCGTTGTTGTCTAGGCGGTTTTTGAAGGAGGCCATTTTGGCTGATCTGATGAAGTTATGGTGTTTGCAGGTGGCGTTCTTGTGGGCTGCGTGGCTGTCCAGTGTTCGTTCATGGAGCCAGTTCTTCTCCAGCTTTCGGCAGGTTTGCTTGGAGGCCTGGAGGTCTTCAGTGAACCAGCTGGCTTTCTTGCTAGTGTGACTGTTGGAGGGTTTCTTGAACGGGGCGAGGGTGTTGGCGCAGTCGTCGATCCAATGTCTGTGGTTGCGGGCGGCGGTGTCGGCGACGGTGGGGTTGGTGGGTGGGCTCTGAGTGAGGGTGATGGTTAACTGCTCTTCGGTGACTTTGCTCCAGCAGCAGCGAGGCATCCGTTGGGTGCAGTGGTGCGTGGTGGGTTTCCGGAAGGTGAAGTGGATGCAGCGATGGTCGGTCCAGTGGAGTTCGGTGGTGTGGTTGAAGGAGTCGTGGGGGCTTGCAGAGAAGATGGGGTGGAGCGTGTGGCCGGCGTAGTGGGTAGGTGTTGTGACGAGTTGTCTGAGTCTGAGGTTGGCTAGGTTGTCGATCAGGGTGGTGGAGTTGGTGTCATTGTTGTTCTCGAGGTGGAAGTTCAGGTCCCCGAGGAGGATATAGTACGTGGAGGTGGGGCGTGTGTGCAGTCGGTGATGGAGTCGCTGGACTGTGGTCGGGGTCCAGGGGGGCTGTAGATGAGGGTTCTTCTAAGGGTGGTGTTGGGGTCGGTGTGAATCTGGAAGTGCAGGTGTTCAGCTGTGCTGAGGGTGTCATCAGTGCTGGTCGAGACTCTGAGGGTGTTCCTGTGGACGATGGCGATTCCTCCTCCTATTCCGTTGGTGCTGTCCCTGCGGGTGATCTTGTAGTCTTCCGGGATGGCTATGGCGATGTTGGGTGCCGAGGAGGGGTTCAGCCAGTTCTCCATCAGGAAGGTGATGTCTGGGAAGGTAGAGTTGAGTAGGTACCAGAGTTCAACCCCGTGCAGAAAGAAGGAAGAGAAGTGTAGAAAGAAGTAACAGAGGTGCTGAAAGAGGAAAGAAGCGTGCAGAAAGAGCAAGAGAAGTGCAGAAAGAGGACACAGATGTACAGAAAGAGGCAGGAAAGGTGCAGAAAGAGGCAATAGAAGTACAGAAAGAAGCAACAGCGGTGCAGAAAGAGGCAAAAGGGGTGCAGAAACAGGCAAGAAAAGTACAGAAAGAGGCAGGAAAGGTGCAGAATGAGGGAACATGGGTGCATAAAGAAGCAAGAGAGGTGAATAAAGACAAAAGAGTGGTGCAGAAAGAGACAAGAGAGGTGCTGAAAGTGGCACGAAGGTTGCAGAAAGAGACAAGCCAGGTGAAGAAAGAAAGAACAGAGGTACAGAAAGAGGCAAGAGTGGTGCAGAAAAAGGGAAAAGAGGTGTAGAAAGAGGTGAGAGAGTTGCACAAAGAATGAAGAGCGGGGCAAAAACAGGTACAAGGGGTACAGAAAGAGGCAAGTGAAGTGCAGAATGAGGCAGGAGAACTACAGCAAGAGGCAACAGAGGTACAAAAAGAGGCAAGTGAGGTGCAGAAAGAAGCAACAGAGGTGTGGAAAGAGGGAAGAGGGGTGGAGAGAGAGGCAAGAGAGATACATAAAGAAGCAAGACAGGTGCATAAAGAAACAAAAGAAGTGAAGAAAGAAGGATCAGATGTGCGGAACGAGGCAAAAAGGGTGCAGAAAGACGTAAGAGGGACAGAAAAAGGCAAGAGAGGTGCAGAAACAGGAAAGTAGGATGCAGAAAGAGGCAAGGGGGTACAGAAAGAGGCAAATGAGGTACAGAAAGAGGCAACAAAAGTGCAGAAAGAGGGAAGGGAGGTGCAGAAAGTACAAAAGATCTACAGAAAGAGACAAGACAAGTGCAGAAAAAGTAAGAAATGTGCAGAAAGAAGCAACAGAAATGCAGAAAGAGGCAAGAGAGGCGCAGAAGAAAGCAAGAGTGTCTTGCACACTATTAGTACCAATGTAAGACCCACATTTAGCAATAAGTAAAAGGTGACCATTCTAGGTTTGCAAATGGCCTTCCACAACGATGTAACACTTGTCATTGTATTTTTGGTAATGTTTGAGCTAGAAACAAGGCTTTTGTTCAAATCTGCAGATCGGGGAGCAGATGATGAATTATGTGGCTAATGCAGAAAATGTATAATTGTGCAAAAGTCTGTGCAGCCAAACAGTCACATAATTCCAGTGGCCTGCTTATACCTCTGACTAGGTCCACAAGTGGTCCTCATTGATTCCTTCTTTTTTTGTCTCACTGAGTTCATAGTTGAGCTTCTATGGAAATGAGGAAGACTAAACCTGAGGTTACCACTCCACAACCAGACTAACATACCACATAATTACTCACCACCCTAACACATAATCCCACTCTACATAATTCATTTACACTAAATACCACATACTTTCTATCCAAATAATTTCACTGCACAATAGACCACATATTTCCACTAAACACAACGAACATCCACCCCAATTCAAAAAACATTAGTAAAAAATGTTTACATTTACAACGCCAATAGCTTTAATTCTTGCAAATGCGAAATCTATTACTTTGCAAATACTCCTTTAACTGGTAGCCGCGTTTGCAGAGTGGTGGAGAAAGGGTGCTGGGCTTCCAACCAGTGCTCAGAAATTCTGCTGCGTAGGACTTACAGGAGGTACCAGGAGGCCTTCTTGACCCCCAAAGTACAATAGGAGTAAATTGAACTTGATCCCCCATCCTGTAGTCTGCCAGGGGGCACGTTTGCAGAGTGGGTGGAGAAAGGGGGGCATGGCCTTTGAAGACGTCTACTGTTTGGGACATACTGGAGGTAACAAGAGGGGTAGTTAGACCCCAAGGACATCCTTTGGGGCCAACAACCCCTCCTAATACCGCCAGTAAGTCCCACACAGCAGGGTTGCTGAATGCTCATAGCAGGCCACGCCCCCTTTGCTCACCACTCTACAAACAGGCTCCCTGACACGCTCTTGGATGGGGATTGAAGTCCCATTCACTGCTGGGGTACTATTAGGGGCCAACTAGCCTGGATTGCAGAGCAGTGGTCCGAGGCCATGCCCCCTTTTTACACAACTCTGCAAACGCACCTCTTTGCGCACTTCTGCTCGGGGGATGAAGTCCACTTGCGTCCTGAGGTCCTCAGGACAAAAGAGGACCTCATCGCCCCACAAGCAGTGTGGCAATAGGTGCATTTGCAGAGTGGTATAAAAAGAGGCATAGCCTAGGACCACCTCTCTGCAATCCAGCTGCATGGCACTTACTGGAGGTACCTAGTGGGCTAGTTGGCCCCCCAGGGACGCTCAGTATTCAAGGGGACTTAATTCCTCTGCTTAGAACGTGCCAGGGGGCGCGTTTGAAGCTTGGTGCAGGGAGGGGGAGGGGCCTCCGGATAGATATGTCTTTTCTTTCATTTTTTTGATAGAAGGGGGGCTGTTTGGCCCCTTTTCTTTAAATCTTTTTGGGCCCGGGGGACCCCATCCCCCAGGGTCTGCGATATTAAAAAAAAATGGGCTCTGTGGCCCCCCTCCTGAGGCCAATTATGAGCCTGGGATCCCAACCCTTGGGGCCAGCCTTCCATATTTAAAAAAGTATATATATATATATATATATATATATATATATATATATATATATATATATATATATATATATATATATATATATATATATATATATATATATATATATATATATATATATTAGAGGGGAGAGGGCTCCCCTTGCCTGGGCCACTTCTGGCCCCAGGGACTCCATCCCCGGGGCCTCGATTCACAGTTGGGGACTGTGGGGGGAGCCCCAATGACCCTACAGGCCACCAGCTCCCCGCCTCCTGCGGGAGCCAGCATTGCTTTTGAAGAAGGGGAGCTGCTGACATGCAGCTCCCCTTGTGCAAAAGCAATTCTGCTTTGGATTTTGGAAGCGAGAGCAGGATTCCTGCTCTTGCATGCAAAAACCAAAGCAGAGTTTGCTATGACAGGGTGGGATCCATGCTTCCGCCCTGCTATAGCAAACAGCAATGTACCGGGGGTGGGAACCAGGGACATTGCAGGAACCGCCGCTGGGGGGTGGTGGCCTCAAGGGCCATCAAGGGCTCCAAGAGGGGGGCCGCAAGGCCCCCATCCCTTCATTTGCATAGCCCCCGGAAGGTGGTGGTCCCTGGGGCAGGGGGTCTGTAACGGACCCCCATATTAGCATACTCGATGCCCCAGGGAGGTCGTGATCCCCGGGGAAGTGTGGGGAGGGGCAGGAGCATGAAGCAGGGTTTGAGAAAAAAGGGGGGTCCCAAAACGTGTTTTCCTCATGCAATTTTCCATAGGGACCTTTAAGTGAGGCTGCAGCCCGAACTGCTGAACGGAATTACACCAAATTTGGCAAAAAGGTAGAGGTTGGTTCGCAGATTACGCTTTTTGTTAAATGGTATAAATCCGTTCAGTAGTTCCAGAGAAAATCAAAAGTAAAATCATAGATATATCTATAGACAAAGTACGGTACGCGTATGGTATGCGTACCCTCCCGTGCACGAGCTGAATGCTAATTGGCTGTCAACACTCCAAACCAGGAAGTGTTGGCAGCCATCTTGTGCCTTGGTAGAACCGAGGCTCAAGAAAGCAGTGAAAGAATTGAGAAAAACAAGCAAAGGGGGCAGGGTAGAAATACCCTGACCCCTAGGCCTGCTCAGGGGGTCCCACAAGGACCACCAAGGGCCAAAAATATATATTGTTTTTTAAAAATACCAGGTATGCATATCCTGCAAAAAAAAAAAAACGAAGCCGATTTTTTGTTAATTAGCTGAAGGGGCCCCCAGTATACAAGGGAAATTAGTTTCTCCTCTACAAATGCGCCAGGGGGCTCGATTGCAGAGAGGTGTAAAAAGGGGGGTGGCCTCAGAACACCTCTCTGCAACGCAGCCCTCTGGCGCATACTGGAGGTTCCTGGTGGGCTAGTTGGCCCCCAGGGACCCCAGTATGCAAGGGGAATTAGTTCCCCCTCTGCAGATGTGCCAGGAGGTTGCGTTGCAGAGAGGTGTAAAAAGGGCCGTGGCCTCATTACACCTCTCTGCATCGCAGCCCCCTGGCGCATACTGGAGGTTCTTGGTGGGCTAGTTGGCCCCCAGGGACCCCCCAGGGACCCCAGTATTCAAGGGGAATTAGTTCCCCCTCTGCAAATGCGCCAGGGGGGCATTGCAGAGAGGTGTAAAAAGGGGTGTGGCCTCATTAGACCTCTCTGCCACACAGCCCCCTGGCGCATACTGGAGGTTCCTGGTGGGATAGTTGGCCCCCAGGGACCCCCAGTATGCAAGGGGAATTAGTTCCCCCTCTGCAAACACGCCAGGGGGCTGCGTTGCAGAGAGGTGTAATAAGAACCACGCCCCTTTTTACACCTCTCTGCAACGCATCCCTCTGGCACATGCTGGAGGTTCCTGGTGGGCTAGTTGGCCCCCAGGGACCCCCAGTATGCAAGGGGACTTTAATCTCCCAACTTAGAACATGCTACGGGATGCGTTTGCACAGTAGTGAAGGTAGGGGGCTTGAGGTGATATGAGTGCAAACATGTCCTGTGGCGCGTTTTAAGTTGGGGAATTACTTCCTCTTCAATCCAGAGGTCCCCTAGGGGCCAACTAGTCCAACAGGTACCTCCAATTTAGCGTCACGGAGCTGCGTTGCAGAGTGTTGTAAAAAGGGGGCGTGGACTCTGAACAACTCTCTGCAACACAGCTCCCTGGCATATACTGGAGGTACATGGTGGGCTAGTTGGCTCACAGGGGACCTCAGGATTGAAGAGGAATTAATTCCTCAACCTAACACACGCCACAGGGTGTGTTTGCACACATGTCACCTCAGGCCCCACCCCTTCCTTCACTATTGAGCAAAATATTCCTCTAAAATCAGCCGAACTGCGAATTCCGATTTACTCACCTGTTATCACGAGAGACGTCAAGTGCTCCATCTTTGAACCCAATACGGACCCTGAAAAGTAAATCTAAGCATACTTACCAATAACTTGTATTTCCTTCCATAGGAATCTATTGTGTGGTTTTCATCAGAAAAGTTTCTATTTTTGAAACGTACAAATATACCTCTAAAATCAGCTGAACTACGAATTCCGATTTATTCAACTGTTATCAGGAGAGACCTCAGTCCTGCATCTTTCAGCTCACTACTGTTCCTGAAAAGTAAATCTAACCGTACTTACAAGCAACTTGAATTACCTTCCATAGGATATCATTGCCTGCTATATAAAATATTTATAAATTCAAAAAATATAAAATAAAAAACAAATATATTACAATTTCAATTATTGAAACTTTTTTTTTCAATTTATATTAAAAATATGTAATGTAATTTAAAAAATAAAATATCTAAAAATAAATACTATAAACAATGTAGTAAATCAGTATAAAAAATATAACAATTAATCCGTTCAAAAATTATCATTTACAAAACCTTTCAAATTCACTGAAAAAACCATAAGTTTCAGCCACGTTATAGTCAGGAATTAGCATTTAAAAAACCTTATAAATTCACTGAAAAAACCATAGGTTTCACACATGTTATAGTTAGCTGGACATTTCACTCATACAAAACCATTGAAATTCCCCCGTTATAGTTAGCTGAACTAACTATAACTTGCGCGCCCGCAATACACTGCTGATGACGTCACATATTACATCACTCATGACATGGTCAGTGACATCACTGATGACATCATCGCTGTGAAAGAGTGGCAGACCTCCTCTCACCCTAATATAACCTTTGATACACACATTCAAAAATAGAAACTAACATTTTCAAAAAAATTGATACCAATACCAGTTACAACAACCTTTTCAGTAATTCCAACATCTACATACACATCCACTCATTCATCAACAGTTTTATATAGTCACTCATACATGTCCTCACTCATCATATGTACTCATACACCTATACATCTTGTTACACACTGATACTCATCCATAGAGTTACTCACACACATACTCACACATGCAAATAAACTATCAAACATCCATTTACTTGCATATACAGCTATACACACACCACTACACTTACTTCTGTAGAAACGTACACATACTTACTCTCTTAAACAATCACTTATAGAAACACATACTTATTTATACAGGAACTCTTCCAAACTCTCACTCTCACATATACTCACTTATATACATCAATACTCACATATACTCGTTTAAAACATATGTAGTTACTCATAAAGACACTATTGAGACAGTCATTCACTCACTAAAACACCCATACACACACGGATCCACCCATACATTCCTGCACACATACTGCCTTTAAAAAACATACAAACAGTGAGTCACTCATTCCTGCATCTATACGCTAAATAATATCCCCCACCGAACCATACAGACACTCATACTGATACTCAAAAAACAAACTAATAACCGATATACACACTCATGTAGCTACTCACCAACCCATGCAGCCACTTATACACAAAATGAGACACTGGTACAGATATTTAAATATTTAAACATTGCTCGTTAATACATGTATTCATTAAGATACACTTAATAAGTCAGTTATACAATCAATTTTACATAGAAAACATCCATTTAGACACTTACTTACCCATTTATTCTTCCATCGACCTTTAGATATACATATATATTATTTTCACATTCAGAAAGACACTTATTCACTGGATGATGTCCTCAGTGATGTCATTTGAGATGTCATCAGTGATGCCATGAGTGATGTCACTGACCATGTAATGAGTGATGTAATATGTGATGTCATCAGCAGTGCATTGCGGGCGCGCGAGTTATAGTTAGCTGAACTAACTATAACTGGGGAATTTCAATGGTTTTGTATGAGTGAAATGTCTAGCTAACTATACCATGTGTGACACCTATGGTTTTTTCAGTGAATTTTATATATATATATATATATATATGTATATATATATATATATATATATATATATATATATATATATATATATATATATATATATATATCTTGTCAAGATTCTAAAAAAAACACTGGGGAATCTTACAACTGGACCCAATTCTGACTGAAATAATGGGAGATCATACCAATGTAAATTCCGTAGAGCAAGAAATATAGCTGACAAACTAATACACAGCCAATTCAAAGAAACAACGACTACAACATGGCTCCAAAAACAAGGATTTTGGCTGTGCAAACAATGCAAGGCGTGCAAAATTGCTACTCATATGGAGGAATTAACCATCCAAAATGTCACCACATGGAAAATAAAGCAACATCTGACATGCAAGAGAAATTACGTAATTTACATGGTGAAATGCCCATGCAATTTGCGCTACATAGGTAGCACGATATTTGAAGTCAAGAAAAGGATTTTGGAGCACATTTGCACCACCACACACAAAGATCGCTCCAACGCAATAGCGAAACATATGGAGAAAGAACACGCAAGTCAGTGGGAATATCTCAAATTCTGGGCTCTCGAACAAGTTCCACTCTCAGAAATGAGGTTCCGTGATTCTGAACCTGTTCAATAAAGGTCGTCGTATCGTGACGATTTTGGTATTAGCGGACCTCAAATGACGAGTGCGGTATGTACGAGTGTTTTTGTCATGTTCGATTGATGAATACACTGTGTATTTAGGGATTTCGTTCCGAACCTTCGGGTTCCATTTTGTGTACTGTAGCCATTTTGTGGTTGCCCTCACATAGGCCGATGACTACGGCCGAGCGAGTCTTTGGGACACGTACACCTTTAGCTGACTTCTGTGTGACCTGAGCGAACTGACTCCATTGCCCGAAGCTAACCTTGTTGAGCCAGTTCCTTGTTCAGCAGCTGGTCAAGATAGAGATCAAAGAGCAGGACATTGTTGAGTTTATTGTACATGCACACACCCTTCTATCTTGCTTCTCATCTGTTTCTGTTCCTTCTTTTATGGCCTATTTATGGTTTGGGTTGAGGTCTTTTTATTATGGGTTCGTCCGGCCTGTCCGAGCAAGAATGTTGGGTTTTCCCTGTAATTGATGTTGGGCTGGACAACTGAAAGTGGGTTTGTCGTTATGCGATACCTTTTGAAATGTCACTGTGTGATTGGACAGTTCGTAAGTAATTGTTGCTAGTCAGGAATGGGATTTTTGGCATAAAATACGATGTCTCGCAATACTAAAATTGTGCAGTCTCTAACGAACCACCCGTGTCGTGCTTCGTAGACTTCTGTTCCTGGTTGCAGCCAATAAATTTGATCTTTGACGTCACTGAGAAGTATCCTGTGTCTCTGTATTCTAAGACAGGTGAACCCGAAGACTTTGGGCGTGCCCCTGGCGCCGCTGGGTTCTAAAACCCGGTTCTTCAGTTGGCGCCCAACGTGAGGCGACTTCAGCGGTACCGTCCAAGCCTGAAGATCGTGAGGAACTTCGTGTGAAAATTCTGGAGGAAGGCCTGCCACTTCATCGACCCCTGTATGTTTTCGTGGTCCGAAAGTTTTTGCTGCGAGGTTCCCTGCTTTCTGACGGCTACGAAGGACTGCTGCCCTGACTGTCGCCTTGTCTTGGAGCCCTTTGATGATTTGTAGAGCGAGATGATAGACGGGTCTTCTGGCGATGTCATCGATATTTCAGTTAAGTATGAGTGGAGCGTCTCCCAGTCCTTAGTTTTGTTTTGGGTATCCCCTTGGGATCTTTGATTTCGGACTTGCAAGCTCCAAAGCCAAGGGACTCGTGTATTCGCGAGGCTATCGTATTCGATATTCCCTTGAAGTTTGAAGCTAGACTAGTGAGCGAAGATGCCTGGTCTTAGCAGACTTGGAAAGATATTTTGTTGTGGTTGTAATAGGGATTCCCGAATGGAGGACTCGTGTCCGGTGCCTCCGATTGGAACTCCGACCTATGAGCTCTATTTAAAACATGGCGTGGGCCCCATCACGTATAATGAAGTATGGATTAGATACACTAGGAAGGACGGTGTCCTAAAGTGGCCCCAATATGGTAGTTATGACACAGAGATTTTAGATAATTTAGAAGTTAAACTTTTCAAGAAGAAAGCCCGGCCGGCGATGTTTGACTCTTTCCGCCTATGGCGAAATGAAGCCAAACAGAAAGAAATTATATTAGCGAAGAGATATAAAAGAGAGAAGGGTATCTCGATAATGCAAGCTGCTATACAGTTTAAAGATAACGAAGAAGAACAAGCGAGTGAGCAGTTGCACTGGAAACATAAAATGGCGATTGATAAATGTTATCCAGCTTTGCCACCTCATCAGCAAGGTGCAACAAAGGACCTTGAGAAAGATCCTTTAATGTCACATTTGTTGAGTTCGCCACCCCCTTATGTGCAGAGTGCTACAGCACCTCCGCAACCTTTAGTTTCGCAACCTCCGGCTGCTTTGCCTCCTGTTGTTCTACAACCGCCAGCTTCTCTTCAGTTGGCTCCTATTCCTCTGGCGCAGCCTTCTCAAGGGCCGCCGATTTTGCTTCTTGCTCCGCCTCCAATTTCTACGACTTTGACTCCTGTACTTGCTACTTCTCCTGCTGCTGTTCCTACGTTGGTTTCCTCTCAGTCTGCCTTGTCTCCTGTTCTTTTGTCAACTTCTCCTTCTGTTCAACAGAGAATGACTGACACTGTTACTGGTCTTTTGTCTCCTTTCTTTGGGTCATTGGGTATGACCCCTGTTTCAGAGCGTAAACAGTTGCGTAGCCAATTGCCTGGTCCCGATGAGCGGACAGTATTGGATCATTTGGCATGTAAATGGGTTACTAATCCTTTAAGATATGATTTAGAGTCTGTTATGGATTTTTTCCGTCAATGGGAAGCACCAAAGCAGAGGTATGTTTTTGACAAAATGTGTACTTTCCTTCATGAAGAATGGGAAGATGGTGATTTGGGACAGACTCTGTCTGAGTTGTTTCGTGTACAGTCTGAGTTTGCGAAGGGAACTATAGTGGGTCTCGACGTTGAAAGAGCAGTTGCGACATTGTTGTCGTTTAGGAGTGAGTCTCCTTCTCAGTCGTTGTTTGAGCCTGATCCTTCTGTTAGGAGAAAAGTGCAACAATATCCAATGAGAGAGATTCCCCCAGTTTGGAGAGCAGGAGATGTAGCCGCTAATCCACCTATTCTGCCACATTTTCAGCGTGTTTGGGTACATGTTCCATGGAAGCGAGCAGAAGTTTTGCCCCTTAAGCAGACTTTGCCTGATCCTCGTAAAAATCCTGCAGGGTACTATAAGGAATTATCACAGACTGCAGACTCATGTGTTATGAATCTAGCTGATATATACATGTTGTTTGGAAATGTAGTTCCACAGCCTTTATGGGGATTGATTCGTCATACGGATCATGCGCAAGAGTTAGGTGATACATGGAATAATATTGGTGCAGCGGATGGCCGACAAGTTGGTGGTGCTAAACCTGAGCCTTTAGTTGCGGAACTCCCTGGTAGGATTATTAATTACATGAAAACTTTAATGCCTGCTGTGCGAGTAAACTGGGACAAATTGTCTGCATGTAAGCAGAAGAAAGACGAAAGTGTGTCTGATTTCTTCACTAGGTTTGAAGAGACGTTTATCGACCATAGTGGTCAGGACATGAGTACGGAAGGCGGTCAACGGTTGTTCGTCGATAAGTTTGTGCATAATTTGCTTCCAGATTTGTGCACTAAGTTGAAGGATTCTGAGAGTTCTTGGGCTGTTTCTTCGTCAGCGCAGATATTGGCTACTGCACAGTACTACGAGAATAGGGATAAGGATGAGAAAGATAGAGCCGACAAGAAGACTAAAGAGTTGAAGACGAAAGTTCTTTTGCAGCAAGCGTATCCCCCTCTTAATAATCAGCGTGATTATCAGCAACCTCAGCAGTATCATAGAAACTCGCAAAGGTTCGAGTCTTCTCAACAGCGTTTTCCTGTAGGCCCTAATCAGTGTGCGTACTGCAAAGAAGAGGGTCATTTCAAGAATAGTTGTCCGGTTCTGTTACAGCGCACAAATGGTGTTTCTGGTGTGAGAGGTCCAGGTGTTCAGCAAGCTCCTAGAGGTAGAGGACGTGGTGTGTTCCCCGAGAATGCGTGTTCCTTGCCTCCACAGAATTCGATGAATTGTTTTGATCAGCAGAATGGTGTGTCTAGTAGGACGACTCAGTACTATGAGGATGACTATTATGTCGAAGGTGAGAATATGGACGGTAATGATTGCTAGGACAGCCATAGACAAAGAGAGGGAGTTGTTTCAGTTTCAGTAGATCAGAGTGGACCTTATGTTGAAGTGATTACATCGGGTGTGTCAGAGCTTTTTCTGTTGGATACTGGTGCTGCGAAGAGTTCTATCAGCACTCTAAACTCCCTGGCACACCTTTGTCTGGCTTGACGAATGTTTCGGTAGGTTTTTCTGGCACCCCAGTTAGTAATCCGATTTCTAGTCCTTTGTCTCTTTCTGTTGGACCTTGTGAATTCGAAGCACCCCTTATTCTGACGACAGGTTGTGGTGAGAACTTGTTGGGATTGGATTTATTGAAAAGATTGTATGCGACGCTACATTGTGCTCCTTCAGGAGTACAACTTACATTAGGTAAGAGAGTGATCTCTCTGATGTATCTATCTAAAGATCGACTTCCAGCAGAATTGTCTTCTCTTCCTGATTCTCTTTGGGCTACTGGTCCTAATGATGTGGGTCTTTTGGAGATCCCGCCATACGTTGGGACGCTGAAAGCGAATGCTAGATTGCCACGTATTCCCCAATATTGGATTTCCAGTGATGGTGAAAGAGCGCTTTTAGCGATCATCTATGATCTGATTGAGAAAGGTGTGATTGATGAAACGAGAGGTAATGTGTGCAATAGTCCGGTTTTGCCTGTTCTGAAAAGTACTGATTCTTCGCAACCGCCTGTGTATAGGTTTGTGATAGATCTTCGTGAGGTGAATAAGATTGTAGTTCCGCAATTTCCAGTTGTGCCAGATATCACTGCTTTACTGACTTTGATTCCGGCTTCAGCTATTTGGTTTTCGGTGATTGACTTGAAGAATAATTTCTTCAGCATCTCGATTGCCGAGGAGAGTAGGGATATTTTTGGCTTCTTTTTAGGAGGCCGAAGTTTCCGGTTCAAACGCGCTCCTCAAGGTTATTGCGAGAGTCCATCCATCTATAGTCAGGCTTTGAAAACACAGCTTGATATGATTGTCTTACCTGATGGTGCTGCTCTTATGCAGTATGTCGATGATTTGTTAGTTGCTGCTGACAATGAAGAGATTTGTAAAGAGGCTACTTTGTCGTTGTTGTGTCATTTGTCTGATTTCCATCATAAGGTGTCTCTTTTGAAGTTGCAGTATTGTCGACAAGAAGTGACCTACTTAGGTGATCTCTTATCGAAGGAGGGAAGAAGATTGACCCCAGAAAGAATTCAAGCGATTGCGAAAATGAGTGTGCCAACCACACAGAGAGAAGTGCGTGCTTTCTTGGGTATTACATCGTATTGTAGACAGTGGATTCCAAATTTTTAAAATCAGTTTCGCGGGCGAATTTGCGGATTTTCCACGATTTCGCAATTCGCGAATCTCGCGAAATCGCGGTAAAATCCGCGAATCAGCGGGAACGAATTTTCAGCCAAGCAAGGGTTACAGCAGCAGGTGCAAAAGTTTAACCTAATTTCTTTGTAACCTTTTACAAAAGGGTTACAAACAAATTAACTTCAACTTGGACACCTGCTGCTAATTGCTTTCTGGCGCCTCGTTATCTACTTGCAACTATTCTCTGACCCTGCTCTGACCCTTGAAGCAGGGTCAGGGAATAGTTACAAGTAGGTAACGAGGCACCTGTCCAAGGAATTAAACCTCATCAGGAAGCACTTACAGATATAAAAAACAGGAAGAAGGGAGAGGATGGCAAATACACCCATTTTGAGTTGTCAGGAGGGGTTAAACTAAAAGAGACCTTTACAGCACAATTTTCATATGCATTTTGCTAAAAATAAAAAGCTGTATGTTCTGTAGGGGCAACTCAGGAATCTGGCCCTTCAGAGATCCGGCCTCTCTTTCTTTCTCTCGTTCTCTCTCTTTCCCTCTCTTTCTCTCTATTTCCATCTATCTATCTATCTATCTATCTATCTATCTATCTATCTATCTATCTATCTATCTATCTATCTATCTATCTATCTATCTATCTATCTATCTATCTATCTATCTATCTATCTATCTCTCTCTCCCTCTCCCATAAACGACTGCATGGGTAACTACGCTATGCAAGCGGCTCGCGAAGACGCAAAAAGCCCTGCGAACACGCAAAAAACCCAGCGAACACGCAAAAAAACTAAAATTCGCACAAATTCGCGAATTTTGCGGATCGCGAATTCAAAAATCTGCAAATTCGCGGATCGCGAATTCGCAAAATTCGCCCATGCTTAGTTGTTTGTGCCTTTTCGAGATGGGAAGAAGCATATCCCCTGAAAGATAATACTGCTTTGTCCACAGCTAAAGCCCTTGTTAAGGAATTTTCCCCTAGGTTCGGTTTGCCGAGAATGATCTGGAGTGACAATGGGAGTGAATTTGTGGGTCAAGTGATGAAGAGAGTGTGTGATGGTTTAGGTATTCAACAGAAGTTTCACGCTGCAAATCACCCCCAATCAGCTGGTTTGGTAGAATGCTATAATGGCACCCTTAAGTTAAAACTGGCCAATATTCAGGCAAGCTCCGGTCTAAAATGGCCCGATGCTTTGCCGTTAGCACTTTTGTCGACTAGGGTGACTGTACATTCTCGAGTGGGACTTACTCCTTATGAGATCGTTTTTGGTCGCCCGGCAAATATATGGGGAGTGCCGCGGCCGACCAAATTCAGTGAAATTGAGCATCCTGTATTGCTTGACTATCTGTACGAATTGACGGCTAAATTTCCTGTTTTACACCAACAGGTTCATGATACACTGCCACAAGGA
Organism: Lissotriton vulgaris; assembly: GCF_964263255.1. Classification (NCBI taxonomy): domain Eukaryota; kingdom Metazoa; phylum Chordata; class Amphibia; order Caudata; family Salamandridae; genus Lissotriton; species Lissotriton vulgaris. The sequence continues at coordinate 1,885,629,318 of NC_141689.1, read as the reverse complement.
TCTGATGATCCAGGACACGCCATCGAACCTGGTTCCTGGGTTTTGGTTAAGAACTTTCAGCGGACAAAGAACAATCAGCCAAGCTGGACCGGACCCTACTTGGTGTTATTGTTCACGCGATCCGCAGTGCGAGTGCGCAGTAAAAAAACTGGATCCACGGCGTACATTGTAAGAGGGCCCCTTTGCCTCTGCCGTATGACCAGTGGGTCCAGAAAGGTATTCCAGACTCTGAAACTGAAACCGTGCCTCGTTTTCTGCCTTTTAGCGATGCACGTTTAAATGGGACAAACTCTGAACGAGAAAGCGACGATCTTCTGCAAGAAGCTGTGCCACCGTCAGTTCGACTGGATAGAACTGAACCTGAACTTTTGTTTCATGATCAGACATTGCCTGGCAAAGGCCGTTATAATTTGCGACCAAGAGTCGTGGGACAAATAAATTGAAATTCTTTTTCTTTGCTATTTTTTTAATCTAAGCTTTCTCCTCTGAGAAACAGTTTTGACCGATTTTTGTTTTTCGAACCGCCATCCGGGTTCAGCTGTAGGGTCGCGGTGTAAAGACTTGGGATTGCAAGCCGAAGACACAAGGTCGACGGTCCTGGTTGGTCTTAGGGCGTTCCCTGGACTGACAGACGCATTCCTTAGCACGGAAGTACCAACCGCCGCGAATAGCACAGTTAGAGGATGGAGTTTTTCGAGATGGAGAGACCTGTTGAAAGAATGAGCTTTAAGAGCAAAATATGTACTGTAATGAGCAGAAAACTTTTTGTAATAATATGTCTTTTCATGTTACTTAGTTTAATTATGTTTTTGATAGGATATGTGATTTTTTCTTTCAAAGTGACGTTTACACCCACTACACAACCTATGCCTCCTCCTACTGTTTCTTTGCATTCTTTTCACCCTCTGCCTGAACACGAATCCATTAGAAGACTGGAATTTGCCAATAATTCCTTTGTTCAACTTCTGCACCAACACCAGCTAGTAGTGAACACGACTAATTGTTGGGTGTGTGGTCTTATGCCTCATACTACTGATAAAGGTATTCCTTACCTGGTCCTGCCATTTAGCTACAATGGTTCTGTGTGGGCATACATGTTCATCTATGCTCGTGACGTTTACCTCCTACGTTCTGTGAAAGACAACCCAAAGAATAGTGCTCTAGATAAGGGTATAGTAGATATGATTAGAGGAATTAGTTCCTAAGAGACTATCCCGAAAGATGAGACACTAGCGTATATTGGATGGAAAGTTACTGGATATGGAGTTAGTCTGAGTGTTATGTTATGTTATGTTATATGCAATTTTTTAAAGCGCTCGTACGCCCGTGGGCTTCATGGCGCTGTCGGGAGGAAGAGATGATACATGTTGCTGTGAAAACTACTATAAATAGGCTTGCTCAAACAGCCAGGTCTTCAAGGCATGTCTAAACGTGAGCAGATCTTTACTATGTCTGAGTGGTAGAGGTAACGAATTCCAAAGGGTGGCAGCGAGGTGATGAAAGCAGCTGCCCCCTTGTCGTTTCCTTTTGAATCGAGACACCACCACTAGTGTTTTCTGGGCAGATCGAAGGTGTCGTGTGGGGACATATTTTGTCACTAGGTTTTTAATAAAAATTGGTCCACAGTTGTTTAAGGCTCTGAAGGTTATACAGCAGGTTTTAAAAACTATTCTCTGGGCCACAGGTAACCAGTGTAGCTCCTTCATGCCTGATTTAATTGAGTGCCTCTTGGGTTGTTTAGTTATGAGTCTGGCTGCTTGGTTCTGGACCAATTGGAGTCTTCTCAAGAGTCCCAATGGTAAGCCTAAATAAATGCTGTTTGAAAAATCTAGACGGTACAGCACCAGGGCTATAGTGACTTGAATGAGGGCAGAATGTGTGAGAAACTGAGCAATTTTTTTTATTTTACGGAGCTGAAAAAAACTTGCTGACACCACTGCGCCTACCTGAGAGTGCAGCAACAGATCTGATCTTAAAGTGACCCCCAAGCTTTTTACTGAGGCGGAGCTGACAGGAGGAGTTCCCATATCGGTGGGCCAGAAATGGGGGCCCCAGCTGGGTACGCTTTTCCCGGGCAAGAGTAGTTCCGTCTTGCCCGGGTTCAGTTTAAGATGGTTATCATTCATCCAGCCTTGGATATGCCTCATGGTCTTCTGAAATTCAGTCACTGCATCAGGTGTATTGAGAGTGAATACCAGTTGTAAGTCATCAGCGTAATTGTACGCTGTGACTTTGAATTTTTTGAGAGAAAATAAAAGGGGACGGAGATACAAGTTAAATAGCAGGGGGGAGAGTGATGAGCCCTGCGGGACCACAAATGGAGTGGTGTCTGGTAGCCGTGAATGTTCCCAGTTGTACTGCTTGGGTTCGGCCATCAATAAAAGATGCGATCCACCTCAGAGCAGAGCCCCTAAGGCCGGCCTGCTCGACACGGTTGAGTAAGATGTTATAATCAACCGTGTCGAACGCGGCCGACAAGTCGAGCAGTATCAGAGCCTGCTGGACGTCTGCATCTGCATTGGCCCTGAGTGTGTCCTGCACCGCTAAAATCACCGCCTCAGTTGAGTGGCCCGGACGGAAACCTGCTTGGTTAGGTTCCAGGTAGTTCGAAGTCTCCATAAAATTAGAGATACAGCTGGAAACATGAGCCTCCAGGATCTTGGAGAGGAAGGGCAGGAGGGAAATGGGTCTGTAGTTAGACATATCAGCAGGATCTTTTCCAGGTTTCTTTGTCAATGGGATAAGGAGGGCATTTTTAAAATCTGTGGGGACCTTGCCTTGTGAAAGGGATTCATTGAGAATCGGGAGAATAGCTTGTGGGAATGCGATGCCTATTTCCTTGAAAATGTGTGGTGGACATATGTCGTTGGGTGAACCTGATTTCACCCGTGTAAGCAATTCAAGGAAAGATTTATGGTCAATCTTGGGTAACATTTCGAGAGTATTTAGATTCGGATTGTCTTCGCCATTGTAAACTAAGTTACAAGAAGGTGCAATGCTTTGTTTTATGGAAAGTATTTTATTTAGGAAGTAGTCATTTAAAGCGTCACAGAGATTGCGTGAAGGGACTGTCGGGGGGCTGAGCGTTCATCATTGCACAAATCGTGAACAATTTGAAAAATTTCTTTAGTTTGATTTTGGGATTTCAGAACTTTCTCCGAGAAATAAGATGTTTTCTTCTCAAGTAAGGTTTTCTTATATTTTTTTCTGGTTTGTTGATAAGTCTCCTTGTCTGATGTATAATAATGAGATCGCCATTTCCTTTCACTCTGGCGGACTTCTAGTTTAAGTTGTTTTAGGTCGGGGGTAAACCATTTGTGAGCCTCGCTGTGCCGAGAGCGGGAAAAGGTCGCAGCGGGTGCATGCATGTCAGCAGCTTTGAGAATGGCTGCAGTGAGGGTGGAATTCATGCAGTCTACATCTCCGTCATTATCATGATGTGGCAAGGTGGCGGACAGGGTGACTAAGAAAGCTGGTAAATTTATGTTCCTCCATTTACGGGTTGTCCCGGCCACTGCTGTTGACACTTTCTGGTACCCCTTAACCATAAGGGTAAAGTGAATGAGGTGGTGGTCAGACCAGATACAGGGCAGAATCGTGATGGGGGGGATAGTAATATTCTGTGACCAAATTTGATCCAGGTTGTGGCCTTTTTCATGGGTTGGGGATAGTACATGCTGGATCATGTTGATGTCATTAAGAGATTCTAGGAGTTCTCTTGCCTGCAGATCGACATTAGGTTTGTCGAACCAGAGGTTTAAATCTCCCACTAGAACAGTTTTAGAATAGTTGGTTACCATTGAGGCCATTTGTTCTGTGAGAGATATAGTGAATGTGGGCATGGAGTGAGGAGGGCGGTAAAGTAGGACTGTGGCTAAAGCACCGCTATCAGTATCAGTTTTCAGGACAATGTTCTCCGTACCAGTCAGTAACAAAGGGGGGAGAGATATGAAATTGTGTGATTTATGTATGATAGCGGCCACACCACCACCTGGTTTACCAGGGGTGTGGTTGGCTGCTAAAATATAGTAGTCGGAAGGGAGTGCAGTTAGTATATCTGGTAAGGACTCTTCCGTCAGCCAAGTTTCTGTGAGTAGCAGTAAGTCCGGTCTCTGAGTGGACAATAGTAAGAAGATGTCAACCTGGTGTTTGACCAGTGATCTAGTATTCAGATACAGGCAGTTTGGGTTTAGGAGTGGTTGGTTAATGCTGGGGGAAGGGCTGGTTTGAAAAGTGCTACGTTTGTGTCTGGGTCCAGTAAGTATAGATTTAGATATGCCCAGATCGCTAGTTTTTTTAAGTATATGTCGAGGCAATGAGGGGCAGGCGGAGTTAGAAGGTTTTAGATCCAGTATTTGAGTGAGAACCAGCGAGCGAAAGATCCCCTCCGATTTGGATTGTACCCCATCAGGTTCATTACTGTCTGCAAGGTAATGGCAAGAATCCGAGAGTTCAGTTAGGGAAGAGTGTTTGCACCGAGATGTATGTTTTTGCATCCCAGACTTCCCCATCATTTCTAGCAGCTAAGGGTACCTATTTCATCTGTTACGATAGAGCGTACACATGGTTGCCCCCTGATTTCTCGGGCACATGTTTTGTCTCGTTCCTGTTGCCTCCTACGTATACAGCTGCGGAAGATTACCACAAGACGAGAGTTGTTAGAGGTGTCTTCAGTAAGGAAGATACTGCAGGACAAGAATTAGGAGATTTCTTGAAGGGTTTTCTGTCGTTTTTGGGACCTATGGCTAACAGCAGGAGCATTGGACAGCTGACGAGAGTGGTTGAGTCCACCATAGTCATAACTGCCGGTGCCCTTAGTAACTTGACTGCTGAGCTCCAGTCGGAACGCCCTATGACTCTTCAGAACAGAGTTGCATTAGATGCCATACTTGCAGATAGAGGAGGGGTATGTAAATTGATTCAATTGAGCTGCTGCGTTTTCATTCCAGACAACGCTCTGACAGTCTACCAAGCTATTTCCAAGCTACATAAGATCTCCGAGTCTGTACATCTGGACGAAGGAGATTGGTCATTAATGGGATGGTTTTTGGGATTGTTATCCACCTGGGGATGGAAGATTCTGATGATCATTGGGATGATCTTAGCCATTCTTTTCCTGTTCTGTCTTTGCGTACAGTGTGCTCCTGCTATATGCGGCCTTTGTGCTACTTCATGTGCGAGGAGACCTATCCGGAGAGAGTTACTAAGTAATAGGATGATGCTACAGCAACATCTTGATGATCTGATGAATATAGACCTGGATTCAGACTGACATGAGTTTGGGTTTATTCCCTATGTAAGGGCAAAAGGAGGGGCTGAGGTTCTGTGATTCTGAACCCGTTCAATAGAGGTTGTCGTATCGTGACGATTTTGGTATCAGCGGACCGCAAATGACGAGTGCGGTATGTACGAGTGTTTTCGTCATGTTCGATTGATGGATACACTGTGTATTTAGGGATTTCGTTCCGAACCTTCGGGTTCCATTTTGTGTACGGCAGCCATTTTGTGGTTGCCCTCACATAGGCCGATGACTACGGCCGAGCGAGTCATTGGGACACGTACACCTTTAGTTGTCTTCTGTGTGACCTGAGCGAACTGACTCCATTGCCCGAAGCTAACCTTGTTGAGCCAGTTCCTTGTTCGGCAGCTGGTCAAGATAGAGATCAAAGAGCAGGACATTGTTGAGTTTATGGTACATGCACACACCCTTCTATCTTGCTTCTCATCTGTTTATGTTCCGTCTTTTATGGCCTATTTATGGTTTGGGTTGAGGTCTTTTTATTATGGGTTCGTCTGGCAAGTCCGAGCAAGAATGTTGGGTTTTCCCTGTAATTGATGGTGGGCTGGACAACTGAAAGTGGGTTTGTCGTTATGCTATACCTTTTGAAATGTCACTGTGTGATTGGACAGTTCGTAAGTAATTGTTGCTGGTCAGGAATGTGATTTTTGGCATAAAAGACAATGTCTCGCAATACTAAAATTGTGCAGTCTCTAACAAACCACCCGTGTCGTGCTTCGTAGACTTCTGTTCCTGGTTGCAGCCAATAAATTTGATCTTTGACGTCACCGAGAAGTATCCCGTGTCTCTGTATTCTAAGACAGGTGAACCCGAAATCTTTGGGCGTGCCCCTGGCGCCGCTGGGTTCTAAAACCGGGTACTTCAGAAAGAGGAGGAAATCGGGAAAGAATTATGCGCCAAAAAGAGTCAAGACACAAAATAAACTTTATAACACTTGATCCAAGGGGTCTGAACCAGAATGAGAAACTCTATGTACATCTTTAAACACCACCCATAATAAAATAAGAGGAATCAGAATGATAGGAGTAAGAACTGAATCTATAAATCATGTGGTAAAATGAAGTGAATGGCTCACTAGAGAGCGCAAAAATTGAAAATGCTGGAAGAAATATGATTGTCAAAAAGGCTCACCAGAGAGCGGACAATATGTAAAAAGAGAAAATGTAAAATATAAAATGACTCTAAAAATTGACAAAAATGCAGATAATTGCCTTCATAACAGTAAAGAAATAATTTATTGTTCAGGAAATTTGGTTATAGGGACAACTAAATCACAAAAGTAATCACTTGTTTATATAATGACTACACTTACCACAATGCACTAGAAACAGGAAGTAACTGTCACTTGTAGAAATAAAAGAAGACTGTTTTCCCTGTATGTCACTATCCCTTGATCAAGGTCAAAGTTATTGACCGAAACGCGTAGGGCATGGCAAAAGGAAAATAAAACTTGCCTGAATACTTCCTGAAAAAACGAGAAAGTTTGTCTTTATTTTTCATCGCAAGGCGGATTTGTTTTGAAAATTACCACCGGCTTGGCTCTGCCAGAAAAGAAACGCACCGCTCCCTACTCACTGAGCGCCAGTGTCAACTTTGTGGGATAAAGACTGTTGATATATATATATATATATCAAACACAAAGTTCCGGTAGTAAGCCAGTACCCAATCACGAGTGGGTCGCTGTTAGGGTCCCGGGGGCCCAATATCTGTATCCAAGGATTCTCCCATATGAAGAAACGTACAACGACACGCCAGGAGTTGCTGTGTTTCAAGAATTTAATCGGCAGCAAAAAACAAACAACGCGTTTCACCCCGCGGCTTGCTCACGTTTGTTGTGAACTCAAAACAATAGTCCTTTTACATTCTCAATGAATAGTCATAAACGAAGGACTTCCTGTGCACACCCCCAAGTGAAATAAGTGCAGCGGACATGTTGGAAAAGAAATTTAAACATTACGTTTTAGTCCATTGCTAGATGTTAATGATTAAAATCATACTGTGGCAACAATTTACAACCATCTGTAGTATTCCAATGTTATGTCTGCCAAGATTGCATTTAAAATACACTTTTTTCATGATCATTATCATCAATTGGTCTAGTACTATTTTAGACAGTTTCTCTGGGAGAACCAAGCGCGTTAATCTCGATACCACTTTAACTGTATTCAGTTCATAGAGCCTGGCATTATATACATATTAAATACCTGTTAACCATTTTCTTGCCATCCTGCCCAAGTGGGCGTTGGTTTTAATGCATAATATGAGACTAGATAATATTCTCGAAATTACCAATGCATGTAAGTTCCACAGAAAAACAATTTCATTCCTCTAAAACTGAGCCCAAGTGGGCATAGAAGCATTGTCGAGATCCAATACGTAAATGCATGAAAACACATAGTTTGAATTACGGTTACGGCAACATGTGGTCCCGTCTCAATAGTCCCAAAATATTTTTCTCAAGTAGGCTCATATCATCCAAAAAGGTCCTGGCATCGTATGTTATATGGTTGGTTATAGTCTCAATCTATCTTGTTCATACCATGGTTAATAAATGTCTCCTGTGCCACTTGAACTCATTGGTTTAACAGACTTTCTTGTTTTTTACTTTTCCACTGTCCCAACATGCAAAATCAAATTCTGTGAATTAAAACATAAGTATACAGTTTAAAAAGACGACTATAAGTTAGACAGCCACTCAATTTGAGAATCATTATACAAATACTCAATTTTCAAAGCTAAAAAGATCATTATTCATATTTCAAGATGGACAGAAAGTTCTTCATGATTATTCAAACTCTGAGGGAACATGCATTCAAAATCAATAATGAATCTGGATTCCATTTTACGGAGGCATGTTGTTCTATCCCCCCCACGTATCCCCAGATCCACCTTATCCAATACTACCATTCTTAGCAAGTTTTCATTCTGGAAATGGTGTTCGAAGAAATGTCTAGCCACAGGATATTGCGCATTGTGGTTCTTAATTGCTCTAAGGTGTTGTTACACTCACTCCTTTGCTTTCAGAGTAGTGCTCCCTATATACCACTTGTCGCAAGGGCAAATAAGTAAGTATACACAATACATGGTGTTGCATGTCACAGTTTTTTGTATAGTAAAAACTTTTACCGTACTGGGTACAATTACCTCTTTACAGTTAATACTATTGCGACATGCCTTGCATGACCTAGAGCACCTGAAGCCAGGTATATCTTTAGGTTTGGTAGTACTGGTCACAGAGTTTGGACTTAGCTCGTCCCTCAGGGATCTGCTTTTTCTGAAAGTGATTTGTGGATTGTGGTTCAAATGAGGTTTCAGGTGTTGATCAGTTAACAGCACATGCCAGTGCTTGTTAAGGATCTTTTTCACTTCAGTTGCCTGGCCTGAAAAGGTTGTAATGAATCTGATGTTGGATTCTGCATCCCTATCTATGGTAGTGTCTAGAAGGTCCTTCCTGTCTTTAGTGTTCGCTCTTGCAACAGCCCCTTGTATGGTCTTGTTATTATATCCACGTTCTCTGAAACGTTTGATCATTGTCTCTTTTTCTAGTTCAAACGCTTCTGATGTACTACAGTTACGTTTGGCACGTAGCAGTTCCCCATAGGGGATACTGTCTACAAGATTTCTTGGGTGTGCACTTCTTGCGTTGAGCAGGCTGTTGCCAGCTGTGGCCTTTCTGTAGAGACTAGTAGTCATCATAGTCCCTTGTATCTCAATAGTAACATCTAGGAACTCAATCTTAGATCTGTGTATATGTTCAGTAAATCTAAGATTCAGTGTATTGTTGTTTAACTGGCACACGAATCTACTTACAGATTCCTCAGTACCATCCCAGATCAAAAAGATGACGACGTCTCTACAGAAAGGCCACATTAACGCGCTTGATTCTCCCAGAGAAACTGTCTAAAATAGTACTAGACCAATTGATGATAATGATCATGAAAAAAGTGTATTTTAAATGCAATCTTGGCAGACATAACATTGGAATACTACAGATGGTTGTAAATTGTTGCCACAGTATGATTTTAATCATTAACATCTAGCAATGGACTAAAACGTAATGTTTAAATTTCTTTTCCAACATGTCCGCTGCACTTATTTCACTTGGGGGTGTGCACAGGAAGTCCTTCGTTTATGACTATTCATTGAGAATGTAAAAGGACTATTGTTTTGAGTTCACAACAAACGTGAGCAAGCCGTGAGGTGAAACGCGTTGTTTGTTTTTGGCTGCCAATTAAATTCTTGAAGCACAGCAACTCCTGGCGTGTCGTTGTACGTTTCTTCATATGGGAGAATCCTTGGATATATATATATATATATATATATATATATATATATATATATATATATATATATATATATATATATATATATATATATATAGGAAATCCACTCTCCACGCCTTTTCGCCGGCGCTCATCACAAAATGAGAGAAACGGACACCTTGTTTCAGTCAGCAGCCGCTGGTAAATTTCTTTATTTATTTTCTAGTGCATTGCTGTGATGAAAACCAAACGCGTTTCATATATATATGCATCCGTTTTTTGCTCATATTAATCCATAGCAGCACTCCCAGCAACACTGCTTGAGCAGTGTTGCTGGGAGTGCTGCTATGGATTAAAATAACAAAAGAACAACTTGAAGTATTGGTCGTTTGTGGTGAAAAAGGAACCAGGAGTGCGCTGTATTAATTTGCGTGTGAGCAAAAAACGGATGCATTTTCGAGCAGCAAGGCTCTGCTGCATCTGATACGCACCGCCAAAAGAGCGCTTGAGAGCCCAGACGGGGGCCACTTTGTATGGATATATATATAGTTAGGACCTAGTTACCATAGGAAATCCCCAACATTCTATTGGGAATAACTCTGGCGCCAATTGAGGAATCTGCGTGTAATTTTCCTTAAATTTGCTCATCTACGCTCCGCTCCTTCCCAGTAGTTGTTGAGAAAACTGAATTTGAGCAAATTAGTTATCTATATGCGCTCAACATTCTATTGGGAATAACTTTGGCACCGATTGAGGAATCTGCGTGTAATTTTCCAGAATTTTGGCCAGCTCCGCTTCGCTCCTTCCCTTAAAGTTTCGGGGGGATTCGTCAAGTGGGGGCCAAAAGGGGTGTCCCAAAACATGTTTTCCCCATGTTAATTTCCATAGGGACCTTTAGACACGGCTACAGCCCGAACGGCTGAATGGAATTGCACCAAACTTGGCAAAATGCTAGGGCCTGGTATGCACATGTGCCTTTGCTATGTTTGGTGAAAATCCCTCCAGTAGTTCTTGAGAAAATTGAATTTGAAATTTTTCAAATGGCATTTTCTATGTTACCTTTAGGCACGGCTACAGCCTGAACGGCTGAACGGAATTACACCAAACTTGGCAAAATGGTAGGGACAGGTATGCAGTAGTGCCATTTTTTTATTTGGTGAAAATCCCTCCAGTAGTTGATGAGAAAATTGAATTTGAGCAAATTATTTTTCTATATGCGCTCAACATTCTATTGGGAATAACTTTGGCGCCGATTGAGGAATCTGCGTGTAATTTTCTAGAATTCGGGCCAGCTCCAATCTGCTCCTTCCCTGAAAGTTTTGGGGGGATTCGTCAAGCAGGGGCCGAAAGGGGGGTCTCAAAACGTATTTTCCCCATGTTAATTTCCATAGGGACCTTTAGACACGGCTACAGCCCGAACGGCTGAACGGAATTACACCAAACTTGGCAAAATGGTAGGGACAGGTATGCAGTAGTGCCTTTTCTATATTTGGTGAAAATCCCTCCAGTAGTTGTTGAGAAAATTGAATTTGAGCAAATTATATATCTATATGCGCTCGCCGTACGTGCACCGTACGCGTACGGTACGCGTACCGTACGGGTACGTGCGCGTACCCTTACGTGCGCGAGCGAGTTTCTGATTGGCTGGCAGTCGACTGTCAACATTCCAAACTGTCCAAATCAGGAAGTGTTGGCCACCATCGTGATCCGCCCGGTCATATTGGACGTGCTCAACACTTCCATCTCCTCTAAAGCCGTACCTCCGTCATGGAAATGTGCGATGGTGAGGGCCTTGTTGAAGAAGCCCAATCTTGACCAGTCCAACTTGGCGAATTACCGTCCTGTCTCCCTGCTCCCCTGGTTAAGCAAACTGCTGGAGAGGCACGTAAATAACATCTTGATGAACTATTTGGAATCAAATAGCCTTCTGCGTGCCTCTCAGACAGGGTTTCGCCCTTTACATGGGACTGAAACCGCCCTCCTAGCGGTAACAGAGGAGGCAAGAGCAGTGTTAGACCGGGGTGGAAAAGTCGCCATCATCTTATTAGACCTCAGCGCTGCGTTCGACACGGTAAACCATGTCACGCTATTACAACGACTGGCGGACATGGACGTGTCGGGCGCGGCCCTGGAATGGCTGACATCCTTCCTGGCTGACCGCTTCTTCCAGGTCTTCGAGGGTGAGGTGGTGTCACCTAAACATCCACTCAGGTGTGGGGTTCCTCAGGGCTCCTCCCTGAGCCCCACCCTGTTTAACACCTACATGGAACCCCTAGACAGGATAGTCCATCCCTTCGGTGTGCGTATTGTCACCTACGCAGACGATACCCAACTGGTGGTCTCTTTAGACCACTCGGAGGGATCGTCTAACACCTTAGGCCCCTGTCTGGAGGCGGTTGCCAGATGGATGCAATCTTCCTGTTTAAAACTTAACGGGGAGAAGACAGATGTCATTTTATTGGGTAATCCTTCTCCCTCTGTCTTTGCATCCATCTGGCCACCATGTTTGGGCCCGCCCCCTGTCCCCAAGCCCCAAATAAAAAGCTTGGGGATCTGGTTTGACACAGCCTTGAACTTTTCTGCCCAAGCCACAAAAACCGCAGCTACCTGTTTTGGACTGATGAGGATGCTGCGGAAGGTGCTCCCTCTGCTTCCATTTCAGGCAAGGAGGATCCTGGTCCAGGCCCTTATACTATCTCGCCTGGACTACGGGAACGCTCTCTATATGGGAGCACCATCCTTTGTCACTCAGAAGCTCCAAGTCACCCAAAACAGTGCGGCCCGTCTACTCTACAATCTTCCTCGCAGGCAGTCAGCAAGGAATGCCCTAAGGGAGCTTCATTGGCTCCCCATAGCGGCTAGAGTACAATTCAAGGCCATGTGTATTCTACACAAACCCTTCTATCGCCTGGGCCCTACAATCCTACAGCCCTTGGTCACTCCCTACACCCCGTCCCGCGCCCTCCGATCGGGTACCCTCCAACTGGCTACCTCGATCAGAATCAGGAAAGCCCGCTGGGGATGCCGCTCTTTTTCACACACTGCGGCCAAGCTTTGGAACACCCTTCCTTTACCCCTGCGAGGAACCACTAATCATCTTTCCTTCAGGAAAGCCCTGAAAACCCACTTGTATGCTAAATTCTGCTGATCTGCCCCGAGCCCGCGCTAAGTAAGCTTTCAGTCATAAGCGCTACGAGGCCTCCGGGTAGATAGCGCTATACAAGTGCAATTTTCATTCATTCATTCATTTCATCTTGTTTTTCAGGAAAACTGAGGCAAAAGAGAGCCCAAAACAAGAGTGGAAAACACGAAAAGGGGGCAGGGTAGAGACCCCCCAACCCTCTAGCCCTTCTCGGGGGGTCCCAGAAGGACCCCCAAGGGCAAAAAAATATATATATATTCAAAAAAATCGAGGGGTACGCACACCGTACGCGTACGGTACGTGTACCATGCGCGTACCCCGCGATTTAAAACTTGGTGGTCCTTCTCGGACCCCCTGAGCAGGGCTAGGGGGTCAGGGGGTCTCTAACCTGCCCGCTTTTTGTGTTTTCCACTCTTGTTTTGTGCTCTCTTGTGCCTCTCTGGTATTGGTGTATCAATGGTTTCAAGAATGGTAGTCTGTATTTAACACTGGGTGTATAAAAGGTTATATTAGAGTGTGAGGAGGTGCATCGTATTATCACATGAATGATATCATCAGTGATGTGATCAGTAATGTCAATTGAGATGTCATCAGTGATGTCATCAGTGATGTCATTTGAGATGTCATCAGTGATGTCATCAGTGATGTCACTGGCCATGTCATGAATGATGTAATATGTGACATCATCAGCAGTGGATTGCGGGTGCGCGAAATATAGTTAGTACAACTAACTATATAGGAGCAATTTCAATGGTTTTTTAAATGCTAATTCCTAACTATATAAGGCCTGAAACCTATGGTTTTTTAACTGAAAAAACCATAGGTTTCACACCAGTTATAGTTAGGAATTAGCATTTAAAAAACCTATTAAATTCACTGAAAAAACCATAGGTTTCACACCAGTTATAGTTAGCTGGAAATTTTACTGACATAAAACCATTGAAATTCCCATGTTATAGTTAGTTGGACTCACTATAACTTGCGCGCCTGCAATGCTCTGCTGATGACGTCACATATTACATCACTCATGACATGGTCAGTGACATCACTCAAAAACTCTGTTATTCTTTTTCCCCCATGGTACGCTCCCCGGTACGCTCCCCGGTGCGCATACTGGGCGCTCCCCCGCGCCACCTCTTGAGTCTCGATCCTACCGAGACACAAGATGGCGGCCCCTCCAGAGTGTTGAGAATGTTGACAGACACCCGAGAGCCAATCAGGTTTCCGCGCGCGAACTCGCGTAGGGCGCTGGTGCGCGAACCGGGGCGCTCTTTTAGATATATATATTTTTTTGTACCTAAATTACTCAAAATCCACTGGAGCACCTATCTTGAGACATAGCAAAGGCACATCAGGCAACCAGTCCCTACAATTTTGCCAAGTTTGGTGGAAATCCATTCAGCCGTTCGGGCTAAAAGTGAGGTTGACCGCCCTATGGAAATTAACATGGGGAAAACACATTTTGGGACCCCCCTTTTTTCTCGGCCCCCGCTTGACGAATCCCCCCCAAACATTCAGGGAAGGGTCGGAGCGCTGCCAGGCAAATTTGAGGAAATTTTCAGGCAGATTCCTCAACCGGTGCCCAAGTTATTCACAATAGAATGTTGTGATTTCCCTATTCAAAATAATCCTAACTATAACTACCTACTGGCAACCGCCAGTAGGTAATATATATATATATATATATATATATATACACATATATATATATATATATATATATATATATGTTCCCTGAAATAACATAAATTCAGCCGTTATAGTTAGTTCAGCTAACTATAACTCGCGCCCCCGCAATGCACTGCTGATGACGTCAAACATCATTCATGACATGCTCAGAGACATTTCTTATGACATCAATGATGACATCTGAAATGACATCACTGTTGACATCATCCAGTGACTGTGTGTTTCTATAAAGTTTAAATATGTTTTATAAATATGCCAAGGTGTATTGATGAATGAGTGGGTGTATAAGTGTCTTGATGGATGATTTAGTAAGTGTAACTGACTGTATAAGTGAATGATTAAAGGTGTCTTACTGAATACATGGGTTAGTGACTGATACAGGCATTCACACAGTTTATCTTTTCAGTTGGTTTGTAAGCGGTTGCATGGGTTGGTGGTAGCTAAATGAGGATCTATATGGGTTATTGATTGGTGGTCTGAGTATCTGTATGGGTGCCTGAGTGTCTGTGTGGGTGGGCGGGGGTTGTGACTGTGTATAGATGTGTGAGTGGATGATTCACTGGGTGTATGGGTTTAAGAGTGCATCTGTGAAGGGCTGTATGGGTGGGTGAGTGTGTGTATGGGTGTGTTGGTAAGTGAATGGATGCCTCAGTGGCACATGTGTAAGTAACTGCATATGTGTAAGGCAGTATATGTGAGTGTTGGAGTGTATAAATGACTATATGTGAGAGAGAATGATTGTGAGAGTGGCTGTATGGATCAGTGCGTGCTTGTATTAGTTATTGTATAAGAGTGTATGTATGTGTTAGTATATGTTTTAATAAGTGAGGTGGTGTGTGTATAACCGTATAGGTGAGTAAATGGGAGTGTGATTGATTCTTTGCATGACCGACTAATTGTGTGAGTAACTCCATGGATGAGTGGCGGTGTTTGAGTGTCTGCATATATATGTGAGTGCAAATGATAATGCCGTATTGATGGTTGACTGCATATATGAGTGACTGTATGGGTGAATGAGTGTGTAGACCTAGGAATTAGTGAGTGGGTATGTACTAACTTGTATTGGTGTGTCTATGGTTTCGAAAATGGTAGTCTGTATTTTAGAGTGGGTGTATCAAAGGTTATATTTGGGTATGAGGAGGTACATCAGATTATCACATGGATGAAATAACCAGTGATGTCATTTGAGATGTCATCAGTGATGTCACTTACCATGTCATGAATGATGTAATATGTGATGTAATCAGCAGTGCATTGCAGGCCCGAGTTATTGTAAGCTGAACTAACTATAATGGCCGAATTTCTCTGATTTTATACGAGTGAAAATGCATAAGTACATGGGAACTAACTGGATGAGTAAAGTATGCAAGGAGAGTGCATGGTGAATGTATAAGTGCTTGTGTTTTAGCGCAGTGATTAGATAAGGACATGGAACTGGCTGGGTGATTGGAGGATAGCATGGGTAGTGACAGGGAGACGGCTGAACTGCATCAGTAGTGCTCAAGGGATTGTAGCAGTGCATGTGTTAGTGCATGGGTCACTGCATGAGTACATGAGTAGTGACTGGATGATTAGAACACTGCAAGGAGAGTGCATTGTGAATTTATAAGTGCTTGTGTTTTAGTGCAGTGAATAGATAAGGACATGGAACTGGCTGGGTGATTGAAGGGGAGCATGGGTAAAGACAAGGAGATGGCTGGACTGTATCAGTAGTGCTCAGGGGATTGTAGCAGTGCATGTGTTAGTGCCTGGGTCATTGCACAAGTACATAAAGCATATCAATAACCGCAACCACAGTATTGAAAACACATGCATTTGTCCTTCTATCCATCCTACATGAAATAATTAAACTAGTTGTCTCCCTGTGTATTCAAGTTGCATACAGTTGTGAAGGCTGCCAAAACATGTACATGGCACAACTTATAAAAATTGTGAAACCACAGATTTCAACCTTGAGCCTTTCGTTGTAAGCTGCTTTATAGGAAATACCAGTTAGGAAGCAGCAAATTGTGTTTTCATTTCATGAGAGAGATCTTTACTCATAAATAGTTCTTACTGATAAGCTTGTCAGGTAAGACAGGCAGATATAATTGCACAACCACTAAAATTGAATCATAGCAAAGTATATATTCAGTTTGAAGAGGTCAAATTGCAAAAGCACGCTCCACTGAAATGTATCCATAAGTGCATGCAAAATTACTTGCGTCACATGCATGCATCACCGTCCTCATTTTCGCTGCAATTATTTGATCCTTTCATATTTTATAATATATTCACTTCACACTTTGATGCTCGAATTTTAGCACAAATATTTAAAAAATATCGTCCTTCATGGATCAAGATAATAAAAGTATGGTGTGCCCTGCTTTATTCATGATGCAACACCTGATTACTGTATTTTGTGCTACCCCATAAGCAACTCACTACCTCCACAACTGCTGCAAATGTATAACACTTCAATACAACTTTTGAAGGTGCCTGCTCATGCTATTTTCATTGGGGCCATGCTTACAAGGCCTGCTGCCACTGCTGGGATATGAACGAACGGAATGGACAAAGCTATAATACATAGCTGCCAAGGTTTCAGGTCAGCGACTATGTATTTTCATGAGAACATGAAGCAATTTAGACGAGGTAAACATAAAGAATATCAACATTTACACCCATTTGAGCAAATAGAAACTAAGAAGTCACAGAACTAAAGTGCGCCAAAGGCAGGCAGCTGAAAGCTGAGCAGAGTAAGACTGTGTGACTGCACAGTTCTTAGCGCTACAGGCAACTTAGAATAATCTAAGCATTAATGTTATTTTCTCAGAGGAGTCTTCACCCACATTTCCCCCTGTATCATCCGTGCTACCAGAAATCAGTCAAGTCAAAGGCAGTGAGGCCCCAAACATGAAAAACACGGACCTCAGCTGTAATATCTCAGTAGTAGATACTTAGCTGTCACTTGTGCTCAAGTCTTGCATATTCAGTGCTGCATGTAGTGCTGTAGTCGGAATCACTGTGCAGACATCTCGTGCAATGGTAGCAGGCTCAGTGTCACTATTATTCAGTCAGTCCGCTGCTCCATGTGTGTAGCTGCCTGATTTCCAATTGTTTCCTCTCCCAGCTGGAGTTTTGGTGCTATGTGTTCAATAAAACTATATTCTTAAGTAAAATGTAAACCATAGAGCCTTTTAGAATCAATGGCTGTTAGAATCAATTCAGAGGGGAGGCGCCAGCCTGTGCCTTTTGGAAGAACTGTGGCGCAGTGCTACTGGCATGGAAGGCAGAAGGTGAATTTGAACAACTCAGTAAAGTTGATTCTAACAGCCCATACACAGAAAAAGGCTATATGGTTTTAATTTTACTTAGGTAGCCTTAGGCGGAAATAATTGGGAAACAGGCAGCTGCATCCATGGACTAGCAGACTGACCCCATAATAGTAACAGATATGGGAATAAGCGTGGGAGTATTTGGTGGAATGAAAATAAGGAGAATACATGTGTCAACCAAGATTGAAATGTAAAGTGAATGTATTATTTGAGCAATACCTGCGCTGGTTTCTCGGTGTCTGCAGTTCAAACCCAGAACGATCCAGTCAAGTCACGTGCCCACACTGGCTGCACTGTCTCTGGGGCTGAAGGCAGATTAGAGCAACATCTCTGAGCTATCTCTACTCTCTACTTTTGGAAAAGGACCTGTGCAGCTGTGAGCAGACTGGGTTCTATCCTGTAAACATGATTTCTCAGCAACGTTTAAGAACCAAAATATCTGCAAGTCAGATTGAATATGGAGAAATACAGCTATGCAAAGAAAGAGGGAGATATTCCTGAGTGGAATTAGAGGTTAGTATCCATTTTCAAGAGGCACAACAGGAAATAAACCCCTCCCAAATGAGTGTCAGCTCATGGGCCGATCAGATCGGCCTGGGCACTTTCACTTTTAATACAGGGCTGAATAGATCGGCCCGTGGCACTAAGGAGCTGCACTAATAGCTAACACTTATAAGGTTCCAAAGGCGAAACCTATTGGCTATGCCAATGATTGTATTCACTGCCGACCACTCTTATTTGTAACTCCGTCCAAAGCACAAGATGGCTGCTTCTTGGTTTGAAGTGATGGCAGCCAATTAGAGCCAAGCTCGTGCTCGGGGGGGGGGGTTTAGGATACACCTATATATATATATATATATATATATATATATATCTCATCTGCACCTATCCAGAAGAAAGAAGTGAGCCGCACACGTCGTGGTGAATTTTCAAATTTTAATTAAAACGCTCCAAATGTCCTAATGCATTTCATCCCCACTTGGGCCTTCGTCAGAGGAGGAGCACGGCAAACATCACGATACTGTGATTGTGATAACAGTGCCAGCTTTGCTCATTTAATTTATTCATGATTACCCTCCAGTGGGTGTTACATTCAATTTCAGTGCCGAGCCTTCTGGTTCCTGTAGTCCAACCAAGCCTCTCAGTGGTATCCCTTCGGTGGCGATGTTTGGTTATTTTGCCATATTTCTTTTTTGCCACGATTCCCTCACAAAACTATTTTATTTGCTTGAGTCCGAACCTGGGACCAGTCCCTGGCGGCAGCTGCTGCTCTTTGTGCCTTTCGGCGGAATATCTATTATGGTCCATTTCGAGCAGTTGTGGTGCTCATTGTCGGTGGTGCGTTGTTCCACGGTCGGACCAGACCGTAATATATCACCTGCACCTTTCCAGAAGAAAGAAGTGAGCCGCACACGTCGTGGTGAATTTTCAAATTTTAATTAAAACGCTATATATATATATATATATATATATATATATATATATATATATATATATATATATATATATATATATATTCATTCACTGAAAAAACCATAGGTTTTAGCCCATATATAGTTAGGGATTAGCATTTACAAAACCTTAATTTACTTGCACAAAATCATAGAAATTCGCATATATAGTTAGATGCAATAACTATATATCGCGCACCCGCTTGTCTGCTAGGGCTTGGGCCCCATTCTTGAAAGCGTCCACTGAGCCTTGAAGATTCTACAAAAGTCTTGGGGGCCCCCGACTCCCGCAGGCTTCTGGTGGGGAGCGGCTGCCATGATTGCTAGTGGAATGGCCATGACTGAGCTACGAGATGGTGGTGCTCTCATGCTGTGCATAATAGCAATTATAACAGTTACAACATGCTGACGCCAGCTTCAGTCTAAAACATCCAGAAACACTGTAGACTACCAATTCGATCAGTTCCGGTAGCGCCCCAACGTGACCCGGTAGGGAAGAACTTGCCCTCCCCTCTTTAACTGATGGTTCTTGTTGCCTGTCCCTTCTGTTCTCATTTAACAGAACTTTTTAGACTGCTGAAAGGGGTTGTGTTCCGACCGCTAGTTGGTGGAGACATTTTGACTATATTCTGGACCTACGTTGTCGCGTAATGCATTATATGACACGCCGCGTTAGCGCACCCGGAAGTGCTCCGGTGCGCGAAGCGCAGCTTCCCGGAAGCGATCCGGGGCGCGGCGCACAGTGCGTAACGTAAGCATAACAGGTCATGTGACTTGTTAATAAAACTTTTCATTGGTTCATTTTACTTTTGTTATTCTAATGATGAAAGGCTTGGTCATATGACCTAAAAATTACGCTTTTTATTGCTTTCGAACATTATTTTTTCTTAAACATATATGTTATAATGTTCCAGGCTAATGTACTTTCCCGGAAAATTTACAACTGTCCTGCAAGTAAAATATATTCCTTTTTCTAGCAAAAGGGCGTTTCTTCGTCCCATGACGGAGCCGTTGAGCAAAAGATGCTCGGCCTGCTGTCTTAGTCGCCGATACGCCTGAATATCAGATTCTTATCGATCACTTTATGTTGCAGGAGTAGAAAACACAACAGCCCTTGACCATTTATCTTTACTGCGTTCCTGCGTATTATACCTTTTATCCGTCATGTAATTGGACTGCTTTATTTCACTTGCCTTTTACTGATTCGAAAACAATGACTAAAATTAAAAACTTTACCAATGTAAATACTACTACCATGTTTTGTTTTAAAAACCTTTATTGTGAAAATGTCAGTATACAAATACGGGCCTATAACCAAGTGGGCCGGACACGGAGCAAACTGGAATCGTATATGATGAGGAGACATTTACACTGTAGAGGAACGTAACGAGCGGGCCATTAGGTTGCAAGAACTAAGGTGTCTAACAGTTGCGGAATCGGAGGACGTACATTTTGTAATTAAAATACGACAGGGCCACTTACAATAAAATTTTCTAGATATACATTTGCGGGCAAGTACCATGGGTGACGTTAATTCGAACTTTCAATAGTACAGTAATCAATAACACATCAGAACTTAATATCAATAAGGATGTCGAAATATTCAATCAATTCTCGTCCCAGCCCGCCATGTGCTTCAAAACTGCATACGTATCTCGTGATATCAAGGTTGAGCAACCAGTACACAACAAGGAGTTACGAGTCCCATTTATACCGGCGCCATTTTGGGCGAGGCTGGGCAGGTCCAGGATATAGTAAAAATGTCTCCACCATCCAGCGGTCGGACCAGAACCCCTTTCGGCAGTCAAAAAAGGTTCAGTTAAATGACAACAGAAGAGATAGGCAACAAGAACCATCAGTCAAAAGAGGGTAGGGCAAGATCTGAAGCCATTGTTCTACAAACTCTCAACCAGCCTTGAATGGAAAAATCCTGAAGAATGTACAAACTGAAAACCAGTTTTTGTCTGTATAGCATCAGCAGCAACGCTTGAGTCAGCTTTGTGTGAAGCCGCCATTTTGATTCAATCAATAGCGTCCCCCTGCACACATTCAGGGACCTGGTCGTGTCTTCAGGTCAAACGGATTGTGGGACAAGATGCAGAAAGGAAAAGGAAAAAAGTTCCGCTGGACCCTGGGAGCCGGCCGCCTATGTCATGGGCGATCTTTGGCCACACCAGGGCAATAGTGAAGCTGCAGCAGGTGCAAATAATCTTCAGACAGTGTTACAAGCGCTGCTCAGAACTCTCAACTATGACACCACCTCCGTGCCATCCGGATCTTGGCGCCTTGTGCTGGTTCCGGCTTATTCACACATCGGTCCGCTACTGACACCACCTCATAGGCCAACGGGGCACCCCACGCCGACTTTCGGCGCAGCATTGTAGGATGGCCACACCAGTGCGGCAACTTGCTAGACACCACCTCGGTGCCATCCAGATCTCGGCGCGTTGTGCTGCCTTCGGCCTACTGTAGCCGCAAGTGCGGACACAACTCAGCTGGATAGCGAGTGAAACACCAAGGGGCGCCCCACTGCAGCCGAGGAGCCTCCATCTTGGGGGCGACGCACAGCATCACATTGCTTTCCAATGCAGTCAGATCCTCAAACAGCCCCCACTGACTGACGCGACCTCACAGGCCAACGGGGCGCCCCACGCCGACTTTCGGCGCAGCATTGTAGGATGGCCACACCAGTGCGGCAACTTGCTGAACACCACCTCGGTGCCATCCGGATCTTGGAGCGTTGTGCTGCCTTCGGCCTATTCGCACATCGGTCCGCTACTGACGCCGCCTCACGTGCCAACGGATTTTCTACGCTTTTTATAGCAGCGCGTAACGTAAGCATAACAGGTCATGTGACTTGTTTATAAAACTTTTCATTGGTTCATTTTACTTTTGGTTTCCTAATGATGGCAGGCTTGATCATATGACCTAAAAATAACAATTTTCATTGGATTAAAACATTTTTTTTTCCCAAACCATGAAAGCCCCACCTTGTTTCTGGATGTTTCAGACTGAAGCTGGCGTCAGCATGAGAGCACCACCATCTCGTGGCTCCGTCGTGGTCATTCCACGAGCAATCATGGCAGCCGCTCCCCACCGGAAGCCTGCAGGAGTCGGGGGCCCCCAAGACTTTTGTAAAATCTTCAAGGCTCAGGGGACATCCGAGTTCCAAGGTGTCCCAGGGCCATTTTAGTGGACCAGGCCCAAATCCGAAGAGCCGTCCGCCATTTTAAGAGTCCTGTGGCAGCCGCCTATCGCTGCACCGCAAGAGTGGGCGCAACTCAACTACATGGTGAGCGAGACGCTGTAGCCGCAAGAGCGGGCGATAAACAGCTGAATGGAGGATGAGGCACAGTGTAGCAAAAGCGGGCGGAATGGCAACTGAAACGGTAAAGGGGCGCCCCAGTACAGCAGACGAGCCTCCACCTGGGGAGGCCCGTTCACGCCGCCTCCCCGCCCCCCCCCCCCCCCGGGGCGCCCCACGCCGTTTTTCGGAGCAGCATTGTAGGATGCCAAAACCAGTGCGGCAACTTACTGGACATCACCTGGGTGCCATCCACATCTCAGCGCGTTCTGCTGCCTTGGGGCTATTCGCACAACAGACCGCTACTGACGAGGCCTCCCCCCGCACCACCCGGGACGCCCCACGCCGTTTTTCGGAGCTGCATTGTAGGATACCAAAAACCAGTGCGGCACCCAGGTAACATCACCTGGGTGCCGTCCAGAACTCAGCACGTTGTGCTGCCTTGGGACTATTCGCACAAAACACAGCTACTGACCATTGTTGCTTCTTTTTTAAAAAAATGTTTGCATTTATTTACTGTTTTTGTTGCGTTGTATATATTTATAAGTTATTAAAATGTTATAATCCTACTACTTTGTTGAAGTGCTTTATATTTTTAATGTGACACATAATTGTAAAAACTTTGATGTACAAAGAGGCATCCCTGGAATCTTCCGCTTCAGGCTCGGACCCACACACCCTCACAGTGAGAATCCCCTCCCCAAGCACAATACAGGATGGTTATCAGATACTAGGAACGCGTGTGGTGTGACAGATCTCATCGGGTGGGGGCCTTGATCTACTGTAACTCCTTTGAAGAGGGGTGATTCTCTACAGCTGGGGCCATAAACTACATCTGCAGGTCTAGGTGATAGCCTGGGACCGGCCTGGACAATCGGACACAGAGGAAGAGGAGTGTCAGAGGGTGCGGTAGTGAATAGGGTGAAAGGGAGGTGTCGGGCGGGCACAGGGTGTGATTCTCAGTGAAGAACAGCGCAGATGGGAGGAGGTTTCTGGCCCATGCATGAGAGAGAGAGCGGGGGTGACCAGTGCGTGGGGGAGATGCTTGCGAGGGTGGGGAGCCATGCTGAGGATCGGCGGCGTGCAGAGAGTGGGTCTGGTCAAGGCATCTAAAATGGCTGCCGTGCTCAACAAAAGTGTGGCATTGCAAAAAAGGCAAGATGGCGCAGGCAATGTTTATCAATAAGGATTAATTTATAACAATTATTTTTAACAAAATATTTAATCGCAGTGACAAAATGGCGGTCAACAGTTCCTGATTTCCATCAAATCGAACGTTAACAGACGTCACGCAGCAAAAAAAAAAAAACGCTCACGAACAGCGCAGATGGGAGGAGGTTTCTGGCCCATGCATGAGAGAGAGAGCGGGGGTGACCAGTGCGTGGGGGAGATGCTTGCGAGGGTGGGGAGCCATGCTGAGGATCGGCGGCGTGCAGAGAGTGGGTCTGGTCAAGGCATCTAAAATGGCTGCCGTGCTCAACAAAAGTGTGGCATTGCAAAAAAGGCAAGATGGCGCAGACAATGTTTATCAATAAGGATTAATTTATAACAATTATTTTTAACAAAATATTTACTCGCAGTGACAAAATGGCGGTCAACAGTTCCTGATTTCCATCGAATCGACCGTTAACAGACGTCACGCAGCAAAAAAAAAAAAAACGCTCACGCACAGCCGCTGGAAGACATGTATCAACATATATGAGCCTCCTCAGCCACCCTCAGAAAACATAAGGGGTCAGGATACGTCTCCCGTACCCCCTTATACCTAGTAATTTAATTAAATCGAAACACAAAATGGCGAATTCACGTTTCGCTACCAGTTTGCGACCCGGTTCGCGAACCGAGAAGCGCTTCTACCGCGAAAAATCAAATTTTTATTATTTGCCCCACGGGACCCTTTAATAACCCCAACATCATTCCTAGGGGGTCAAGAGGAGTCTACCTTGCCCCCTTTCATTAAATTCCCCCTTCGTTTTTCTCCTCCTCTTGTCTCTCGATCCTACCGAGAGACAAGATGGCGGCAGAACCGGACTGTTTAGAATGTTGACAGACACCGGAGAGCCAATCAGCTTCGCTACGCAAAGCTCCGTTACGCGAAAAGTACGCGATCTGGTGCGCTATCTAGGACGCTGTCACAGATATATCTGTTTTTTTAAACGTTAATTTCTCGAAATCCACAGGAGCACATATATTGAGACCCAGCAAAGGCACTCGGGCTAACAGTCCCTACAATTTTGCCAAGTTTCGTGTAAATCCATTCAGCCGTTCGAGCTAAAAGTGAGGCCAAAGGCCCTATGGAAAAATGAATAGGAAAAATGCGTTTTGGGACCCCCCTTTTTTCTCGGCCCCCCCCTTGACGGAACCCCCCAAATTTTCAGGGGCTGCTCAGAAACAAAATGTGCCATTTTCCTGAAAATTTCAGCCGATTCCGTCCACGAACACCAAAGTTATTAGACATAGAATTTTCAAAAGTTCCATAGAGAAAAAATCCTAACTATATATACCTACTGGCGACCGCCAGTAGGTAATATATATATATATTATATATATATATTTTTTTCCTTTAATATATCAACAACTACTGAATGGATTTACACCATTTAACAAAAAGGACACTTTCTGAACCAATGGCTATCTTTTTGCCAAATTTGGTGTAATTCCAATTAGCAGGTTGGGCTGTAGCTTTGTCTAAAGTTTGGACCACCCCTTTTTTACCATCATGTGAAATCCCCCCGAAACTTTCAAGACACTGGCTGACCAGAGCAGGTCACTAATTTTGAAACTTTCGCGAAGATTCGTCAACCGTAGCCAAAGTTATTGGGAAGAGAAAAATATATATATAAAAAAATACCCTTACAGGTATAGAGTGACAAATAAATTATCCAAAAAAGAAGCAGAGAACTCTGAGTAATTCTCAAGTTTAGGTGGAAAGCAGCGCCTGCATAAACCCACTCTCAACACCAGTGACACTGTACATCTGCTCTCCTCAAATGTCTGCTTTTCTATCAAAGTCTTTAAACATAGGATTAGCACAGTGCCTTCCATGCTGAGATAGAAAAGGACAAAGGCCCATGTGTAGGTGGCCCAAATATCGGTCGGTAACGGTGAAAATCGGTAAATTTCACCATTACCGACTGATATAAAGGCATGCGCGATATGGGGACTGGTGGCTCAGTGGACTAATGCGTCCATTGCAGAGGCCTGTGTTCGACCTCATGGTCACAGGTTCAAATCCCGGTGGGTCCACTCAGCCTTTCATCCAACTGAGGTCAATAAAATGAGTACCATTGAGTTGGGTAACAATAAACATAGTATTCAGAGCCAGGAGACCTCTGGGTGAATGTGCGCTTTACAAATACACATGTTATGTAGGTAAGGAGTCGATAAATACTGATTCCTATTTACTGAATCGGAATTACTGAACACCCAAATACTGAATTGGTAAATAAGAAACGGTAAAAACGAGAAAAGAGATGTAGGAAAATTCGGTAATACCGAATTTCCCAAAATTCAGTATTTTGGAGTCAGTAATTAACACTGAAAATAGGTGGTAATCAGGGGCAGAGTATATAAGCAGTCCCAAAATGCAACAGTGGGATCACTATGGCACTACACAAACACAGGCCTGTCTCCCCAGACACACTTACTTTAGTTTGAATGTAACATGGGTAGTGTGATACAAAATTTTGCACTGCATGACAAAAGTGATAGGCGTATCATAGAACCACTCTAATTCTCCCAGGGCCCGCACTGCTGCCACCAGCGTGGCGTCCTGGGGAATGCTGGTGTAGAGTGACTCAATGTCGATGGTTTCTAGAAATTGCAGACCAGGGTCAAAGTGTACTCCCTCAAGGACATTCAGAATGTCAGTCGTGTCCTGGACATAAGACTCCTGTGTGATCACTGCCTCACGTAGAAAAATGTCCGCAAATTGCGACAAAGGCTCCAGGACTGACTGAATGCCCGACACTATCGGGCGTCCAGGGGGTGGTCTCTGGGGTTTGTGGATCTTCGGCAAGATGTAAAACGCCGGAATACGGGACTTTATACTAATACGGGGCTGAACGATCTTATTGAATGGAATAAAATCACCAAACGATGAGTTCATGTTACGATGGATGATTCAGTAAATTTGATAGGGTATACCTGTTTTCCCATGCCTGAATTTTACTATGCATGGAGTGCAGTAGCTACACCTCCATGCGTCTTTCAGTAATTTTTTTGGAGTATTGTGTAGACCCCCCACATGCAATTCTCACCTCCACCCTAATACACCACTAATATACTTGTGTAACCCCCATTAATACAGAATGTAGGTTTCCTCTTGGAATCTTCACTACTACCCTAATATTTCTGCGTACCTATAGAGGGTAGACCCCTAGCCTAGAATATTTCCCTATGCTCCACCTATCTAGAGCCTTTGGCGATGACAATCAAGTTGGGTATTACATTATACCACTTTTTCAGTTCAAACATTCTATTTCCTTTCTGAAATATTTGTTTAGAAAAATTTCCCTGCCAATAGCGAAATGATAAAGTTGTTGAAGTGGTAAATTTACCCATTATTTGGGGATGGAATACACTGTAAGATGGCCGCCGCACGAGACGCCCTGCGGTCACGTGACTCGCAACGTCCTACACCCCTACACGTAATGTCCTACGCGTTGGATGTGCCCTCTGATATTCGGCTTTCCAAGCCGGTATGGGACGCGGTTGAGGAAAAGCGGTGCTGGTAACCGAGCGGGGGTAAGCTTTCCAGCTGGATCGGCTTAGTTGGTGTACCCATGGTGAAAGGGGGAGGTAAATGGTTGGAACCGGGTGGCTATTGAGGGTCAGCTCGACAGGGTGTATCTTGAGAATTAGGCGCCCTGTATCCAATCCCAGTTCTTAGGCTCCTGGGAGGGGCTCTAGCTTGGGACGGGCATTAGCATAGCACTACACCTACTGAATTCGGTCTGTGCTTGTGTCCTTGTTTCTATGTGCAGAACACTCGACGATAGCGGGGTTCCCAGAATCAACACGTGATCCTACAGGACACGAACGCATTGACAAATAAAGGGGTAGCAGGTATGTGTGAAAGTCGCTAACCCCAGGTGATTATGTGTTTTGTTTTGAAATATCACAACCATGTATTTCAGCTCGGAATCTTATTTCTAGATATTTAAGGGTCTTTGACCCTTGGCTCAAATTTACAAATTCTATCGTTTTTATCATCATAGGTGTGTGTTATAAGAAAGTGGTAATTGCAGTGGGTAACCCCCATTTGCCCTGAAGAAGTTGCGGAAAATAAGAGCAACAAAACATGTTGGCACCTATGACCCACCTGAAACTGCGTATGGTGTGAGTCATTTTTAACTTGGGAGGGTTCACAGCCCAGAATAAATCCAGAGTGGCCAGTGAACTTTTCCATTTTAACTGTGTGAGATTCACGGTTTTTCTCACTGGGGGATATTGTGTGTTTTCCTTGTGTTAGATGTGCACATAAGCATAGCAAGGGTAAAACGTTAACTTGCTATGATAAGAACATTCAGCATATTGTGGGGCTGATGTTGAGAAGAAGCACTGTTATATGTTGTCGGTCTTTTTCTGGTGTTTATTTCATTTTCCCACTGTTATGAGAGTGAGTCACCGATGATGATAATTGGGATTACTGACAGTTACTAGTCAGATAAACCCGATTGGCGGTTCTTCCGTGAGGGGCTCACTTTCTTCTCCACACTTTTTTTCCCACAAATATTGTTTGGTGGGTGATGGTATAGCGACAGACTGGTTGTTTGCTGTGTGAGTACCGTATTAATCTTTGACACTTGGATGGATGTGAAAAGCCAAAGGATACTTGGCTAGTGATAATTAAAATTTTTGTATCACACTACCCATGTTACATTCAAACTAAAGTAAGAGTGTCTGGGGAGACAGGCCTGTGTTTGTGTAGTACGATTTGAGTGGGGGGCGGCCTGCATCCCTGTATCTTTCCCCCTGAGACTCCAATTAATTGGACATGATCACTATGGCAGCCTTCTATTTAATTGCAAGGCGGCTATGGCTACAGGCAGCAGGAGTGAGGATCTGGAGATGGGAGGAGTACGTTTACAGACAGCGCATCACACTCTTCCAACTGACTGAGGCTGAGATCCATGAAAGGTACAGGCTACACTGCAACACCATCCTGGACCTGATAAGGGACCTGCACCCACTCCTGGAGCATCCAACACCAAGGGTGCACACATACCACCACATGTGGAGGTGCTCTGTAGCCTACACCTACTTGTATCTGGCAGTTACCAGGGGGTGAGAGCTGCAGTAGGTGGGGTGTCACAGAGTTGCCTGTCCCATTTCTTCAAGAAGTTCCTGGATGCCATGATGCAGAGAATGCATCACTGCATAAGCTTCCCAAACACACAGGCGGAACTGCTGAAAACCAAGACAGACTGTTACCAAATGGCAAAGTTCTCGCATCTCATAGGGTGCATTGATCGGACACACATTCCAAACTGCCCTCCTGCAGCCACTGAGTATATCTACAGAAACAGAAAATCCACCCACTCCATAAATGTGCAGGTAACCTGCCATGCAGCCAACATAATCACCGACATTGTGGCCAAAGTTCCAGGGAGCACCCACAACTCATACATTTTCCAGAACAGTGGGATCTACACACGCCTGACTGTGGGAGAATTTGAAGAAGGATACCTGCTAGGTAAATCACTGTGACACATCCTGATGGATACTGCAGATGAATTTGTTGGTGTTTGTAATTAATGGCACTCTCTTTCTCACCTAGGTGATAGCGCTTATGCTGTGAGGTTATTCATCCTCACTCCTAACCTAAACCCATCAACCCCAAGTGAGAGACGATACAATGTGGCACACAAATCAGCACGCAACGTTGTGGAACGCACGTTTGGACTATTGCAAAGCAGATTCCACTGCCTCCACAAAAGCAGTCAGTACACACCCATCATCTGCTGCAAAATCATTGCAACTTGTGCTATGCTGCACAACCTTTCCACTAAGAAAGGTACAGAAGTTAAATTAACGGACTCTGAGGACGATGATGATGAATTTGCTGAGCCAGAGCCCAACGCAGCAGGAGTGGTGCCAGTACCAGATGGGAGACAAAGATGGGCAGAGATCACACGCAACTATTTTTGAGTGAATAAGGAGATACAGCCAGTATTTGCATTTGAAAGACGTAGTTTAATATTTTGGCACTATGCCACTACACAAAGGGCTCACCTTGCCAGTCTTATTTGTAACCACCCTATGAAGATGTCATGGGTTAAGTCACCCAGTTAAGTACACAAAGTGTGGCCTGCATTAATGCCTGCGGCCACGCACAACACTGTTGGATTCCCTTAGCAGACTGTCTACACTGGCAATGGATCCAGTGCCAGCCCCATGACGTCTGCTGCTCCTTATGGTCTCAGTTGCAGGGTGCGTTATGCTGCTGCGACTGGTTGTCTCCTCACTTTCCACCACATCATCTGCACCAGTATTGGTAGCCTGAGTTGTTAGGAGCACTTCAAGAGCAGTTGTTGCTTTGACAAGCCCCCTAGAAACATCACAGCTGCAGTGTGCCATCCCTTCCTGCATGGCCACGGTGTGCCTGCCGAGCAGAGAAGTGGCTGTTGAGAGGCGGTTCACCAGCTTTGTATAGTTCTCCATCTTCTGCCTCTCCCTGCGCCGTGCCATCCTGTCCTCATCAAGTTTGCTGCACAGCAGCATCACTGACTGGGACATGTTCCTCATGCCCTCAGCCATCTCCTTCATGCCCTCAGCCAGCGTGGAGGACATAGTGTTGATGCCCTTCTCAATGTTCTGCATGTTTGTATTCAGGTGTCTCATTTGCCGCTGTACAGATTGTATTGCCTTCCCTTGCAGGCGCTGAACCTTTACCATGTTTGCCTCCAGCCCTGCAAACACACCATGCTCCTCACCCTGCCAAGGTGGACTGGGTTGCCTAGCCCTGCGGCGCCTGGCACCTGTGTGTGTTCTCTCTGTGGAGGACTGCGATCCTGCATTACTGCCATCCACTGGCACAGTCGAGATTTCTGCACCCATAGTGTCTTCCAAGGACAACTCCATCTCTTGGAGTGTGGCAACTGCATGCCTCCTGGGTCTTGTCACTGCCGGTGGTGTAGCTGCTGGTGATGCTGGCAGTGGTTGTGATGCTGGCAGTGGTGGTGATGCTGGCAGTGGTGGTGATGCTGGCAGTGGTGGTGATGCCGGTGGTGGTGGTGTGGTGTGCCTTGCACTTGCACTGGCCTCCTCCGATCTCTCCTTCCGGGGTGCCCTTCCTGCCTTGTCTTGTGCAGTCCTGCGCGATATCTCGCCTCTGGACACAAATTGTACATTAGCTCACTAGTCTGGCAGCACTACGTAGCAATAATACATTTTCATTTCTGGCACACTATCTTTCTGTCCTCTGTTTGCTTATCACTGATGTGTGTCACATGCCTTTGTGTTCAGTGGGATGACTGTCATGATAGGTGTTACACTGACTACATCTCCCATAATGCATTACTGGTGTTTAGTAAAACCTGTACTGGAGTGGGATTCACACAACCTCATTGGGGAATAGGGATAGGGAGTGAGGGGCGCAGATTGGTGTGGATGCTTCTTACCTTGTTTGTTGGCAGCTCTGGCTGAGCTGTCTGCATCCCGATTCCACAGACGCTTTCAGGCTCTATGGGGGACTCCACCAGCTGTTCAAATGCAGTCAGTGTAGGTGCCCTGTTTCTTCCTCCTCCTGTCTGGCTCGCTTGTTTTTTACTCTCAGCCATCTTTTTTTTGTGAGGCTCCTGACATTGTACCACCTTTTTTTTAGTACTTCAATTTCCCAGGGGGGGAGGGGGTCACTCCAATGGCATTCACTTGTGCCTGTATTCCTAGCCAGATTTTCCTTTTCTCTGATTCTGGCACTTGCAAGGACTGTTTCCCAAACAGCTTTGTATGTTGTTTGACCACCTCCTCAATCAGGACCTGAAGCTCCCTTTCGCTGAATGTTAACTTTCTTTACCTTTCAGCACCTTAGCACACGTGTATCAAAATATAGTTATATATAGGTGTTGCCACCCGTTTGACACAATTGCAATACGTAGTCCTTGGTAATACAGGTATTCAATTTATTCTTGAATGTTGCAAGATCTCCACACAGCCGACACGTGTTTCGTTGTGACCGGGAGTATAACCCAACGACTTTTTCAAGGCTATTTTCAATTCCGTTTTCTTTTATTAGTATGCGGTGATAATTCCAACCCGCATAGGGGTTCTACGGGGGTCTTCTGTTATAATGTCCACTATAATATGTCCAATGGACTCCACTTCACACTTTGGTTGAGTTTGGCTTTCGCCTAAATAGTTTTCATCCGTCAGTGCCCCGTTCAGGATCAGCGTGTTTGCTCGGTCATTACTCCTTCGGCATTCGAAGGAGTAATGACCGTGCAAACACGCTGATCCTGAACGGGGCACTGACGGATGAAAACTATTTAGGCGAAAGCCAAACTCAACCAAAGTGTGAAGTGGAGTCCATTGGACATATTATAGTGGACATTATAACAGAAGACCCCCGTAGAACCCCTATGCGGGTTGGAATTATCACCGCATACTAATAAAAGAAAACGGAATGGAAAATAGCCTTGAAAAAGTCGTTGGGTTATACTCCGGTCACGACTAAACACGTGTCGGCTGTGTGGAGAACTTGCAACATTCAAGAATAAATTGAATACCTGTATTACCAAGGACTACGTATTGCAATTGTGTCAAACGGGTGGCAACACCTATATATAACTATATTTTGATACACGTGTGCTAAGGAGTTTGTTTCTGTTTGAAGCGTATGCTCATTATTGGAAGGATTAGGTGGTTCCTTCTACCTTATAGCACCGTGAGAGATAAACATCTGCACCTAAATAAAATTGTGAGACTGTCTAAGTGGCGCCAGTTAGCCTATACCAAACCACTAAATTGGACAAGACTGTTTACCTTTCAGCACCTTCTTTGTCTGTCTCCTTGTTAGCCATTGTGCAGGTTTTACAGGAAAAGTTCTCCCAGTTGCTCCTGTGTTCTCCTCTGCACTCCCAGCCTCTCCAGAAGGATCTGATTCAGTGCACCTGCATGGGTGTGGCCACTTCCTGGTTGGGAGGTGGGGTGGATGCACAGGATTGGCTGATTCCTCAATTGCTGGTGATTTGAATTACCGATTCGGTATTTACTGATTCGGTAATACCGATCGGTATTAAGGAATTGGTAATGCTTATTCAAATTTTTACAGATTCGGTAAAAAATACAGAATTTATACCTACATCAGAGATTCCGAATTCTTAATACCGAATCGGTAAAATTCGGTATTAACAATTTGGAATTTCACTTTTACCTACATAGGGCCCTAAGCCTTTTGCCATTTCTACAGCAAAGTCTTTAAGCATTGGACTAGCACAGTGCTGTCCTTGCTGAGCTGTTAAATGCAAAAGCCATTTACCACTCAAGGCACAGTATTACAGCTTTGAATTGGTAAAATACCAACCAAGCCAACCAGAAATGAATAAAAGCAACCCCTGACACAGTGTTTCACTCTAATTAGAGCTCTTCAGAGAGGTATAGCTTTGACCAGACACAAGGGAGCACCCAGTATAAGTAAAACAAATACCCATTTCAGGTATAGAGTGACAAATAAATTATGTACCTAAACTTGAGAACTACCCAGAGTTCTCGGCTACTTTTTAGCATCTATCTATCTATCTATCTATCTATCTATCTATCTATCTATCTATCTATCTATCTATCTATCTATCTATCTATCTATCTATCTATCTATCTATCTATCTATCTATCTATATAAATATATATATATATATATATATATATATATATATATATATATATATATATATATATATATATATATATATATATATATATATATATATATATATATATATACACTGAAATTTGTTGGTGCTGTGAAAAGCACAGCTGTGTTGAGAAAAGTCATTCCTAATATGGTTGGGGCAAGATGGTTTC
Organism: Lissotriton vulgaris; assembly: GCF_964263255.1. NCBI lineage: Eukaryota > Metazoa > Chordata > Amphibia > Caudata > Salamandridae > Lissotriton > Lissotriton vulgaris. Next base: position 1,885,595,832 of record NC_141689.1, on the reverse strand, counting down.
CTTGAATACCTTTCAAGCTAGACATCCTATCAGTTGCCTGATTCTAGGAAGCTTTAGCCATTCTCCTTTTAAGCCCTGGCATGCCACATCAAGGTAAGTTGACAAATTAAATTATTTCTGTTAGCAAAACGGTCAGAAGGCCCAGCATGTGTGCATATTTATTTATTTATTTAGTGTGTTTTATATAGCGCACAGCTACCCCAACGGGGTGTCCCGGCGCTCCTGTATGTTCGTAAGCTGAATTAGGTTTTTAGAGGAGAACATTTTAACAGAAAAGGAAAGTTTTTAAGGCTTTCCGAAAAGGGGGTTCTTCCTGGATCATCCGGATGGAAATGGGTAACTTATTCCAAAGGGCTGAAGCACACACTTGGAAGGTTCTACCGCCGGAGCAAACGACAAGGGATGGGAGTTAGCAACAAAATGCAGCAAAGGGGCTAGCATCAAACAACACAGGACTGGACAAACAGCAAATCGCAGGAGGAGCAAGCTACAAAATGCAGGATGCGAGTTGTCAAGCAACAAACAATGAAGGATAAGGACAAGCAACAAACAACGTGTAACGGGGGTAAGCAATAATGTGGGCTGGGGCAAGTAACAAAACGTGCAAAAGTGCAAGCAACACAGAGCACAATAGAGGGCAGGAAGGTATGTAACATGACTGAGCACAATGTAGTGTGGGTTGGGTTGCAAGCAACAACACTTAGCAACAGATGAAGAAACAACATGTAGCATAATGGAGGGAGAGTGTGGGGCACAGACCATAATAGAGGGGGCAAGCAACAACACAGAAGGCGAAAGGGGGCAAGCAACAACACAGAAAACAGGTGGGGGAAAGCAGCAAAACTGAGGGGAACAATAGCACATGGCTAAAAGAGAACGACAAGGGGGCAGGGGGAAAGCAAGAAGTTCTTCTAATAAAAGAAAAAGTAGCTTCCACTGAAATCACAAGCAGTGGAAGGAACCAAGTGCCCAGGCCACATTTCAGGTGAGATACAAATGCATGAAGAAGAGGTGAAGCCGGTGTATGCTGACCCAAGAAAAGCAAGGACATGAGTGTGACAATGAATCCAATCAACGGTAAGCCCTCTGTAAGCTAACAAAATGTCTTGCAAGCAGCAGCACATTTACAGTCTCAGGCAAGACCTAAATAAGCTGGCTCGGATGTAGATAAAACTAAAATAATAGCGTACAGGTGTAAAATAAAGAAACTAGGGAGTTGGTATTTAGAGAGATATGCAATAGAATGAGCAGCAGTACATAAATATTTAGAACTGCGTTTACAAAATAGGAGTTGATACCAGCAATACCTTTCTTCCCTAAAATCTAAAGATGCATATCTGTCTGCAATATGCTTTGATTCAATTGGTCAAAGAACTCACTGGGACTTTCATGAGTACCAAAAAAACATAATGGATGTGAAATTGAGGAACAATTTACAGGAATAATGCCTATTCAGACAAGCTTTCCACTTGGTATGATAAGTACTTTTACATTGTCTGCTATTGTGAAGGTTGAAATGGAGGCAGGGGCCTGTAATCAGGTTACAACCCTTCCCTTGGTAGGGTACATATTTCTTTACTGTCTACATATTCCATGACTACAAGTCTTCTTGCAACTAAGACCACGGTTGGCTCTGGTATTGCCAGTGCAACACCTTGAACTCCATGCCTGTGTTTGTGTCTTTGTGATCACATCTGCTGCAGCATAAAACGTGTGGTATGTCAGAATACCCAAGTCTAAGTATGTGCTTAAGAATCAACTTAAATCTTGTGATGTGACTGATCCTGGTTTGTTCCCCTTGTTGCCACTATGAACAGGTGGTGATTTATTTACGTATTTGGGTATACAAATATTTCACTCCATTACACTACACTAAGGAGTAGGGTTTCTTTTTTTGGCAACAGCTCCCATTATCGATAATTGTCAGAGCTGCCATTTCTATGATGACTGTGAGAAGTTGGCCTGGTATATAATGCTCACTAATTCTAGTGATCACTTTGTACCATGCCAAGCAACCCTTATGATGATTGGTTGTAATTCAACCTTGTAGACCAGTTATCCTAGTGGTAACGTGGACAAAGCAGTCTTAGGCTAAACTCTGAAAGGCATGTGAAGCCAGCTGCATTACCATACACAACCCCTTTGAATACCAAATGAAAGGGACACCACACAGATATATATTGAAAATATATATTGATTTATTAACTATAAAATCCCCTGGACTCTTTATGAGCACAGAAGCACAAGCGTTAAATCACAAGACAGTTTAAAATACACAAAAGTTGCACAATATGGATGAGCCCTAGGGGCCACCTAAACCATATACTAAGAAAGTGGTATAAGAGATACCAATCGGAATGGGAACAGGCCTAGGGCCTTGGGAATCGCTGGAGCTATTCGAGACTAGCAGTGACTAAGTCGGGAAAGGCCCGCGGGACTCGGGTGCAGTGTTCAAAGTGCACGCACTTTCCAATGTAAAGTCTATGGTGCATAAAAAGTACAAAGTTAGATAGTTAGGAACCTTCCGAGTGACCTAGAACGCTGAAACTTAAGACACAGGCCCTTGAGATGTGTACCAGTGTAGGAACACCGGCGGAGCTGAGTTACCTCACCCACAGGAAGCGGGTGCACAGGGTCCAAGTAGTGTCGGGTTTCGTCACGCTGGTCGATGGTGCTTGGAGCTGAAGATGCTGCAGGCGGCTCGATGTGAAGAGTTCCGGTGGATCCAAGGGTGGATCTGAAGATGTGAAGACCTGAAAGCAGAGGGGACAATGTTCAAAGTCACTAGCCAGTGACTACCGTGGAACCAGATTGGAACCAGGCGATGTCGGGTGCAAACAGGCGTTGTCGGGTAGCTTCTCTCTGCAGCCACGTGGACACCGGGGGTCGAGGACGTCCAGGAGTCGGTCACGAGCTGTCCTACGCAGGCTTCTCGCTGATGGCGGTGTCGGCGACCTGATCGGAGCAAACAGGCCTTGGCTAATGCAAGCCACGCAGGAATTGAAAGATGCTTAACACTCGGACCAGCAAGGTCAGAGCAAGGACTCCTTTTCACAGGAGCTTGGGCAAGTCTGGAGCAACCAGACCTGCTGTGTAGTTAGTCGGTTTTGTCGCCAAGATGGCCGCTGATCACGTGGCTAGTGGCCGGGATGGCGCGTCGAGTGGCACAATCCAAAAGGGCCCCACGCAGATCGTGGTGATGCTGGGGGGCTGATCTTCGGTGCAAGGGCTGCTCGATGATGGGGATTCTCAGTCCCCAAAGCACAACGTCGAGGATGCCTCAGATGCTGCGCAGTCAGCTTTTCGAATGTCTTCCAAGATGTCCGGTCCCACGTTACTCGGTGCCTCCACGGGTCCCTTCTTTGCAGGGACTGTGGATCGGGCTCTGAGAGGTCTGGGAATCTGGTTCTTGTCGGGCTTTGGGCTCGGGCTCCGGCGGGAGGCGGCGGCAAAGCAGACGTCGAGTTGCTGGTTGGTGACTGTGTTCACAGGGTGGCCACTCCTAGGCCACAAGGGAGATTCTCTTCAGTCTTCTGAGCAGCAGAATGTCGAAGTCCAGTCTTCTTCTTTGTTTAAAGTTGATTCAGGATGATCTGCTGTGCAATGGCACTGCTCCCACTCTTATTCCCAATCTGAGGGGTGGATCACCTACTAGGTCCCTCCTCTGGGAGGAACCAGGAAGGGGGCGGTTACACCCCCTTTCCTTTGTCCAGCTCCTCGCCAGCCCTGGGTCTGGAAAGTCCCAGGACCGGTTTGGACTGGCCTATGCACGGGGACACCTTGTGTGCCCCGGGCATGTCTGATTCTATTCAGCCCTGTCCTATCCAATACACAAAACCCTGTCTGGGGTGGTGCTCGCACCTCCCAAGGCAGGAAACCCTTTGTCCAGGCCACCATCTGCCGAGTTTCGGTCAGCAGCAGGAGGCCAGACTCGTGTCTGTGGTGGCAGCATCCATTTTGTGATGCTGAGGCTCTGGTTAACTTTAACCGGGGTTAAGGCTACACACATGTCGTGTCCCTCTAGAAGGGTGGAATGCTATCCCCGTCGACAGAACTGTCGAGGGGATAGTATTCCAATTCGTATGACACCTTACTCGACATGTTTTGATAAAGCCAAACCAAAGATAGCATTTAACCGCGAGGATTATAATGCACTTAAGAGTATATGGTATGGCAATATCCCGGAGCAGCTTAGGGAGTGGTTCCCGACAGCTGCAGACAGGCTCAGCTCATGCTAGAGCACCATCTCACATATTTCCGAGCACTCTGCCTCCAGGATTGATGAGGCCTTCCATAGGAGTGGCTGATAGGAACATATGTGTCCAGTTTAGGGTTAGGCACAGGCATACTGTACCTAAGTAAGAGGTGATTACACCAACTTACCCCAGCTGAGTGATCAGCCAGTTGTGTCAAATATGGAGGCCAGGCCAGGGGTGGCACAATACATGCTGCAGCCCCTGGTAGGCCTTGGAAACACCTATGCCCTGGGTACCTAGGGTACACTGTTACAGGGGCCAATAAGGTGAACCAGTTCCAATTCGTAATGCACCTAAAGTGCATTGGCAGTAATTTAGAGAGAGAACAGCAGGCTGTGGGTCTGGTTAGCAGGCCCACAGCCACATTAAGTCATAAACCAGTGAAGCAAAAAGCAAAAATTTGGGGTGACCATAGGATAGCAGACCCTATTCTCCTACACAACCCCCCCCCAAACGCAGGGACATTATACTAACCTTGACCAGTTGTGTCTTCATGTTCTAAGTGGAAGTACCTGGAGAGACCATCTGCGTTGCCATGGTCAGTCCCTGGGCGGTGCTCCACTGTAAAGTCCATCCCCAGTAGGGAAATGGACCACCTGAGTAGTTTGGGGTTTTCACCCTTCATCTGATTAAGCCATAAGAGGGGCTTATGGTCGGTCTGAATCTTGAAGTGAGTGCCAAATAAGTATGGTCTCAACTTCTTCAGGGCCCACACCACAGCAAAGGCCTCCCTCTCTATAGCTGACCAACGTTTCTCTCTGGGGGTCAGCCTTCTGCTAATAAAAGCAATGGGCTGGTCCTGGCCATCTACATTAAGCTGTGAAAGCACTGCTCCCACTCCCAACTCAGAAGCATCTGTTTGGACAATGAACTCTCTTGAGTAGTCAGGACTCTTCAGGATAGGTGCAGAGCACATGGCCTTCTTCAGGTCATCAAATGCCTTTTGACAGTTTTCTGTCCACTGAACCTTTTTGGGCATCTTCTCAGATGTCAGATCATTAAGAGGAGTCACAATGGACCCATAGTTCTTAACAAACTTCCTGTAGTACCCAGTCAGGCCCAAGAAAGCTCTGACCTGAGTCTGGGTAGTTGGAGGGGACCAGTCCTTGATGGTCTGGATCTTACTCTCCAGTGGTTGAACTTGGCCTCCACCTACAAGGTGGCCCAGGTATACAACCTTGCTCTGCCCTATCTGGCACTTTGTTGCCTTGATAGTGAGGCCTGCCTTTTGCAGAGCCTCAAGCACTTCCTTCAGGTGGACCAGGTGATCCTCCCAGGTGGAGCTAAAGACAGCAATATCATCCAGATAAGCTGCACAAAAGTCATCCAACCCAGTAAGGACTTGATTCACCAGCCTTTGGAAGGTGGCAGGTGCATTTTTCAAACCAAAGGGCATTACCACAAATTGATAATGCCCACTAGGGGTAGAAAATGCTGTCTTGGCTTTAGACTCCTCAGCTAACCTGATTTGCCAGTAGCCAGCTGTCAAGTCAAATGTGCTCAAATATTTGGCAGAAGCCAACTTGTCAATGAGCTCATCTGCCCTTGGAATAGGGTGTGCATCTGTCCTGGTGACAGCATTGAGTCCTCTGTAATCCACACAGAACCTCATCTCTCTCTTGCCATCTTTGGTGTGAGGTTTGGGGACCAGAACCACTGGGCTAGCCCAGGGGCTCTCTGAAGGCTCAATAACACCTAATTCCAGCATCTTTTGCACCTCAGTCTTTATACAGTCCCTGACGTGGTCAGGTTGCCTGTAAATCTTGCTCTTTACAGGAAGACTGTCACCAGTGTCCACCACATGTGTACACCAGTTAGTCTGACTGGGTGTCAATGAGAACATATGCCTGTATGCCTGTAGAACTTGTCTGCAGTCATGTTGTTGATGTTCAGTGAGGCTGCCACCTAAGGCCACACCATCAACTGAGCCATCCTCAGGGTTCTGAGTGAGCAGGTCTGGGAGAGGGTCACTCTCTTCCACCTGTCCTTCATCTGTAGCCATGAGCAAACCCATGTCTTCCCTGCTGACATATGCCTTCAATCTGTTGACATGGAGCACCCTGTGGGGGCTCCTGGAAGTTCCTAGGTCCACCAAGTAGGTAACCTCTCCCTTCTTCTCCAGAATTGTATGGGGTCCAGACCATTTGTCTTGGAGTGCTGCTGGGGCCACTGGCTCCAACACCCATACCTTCTGTCCAGGCTGAAACTCAACAAGGACAGCCTTTTGGTCATGCCAAGCTTTCTGTAATTCTTGGCTAGCCTCAAGGTTTTTGGATGCCTTTTCCATGTACTGTGCCATCCTGGAGCGGAGACCAAGTACATAGTCCACTATGTCTTGCTTAGGCTTTTTGAGAGGTAACTCCCATCCTTCCTTCACCAGACACAGGGGTCCTCTTACAGGGTGCCCAAACAACAATTCAAAGGGGCTGAAGCCAACCCCCTTCTGAGGGACCTCTCTATAAGCAAACAAAAGGCAGGGCAGTAGGATGTCCCATCTTCGCCTAAGCTTTTCAGGTAATCCTTTAATCATGCCCTTGAGGGTCTTGTTAAATCTCTCAACAAGCCCATTACATTGTGGATGATAAGGAGTGGTGAACTTGTAGTTGACACCACATTCCTTCCACATAGCTGTCAAATATCCTGACATGAAGTTGGCATCTCTATCAGATATTACCTCCTTAGGAAACCCCACTCTGGAGAAAACTCCAAGTAAGGCCCTGGCCACAACAGGAGCTGTTGTGGTCCTAAGTGGAATTGCCTCTGGGTACCTGGTGGCATGATCCACTACCACCAGTATGAATCTGTGCCCAGATGCTGTAGGGGGATCCATTGGACCTACAATATTAATCCCCACTCTTTCAAAGGGAACCCCCACCACAGGTAGTGGTATTAGGGGGGCCTTTGTTGTTCCACCTGCTTTACCACTGGCTTGGCAGGTTTCACAGGAGCGACAAAACTCCTTAGTGTCTTCAGACATGTGGGGCCAGTGAAAGTGAGGGACAAGCCTGTCCAAGGTCTTATTCTGGCCTAAGTGTCCTGCTAGGGGAATATCATGGGCTAAGGTGAGAAGGAAACCCCTAAATTGCAGAGGTATAACCAACCTCCTGGTTGCACCAGGCTTGGGGTCTCTACCCTCTGTGTAAAGGAGTCCTTCATCCCAATAAACGTTATGGGCACCTTGAGCATTCCCAGCAGCCTCAGCAGCAGCCTGCTGTCTGAGGGGTTCAAGAGAAGGACAGGTTAACTGAGCCTGCCCCAAGTCTGCCCTAGAAGGTCCCCCTGTCCCCAGAAACTCAACCTGATCAGGTTCAAGTTCTTCAGAGACAGTTCCTTCAGGGGTCTCAAGACCAGCTTCCTGTGAAGCTTGATCCTCACTTGCAGGCAGTTGGGAAGGGACATCCTTAACCCTCCTGTTCTTCTTCTTGGAAGGTGCTTGGTCCATTGTTCCAGGATCCAAGACCTGAGGTTCAGAGAGGCACTTTTTGGCCTGTGACCTGGTCACAGCAAGGACATGTGATGATATCCCTAACATCTCTGCATGAGTCCTGTACTCAACCTCTGACCATAGAGAGTTCTCCAGGTCATTGCCCAACAAACATTCAACTGGGAGATCAGCACTAACCACAACTCTTTTTAGGCCAGTTACCCCTCCCCAGGAAAAGTTAACAAGTGCCACACTATGTGTAGTAGTGACATTGCTGGCATTGGTCACCAGGTAATTATCACCTGGCATGTATTGTCCAGGGTCCACAAAGTTAGGTGTCACCATAGTGACACTGGCACATGTGTCCCTGTAAGTTTGAGCCACTTTGTTATTAATTAAAGGCGTCTGTCTGTATTTGCCCAGGTTACTGGGACTTATGTCAGGGGTCAAATCTATGTCCCCTTCACAAATCAGAACAGCCTGAGTAAGGGTTCTGACTAGGTCAGAATCTCCTTCAGTTCCCGAGGTGATACCCACTACCCCCTTGGTTTGTGGACCAGGACTGCTAGCTGTACTAGTGGGTGCAGTTGCCTTAGGGGCTGCAGTGCTGGGGGCTCCACCCTTTTTACACTCACTTGTCCAGTGAGAGGTGTTTTTACAAGTTTTACACCAGGGTTTCTTCTGACCTTCTTTCTTCTTCTTCTTGGAAGTTTGGGACCCACCCTCTGTATCATTTTGGGGCCCTGTTGAAGACTTCTGGTCTTTAGCTTTCTGCACCCCACCCTTCTGGTCTGTTTTCTTCTGGTCACCACCCTGGTTCTGGTTCTTTTGCTTAACTCTGGTTCTTACCCATTTATCTGCCCTCTTTTCCAATTCTTGGGGAGAGGTCAAATCTGAGTCAACCAAATGTTGATGCAACTGCTGGTTCTGACAATTATTTAAAATTTGTTCTCTCATCAGCAAATTATACAATCCTTCATAGTCTGTAACCTTGCTTCCGAGCAACCATCCCTCCAGAGCCTTAGTGGCACACTCAACAAATTCAGACCAGTCCTGAGTCTGTGTCTTCTGGGTATCTCTGAACATTAACCTGTACTGTTCAGTGGTTAAGCCTAACCCATCAATCAGAGCACTCTTCAGGACCAGGTAGTTTCTAGAATCCCCATCACTAACGGTGAGGAGTCTGTCTCGGCCTCTACCTTCAAAGCAGAGCCACAAGATTGCTGCCCACTGCTCCTGAGGGATCTGCTGTACTCTGCAGGCTCTCTCCATTGCAGTTATCCATTTATGGATGTCATCCCCAGCTTTGTAGGGGGGCACAATCTTACTCAGGTTTCTGTTATCAAAAGACCTGTCTTTATCCTTGTGGATATTGCTGCCACCAGTGGGTTCTATTACCCCACTCTCTCTAGGCTGTCTTGCTCTAGCAAGTCTCTCTTGGGCCAGGGCAACTTCTAATTCTCGCTTCTGGATCCTAAGCTCAGCCTCTCTCATTTTGGCCTCATGTTCCCTTCTCTGAGGGCTAGCCACCTCCCTTCTGGAGGGGGCATGAGAACCTCTAGAAGCATGGGAGTTGTTAGAGTCACCTGAGTGAGTCCTTCTCCTCCTAGGCTTCTGGTTAAGTCCACCTGGGGGTCTGAATGGGTTGTTACCTGATTCAGTCCCAAATAGGCTTAAGTTAGCCTGGTTCAGTCTACTGACCAGCACCTGACTATTTCTGTCATCATCTGACTCACTGCTTCCCCCCTCTGTCTCTTCTTCCTCTTCCTCCTCATCTACCTGAGGAGCTCCAGTGATGGGGGCTTCCTCATCTACCAGGATGATAGGGCCAGGGGTATCTACAGTGTCATCCTCTGAAGGATGACCTCCTTCAGCATCCCCTGTGGGGTTTGCCTTAGAGGTCTTTAGAGTCTCAGACTGATCCAAGATCTCTCTAAGGTGGTCTGTGGTAGGGGAAGGCCCTGTCCTCAGACCCCTTAAGACACAAAGCTGTCTTAATTCCTTAAAGGAAAAAATAGCAAATTTGGATGGTGCCCTTGGAGGGTCACTCTCAACAGGGATGTTCCCAGTGGAACCCTCTGCTCCAGACATTGCTCTAGTGTGGGTGGATGTGTTGCAATCTACCTACACTGGTGTTTACCTACTAAACCTATCTAGTAGTAGTAGCTAGGGTGTGCTACTCCCTTTGCTCTACAACAACTAAGTTCAGTAGAACTTAAGTATACTAGTCTTGTTTTATATGTACCTAGCAGGTACCTGTATGATCTTTCAAATGATAATCTCAAAGATTGTAATGGTAAAACAACAGCAAGCTCAGGTCCCAATCCGCTGCTCACCAATGTGAGAAGTTGGCCTGGTATATAATGCTCACTAATTCTAGTGATCACTTTGTACCATGCCAAGCAACCCTTATGATGATTGGTTGTAATTTAACCTTGTAGACCAGTTATCCTAGTGGTAACGTGGACAAAGCAGTCTTAGGCTAAACTCTGAAAGGCATGTGAAGCCAGCTGTATTACCATACACAACCCCTTTGAATACCAAATGAAAGGGACATCACACAGATATATATTGAAAATATATATTGATTTATTAACTATAAAATCCCCTGGACTCTTTATGAGCACAGAAGCACAAGCGTTAAATCACAAGACAGTTTAAAATACACAAAAGTGGCACAATATGGATGAGCCCTAGGGGCCACCTAAACCATATACTAAGAAAGTGGTATAAGAGATACCAATAGGAATGGGAACAGGCCTAGGGCCTTGGGAATCGCTGGAGCTATTCGAGACTAGCAGTGACTAAGTCGGGAACGGCCCGGGGGACTCGGGTGCAGTGTTCAAAGTGCACGCACTTTCCAATGTAAAGTCTATGGTGCGTAAAAAGTACAAAGTTAGATAGTTAGGAACCTTCAGAGTGACCTAGAACGCTGAAACTTAAGAAACAGGCCCTTGAAAAGTGTACCAGTGTAGGAACACCGGCGGAGCTGAGTTACCTCACCCACAGGAAGTGGGTGCACAGGGTCGAAGTAGTGTCGGGTTTCGTCATGCTGGTCGATGGTACTTGGAGCTGAAGATGCTGCAGGCGGCTCGATGTGAAGAGTTCCGGTGGATCCAAGGGTGGATCTGAAGATGTGAAGACCTGAAAGCAGAGGGGACACTGTTCAAAGTCATTAGCCAGTGACTACCGTGGAACCAGATTGGAACCAGGCGATGTGGGGTGCAAACAGGCGTTGTTGGGTAGCTTCTCTCTGCAGCCACGTGGACACCGGGGGTTCGAGGACGTCCAGGAGTCGGTCACGAGCTGTCCCACGCAGGCTTCTCACTGTTGGCGGTGTCGGCGACCTGATCGGAGCAAACAGGCCTTGGCTAATGCAAGCCACGCAGGAATTGAAAGATGCTTAACACTCGGACCAGCAAGGTCAGAGCGAGGACTCCTTTTCACAGGAGCTTGAGCAAGTCTGGAGCAACCAGACCTGCTGTGTAGTTAGTCGCTTTCGTCGCCAAGATGGCCGCTGACCACGTGGCTAGTGGCCGGGATGGCGCGTCGAGTGGCACAATGCAAAAGGGCCCCACGCAGATCGTGGAGATGCTGGGGGGCTGATCTTCGGTGCAAGGGCTGCTCGATGGTGGGGGTTCTCAGTCCCCAAAGCACAACGTCGAGGATGCCTCAGATGCTGCGCAGTCAGCTTTTTGAGTGTCTTCCAAGATGTCCGGTCCCACGTCACTCTGTGCCTCCACGGGTCCCTTCTTTGCAGGGACTGTGGATCGGGCTCTGAGAGGTCTGAGAGTCTGGTTCTTGTTGGGCTCTGGGCTCGGGCTCCGGCGGGAGGCGGCAGCAAAGCAGACGTCGAGTTGCTGGTTGGTGCCTGTGTTCACAGGGTGGCCACTCCTAGGCCACAAGGGAGATTCTCTTCAGTCTTCTGAGCAGCAGAATGTCGAAGTCCAGTCTTCTTCTTTGTTTAAGGTTGATTCAGGATGATCTGCTGTGCAATGGCACTGCTCCCACTCTTATTCCCAATCTGAGGGGTGGATCACCTACTAGGTCCCTCCTCTGGGAGGAACCAGGAAGGGGGGCGGTTACACGCCCTTTCCTTTGTCCAGCTCCTCGACAGCCCTGGGTCTGGAAAGTCCCAGGACCGGTTTGGACTGGCCTATGCACGGGGACACCTTGTGTGCCCCGGGCATGTCTGATTCTATTCAGCCCTGTCCTATCCAATACACAAAACCCTGTCTGGGGTGGTGCTCGCACCTCCCAAGGCAGGAAACCCTTTGTCCAGGCCACCATCTGCCGAGTTTCGGTCAGCAGCAGGAGGCCAGACTCGTGTCTGTGGTGGCAGCATCCATTTTGTGATGCTGAGGCTCTGGTTAACTTTAACCGGGGTTAAGGCTACACACATGTTGTGTCCCTCTAGAAGGGTGGAATGCTATCCCCGTCGACAGAACTGTCGAGGGGATAGTATTCCAATTCGTATGACACCTTACTCGACATGTTTTGATAAAGCCAAACCAAAGATAGCATTTAACCGCGAGGATTATAATGCACTTAAGAGTATATGGTATGGCAATATCCCGGAGCAGCTTAGGGAGTGGTTCCCGACAGCTGCAGACAGGCTCAGCTCATGCTAGAGCACCATCTCACATATTTCCGAGCACTCTGCCACCAGGATTGATGAGGCCTTCCATAGGAGTGGCTGATAGGAACATATGTGTCCAGTTTAGGGTTAGGCACAGGCATACTGTACCTAAGTAAGAGGTGATTACACCAACTTACCCCAGCTGAGTGATCAGCCAGTTGTGTCAAATATGGAGGCCAGGCCAGGGGTGGCACAATACATGCTGCAGCCCCTGGTAGGCCTTGGATACACCTATGCCCTGGGTACCTAGGGTAACTGTTACAGGGGCCAATAAGGTGAACCAGTTCCAATTTGTAATGCACCTAAAGTGCATTGGCAGTAATTTAGAGAGAGAACAGCAGGCTGTGGGTCTGATTAGCAGGCCCACAGCCACATTAAGTCATAAACCAGTGAAGCAAAAAGCAAAAATTTGGGGTGACCATAGGATAGCAGACCCTACTCTCCTACAATGACCATACTCCCTCAGCTTCTCTATTTCATTGCAACAATTCCACTACGATTACCAGCCAGGCTATACGGGGATCTTGACTCCCTTTTCTGGGACTTCTTGTGAAATAAATTAGCACTTACTAAGCTGCATTGTTTTATGAAGGGGGGTGTTTGGCAGTCCCAAATTTGAAACATTACTAATTGCTACCCAGTTACAGTGGGGTGCACATTGTTTAGCTACACTGACACTAAAGGCAGCTGTGAGACTCCAAGCCCTTTTGGGAATGAACCTGTGATTTGGGTCATCCTAGCTACAGAACCTAGAAGGCTCTGACCCTTTCTGAGGTGGCTAGTTACTTCTGGAACAGTGTGCTCAAAAAGACGTCGAGTCAAACAGCATTCTCACCTAAATTGTCATTTCAGCCTAGTACCTTCCACATCTTCAAGGCTTATTCTTGGCCTCTAATAAGCACATATGGGGAGAACCAGGTATCTTAACACTGGGCGGTCTGCTCATGGTTTGAGGATATCACAAGTTCAAAACACTTCACCAAACTCCTTCATCCTTCTGGGCAATTTTTGTGTTTTGTCACTGTGATTACCACACTCAAAAGTGTCAGACATCCAAGGACTAAGACACCCACAATTCACTAAGTCCTGGAGACTCTGGTGATGATAGGGAGCACCAGAAGATCTGTGTTAGACCTGGCATCTTTTGGCGTGTTTCCCCAGGCTTTTTGCTTTTTGAGGTACCGGTTTTGACTCTGATTTTGCTGCTTTTCAGTGTTAAAGTGCAAGTGCTCCTGTTGTAAATTGTGTTATGGACTGGTGTTTCCATGATTGGCATATTTTGTTTACACGAAAGTCTCTAGTAAATTGCACTGAGAGTGCCAGGGCCTGTAAATCAAATGCAGCTAGTGGGCCTGCAGCACTGATTGTGCCCCTCACCCAGGCAGCCCTTAAAAGGGTGTCAGACCTGTCACAGCAATGTCTGCGCGCAGTTTGTAACTGCCGTGCACCCACTTGCCAGGCCCTCATTTTCCCTTTTCTTACATGTAAGTCACCCCTAAGGTAGGCCCAATGTACCCCGTGGGGAGGGCGTTGTGTCTGGTAAAGGTAGGACATGTACTGTTGTGTGTGACATGTCCTGGTGGTGAATTATAGTGTATTTCATTTTTCACCACTGCAGGGCTATCTGTCCAATAGTAAAGAATGGGAGTTTTACTTCTAACATCTTATAATCATAACTTCTCATGGGGACAAGATAGGGGAATTGACTTTAGCATGCCTGGACTCAGAATGTAAAAATGCACCTTTTAGTAAAGATGTTTTTATGTTCTGTGTTTGAAAATACCACTTTTAGAAAGTAGGTATTTTCTTAGACATCCTGTGTGCCTCTGATGGGTTTGTGGATTGACTGTCTGGCTTTGGAGTGACAGGAGCAGGGGATGTTCATTCTCTACAGACAGCCACTGGGGGGTGGGTCCAGGTGTGTCCCGCCTTTCCTGGATGAGTCAGGGCTGGGGTGAATAGACCTAGGCTGCATTTAGAGTAGTGGGAGGAGACTTTCTTGCACCTGAATGGGCCTGGTCTGCTTTATACAATGCTGTCTCCACCTTCTGCTGGGAAGCTGGGCCAGAGAGGACCTAACTAGTTTGAACTAAGCACAGACACTCTCTGTCTGGGAGAACAAAGGGGTTTTGGGTATAAATATTGGGGCCCAGACCCCAGGACGTTAGAATGTACTGGAATCAAGGAACCTGCCAAGAAGAAGAGATGGAAGAGCTGCCAGGATGCGTTTTGACCCTTTGCTGTGCTGTTGCTTTGTTGGGTTGGCCTATGGTTGCTGCTTCTACCTTGGCAGTGAAAGGACTAGACTGAACTTTCTTTACCTGTGCTGAGTGTCTCCAAGGGCTTGAAATAGAGCTTGCCTCCTGTTGGGAGGTCTCAGGGACTGCAAATACTTCACCAACCTCTGGGTACAGATGCTGGAACTATTGTTTCAGTTGCCACAGAGAAGGGAAAACCAACCGACTATTACCGATTCCGTCGCTGGCTCTGTGTCCTAAAGACTCTGCAGAAAGCACTGCCGCAAGCCTGGGGTCACCCATGACGACCAATGCCACTTCTATTGAGCCACTGCGTGCACCTTGGCCTGTGAGCACCGCATTCTGCACCATCTCACTTCACTTTGCCACCCTGGTCTCACCAAAGCCGTGACTGCCTGCTAACCTGTGACCACATCATGGCTGGGGGTAATGCTTGTAAGTGTCACAGATGCGCCGCCTCATCCTATACAGCAGTCAGGGCCGACCGAAGCCAGCTCCTGCTAACTGGCTCTGTCACCTGCACCGAGATGTGTCAGAATTGCAACAAGCACCGCCTTTAGCCCGCTTCCCAGCCATGGCCTCCCCGATGCCGCAAGACGACTGTCACCAAGCCACTGTCTGCACTGCCCCTTGAGAGCACCACACGCTGCACCGCTTCACTTCACATTGCAACTGTGACAGTTGCCAAGACCGGCTCGCACCAACGTATCGGCCCCAACACAAAAGGTAATGTTTACAAGTTTGAGGATGCTCCCGACCGACGCAGTCAGATGCAACTGTTGGATTTTTTGTTTTCATTACTGCAGTAGCCCAGGACGGAGCTACTGACTCAGAAGAACTGCGTTTTTTAGACATTCCTGCAATTTTAAAGGATATCTTGCAAAGTATATGTTTTTAAATACTGTATGTTGGATTTATATCTCTTTTGTCTTGTTTTGGATATATAAAAATATTGGTTATTTTTCTAAACTTGTATGGTGTCCTTTTGCAGTGCTTTCAATGTGTTACTGTTGGTTATGTGCAAAGGCTTTACACACCACCTCTGAGATAAGCCTGATTACTTGTTCCAAGCTACCAAGGGGGTGAGCAGGGGTTATTTTAGGAGTGTAAGTCCCTTACCCTGACTATGAAGGAGGGTGCCTATGTGGACAAAGGTACCTTCCTCTCCCAACTAGAGACCCCCATTTCACAAAGGGCTTTATACTATGCTTGCACAACTGACAGGTTTTGATTTTTCTGGACTGAAGGGCACTTGGGATCTTCACACTACAATGTCAGATGAAGTGTGGAATCAAATACTGCATAACCGAAATTAGTTTCCTGAAATTTCTGTTTTTTAGGCCATACACTGTAATCTCGCACACCACACCTATTTTAATCAATTAATCAAACAAACTGCATTTGTACAGCACAACACTGTCACCCCTAGGGGTATGAAGAGCCAGGTCTTGTTTCTCTTTCTGAAGCCTGGCAGCGAGGAGGCTGTAAGGAGCTGGAGGGGAAGGCTGTTCAAGGTCTTGGGGCAGAGTAGGTCTTGGGGCAGAGTAGGAGAAAAAGCAGCCTCCGCTGTGGCAGATGCATGGGGTGTGTGTGTGTGAGGAAGAGTGAAGAGGAGCACTGATGTCTAGGGAGTTGTGAAAGTTCAGGCGATGGGTTATGTAGGCATGTCCTAGGTCATGGAGGGCTTTGTAGGCATGCATGAGGATCTTGAAATTTCATCTCTTCAGGGTGGGTTACCAGTGGAGGTCTCTCAGGTGTGTGTGGGGGGGGGGGTGATGTGGGTTCATTTGGGGTGTTCCAGAATGAGTCTGGCTGCAGAATTCTGTATGGTCTGGAGTCTTCTGATGAGATGGGTGGAGATACCAGTGTAGAGGGTGTTGCCGTAGTTGAGGCAGCTAGTTACGAGAACCATTGCTCTTTCATAGGATGTTATACCAGAGCTCACCCTCCAGTCCTAGGTGCCAGTCCCCTGGGACCGATCTCCTATGTATGTTCTGTGATTGTTCCTGACTAAATACATTCTGGTCTCACATTACATCAACTATCATTGCAATGATCCAATGAAACGAAGAATCCTACCTGATATGATGCATTATATATAGGATGTAGCATAACTCCCTCGGGTCAGGGAGTAGGTACTGTTGTTTCAGGGCACAGAAACATCTTATCTTGATTATATGCATTAATATTTGTTTCACATCTGCAGTTTACTGTTCGATGGGACATGTTTTTAGAGCATTCAGGCAATGCTGCCATATTAGGATATTTAATCGTAAATGTGATTGACCACATATTTTGCTCATATTCATATATTTATGTTGTTAGTGCTCTGCTCTATTCCCTATCCCCTAAACAACTTTTAACCCATTCAATTTGCAATGATGCTCATGGTCAAATATGCCAGACACTTTCCTTAACCAATATGTGGAAACGGTTGAAAGGATCCTCCTAGGTCACCATGGTCAATGCTGCGGCAGTGTGAACGTTGCAAGTAGTGAACATCTATCCCAAATTACACTGATCAAGAGGTCGAAAAAAACAAGTCTCGACTTCTCCATGGGAGTTTGTCATGGTTCTCTCACTTGAAGCATTTTGTAAAGATGTGTCCAGATGATGCAGTGTTCAGATGAGTTGACATACCAGCCATAGATTCCGAAATTGGCGTTCATGTGGGCCAAGCAAGCCTGAATCTCCCCACCCATACCCATACTTGGGGTTCAAGTGCACAATTAAAACTTTGAATTCATCGGACAATTCAGCACTTTCAACTGACAATTGCTTTAAAAACTGGCAGAAATGCCACAGAAGTACTGGGAATTTTAGGAAATCTAGACATGCACTTTCACATGGATTATATTTCTAAATATATACAGTATCAATTTTTACGCTTATGTTCCACTTCCCTGACTATTTTATTTCTTGTTCCGTCCATCTAAACTCTCAACCATCAGAGCCGTAATGCAGGCCCTGGCAGCCTCTGCGGTTTATTTGGCCCCCAACACTTCAAGGGCATCATTTAGCCTTATTCCACTGTGAATCATATGTTGTAGATTCTTGGAAGGAGTGTTTGTAAAGACGTAACTATACCCATCTCCGAGACTGAGGCCATGCCTGATCTCACCATTTAGTGCCCATTGTTTTGAAAGCCTAGAGGTGTAAACAACAGGCAAGTTCAATCAATCAATCATAGGTTTGAATAGCGCAGGTTACTCACCCGGAACAGGTCTCAAGGTGCTGCAGGAGGGAGAGTAGGGGTGGTTCCGCCAAACCTGCAGAGGCACTTCCATCGAAGAGCCAGGTCTTGAGGTCCTTTAGGAATTTGGGGAGCGATGCGATTTTTCGGAGGTGGAGAGAGAGGAAAGGTGTTCCATGCCTTGGCCATGAGGATGGAGAAGGAGGGCCCTCCTGTTCTGCTTTTCTAGATGCGAGGGAGAGTTGTGCTAAGCGGAGAGAGCCCTGGGGAGCATGGAACACCAGGCGGTAGTTCAGGTCGGTGGGCCCTGAGTTGTGGAGGGCCTTGTGTGCATGGGTGAGAAGCTTAAAGTTGATCCTCCTCTCGAAGGGAAGCCAGTGCAAGGTGGGAGGGTGTTGGCTGATGTGGCAGTAGTGTGGTAGGTTGAGGACTTGTCTGACGGTGGCGTCTGGACGTTCTGGAGTTTGCGGGTGAGGTTCTTGTTGATCTCGACCTAGAGTGCGTTGCCGTAGTTTAGTCTACTGCTGATGAGGGCGTGTGTCACCATTTTCCTATGTCTGGAGGAGATCCACTTGAAGGTCTTGTGGAGTAGGCAGAGGGTGTGGTAGCAGGAGGAGGTGATGGTGAATCCAGCTTGATACCTAGGTTGCATGCATGGAGTGCAGTGGAGAAGTGGGGCTCAAT
This sequence comes from Lissotriton vulgaris, assembly GCF_964263255.1. Lineage (NCBI taxonomy): Eukaryota > Metazoa > Chordata > Amphibia > Caudata > Salamandridae > Lissotriton > Lissotriton vulgaris. Next base: position 1,885,577,378 of record NC_141689.1, on the reverse strand, counting down.
GGTTAGAGCGGCAGACCCTGATGCAGAGGTTTAGCCCGGGACCAGGGTTCAATTCCCCGCCTCGGTGGGTCTTGGGCTCAAAAATTCCATGGACCTGATAATTCTCGCCTCGGTGCCTATTCCAATCATGGAGTTCCACTCTGCAACTCTGGGCAATAGCTTGCTTAATCTCCACAACGGCCCCCACAACGCTAAGGATGCCTGGCCTCCACCTTGGGGGTGCCCAGGAGTTGACGCCTCACAGGGAAAGCCAGGATGGGTTCCACAGCGGTATTCGTACAAGCGCCTTGAGACCCTTGCGGGTGAGTAGTGCGCTATACAAGTATCAATTTTACTATTTATTTTTTTATGGTCCATGGGGGTGGGGGGATCCCCGAGGGTGTGGGGCCACCAGGTGTTGTTCCAGGCGTCCAGGTGTGGCCCTATGTTGAGTATCTCTGTTTTGTCCGTGTTGAGTTGAAGGCAGCTGCTATTGATCCATCAGGCAACAGCTTCCATTCCATCTAGAAAGTTGCGTTTGGTGATATTGGGTTTGTTGGATAGGGAGAAGATGAGTTGGGTATTGTCTGTGTATGATGTGATGCTGAGTCTGTGGGATCTGGCGATGGCTGCCAGCAGGGCCATATAGTTGTTGAACAGGGTCGGGCTGATGGAGGATCCTTGTGGTACTCCGTAGGTGGTTGGTGTTGGTTCTGAGCGGAATGGCAGGAGTCTGACTTGTTGCGTTCTGCCGGAGTGGAAAGAGAGGATCTAGTCAAGGGACTTGTTCCAGATACGCGTGTCGTGGCAGGGCCGGCTCTAGGCTCATGGTGGCCCTGTGCAGGGAGTGTAGGCGTGGGCCCCAGAAGAGCGGGTCCGGACGGGGCGGAGCTCAGGAAGGTGTTTTAATAATACGTCCAGAAAAGTCGTTAGATGATTGACCAGTACCTGCGGCTGCTCCTACCCTCCTGAATTCGTCTCAGAACTATACAATTTAGGAGGAGGAGGGCATTGTGACACACGACATGAGGGACTGGGCGCATCTGTGACCTGCATGGTGCATGCTTCACTTTGCAGCTGGGACATCACATTTAACTCTGTCTCTTTATACTTTGTATGAGTGACTGAGGCCGGCCTGTAACTAATCTGCACACAAATCTCGCCAGTCGCCAGCAAGTGTATTCACCACCAAAGTTATCTTACAGCTACAATGCTTTGGAATTTGTTGGGTAAACAAAGATCTAGGTGTCTACAGTCTAATCCCCAGCAATAAACTATTTTAAAGTGAAGCCTGCTCGAGAGAAAACAAAGTATAATTAGAGGAGGTATAATACAACAATATATGGTAGACACTCGAGCACAAGAACAAACGTTACGTTCGTAGGCAAAGGCAATGGTGGCACTTGTGCAAGTATCAAAGCAAACAAAATGCCATTATCACGCAGTCCCCGGCAACACTCACTCGAAAGATCTGCCAAGGTGCCCTTTTTGTCAACTGGAGAGCATCATTATATTCCCACCCAGCCAGGTAGATTTGTCCACACACGCCCACTGCATTAATCTGAAGAGGATCAAGTGCACAAAATCTGATAGTCTTCAGAGCATCACCCCCATTGGGCACACCATGCCATGCAAGGCGTAGATGGTAAGGGGTCATCTCTGAGGGGGGGACTCTATGCAGGCAGTAGAAGGCAAGGCGTCTTCTTTTCTGGGAAGTGCTGTGCCGAGAGTAGAAGGCAGAGAGAGGTCATCTTTGGATGGCTGGACAATAATAGACCATGGAAAGGGTAAATAACAGGGCAATACATAGGGAAATCATACTACTTCGAACAGGGCAATAATACTGCCTCAGAGGGGGCGTTAAGAGGGCATCAGGGGGCGTAACATGGCATCAGCAAAGACAATGATAGGGCCTCAGGTGTCAATAACAGAGCATCAGTGGCAGGAATAACAGCCAACTACATAAAACAATAACGGGCGCCCGAGAGAATAAAAGTCGTGCTTCAGATTGGGTAGTAATAGCGCATCGAGAGGGCAGAGGAGCGAATCAGAGGGGCTATAATGTCATCACAGAGGCTAATAAGGCCTAAAAGAGAACAATGGCAAGGCGTCTGTGAGGGTAACCAGACACGACAATAATATGGCACCACCAGCGAGGGCAATAAACAGTTAATGGGCATCATAGTGGGCAATAATGGAGCATAAGGGAAATGGAGCACCAGGACCAGAAATATCGACAGGATACCTACTTGGGCCACTGCCTGGTCGCAGATGAGTCCTAAGGTTTGTGTGTTCGGAGGCTGCAGATGGGTGGCACTTCTAGGCAGCACCCCACTCCGGCCTGCTGGGGCTGGCTGCAGCACTGCAGGCTGCGGCAGGCTGAGCTCAGGTGAGGCTGTGATTCCAGGACTAATTGCCGCCCGTCCCATGGCCCCCACACAGTGATTGGGCTGCCGCTGTCCTGAAGTTCAGTGAGGGGCCACCCAGTGATACTCTCCTGGCGGCCCCATGGCCCTGAAATTCCCGGGTCACTTTTCTGAATAGGCTGCATTCAGTACTACGAAGGAATAAAATTAATAACAGCTGATGGGGATTCAGCAGAAGTTGTTTTTTATTATTTGTGAAAACACATCACCTGTAAAACTAAAGTAATCCGTTCCAGCAATGGCTAGAAAGAAAGAACGAGCCTCTGCACTGACTGCAAGAGATAAAAGTGAAACCAAACTAACTGAACACTTAGGGGACCCTGCACCACAACTTCAAGACAACAGCTTCAACAAGCAATACTCTATTATTAAAGAAAACATGTTTCCTACCTTAGAACTCGAACCAGCTTAAAACTTTCGGAAAAAGAGGCCCCTGCACTTCGAGGAAAACAAAGCTGAGAGTGTCACAACTCTGTGCTACACCATCCTGCTGCCGTGGCTGCCCTTAAGAGTCGAGGTCACTGGGAGGACAATCAAACTTCCGCAGATGGCAGCAGCTCCTGGGGGCCAGGAGCTGTCAATTGGCAGGAAATTAGGGGGAAAAAAACATATGATTGATGCCTGACGAAATTAAGATGCGTGATACTTGGCAGTCCTGGTCGTGGTGGCCCCTGGGGTTTGGCGGCCCTGTGCAGGTGCACACTTTGCACATGCCTAGGGCCGGCCCTGGTCGTGGAGTCTGCATTTTAGGGTGTGGATGGTGTTGAAGGCCGTGGAGAGGTTAAGTAGGATGGGGGCCACAGTCTCTCCTTTGTCGAGGAGGGTGCGAACGTGGTCTGTTGCTATGAGGAGTGTGGTTTCTGTTCTGTGGTTCTTCCTGAAGCCTGATCAGGAGGGGTTGAGGATTTTGTTCTCTTCGATGAAGGCAGCGAGTTGGAGGTTGATGGCTTTTTCCATGACGTTGGCCAGATAAGGGAGTAGGGAGAGTGGTATGAAATTCTTGAGGTCGGTGGGGTCCGCTGAAGGTTTTTTCAGGGGAGGGTTGATCTCGGCATGTTTCCAGTCATCGGGGAAGGATACGGACATCCCTAAGTCATGCTATGTAATGCACCTATGTATGTAAAGCGCTCTGATTCCCCCGGGTCTATCTAGCACTATAAAAAACCTATGAAATAAAAATAAAATAAAGAAACGGTTGATGATTCATTGACGTTGGGGTCAATGATGTCTGCGGCTTTTCGATAGATGTGGTGGGGGCAGGGGTCCATGGGGGCCCTGGAGTGAGTGGTCTTCATTATCCTCAGAGTGTCTTCGATGCTCAGGGCGGTCCAACTATTGTGTGTCGCTTTGCATTCTGTTGGGGGAGGTGGGAGGGGATTCCTTGTGGGGGCTGTTGGCATCAAAGTTGTCATAGATGTTCTTGATTTTGTGGTGGAAGAAAGTGCTGAGTCAGGTGCATCGGTCTTGGGAGGGGGTGATGTCTGTGGACACGCTGTTGGGTTGGTGAACTCTTTGATGATGCAGAATAGTTCCTTGCTGTTGTGGGCGTTGGTGGAGATTCTGTCTAAAAGTGCTTCCTTCCTGGAGAGTCTGATGAGCTTTTGGTGGGCTGTGGTAGCTGTTTTGAAGTTGTCAAGGTCAGTCGGGGATTTGGAGTTCCTCCACAATTTTTCAAGTAGTCCGCAGGTGCATCTGGAGTCCTGGAGTTCGGTGATCCAGTTGTGTAGGGTGTGGGCTGCGGTGGTGGGGTTATTGTCAGTGGTGGTGGGAGCGGAGCTGCTGAGGGCATTTGAGAGCTGGACGTTGGGGATATTGTTCCAATTCCTGTGCTGGAGCTGATGCGGGCGTCTGCAGAAGATGTTGGTTTCGAAGGTGAAGTGAACACAGCGGTTGTCCGTCCATGGGAGTTTGGAGGTGTGGCTGAAGGTGATGGAGTTCCCTGCTATGAAAATGGGATCGAGGATATAACCAGCTGTGTGTGCTGGTTCCATACGATCTGTTTTAGTCTGATGGTGTGAAGGTTGTCCAGGAGGGCGGCGGAGTTGGGGTCCAATCGGTTGTCGAGGTGGAAGTTGAGGTCTCCTAGTAGTGTGAAATTGGTGGAGCTGTTTGCATGCGGTGTGATAATGTTGGTGATGGAGTCCGCGAAGGGAGCGCAGGGTCCAGGTGGTCTGCAGATAAGGGTGCCTCAGAGGGTGGGGGACGCGTTGGTCTGGATCTTGAAATGAAGGTGTTCCGTCAGGTCTGTGAGCCCATCAGAGTAGGTGCTCAACCGGAGCTTTGCCTTGTGAGCGATGGCGATGCCTCCTCTGGGACGGTTGGGGCGATCCTTCCGGGTGAACTTGTATCCTTCAGGGATGTCGATCGCGATGTCGGGGCTGGAGGCAGCGTTCATCCAGGTTTCTGTGAAGAAGGTGATGTGGATTTCGCATATTTCCGTGGCGTGTTTGTGGATGGAGCGGACATGAGGAGGATGCATCTCAGGATTTGGGCTGCAGTGAAGTTGTTGCTGGAGGGAGGTGGGGGGTCATGGGTCTCAGTGAAGGTGAAGGAATAGTGGCAGTGACGGCAGGTGAAAGGTCCAGGGGTCTCGAGAGGTGAGGAGAGTTTGCAGTTGAAGTTCTTGCTGGCGTTGAGATCGTGGGGAGCTGAGGAGCTGTAGCATTGGCAGGCCCGAGGGCCACGGGTTCTGGCCCTGGCCGCGGCCTGGTTGTGGACAGGCGCATTTGGGCTTGCCTTTGGCGAGCCGGCGGCACCCCCACTGTGCACGGCTGCCTATAAATAGGGGAGGAGGGAGGAAGATGCAGCTGGGAGGTGGGGGGAAGGGCCGCGGCGAGGCAAAAAAGCGGGAAAACGGGCAGAGGAAACGGGCAGGGGCCCCAACAAGGGCACAGGCAATAAGGAGCAGGAAAGGAAAAAAGAAAATATAGGGCACAGGAGATAGAAGAAGAACAGTGGGGGAGAGCCACAAGCAGTCAGACAAGAAGACAGGTATGCAAGGCGGAATGGGCACCGGCCTTGAACCGTGGTCGGTGCTGATCAGGAGGCAGAGGCACACAAGCTGGAACACGAGAAGGCTGAGGCCATTGATTCCAAGAAACCTCTATCAATTTAGATGATGAAATCCATTCACTCTAATTATGGAATAACAGCTATAGAAAAACAAGAGCATTCTGGCATATAAAGGCAAAAGCATCAATTCATTTCTGCAACCCAACTCGTATTATCACTCAAGCATCAACTTTAAAAACGTTTTTCCAATGTTATCATAACACCCCAAACAAATAATGTAATTTTTAAAAATACCTAGATATGGGTTTGAGGTTTAGGTGCTCCATTTAAAAATTTTAAAAACTCAGGGGCATATTACCAAGGGCCTTATCGCCGCTTTAGCAGCACTTTTTGCTGCTAAAGCAACAATTTTTTTATCACCCTGTCAGCAAGCTGTCGCCAACAGGCGTTAGCGACAGCTTTCTGGTGATAGTGATGGAGCAAGGATTCGCACGTTAAGCGACTTGCTTGTATCAAGAACCTCAAATAATGTAATAGACTAAATCAACCTGTTTTTCTTACTAATTTTGCACATTTTTACACTACATGATGTGTCCCAGTGAAGCTTGCCTATGTGGTTACTAATTCTAATACGCTTGCCTCTAAAATGGTCTCTGCTACGCGGGAATTTAGTCTGCGCATGCGTCAGTCATTCCCCTGTGACGTGACGTACTCGCAGATCTGGTGGGAATCTGTTGCTCATGCGCAATGCAATTAAGATGGCTGCTTTGTGTTCTCACATGCTCTGAGCTTGCATTGCAGCTTTCGCAAAGCTGTTTGTTCTGCACTTACTCATAACGCTATAGTTATTATAAAGTAATGGATGTAGTATAGCCATTCATGGTATACAGTGTAATCTTTTATTCTGTGTTTCTAAATTGTTTTCGCTTGCTTTTCATGTATCGTTTTCTTTGGGCCTGGGAGGTGCTTACTACCACATTTTGGAAGCACGTATGGTACCAGTCACGTGATGGGGGAAAAGAAAACCATGCAGCAGGGGAACCCAGCCAGCTGGCAGCCACGGCCAAGATGCTCCTGGGAACCTGAACTCAAACCTAGCGGAAGAAGCTGATTTGTACTAGAATTTGTTACATTTGTAAAAATTGCTGTATACCCCATTCTTCACTGTAAATCATATGTCGTGGGAAGCAAGAATTTAAGGGGTGGGTACGAAAACTAAATATTAAGCCTGAGAAAGTCTAAAATTTAGGTGGTGTGATGACTTAACCTCCTCCTTGGTCCAATCAAAATTGGGGATCCTTACAATTGCAACATTGGGGGGTGGTACACTGACCCGAAAAACAGTATAACTAGCCGAGGTTTAGCTAGAGAAATTGTCCGACTTGTACGAATAGCTGACCTGTCACTGACCCAACGTACTCTATAGGTGACTGATACAGAGAGCTGCGGAGCACTCTGTCCGAATTTCCACAGACCCACTCGGGGTTTGGGAAACCTTAAGTGCTGGCGAAGCACTTTGCTGGGAGGTTCGAAAACCCAATCGGGGTTATAGGCAGATTCCTTGCAGAGAGGGAGTAGCGCAGGCGTTGCAACCGAAGCTGCGGGTGTTGGTCGTACCCTTTGGTGAACCCGGTCCTGATCTAAATTCTGGGGTTATCCTGTCCTGACTGTCCATGAGCTGTACCTGATCGCCTACTGGCATCTAAGTCCTTGAGGGTCCTTTCCCGTCTTTCCCAACTGACCCGTGGCCAGGGTTGGTCTTCACTCTATCCTAGGTAAATATAAAGTCTGTGTGGGTGATTGTTTATCTAAACTTGCCTTCCTAAACATCTCGAATAAAGCATAATTTCATATGTTCCCTTTTCTTTCCCTGTCCTTTATAAATGAGATTTTCATGCATTAATTGTCTATTAGCATGTTCCACTTTTTACCTACCTTTAGTCAAATGCTAAATCGTTTTCTTATATAGTTTATGTTCCATTCTTACCCTCCCTATAGAGATAAGCACATCTGGATAAATCAAATATATAAGTTTCATTTCCTTTGAACCGTTAGTGAATTTCGAAAGTCTACTTTGATTAGCATGTTCCCTTTCTTTACCCGCCTTTAGTGAAGTTGTGAAAGTCTGTTGATCTAAAATAGCGTGTTCCTTATTTTTCTCCTTCCCTTTAATTTTCGATTTCTAAATGATTCTCTGCCTTATTCATAGCTATACGATATTTCTAATTCTAGTTATAGACAGTTTGATCTGTGTTAATCTTTGGCTCATGACATATGATGATGATGATGATTAGATAAAGGTTTTCAAAACTTCCTGTCTGTGGTTATTATAAAGAGTACAAACATTTCAATTGTATATTGTATTGTGTTGTCTACTTATTTTGCAGCTAGCTCCTTGATCCATTGTGATCTTAGGTACCTGTGACGAGGATTGGTAAGTCAGGTACATTGGAAAAATTGAAGGAATAGGGTTACTGGTAGTAGAGTGTAGGTTACCTGATTAAATGAAAGTGTAAAAAATAAAATTATGGACCCAAGTGTGCATATTTGGTAATAAAATTAGTTGGGTGACCTGCGCCCTCTATCAATAGCGGCCGGTTTTCCTGTCGCCTTGCATACCAGCGATAATTATCGCTAATGACCTGCAAGGTAGGCATTCCCAACTAAAAGCAACTGAAAACAGTCGCTAACACAACTTCCCCCTATTAGCAACGCAGGCGAAGTGCGATTATCGCTAGAATTTAACTCCTGCTAAAAACATGACTTACCTCTTTCTTCAATGGGAGGTGGATTGTCAGGCTAAGTCCACCATGGCGTTAATGCATGAATATCGCTGAATTTTCAGCGATATTCACGCATTTCGCCGCTATCGCTGGATATTTTATCGCATTGGAGATAAACTTTGCTAATAGCGTGTTATCTCCGCGATAATATCCAGCGATAGGCGGCCATAAAAAAAAAACGCTAATTGCGTTTTGCGAAAATTATCGCAAGTTGTCGCTAATATCCCCCTCAATTGTTTTGAATAAAGCTTCACTTTTTATTGAAATCCCGAAATGCCAATCTTTTAATAATCACGCATTTGCCCCGAAAAATTAGTTTTTCATTTTTTATCAAGTATTTACAGTGCTACTGCCACACATGGATACATTCTGGTATCAAGACCATATGGCAGGGAGATCCATTCCATGGCAGGGATTGGCACCGTTATGCCACGGACGGCCACTAGGATATTAAGAACACCAAGCCCCCAACTGGATATCAAGGATTTGAGAAACGATGATAGTGACTGGCTGAGAGCCTGCATTGCCGTTCTCCAGACATCCGTCAACAGCGATTGGTTCGTGAGCATTCTTAACCACATCACTGCGGCGGCTATTCCGCCGCAGCGCTAAAAGGGCTGGGCGGCCGCAAGGCGGCCGCATGCTGGTGATAGAACTGCTCCATCACCCCGCCGTTGGGCTGTGCTCGTGACGGAGCAGTTCCGTCATGGCCCCACCCGCCTAATAGAACGCGCCACGCAGGCGCGAAATCAGCGCCGCGCAGGCGCGGCGGCCGGGCCATGACGGAACCGCTCCGTCATCAGCACAGCCCAACCGCAGCTGATGACGGAGCGTTCCGTCATCAGCATCGAACCGGTTAAGGTTTTTTTTCCATAGGTCAGATAAACGTTAAACTGCGATTTAAAAGTAAATGTGACATAAAATTTGTTTTATAATCATCAGTACAATAAAATGAAAGGGGTTACTCAACAACATTAAATAAATAAAGGTTAAATAAATAATAATCCTACAGTGGAGAGGAGACACGAGTTTCCTCTGTGTCTTTATTTACCGAGTTACATCGCGTAATTTTCCCTGGTAGAGTCCTGCAGCAGTCACGGGCCGTTGATATTTTTTACATGGCAATTCAGATTTTCTAATTGCTTACAATACTTGGAACAACAAAATTATGAACTGGCCATATCAAAATTTAAAGCAATGCTTGGTACTATCGTGGTCCGTGCACCGTGCACCGTTTTAAAATATTCAGAAAAGAAAATTGTCAACGGATTAAAACATTATTTAATAATTGAAGATGTGTTTTATGGCTCCAGTAACATTTTGACCTTGCAAAAACATTCTGACTGGGATTTTAAGATTAGATTAAAAAAAAAAAACATATGATTAAAGCTACCTAATCCGCCTCTGTCTGCCATCAGTATGCTCTGCACACCTGAACTGCATTTGAGTAAAAGAGCCTGCAGCACTGCAGCAGGAAAGTGAATTGAAATGAGTTGTGTCGTTGCTTCGAATCTGTAGTGCAGAACCCGCACTGCCTTTAGGTCAAATGGTAAACATTGTTCACGATGCTTATGTATGTAGCTTATGTATGTATGCAGACTTAACTTCCATACTAAATGTTCATATGTGGAGCAATATCATATTTTTGAACATGTCCCTGACCTACAGTAAATCACTCTAAAACGATAATGCACAGAATGACTAAATACAAGTATTTAGAAGCTTTTCTGTTTGAGAAATTGATGCGATCACGGGCGGCTTTATCTCCGGTGAGGAAGTTTTGTTCTAGGCGGGCGCGCGCTTCTTGTAATTCAGAGCGCCTCCCGGCCTGTCAGAATACAGAGGCTCATTTGTCTGGCACGGAATCAAACCCCCTTTTGCGATGTTTTGATACAGAACACCATGGGCAAGGACACGAGATGATGAAGTACTGTCACAGGAGGCAGACAGTAGTAAGTAGGAGATTAAACGAGCTTCCTAATTTCCCTGACAGTCTGTTGGCATATGATTTAGTTCATACTTTGTGCAAAGCTCCAGATCTAGACGAACTACAGTTAATCATTAGAAGCACGGGCTAATGTGTCATGACACCTGTATGTTCATTAGCGCAAATGACTTGTTCTTTACCCCAAACCTTTCCCTAAACTTTCAAGGAGATTTGAAAAGAATGGTTATCACTACTGGGGTGTACATTTTTTTTAATACAAATAGGAGCAGTTTTTGAAGTGTAGTTGGAAGAAATACGCATTTTGTCACACAAAATATGCATTCTTATTATACACTTTATACGAATCGCGTATTGTTTTATCAGAAAAAAATGTCCTTGACGTGGATTTTCATGCAACAAATCGTTAAAGAAACTGACGTTTAGCGTATAGAGGCAACACGTATATAGGCAATGCAATAGGTTCTCATTTTATAGTGTTATAGTGTGATCACAGGTTCTGTGCTAGACATTCTTCTGGCACAAGGTATTTCTAGCTTGCCCGTTTTTAGGTCTCGCTAGGCAGCGCATGTGCTGTTTCGTCGAGAGATGCTGTATACAGTATAGTGGGGGAAGCTCTGCCCACTTTCCAACCTTATTTTTGATTGGCTTGAATCATAATTTCGGCATTCTGATTGGTGTTTGGCTTGGTAATCCTGCCTCCTGACGGGCATGTTGTCATTTTTTTCCTTCCAAGGCTATTGGCCCCTTTACTTTAAAAACAGTTTGATTCCCCTGCCTCTCCCCGTTCCCTCCCGTAGTCTGTGACTTCTTGAACCACCACCACCCCTCCCACCCCCTCCCGTTCGTTCCTTCTTTGATGCCAGCACTTCCTTTTAAAATGCAATAGGTCCCGCGTAAATATGAGACCTATTGCATTTTAAATGTTTGTTTGTCCTCTGATTGGTGGTTAAATTCGCACTAATTTTTTGTTTCGCATGCGCGCGATACCTCTGGGGCTGCATCTGCGCCGAACACACGTATGCCATGATTTGTAAGGAGACCCGGGAGAAGAGCGTTGTCAGCGCATTAGCCCAATTTAGCAGGATGAAAGGAGGTGGCGAAAAACTCAGAGCGGCCAACTTGCTTAGTTTCAGTGTTCCCCTGTTCATGCCTCATCGCCGCATGCAGTGTGGGACCCTCTTGCTGATCCCGCCCCAAACCTGAGCCACGGGAGCTGCTTGTGAGCCAGCCTCTACCACCCGGGAGAGACAGAAGCGGCGAGGGCAAGAGAACAGAATACAAACCCTTCGGCCAGTAGGACCCAAAACCAAACTGGACCAGGCGAGTTAGCAAATGCTCCCTTCCCAGCTCCGAAGATCAGCCTCGCTACCGGAACCGCCGGCACGCAGCCAGCATCAATGCAGTACGGACCCAGGATGATGCCTTTAAGTGCTGGCCTCCGCTGCAAATGCTTGTTTTGTTCCTGCGCACGCGCAAACAGGCACCACTCCTAGGACGCCATACTTTAATTTGTTATTCTTGCCTCCCTGTGCCTTGTTATTTATTTATACATGAGTGAAAGTGTGTGTTACAAACCAAAGCAGGTACACAACTACTGTGTAAAGATGACTTTGCAATCACAAAATACGCAAAAGTTGAGCAGAATTACTAACCCGCTTGCAGTCTTATTAGGAAATGATTCACCAATAAAAAATAAAAAAATTTAAAAAAAACATTTTAACTTGTATGTATGTTGTTGTTGTTGCTGCTTTTAGGATTTTAATTAATCGAAATAAAGACTTTTGACTGACTGACTGCCTGACTGATTCACCAATAAAGTGAGGAAACAGCTCGCTTGCTTCTTCATCCCCTACCCTACCCTGACTCAGTAGCCTACTCGCTTGCCACCCGCCAACACGACCCCTCAGTGATTCCAAAACTTCCTGATGACCACCATGCATGTCCTCTGTAGACGCAGGCTGACAACGCAGCCCCAGTGCTCAGGCGAATGGGTGGCCGGAAGCACACAGCCACCCTTCACATGCGTGCTTTCACTATACTAATACACAGAATAAGGACTTCATGTAGACTGCGTAATAGAGATGTTTGATTTTCTCACCCGTGGCCGCACTTGCAGTAATTAATTTCCTAGTGGAGCTTCAGCATGCCGTGGGTATCAATCATAACAACAGGTTTTTCCATCAGTTCATTACAAAGCAAATTGCAGTGATTCAGCTTGGCCAAAGGTGAGCAATTAGGGTCTCATTTATGACGCCCCTTGCTCCATCGGAACTTCACTTTTTGTGACGTTTGGTGGCGCAGAAGCCTGGGTAATATTTATCAAGCAGCACTAAGCCACTTTTTTTGGCTTATTGGTGCCTGATAAATATCAGTCCATTTAACACAGTGTTCTGAGTTAAAGGGGCGTGCAATGGGTGTTGCTGGGGGAGTTCCCAGCAACATCCACTGCCTTTTGACTCTGCCCCAGATTTACGAGAATTCGTAAATCTGAGGCAGTGCCAAAAGCTTACGCCTTCCCAGGGGAGGCGCAATGGGGGGAAATATCTTTATTTCTCCTAGTTTCATTTCCTTTTTCTATGTGTGCTGCATTTTGCAGCACACATAGAAAGAGGAAAAGCCTCTTGTGATTATTTTTGTACAGAAAGGTTTCCCTTTTCTGTACAAAAATATTCATCCCCGCAATGCAGGAACCCTAGCACCATTGTGCAAAGGTGCCTGCGTTGGCGCAGGCAGCCCATTGTGCACCGGCGCAGGAAAAAAGGACAGGAATGCGCCGTATCTTACAAATACGGAGTATTCCTGCCCTTTACTTTTGCCGTAGGGAAGCGCAGCAGGAAGGCCTGCTGCGCTTCCCTACAGCAAAAACTCATAAATGAGGCCCTTAGTCTCTTGTTTCACTTGTTTCTACTTGTTCCTTTTCCAGGAATTATAAGCATTCTGTCCAGTTTCTTCTGCCCCGGCATTCCACCTAGTATTCAATTTCAATCCGCCCTGCCCCTTGTTTCTCCAGACCCCCTTCCTCGTCTTCACGCCTTTCCTCCCTCTTGTTTTCCTCTCGGTAGGGCAATTGCAAGATGAAAGTCACCTTTCAGGGAAGGGGGATGTTGTCAAAGGAACTGGGACGCGGGAAGCGTCAGGAGTTCTACTCCGTTGCATAAGTCAACCAGGAAAAAAGACATTCCTACACAATGGTGAGCCTGGCAACACAGGTATTAAGAAATCATGAGTGCTTCTCCCACACCTCAAGAAAGCGCTTTATGCAGTTTGATCTTAAGCCAATCAACATAATGAGAAAAAACCTACAAGTCCCAAAATGCAAAGCGCTAGCTAATTATGGGGTGTAATGCCACAATACAGGTCTCAACACTGTTTATTTATTTGGATATTGAGGCCAGCCTCTCACGTTTACTTGCGTTTACTTCAAAGCACATACCAATACCATAATCCTTTTGTACTGCATGGCAGTAGCTTCAGGGAAGAGGGATGTTTGGGGTGTTACACCCCATGATAAATTTATTATTTAATAAATAGTTGAGTGCAGGACGTTTCAGTAAGGTCTGGTAATGTGCAAGTCAGATTTCATCTCGGATTTTTAAATGCTCACTCACGCTCTCTCTGTTTTAAATATCTTAACACATGGTAAGTTTACAAAAAATGTGTGCTATGTACCTCTCACTAGCCGCACTCCTTTCCCTTTTCACTGAGCCTTAACCCCTTTTCATGAGTTGCTTTTTTTGTAATGATTAATATAATATGTCGACCTGAGTGTTACACAGTTTGGTGCTTACTTTCCCTTCATGTTAATGAACAGTAGATGTTTCAGCACCCAGGCTAATGTGCTTCATAGCTAAATACATATAAGGTCCCAAAGGCCAGACCGATTGCATTGCAAATGCTTGTTCAGTTTCTTATCATCAACAACTTTCCCCGCCATTTTCAATCTATCTAGTCAGTGCAGCACAACATGTTTCAGTACTAACAAAGGGGATTGATTCTGTTAAGGAATGGTCAGAGGCTGGAATCAGTGATCATGAATACAAAAAACAAGTTACCTCTGACACCATGAATACAAAAAACAATTCTTAACCCAAACGATTTATTAATTAGCGTTGGGGTGTGCATATCACAGTTTTACTTATTTTTCGTTTTTAGCAGTTGCAAAACAACAAGGCCCATCTAAATGGACCCCTTTTTTAAAAAGTAAACCGTATACAATTAAGCATAAATCATACTATTTTTACAAACAAAACACAGTGTATCCGTGATTATATACAGTGCAGCAGTCAATTATCAAGTGTTATATACATTTCAAGAGTGAAACAAATATATACACATTTAATCAAAAGGTACATGAACAATAAAAACTTAATGTTCAGAAGGGAAGAAGTCCTATTGTTTTATATATCAGGGCAGTATACTTTATTGGACTGTCCTCAAACTGTTTAACTTTATCTTTGCCAAATGAGAGGTCTGGGGAATTATCTCGGAGCACGAGGTAAAAACCATTCATTTGAGAAATTTTGGGTCCAATTAAGGACCTGGTTCCAATTCGGCTCGGCTGAGAACCTCTCTCCAAAGGGCCAACGCATTTGGACCTTCTTAGTGGCACGTTTTTGGTGAAGGTCTTCGTCAGGGAGAATATGTTTTCCAAACCAGGACTTGTTTACCTACATGAATTTAGAACAGACAAAAAAACAGTACCTGAATCTGTAACGTGGTTTATCTATTGTGTCTAATTTATCAGACTCTTGGTAATGGGTGATGGGGAGCCAAACACATACCTTGCTCTTTCTTATGGTGGCACCTGGGATCCTCTGGGGGGATCTTGATGTTTCCTTGACTCGTGTGTGCTGGGGGCGAAAAAAGGAAATCAGTATCCTTAGATCGTGTGTCTTGTGCAGGTAATGGGCCGGAAATGAGGAATCTCTGGTTGTACTAGCACTAAGGGGGACGGTATGTTAATCTCGGTGAAGCTGGTCTCATGCTGACATGCAAGTTCAGGTTACTCATAGCGCCTTGACAAAATGTGGGAAGACACCCACCTATTCGGTGTTCCTTATGACTGGGACATTGTTTATTATGTATAATATGCGTCCCGGGTGTGTTAAAGGTTGTGCCTCTCTCGAGCCGTAACATTCTTTGCATGCAATATTGCCCTCGATCTGTCCTGGACGTAACTCGCTGATTCTCAGTGTTTTTTTCGGGTTCAGGCGGAGGCTCACTCCTCGTCTCCGCATTTCCGGAGTTTCTCCCGGTGTCGGTAAAGTTTGCAGCGCGTCCCACGTCTTGCTCGTTCTTCCTATGGTCTCTGATGGTCCCTTTTCGATGTCAGTTTTCATAACCTAACCCTAATTGGTTCCTCTGCCTTGCCTGGCTAGTATGATTTATACTTAATTGTATATGGTTTAATTTTTAAAAAAGGGGTCCATTTAGATGGGCCTTGTTGTTTTGCAACTGCTAAAAACGAAAAATAAGTAAATATTTATATGCACACCCCAACGCTAATTAATAAATGGTTTGGGATAAGAATTGTTTTTTGTATTCATGGTGTCAGAGGTAACTTGTTTTTTGTATTCATGATCACTGATTTCAGCCTCTGACCATTCCTTAACAGAATCAATCCCCTTTGTTAGTACTGCTCCTAGAGTAGGCACCAGGCCTATGAGGGATACTTTAGTTCTAAAATAGAACCATAGCGAAAAATAGCTTAAATCCCAGAGGTAATTAATAGACCTCCGGTGCCAGCCAGTTTGCATCACTTCATACTCACCTTTATTTATATCACCCCACTTAAGTTATTGCTTATTATGCCAAGAACAAAGACAGTTACTTGGGGAGACAGATCCTTCACCAATGCTGCAGCCAGACTTTGGAAT
The DNA here is from genome assembly GCF_964263255.1 of Lissotriton vulgaris. NCBI lineage: Eukaryota > Metazoa > Chordata > Amphibia > Caudata > Salamandridae > Lissotriton > Lissotriton vulgaris. Next base: position 1,885,561,354 of record NC_141689.1, on the reverse strand, counting down.
ACTCTTCCACTGGAAATTAGATCCACTCCCACATTGCTACAATTTAGAAAATTGTTGAAGACGTGGCTTTTTGACCAATAAGTTCTTCTCCACTTGTACTTTCTGCATGACTAAAACTATAAATTGAGTTTTTGAGGCTATCAGTGAGTCTTAGCGCCAAGACGCCCAAGGGCATATGTTGCGCTTTATAAATTTTAAAAATAAATAAATAAATAAATAAATAAATAAGTTGATTGTCCATATTACTGTGAAGACTCCTGATTGATTACACGGAAGCCAAACACAAGAATACTGCACATGTTATTTGCTGATTAGACTAGCTCTTTCAGATCCCTTAATGAATGAACCAAAAACCCTCAGTATCAGAGAGGAGGAAATCGAAGAACTTTTGAAACGTCCGTCAAAGCTAAATCCTGGTAGCACATTAGTGAATCAGAGTCAACAATCTGATTTGGAGAAAATAACTCGACTAAAAAAAAGAAAATACGCACAGCTCTACACAGCGAAGTCTTACTCGAACACCTGAGGGCGGGCACAATACCGGTAGGGTTACAGGTCAAAAATGTACCTGTGATCTTCACGGACCAACCGGAATATTTAGACGGATTTAGCCATATAGGAACTAAATGTTCCAGGGATTGGATGTGCCACTCAATCAAGCCAGCTGAACGTCTATGCCAAGTGCAGTTGGATTTGATAAATGAATTAGAAGCAGATTTTCTCAATAATATTGCGATACAGAACACAAAGGAACTGTTAACAAAACTAGAAAAGGAGAACAACATTTTCAAAAAAAACACAAAAGACACGAAAAGATTGAAACTGCAGAAAGATATTAGTAATTTTTCTGAAAAGAAGACGTATCCATATCTTGAAACAGATTATTACAAACAACCAGCGAATATTGGCATGCTCCGTACTTACGGGGGAAGAAGCAGAAGTCAATATACAACTTTATTCGGACGCTTCTTCATATTCGGACAACTCCAGCGACTCAGAACCCACAACGAGCACAAGCAATATTCAACCTAGGCAATTCTACTAACCAGGGCCTTTTTTAGAGAGAGGCAATGGGAAGACCAACCGGAAGAACAAGACCAAGACAATGGTACAATGGTCCACCCCCATCACAACAATATCAGGGAGAGATCACTACCAGGAGGAGGGTTTACTGTTGGTAATTTGCCAAAAGAACCCCATCCACAATCTATCAGATTATGACCTCTCCCAGCAAGAAATGAATGAGCTACACAAGGGTTGTCCTTTATACCAATTACCAAACCAGATATAAGCCAAACCAAACTAGAAATGTTGCAACTTTTCAGAAAAATGATATTAAAAGTATTCTTTACTGACAAAGAGACCACAACATCAAAAAAATTATTCAGGTCTCAAAAATCCTTCCACGTTTGTTCCAGCCACTGAAGTGATGCCGATTGAACTGTTGACATTCGAGAAAAATGTATTGAGGGACCTCAATACACTGGAAAATAAGAGAACCTTCACAAAGTGGAATTTGACCAAACCAGAAAATGATGCACTGAAACAACTTATGGCAAATGAGGAGATAATAATCAACCCAGCGGACAAGGGTGGAGCTGTGATCATTATGAATTAGAAGTAACACGTCAACTATCCAATCAAGAACATTACAAAAGATCCAAACGAAGATTTCACAAGATTGATAAAAGACAAATTGACACACCTAACAGCAACGGGCCTCACAGAAGGATGGCTATCGAAGAAAGAAGCGGAGTACAAGATTAATGATAATCCAAGAACACCACTTATGTACACCCTTCCTAAAATTCATAAGGACACCCAAAACCCCCCAGGGAGGCCTATCATCTCGGGTGTGAACTCCATTCTGGAAAGAAGAGCGAAATATGTAGACACGTTCCTAAAACCATTAATTGGAACCACCACAAGCTACATTAAAGACACGATGCAGGCAATAACCCTCATAGAGGGACAGAATTTCGACAAAGATGAAGAATATTTGGTCACCCTAGACATCACAAGCCTCTACACTAATATTCCACAAGAGGCAGGCCTAGAGTTAATGGAAATCCTTCTAGATAGGACAGAGAGACCTCAAAATGTTCCAACGTCATTCCTGCTGGATCTAGCAGGCATTTGCCTGAAATACAACTTTTTCAAATTCAAGGACAACCAGTACCTACAAATCAAAGGAGTAGCCATGGACTGTCTATTCGCCCTAGAAATGGCAATTATGTTCATGGCTCTCTTTGAGGACAACTCGATCTACAGACAGAATCCATATGACAGCCACATAAAAATGTGGTATCGTTATATAGACGACATCTTCATGCTGTGGAGAGGAACACAAGACCAATTACTAGAATTTCAGATTTGGCTTAACAACAGGAATAGAGACATTCAATTTACCATCAATGTCAATAAAATGGAGATGAATTTCCTAGACCTTCTTATAAAACATGAAGATGGAGTTCTATATACAACATTATACACGAAAAGTACAGACAAGAACACCCTACTCCATTTTTCGAACTTTCATCAGAAAAATCTTCGTGAAAGCTTGCCATTCAGACGGTTTTTAAGGACCAGAAGAAATTGTACTCAGAAAGCAGATTACTTTTATAATGCCAACATACTCCTGGAAAAATTGTCAGTACGAGAATATCCAAGAAAACTGATCAAAAGAGCAATGAAAAGAGCGTGGTACACCCCGAGGGAGGCCTTACTAACACCTAAGATGAAAAATGAGGATTTTCCCTTGGTATGTGCGACAACTTTCTCTGGTAGAACTAATGAGATCAAGAAAATTATCAGAAAAAACTGGAATACAGTATAATCGCTGGAACCACTCGCCAATGTCCCTATATTTGCACTGAAAAAGAACAAGAGCATAAGAGACAGATTGGTTAGAGCGGATACCATGAAGAAAAATAATAACCAACAAATTTGAAATCTACTCTCACTGCCTCCCATTGAAGGTCACAAAAGATGCGGAAATTGCTCCGTATGCGCAAGCACTATAGAAGGATCAATCTTCACGTACGGGGAGAAATTTGTGAGAAACGAGGAATTCACAAATTGCAATACCCACAATGTTGTCTTTGGAATTATGTGTCCATGCCCAAAGGTGTACTTAGGAAAGCATCGCAGACAATAAAAAAACACATCACACAACACCACTCCAGGATAAGATGCAGAATTTTTACTGCCCCACTGGTCCAACATTTTATTGATAATCACAATGGTGTTGAAGACTTAAAATGGACGGTATTAAAACACGCAAAGGGACAGAATGCTGGCATCCTCCTGTCAAGATTAGAGGCAAAAACCATCATGTTCCTCAATATGGTTGATAACGGCTTGTATGAAATGAGTAAAATAAGCCATATAATATAAGTGATGTATTCATGCAGATTGGACAATGTCGCTACATCAATGTCCATCATTACAGACCACCCCCCAAAACAACCCACAAAGAAGCACCAGGATGCCACGCTTTGACCACAATGAAATTTGAAATGTCCTTAATTCCCCTCCCTCTCCCACAGAACCGCCCCCGGTCTGAACTCTCACACTCCCCGTAATTTATGCCCAAACACAATTACGTTTTTTCAAATATTATGGGTACAATAGAAGGATCGAACCCATGCTGCAGAGCACCAAGATATGCCTGATTCAAAGATGGTGGGCGTTGAGACAAGCCAGGCAAGGCGGACGAACCAATGAGGAACAGGTTATGAAAACTGACATCGAAAAGGGACCATCAGAGACCATAGGAAGAACGAGCAAGAAGTGTGACATGCTGCAAACTTTACCGACACCGGGAGAAACTCTGGAAATGCGGAGACGAGGAGTGAGCCTCCGCCTGAACCCAAAAAAAACACAGAGAATCAGCGAGGTACGTCCAGGACAGATTGAGGGCAATATTGCATGCAAAGAATGTTGCGGCTGGAGAGAGGCACAACCTTTAACACACCCGGGACGCATATTATACGTAATAAACAATGTCCCAGTCATAAGGAACACCGAATACGTGGGTGTCTTCCCACATTTTGTCAAGGCCATATGAGTAACCTGAACTTACATGTCAGCATGAGACCAGATTCACCGAGATTAACATAACGCCCCCCCTTAGTGCTAGTACAACCACAGATTCCTCATTTCCGGCCCATTACCTGTACAAGACACACGAATGAGAATCTAAGGATACTGATTCCCTTTCTTCGCCCCCAGCACACACGAGTCAAGGAAACATCAGGATCCCCCCAGAGGATCCCAGGTGCCACCATAAGAAAGAACAAGGTATGTGTTTGGCTCCCCATCACCCATCACCCATCACCCATCACCAAGAGTCTGATAAATTAGACACAATACATGAAACCACGTTTCTGATTTAGGTACTGTTTTTTTGTCTGTTCTAAATTCATGTAGGTACACAAGTCTTGGTTTGGGAAACATATTCTCCCTGACGAAGACCTTCACCAAAAACGTGCCACTAAGAAGGTCGAAACGCGTTGGCCCTTTTCAGCCGAGCCGAATTGGAACCAGGTCCTTAAATGGACCCAACCATTTCTCAAATGAAGAGTTTTTACCTCGTGCTCTGAGATAATTCCCCAAGACCTCTCATTTGGCAAAGATAAAGTTAAACAGTTTGAGGACAGTCCAATACAGTATACTGCCCTGATATATAAAACAATAGGACTTCTTACCTTCTGAACATTAAGTTTTTATTGTTCAGGTACCTTTTGATTAAATGTGTATATATTTGTTTCACTCTTGAAGTGTACATAACACTTGATAATTGACTGCTGCACTGTATATAATTCACAGATACACTGCGTTTTGTTTGTAAAAATAGTATGATTTATGCTTAATTGTATACAGTTTAATTTTGATGGGCCTTGTTTTGCAACTGCTAAAAAAGAAAAATAAGTAAAACAGTGATATGCACACCCCAACGCTAATTAATAAATCGTTTGGGATAAGAATAGTTTTTTGTATTCATGGTGTCAGAGGTAACTTGTTTTTTGTATTTATGATCACTGATTCCAGCCTCTGACCATTCCTTAACAGAATCAATCCCCTTTGTTTTTACTGCTAGTACTTCTAGTTGGTGGTAAATAACGACTTCTTAAACTCCTGTAGCACTGATTTAAGTGCTACCTACATGTCAAAATACAGATTCGGTAATTTTACAGAGTCGGTATTTTACTGAATCGGTAAAATTACCGAATCTGTATTTTAACATGCCCCTACATCCCAAAATCAAAATACCGGTCAGTAACGGCCAAAATCGGCCGTTACCGACCAGTATTTGGCTTCCTACATCTGGCCCATAGTGAGTTAAAAGGCCATTATGGGTGTCTACTTAATTTTAATAGTGTTGACATCCATATGGTAGTTTAAAATAAAGTGATCAGTGTCATGGGGATATTAGTGTCCCCCCACCGCTGTATGTGAGGTCAACATGTTTCTGCCTGTAGGCCCAACTGGGTCCGCGGCATTCATCAGGACCATAATATAAAACGCTCCGCTCTTACCAAACTTCGGTGAGAGCATTCCACTTGGTGGGGTGATCAATACTTACACTCCACTGTCTGAAATGATTAGGTCTTAGTGAATCTGAAAGACAAAAACAATTCAAACCTAATCGCACTATTACTTATACTAGCGTACAAAAAACAATTAAAGCCATAATCACCAAATTTTCTAGCGTGAGTTACTATTGGTGCAATTCGAGAAGTGAAAAAATCTGTGCACCAAATTCGGAAAACCTTTTCCCATTGCGCGTATGTTAAATGTTATGTTAAATAAACTTATTGAGCGCAACTAACACCATTAGGTTTCTTGGCGCTTTACTGAGGGAGCAGGGAAGAGAAACGTGAGATAGCAGCTAATTGTAAGACTCAGTGAAGAGGAAGGTTTTAAGGGAGGATCTGAACCTGGAGTAAGGAGAAGACAACCTAAGAGGGAGGGGTAGGGAATTCCAAAAGGACGGGGCTAAAAATGAAAACCTAAGGCCGCCATGTTTCTTCCCCTTGAATCTGGGAACTGATAACAAGGCCATCTGAGATGACCGAAGGGTACGAGGAGGAACATACGGGTGAAGAAGGGCAGAAATAAAAAGGGGGCTGTGACCTGCAAGAGATTTGGAGATAATGCAGCCAAGCTTGAATTTGCAGCGGGCAGATACCGGAAGCCAATGGAGACTTTTTAAAAGGGGGCGAACATGTTGATCTCTGGGTTGGTGATAAATCAGGCGGGCGGCCTGATTTTGGATCAGCTGAAGTTTCCTGAGTTGATAAGCAGGAATGCCTACATATAGTGCATTTGCGTAGTCAAGCCTAGACATGACTAACGCAGGCAGGGCCAAAATGAGGGCCTCGGTAGTGAGTAGGCGAGAGATTTTACGTATTTTCCTGAGTTGGAAGTGGCTTGAGGATACTACAGCGCTTATCTGGGGCGTCATAGAGAGGTCACTGCTAATGACGACTCCCAGACTTTTGGCTGAATTAGCAGGGCAGGGAGGACTGCCTAGGCTTGCAGGCCAGAAAGAGGGGTGCCAGGGGTTGGAGGGTCCCCCGACAAGAACCAGCTCGGTCTTGTCGGGGTTGAGCTTCAGGTGGTTTGAGCTCATCCAATTACTGATGAAGCAGAGCGTGTTTTGGAAAGTGGTGATAGATTCATCAGAGGAGTCGATAGTAAAAACCAGTTGGATGTCATCCGCGTAATTGAACGCGGTGACATTAAACCTACGGAGGGAACGTATTAACGGGGCCAGATACAAATTAAAAAGGAGGGGGGATAAGGAAGAGCCCTGTGGGACACCGCAGGTCAGCTCGACCTGAGTAGCGGAGAACTGGGACAGCCTGACTGCTTGATGGCGTTGAGTCAAGAAAGACCGAACCCAGTCCAGGGCGGTGCCCTGGATGCCAGCCTCTCTGACACGGTCGACCAAGATATCATGGTCGACCGTGTCAAAGGCGGCCGACAGGTCCAGGAGGACCAGGGCCTGACAGGTGTTAGCGTCGGCCCCCCTGCGCAATTCCTCCATCACAGAAAGGATAACTGCTTCTGTGGAGTGCGCAGGTCTAAACCCAGCCTGCTGGGGGTCCAAGACACACGAGTCTTCCACAAAGGTGCTGAGAATTTGAGTGACATGCGACTCCAAAACTTTACTGAGGAAAGGGAGGAGGGAAATTGGGCGATAGTTGCTCATGATGGAGGGGTCTGCCGAAGGTTTTTTCAAAATGACAACCACCTCGGCCTGTTTGAAGGATCCAGGAACCTCCCCAGTAGTCAGAGAGTTGTTTAAGAGGGCTAGGGGGGGTTCAGGACAGGAAGTGAAAGCTTCCCGAAGGGCCGAGGGGGGGCAGCAATCGCTAGGGGAGCCAGAGGAGACTTTATGCAGAAGTGAAAGAAAATTGACCTTTTAGATAAGGGGGATCTGGGTTAAGGTGTGAGTGTTGGAGTGGCAGGGAGCACTGGGCGGAGGGGGGACAAGTGAGGCTTGGGTAGAGATGCTGGTTTTAATCTTGATAATCTTGTCCACAAAAAATTGGTTCAGGGAGTCACACAGGGACTGGGAGGGGAGGGGAGCAATGGTGACTCTCGCCGGATTGGACAGTTCCTCGACAATTGAAAATATGTCTTTGGACTTGTTTGAGGAGTCCAGGATTTTATTGGAGAAATAGCGAGATTTAGCCACAGTTATTGCTGACTTATACTCTCTTAGCCGAGAGGAGAAAATCTCTTTTGTCTCGGGGGAGTACCCCCGGCGCCAGCGCCTTTCTGCCAGACGAAGACTAAGTTTTAATGCTCTGAGATCCTCGGTGAACCACCTTTGGGCGTCATGGCTGCGCCTCGTCTTAACTGGTTTTAAAGGTGCCACCGAGTCAGCAGCGGAAGTAAGCCAGTGGGTGAGGCCCTGTGACTGAGAATCAATGGAGATGGTAGGTCCAGTAGTGGATGGGGTAGATAAACTAAGGAGGGAAGTGAATTTATTGAGATCAGCCTTGTTCCAATTGCGTGCCAGGAAGTTGGTTTCTCGAACCGTAGTGACAGGGGAAGGCATAGCTAAAGTGAAAGTGATTAAAAAATGGTCTGACCAGAGACAGGGGAGGATGAGGGGTGCAGAGATGTCTAGGGAAGAGGTCCAAACCTGGTCCAAAATATGGCCCTTAACATGCGTGGGGGAGTGTATATGTTGGGTACAGTTTAAGCCCAGCATGAGGTCTGAAAAGGCCAGTGAATCAGGGGTTTCATGGGTGTCCGACGGCCAGTAATTGAAGTCGCCCAGGACCAAAACGTTAGCGTTGTTGATGGTGAGCTGGGAGATAAGGTCGCCGAACTGGACTGAGAAACTGGGCATAGATTGGGGGGGGGCGGTAAATCAAGACGCATATGAGTGATGACCCAGGCTGCTCCAATCTGAGTACGAGGCAGTCGGTCAAAGGGATGCTGGAAGTGGGCACTGGGGAGAAACGAATGGAGTGCCTAATGATGGCTGCGACCCCTCCGCCAGCTTTGCCAGAGGGGCGGTTAACTTGCAATATGTAATATCCCGAAGGGATGGCTGCCAGGATATCAGGGGAAGAGTCGTCTGTGAGCCAGGTCTCGGTCAGAAACAAGACGTCAGGCTGTTCCGAACCCAGGAGATAAAAAATGTCTGACTGGTGGCTGACCAAAGACCGGGTGTTAAGGTACATCACAGACAGAGGAGGATTGGAAGCTCTTACCAATGGAGAAGTACAGGTCTTGGGACCCAGGGCAGGTGGCCTGGCGGTTGGCGATAAGGAAATAATCTCAGGGAAGGTTTGTCTGGCCGTAAGCAGGCCGAATAGTGCAAGCCTGGGGGAGGACTCAGGAGGGGGATCATGAAATGAGATAAGGGAAGAACGGGGATAAGTGAGGAAAGAGGCAGAGTGACATGCCCCATGCCCCGGTCGGCCGCGGACGGGCGCAGACGGGCTTAACTCAGGCGCAACTCCGGTGCGCCTACGACGCGCCCGATGCGCTCGTCCGCTGAGCTGACACATGATGGCCGTTTAAATAGGGGCAGAACGAGGGTGGAGTGTCAGGGATACACTATGGTGAAGGTAAGCCCAAGCAAAGATGGCGCCCGCTACCGCTGGGAACCCGCAATGACAATCGGCCCCCAGCCAGCAGCTCACCTCTGAAAGTGAAGATTGAAGTTAGTTACCTGCATAACAAAAGGTACAGTAATAATGCGAATTAAAAGCAATGCGTAGCATAAAAGCGCCGCCGCTCGCAATCAGCGGGGCGAAGTGCAGGAAATACGTTAGAGAAGCTCTCTCAGCGTCCGCAAGCCAGCCCACTGCCACTGGGCTACTAGCAAACACTAGGCGAGGGGCAAATCGTGCTCCTAAATAGGGGCGGAACGAGGGTGGAGTGTCAGGGATACACTATGGTGAAGGTAAGCCCAAGCAAAGATGGCGCCCGCTACCGCTGGGAAACCGCGATGACAATCAGCCCCTAGCCAGCAGCTCACCTCTGAAAGTGAAGATTGAAGTTAGTTACCTGCATAACAAAAGGTACAGTAATAATGCGAATTAAAAGCAATGCGTAGCATAAAAGCGCCGCCGCTCGCAATCAACGGGGCGAAGTGCAGGAAATACGTTAGAGAAGCTCTCTCAGCGTCCGCAAGCCAGCCCACTTCCACTGGGCTACTAGCAAACACTAGGCGAGGGGCAAATCGCGCTCCTAAATAGGGGCGGAACGAGGGTGGAGTGTCAGGGATACACTATGGTGAAGGTTAGCCCAAGCAAAGATGGCGCCCGCTACCGCTGGGAACCCGCGATGACAATCAGCCCCCAGCCAGCAGCTCACCTCTGAAAGTGAAGATTGAAGTTAGTTACCTGCATAACAAAAGGTACAGTAATAATGCGCATTAAAAGCAATGCGTAGCATAAAAGCGCCGCCGCTCGCAATCAGCGGGGCGAAGTGCAGGAATTACGTTAGAGAAGCTCTCTCAGCGTCCGAAAGCCAGCCCACTGCCACTGGGCTACTAGCAAACAGTGGGCGAGGGGCAAATCGCGCTCCTAAATAGGGGCGGAACAAGGGTGGAGTGTCAGGGATACACTATGGTGAAGGTAAGCCCAAGCAAAGATGGCGCCCGCTACCGCTGGGAACCCGCAATGACAATCAGCCCCAGCCAGCAGCTCACCTCTGAAAGTGAAGATTGAAGTTAGTTACCTGCATAACAAAAGGTACAGTAATAATGCGAATTAAAAGCAATGCGTAGCATAAAAGCGCCGCTTACCCTATGATGAGGTAAACTGCGCTTCATAGGAGGGAGGGCATATGGACCCTTTAGGTCCAGGAACTAAAAGAGAGGAAGGCATGGAGAAAAACAGAATATTAAAACATGCATGGCCCGTGGGGACCTGCCACAACACTCTATGAGGCATCTCTCTGTTGTATACAAGCTGTGTAGCCTGTAAATAAACGACTCATTCATCTACTCATTCAAACTCTTACTGTCAACTGACGTGATCACCGCTTCTCAGCCTAGATCTGCATGCCTCCGCTGCTCGATGGTAAATGTTTCCGCTAGCGGTTCGTTTTTATATTCAGCGTGACCGGGAATTAAGTAATAGATTGAATAATTACGGAGCAGCTGTGGGGATTCCGGTGTCTAAGTTCCCCTTCAATATGTGCTAGTCGGAATGCCTGGCTGCCCAAATATGGACATCGGGATTGTTAATTACAACCGGCTTGGGAGTACGCCACTGGATGAGTGATCTTGACGGAAGTGTTCCTGTAATGCGCATGCGCATAGACGGGAGGGGGGACAGCGCATGTTCGGAAAGAAAGCGCAGAGTGTTTATGACAAAACTAGTCTGACTCATGTGCGCATTCATATGATTGTGTTGTGGTGTCATTATAAGAGCGCATGCATGCCCGCGTAGCTCTGTGTAGAGAGGATGAAGTTTCGTAGTTTAAATGATGTTTAAAACAGAGAAACAGAACTTAAGTGGAAAAAAACAGTGCCAGCATTCATACACCCATGTTGATAATGGATGTTGGCTAATGAATTCCTATAAATTCACACATGCAATCGAGTGTCAACACACCACTCACAATCCAAAGTCTACACTATATATTTATTTCTGTTCCAATTTTGTGCAGAGGATATGGGTATAGTTTAAATTCATGTTATGGTTGGAGTCCGAAATATACCCAGTTTGTGTAAACTTTCATGTGAGAGTGTTATGCATTGATATGGAGATTATATTAGTGGGTTGGTGTGGATGGTCAAAAGAATGTCCAAGATGGTGCTAGGGTTATTGACCGAGTTGGAGCTATGGAATGTCATCATTAAGACCTTCTTTCACCTTACATCTGTGTCTTTGTGGTTCTTTTCTAAGAAGTGTCGGGTAAGTTTAGTGTTATTTTTTCTGCAGCGAATGGTGCTGCGGTGCTCATTAATGCGTATCTTGATTTTTCTCGTCATCATCCCCACGTACCTAAGGTTACATGTGCACGTGAGGAGATAGACCACATTTTCTGTGTTGCAATTACTAAAACAGTTCAGTGTCCATGGGCGTGTCGTTCCAATGTCAATAGTTTTGGAAGTGGTTGTAAGCGGGCATGCCACACATCCACCACAGGGATAATGTCCAGTGACCCTTTGGGAGTTCCATAGTGTCATTTGATTCTCCTCTCTAGATTCTGGATCTTTGGCCCATACTAACTCATCCCGCAGATTTTTGCTTCTCTTAAATGCGAAAAGGGGAGGTTCGCAATGTTTTTCAGGCCCCTGAAGGATGTGGCAATTCTTTCTGATAATTCTCTGTACTTTTTTTGATGCTGGAGTGAATGTTGTGACACATACCATTCTATCTGATTTCTTTTTGTTGTTTGTTTCAAGAAGATCTTCGCGGTTGACATTTCTTGCTCTTTTCTTTGCTCTTTTGATAAGTTTCCGGGGGTAGTGTCTTTCAATTAATTTGGAGTCCAGCTCCTCTGCCTGTTGCAAAAAGGCGTTTGTTTCAGAGGAATTTCTACGAATCCTGAGAAACTGGCCGATAGAGAGATTGTCCCTCCGGGCTTTTGGATGATAGCTTTCGAAGAGTAATAAGCTGTTCTTATCCGTTGCTTTATTATGAACTTTGTTACTGTTGCCCTCTGGATCCATTTTGATATCTATGTCAAGGAACACTGCATGATTCTTGCTTATTGAGTGAGTGAATTTGAGATGTATGTCTTTCGTGTTGACCCGCTCTCCGAAAGACTCAGCTGTAGTTTGGTCCCCCCTCCATACGATGAACACGTCATCGATGAAGAGTTTCCATGTCTTCAGGTTGGCAGAGAAGGGGTTGCTGTCATGGAAGATAAAATCTTCCTCAAACTGTTGTACATATAGACACACTAAACTAGGGGCAAATGTGCTGACCATCGATGTGCCACCAATCTGATGGTATAGGGCACCCTCGAATTCAAAAAAGTTTTCAGTAAGGGCTATTTCTACACATTCCATAAAGAATCTTTGTGGTGTAAGGAAATTCCACTCTGTATTATTGAGGATCTGTTCCACCACTTCCAAGGTGCGTTGTTGAGGGATGCTCGTATAAAGAGCCTCTATGTCCATTGTGATGAACATATCTTCCATGATGTTGGTCTCTAAATCCCTCAGGAGGCATAGTACATCTTTAGTGTCCCTTAGGTAAGATCGTGATTTCTGGACTAGTGGTTTGAAAAACCAATCACAAAATTGTGACAGAGGTTCCAAAATGGAACCTATGCCTGACACAAGTGGTCTGCCCGGCGGTGGAAACTTCTCCTTGTGTATTTTCGGTAGTGTATAAAATCTTGCTATTCTCGGGCTGTTATTCACTAGGAGGTCTGCTTCCTGCTTGGTGATCCAGTCGTTACAGACAGCTTCATTGACAATTGTCTTGATTTTGGTGGTTAATCGTTCTGTTGGGTCGGTGGTGTGTCTTTCATAGCTGGTGTTATCCACTAGAAGACGATTGAACTCATCTCTGTACATAGTTTTATTCATTAGGACAATCGCCCCACCTTTGTCAGCTGGTTTTACTGTTAACTCCATGTTGTTTCGGAGTTGCTCCAGTGCTTTTCATTCTCGATTAGAGAGGTTCTGAAAGTTTTTTGCTCTCTTGAAGTCAATCTGTTCCACCTCTTTTAGGACTGTCTGTTCGAAAGCTAGAATGTGACAGAGAATCGTATGAGTAGGTGGCACAAATGTTGATTTTTTCTTAAGTCCTGTGTCATTGTTCCCAGAGGATTCCTCATTATTCATTTCCCCAAAATAATTGCGCAGTTTGATTTTTCAAAAAAATGGTGCTAGTTCTGTATTACGCACAAAGGGATCATTAACTGGCGTGGGTACGAAACCAAGTCCTTTAGAGAGAACCGGCTCTTCATCCTCAGAGAGTTGGTAATCACTCAAGTTAACAATGTTCGTTACTCTTTGCTTGTTGAAGGGCCGTTCCCTCTCCCTCTGCTCCGGGTTCCCATTGCAACTGGAGTTTGGTCCTCCCATTGGACCCTCGTATTTTGTCGTTTTTGTATTTCTTTTCCCCGGCCGCGGCCCTGGTATAAAAAAGGCTGCGGTCCTGGTGGAAATCCGAATCCTGGTCCATAGAAGGGTTGTTGCCAAAATCCATATTGTGGGGGTGGTGGTGGATACATCATTTGTGGGGGCTGGTTCCGTTGTTTTCTTCCTTGGTAGCTGTCAGTGCTCTCATCCCTGCTGCTGTTCCCATTCGAGCTCCTCTCTTCACCCGAACTAAAGGTCCAGTTTTGTGGAGTTGGCCTAAATCGTTGTTGCCTTCTATTTTGTTGGGGCTGAACTGTTTTGTCATAATATTCATCGGTGGTGTATGGGTAAATGGTCTCTTTACTGAATTTCTGAACATCTTTTTTCAGTTTAGTGAGTTTAGACTGGGTTAGATATTACTGGTATTCGGAATGATCATTGTTGATTTCATCCAGTTTCTTGCGAAAGATCGCTGTTGTCTGTACCATGGTTTTAAGTCTATCCTCACTTTGTTCATTCTCTACCAGTAGTGGATCTGCTAGTTCTCTGGCAGTGGTGATGATCACGACTAGCCAATCCTTTGTGCACTTCCATGCTATTCCAGACCAGTTTTTCTGAAACTCTATGTTGTTGAGAAAGAGTCTGGGTTCGTTGGTGACAATGAGTCCCCTTGGCGCACTGTTTTTTCATAGATATTCAGTCATAAAAGCTCCGTGGAGCGTTGTCCGAATACGGTCTTTTTTCTTGTTGGAAAGTGCCTCCCATTCGTCTGTGTTCTGGACCGTCTGGGCTACTACTGTCTCTGCCAGTAGAGATAGTGTTCTAAGAATTTCTGCATAATTCTCCTCGCCGAATGCTAGTTCCGTGTCCATTCTGCCTGGACGACACACTCCTCTTGTATCTCACGGTTGTGTTGATTTAAGATATCTGGGTGCAATGCCAGATGTATTCAATTCTCTCCCCACATTAGGGGAGTTCCTAAACCCCAACTGATGTTCCCATGGCTGTGAACCGTACTAAATATGTAACCACAATGGCCAGATAAAACTGGACTGGGGGAACCAGAGGCACGGGGTACTGGTAGACGGCAGCCTCCAACATGAACTGTGTACCACAATGAACCGCTACCAGTCTGAGTATTGCTAGTGTAAGTGAAGTGTTATTTTGATAGTGCTGGCATCTCACAAAAAATGAAGGACTGGTCTCACACACCACCGGGTGTCATGCTTCATCATTGACCAGTCCTCGCCCTCTAAAAACTTGGTTTGATAGAGGGTGGGCATACACCTGACGACAGGGATGCACTTCTAAATTAAGTGGGGGCCCAAAGAAAAATATATAGTGAGTTAAAAGACCATTATCGGTGTCTACTTAATTTTAATAGTGTTGACATCCATATGGTAGTTTAGTAAAATAAAGTGATCGGTGTCATGGGGATATTAGTGTCCCCCCACCGCTGTATGTGAGGTCAACATGTTTCTGCCTGTAGGCCCAACTGGGTCCGCGACATTTATCTGGACCATAATATATAGGGCTCCGCTCTTACCAAACTTCTGTGAGAGCGTTCCACTCGGTGGGGTGATCAATACTCACACTCCACTGTCTGAAATGATTAGGTCTTAGTGAATCTTAAAGACAAAAACAATTCAAACCTAATCGCACTATTACTTATACTAGCATACAAAAAAACAATTACAGCCATAATCACCCAATTTTCTAGCGTGAGTTACTATTGGTGCAATTCGTGAAGTGAAAAAATCTGTGCACCAAATTCGGAGAACCTTTTCCCATTGCACTTACCCTATGATGAGGTAAACTGCGCCCCATAGGAGGGAGGGCAGATGGACCCTTTAGGTCCTGGAACTAAAAGAGAGGAAGGCGTCGAGAAAAACTGAATATTAAAATATGGATGTCCCGTACTATACACATGACAGGGCCAATTGCACCACTGTCAGAACCATCACTAAGTAAAGTTAGTAAATGTAGAACCAAATAATAAACGTAGAACACAATAAGTAATTACTGGAAAACACTGTGCTCAGCATTATCCTGCAACATAAATCATATTATGCACAGTATCATATTAGGCCTGAAATGAATTCTGCACCAATCTCATAAGCCTAAACATATTAGATCTTAACCTCATAAGTCTAAACGTATTAGACAATAACATCCTAATCATAACTCACATTAGGCATAAATCACAGTGGAGAATAAAGTCACAAGCATAAACCACAGTACGCAAGTAACCTCATACAAAACCACATTAGAGGCATAAATCAGGGTGCATAAATCACAATACATGAATAACATTTCCTACACACCACATAAATCACATTAGGGCCTAGCGCCCTATCTACCTAACAGTGCCCCTGGCCAACTGGCCTTCTCAGAGGGCTCAAATGCCCTATGTCAAAAATGTCAGGGCGGCTGCCAATGCAGCAGAGTTCACAAGTGCACAATTGCCCTGGGGCAGAGGAGTGCATCTCACTCCTATCTCATTTAAAATGCCCCCAAAGAAATGTTGGCCTAAACGTTGCAGATGCCGCTAATTGCAGTGCAGCTGAAAAACAGGACATAGGCCTGGGCACTCACTGTACCCTTGGAACAAATATGCAAAAATATTGCAGCTGCCCGCACTGGTGCGGTGCAGCTGAGGACAGAGTAAATGGGCCCTGGCAAGACTGATCTCAGGGCACTAAAGGGGCTCTCTAAATAAAATTGCCCCTATCTTTGCAGTTGCCCACTGTCAAGCGGGGCAAATGAGAACGCATAGCCAAATTGGAGAGGCAGGGGCCCCTCTGGAACAGTGGGTCAGCTCAGGAAATAAGCACTCTACACTGACTAGCACTATCAGCTGAGTGCCGAGAAATGCCCCAAAGATGCAGCTATCCGTGATTGTGGTGCATCTGTAAGACACAACAAAAGACTGGCACTCGTAGTACCTCAGGGACCTCTCCAAATTGGCTTGGGTCTCCTCTGGCAGCCACGGGCAGTCCCTGTGGTCGTCTCTGGGCTTCAACGAAGGGCCCCAACCGGGCCTCTCGCCACTTTACCTGGGCCTTTGATGCGAGGCCGCCAGGCTCTGGATGGCTTCCCCAAGGCGAGGGGAGGTGGAAATGGAGCCCGCAGCAGGCCCCGCCCACAGTCTGGAGTGGGTGCCCGTCTTCCGCTTTTGGTGCTCCCCGGGCTGCAGCAGTAATTCCCTCTTCAGAAGCGGGGTGGGCACCCACGAAAATAGCAGCAGAAACAGGATGGGCACCCGCAGTTAAAATTACATGAGAGCAGGGTGGGCACCCGCAGTTAAAATAACATGAGAGCGGGGTGGGCACCCGCTTTCCAAAATAAAATCGTCATTGCGGGGTGGGCCCCAGCAATTTTCAGCATCACTGGGGAATCCCTTTGATGGGGATTACCTCTAAAAGGGGCTGCAGATCAGCGCTGCGCAGCCCACACTGTTTTCCTTCTAAGGGCAATAAAAAAAACATTCAGGGGGCGCTAGAAGCAGGAGTCCTGTATTTAAAAGGAATCAGCCCAGCCAAAGTTCCTCCAGGTCCATGGGGCATAGCCCCTATATTTATATTAGGAATTCCTTTGTCTGCAGTGTAGGGATTGGGCAACCAGATGCAACTGTTTCAGGGAGGATTTGGAGCACTTTGTTTTCCAAGCTCCTCTTCTCTTTTGTCAGGTGGGGGCTAGGTGATCAGACAGGGGGTGGAGCCAGCATTATACAGTCTGGGAACAGTCCTATTCAGAGTCAGGGGATTACTCCTCCCACTACTCAAATGTAGATGTCCTATTAAGCCTAGCGCTAATTCATACTGCCCCTCCTGGAGCCTCACACATACCTCCCAGCCCCTGTCACTCACAAGCCAGACATGCAATTCACATCTGGTAGGCAGACACATAGCACACAGAAAT
This sequence comes from Lissotriton vulgaris, assembly GCF_964263255.1. Classification (NCBI taxonomy): domain Eukaryota; kingdom Metazoa; phylum Chordata; class Amphibia; order Caudata; family Salamandridae; genus Lissotriton; species Lissotriton vulgaris. The sequence goes on along the minus strand of NC_141689.1, from coordinate 1,885,543,908 downwards.
GCCATCTTCTAAAAGTGGTATTTCCCAAATAGTCATAGTAAATCTGGGAACACCATTGTGCAGCATTTATTATTACAATTCCAAATATACTAAACGTGACCACGCAGCTCCTCCCATATCAGGAATTACCACTGACACACTGATCAGGGAATCCCCAATGCATTCCAATGGGAGGGCAGGCCAACCTTACCAAATGTAACACAGAGAGCGCACACACTTTACACTGGACAGCCGTTCAAAAGTGCCTAGAGGCCTAAAACCAGCAACACCATGTCTGAAAAAAGGCGGGGAGAAAGGCAAAAAGTTTAGGGATTACCCTGCCAACAGTGTCCCTTCCTGCACAAAAGCAATCCTGCCTGTAATGCATGCACCCTTGCACTATAGTGCAAGGATGCCTGCACTGGTCCTTAGCGGTGCACTGTACGCCAGCACAAGGAGAGTGCAGAAATGCTTCATATCTTTGTAAATATACAGAATTTCTGAATTCTCCTTTCATGCACCATAGGAAAGCAACTTTGCTTGCTGCTCTTGGTTGTAGAAAAGTTGAATAAATGTGCCTCTAGATGCTAGAGCTGAACATCAGCAAAATCTGGTACAAATTATGGAACATCCAAAACCTATATCCATGTCTCTCACCACTGCAGTGACTCCAGTCATAGAGAGCAGTGAGTCTGAAATAGAATTGTCCTAGCAGTCAACCGAATCTTCACAGGAAAGTCAACAGGAGTCATAGTCTGCAATACCTGACATTTCAGAAGTAACAGCAGAGAAGGAAATTGAACTGCAGAGGAGGGTGTTGTTATGACTGCTATCCCACTAGAACCATCAGGTTCAGTAAATCAAGCAAGAGAAACAAAGAGACGCTCTCCAATCTTTTCCAAGACCTCTTCTGATGATCTGTATATGGACTGAAACCTAACCAATATTCCCCACAAGACATGAGAAAAAGAGAGGTTCCCAAAAGCCTTTAGAGTGAGGAAGGGGATGGTGAGCTAGTAGTAGTGTGGAGAATGGCACAGAGGAAGTACAGCACACCTCAATTCAACCTGCGCTTAGTCATGTAGTTTCACCAACATAGCTTACTTCTAACTTTTCAGCATCTCAAAAACCACCATCCCTACCACAGTCACAGTGCACTTTCTAGAGAAATGATAACACAAATGCATAGCTCCACCTCAAAATGTTTTTCAGGCTTTGGCATCAGAAGAAAGCTCTCCTCCCCAGTTTGGAACTATTTTACTCTTAAGCCAAATTAGGAGCATATCGTAGTATGCTCAATTTCCAACCTAATGTTTTATCATCATAAGCCAGATTAACTTTATGGTGCAAGGGGACAACTGGCTTATCTGAAACACCATCACTCAATTCTGTGGGCAGAGTGCATTAAAAACATAGCTGCTGGTGGTGAGAGAGAAAAAGAAGTTCAACTGATGGAAGGAGGTATTGGTGAAGAAGAAGTGGATGTTAGCATCACTCAATGCAGTTCTGCGACTGTCACACGGGGTATGCCGTCATCACATGTGGTAACCACAAATTTGCACAAGGGATAGAGGGATATACTCACCCCACAGTACCCAATTTGCCTTCCTGCTCCCAGTAGGCCAGTGCTACCAGAAGTATCACAAAGAACACAGTTACAACAATCAAGAATCAAGGCTATGTTCATCAAGCAGTCGTCATGCTACCAAAACCCATGAGAAAATCCCTTCATGGAATAGGAAGCCGGACCTCACTTTGTTTCATTCATGGACGGGGAGGATCTCTTGAATTAGTGGAGATCCTCTTCCCAAGATAAAAGGTTTCAAGTCAGACCTATTTCTTCATTATTGCTGTGTCAGCATTGCACCATTGAGTGCTGCAATTCGTTGGTAACGTTATGAAGGAGATTGCTGTTAAGACCGTCTACCTCACAACGGACATGTGGACCAGTTGTGAAGCAACAGATTACATATGCATCACTGCACACTGAATGTCCTTCACGGGAGTGAAGCAATAACTAAATGCCACCCTCACCACTGATGATGCTTTTAGAGGCAATCTAACAATAATGTGTATTAATGGTTTCAACCCAGAGGTCTCAGTATTCAATTTTTTGCAACCGACAATCGCAGTAAAATTGTCAAAGCCATGGCGACAGAGGATAGTTTAGAGTCCTGTGATTAGCACATCTCATGATCTTAATTGTGCAGGACTATCTCAAAGAGAAGATGTAGTCTGCAACATACTGGTCATTCATCAAATAATTTGCATTCCTTTTAGTCATTTGATCCAAGCTGAGTAGCAGTTGAGGATCATTTAGCATGCTAATAAAGCACCTTTACAAGCCCTCATACAGTATGTATCAACATGTAGGAACTAAACCTATTACGTGCTTCAAGGCATCTTTGCGTAGTACAAGTCTATCAATGATTATGGAATTCAAAGAGAGGGGGTGCAACTGTCAAAGCCACCTCAATGAAGAAGGGTAAATATCCAACCGGGGGCTAATGGAGTGTCTGAAACAGATGCTATTTCCTTTCGAGATTATGAACAGGAAGTTAGGACGGAAGAGAGTGCAGTGAGGCAAGTGAACACTTTGTTGCATCTGCTGCAGGATCATTTCACTGGTTTTTCTACCCTTTCCATCTTTCACCTTTCTGCCCTTTTCTGCATCTCTGCTCTTTTGTGCCTTATTTCTGCTTATTTTCCCTTTTTTCTTTATCCCTTCTTTCCTCCCTTTACCTTACCCCGCTGCTGCTGCCCCCGCGGCCCCTCCCCCCCAGCGCGACCGGACCAATCCAGCTCCTCTCCCCGCTCCCGCCTCCCAGCTGTCCAGCCCTCCCCGACCCCTACTTAATGGCGGCCACTGCGGGGACAGGCGAGCAAGACCACTGACTCATTGTCAGTGAAAATGCTCTCCCACACTCACAGCTCCACCATTAAGTGATAGCAATGATATTTGAGAAGATGGTTCAACACTATCTGGATCAAAAATCATTCACATATTGGCATGGGAGCAAGGAACAGAGGTTAAAACTCAGCAGACTAGCAATAAAGTATCTCTCATGTTCCGTTGCAGTGTGTCTTCAGAGCATGTGTTTAATGCAGCTGGTACGGTTGTCACAGACAGAAGGACCAGTCTCTCTCTCTCTTCAAAATGTGGATTGATAATAAATAAAATGAACAAACAATACATACCAAAAAATTATAATGCTCCTCAATACACAAACCGTGGATGAGGAGGTCACCTGCTCTGACATCCCAAGTCTATTTCCCGACTAATACATAACACTAAAGAACACATGTGATTACAATTTTCTAAATACTATATATATATATATACATTAAATATAAATATATGTAAATTATATACATACATATATATATTCCATCCTACACTTGAAGGCAAAAACAACAGTTGATGGACAGAACGCAGAACAATGTCATACATTCACCCCAGTACAGAGATCTGGGCCTAAATCCATCGTTTTTTTGCTCACTATACCATTCCAGTTTGAACCCAACTATATGCAAATCGGTCCCAGGATGCTTGTTTCCGGTCCAGGGAAGACATGGCTTGGCAGTACGGGCTGGACTGTTCCCATGAGGCACAGGGTCAGACTGATTTGCATAAGGTCCTGTCTGAACTGGGGTGGCTGAGTGAGCTAAAGAATGGTGATGGATTCAACCTAGATCAGTTGACTTGGGGTGAATGGTTGATTTGCTCAAATGCTCCGTCCATCATCCCCTTTTGTACCCTACACTTGAACCCACAGTCTCTGAAGCAGCTGATCTCTTTACATCATCAGGTAGGAAGTAAAGGCACAGCTTTTTGTTGTGTAATATTTTTATTTTTAATCCTAAAATGCAGTAGTGTCAACATGATCAACATGTTTCGTCAGTAGCCTTCTACTGGGTAAAAGTGTTTTTGTGCACAGAATGTACATTTAAAAAGGACAAAGCCCATTTAACACAACTTATCACAAAACAAATTGCCTGATCAATGCCATATTTCTTCTTGCATCTTCTTTACACCACTTACACACCCACCCACTTACCCATACAAGCAGTTCCACAGTGAGTTAGCTTAGTATATCTGTTTAACACTCAGTAACTTTTAGAAAACCCTCACAATCACTGGATGATATCATCAGTAATGTCATTTCAGATGTTCTCAGTGATGTTCAGATGTTATCTATGATGCCACTGACCATGTCATGAGTGATGTAATATGTGAGGTCATAGGCAGTGCATTGCAGTGGCACACATTATAGTTAGCTCAGCTAACTATAACTGCTGAATTTCTCTGGTTTTGCATGCAGTGCAATGTTAGTCTTGCTATATGTAACCTTTGTTTTTTCAGGTGAATTTCTAAGGTTTTTTTAAATTCTATTTTCTAACTATAACATCCCTGTAACCTTCGTTTTTCAGTGAATTTCCAAGGTTTTTTTACATTTTATTTCCTCACTATAAACATCCCTCTAACCTTTGGTTTTTTCCAGTGAATTTCTAAAGTTTTTTAAATGCTAATTCCTAACTATGACATCCCTGTAACCTTTGGGTTTTTCAGTGAATATCTAAAAAAATATTTTACATTCTATTTCATAACTATAACGTCCCTATACTTTTTTCTCTATAATTAGATATTAATCATTACATCTGCATGGTGCACCACTTTTTGTAGTATTTGTCATCTATTTATTTAAAAAGTAATATAATCATCTCATTTCAAGATATTTTTGATTTTCATGATGATTATGCGATTGCCAAGGACACACCACGAATACAGCGTGTTTTTACAAAGTGTAAAACAAATATTTAGACATATTTTAACATAAACCGTAAGTGTAGTTGTTTGTAATCATCTGTCAAAAAAACTACATCAAAAATGCATTTTCCTCTTTCACAGCAAACCAGAGGTTGCAATGACGTTAGTAGTCATGAATACAAATGACAAAGTGTAAAACAGATATATAGACATATTTTATATAATGTTTGAGTTTAGCTGTTTAGTAACATATTGGTTAACTTTCTTTTAACAACACATTTGTAAAAAACAAATTAAAAAAATAACTTTCCACATCGGACCTCACAAATAGAACATAACTACCAAATACCCATCAAGCAACCCATTCTCACCCAAACAGATTTTTTAAATTGTGCTGTTTTTTTTAACTTTTTGGGCTATTTCTGTAAATAAAATCTCATGAGAAGGACCAGAGGAAGACCTACAACTGGTTGAATTGTTGAACACCAGGAGTACTCAGCTGCACATGAAAAGTCTTCTGATGAAGAACCAGCAATGAAGAAACAAGGCATTTCTTGTGATTTTTTTCACTATTCCATCTGGTAAATCAAAGACCATAAGTAAATTGGTGAGGGGCAGCATATGTGAGAAGACACTATCTCATGTCACCGCAAAAAAATATTCATGTAGTACAGCAAGCATGTTGTACCACTTGAAAACATACCAAAATAAGCAACATAAAATCATACAGAGAAAAAAAAAAGGAGGATGATCAGTCTCCAGACCTCCAGCCCCTGTGTTGTATCACTCACCTAGGAAACTGATCAGCGGGGACGATGTTGGATCTCCGTTCACTCCTGACAGCAACTAATTGAGAATGAGAACTAAGGGTGGATGGAATTTGTGTTGTTGCGTTATGCAAAGTTCCACAAAACAGCAACGCGGAATTCCGCAAGCATGTGGAATTGCTTGTTGCGCCCGTTTGTGATGCATTTTTCCTGTTTGTTAACGCTGTTTACGTGCTCGCGGGAAGATATTTCGCAAACTTGCCCATGTGGTCGCCAATGGGCACAGCCATCTTGTTTTTAACTTATCCCGCCCGTTCGCGATGCTATTTCCTGTTCCGGGTTACGTACTGCATGCTCCTGCCCATTCGGATGAGTATTTCCTGTTTGAGAATGCGTATTATGTGTTTGCATGCTTTTTGGATGCTCGGGGGGAAATATCACACAAATTTGCCCATAGGGTCGCCACGGGCACGGCAATCTTCTTTTTCACTCTATAGCTATGGTTCTGGGCCTGCTTTTCTATCCTCCCTCTATCTTTGCAGTCCTTTGTTTCTGTACACTTTTTAAAAATCTTTTTTATTTATTATCTATCTATTTATTTTCCTTAGTCTATATTTTGAGTTTGTTTTACTTTTTTGTGACTTTTTCTACTACTTTTTCACTCTTGTTCTGTAACTTGCTTTTCTCATTTCTTTTACTCACCTTTCTAATTCCTCCCTTTTCTTTTCCACCCCGAGTCCCAGAACCATGCCCAAGGTAGAGAGCAAGGGCAACAAGGGAAAGGGCAAGGCTGCCCGTAGCCACGCCCGCCTTCCTTGCGGAAGGCGGCGTCCACTAGGGGTGCAGGCTCGGGACAACTTTTGCGAGGCGGAGGTGGCCTCAGAGAACCTCGCCAGCGGTGGGCTTAGGTGCACCAGGCAGTGTTTCGCTGCTCTGGTGCTCCGATACCCAGCTGACGCACCAGTGGTTCGATATCTTGGACCGGGAGCAGGACCTGCTGGACCTGTTAACAGTGGAGGCCCCGGGGCTATTTGATATTACTACTTTGTGTTCTTCTGCTCTGTGGTATATATTGCGAATATGTTTTTTTCCCATACAGCAAGAATGCTGCTGCTTACATTGCAGGTAAATTACGTTTAAAAAACGTCTGTGATTGTTATGACACAGGTGCTCGGAGCTACTGTTCTTACTTGTTTGCAACTTTGCGCTCGCTTGGCCTGATTATGTAAGAGTTTACTTTAGAGAACTTAAGTTAGGTAATGCTAGATAGACTCTAGTCCTCCTTTGTCCTCCTAGCACAAAGAAGAGATAGTGGTGGATTGATAGGTTTAATTACTTATTAGTATTAGTTGGTCATTTTTTAGTGCTCTGCTCGGTGCATCCTCTGTCACGTCACATGCTGATGAGTGCTGCTTACCCCAGTCCTAGTAAAATCTTTTATAGTTTGTTTAGTGAGTGGTAATAGGCTTATCACTAGCAGAACATCAGCAGCAACCAACAAACAATTTGGTGTATGTAAAAATGTATGCATGTGTCCTCCATCTATGCAAAAGGTGGGCTACGTCAGGTGGTACTTAGGCTTAGTTAATATTCTGGAAACAGAATGGAACACTGGATTAGTGTTCATAAATAATAAGTAGACGGTCCATGAATCCCGCAGTACCTCTAGTTGATCAGATTAGATAGGTCAATTCTATTGCAATTGTTGCTTCCTAAAATGTTTTTTGAGCGTTTTAAAAAATATTTTATTTGTTTCACACCTATCATTAATGTTTGTCTCTTTCTTTATTATATCTCACATGATCAGCACCCAGGAGCAAGAAGACGGGGTCAAAGTCGGTGGGACAAGAACAAGATGCCTCCCAGGGCCAAGACCGCTCATCTACGGAGGGTTCTGCTGCCTGCTCAAGTATGTCGTCCAGCGGTTAATGTTAATAATTATATTTCCCTAACTTTTACTGCACCTAATTTTTTCCAAACTGTTATTTCGGTTTCATAATGCTATTTTTTACAAAATCTTCATCAATCTAGACTATCTGTTTCAAAATTCTTGTTATCCCTGCCTCTAACTGCCTCTGCTATGAATCTCTGTACTACTACTATTAGTCTGTCTGTAAATACGCTTGCCCAGTTGGCCACTCTTTAATTAAAAGGTTCTAAATAAAACTCAGATGCAACAATAGCTTTAGCCACTGAGTCCAGTACTTTGGGTTGTCCTCTTCTAGACTTCGTTATCTTGAGGCTTTTCGACAATCTCCACCAACAAAATGCCCAACCAGATATTTTACTATTTTTGATAGGATAAGGATAGTACATACCACTACTGTTGTAGGGATTCTGCACATACAGAACTTTGCACAAGAAAATAGGGCGTTGGTGATGGGAGGTTGGACCTTCCTCACACCTCAGTCAGAGCCCTCAATCCCCTGACCGACTAGCTATAGTGTCTCATTAGCTCCCAGAACACCCTGAAGATACCCAATGATTAGACAACACAGAAGATAACACTCCCGACCACTCAGAGTCACGGAAGCAATGCACACCCTTTCGCTCACTCACTTGTGTACGTGCACACCAAATATACCAAATACCAATGCACATCCTTTCACTCACTCACTCGTGAAAGTGCACACCAAATACCACAGAGTATATGTAAGTTCAAAAGGTTTATTTTCAACTAACAAGCTCTGCACGTTGTTCTATAATGCAGTATACGGGCCAGCACAAACAGCAAAAAGCATAAGATTAAAACAATAAACAATGTTACAACTACAAGTCCATAGAAAGCAAAAGATCTCTGAGCGAATTCTGGGGGACCCCTCACCTTAGAACCCAGAAGCACTGGTTACATCATAAGCTCTGCAAAGCTCTGGTTCATGAAAGGGAATCTTCCGCCTGTTATGAGAAAAATAGTACGCGTTAGTATAATGCAAGCAATTCTCAGTCATGCCAAAAAGTATAGCATGTTATGGCTAAGCAATACGGACTGAGCAGAACTCCACAGCAATGTGGCTTGAGTTGTTTTTTGACCTTGTACGCAGCGCTCAGACAGTAGCAGTATGTGGGTGCAAAGGCGCCTTACACAACAAGCTGCAAGGTAACAGGCGCAAAAGACACAGAGCTAAAATGGTTGCATTGCTCAGGCTAACATAGCAAAGAGTAGACGAGAATGACCCTAGGGACCCTATAACACTACTACTGTCTACTCTACTCTAGTACCCAATTTGTACTAGTGATGTATGTTGTATATGTATGTATTAACTTTTTTCAATCTTGCTAGTGAAAGAGAAAAAATAGGGGGAGGTGTATATGACATCTAAAAAATGTGTAATGTTTTTTCTAGGCGTACTACCGACCACCAGCGGCGATGGCGACACAACCATTTTTGGAGGGAGCAGGAGATGTGGCACCTGCAGGAGCTATAAGAGGTGAGCAAGCAGCAGTGGCAGGTCGTGGTCAGTTACTATATTCCTTACCTATTGACATTACACTCGCTGCAAGGGTGTACACTCACTGTACTGTTGAGACTTAGGGCCCCACTAGGATGGCGGGCGGGCTTTGCCCACCCACCATCCTATCGGAAATCGGGACCGCCCGCCCTAAGGGCGGGGGTCCCGCACGCACCATTAGGATGTGCCCACCACAGTGGCGGGCACATCCTGTATTTATAGTATTGTGGCGGGCGGAGCCCTCTGCTCCGCCCGACGCAATACTAAAAATGCTTAGCAGCATTTACATAATCAAAGCGGCAGGCACCGCGCGGTGCCTGCTGCTTTGATTATGCAAATGCAGGGGGGTACACAGGTACCCCCCGTGTGCCACCCCCCTTTGGCCTTCACTCCGGGGGCCCACAGGGGGCCCCCAGAGTAAACGCCGCCTGCCTTTCCGTGGCGGCATTGCCGCTGCGGAAAGGCATTGCACACTTGCCATTGTAATATGGCTGGCGGTGTCTTATAGACACCGCCACCATATTACTCATTTTCCGCCCCGGCCGCAATGCGACCGGGCGGAAAAGTGGTGGGCGGTGTTTCTCTCCGTTGCGGTCCCCCCGCCATTGTAATGTGGCGGGGGGAAAAGGGTGGCGGGTGGTCATTTCTGTCGGGCGGATCGCCACCGCCACCATGGCAGTGGCGATCCGCCCGACATCCTAATGGAGCCCTTAGTAAGTATGAAGTTGTAGTGAACAATGGTTGAAGAAGACACCCTTTACTTAGCATTAGCAATAGCATTAGTGGCGGGAGTTGAGAAACCAATGGCCTCTTCTATCTGACTTCAACTCAGCTGTGAACATTTTATGGAGAAGACTAAAAGTCAGATCTGATTACCTTGATGGATGTGTTGAATGAAAAGGGAAAGAAGGGTGGAAGGAGGAAGGACAGGCAAGATATAATATGATTGGCAGAGAAGGATATGTGGAAAGCATGCATAGGTGGCTGAAAGGAATCAGATGCATGGGTGGTTCAAAGATGGGTGGAAGGTGAAAGAAAAGATTCCTGCCTGGGTGGGTAAAACTGTATGGTTGGATAGCAAGAATCCTCAGTGGTATTTGGGTCAAACTCAAAGCCAAGGCAAGCAAGTAATGACGTATGGGTGGTGGTTTAAAAACAAGAATACATGTTTGTTATTGGTAAAACAAACTAAGGTTTCCTGAGAGATTAGGAAGAATGATTGACATTTACTTTGAGTGGATGGATGCCTGGATTTTTTTCATTAAAGATAGCATAGGTGGAGACTGTAACTGGATAAAGAGTCTTAGTTTGAAGAGAATGTAAAAGAAACTGCGCCAGGGTAGCAAAGCCGAGGAGAATATAAGTTGTATTTTCAAAATACTCCCTTGACAGTAGTTTGCAAGCACAGCATATATATATATATTGTGTATGTATGTAGTTATCAAGCGCCTTCCTCCGACTCCGAGGACCTCTTCCTACCTATGTTCATTTATTTTCGACTGTGTCAGCCAGCCTGCCATGGGTGGCCTATCGGCTGGTTAGTGATTACACAATCAATAAAAAAAAAGTCCCTCATGTCGTCCCATATATAAGCAATGATCATTGGATCAGATATCATCTGCCTTTTTGTTGAAGGCAGAGCAGGGTGAAAGTGAAATTGAGCAGTTGCCCTTGATGTAACAGAGAGAGTATGGCCAGTGCCACCCTTAATAGAAAAATATGAGCTTCCCAACCGGAAGGCAATAGTAAATAAAACTAACGTGAGTCTGCGTCATGACTCGAGTATGTTTGACTTGGGCGCAAGTTGACTGAGCTGGCATGCCGGCTACAACAAGGTTACGTAATTTCGCTAAACAAGAGAGAAGAAGAAGACTGGTGTACTGTGTACTTGAGTCCATAGTGATAGTATAATGCCTGAAATTCCCTCAAATGTTAGAGGCCGGGGAAGTGGGAGGACAGACACATACCACAAAAGTTATGTACTGTGTTTGCTAGTGCTACTGTGCCACTATGTGTTGAATTTATTTTGTGTTACTGTTTTGCTAAGAGTAATGGTTGCAAAAGGTTACAATGATCTTTTTTTTCTTGATATAGCTCCTCCTTCCCAAGTAAAACCAACCAGGAAGTAGTTGGCAGCCTTGGCCCAGTTCCGGAAGCTAGAGGCCATCTGCAAAGAATACCGGCGGCTGGTGGTTCTAGCGGAGGAGGAGGAAGAGGTGGCAGCAGTTGCATCCTCCTGCAATGCCCTGGGCCCCGGCCAGGCCCCTCCAGTGATACGTGCCGTGGTCAGGCAGCCGCCCGCTGCTACATTTCAACATCCTGTACTGCTGCTCCCCCGTGGGTGCAACTGCAGGGCATATGCTCACTGCATGCTCCTCCAAATGTGCATTTCAAGGAGCAGGTAGAGGAGCTGCAGAAGTTCAAGGTCCCAGAGGGAAATCCAAAGAGGCCGCAGATAACTTAAAGACCCTGTTGGATTGCCCCTTTTTTAATCCTTTTTTTTGGTGGGTGGTAATTGGGCGTTGGGGTTTATTACGGACATTTTAGATATTGGTTATCGTGGGACTTTCTCATTTTGGACATTGGTTGGGGTTCGGGAGGGGGTGGGATGGGTGTTGTGGGATTTTTTCATATTTATTTCTCTGAAGTGGAACTTGGGTCAGCTTCGCATTGTACAAACGTGCCGGCGGATGGTTGCGTTCATACTGCCCTTCCAACCCAAGCATGCTGTCAATGGTAGGCTGAATTATTTTCCTTTGTGATGTCGCTGTCTTCTTGTACCCAGTTAGGCTCAACCCTGACACACTTTTTTTCATTGCAGTACTCAGTTGCCTTGGTGTCTCAGTCTGACTCTTGAGTATGACTCTTCTTACTACGGTGCCACTGAGATGTTGCTGAGGAACTGGGCTTTACCACTACATTGCTGGGGACATGGCTAGAAATGTCTCCCTCTTGTTCACCTTCCACTGCAATCATATCTTCTTCTACTTCTTTATCCCCACCAACAGCAATGGGTGCAGTTTTACGTTTTTGTAAGCCTCCCACTGGATCATGTGGTATTTTTTGAGGTTACTTATTTGGCCTCCGGTACCATAGTTTGTACCAAGCTTACCCCGCCTAACAGCGTCTCGACAAATTGAGCATTTAGCAATGTTCTCCTCCATACTGCTAAACGAAAAGAAGTCCCTAACTGGGGAGGTGTACTTTCTGGTGCTGATGGAGGTGCCACTTTCAATGCCAGATGAACTGGAGGGTGGGTGTGGAATTTGACTCTGTGCACTTACAGTACCACTACCTACATAGGGGGTGGTTGAGCTTGAGGTAGGTCCCTGCTGGGCCTTAGCAAATGCAAATATGGAAGCTGGAGGTGGTGTTACCTGTGTTGGTGGTATCCGTGCTACATCCCTTGCAGCGATTTTTGATAGGGCAACAATGTTGGTCTCCATCTCCTCTGGGCCGGGAGTGATGTTCATGATGGCTGACTCGTCATCATCATCATCCCCCTCTTCTACATCTACTGCCATAACTCTAAGGCTTACTGGAGCCTTCCTTTTCACTAGCCTTGTCTTGTGGCATGCATCACTCTCAGACTGAGCTAGTGGATTCCAAGTGGCATCCAGATCATCAGAAGCGGGGCTTAAAGTAGAAGTTGATGGACTAACCCTCCTTTTCCTTGCTGGGGATCTGGAAGACAATAGATCTTCTGAAAGAGTGGCTTGCTCCTCTTCATGTGCAGGAAGCTCGATGTCCTGAACTGCACCTACCTCAGGAGAAACTACTAAATGGGCTGTTGTTGGGGCTTTTGTTGCGGCTGTTGTTGCCCACTTATCTACTGAGTTTCCACGTGCGTTGATTGGGTACTACTTTGCTATAATGACATTTCAACATCACTGCTCATAAGTAAACTGGCTACCTCTGCAACACTCATGGGTTTGGGCCTAGGTTGGTGGGGTGGGCCCGCTGATGGGGAGGTTCTGCTCCCAGCTTGGTCCCCGCCCGACACAGCTGCTGCACGTTTATGTTTTTTTCAACCAAAAAACAACGAGGGGAGCACAAAAATCATGGCAAGTGCCACTTCCTTCTTCTGTTCCTTCTTCTCACTGGCAACCTCCTTGGTACCTGAGGAACTGGTAACTTTCTTCTTCAGATGTCAGCAGGACGCCGTTGCATAAGTTGCAGAGATGTCTGTGGCCACACGTCACATGACGTTGTGCGCAGCAGGACATCTGTCAGGCAGTACAATGGGTGATGAATACACCTCCTCCTCCTCTGTCTTTTTGTGCACCTAAAAGCAAAGAAGCCAGGAAAAGAACATCAGTGAAATATTGCATTTGGTATTGTGGTTCAATGACTACTAGTACAAACAAATATAATATATAACTTAGTGTGTGGTGGTCACACTTGTTAGTAGGGATGGGTGGAATTTGCGTAATCGCATTACGCAAATCTCAGTAAAATGGTAAATAATCTCAGCAAACACGCAGAAATTCCGCGAACACTCGGAATTTCTTGTTCGCGAAGCTTCTTTACTGTTCACAATCGCTGTTTGCGTGCTCGTGGTGAAATATCTTGCGAACACGCATTTGAGAATGCGAACAGGCAAAAAGTTTGTGAAGTTGCGGAACGCAGAATTTTGGGCAATTTCGCTTTGTCCGCGAAACGCAAAATTACCCAAATTCGGCGAGCGGAACGGAATTTGCCGCCCAGGTCTACTTGTTAGTGTTATATATTATTACATTTTATTAACTCAGTTTATGTTATAAAAAAAAAACATAACAGTGTAGCCATGTCTGAGACTTTGGCAACTAGTGCTTTCATGGTATACTGTGTACACTCAGGAAGGATAGGAAAGAACAAGAACAAAAACAAAAATACAAATGGAATGGAAGTGAAACCTGTTTGTTTGACATTAAATTATTTGCTCATCACGTCATCCAGGCAGCTGCAGCTGGCAAAGGGGATGGATAGAAGCAGTAAGACAAGAGGAACATAGGAAAGACATGCAGACCTATGGCAAAAGCACACTGCCTGTCTTCAAAATGGCCACCAACAACATGGATAGGCCCACTACAACAACGAGAAAGGGAAGACAGACAATGCAGGCCTAAGGCAAAAGCACACTGCCTGGCTTCAAAATGGGCGCCAGCCACACGGCCAGGCCCACAACATCAAGAAGCCTAGACCAAAAAGGAACAAAGGAAACACATGCAGGCCTATATGGCAAAAGCAGCACACTTATATAACTAGCAGCACAAAATGTCCACCAGCCACATGAACACTCACAATCACAAGCAACAAGCAGGAGGCCTGGAAAACAATGAACTGAAACAGGTCTATAATAGCCAGGCAAGGGAGGCATGCTAAACAACAGGAGCTGATAAATGCATTGCATGCCAAATCAAAGGCGAATACTTCAGGCTTATACAAGAATTTTATTTGACATTTACTCCAAAAGGTATAGAATTTGGTACTTTCTCCCAAGAAACGCTCTGTTGGTGCAAGCGGAATTGGAGTGAGGGTATGCACAGTGACATTAACAGGAGTTGTACCCCACTGACCAGTGTACTTTACCTGACTCAGTGTGAACCAAATACGTGGAATAAATGGTCGGTTGTTTATCTTTTGGGGTAGTCCCAAAGTCTGGCCAGGGAGAATAAAGTGGGCTATAATGAGCCAACGCATCCCTAAGAGTCTGATTTTCCTGACACAAGGCCTGTGTCATGCTTTGCATCTCCCCAAGGGTTTTGGATAATCCTATAACCCTCGAGGTGACTTCATGGCAGAGTTCAGGTAGAGGCTGGGCTATGTCTTATGTGTCTATTGTATCTTGAAAGTCCATTTCATCCAAACGGAAAAAGTTTTTAAAAGGCTTAGGTTTTTTTTGTGCTACTCACCTGGAAAACTTGTCTGTGGGGAGGATGTTGGACATCCACTCACTCCTGACCCTGCGTCCAATTGATGATGAGTACCTCAAATAAGATGCTGGAGGGAAGGGGGTTGTGGGACAGATAAGTAATGGAGTCTAGCCCTTGTGATTAAATGGTGTGTTTACCAGTCTGTCTGCAAAATGATCGTGTCCTCTCACCTTTAGGATATACCTTCACAGGTGATGATGAAGGAAAAATGGATCATGGGATACATTTGTGTTAACACAAACTTTCAGCGTTATTTTTTAATCAAAATAATATTGGAATTGACTACTCACAGGAATAGATTTCTATTTCTGCATAGAAAAGAATATCTCCTAATCTTTTATCATATCACTGTTCCCAAAAATGTAACCTCCTTCAATAGGTATACAACCTTCATGTGCCTTTCACAAAAATGTCCAGGTTTACACAAGTCCTATGGGTCAACAGCAGTGATTTATCACAAGAATGTCAATTGTATTTTCTGTGGACTGAAATTTTTGTTGATTCACGCTTCTTTTCCAAGGTTCCAGTGATAGGAAGAATTGTTTGCAAAGTTCAGAAAATAAGCACTAACCTTATTTCTTTGCTAATTCAATATTCAATATTGCTATTTCAATATTTTCTTTCTTTTCTTTTCATTCCTTTTCTTTTCGTTCCAGGTGCTGATGTTGTGGAGTCAGCCCAGCAGATTTGTGTTCTGGGAGAGTTGCTGCCATCGAAGAAATGCTGTCCTGGATTAAGGTTAATATTTTCTTTAAATGGGGGAAGAAAATGGAGATATCCGATAGTCCTCTTTGAGAGTGCAGGTTGAACGAGGTAGCCGGTATAAAACTGGCTGAGAGCTTGACTGGATTGACGGTCTTGAAAAAGTAGAGAAAATGACTCTCTCATGAGAATTCAACAGGATTGCAGTTCCAATATTTATAAACATGTCACATTCTAGGAATGACAATGTTTTTACTTGAGAATGTTCAACTGTAGGCACATGAGGAATTGTGGGCACATGGATAACTACATGCACGTAGATAATTGCTGACTGCCATTTCCTGGTGCAGGATATTGACTGAGTACATAAGGCTTATTACCAACACAAAAATGATTACAGGCACATGTCTAAACACAAGGATATTTTCAACAGTAACGGTTTGTGCTTGTTTTGGCTATTACAGACATGTGTCTATGTACAGAGATGTCTTATAGTTTAAACGACGGTTAGTGTTCAATCTGTAAATATGAGACCAACAGTGAGTTTTACAAAACGCATTACAGAATTATCAGGCACAGAAAATCTAGGTGGAGTCTCAATCTAACCTGTACGTAATTTATTTCAATGATTTTTCTAGGGACAGCACATGATGAATGGGACAAGGGGAGATCAATATGGTTTGTGTGGTGGCCTAAAGTGCACATGATGCAAGCTTGGATATGAGAGTTAGTACTCCTAACACCCCGCTCTTGACAACAAGGTTCCAGCTTACGTGGAAAGAAGATGCAGTGAAATGTCACCGTAACTAAAGCGTTGTGCTACCTTCTTCATGAACTATAATACCATTGTAACAGCTATTTTTCGCTTACCCATACTAACTTCTACATGGGAACCGTGTTCAGGGGCCTACTAGAGCTCCGATCGCCTTGCTGACCACCACGCTAAAATTAGATCTTTTTCGCTGTGCCATTCACGTGGGGTACTAAACGTACGCTTACAAACACTGGCCGCATATGCTTTTATGACAGAATGTGAAGACAATGTTTTTGATCAGTCCAATGCAAATTCATGTTATTACCAATCTTTTTCCTGTTCTCTTTTGTCTATAAAAAACTAAAGACGCACTTCACGGTTGCACTCGTGAATAGGATCGAGTGAATCAACCTAGTCAGAAATATTAGTTTCCATCTGTCATCGCATTCTCAGGTATCAACTATTCCAAAACTTTTGTTTGATAATGTGAATATGGGGAAAGCTTCAAATTATTAATAATTAAAGATACTAGATATGGTAGGCCATGGATAGACGCATTGGTCTATTACTTGTGACTAACATTCATTTAAGAAGGAGGATCATAATATCATGAAGAGTAGTCTAAATTCTGTGCATTTTATTACAAAACTTGCTCAGTTATTTAATTATGTCTCTGTGCTCTTAGGTGGAATGATCATCTTCCTCAATATGTATTGGACATGAATAAACCAATAGCATACTAGTGAAAAAACACTGCAATAGGTAATTACTTGGAATTGACATTGCCTTTCTTCCTTCGACTAATTAAGATCATCAATGAGGTTGTTCATTGTTGGAAATTTCTAACTTTAGATATTTATTTTTATAGTCACATGTCATCACGTTTGGGAATATAGTGAATTCATCCATAGGACGGGGACAACTACCCACTTACCATACTTAAGGTAATTCCCTTTGCTCTTGGTCCTAACAAAATCAGATAATTACAGAAACAGTAAGCAACTTCTGTTTCTTCCTAGGTATAGCAACCTACCCATTAACAAAAATTCAGGATTGGCCTCGATACTTTCCAGCTACAGATCTTAGAAGGTATTTTCCGCCGATACAATTCTCATAAACTTGGGTTGGTACTCACCAGCGCTGTAGAATAACATGAATGTCACACTTGTTTTTTGATCTGAATCACCTCCGGCACTCTCTCGCTTTTCAGAAAGGAATGTCACATATTTCTTGGATCTGAATCACCAATGGAACTTTCTTTGCTAAATCTTTTTCTTCTTGTTTTACACTTATTTTCATCTCTGTTCACGTATCTTCTGCTTGCACAATGTTTCTTAAGGAGAACATCACTTTTCGATCTACACAATACTGTATACTAATACATATGAATATTGATTACAACAATTAAGGTCCTTATTGCAGACATTTTTTGTTGCAGCCTTGAGGAAGTTACTGTGTAGTAACGAAACACGTGTCGGCTGCTCGCTTTGTCCTGTTTCTTCTGGGACTACAGTACAGAAGGACCTTTTCCACCATAATAACTTGTGTATCACCATTACAAAAGACTGTACAGATATATTTTTCAAATGAGTTATTAAAAATTCAAAGCTATTGTATGTTTCGGATGTTCTCTCTATAACCAAATACCGTGCTGTCCATAGGAGTAATTGGTGGTCTTGACTCTCTAAACAGGCCAAGACGGGGAATAAACTCCCTTAGAAGCATTGGCTTTTATGATATTACATTCTTAGAGTGCCGAGGTACGATAAACCTTGTTTAATAGTCTCCTACAAGCGATCCCTTCAGGGGTCTAATGTCGAAGCCGACATCCGTGGTAGTGGGATGTTAAATGTTACCTTGAGGGGCACTATTTCCCACATATGTATTAAAAGGTTCATTGACATCTTTATTTCTAACAATGAAATCCAAGTACAGGACTGGAAAGTGCGACAATCTACACCACCACCCCCTTTGCTGCTGTATTGTAAAATATTGTGTAGTGTGTAGAGGTTATATTAACTCCTTCATGAAATATGATTGCTATAGTTGTGAAACTTCTTTTTGAAATGTAAATCTGTCCAGCTACAAAGTTTGTCATTTTAGTTTCTAATTTAGTACCACCCACTCTGCATCATTGTAGCATGACTATGACATATTTCCGATACCTTTGTAGTTACGATGTACATCTAAGTTCTGATCTGCAGTTTGGACAGGTCATATTTTGATGAGCGATTTTGCTAACCAATTTCAAAGGCCACAGCTTTACAATCTGGTCACGTCAAGTAGAGGAATTAATTTCAGTGCTAGAGGTGAATTTACAATGTTCACAATTATGGTTCCATTTATAAGTTAAACCAAATAACTCATTGATATTTGCATCCTCTTCCTCTAATAGTCCCAGAACTACCATTGAAAATTCTTGAGCATCCAGCTGCACATTTTGAGGAAACACTATTAATCCAGCACACCACTCTACCTTTCAGACCTTTCTGCAGCTCTGTTAGAGGTCTATTCCCTGTGTTTGCCTCCATAGGGACATATGGACTATGGCCTGAAATGAAAGTATACTTTAAATAAAAATTTGCTCATAAACATTGAAACCTTGAAGTGGTTCTGGAATTGGAACCAGTACTAACTTGTTTTGCACAGCTCTAGCAGGCATTTTATTATCCTCTAATGTATTGCAGCAGCACTTACAGATATCTTGCTGTATGGATAAGGTAAAGCATTCCTCCATAAATAAGTACACAGCAAACGTTTCTCAGTTATCATTATTTTCTTTTTCATTTTTTAAATACAAAGCAACAGTCCATGTGTCAATCGTATAGTGAGTGTGTCAACAACATATACAAACATACTCTAGATTTTTAAGAGCACACTGTGTTACATTTTGTAATCTCTTCTTCAAAAGCGTTTTACATGGTAGAACCTCCTAACTAAAGTTTACAGTGTTGAGTGGTAAACAGCTTAAATCCCGAAATGATGAAAGGTGCGTTGAAACACTTTTTTTGATAAACAATGTAGTGAGTGTCGCTCCAAATTTGTTTTCTTTTTCACCCTGCAAGGATCCAATCCTTGTGAAGTACATCTTTTATGTTTTAAACTTCACCTTGGAAAGATATGTAGAAATTTTCTTAGTATATCTATTGATTAGATACTACAAACACTACCGCAATTCCATTTGTATACAGGGCCTGACTACGCCTTCCCTGTACCTCTTCTGTACTTACTTGTTCCTCATTTCTAGATACCATCACCTCATTCGCTAAAGGAGTGCCATTTTCATTACATTACATTGTCCTCTTTTATCAATAGCGTGAACTAATGTGCTATTCATTCTCTACTAAACAGTACAAAAGTTACTTCTATTCACTAATCTTTTCTTCTGGTTTTGTCCCCTCATGTACAACTCCATTTTGTCAAGAGCCTTTATTCTATTTATAAACAAAAGAAAAGCTTCCTCTTCAAATCAAAGGCCTTATAAACTACTCCCTCAACTTGTTCTTTCTGTTTTAGTGCCTCACTCCTTCTTCTATACTTCTTCATATCTCACAATAGTTTTACAACCAATATACTATGAAACATCCTCGCTCTGATATATTTTAAACTATTTCTGTCTCCTTGTTAAGGTTTGCCCATCTTTGTTACACTCTTTCCTGTTCTTATACTATAAGTATTGTCCACTCTTATTTTTTCTCATAGTTAGCTTTTTATGTTCATTATTTTTTCATCTTTGCAGGTGTCAACATATATTAGTAAGAAATGTGTGTGTCCTCTTTTGTGTCTCAGTTCTGCAGAGATAATGTAGTTGTTTCTGTTGCTTTTCCCCCTGAGATTTTGTAGGCATTCTGGCTGTAGTTATGTAGATATAGTTCTCCAAAGAAATTGTGTATTTCAATTTTTACTCCAGCCACATATTAACTTCTTTACTACTGACTTACACATAATACAAAAAAAGTTGTTATGTTTCAGTTTTAAATCTACAGAAGAACCTAGCTGTATAGCTACATGCTCTTACTTCAATAATACAAACCCAAACCAAAACACAAAACTTTATTTATTAGTTAAGTGTTAACATCATAGCTCCCTCTCCTACACTACCCCATATATCAGTTCTCACTTATATGGTGAAAAAAAGTTTATCCCTTCTGTAGTTAACTTTAAAATGAGCATCAACCAAAGTATAGAAATACATAGGGGCATATTATCAAGGAGCAGAGTTAAAATTATCGCCGCTTTAGCGGCAGGACACTGCCGCTAAAGTGGCGATAATGAGTTTGATAATATGCCCTAGTGAATTCCAATAGAAGCCCATGTTCTTTTGTTAACATGGGCTTCTATTGGATTTCTTTACAGCATATTATCAAGGGCTTTATCGCCGTTTTAGCGGCAGTTTCCTGCCGCTAAAGCGGCGATAATTTTACCTCCGTTCCTTCATAATATGCCCCAAAGAGTGTTGCAATGCTGTACATCCAAAAACACAAAATAGGAGCTATTTGTGTACCTCTCCACCACAGTGTCACTGGTGGAATTAGTATCTCAGTACTTTTCTACTTAGATGTGTCAGATTTTAATTTTGGGAAACAGTGCATATTACATGTGCACATTAATCTCTATCAAAGCATATAGCCCACTAACTCTTCCGAGTACATGCAAGAGTCTGTGACACCTTGCATATATAATTCATCAGATGGTTCTAAAAGACTACTTATTCCTCACTAAAACTTGTAAATACATGTGTTTGTGGTAGAGTACATTAATACTCCATGGATGATTGAATAAGTGCATAGGTAGTTCCTAGGTGATTCGCCGAGTAACTCCATGGGATGTTCTGTATCTGCATACTTACTGCCTGCGTGTTTCCATGTGTATATCACTACTATCTGCGTGTTCTCAATGAGTGCATCATTAGTGCCTGAATGATTAGATAAGTGATGACTAATGCCTCAATAATTCAATACATGCATAGATAGTGGTTGGATGATTACATGAGTGCAACTCTCTTGCCTGGATGATTGTAGGAGTGCATAGATAATAGATAGGTGATTTATAGAGTGCATGGATACATGATTTTTAAGGTGCCTGCATAGCACCTGGCAGATTGAATGAGTGCATGAGTAGTGTTTTAATGATTAGATGAGTACAGTTGCACAAGTTTTGTTGGGTGAGTGAACATGTAGTGCCTGGGTGTTAAGATAGGTACATGGGTAGTGCCTGGATAATTGAGTGAGTGCATTAATGGTGTCTGGCTGATTAGATGAGTGCACAACTTGTGTCTGAGTGATTGTATTTGTCCATTGTTAATGCATGAGTGTTGGACTTGGCCCTTTTTGCAGGGTCATCCCTGAACTTTTTGCCTTCCTCCTATATTTTTTCTGACCTGTTGGCTATTTTATGACTCTGGGCACTTTACCACTGCTGATCAGTGCTAACGTGCATATGCTCTCCCTATTGTAAATTGATGTATGAATTAGTGACTTCATGATTGACTATTTGGTCTACTTGTCAGACATTAGTACAGTGCACTGAGTGTGACCAGGGCATGTAAATTCAAATGCTGCCGATAGGCTTGCAGCACTGGTTGTGCCACCCACAGAAGCGGCCTGGTAAAATGTGTCTAAGGTCTGCCATTGCAGAGCCTGCATGCAATCTGGTACTGTCATGCTGACTGGGCAAGTACACCCACTTACAAGTCCCTAAACCTTCCCTTTTCTTCATATTAGTCACCCCTATGGTAGGCCCAAGGGCAGGGTGCATTGTAAGTATAAGGTAGGACAAGCCCTGATGTGTGTGGCATGTCTTCATAGTGAATTATAGCCATTTTTGTTTTTCGCTATTGCAAGGCCTGTTCTCCATAGGCCAGAATGGGCTGTTATATTATTACATGTTTATAATCCTAACAGACTCAGAGAACATGGTAGAAATTCGAGTTTAGTATGCCTTGACTCAGAATGATAAAATACATATTTTAGTAAAGTGGGGTATAACATTCTGTGTTTGCAAATACCACTTCTAGAAAGCAGGTATTTGCTTGCCTAACCATTTAAGCCTGTCTCTGCTAGGTTGTGTATTCCTTTGTCTGGGTTTGTGAGTGACAGGGCTGGGGAATTCCAGGAGACAGGCTGGGGCAGGCCAGTGGTGAAGAGAGAGAGATCTGCATCTAGATGGGAGAGGGAGGAGTTGCACCTGGGACCTGAATAGGGCTGGGCCTTCCCTCTACAATGCCGGCTCCACCCCCTGTGGTGTGCCTGATGTCTCTGCCCTGCACACTGAAAGAAGAGAAGGAATACTGTTAACAAAGTGCTCCAGGGCTGTACTTGCCTTCCACAATACTGGCTCCACCTCCTGTGGGGAGTCTGATTTTCCTGCCCTGCACTGTGAAAGGAAAGGAGAAGTCTGGTAAACAGGGTGCTTCAGAACTGGTTTGGACTGGGCACAGGCCCCTCTCCCCTTAGAGAACAAGGGATTTTGGGGTATAAATTAAACTTTTGGACTACAAGAAGAAACCTTTGCTGAGGAGAAGAACCTGAAGAAACTGAGGAGAAACTATTCCCAAGCTGAAGTGCTGCTTGGGGGATTGGCCTGCAGTGGTTGCCTAACTGCCAAAGAGAGGAGAATGAACTTTGTGTACTTTACTTTCAACTTGTGAAAAGATCTCCAAGGGCTTGGAAGAGAGCGTGTCCCCTGACCGAAGTCTCAGGACCAGTAGACTTTACCAGCCTTTGTGAATTGCTGCTGGAAACCCTGTTTCAGTGGCTACAGAGGCAGGGAGCTGTGACCGACTCTCACAACCGGCCCGGTGTCCTGTAGGCACCGCATCAAGCAACGTCCGCCTCGAACAACGCAAGCTCTGAGCTCACCGACTCTGTTCTGACGGCGTCACCAAGCCGTTGTCTGCACCGGGACTGGTGGACACCGCGACGTTCAATGCCTCGCTACACCGACTCGTACTGGTCTGACCGACACGGTCACTGCTGCTGACTTCGAGTCCTGGGAAAACACCGGAGTTGGGCACCACCTCGCATGCTTTGCGATGCACCACTCGACTCGCACTGCTATCCAGGTGGATCAACGCCAGCTCCTGAACTCTGTCACTGCACCGCAAGCTGCAAGCACCGCATTGAAAGCACCGTCTCGCCCTGCAATGCATGCCTTGGATCCACCGACTCTGTCAACGGGCCGCTCCCTGCACGGCATTGAGGGACAACGCATCCTGCAACTTTTTCTTTTCTGCACCCCAACAAACACCGGAACCGGCTCGAACACCCGTGCCGGCCGCCTCAAGTAAAAGGTACTGTGATTGAGTCTGTCGACATTTGAGTTGGCCCGTACCGACGCCGTCCGCTGGATTTGCTAGACTCTGTTTTATTTCAACAACGCTGCAGCCAGACCGGTCTACAGATTCGCACAGAACCTTAACTAAGCCTTATAACCAGAACTCTTGAAATCTAACAGTACTGTGGATTATTTTTGTCGTTTATTGGTCTTGTGGTAACTCTTTTTTTTTTTATTTAAATATTTTTTATTTGCATCATGGGGAACAACCAAGCTTACATACAGCAAAAACAACAGATACAAAAACAGATCTTCAACAAAGTAGTAATAAAGTAATATTAGAATAATTAAAGAAACAATTTTATGACATAATTAATCCCCACATTCTACCCACTTTCCGTTTAGTCTGTAGACCCCTTGTATTTGCAAGAGAATACTCCATGTTATATATTTCATTAACAAGACTCCACCACTCCATAACCATTGGTGGATTTTGTTGAACCCAAACTCTAGCAATAGTCAGCTTAGCAGAAGTAATTAATACGTTCAGCAAATCACATAGCACATTATTTTCCCTTGACACTCCCACAAATACGTCTTTTAAAGAAAGTATAACAGGGTTACCCAGTTTAGTAGAGACAACTTTGGTTACTCCATTCCAAAAATCAGCAAGATTCGGACAAGAGAAGAACATATGAATAATATCAGGTCCCCTTAAATCGCTTTTTGGACATTTCGTACGATCACTGAAGTTATTATTTGTTGCCCATTTGAGAATCCTGTCCGGTGTGTAATACAATTGGCATATAGTTTTAAATAACTGCAATTTAGGATTTGAAGATTGAATAGCAAGATTAAGGCTATTTAAAGATAAAGTGATCAAATCTGGTGCTACTTCCATTGCCAATTTGCTGGTCCATTTTTCTGCCAATTTAGGAATATCATTAAAGTTGTACCCAGAAAATATTTTGTGCCCGATACTGATCAGTGCTTTATCTGCTTCTCTGTAAATACAATTCCTTACTTCAGAATCTGTCAGAGAGGTAAGTTCTAACTTCCTCAGAAAATAGTCCCTGATCTGATAATATTGAAACCTAGCCCCCTCTGACAGATTATACCAGGCCTTCAGTATTTCAAATGCTAAAAATCCCCTGTGGTCGTATAAGTCTCCCGGCATTTTAATACCACATTTTGATAGTGAGCGACCTGCTGGATCCTGAAAAATTTCAGGTAAACCTGGATTAGACCATAGAGGGGTTTTATAATGAAATAAATATATTTTACTCTTAATAAGAACAGAGCGCCAGATATTAACTGTGTCTCATATCCTCTTGACCTTTACATGTTTAAAATAATTGGAGTTGTTTAGTCTGTAAAAAAACATATTTGCATCTACTCCAACAAAAATTTGTGAAAATATAAACATTTGTCAGGAATTAGTAAACTACGAAAGCGGGTCAGAAAAGAGGACCAGTAATAATATTTGATATCTGGAAGGCCCAGTCCACTTGATTAAAAGGCAGTTTGAGAAGTGAGACAGCTCGCCGTGCCTTCTTATAACCCCAGATAAAACTGCTAATAATACCTTCTAATCTATGAAAATAAGAATTATTTACCCGTAAGGGAATAGAACGAAAAAGATATAGGTATTTTGGTAATATTTTCATCTTGACCAAATTTATTCGACCAATAATACTAAGTGGTAGTTTATGCCATTTCTTAAACAATATAGCAGTCTCCTTTAATAATGGTTCGTAATTTAATGCCACAATTACATCAGTATTTGAAGAGATTTTTACCCCCAGATAAGTTGCTACATCACATATCCCTATCATCGAAGCTGGTAATTGATGATTCAAAATAATTTGAATTTTACTGGTGTTAAGTCGATAGCCTGACACTAAGCCATATTTCCCTGCTTCTGCTACAATGCCCGTCATAGTTTCAGGCACATTGGTAGAGTAAACAGCGACATCATCCGCATAGACAGTTATATCAAGAGAGTTTGGTCCATTTACAAAGGGGGTATTAAGAGCTTGGCTCTGAAGTGCAATCAGGAAAGGTTCCATTCCCAGAGCAAATAGTAAGGGGGATAAAGGGCACCCCTGCCGTGTCCCTCGCCTAATCATGAAAGTAGAGGAGCATTTTCCCATATAGCAGATCTTTCCCAATGGCTTATCATATAGTGATTGAACCCATTTCAGGAATTGTCCTTTTATACCAAACGCTTGTAGCACTGCCCAAATAAAGCCCCACCCCACTCGGTCAAATGCTTTCTCTAAATCTAATAAAATCATAGAGAGTGGGGTGAGGTTTGTCCTTGCCACATCAAATGCAGAAATGGCCATATTAATATGTGCCGTAGTATCTCTTTTTGGGATAAACCCATGTTGTGGTAACTCATTATAAAATATACTTATTTTTGATATACAACCTTGTGTGGTTTCCATTTGTAGTGTTGTCACTGGGTTACTGTATGTGGTCACAAATGCTTAACTTACAACGCTTCTGAGATAAGGCCTTGCTGCTCATGCTAAGCTACCAAGGGGGTGAGCAGGGGTTATTTTGGAAGTGTAATCCCCTTATCCTGACTAGATGAGAAGGTCCCTATTTGTCACAAGTACCTACCTGTGCCAACTAGAGACCCCCAATTCTAACAATGAGTGACTGGATGAAAGCAAGTGTAGTGGTGATTGTATTAGTGCAAGTTTAGTGCATCAATAATTGAATGAGTGCATAGATATTGAACGGGTGATAGGTTTACTGAAATGGTACTCCCTGTTTATTTAGATGAGTGCATGAGTAGTGCCTGAGTGTTTGGGTGGGTGCATGAGTTTTGCCTGAGTTTTTGGATATGTTCATGGGTTTTTCCTGGTTGTTTGGATGAGTGCAAGGGTTGTACCTGGGTGTTTGAATGACTGCATAGGTAGAGACTTGCTGATTGTATAAGTCAATGGTTAGAGCTGGGTGTTTGGATGAATTCATTGGTAGTGCCTACATAATTCGATGACTACATAATTATTGCCTGCATGATTACTAGAGTGCATCTGTAGTGCCTGGGTAAATAAATAAAGAACCTCGGGGTTTGGATGGACACCTCTCTCAGTTTCCAGATCCAAACAAAGAAGGTGGCGGGCACCTGTTTTGGTTTGTCGCGCAGACTTAAACCTATTTTGGGTTTCTTTAATGCCCCGACCAGACAGACCATCATTCAGACCTTGACCACATCTAGGTTTGATTATGCTAACTCTTTTTATCTGGGGGCTAACAAGGTGGAAATACATAGGCTACAGAGAGTACAGAACGCCACAGCAAGAGCTCTTTTGGTCCTGCGCAGAGTCTGCTCTGTGACTAGCACAATCTGTTGACTCCATTGGCTGCCTGTGGCTCAATGGATTGAGTTCAAGGCTCTCTGTATAGCCTTTAAAATCTTGAAGCTCACTTCCCCTAATATTTTGACTGATCTGCTCTCTTTTTATGTTCCCTCCCATCAGCTTTGCTCCATAGGGCAACATTTGCTAGTGGTCCCCGTTCCTTCCAGTACAGAGCAGCTATTCTTTGGAACTCACTGCCCATCCATATTCGAGGCCTCAGCAACTTTCTTGAATTTAGGAAAGCTATAAAAACCTTTCTCTTTCCCACTGTGTAGGTTGCTCTGGTTCCTCCCTGCGTTGTGGTTGCCTATTTGCTGTTAGCGCTGGGATGCATCTTGGCTCAGGCAGCTGTTGCGCTCTATAAATCTTTTATATAGGATAGAATACAATAGAATAAGTGCGTGGATAGTGCCTTAGTGATTCGGTGCCTGAGTAGTGGCTGGGTGATTGGATGAGTGGCTAAGTACTGCCTGGCTTACTATAAAGGACCTCCATTGATGTTAGATACCTAACAGTTGTGACTATATCTGTGACTCATTGTTTAAGTCCTTCTGTCAGTATCCAACTACCTGTTTTAGTGTATCTATCCATTTCTACTGAGCTACATGTGATTGAAGTCTAGATTTCACGCTTGGTATATAAATGGATACATGGCTCTCTAGGATCATACATTGGTCTATTACTCAGCGTGCACATACATCAGAAAATTTCTAAAACTGAAAACAACAATTATCACTTTTTCAAAACATAAAACCATTTCTTAATGGTATACCTACTTCCTTTCTCAAATATTTCTTCAGCCTTTATATATATATATATTCAATATTTCTCAAAAAAAAGTTACACACTAAAGCTAGCACAAGAACTCTCAAGAGACATTCTGCACTATTAACCCTCCTTAGTTTTACACATGTTTAAAGAAATACACCACCTTCACCATATACATGAAATATTCAACATTCTTAAAGAACATATATCCCCATGTAAATATATATGTGATTTCATAATAGATATACACGTTTAGGCCATCTTTCCAAAAAATATATAGTTCTCTACATCGTACATATAACTATCAGCAACCCAAAAAAAATCTCACCATCTAAACTAAGAGCGTTCACTGCAGGTAAGAGCAGTGGGGTGGGATGGGGGGGCAGTTGACCGATGACAACGAGGAAACCACTGCTTTTACCAGCAAGGGCCGCTTCTGATCTAAACATATACTAACGGGTCTTTTAAGTTACAACCACATTGACAAACATTTCCGAATACATACCTAACAAGTATTACTACTTTGTAATTCACATGCAGGAGCAGCACAATTTCTTATCTTTTATTTATGACTACAGTACTCCTGTTTAATAATGTGATAAAAAGTACTACAATTCCCAGAATGCAAATAACATAGATCTGTCTCTTCTGCACGTGATGCTTAGACATTTAAAACATTGTTGTTTTTAAAGACATTGCTCATTGCAACTGTCAACAGTATTAACGTTCTTGAAATATCGACATCCCAAGATCAATGCCTCAACAGACACCACTATGCACAGCCTCCATTCTGCATAGCATTCTTTAACTCTATCCACTGTCTTCAACCATGGAACACAATTACCTTCCCAAGCCATTATTATATACAGTTTTCCTCTTACACACAGATTACTTCAAAGTCTACATTGCATTCACGCAGCTAAGGGCCCATAGGTTTCTTCATTCTCAAATGCTCAACCTAATCATAGCACTCCTTAAAATAGGGAAGCTCCTCTTCATCCTCTAAGTTAAGTTTGTGCTGAAGGTCAAATTATATACAGCCTTTACTCTGTTTGTACCTCTGCACATACACAATATTTCCTCCTGTCTTATGTTGTCTTTATGAAGTGTATAATGTTATAAAAGGAAAAAGTGACCGCCAGTTTATATATAACATTGCATTTTTTTAGTATGTAACTTAATACATTTAATTACCACTCAATCATATCACATGATGTAATCAGTGATTGAATAAATATTATCATGTACATATACCCATGCACTAGTAGTTACGTCTTGTAGGAAATTGGTTTTAGTTGTGAGGCCCACATAAGTAATATGTCCACAATTATCCTTCGCAGGACCCAAGCACCCATTGTAGCGCTTGACTCTCTCAGGGTAGCGAAGCAGAGCAGGCGAAGGCCTACTTAGGAGAGGTGGTGTGGACTAGAAATCACCATTTGCTGGCCTGCAATACCAGCACTCAATAAATGATTGATTGTCCAGTAAATACCTTTTCTTTAGAAAAAGGAGAAGTACACTTATTACACGCACACTACTAAATACTACATTTTCATTTACATTAGCAGATGGAAAATACCACATATGACATTGTGCAATCCTTTGTGACCCCCTAAAGGGGCACACATACATATCAAGTGAGTCTACTGACTTTGTCATGGATCAAGAACAACAGACCACACGATAAAATGATGCTTATGTGCCTCGATGTAATTGTTAAAAATAATACTCCAGCATGAATTCAGTTATTAAAGATTATAAAATATATATATATATATATGTATATATATATATATATTTATATATACTGTGAGCAGTAATCATTGACATCAGTAAGGGAACCAAAAATGTTTTTAAATACTTATAGTAAACCAATAAAGCATTTAAAAAGAGTAAAACCTGTGTCTATGTTTTTTTAAACAAACTCCAATTGTAAAAACAGCCCCTATAGGGCATCTCAATAAGATAGCATTGCATTGCAATCCTACACTTGGCCCTTTGGAGACACTTCGGTACTAGTACTTTCTTAAAACCACCTTTGGGCCTTCCAGGCCCTCATTGATGCCACCATGGATATAGACCCTAGAGGGTGCAACACTCCCAGCTGCAGAGTAAAAGCTCTAGTCTGGGGAGGACTTAGAATTTAAGAAAATCCAGGAAAGGGATGGTTCTTGGAGTCCCTCCAACTTAGTTTGAGGTCTAGTGAAATCCATGTAGGGGAAAAGAGGCATCCTGCTGAAATTGTTGGTGGTGGTCCCATCATCCTAGGGCCACCACAAAGGAAGATACAGGCAGAAATGCAGCAAACCAACAAGGCCCAGCAATGCATTTTGGGGAGTTTTAGGCATGGAAGGAATATCACAGCAGCAGCTCTTCTGTCGCGCTGGGGAGTGCTGTGTTGAGTTTCCTTTGTGTTTGTTGTCCAGCATTGTCCTGAAGTGCTTTACTTTTTCGTGTGCCTGCTCCCACCCAGTCACACCCTGAGCAATTTCCTCATTGTGGACACCCCAGGAAGCCCTCCTCCCACTGTCCTCGCCAGCTCCCTGAGTGGCCAACATTCTCATGGCATGCCGCAGCAGCCAGCACTGGCACTCTGGCTTTCCTGCTCCTGCAGGCAAATGCCTAGATGCTGGCTGGCCTTCCTTCTTCCCTCAGACGTGGGGATGGCAAATGTTGCCCCTGTGGGGGAGATAAGCTACACTACCCCCTCTTAGTTACTGACACTTTTGTGGGCTGTGTGATGGTGCTCCTTCATTAAGTCTTCTTCCAGGGGCCCTTGATTTGGGTCCTAGGCCGCCTTCCTGCCTCCGGGTGGAGCACAATGGCACTCCCTCGGTCCATAACTTCTCAGTGCCCAGGGATGGGGGTTCTGGGCTCCTTCTCCTTGGGTGGGAAAAGCATGACAGTGCTTCCCTTTTGTTTCTGGATTCTCAGGGGCAGCCCCTGGCCCACCCCAGGTGCAAGGCTGGAAATGATGGCAGAGCCCCACATGAAGTATCGCCAGTGCAGAAAAATGGTCAAAGGTCACCCAACTTCACAACACATATATAAGGTCTTGTTGGGTTGATATCACTGATGTTGGCCCTGTTTTGACCTCGTGGTGAGTTCTTGCCACCGGGAACAATGTCAGCAATCCTCCTCATCTCCAAAGCAGGGTAGTCTGCAAAGAGCAGGTCCCCTTTGATCTTTATTTCTGGGTGCAGAAAAGTCCAATGCTTTCTCCAAACTGGTTTTTGGGCGTAAGGGGGGCATCCTGGGGTCAATTGGGCTTGAGTAAGGTTCAGGGGTTTCCACCTTCCAGTTCTCATTGGCGATCCCAGGATCCAGCAGCGAAGCATAGAAGGGTCCACAGGTAAGAGAGCGTCTCCCCCTTGAGCAAGAGTTTTTGAAGGGGAGAGGAAGGTTCAAGAAGACAGGCACCCCTGACCACCAATCCTAAGGTGTCACATCATCTTTCCACCCCTGTCCCAACCCTCCTGCACAGCATGCTGGGACAGTCCAAAATAGCCTCATCCCAGAACCACTGGTCACATCAGCTCCTGGGGTCTGAGCGCCATCCCTCGCTGACAACACTGCCCGGGACTTGCACACTAGAATTTCACAGAGAACTCCCTGCTGGGTTGGCTCCAGTTGTCTGGGCACTCTCCTTTGTTCAGTGGGCTTGGACAGGCACCTCCCTGGTACAGTGTGACAGCTGGTTGATTGGTGCAGATCATTCCGCCCCACCCCTTTCCTCATCAGGATCTGGGAAAAGTACTACTAGTTGCTCCTTTGGTGTGGTGCAGCCTTTGTTCCTGCTGCTGAAAAAATGTAATAACTGGGCACAGCAGGTTGCTGCAAGGCCTAGGATCTGATCCTGAGCTGAGCCAGGGAAATATAAAAACTCTGGATGACCCAAAAAGTGTGCAGATATCAATTAGGGAGTTACATATTTGGTTTCTTGCACATACTCACTCAAACGCAAGAGGTCAATGGTACTTGTAAGCCAAGGGGGAGTGAAACTGCACTCTAAGGCAGTTCTCTCCCTATGTGTATAATGGGGTGCCTCTATAGACATAACAGTAATTCGCACTGACTTTCCCTATTAGAGTACACTACGCTCATAAGGCCTATCCCATCGGAATACCTAATCCTGGAGTGTCCCCATTGTGTCAGGCTGCCCGTCTGCTGTCACCGAGCTGTACACCACAGTAGTCTCCCTTGTGAAGGCTAATGCATATGCGTGCGCACACATGTTCACAAGCAATTGCACCTTATCCTTGCAGCATCACTGCGGCCTTATCTTAGGAGGGGGACACTGGTGATAACCAAGTACAGTCCATTTTCCATGTGATTTGCATAGGTGAGACACATGTAGTGAGACTCACCCACAGTAAGAAGTCCAAAGCAGGTGATCCAAAAAAGGATAAATTCCGGGCGTACTGAATGGACGTAATCCACTTGCAACACATCTTAATTGTCGCTCTGTGCACAGCTCTGAATAGAGACAGCATTCCTTCTACACACTGAAACCAGATTAGATAACAATGCCACTACTTTGAACACATTTCATGCAAAGCACTGCTCTTTACAGAGAGGCCACTCCCTTCATACACCCAAGCAGCTAAAAGGTTAACAAACCCCGACTGCATATAGGTGTCATCTTGGACTCTCTTTTCATGGACAACACACTTACTACAGACAGTAAAAGTGTGTTAGGTGATTTAGTATGTACTACGAACAGTCCGTTTCTGCCTTTTCCTGTGTACTACTCTTCTTAGAGAGCAAATACCTTCAAAACATAATATCCTCTTTAGAAGGGAAGTATTCTTATTAGCAATTCTGTAGTTGTATAAAGTTTGATGTACATGTAGTCACTAAAAACTTTTCTTTGTCACAAGTGTATAGTAAACTGTCACATTCAGGGGATGGTATCATCAGTGTAGCCCTGTAAACTATAATTGGCAAATGTCAGTGTTTTTTTAGTTTAATACGTAACTCTTTGACTGACCTTGTTGCCTACTTATTACATCCCTTTAACTTTTAGGTTTTAAGATACATACAAGTCATTGAAACTAGGTGGTTATAGTTAGGATCACATTTGTCATGAAACTTTCCAAATAAATGCTCTTTCCTGGAAACTTTAGGGAGATCCATCAAGCAGGGCCAGAAAAAAAGGAGGGAATCCCAAAACAATTGCATGATGTCACAAAGCATGAAATTTGCAACGCATGCCTTCACCAGGAAGTCTTTACCATGCATATACCTTTAGCACATTTGTATTTCCACACATGTCTTTACCACGAATGTACATGGGATTACATTAAAGTAACCATTACCACACATACCTTTACCGTGCATCCACTAACCATGCAAACCGTTACAACACAATTTGTTTTGAAAAAAAATGATCCTAAAAAATGTAAATAAAAAAATAGAAAGATATTTACATAGGCAAAATAATTAGTATATTAAAAACCCTTTTTTTCAAAATTCACAAACAAAATGACCTGTTGCGAAGTGCTCTGTAAACAGAACACATTTCAATGCAATGCAAGCCATCATAACACTACCCCAATCTATACACATTCATACAACTATGTAACACAACTCAAAACAATCCACACTAGCCAAATGTATTGAATATCATCATAACACAATCCAAAACATTGCAGCACTACACAATTGGTTTTGCACATAAATATATCACAAAGCAAAACATTACCACACAACACATTATAATATAACCCAAACATGTTCTACGACATAAAAACACCCCAGAGATTAAAAAAGTTCAAGTTTTCCATTTTTACACAATGAAACACCCTGTCCCTAACCAAGATTGTTGACAAATATTGTGAGGATAGTCAATAACACATTACATTCCACTAGACAAATACTTATAGGTTTATTCATGTTATATCTGAGCAAAAAATGTAGTTTACAGCACTTATTTTATTGTAAGCTATGGTTAACCCTTAAAAACCATGAAAACAGGTGTCTTCCATTTTGTAGTCATTAGTAAACTACCTTCTGAAGTGACCAGAGTGAACAGGAGTACTTATGAGGCACACTTTGAAACAATGCCATTGATCTATCAAAGTAAGTATAACGTACACGACGTATAGGTGTAAAAGTGGAAATCTATATTAAAAAGATATAAATGTATTAGATTTTTTTATGTTTACAGACTTTTTTTGTGGATTTTCAAAATCACAAAAACCAAACCAATTTTGATCCTTTTCAACTTAGAAAGCTATGTAAGTTAAAATACATGCATATTTTAATGTTTTAAAAAAAACATAATGACAACATTGCCTGAACAGTGAAAATGTTCCATTTTAAATATAAATTGACAAATTGGAGTCTACTCAGAGCAAGTGCTGAACAGTGCCTGTGGAGAGATTTAGGGCCTGATTACAAGTTCAGCAGTTCATGGAACCTCTGAACCAGTGGTGGTGGTGCGGTGGCAGTCAGGGATCGCAGCATTAATTGTCCAACCGCCGTATTACAAGTGCAATGATCAGACCGTTTTGGGAAATACATTATCTGGCGGTTGCGAGGTGGTCTGAGGCAGCAATATGCTTGCTGGTGTCACTGCAGCACTGCCAAGCATATTCTGAGTTTCCCTAACTCCAGCCTTTTCATGACAGTGTGCCTGTTGCCCCTTTACACTGGGATTCATGCTAGGAGGCACATGGCATGCCCCACTGTGTGCATGCATGCCGAGTTTCTGCACGACATGGACTAAGCATTCCATGCAGTGCAGAAACTTGCTTTGGCGTTTCCATTGTGGTACTTTTTTCAAAGGCACTGCCGAGGGAACACCAAAAGACTGTCAGCCAGATAAGGAGAAAACTCCTTATCTGGCAGGCAGCCACCAGTCAACTTTGGTGGTGTGGGAGCGGGGCAGTGGTGTGCCACCCTGCTCCTGCACTGCCAAAGTCATAATTAGCCCCAATGTATTCTAACTCAAGCATGTTCAATCTCATGGAAGGTACTGGTGAGTGTTTGGTGGCAGATATACTGTTCTAACTCAGCCAAGTGCTAACTCAAGGACGGTGCTGGACAGTGACTGAGGGCAGATTAACTAAGGGAAAGTCCACCGAATGCTGAATCTCGAAAGGTGCTGGACTGTGTCTGAGGGTCGGATTTACTATTCTAACTCTTGAAAATGGAAAATCAGGGCAGGTGATGGATAATGGCTCTGGAACACATTGAAAAATATTTTGTATCTTTATTTAAGACCATTACAGAAGCAAAACAATTTCAAGAAGTTTGAAAGTGCTTCAAACTACAGAAAGGATACATCAAAACACCTCACTGAACTTAAGCGTTGTTACCAAGAATAAGGTATGATAATTAATACACTTTTACATACAGAAAGCATAAATAAAAACAAACAAGACTAAGAAACTTCATTCTGTGATATACATGTCCCTAGAATCATGTCCCAGAAACACAGCAACCAAGGCAAAACATCACAACTAAGTCAATCAATTCAACATAATTAATTACTACAAAGGCTGAAGCAAAAAGGAGTATCTACAAATTGCATTTCACAGATCAAACAACATGAAATACATTTTTCATTTCAACAGATAGATTACAAGAATTAACATTTCTGTTTTTCCCCAACACAGGAAGTACCCATATAGTGGAGAAAAAAACACAATACTATTGTCACAAACTCACATATTGTTTTCTGCTTTTTACCAGGCTTTTCAAGAATGGAAAATTAAAAAAAAGAAGCGTATATTACATCAAATCAAGAACATCCTCAAATATACTGGGTATATTTATTATGAGGAGACATTAACTGAGATCAGGAGTCATTGGTATTGTGTTGAATATTTGTCATTCAATTGCAAATGCATAGTGGGTACTGCTGGTGACAGGGTAAAAAGAACCACAGAGCATAACTACTCTGCATTTGCAATGGATATTGAAGTAACGGAACATACTCAGGAAATAAAGTTACTTGAACCACCTCCAATGAACTCTGTGACTTAGTTTTGCGGGACGTAGTCAAGAACATCCCCATGCACATTGGAGTAGTATGCCCATGATCCAAAATGTAAGAAAAATGGTTCAACAACATAAACACGTGAGTAATCTCCAAAGAGTAACTCCTCAAACATACTTTGAAATTAACATCCCCCCTGAACTAAATGTATCTTTTACTAATGAACCTTTTGTACTCTATGAGAATGACAACCCTCTGAAATGAACAATAATGTTTAGTACATTGCATACACAGTAACCCATTAGAATAGCTACATTTGGATGATGGATGAAACTTTTAAATCAATACATTCACCTAATTTATATTATTCAGCAAACATTACCAACACTACAATCCCATTAGTTTCAGGTTTAATGCCTGACAAGCAATCCTCAGCTTACAAATATTTTTTATCAGTTGCAAAATCTAAAACAGTGTTTAACAGCCCTGGGTAAATCCTAATTGACTCAAAATTGCAAATGATTAATAAAATTAATAAAATGTATCCTAACACTCAAGTTCAAATGTGTTTATTTTTCACTTTTCCCAGGCATATTAGTAAAAAATAAATAAAAATCTTATCTGATGATTATGTCTCAAATAGTAAACTACAATGTGGACTGAAAAAACTTACTGTGTTGTGTTTTGTGCCTCCTAAATAATTTGATGACTTCTACCCTTCTATTATACAGTCAGATAATTTAACACTAATGAAGACAAATGTGCCCCACTTCTAAATTATTTCAATGACACATGTATTGCCCATCTCAGCAGGTTGTGTCACAGAAGTAAACCCAACCATTATCAATTTCAAGACATTTTGAAAAAAAGAACAAAGTTTCCAGGCAATGAGAATGAAATAATCATTGTCAGATAGGCTGAACTCTCAGATAACTAAAAGAGCTAAAGAAATGATGAAAATCTATTGGCACAAATTCATCAATTTCCATTGATGGGTGCTTCAGACTACCTTGACAATATTACCTACATTTAACATACTAACCACAACTAACACCTTCTAATATTACTCTTCTCTTTTGAGTGTACAAACTAATTTAATGAACTTTTAAATATTATACTTAAAAATTGAAGCTGCAACTCTTGGATATATATTTTTAGAAGCCTCTCACCAAGAGTCTTCTATAATCCAAGGATCCAGAAAGTTCCCGTCTAATCCAAATGGACTTCCCCGCAAAAAAGCTGAAAAATATCAATCCATTTTTCACATTGCATCTTCAACATTCCAGATGTGACACAATCCATTAGCATGTCACCCAAATTCTTTTTTTAAAGAATTGCATGAAAAAACTGTAATGCAATTCAATGATCCAGATGTTTTTTCTTCAAAAGTGTTGTCTTCTGCCACAATAGAATAACCTTTAAAAAAAGTTGAAATATTGTATTTAATTCAAATAGGTTTAAATAAACTGTTAACATGTTTTGTTTTTCTTTTTCCAAATATGTAAAAAACAATCAACCGTCCCAATGTGCACATATAAAGAAAACCTGAATGGGTTGTAAAACTGGTTATAACAGAAAGTGCATTCATTTTTTAAAAATCAAATAACATCTGTCTTCCTCTCTCTATCACGCCTAACAATAATATTTCTTACAATATGTTATAAATAGTCAATTGAATTGTTCCTACCTGACCACAGCTACTGCTTGATTGCCCATGGTGCCTGCCACATTTTGCATGGTTAGGAAGAGGGGTCTCTTGGGTACCCCAAGAAGCACCATTCGTACACCTCTGGGGGCCTGTTGCGGGCCCCCCTTTACCCAAAGACAGATTCTGATAGCCGTTTTGTGTGGGACAGACTGGATCGGAGTGGCTGTCCGAATCGGTCCCCGTATTCGCTCGTCCGGAAACCATGTCTATAGAGCTGTACTAATCGGCTGTCTGAATGCCTCTCAGAACCGATTAGGACTGCCCGAACAGTTTCTGGACATCCTAATTGGTTATTGGGAAATGTGTACAACTGGTACGGAAACCAGGGTTCCGAATCGGATTCTGCAATACGAATCCCATTTGGTGCCTTTTCGAATGACAGAGCAATCTGCCCCTATGTGTTAGGGTTTGTACTACGAACATAGCCCAGCCCCACACTGTGTGATGAGGATTGGCCCTGTGTGTCTTTTGTTTTTAATTTGTCATGAATAATGTTCCTTGTTTCATATTTTACTATGAGGGGTTTTCAAGTTGGCTCCTTTTGCACAAGCATAGGCCAAAGTGACATTTTTGTACAACCTGATGCAGGAATAAACTGGATATTCAGTTTGAGCTCAGGGGTTCATTTGCATACTCACTGTACAACATGATGCAGGAATAAACTGGATATTTAGTTTGAGCTCAAAGGCTCATTTGCATACTCAGCACATTGCCTTAATGGTAGTTGAAGCATGCTTTCCATGTTTTTCTAACCACACCTTAACTGGAGAACCCCACCCAAAAAAACAGTATAAAAGGCCCCACATTACAACAGAACTCGCTTGAGCTTGTTGAATCCTCTTCCTCGCCTGATTTCCAGAGCAGCTCCAGTCCTGTGTGTTCCTCTGCAGTCTTAAAGTCACCTTCCCAGTGCAAGAAGTGTTTCGACGGTGATCAGCTTCAGCAGGGTTTCCATAGTGACACCAACGCAGCGAATCTTCCTTTCCGGTCCCAAGGGAAAACCTGTCCAATCTGTAACAAAAGAAATAGAAATCATAAATCAAGTAAGATCTTTGAAAAAGCTTGCATAGAGAGAAGCGTGCATAAAGGAAAAAAGGTAATTACCAACTACATTTGTTTTTGCGAATGTGTATTCTTTCATTTTCCGAACATTGTTTACAGAATCAAGACTTTGGTAATAACGAAGGAGCTACAAAACTGAAGGAACAGATATTTGTGCTTAATGAAACTTCCGATGACTTACCTTTGAATCCCTGAGCATAATTCGGGACTCTTCTGTCGCCACGATCACAAATCTGAGCATACCAAGAAAACACAAGGAGAGAAAGAACTTTATTGAGAGCATATTAAGACTCAGTGAACATTGTGTATACTATTCGTATGTTTTTGGAAGTTATTATTTAGTAAGTTAGTGCAACGGTCATACTATATAGTGTACTGGAATAACAGTGCAGGTCAGTGATTGTTGTCATTCTATTTCCACATATTTAAAGATAAGGATAATAGCATTTTGTCATAAAAACTCCTTATGGGGAATCAGAATCATGTTTTATACAAAGGTATCTTCTTGACTAATGTTATAAAAATACAGAGAAAAAGACAAGACGTGGTTTTTATAAGAGAAGTGCGATAACATATTCGCTTATGTTTTAGATGTACTTGTCAACTCCCAGAAGTAAGATTTGCTGAAGGCTTTAAGCTAGAAAGGAGTAACGTCTAATCAACATGAGCCATAGCCAGAGAAGTGTTTCTTTTATGTTTAATATTTTGTCCTATTTTTCACCCTTCCTCTGGGAATCTATTCTTATCAAGCTGAGTTGTACATCCAGTTGGGCTAGTATAGGTTTTTAGGGGCGGAAGAGAATTAGCATCTCATCTCTCAAGTTGAACAACCTGGATTTCAGGTGAGTGAAGGTCAACAGAAGCACCAGCCTTCACAACAACTTAAGTTCTCCTTGAGAGATATGTACTTGCAGGAAGACAGAATAGATGGCCAAGCCATGGCTCAGGCTCTTAATGAGTTTTCAGAGATGGGTAATTCAGTAATCCAATTGTTGGGAAAAATGCAGTTAGAAATAAATAAATTAAAACGGGAAAACATGGAATTACGTCAGGAGGTAGTTAGGTATAAACCAATACAATCTCTATGGGACACCCCCTTTTCTTCAACCTTCAAATCGTCTGTAGACACAGAAGCTAGGGTGAAAACCTCGCAGTGTTATGACATCTAACACAACTTCATCACCTGTACAAGTCGCAGTGGCAGTTCCTAATGTTGTGCCTTTATCTGCACCAGAAAGATTTTTTGGAGATAGTTCAAAGTTTAATATTTTTATCAGTCAGTGCCAATTACATTTCATCTGTAAACCGCAGCCATTCCCTAACGATGCAACCAAGGGGGAATTATCCCATTTTACATAATTGGCCGTTATTTAAGAGAACTATGACTAAGCTATTTGCAAAACACACCTATGTGCAAGCCCGTGATAACGAGTTGCTTAATTTAAAGCAAGGAAACAAAAATCTGTTAACTTATGTAACCACGTTTAATAGATTACTGAACGAGACTCAGTGGCCAGAGGAAAAGCGTAATTCCTTATTTTATAGAGGGATGCAAGATGATTTAAAAGATGCTCTGGCGCATATTGTGGAATTGCTGGATGATTATTCGGATTTTGTGAATTTGGTTGTTAAACTGGACCATCGTTTAGGAGAGCGAAAAGGGGATACATCAAGAATTGAGGCTAGATTCTCTGTAGTAAAGCATGATAAAAAAGAGTTAGATACTAAGACATAGGAACCAGACCATATGCAAATAGGAATCGTTAAAGGGCCTCTGACCTCAGAAGAAAAAGAAAGGAGGTGAAAATTAAATTAATGTTTATATTGTGCACGGTCTGGACATTTCGCTAAAGACTGTCCTATAAAGCCACAAATACCCAAAAAGATAAATGCTTTAGTAACTAGTTCAGGAGAGCTGGATAACTAAGAAGCTTGTCAAGTATGGAGATCGCTTGTAGGAGAAACCAAGATTCACAGATCTTCCATCATCTAGCTAACACAGTGGCTCGTATACCTCAACATCTTTTGATTCAGTTCATTCTAATCATAAGCACCCAAATTATATATTCATTTCCAGTTTTACTAGACTCCGGAGCCACGGGTAACTTTGTGGATATTAAGCTAGCTCAAACCTTACACATTCCAACAGTATGTAAAAAAAACAGAACCAGTTTGTGCTGTTGATGGGTCTGCTCTATCTTCTGGGTTCATAACAAAACAAACCTATCCCATTACAATGGTGGGTCAGAATGATCATACTAAAGTTTTAAGTTTTGACTTGATAGATACACACACGTTTGGTCTTGTTATAGGTGTTCCTTGGTTAACAGCACATAACCCTAAAATAAATTGGACTTTAAGGACAGTAACATTAGATTCCTCTCACTGCAAATCATATTGTTATCAAGAAGCACATAATGATTCTATGACCGTTTTACATTGTACCCATACCATGACATCATCTCCTATGATTTCTCCTGAATATCAAGAGTTTAAAGAGGTGTTAGATCCAGTAAAGGCAAGTACCCTACCCCCACATAGGTCGTACGATTGCCGGATTGACTTAATACCTAGAGCTCCACTCCCTAGCAGTAGAGTATATGCTTTGTCTGAAGAAGAAACTTAGGGGCAGATGTATCATCGTGATTTTAGTCCCAAACGCTGCGATTCACAAAAAAGCAGCATTTGTGACTAAAAATCAGGAAAACAGGATGTATGAAGGAAATGGCATCGCAAAATTAAGGAATCGCAAAATGTGCAATTCCTTAACTTTGGGCAAGCATTTAAGGAATCGCAAGAAGCGATTTCTGAAATGCTATGTAAGAAACATTTAAGTTTTGTGAATTCACCTTAGGAAATCGCAAATTACCACCAACTTCAAGTTGGTGTTAATTTGCGATTTCTTTCACAAATGCACTTTTTAGCATTTGTGTAGGTGCCATATGTGCACACATGTAAAATTCAGGGGTGCAACAGGGTGTCCTCAAGACACCCTTACACCCTTGAAATTATTCTCAATTTGCGATTCTCAAATTGCAAATCGAGAATAACTTCCTAATCATTCCTGGCCCATAGAAATGAATGTGAAATTATTCCTTAATTGTGATTTCGCAATTTGCAAATCGCAATTTAGGAATATTAAGAAATCACTTAAAAATTGTGATTTTCTACATACATCCCAAATTGCAATTCTCAAATAGCGATTTCAAAAAAATTGCTATTTGAGAATCGCAAATGATGATGATGATATATCTGCCACTTAGTACTTAAGAACTTATTTCGATGAGTTATTAGCATCAGGATTTATTTGACACTCAACATCTCCGGTCTCTTCTCCACTGTTTTTACACCTAAGCGAGATGGTAGTGGCTTACGTGTGCGTATTGACTATCGTGGATTAAATGAGACCACTATTAAAAATAAATATCCTTTGCCTCTAATTCCAATTCTTCTCGACTAATTATGTCATTCCACCTTCTACACTAAGTTAGATTTACGAGGGGCATACCATCTTGTCCGAGTCAAAGAGCATGACGAATCGTAAACAGCCTCCTGAACCAAGTTTGGTTTATTTGAGTACACAGTCCAATGTAATGCCCCTGCGGCCTTTCAATACTTTATAAATGAAGTATTGAATGAATTCCTTGGTATGTGTGTTATTGTATACATTGATGATCTACTCATTTATTTTAAAAATAGAGAACATATTTATCAAGTGAAAGCAGTACTTGCCAAATTGCAAGAAAATCATCTGTTCGCAAAATTAGAAAAATGTGTCTTTAACACTGACACTGTTGAGTTCCTAGGATATTGTCTGTCACCAGCAGGAATCATGATGGATCCTAAAAAAGTGAGTTCTATAGGAGATTGACCAGAGCCCACATCAGTAAAAGAAGTACAGAAGATTTTAGGTTTTGCAAATTTCTATAGACGTTTGAGAACTCACTTTGCAGAAACAGTTGTACTCATCACCAAGCTTCTTCAAAAGGTACAAATATTTTCATGGACAGAGAAGACAGCTCAAGTTTTTGCTCAACTAAAAGAAAAATTCACTTCAGCACCTATGTTAAGGCATCCAGACCCTGACCTTCCTTTCTTTGTGGAAGCGGATTCTTCACAAATGGCAGTGGGAGGAGTTCTTTCACAAAGAGAAGAACAAGATGGCCAGTTACATCCCGTAGCCTTCTATTCTAAAAAATGACTCCCTGAATCATACGGTGGCAGAGAGGGAATTTTTAGCAATTAAGTTAGTATTCACTGAATGGCGCCATCATTTAATGGGAACCAAATATCCTGTAACGATATTTAGTCATCATAAGAATTTACAATTTTTTTGTTCTGCGAAGGCCCTCACATCTCGTCAAATGTGATGGTTAAATTTCTTTAGTGCATTTAACTTCGTGAGTACATATAGACCAGGGTCAAAACAAATCCAATCAGACATTCTATCAAGATATGGCTACACTACTGAATCTAAAAAGATATAATAAGTCCCCCTGTTTATTTCCCCAGAGAAAATATTGGCTCCTATAGTACAAGCAGACTTCATGACGCTAGTGAAAACGGAACTTCTGAATACAAATGTACAAGAATGGTTAAAAAATCCCCAAAATTCTATTCCAGATGGTTTACTCTATCATAATTCATTATTATTCATTCCAACCATTGAGTTACAAGAAAAGATCTTAACTTGGCATCATGACTCAGCCTTAGCAGATCACCCTGGTAATCTGAAAACCTAATAACATGTAGAGAAAAAGACAAGACATGGTTTTTATAAGAGAAGTTTGATCACATATTCGCTTATGTTTTACATGTACTTGTTAACTCCCAGAAGTAAGACTTGCTGAAGGCTTTAAGCTAGGAAGGAGTGATGTCTAATCAACGTGGGCCGTAACCAGAGGAGTGTTTCTTTTTTGTTTATTATTTTGTCCCATTTTCCCCCTTCCCCTGGGAATCTATTCTTGCCAAACTGAGTTGCACAATAAATGTTTCATCTCTCAAGTTGAACAACCTGGATTTCAGGTGAGTGAAGGATAACACTATGTGGTATTGTCATTTTGTGATAAAAAATACTTGGTAAAAGCTGTTTTCCTCCCAAAACACATTTTTCCTATTCATTTTTCCTAAGGGAATTTACACACGGATACAGCCAAATCAGCTATGTGGAATTATAACAAATTTGTTAGAAAGCAAGATCTTAGACCAGAAAGCATGCCTATTGTGACTTTGTACAATACCCCTCAGTAGTTTTTGAGAAATTAGGTTTGAAAATGATACGTTTTTTACACTGCAGAGGACCTATGGAGCCAACCGATGTGGCAGGAGCCATTTTATGACTCTAGGATTTAGACCCCTGTTCTGAAAAAAAAGTTTGAAAAAACATAAGGGGGCAGGGCAGGGATACGCAGCCCTATTAGGCCTGGTGGAGGTGCATCGTGGCAAAAATGACAAATTTGTGGAGGATCCTTGGTAAAACAAAATGTGAGGGCTGGGACTGGGCCTGGCTGGGGGAGAAGGCCCACCTGGCTGTGTCACTTCCAGGCCATGGGTCCCTCTTTCCTGGGGTCGATTCATTAATAAGGAGTGGGGGCAAGCAATTTCCTCCCTGTGCCATTTCCTAGCCTGGGTGACTCCAGCCACTGGGGCCAAGTTAAAACGTATAGGAATGGGGCACATAGTCACCCTCTCCAAGCCTCATTGAGGCCCCGGGGACTCAATACCCTGAGGCCATGAGGCACCTAATTGAGATTAAGGGGTATATGCTCTCCCTCCCCGCACCATGCTATAGCTTAGGAACCCATCCCTTGAGAGTGGCTACAGGACGGTGTCCTGAGAAACACCATCCCCTGGGGACCATCTTTTTCCTACTCCTGAGAGTGCAGGCTGGGAAGTCTTCTGTGCTTTCACCTGGCAGGAACAAAAAGGCTGTTGCCATGTGGGAGTACAAACTTTTCTCTTCCAAACTGCTCCCACCCGGCGGGGGCAGAAAGAAAAGCTGCGTCCACCAGGTGGGAGCAATACTTGCTCTTGCCACACCCTTGATAGGTGCTGTCTGGGAAGCTAACAGGGCTGCATGGGCCTTGGGGTTTTTCCTGCAGCACCCACTATAAAAAGAGTTGTGCAGTGCCTGGGGGCAAGCCAGTTTTTAAAAATAGAATTGAAAACATGTTGCCAGCTCCTGTGTGGCCCATGGGGCTGATTCCAGGGTGCTGGCACAGCTGTGGGGGCACTGGAGCTTCCCCAGAAGACCCAAACAAAATGTCAAGATGTGGGAGTCCAGGGTGGGT
Organism: Lissotriton vulgaris; assembly: GCF_964263255.1. Classification (NCBI taxonomy): domain Eukaryota; kingdom Metazoa; phylum Chordata; class Amphibia; order Caudata; family Salamandridae; genus Lissotriton; species Lissotriton vulgaris. Next base: position 1,885,499,152 of record NC_141689.1, on the reverse strand, counting down.
ACAAAATTAAATGTAAAAAAGGAATCAAAGAATAATACATTAGCAGCAGGAGTAACGTATTTATTATTCATGGCTCTGGCATGGAGCGCCATATCATGGCCTCTGAAGACTTGTTAGATTTTTTGGGTGTGCCTCAATCTTGTAAAATCGAAATTGATCACGGCTGATGAATTTCACCTTTCTCTTATCAGTAAATGTAAAATATGTTTATCTTATATACCTTTAGCATCACTGTAATATTTTGTTTATTGAATTTCAAAGTGCTTATTAAAATATATAACATCACCTTAACCTTTGTTTTTTTCATTGAATTTCTAGGGTGTTTGTTAGCATAAAGTATGATGGTTTTACCATAGCTAAATATAATGTCAATTTAACTATTGTTTTTTCAGTGCATTTTCGGAGTTGTTGGATAATGTTCTCTCAACTCGCCTGATGAGCACAGTTTTTAGCCAGGAGTACCAGTGGGTCAGCTGTAGGGTCTGGCCTCTGGCTTACCCCTATGCCAAACCCTCTGCAGGTTACCAAACGCCCACAGTCTTCAGCCATGTGCAGCAAGGGGTGTGTCCCTAAGGGCCAGCCTGCAGACAGGCCCTTGGCGAATTCCACACAGACATCCAAACCCCCTGCCATGCATAGCCTTTGGCAATGTGTTGTGTGGGGCTCAGTGCAGGGCCTGGCATGTGGCCAAGCCCTGTGCCTGACCCCATCTGGGGATGCTATCACCTACTACACACAGCTTTCAGCTGAGTTAGTGGAGGGCTGAGCCTAGCCTACCATCGGCACCAACCCTCAACACTTTGAAAACCCCCACACAAACCCACCCACCATTTTCAATATTTTCTTTAATTTTGTTTCATGGTACCACTGCTCAAGCATCAACTTGCGGTACCATAGTGCTCTGAAAGCTTTAATTGATGAACCTTGTGTGGTCTTGCATTACCGGCGGTGACACTTGCATGGTGTCTCATACAGACGTCCCACAATAGCTCAAGGGAGGACCACACTGGGTTCCTTGGAAGTACACTCAACAGGAATTTAGTATTTCTTATTTTGGCCCCTGGGGTGTCCATCGGTGCACCCCGTTCAGAATTGCCAGGGGTTCGTTGGTATACACCTTTCCTGCCTCATATGGCTTTTCACTTTACCTTTAGGAAAGGAGAACTTTTGCCAGTAACTACTGGTCTGTGGGCAGAGTGGTAGTGCGGGAATGGGGAGGTGAGGGTTGACGAAGGACAACGAGGAGGTGGGGGGAAACAGACAACAGATAAAACATTTTTAAAAAATAGGGAAAAAGACCTTACATGCTGCCCAACGCTCTTCTGATCCGTGTTCTCACTGCAGCACCCTGGCTCCAGTGTCCTCTGCAGCCAAACCTGTTGTTGCTCTCATGCTTGAAAGCAGCATCAGGATTGGGCTGAGTGCCATGAATTTGCACTCACAGGGAGCCTGTGCTTGCTGTCTCCAACTCAGCAACGCAGCTGGGTTGGAGACATCTCAGTGCACACGTCAGTTTGGCCATCCTGACATGGCCAGTCAGACTGACATGCGCACTGAGTGCAGTGCCCACCACTCCCTCTCGTGATTGAACCGCCTCAACTCTGGCCTGCCCTCAAGACTCACCGGTCTTAGAACCTAAAAAATAAAACACGATAATAACCCCATTTTATTAGGATTTTATTTTACAAGTTTTGAGCCTGGCGGGGGGGGGGTGTTCTTGAATGCTCTTTTCCTCATAGTGTTTTAATATTATGCTCCTTTCTTTTTGATGGGTCTTTAAAAAGTTTATAACTAATCAGAAATTAATGTATGCTTACCTTGATGTGTTTTTCACGTTGCTTAAAAAACAAATCTATAGCTGAACAATTTGTTCCTGTAACATCTATATCTGGCATGCTGCCGAAGTGCATAATCAATTTCAGCCTAAATAGAAACACAGTACCTTAAAAACAAAATGCAAATCACGTATTTGTTATTTTATAAAGTAGCTGTGTAATAAGTGACAAAAACAAATTCTGCAGCACTCTGTGATTTCAGTGTTCGGTTCTAAGTCCCATGCATAACTCTAATCTACTTATGTGTATCTTAAGCCCTCTATTTTTTTATATGTAAGCTCCCAAAAATGCATAAGATGGAAATTGTACTTAAGCTCAGTGTTAACAAATGATTTTTGTATTTAGCTGACCTTGTTATAAAATATATCAGACAGTGTCCATGTTGCAGATCTTCACTCACAATTGATCACTTATTTATATTTAATGAAAACGTTATTAAAATAACTGCAGTTAAGTTTAATATTACCACAAACACAAAAAGGCATACTTAAGCAATATTAAATTAAAAAGGCAAATGCAAATATTTCGAATGACCCAAGACAATAATTCAGAATCACATTTTATGTAATTACTGACAAATATACATAAACCATCATCAGTATTTACAAAAGGTGTTGTTGACTTCAGAAATCTCAACAACCAAACAAATTGCTGCTTCCTTCCATATGGTGCATGTTTTGATGCAGAGTTCAGATGTGCTTACATGTTATGATGTTTTTCTTTTCACGGATTATCAGTAAACTGAACAAATGAATACTTCTCGAGGTCAACATGAATATGTAGCAAGTGCTGTCTGAGTTCAGAGGGAATTCTAGGATGAAATACGCCCTGTCGTAAATTATAAGGATATGGCAAGTCACTGAGGTGTTCCCTGACCATAAAAAAGAGCAAGGCCGCAGGTAAATTTGCTTTATTAGGTCATGGTTTTTAGCATGTACGGAATGGGGTATTTTATTCTTCATTATAAATAGGCATGCCATCAGCCTTCCATCAAACTACTTAAATCCTGATTCTCTTGCTCTTTCATATGGAAGATATCTATGTCTACATCTAGATATAGATGTAGACATGAAGAATTAAAGCAGAATCTAGTTCGAAATGTAAGACATTAATAAACAGGTAGGAATGTGTTGCAAACAGATATCAGGATCACTTTAATGTAAGACAGATTTAGAAAATGATGGTGCTCATGATTAGATAAATGCAGATATATTCTATTTTTCTTATAATGGTATTCAGTGAGCAAAAAAATGAATATGGTCCCATAAATATAATTGTTCTGCTCAACACGGTTTATTTGAGAAAGAAAGATCAGAAGAATAAAAGGCCAGTTTTTGTTTTTGACACTCAGGCTATATGTATGCCCCACTTTGCGTGGTGCAAGAGCTACACAAACCATAAATCAAATTTCTGAAGCCACAAGGAGGCATTCCATGGGAGTTGAGAGGTTGTGCCCACACAACTTTATTGTTTTTTAATGCATTTCCTGATTTACCAAACTTGGAAAACCTGGGAATGTGTCAAAAAGACATGCCTTCCCAGGAGAGAGAATTTCTCCTCATTACTTCCTCTTTCTATGTTTAAGGCATTCTGCAGCACACAGAGGAATATTGCTCTAAAGATTATTTTTGTGGAGGAAGGTACGCCTTTCTGCACAAAAAAAATCATCCATGCAACGCAAGTACCCTTGCACCATAGTGCAAGGATGCCTGTGTTGCCTCTAGGCTGCCTATCGTGGGGAACATCCTTTACGACGAAACTTTAACAACGCGGTACTGTTACCACGCTACTTTTACAACGCAAGTCGTTACAAAGACTTGCCCTGGGGGGCGCTCCACGATAGTAAATAGTTTAATTTACTATCCAACTCCTTCCCTAGAGTCCACGGGGACTGGAGTTGGAATAGTAAATAAAAGTATTTACTATCCAGTGCCCCCCAACGCAAGTCCTTGTAACGACTTGCGTTGTAAAAGTAGTGTTGTAACGGTACGCGTTGTCAAAGTACGCGTCGTAACGTCATACAACCGCCTATCGTGTGCAAGCGCAGGGGAAAAGGACAGGCCTTAAATATGGCCCATTCCTGCCCTTTCACAGTGACGCAGTGCAGCAAGGTGACTTGCTGCACTGCACTGTTCCAATTTGCCATAAATATGGCACTTTGTTTGCACTGCAGCTGCCATGTCTATGGCCAGGCTTTTACCTTGGCTGCTAGCTCTGGCCGCAGGCATTGTGGTCGCAGAACTGAGTTGTAACACAATTTTACAGCAGCAACATCATTTTGGTATTTCAGGTGATAAGATGTCAGAAGTTGGCCCTAAATAAGGAGATTATAGACAGACTTTTATACAAGAACAGCAGGTATCAATGTATTATACTTGCATTATTGTAAAGTACTAAGTCAGTAAAAACAATAGGTCATTAAACAGGAAGAACAATGCTGAGAAACCTTGATGTTTTCTTTGTGAGTTTAATGAATACCATACTAGAAAATTAGGCAGTATGTTACTATGCCATTTAATGTACTGCTGTCCATTTCATTTGCATCTCCTGTAATTAAACAGGAAGAACAACGCTGGAAAACCTGGATGTGTTCCATTGGAGTTTATCTAACACCATACTAGAAAACTAGGTAATTATAACCACATCGTTTACTCAAGTGCAGTGCATCACTTTTGCAAAAGTAAAAAAGTGAAGCATCTGAGTTGAGCCGGATAATATCTACAGGAAGGTCCTAAAATTACTGACATTCGCAGCTTGCACAGCTTCAAATACAGAAGTGCATGGTTGCCTGTGCAATTATTGGTAGGGCCAAGTCTGAAACTATTTGAAATGAAAGGAACATCTTCAGGACTGATCTCAGGTAATTATCTAACAGATCTACGACTATGGAGAAAGCAGTGGAAACTGCCATTTTCCAAGTGCAGGAAATGGGCAACACTACCTTTATTTTTCAGGGCTCTAATTGCCGACTGAAGACAAGTTTTGAAGACACTGAGAGAAGGTGCAAACATAACAACCTTTGATTCCCTTGGTTCCCCGAACATTATGAGTGGCCTCTGTGGCTCATTTTCCTTCAAATAATTGAACTTAACAATCACTCAAAATTATTTTCCTTTGAGAGAGCATATAGTGCCCTGATGACCCTCTCTGAGGCAGGATGCCCCACCCCCATCACTAAAAGTTTATTTTCTGAATCACACGTGCTGAGATGCCATTTTGAAATGGAAGGCAAGATCATGGTCACATTAGAATACCTTGCAATGCAGATATTCCTTGAATATGCATCAGGGCAGAACATGGAAATCCTTTGATACATTGAATAGGCCCCTACTTAATCAAATCACAACATGAAATACATGGTGTATTCATAATGATCCTTCTCATTGAACTAAACAATGATTGCCTCCAAAGGAACAGGAATATAAACCAACTTACAATGCACAGATCATTATTAACGAGGATGTGACACTCACAAAGGCTTACATACGAGACAACTTGACTCAGTATTTGCATTCTCGAATAATGCCTCTTTGGGACCAGGGCTTCATCCTAGAGGGCCCTTAGCCCCTAGAGGGGTGCTCATGATGTCTCCCTAAAAAGCTGGCCCACACGATGAGGGAACCATCCTAGGTTCCTGACATCTCTTAATCGGGGTCGAGTAGTGTAGAATGAAGTTGTTTAAATATATACTTGAACTCTGTTGCTTTACTGCAAAATAACTCTTGTACTAATCCTCTGAAGGGTTTGGAACCAAGGAGGTGAGAGGTTATAAAGGAGAAGGGGTAAGGGTAAGGGTAAGGGTAAGGTGGCTGCCCCGAATCCAAAAGCTAGATATGGACTTGGACTTTTTTTTAGGGTAAATTAAACTGGTCTGCAATGGTGGCAAATAGGGGTATTCTTATGAAAAAGAGCATAGCAGCACTGTGGAAATTTGCCTCAAACCTAGGAAAGAAACTGAGTAAGGAAATGGTTGAAATATATCTGGCGAAATCAGTATCGATAGCTACCTATGGTGCTGCAATTTGGGGCATAGCCCAAGTGGACGCTCTGCAGGCTATTGAACACAAATTTATAAAAAGATTGGTGTAAATTCCAGGATCATGCCTGAATATTAATGCCCATAAAGAATTACGTCTCCCCTTTATAACTGCTGAACCTGTACTGAAGGTTCTCAGAGCAAAATTAATTCCAGCCATTAACTACGGACACTTGGCATTTCCAGGAGTTTTAGACAAACGTATAGCAACAGCGCAGGTCAAAGCCCACAAAATCGTGCTGCAAGTACCCAGGAATGCTAGGAACATGAGATTATGGTTGGAACTAGGGCTCGGCAGACCGGAACTGGCCCTCCAGGGAGACCTAATACAGTATTATATCGAAGTCCTTAAAGCACCGCACAACTCTCTAAAACATCATCTGGCAACAATCTTCAAAGAAGAGTTCTCCCCCTGGCACACCAAGCTGGGTGAAGCAATAGAGACCCTAAAAAGTAGATCGAAACAGTCTGCCCCTAACAGAAATCCCACACAAGGCCTGGTTCAACACCATGAGACGGCAGGTGCACTCCATTTCTAAAGAAAGGATCTAACTGCACTCGGACATAACACCTATACGAAGGCACTGGACAAATCTTACATCCTGGAAAAAGCCCAACCGTACCTAATGGAAGCATTAGGGGCCCAGGCCTGTAAGAAAATCCTTTTCATGAGGCTAACGGCCCTCAGAATTTGGGACTTCAATCCAGCATGGGCACGAACAGATAGAGACATTTCATGTCTCTTATGCAACTACCAACGGGAATCTTGGCTTCCTTTACTGTGCTGTTGTCCAAAACTCATCAACAAACAACAGAAGCTGCTTCGTCCCATTCTAAGAGCCCTTGGCATCAGAACATGTGAGGAGGCATCAGATTGGTGCTTCTCGGAAATAAAAACACAGCACCTCGCAGGAGCGGCAACATTTATTTACCAGATTGGACAAGCTCTAGACACTAGAATATAAAGGACTCCCCATAGGCTCTCAAAAATCTGTGTTGATAAATGCTCCAACAAGTGGTTTCTGCAACACCAATGGGCAAAGAAGACCTTGCCGGCTACTTCAAGTGATCTGCCTGGAGCCCTGCTGAATCAAAATTAAGTTCCCGGATAGAAAGCTGAAAGGTCACTGCAACACAAGATTGACTGTCGGAACAGGGTTTTTAATTTCATAGGAGGAACCGGGAGGGGGGTGGAAAGCTTGGGCGGGTAAGGGGGGTGTGGTTCTAAATTTAGCTTTTCACTGTAATGATTTTAACTAATCCTACGATAACAATATATCAATCAATCAAACCCTTTATAAATGATTCCATCAAACTGGCCCACTCGCATTATGGCTAATACTTTGGAAAAGGAATTCTGTTAAATTAAATCAAATCGTGCTTGGGATATCGTTACTCTTGACTGAACCTCCGGCATTCCATGGATAGCATATGTGAAACAGTCTTTTAATGATCTGGGCTTATCGATTTTTGTACAATTCACCGTCTCACTCTGGGACCTTTCCCAAATCGAGACTAAGAGATCTTTTTGCTGCCAAGTGCGATCATGTTAGATGGCAGCAAAACCGTTCCAAAGCCACAGTGTTAACTTACCAAGCATTGCCCTAGGTGGCACCCGACCACTCTTCTTATCTTTCCTATTTCTCAAATATTATGCACTGCTTTTTAATGATAAGGTTAAGATTGAATACCTTCCCTCTAATGGTTGGTTTACCGTCCCAAATATACTCCCTTATTGAGTTGTCTCCTTGTCCTTGTGATGAGCGGTCTACCCAATCCATTTCTCATATCTTATTTTTCTGTTTCTTTTGAAAAAATATATATCTTTATTAACTTTTTTCCCAAACAGACATCACAAATATCGGCATGTACCTTATTGTGTGCATACATTACTGAATGTCCAAACAACATACACAACAGGCCTTAGTACAGCAGAAGTAAGTTCAGTTTTTTAAACTAACTTCTCCCCCTTATGTATCTTATGCATGGTTCCTCATACATGACAATATCGTGGAGTCCTGCTATGGACCATGCCACAAATTTCTGTGCTATAGAACAGCCAGCCCTCCCCCTCCCATCTCCCCCTTCCCCATGACAGCGAGTTTCTTATACTCAGTTTTAATTACTAGAAAGAGGTCTTCCATTAGAGATTGTTTTATCCAAATTTTATTTACTGGTTAATTAATTTTATTGCCATGGAATTCTAAAAGTTTTGTGCACATGCTATTGTATCTCATTTATGTGCTCTGCTTTTTGTTGATTGACTAGGATTAAGTAGGCTGCCTTTTTAATATTTAAAACATTCATGTTGTGGAGTTTACTGTTGTTTATGTACTTTTATGCATTTTTCTAATGCGAATAAAGTTGATTGACTGATTTCCTTAGACTTTGCGTGAAAACCCACATTCTCGAGACCTGGACTCTTGGGAAGTCATCTGGGTTTGGAAGTTCTTGATATGAAGCTTGGATGATAGTCTCCAGAAACAGTGGCACCCAATAATTTAGCAGGGGGGGGGGGGGCACACACCCACACATACCCACTCATCCCCATGCATTCACACATGTGCACATACACACCCATTCCCAATGCTCACTCACTCAATTATAGATACATACATGCATACATTCATAAATCTTCACACACCAAATCAAAAAACAAAACTTACCTTCAGTGTAGCTCTACGGGAGGGAAGTCTTGGAGGTCCCAGGAGATTTGTTGAGGAATGTGATGGGGTCAGTGAGACTGTTGACCACACCACACCATTCTCGGTCATGAGGTGTCACTGATTGACACTCGTCCCTGGGCACTTCAGGCCTTAAAACTGAAGTGCCCAGGTCAGAGGCAATCAGTGACACTCCCCTTCATTACAAGGTGGAGGGACTCGAGGCTGAAGAGGTCCCACCCATTGGGCTGTAAAAATCCTCAGCCTAGCAAAGCTCAGGTAGCCAGGAGCCTGTGCATTTAGCACATGTCTAGCTCCTGGCTGCCTGAACTGAACAAGAAATTGCCTGTCTGGCTGGCCTATGTTCAACTTGATAGAAACTCTTCTTGTCAGTGAAAAGGGTGGGGGGTTGTGGGTACAGCTGTCTGGAACCAACATTAACTAGCCAAAGAAGGGAAAACGAAGCTGGAATGTGCCCTCCTTGGAAACGGCCAGGAGGAAAAAGCATGAAGCTGAAAAAAACCTTTAAAATTCAGCAGCACAAGAGGAGCACACAGAATGAAATGCCAGGAAAAACCAGAACAGGAACAGCTGGGAGCCTTGCGATGCACCAGAAGATGATTTTGAGAGGTTTGTATAGGGAACAATGACCTGGAAGGAATGAATGAGTCAAACCCCTAGATGCATCAACGTTGTCATTTGCGATTCCTTAATTGCGAAAAATAAGGAATCGCAATTAAGGATTCGCAAATGGCAATGCATCATTAAATTCGCAATTTTATTGGAATTCGGTAAAAATCGCAATTTTTACCGAATTCCAATAAAATTGCGAGTTCCAAATAGCGAATCCGATATTCCCATTCATTCCTATGGGCTGAAATGCCCATAGGAATGAATGGGAATTGCGAATTCGCAATTTCAATTCGGAATGCATCAAAGCCTTTCAAGGGTGGAGAGGGGGTCCAGAGGACCCCCCCCTGCACTCATGAAATGCACTTTTACATGTGAGTTACATACACACATGTCCTAAGGACATGTGTGCCTGTAACGTACACGTTTAAAAAATGCATTTTCATGCGTTTTTAAACATTTTTGCAAATTACCACGAAGTTCAACTTCGTGGTAATTTGCATTTGCAATTTTGGAAATCGCAAATGTTTTGGGGATGATGCATTGCTGTTAAGGAATCGCAAATGTGCGATTCCTTAACAGCAATCGCATTTTTTGGAACTCGCAAAAAAAGCGATTTCCAAAAAATGCTTGATGCATCCCAGTAACCAATTTAGGAAGTGCAAAAGGCCGATTTATGCGAATCGCACCGTTTGCACTTCCTAAAAAGGTTGATGCATCTGGGCAAAAGGGAGTAAAGGAAAGAAAATTGTACTGCAGGCCGATCTATTGCATTTGAGTCAGGATTCGGCACACAGTTGGTACGGAGTTGGACAGCATACTCATAATCAGACTCAGGAGGATCAGAGATGATGGAATGAGTCTGGGCATGAGCGTGACTACTTCAAGAACTGTCACCAGAAGGAAAAATGGAAGTCTTCAAATTCACCGTAACCAACCAATTTGGATGATGACTTTAAAGTGGCCTAAAGTTAAGCAACAGACCTACACAATACTGAGTAGTGGTGGTGAATGGTGACTGACAGTGGTGAGTTGATTTTTTACTTGATTGTGAAAATGCTATGTTGCTGTGTGTGTGTGTATGTGTATGTGTGATCAGGGTCAAATTCGAAGCTAAGTGGTGGTTGGGTGGGGGGCATGTTTTTGAAGGTAACTTAAAACAGACATTAAGCCATGCTGCCGCTGAGTCTTCTCGTTGCACTCCTTATGCAGTTATATTTGCAGTTTGGAAGGCCGCGGACGCTGATTGCTGACAGGAGAGTGTGAGGGCGAGCGCGAGACTCAGGTGGACAAGGTAACGGTCGGGGGAGGAGTCAGGCATTGAGAGCCTAGAGCGGTGCACGGTGAGCTGTCGGAGCGGCTCAGAGTTTAAACCCCCCCACTGCGAGTTCTGTGGGTTCCAGGTCCGAGGTGTGGGGGCAGTGAGTGGTACAGCCGCTGTGGTTGCTCCGTCGGATCGAGGAAGTGAACCGACCGAGGAAAAACGGATAACTGCAGGCATTTCGGCAAGACAGTAAGGCGGGGGCCGACAAGCCTTAACCCTTTAAGTGAGGAGGGAGGAGGGAGTAGAGTGGAGGTGGTGCAGCTGTCTGTGCACCTTAGAGTGTGCGCCTTGGTAACAACGAGCCCCCGGTACAAGCTCTTCCTCCCCCCACATGCCCTGCCGTGAAGCCGTCCAGTAGGTCCCGTACCTCCTGGTCTTTTCCTCCTCAACTGGGGCAGGGGTAGGCATCCTTCAGGGTGCCACGGCCACCCCTCCTGCTTCCACTCCCGCACCTTGGCACTTGCCCCAGGCTTGGTCACCTCGAGTCCTTGCTCCTTGTTCTGGCTCTGTTGCCCGTGTCTCCCCCCGCCAACTCCCTCCCTGTAGTCTAGAAGCCTACGGACTCCGCTCGCTGTCTTTAGTCTTGGTCCTGCTCCCCCCGCCAACACCAACTGTCTGCTTCCACCACTGTTGGTGTCTGGGCCCAGCAGCGGCTGGTCCGTGACAGTCCCTTCCCCCACTGTGCGAGCCCTGTGGCAGAGGGGCGGCACCGGGGGGGGGGAGTGGTGTCTAGCCCGGGCCTGCGGTGAGGGGCAGCAGGGACCATCAGATAGATGCTCGCAGGTGGGGGTAAGGGTAGGGACCAAAAGGCGGGGGGTGCCCCACACTCAATGCCTGGCCACGTAACTTAATGAGTTTGGTCTGGTTCACGGGAATACTCCTCCAAGACAAGGCACGTTAAGCCCAGCGGCCCAGTAGCTTAGGTAGCCTGTCTCGGAGTGACTACACAGAGCACGTCGACCCAGCTATACGAAGCAAATATAACCACTACCAAGTGATCATAATCAAGCAAGTACATATAACCGAACACCGTTGGCAACATAGAGAGAGTTGGGAAGACTCCACCTCTCATTCAAATCTACACCTTCACTGGGCAGAACAGTCTGGCGAACAACCCCTCCAACACTAAGAGAATGAGATCAGGGAAAACGAGAAAACCCCCGCCTACAACAAAATGGAAGAAACTTAAACATGCAGGAGTCACGGAGGAGCACCCACCTACTGACACAGTGAACACACTGATCACCAAGGCCAAACCCCCACAAAACGGATGGGAATATTCCTATAACATGAGCATGGTTCCCTCATGTTGTCCGTCAACTAACGTTCATCGACCAGAACATGGTCTCGGATGCCCCGGAGGCCCAGTCTCAGAAAGCCATTCAAAATCTATCATCAAATTCCCAACTGCACTCAAGCGGACCTCCCCTCCAAAATGACTTTTCAAATCAAGAGGCTTGCCGAATTCAACCACCACCCCCGGCTTGCGTGGGGAGAGACTCCCAAAATTTACAGTCGAATTTCCACTCCGCTCAAATGCAGCCTTCTTTCCATCTTGATCCATGCAAGCTAGAGGCTCGCCCTAAACAAGTACCTCTTCTGACTTTAATCCCTAACCAAAGCTCCCAACCATGGCAACCCCACCAATCAGATAATCTCTCACCCCATTACCCAAACCCACGGAGATCCTAGGGAGAGCCCCTCAGTGCCTCATTCTAATTTAACCTTCCCACAAATACACGCCCAAAAGGATTCTGACCCTAAATTTGATCTACTTAGCTCCCCAATTTCCCATGCCCCAAGTCCCTTAGAGGGAAGTGTTCACACGATAAATCCTCAACAACTCTTTTTGCGTATCACCCGTGGAAAAAATAGTTTCCCCAAAACCTTCCCAAAAAACTGACCCTAATGACCAACTGTTAGCGGATCTGTCATTCTTTTTTAAAAATCCCCAGAATTCACCCAATTTAACAACAAAACAGAGTCACACTCAGATATTCCTACAAATTCGAGTATTTGGCCCCAACTATTACTTACTTTTCAATCAATAGTCACCGCTTTAAACTACCATTGGGGCAAACTGGACACCCAGGTTGACCTGTTGAACACCTTAGCACTATTCACTGCAGGGATAGATAACAAACTGGACAAACTAAACAATCTAATCATAGGAACGCAATCAAATTCTAAACTAGTCCAATCAGTCTGCTGCTGCTCGCCCATTATTGACTCGCTGTCCTGGCTCCCGGCTTTTCTATCCACCGTCATAAGTGAGGTTAAGCAATTAGAGGGAGGCAACGGACTTGAATGTTTGTTCCAGCCAAATCAAAAGTCTCCATCTGTGACCCCAGACCCACTTAACTCCTCGCAGGGCTCAGTGCTCATGCAACAGCTGAGCGGGTCGCCAGATTCTTTGGCAACAGAGAACTTCAAACGAGAAGTGCACCATTGTTTCAAAGGTTCCTTTACTGCAGCAGTACTGTCTGCGCAGTCAGTCACAAACACTGACCCAGCAAAAGGCCACCCCTACCCTACCAACATCAACAGGGCAATGGTGCCTGCTTGCGCTGTCACTGTGGCCATCCCCCCTTTAGGCACACCCTTGGCCCCTCCCCCCACATCAGTAAGAGGGAGCGTAAACAACAGCGCAAACAGAGAAACAAATTAAAATCAAATTCAATACCTGATCCTATCAAATTATTTCCGCTATTTGTAAACACCAGTAATAAAAAAGCTTTAAACGCTCTTCAATTAACATCCAGGGCAGTAAATCCTAGTCACCGTATACTCGAGGACGATTCAGTCCTGAGTGCCTCTCAACAGACCTTGGGCCGTAAACAGGACTGTAGTACCTCATCTACAGAACCTTTAGTAACCGAGCGTCAACCCCTAGCTGTCCCACTAAGGGGCATCTCCATGGACCCAGCTCAGTCAATGACCACAGTCATGCAACACAACCTCAACCTGCTCCCCTCACAAGTTCACTTATGCAGGCCAATCCAATCATTGGATCTAGTTCTGTAAAACCAACTCATAATAGTAAATTAATCCAAACAAAGCCAAGCACTGGACCCAGCCTTGTAAAGGAAACCTATAACACCAAACCATCTTTACCTGTGCATACTCAGACATTAAGTAGAGTCTTACAATTTCCTCCTTAATCTCGACCTGACCCAGATGTAGGCTGTCTAAATGACACATTTCCCCACCCTAATCTAAACCCCTCAAGTAAGGATGTTAAATGTAACTCACAGGGTGCTAAAATACTCCTTGTTCCGGAATACACCTCAAAGGGTCGACACGACACCCTGAATAGGTACAACATAATAAAATTAGTGAATGGAGTACCGGGCTTTGAGATCCTTACATCTGAAGACATCGATGTCCATTGAATTCCTTCCACCAAGAGGTGCATAACTGTCTGAGGTAACCCTGGCATCATTCAAATCACCAACATGGGCGCGAGTACTCATCGAATGAGGGCTATTTTCCGGGAATGGGGTATCAAAATATATCCCTACAATTCCCCAGGTTACCCTTCACTGTTATCAAATCACCAGGGTTCTATGCAAAAAGGCAGAGCCACTCTACCAGGAGTCAAAAGCAGGCCCTACTCGATTCTAAAAAACGCTTTAGGCACAACAGGGGAGACCCCAATCCCCATGAACACCAACTATAACATAGACAAATTGCAAGATTGGGGGTGGCTTCTGGCAGTACTGACTCGCAACAAAACGGCCTGAAACCCAGGCCTACCTCCTTCAAATCCAAAGTGCAAAGCTTCGGGTCAATCGTTACTTCAAACGCTTCCTTTTGTAAAAATTTTAATTCCGGACCGAGACCCCACATTTAACTTGTGCTCTTGGAATATTAGCGGTCTCCAAAATAAAATCATCAGTCGGGAGACACACTCCTTCCTGTTTGGGCACACCGCAATAGCACTCCAAGAGACATGGGCCACTCAAAACATCCCAGTGACTGGTTTAATTGAATTCTGGAAACCAGCAATGAGAGACTGTCACTACGGCCACCCAAAAGGGGGCCTGTTGATTTATGTCTCCAACAAACTAAAAGGCCCAATTGTCCCTCTAAAAATTGACGAAGACTGGGTCCTGGGAGTGAAAATCAACTCATGGAACAAACAACGCCCGCTTATATTGCTTAATATCTACATCAATCCCAGCACTCGTACAAAAAAGGTTCATTTAATCCGTTTAATGGAAATTGTGCCGGACCTGGCTGTGGACCAACAACACGCCGACTGCATAATCACAGGAGACTTTAACATCAATCTCTTCCAGGGCAATATGGAAGACCATGAAGGGCTAATCCCACTCTTAGTTGCAGAAGTAGAGGTGCAATCTAAACCACCAAACCAAGTCCACTGCAGCCTCTGAGAACTTTGCGTGTTGCAACTACACAGTGCAGGATTTCTGGTAATGAATGGAAGATCCACGACCGACACACCACCAAGCTGGTCCTGGACAAATGGTCGCAAGTACTCATATTTAGACTACACCATCTGCAATTCGTCTCTGATGAAACATCTGGAGAACTTTAGTATTCACCGGCGAACCGAAAGAGACCACCGTCCTCAGTCCGTGATTCTCAAAATAAAGCCAGAGCACCACACACCAGCTCCAAATACATTTACAGGAACGTACTCTGAGAACTTGAAACGTCTAAGATGGAGTGACGACATAATACCCCAGGTCACGGAGGCAAGTCTGGTCTTCTTTCCAGACCGCCCTGATCCGGGGTTCTCTCCAGCTGCTGCATGGTCGACTCTCTGCTTACAGCTGATAACTCTTTTCCCAACTAAATAGCATTCTCAGATGGCCTCTGCTAGCCGCCAGTGCATAATTTCACAAGAGACAAGGACAGTGAAGACAACTAGAAACAGCGCCTTGCGGTCTCTGATGAAATCCCCAGGAGACAACGAACGCCTTAAGGCATACAAATCTGCTCAAAAATCTTTTAGGCAGGCAATACAAAAAGAAAAGCAACTTCAAGAAAACAAATTCTGGTGTAAACTGATATGGGAGTCCAAAAACCGCAACACAAGAAAATTCTGGGCCTTAATTAACTGGCAAAATTCCAGCAAGTCCAGCTCCGGGTCAGCTAGTATCCAAGAAGCAAGCTGGTTCACATTCTTGACGGATCACTTTAAGTCTCCAGAAGAAACAGTGTTAACTGATGCATGTGCCCCCAGGACGACGCAAACAAGTCAGAGTAAGAGCAGGAGCAGGTCCATTGGTTGCTTGGACCCCTGCACCGACGACCTCCAGACCACTCAAGAAAGGGTCACCAAAGCGCTGTCAAAAGCAAGACCAGACGGAGCACCGGACCCCAACGGCCTACCACAGAATTTATTCAAATCAAACATAACCCTTTGGTCCGGTCACCTAACCAACCTTTTCAACTATTCCCTTAGAACATCGATCATACCAGACTCTGGCGCGGAGCAATAATCCACCCAATTTATAAATCAGGTTCCGATTCATCACCGAACAACTACAGACGGATTGCCCTCTTGGACATTGAGGCCAAACACTATGCAGGTATTCTCTTGAACGAGCTGAGAGCATGGGCGGACGAGAACACCTTGATTCCTATGACCCAAACAGGCTTCACTGCTAAGTCCGGGACCATGACCAACTTATTGACATTGGCTATCATTGTCGACAAAGTATGTCTAACATCGAGGGCAGTCTTTTGCTGCTTTGTTGACTTTAAAGCTTCGATAGGGTCCCTAGGGCAGCCCTATGGGAAAAGCTAGAGAAATGGGGAATTCCAAAAAACCACCTGGAGGCAATCATCCAGTTACACTCAGGAACATGGGTTCAGGTAAAGCTGGGGTCCAGCACACATCTCTCTCGGAAAATCATGACAACAAGGGGTGTCAAACAGGGCTGTGTGCTGGCCCCGCTTTTCTTTAACCTATTTATCGCAGATCTGCCGACAGTTTTAGATGAAATCAACAGTCACCCACCAAAGATAGGCGGTGTACCCATAAGTAACCTGCTCTATGCCGATGATTTAGTGCTCTTTAGTCTAACACGCGTAGGGTTACAAAGGCTTCTGTTAAAACTACATAATTACACCACTGCAAACCAGCTAGAGGTTAAACTAAAGAAAACCCAAGTGGTCATCTTTGGAAGAAAAAGGAAAGTCGGGGGAGGATGGTCGTATAATAACAGGTCTATTGATGTAGGGAGTGCATACAAATACTTAGGGGTTAAACTCGACTCAAGGGGCAACTTCGCGAAACAGCGTAAGTAGATAACAGCTAAAGCTGTGACCCTACAGGTGACCCTCTCCAAGCTCTCGAGAAAATTGACCGGCCCAAGTCTATCACCTCTATTAGAGGTTATGAGAGCAAAAATTGGCCCGACACTGTCATATGGTATCGAGATCTTTAGGGGTAAACTAAATACAAACCTAAATCAATATGTGACTGAAATTTATAAAAAGGTTCTACGCTTGCCCAAAAATGCCTCTGCTGCCCAGATCAGGCTAGAACTGGGTCTACCGAACTACGAAGCTTCTAGCATTGGCATATACCTAAATCTCTGCCACAAACTTAGACAGGCAGATACAGGCACATTAGAGTCACTAGTTTGGCTAAATATAATTGAGAAAAACCCAGAGGGCTCATATGGTCGCCTTTTTAAAGATGATATCCAAGAACTATCTGTAGGTGACCTATGGGACCTGAATCCTAGTAAAACAGCATTTAAAAGCGCTATTAAGAAATGTGTCTGAATGATCTCCCTCATCACGGACAAAAATCTCCTTGCCAAACGCAGGCATGCCTGGGCCATTTTGAATTCGTATGGGTCCTTAGCCCCTTCAACCTACCTGTCATGCACCTACTCCCTGCATTTAAATCTCAGTTTTATGGCCATCAGACTTGATGACTGGCAATTTCTAAAATATTTGCCAGGCTGCGCCGTACATCAGACTCATTATGGTGTAGAGGGTGTGGAAGGGTGTACGAAACCCTAGAGCACGTGGTCTGTCTCTGCCCAGCACTCACGCCACAGCACAGATGTAAATTCAAAGCAGAGCGGGACAGGTTGGGAATTAGGTCATGCAGACAGGCAATCATTGTGGCCCTAAGCCCAGAAAACACAGCTTTCAACATCGGCCTCACATCATACAAACGCCTTGCATACCGGATTTTCACGCACGCTCCTCCTGCGTCGGCAATAGCCTAAAACTAAATTGCATCACTCTTTTAAGTTGATAAAAACTATCTTATTATATATTGTATTTCTATTGACTAGCTGCTATCGAACTGTTGTTGCTATTTTTATCTGAATATATTTTTTATATTTGTAACCAATTGTCAATGGTGGGTCGGGTTATAAGTGCAATATTGGTAATCATTGGAACAACAACCCCCTGGCCACATCCGGTTACTTGTTGTTGGTTTTTAGCTTTTACAATGTGTATTATTGTTGGTGCTTCTTTTTAAGGATGGTATTTTATATCCAAATAAAATATATCACAATAACAGTTTAACTTTGCTCCTTGATTCTTCAGCATCATTTAAGTTTTTCAACCTACAGGCTCTTTACCCTGCGCAATACTGGAAAAACAATATAACATACTCAACCTTACCTTACCGAACCGCATCCGCCAGGCACCCAAGATCGATGGACAATACAAGAGGAATGCAGGTGCAACTCCCAATTTGGCAATACAGTATCATTTTTTCTCTTTAATCATTAGAACTGTGTATGTTGTTTATGTTTGTTTACTCAACTACTATAGATATTTTAATTTTATTTGCTAACTTTCAAAGCTCAGTACAATAGAACAAAATGTAACTTGGGTCTCTCTGGGGCAGACGGACAATTTGATTTGGTTTACCTATACTAGTACTCATCATCATGCATGCATTTCCTTTTCCTCCCATTACCGATTTATGATGATCAGCTGCCAAGATAAAGGCTCTCCTTGTGTAGTGTTTTTCTTTGTTAAAACTTTTCCTCAAATACCCCTTCCCATCAATTCATTGAACCCCTAGCCCTCCTCCCCCGGGATGTGTGATTTATTAAAGTCTGACTAAATCAAATTTACACCAATAATTGATCTCACACTTGGTGGGGTGGGTGTGGTGAAAGCAAACCCAACTCAAGGCAGGGCGCGGATCTTCCTCAGCTCTAAGTATAGTTCACACTGGCAATATTATATATATTTAGATTACCTACCCATTTACAGTATTTTAACATTTTTTTCAGAGGAACATAATTCATATTTGCCAGCATCATCATCCTTCCGGAACTGTATTGCGTGTGTCAAATGTTATGCTTGTCCACTTCATAGCTCAAGTCACCTTCATTTTGTAACTTTTACTAACTCGACATTCTGATTATTTTAATTTAGCATCGCTTTTCAATTTTCAATTCTTCTTTATTCGGTGTAAACCGTTTCAAACCATAAAAGTACATAATAAAAAAGTACATAATATAATTCCATGTTAAAATCAGACAATATACATAATTCAATTTAGTATCAGGGCTGTCATCACCATAAGGTGAATTTAAATTGGGATATCATATCAAATATAGAGCAACAATTAAAGCACAGATAACGTAATTCAAAAAACAAGTATTGCTTATCATATTTGTTCATTGGGCTCTCTTTTTCCTGTGTACTAGTGGAGCTCTAGTCTCCCTCTGGTGACTGTCTCATTTTTTTGTAAAGCTTGCATATAAAATAGCATTAACTCAGTATTTTTTCAATGTAATTAGTTCTCAGAGATGAATATTCCTCATCCTACAGTTTTAGTTCGGCTAGGAGGGAGTGGTACCTCGATTTTGGTGCTTTTGGGAAACAGTGCAGCCATCTCTTTGTCAAATCACAGGTATGAGAAGAGCTGTGGGGGATTCATGTTAGGCTGCAATAATCTCTATTTATTTTATTTTTGTATTTATTTATCTAAACCTGTATTGCGCACAGCTACCCTCAATGGGTTTCCCGGCGCCACGGACAGACAAGAGAAGAAAGCAAGCAAAAAGCCCAAACAGAACAGACAGTGCAGAAGGATCAATTAAACAAAAGAGTCTTTAATTTTTTCCGAAATGAGAGGAGATCAGTCTCGGCTTTCAGAGCTGGCGGAAGAGCATTCCACATCCTTGGACCAAGATAGGAAAACGAGCGGCCGCCCATTTTGGCCAATTTAATTCTAGGGACCAAGAGATTGCCACTGGTGGAGGATCTTAAAGTACGACCAGGCTCATAGACTTGAACCAGGTTCTGCAGGTATTTAGGAGCAGAGCCCTGCCGAATTTTGAAAAGAAGACATAAGGTTTTAAATTGTACGCGGTTCGGGACCTTAAGCCAATGAAGGTCACACAGAGCCTTGGCTGCAGAAGATCTCCGGGGTACATTACACAATAAACGAGCTGATGAGTTTTGCACCACCTGGAGTTTGTTTATTGTGGCCTTATCGGCCCCAAGATAAAGCACATTCCCATAGTCGATGCGGGAGATCACAAGAGCCTGGACGACAGTTCTCTGAGTAGAGCAAGGTAACATCCATAAGATCTTCTGTAACCATCTTAAGATGGAGAAACAGATTGCAGCGACCTTTGTTACCTGCTGTCTCATTGAGAGCTTATCGTCAATAAGAAAGCCGAGGTTGCGGGCTACGGGGGTTGGATTTGGCAGAGGACCCATGTCGCAGGGCCAATGTCGAGGGCCCCACAGATCTTTATTGAAATTCACACACCAATACTCCCTCTGAAACCGTGCAGCCATCTCTTTGTCAAATCACAGGTAAGAGAAGAACTCTGGGAGATTCATGTTAGGCTGCAATAATCTCTATACAAAAAATTCACAAATCCATACTCCCTCTGAGTTTTTAGTGGTTAATATAGTTGCAGACTGCAGAGAATAGGAGGAGAGAGTAGTAGGACAAGTGAGGGTACCGCATAATTATTTGTTGGTTTTACACTATCAGCAGCCTTTAAACTGGCTGCGGGCCTGCAGCAAAAGACGCAGTGTGAAGTAAAAGAGCAACCCCCCAAAAAAGATTTAAATCATATATACAAGTATAAAAAATGTAGTTTCCTAACAAATACAAACTAGAAAACCTGCAACACCTGGCCCACACCTCCCCTTAAACCCAACCAATGTCCATAGTAAGCTTAGAAAAGAAAGTCCAAGAAACGTAATCGTCCATGAATGTCCATAAATAAATACCCCCAAAACCCCAAGAATATCCCAACTCCCACATTCCGACCCTCTCCCCAACAAGTCCCAGCACTAACCAAAAGTTTAAAAAATGGGCAAAAGATGCAATTAGTGTGTAATTACTATATCAGGGACTAAGATAATTTGCCACAAAGTGGCATATGCATGTGGCTAATGTGTAATTGCAAGTTCATAGCAATGAACACAGCAGCAACAGCAGTTGCCACATATCTAGTAAAAGTATGTGGAAAAAACACACATGAAAAAGGGTACATGTGCATTCAATGTACTTATTAGGTATGACAACATACCACCCCCATGTGGGCAGAAACAAATACCTACTTTGCACACATTCAAAACATAGCCACCCTACACTTCAGAGAGTATTCCAAGCTGAAAAATGTTGGCACTGGACAAGGCCAGCTGTAATTTTCAGCGTAGCATAGACCATCCATTGCAATGTCTGAGCCAGTTGGAACTCATCCCACATAAACATCAATTGAACATTGACCCTAGGCCTGTGTCACTCAATACCTTGCCCCAATGTCTGACTATACCTACCTAGTGAAAATTATTGAGCCAGCATGGTGAAATAAACACACCTGTAATTGCACATTCAGAATTATACAATAACAACAATTGGAATCATTAGCAATGGCTGGACAAATGAGTTCAAAACTAAGCATGTGCTTTATTACAGAGAGCAAATTGTTTTCCCAAAACAAAGTCTAATCACCAGTCCACGTTTCAGTATGTGGATCAGCATACTGCTGTGCAATCGAAACTTGCCATCCAAAACACCAACAGGGATAACTCCCCAGGAAGGGGCATCTACTGGGCAAGCCAGGCACCTCAATGATGTTACAATGGTGGACAGGGTTGGTCCTTGGGAGGGCTGGACTTGGGATTGGGAGCGTCAGATGAGTCTGCGGGAGGGCTGGGCTTGGGTCTGGGAGGGCTGTGTTTCACCATTTTGGGTATTTTGTAAACATGAAGGGTAGTGAAGAGAGTGAGGTAACTGCTTTATCTTTTTGTTTTTTTTTCTTGTTGGAAGAGCTGAGGTGGGGTGGAGTGGGGAAGGGGTCATTTGGGTTTTAGGAGGTGGTGGGGCGGTGCCAGGGTGGGTAGTTTGTTTAAAAGCTTTGTGGGGTAGGTAGGTCTTTACTAGGGGTGGGCTGCTTTTTTGGAGTGGACTTGAAAGGGTAGGGTAGGGGTGGGAAAGTAGTCATTTTGGGTTTGGGAGGGGGTATTCCAGGTGGGTTAGGGAACAGGTCATGGGCAATCATGCGAAGTTTTGGGGCATATTGAGGAGGATGTTAGGCAAGGGTGGGGTTTTGGAGGGGGAGGGATGTGATATCTGTGATGTATCTGTGGCTGCCAGTGTGGTGTCTGTGAGTTTGGTGTTTATAGTGCCTGTTTCTGCTGGTGTGGTGTCTGTCTGTACGTATGTAGTGGAGGTATGTGGTGTAATGGGTGCGGTATCATCTTGTATGTCAATGCGTGTGGTAGTGAGGGTGTCAAGTCCCTGGTGAGTGGTTGTGTGCCTGTCTTTTGTCTTATGTTTTTGTATTTGTGTGGATGTTGAGGTGGATGTCTGCTGATGTTTGTGTGTGCTTTGGTAGCTACAGGAATAGAGGTTATAGATGGGGAAGAGGAAGGGGAGGAATAAAAAGCTAGAATTGGTTGAAGGCTGTTGTGAATGTGGAAGCTAGAGCTTGAAATGATCTCTGTAGGGAAGCAATGTCAGAGTGAATGCCCTCCAGGTACAACACCATCTGTGTCAACTGGGGGCTTTACACCCGGATGGCATTCAGCACTGCTGTCTGAGCCATAGAGATCTGGATATCAATGGCCTCCACATTCAGGGCAGCAAGGGAGACAGAGGCAAGTGGTGAGGTTCCTGGCACAGAGGAGACTACTCCCATTTTAGAGCGGCAGGTCCAGACAGCAGGTTGAGGAGCAGCAGGCAGGGTGGGGAAGAAACGGGCCCGTGGACTTGAATGTTGCGGATGCCGGTCCAGGGGACTCCACCACCACCTGGAAGTGTTCACTGCAGCTCAACTCAGAAGAAGATGACAATCCTGTAAAGTTGGCTTGCTCCTCCATGACACTTTCCTCGCCCTCTGGGTCCCTCTGTGTCATTGGCTAAATGGTAGCCAATGTGGCCAGCTGCTTCCCCAATAGTCTTAGCCCTGTCTCCTTTGCTGCCCTGGGTTGATGCTGAAAAATAAAGTACAAATAGTGTATTGCTATTAACATACTGGCCAAACAGATCATAACACAACACAACACAACACTCAATTCCATAGATAACAACATGTGAGTACTAGGGTGACTACATTGGTTCCAAAATTGGCATGAGCACCTGCATGAAAGCTACATGACCTGTGCACAGTCAGACATAATGGTGTCATTACCACAGTCTTCTACAACTGCATGTGTGACATTGTTCAAAATCTAGCATTGTGTGTAGCAGGAGATACCATCTCCCTGGCAACCTAGACTATTGTAGCATACTATAGTTAGGTGATGTCGTCAAAGGGGATGTCCACATGGAATGCATTACTACCTGTCCACGCAAGGCCCACAATCAGCAAATGATCAGGTGTCCCTAACACACAACATGGGGAACTGCTGGGCACCTTCCACAGCTAAGTTGCAGCAATATGTAAGTGCCCCTTCCATACTGTTCACACTTTCCAAATGGCACTTTCATATCTGTCCACTAACGGATGACGCAGTTGAAAGTTGTACATGAGTAGCCATCATCATCAAGATAGCTTTATTCGCCTGAGCAAGTCATAAAAGCACATGCAGGTAAAAACAAATAGATTAAGAGTAGCTCCAGAAAACAAAAATTAAGATCAAAGTTAAAATCCATGAGCCTAATTCATAGAACTAATCTGAGACAAAATCCTAAATTTACTACTTTTGTTATTCACAGAAGGCACTTATTACTTTTGGTATTCACAGAATGTACTTACCACTTTTGGTTAAAATTACTACTTTTTGTTAAATGTACAACTTTTGGTATTCACAGAAGCCATTTACTAGTAGTAAAGTCTAACTTTACTACTACTAAATGCCTTCTGTGAATACCAAAAGTAGTAAGTTTAACCAAAAGTAGTAATTTTAACCAAAAGTAGTAAGTGCATTCTGTGAATACCAAAAGTAGTAAGTGCCTTTTGTGAATACCAAAAGTAGTACATTTAGGATTTTGTCTCAGATTAGTTCTGTAAATCGGGCCTGTGGATTTTAACTTCGATCTTAACTTTTGTTAATACATTGTGCAAAAAAGGGAGTATCGCCATCTTTTCAAGAATTACATATTACAACAAGGCTAAAAAATAACACATTGATTGAAATTGATCTCATACGCCCGGATGAGCTTAAATGAGCCCCACCTAGCCAAATTTACCCCATATTCCTTTTGGATAATAGGTGGTTTCAATGAGGGGAATTGCTAGCCTTAGGTAATTTAGAGTGGATATGCCACATCCACCTCAAAAACTTGGCCACAGGGATTGCTTACCTGGGAGAAGAGTCGGAGCGTAGAATTCGTAAGGCTTCTTTGTATAATCGTGTGCCCAGATTCTTACAGAGCTGGGCCAGCCAAACTTTCCACTGCCTCGCGTAAGCAGGGCAGGGAAAGAGCACGCAGGAATATAATTCTACTTGTTTGATGCAGTCAAGGCATTTACTATCCCCGGTGTGAAGCCATTTGGATGAGAAAGACTTCAACGGCAAAGTGCTAGATCTAAATTGGAAGTAAAGTTTCCGATCCAAAGTCTTTGTGATGTTATCTCAATATGGCTCTTGGCTCGTGTATGGTTTAATTTGAAGGAAGAGCCCCATGAGTGTGGAAGGGTTGTGAGATCTTAATTCTTCCTGTACGACCATTTCGCAATAAATCTCTTTGAGAATGTTTTTCGAAGGGAATGTCGAAGTGAAGGAGAGTTCCCCCAAGTGTGATACCCCCATTTTTATAAAGTGTGTCTCTCAGGTCTAAGAGCCAGCTAATTTTATGAAATTGATCCGTATTAATAACATCCCTTAAGCCCTCAGTGTATACTGAAAATTCCTGCGTGACCCATAGATGTCGCCAGTATAGAATCGGGCATAGCCTAGCATTGTCCTTTAGAGCTTTCCTACCCAGATCATTCCTTAGGGGGAGGGTGGTTGTGCTCTGTGGGAGGCAAGTGATTGTGCATAAGAATGTGTTCTCTGCTAGTGTGAGCTGATTCAGGTTTTCTAGGCCCCACAGCTCAGACCCATAGAGGGCGGAGCTCACCACTTTGCTATTATAAATTTAAAGAGCCGGTCTAAGGGCTTTCGTCAGAGAGGTCTTAACTTCCTTTCTAAGAGTGCCGGCTAACTGTTGGTACTTAAGTGCCATAGCTTCAATGTGAGGTTTCCACCTCATGTCCTTTTGAAGTTTCATGCCCATGTAGACAAAAGCATCCATCTGCTCCAGGGAGAGCCCATCCACCATTATTTTCCCCTGAAAGATCGATGTTGGTTAAATGCCAGGAGTTTTGTCTTTGCAGCAATAATTTTAAGGCCTCTCAAGAGACAAAACTCTTCCTAGCGGTTGAGGGCATGCTGCAATCCACTAGGAGTTTTGTTGATTATCAGCGTATCATCCGCAAACATGAGGAAGGGAATTTTCCTTCCAGCTAAAACAGGGGCCTCAGTGTGAATGGCACCAAGGAAATCTGCAACACCATTTATAAATAGAGAGAACAGAGTAGGTGCTAGCATGCATCCCTGACGAAAGCCCTTGCGCATTTCCTGCCGCCCCCCCCCCCCCACCGTATTTGTGCAAAAATGTCCTCATGGAGACAGACAATTAGGGAGAGCAGATCTAAAGGCAGCTCCATCTCCTTCAGGACCTCCCACAATGTGTCCCTAGATACCATGTCAAAGGTGGATTACAAATCAACAAAGACGGCGTAAATGCTGCCCTTAACGAGGATAATATATACACCAGTAAATAAGAACAAAGTGGAACACCTGATCTATGGTGCTAATGAGGGCCCTGAAACCTGCCTGTAGAGGGGAGAGAGCAGCATTATCATCAATCCAGTCCTGGAATTTGGTTAGAACAAGCCTTGCCAACACTTTCTGCATGCAATCCATAAGGATAATTGGCCTGTAGTTACAAGGCAAGGATTTATCTCCCTTTTTGTAAATGGGTATTATCACCGCCCTCACCAGGTATGCAGAATTGGTGCTCCTTGGGCTATAGCATTGGCAAATAGAAGTATGTAGGTAGACCATTTGGGCTTGACGTGCAGGAAAAACTCAGAGGGAATGCAATCTAGGCCCGGTGGCCTGCCACCAGTTAGGGCCCTGAGTGCACGACTGACGTCTTCCTTGTTAAAAACTATAGCAAAGGGGAAATGGTGGATTAAGGATGGTACCCCATCATCAGCTTCTTCCTCTGCATATTGAGTGGCAAAAAAATAAACCCACGCATCGGGGTCAACGTGATTGTGCTACTCCTCCCCTGCCCCATTTAACCACATTTCAAAACCATTTAGAGTTTTTGCTTATCGCTGGCGGACTTTAGTTTCTGCGAGCTGTTCTAATCCCAGGATTTTTTGGCACGGTGAATCTCTTTCTTGTACGTTGACCTAGCAGTTCTCAACCAATCCCCACTCCCCGACTTAGTTGCCTCATCAAAATGTTTATTAGCACTTCTGCACTCGTGGTTGTACCATTGGTATTTAGGCAGGTTATGCTTCTTCCTATACTTACCCTGTGTTTGAAAGTGACAGCGTATCTTGAAAAATAATAAATTGTGCAGCTCTGTGAATTCTATGGCCGATTCTGGGGTAAAGTGGCAAGTCTCCATCGGTTTAGTTGTACATTCGAGCTCGCTACTTAAAGTGGTTAATGTTTCTGAACATGTTAGGATTTTAGAACATTTAACTCAGCGCATAGTGTTAGAGACTAAAAGATCGCTCACTGTGGATAAGGTAGCCAGTGCCTCTGGTACACTAAGATCCTTAAATGTAAACAGTGAGCAGAGCGGATCATGATCGCTTTCCATGCATGTGTGTATGGTCATGTCCTCGAAAGTGTACCATAAATTCAAGCTGACTAAGAGGTAGCCGCTATTGAAGGTATCTAAACCTTGTTTATCCGAGATGGACCGGCCATTGGCTGCCCTAAGGCCATCCTCCTGACACAGTGATTTTAGTTGAATTGCAGACTCAGTCCACTGTTTAATCAGGTTTAATTCCAATGCTGGGACCCCCCAGTTTTCATCCTCTTCCCTCGCTAGGTCATTATATTCATTATCGAGAGGTTCGAAAGTGGTATTTAAGTCACCAACAACTACAACACCAAAATCCCCTGGGAGGACTTCTAACAATTCACCAAGAATGTTGATTGTTTCTGATCTTCATCCCCCACTACGGCCTCTAGCATATACCTTCACTAAGGCACAAGTACCATGAGGCAAAAGCGACACCATAAGTGCAAGAATGTCATTGGAATCAAAAGATAGGACCCGGATCTTAAGACCTATGCCTTGCTTGACCCAGATTCTGAGGCCCCCTGATGGGCGCCCCCTATCACCTTGGGTAGCAGGAATGCAATAATTTAAATACCTCAGGGGAAAAAGGGGATCTATTCCTGAAAGGCACATACATCATGTTTTCCTATGAATTTGTTCCAGTCGGGGACATCACCCCTGTTTCTCAACCCCGCAATGTTCCATGATAATAAGGAGATGGTGCGCGACATTAAGTATGTATTATTAATCAGTGGGACATTGGATGGTACGAGGCCAGAATCGTAATTATGGTGATTCACAACCCTATCGACTTGGTTGTGACAAATTATAGGATTCCCTATCAGGAGTGTGGTAGATTAATTGCTGGTGCATTCTGTCAGACCTGCCAATGTACAATACCCATTGGCCAGGGGACGCTGTCCATCAACCTCGATAAGCCTAGACACATGTTGATAGGGGGCTGCAGGGCTTTTGGGGGTAGATTTGGGGTTTCCTTCAGGTGGGCTGAGTTTAGGGCGAATGGCTGTTGCAAAAAGATGTTCTGTCTGTAGATCGTAGGCTACCAGATTCTCAGCCAAATCTAGGTGTGGTAGAGTTAAGGCAATGACATCCGCTTCAAAACCCAGAGTAGAATATCGTTTGGCTCCAATGATGTCGTCCCTTTTTATGGCACGACATCCCGGCACTTTCCATATCCAATGAATGGTTTTGTTAAAAATGGAAACCTCATCCTCTATAAATAATCTAGGTGGGGGTTTGGGTACATTGATCATATATATTATACATTTCAGCACTGGATTAATGCCTCTGCTGTGCAGTAAGGAATGCCTACTGGCATGCAAAGATGGAGTGCTTGTTGATGGAGCCATCAGTGGTTTTGAGGCTGGAAGGTTAAAGTGCACTATTCTATTTACTATGTCCCCCCTCCTTCCTGTTCCGAGCGCTGTGGGCTCCTATGGCTCTCCCAGTGTTTATCTTGCTGGCGCTGTCACCCCCAGCGACATTGGTAATGGCTGAATAACCCCCTACCGATGGTTGTGTGTGATGCTGCCCTCCCATGTCAGGTACCCTAGATGGAGATTGACATCCCAGTTCATTTTTTAATGTTTGAACTACGTTATGCACCCTGGTAAAGGATTCGGAAAGCTGGCTCACAGCTACCTTAAGGGCTTTTATTTCTATGGTCAGATTCAGTAACTGTGCAGATAGTGAGTTCGGCACATGGGGGTCACTGCTTGTAGATTTTAACTTAGTGTCTTCAATTTCTCTGCAGGGGTCCGATTTTCCCATGCTGCGGGGGGTGGGCCAGGTCATTAAATGAGCCTTCCTTTTTAATTGTATTTTAATCATAGGCCTTTCTTTAAATGACTCACTTCTTATTTCATTAGACCCATCCACAAGAACAGCCGCATCTCAGAGTGGGCATAGCTGTTACTACATTGAAAGATGGAGAGGTCGTCTAGTAATACTACCCCTTCTATGGCTGTATTTTCAACTGCGTTCGGGGTAGAGCTATGTGCAGCTGTCTGACTGGTCCCATCATGCTCACTATTAGAGGGTAGCTTATTGCGGCCAATAAAAATGCTGAATGTAGGTTGTGTACTATGTACTGGGACACATGGGGGTTAGATTCAAGGATACCTTGACATTCCGATAAAAGACTGTCGATACGGTCAAGTACCCCCCCCCCCCAACTCCCATCTTTATTACCTTCAGTGCTATTTGTGGCCTTTTTACATGAGTAGCTTAGCAGGATGTCACATGTAGTAAAGAAGAGCAGAAAGGAGACAATGTGGCTCCAAGTGGTCTGCAATTTCAGCACAGAGAACCTCCGTACAGGAGTCTGCCTAGGAATATCCCAAGTCAAGATTGGTTCATGTGAGCACACCTTCACATTGCCGATCTCAATGCCATTAGAACACTGAAATGATAAGAGACTTAGAATATATCCAGTTCATAAAGCGCCCTTAAACGTGTCCACAAGGGAAGAGGATTGACTGTACCTTTCATCTTATGTTAACACAAATGTCAATATAGTACTGAGTGTCAGCATATCACCAGCCACAGATTGAGCCTCCACAGATGCACTCATGCATCTCATCTGAATGAATATGTGCTTTTAAACGACATGCTAAGTCTTTGCATCAAAAGGTTGACCTGGCTAATGACACCCATCAATATCATTGGGTATGTGCGAATCTCCCATTCATGTCTATACAGCCCTATTTGTGACACCTATTCTGTATGTGCATCACAACATATATTGTCATGTACACTAGGCCTGGATGTGAAATTCTGCTGCACTCATGAAGTTTTCAGAGTTTTTCCCACTCCCTGCTCCGCCTAGTGCGTGGAGTTCTGAAAAACTCCACTCCGCGTAGCTGAGCTAAGTTTTTTCCTTGCTCACACTTGCCTAAGTTAAGCGGGTGAGTGCAAACTAGGAAAATATTACTCTAGATCACCTCCCGATAGATATTTCTGAATGCGGGCGGTCGCGCATGGCAGCCACTACTCTTCTTGAGGAACCTTCCGTTCATCTTGAAGAAACTGCAGCACAAGTAGAACATCTACTCAAGTGGCAGAAAGAAGTGGCACCCTCTTCCACTGCCCATGGTGCAATTCATGCTGATTTTCCAGCGTGGGTCAAACACCAGGTGCTAAAAATCAACGCAAATGGCACATCTAACTCACTCTGCTGCTTGTGGATTTCCGCATAGTTTGGACTTTTTTTGTCACTTCGGGGAGCTCCGCAAACTCCACCCATGCCGAATGTACACATTGGCCAACACATGAAAATTTGATGGTTTCAGATAGTAAATCTTGTAGATCCTCAGATCATCTATGGAACAGTTGTACATGTGACAATACAACACATAAAGGTACACATGCCAGCATGTAGGCATCACAGCAGATGGCACCAGTGGTGTAAGCCCTCTCATTATACTGTAAATTCCCAAAACTTACCAGGGGATGTATTACACAGTATCTGCATCTAGAGTGCCTTGTATACCATGCCACAAGCAACTGGTCCACCATCAGATGAGACATAGAAGTGAGGTGGCGTCATTCCAGACACTAGAATGACAAGTGGCCTGTTTGCGACCACTTTCACACATGTCATCAAAAGATAATGTAGTTCATCTGAGACATTAGGCAGCCATGTGGCTGTTCAGCTATGGGAACTTACATTTGACAGTACCCTGCTTAGTTCCTGGTCCCATGGACAATAGTCAGTGGTTATTACCATGCACCTATTACCAGACCTACACATGCGACAACTGTCCCATTGCATGGTACCTGAGTCAGCTTAAAGGAGTAATAGCAGCCTGAAACAAAAGATAGATGGTCATGCACAATGTTTCACTCTGGCCTATACTCACACCCTCCTTGCTGCTGTTGGGCTCTCAACTGCCCATCGAGGCCCAAGTATGCCACAGCCAGTATGGAGGCCATTAGGGGAAGCCTTTTCCTGCAGTGGGCACTGCGCAGACGAGTGACCCCCCCCATGGTTTGCACCTTCCGGGCAATGGTTTTCCATAGGATTATATAATGATGGGTGTTAACCTGTATGGATGCAATAAATTAAGAGACTTTGGGCCATATGTATCAAGCCATTTTTCATTCGCAAATGCTGCGAATTGCAAAAAACAGTGTTTGCAAATGAAAAATCGCTATTTCTAATGTATGAAGCAAATTCGGATCGCATATTGAGAATTCACAAAAATAGCGATTCCTTACATTGCGAGCCCCAGAATTCTGCGCTTTCCCTAGCGAATCCTAATTTTGCAAGTTCTTAATTTGCGAAAATCGCAAACAAGAAATCGCAAAATAAGAAGTTGCAGGGGAATGTATGAAAAATTCGCAATTAGCGATTTAACGACATACGCAATTTTGAGAATCGCAATTAACACCAAGTTGGAGCAGGTGGTAACCAGGGGCAAACTATTTAAGGAGTCCCACAATGCAACAGACTTTTCATTACAATGGCTGGGCTGTACGTGATAGCCAGGAGGCTGCGACTCAGAGCTGCTGCACAGAGGAGGAGACGCCAGGAGAGGATATACCGTGCGCGCATTACCCTGTTCCATCGGAGTGAGGAGGACATCCATACACACTACAGGCTGGATGAAGAGAGCATCCTTGATTTAATTGAGGAACTCAAACCCATTCTTGAACACCCCACACACAGAACACAGTCCATCCCCACCCACATCCAGGTCCTGTGCTCCCTGCACCTCTTGGCATCAGGCAGCTTCCAGGGGGTGATAGCCTCAGTAGGAGGGGTGTCACAGAGTGCATTGTCGCATTTTTTCCACGCATTCCTTGATGCCATGGTACAGAGGATGCAACACCACATTCACTTCCCAAACACCCCACAGGCACTAGACCAGACCAAGCAGGGGTTCTATCAAATCGCACAATTCCCCCACGTCATAGGATACATTGATGGGACACATGTTGCCATATCCCCCCTCCCACAATGAGTATGTGTTCAGGATTCGCAAGTCACACTATTCCCTGAATATACAGGTGGTGTGTGATGCCAAGCACATTATCACTGACATTGTAGCTAAATACCCAGGCAGCACGCACGACTCGTTCATCTTTTGCCACAGTGGGATCCACCGTCGACTTACTAATGGGGAGTTTGGGGAGGGCTACCTTCTAGGTAATTGCATAGAAAACAGTGACACAATAGTAAAGCACAGCGGTGGCAAGACAGTTTGTAACCTATTTTCCCTTACCCCACAGGTGACAGTGCGTATGCAGTCCGGGACTTCATATTGACCCTATACCTGAATCCTGCAAACGCAAGGGAGCGGAGGTAAAACAGTGCCCACATTGCCACCCGCAGTACCATTGAACGGACCTTTGGTATCCTCAAGAGCCGTTTCATATGCCTGCATAAGAGTGGAGGAGCCCTGGAATACAGCCCTTAGACCTGCTGCAAGATGGTGGTTGTGTGCGCCATGCTGCATAACATTGCCACAAGGAAAGGCACCCCAGTGGAGCTCAGCGAATCAGACACATCAGATGAGGAGGGGCCAGCTCCAGGACGCAGGACAGCCGCTGCGATTGGAGCAGCAGCTGGGCGACAGAGGCGAGATGACATAACAAATGACTATTTCTAGGTGAGAAATGATGAAACAATGCAATGTATTCAGGATAAACTGTGTTTAATATCCTTAAAATCAGAAATCATGATATCACACAGCCTGTGTTGCACACAATGTGTATAGTGTTATCACGCACATGTCCCATTCACAGTGCATGTAAAAAGAATAGTCACTGATCTGTGCACTGGGTTGATCCACCCATTGGCATTTGTAAGTCCTGGCACCTCAACGGTGGCTCTGATGTCCCATTGCCCTGCGCCCCGCGTGCACATTCTCCTCATCATTGGCACCTGCAGCCCTTTCATGACGCTCACTACGGCGCCTTTCCTGTTGGGGGGGTAGAGTGAGGCTGCTGCTGCTTGACTGTGCATCCTTCTCTAGGAAACTGAGGACTCCTGTCCCACCTGTGGCAACTGCACGCAGCTGATCCACAGCGCATGTCACCTGTAGTAAACCCCTGGCCATGTCCTGACTGCAGTGAGCTACCTCCCGCTGCATGCTAATGCTGCGCCTGGTCTGGATTGAGGTGGCTGAGTCCAGTCGGTTTACAGCCCTTGTGAAGAATTCAAGGCGTGTGTGGAGGCGCTGAGTTTCACGGCGCCTAGCAACACAGTCCGCACGTATCTCCCCAAAGAGTGCCTCCAGGCCACCCATAATGCCCCTGAAGCTCACCCTAAGCTGTTTTTATATTTGACCTATTCATCTCCCCTGCAGGAGCTGTGCCTTAAGCATGTTTGCAACAATCGGTGTACAAAGTTCTCCTTGGGGAACTTTGTACACCGATTGTTGCTTACAGCGTTCTAGGACAAGTACTACTGGACCCCATTAAAAATTGTCCTCCCCTATTCCCCCTTGTTGATATCAACCTTAAGCATGTTTCCCTCAAGGCCGCGGAACACTGACTCTTCTCCTGCCGCAGATGTATCTGGGGATGGACGGAACCTGCACCTAGATGGAACGACCAGTGTGGGACTTTGCACAGCTCGTGGTCTGGATTGTGGCACAGACTGTCCCTGGAACTCATTGGCCTCTTCATCTGTGTCACCAAGTTCATCTTCCGGAGGTGGAAATGGAGCCACTGCAATGCGCCGGGGCGTTTGGGTTATATGACTGGACTGCCCTCATCATCATGCTCCTCCACTTGCCCTCGTCCTGCAACGCTGTGGGACTCTTCCTCCCCTCCATGCCTCTGGCCCTGTCTTTCCTGTGGTAGTGTGGACGTAAATGCAGACATTAATTTATTGTCCAGCCTTGCATTGGTAATGCAATAAATTACACTTTTTGCTTTATTGCATGGGTCCTGACTGTCTGTACAATGCCTTCACTCATACACACATACTTCTTGAGACTAGCTGGGTTTCACTGTTCCACTGTTTGCTTCATGTGACTACATCTCCCATAATGCATTGCTGTGGTTGTGTGTGTGCCTGCACTGGATCGGCATTTGGGATGTGTCCCTGGGTCTCCCATGGGGGTGGGGGTGGGGTAGGGCAGTATCAGGGGTGTGATGGGATACTTCTTACCTTGTCTTGGTCCTGGTGGGAGGGAGCGGTCTAGCTCAGCCACGCCGCTCAACACAGTTCCTCCATTGGTGTTGAAGCGGGGGCAGTGGATGTCCCTCCACCTGTCTCTTTTGTCTCCTGCAGCCTGGCAGCAACCCTTTCCTTCGAACGCTGGCGCATATCGTACCAGCGTTTCCGCAATTCCGCGACGCTGCGGTGGGTCACGCCAATGGAATTCAATTTTTCTTGAATCTCCGCCCATATCCTCCTATTCCTGGTCTCTGGCACTCTGAGTGATTTTTTGCCAAACAACAGCTCGTGAGTGTGCACCATTTCCTGAATGAGCTCCCTTTCAGAAAACTTCTGTTTCCTCTTTCTCTGGCTTTCACCCTGCTGCTCCTGTGTAGCCATTTTTCCACTCTCTGTAGCACTGCACTGCTGCGTCAGCCCTCCTTCCAGCCTCTCACTCTGATTCTGGAACTCAGGTGCAGCATGGGTAGTCACACTTCCTTGTTGTGATGTCATCAAGCTGCACCTGAGTTTCAGTTCCCGTTTTTGCGATTCCTTAATTGCGATTTCGCAGTTAAGGAATTCGCAAATCGGGTAATCGCATTAGATTCTGAGAATTTTAAGAAATCCCTAAATATTAGCGATTTTTTATACACATACCGATTTGCGATTCCCAAATAGCGATTCGCTATAAATCGCTATTTGGAAATCGCAAAATCGTTTTTTGATACATATGGCCCCTAGTCTACATGCAAGATGTGGGTCATCTGCTAGGGTGACACACATGCTGAGTAAGTGTGGGCAGATTTAACGGAATAGTACTTTGTGAAATTCCACATAGTAGCACAAAAACTTCCACTTCTGATTAGTCTAATATATCCACTTGGCTCCGATTAAGGTGATGGATAGACTTGTGGAGGAGTGTGAGAGATTTTCTCTGCCTGTCTACAGTCCCATTGGAATGCAGCATTTGACAGATTGGACAGAGCTGCCATGAAGGAGTCTGACACATGTGGTGTAATTAGAAAATACGACGTTAGAGTGTGAAATGTATCTTTGATCAACACCTCCTTCCCAGATTGCCATCTATAATAATGCGATAATGGTTTCTTGGAAAAGTATTGAGGGAAACAACAGCCTTGAGCAACAGAGATGTGCGCAACGCTCCTCAACATACCATCCATGGAAAATCAACCCCGAAAGGAAGAGAAAAAAGTTTTTAAATCACCAGATCCATATCTTAGGACGTATAACCATTTTAGATATTTTATTGGGCTTTTAATCGATGCAACATAACTTTAAATGTTGTTGGCCGGAAAAGGCATACCTTTTTATGATACACTAAACATTAAACATTCTGTGGATGCGTTGGTATACCTCTAAAGTCTCTACTAGAATTATCATGGCACAACGTTTTCTAGTGTACCTACCAGTAAGATACAGGTGCTGTTCATGTTTGGCTCTCGCAGTGCTACAGTGCACACGCTCTTCACAGATCAATCATGTGACCCATCGCACCCCGGTGATGTCTCCACTCTCTGGTCATAATAAACAAATGTTTCACTCCACGCTGCACCAGAAGAGATGGGCACGCCCCCTGCGAATGCAGCGATTTACTCAGGGGCGGGAGGAGGAGGGCAATAAACAAGAACAAATAGGTCTCTTCCTGTTCGAGGGAGATAAAGGTGCAAAAAAACACTACCCTGCTCTCTCTCATTTTTTCCTTCTTGGAAGGGGAGGGGGAAGCCAACTGAGCACACCGGTGGTAGACCAACCAGCAGGGAGTCAGTATCAGCACAGGTGGGCGGTGATCTGTGCCACTACGCAGCTTGGTGGAGTTCTTTTGCTGAACACCACGCTCCGCTGGAGCGCAGAGTAGCCAAAACTCCGAGAGCTCTGTGGGGGAAGTGGAGTTTGGCACCCAGTGTTAATGCTGAGCAATTCAAAAAGCATTACTGCTAAATGTTCTAGTCCTC
The DNA here is from genome assembly GCF_964263255.1 of Lissotriton vulgaris. Classification (NCBI taxonomy): domain Eukaryota; kingdom Metazoa; phylum Chordata; class Amphibia; order Caudata; family Salamandridae; genus Lissotriton; species Lissotriton vulgaris. The sequence goes on along the minus strand of NC_141689.1, from coordinate 1,885,463,331 downwards.
CGAGTACCACCCTCCGCCCTGATCTTGCCTATATTAACCATGCCAGGCCACTGACATCACGTAGCCGGGGGCCACACCACATATGCTCTTCAAGGTATTACCAGGTAACACAGCACACCATTGTGTCCTCTTGACAGCCACAGTAGCAGTGCAGCTCTGGACAGGTACCTGAATAGTCTGGTCAAATTACTCGATCTAAACTATTCAATACATAACTACAATCATTACATTGAGAACTTGCAAAGTTTGGGTTGACAATCAATGGGCTGCCAAGTGTGTAACTGGAAAATCCCACTCTGAGGATTAGTGGACATGTTTTTTCCTAATTTGGACATCTTACTCTGTCTGCATGGGTTTGTGTTAGGAATTCCTGGCATCCCAGAACACACCATATACCATTTGTGGCAGTGTGTATTGGACGACATCAACACATCATTGTTATACTGCATGATTGCACAATATAACACAGCAGGTGATGCACATAGGAACTGCACTGCAGACGTAACTATCTGCTGTTTCACATCATCAATGTTCCTGTACAATGGTAGCATCACTCATATGGCAGTCAAACTGAAAACATGTGGGATTATGGGGCCTGTCCTTAGGCTATGACACACATTGGCAAAATGGGTCCATGGACAGAACTTTTGGGTCTGGGTCTCACATCATGTACCATAGATAATGTTGCTACACTAGAAACATTCAAGCCAAATCATAGTCCTCTTAAACTTAATATGGTCATATCTGAGGATCATCAGATCTACAGGGGGAGTACACTGTGCATCAGTACCATTGGAAATACAATTCTGCTACAGCCTGGGTCATAGACCATACAGGGCACAAAGCATTCTCACTGTTTGCTCTCTGTATGCTAAGCCTACTGTTCAGACATGACCATGATATGGCCACATTTTCCATACCTACCTGTACATCTGGTGGCCATCCAATATCTGACATGACCATTGTTGCTTACTGTGAAGAGGTCCGTGAGGTGTTGGTGTTTCCCTGACGTAAGGCTAGTGAGGCCTCATGTGTGTTTAGTGATTGGTGGGACTGTACACATGTCTGACATAATCCTCACATGTTACTCACAGGACACACACATAAGATAGTGTTAAAGGCCTAATCATCTTCCAACACATCTAGCATCTAAATATTTCTGCACATTCATCATTGGCAACAATAGTTTTATACATGCATAGAAATGTTCATATAACCAGTGTAGGGTATAGGAATGTATACACATCACCAGTATGATGTGACGTCCAAAAAGTACATTGTCACATAAACCAGAACTGTCTGACATACATAATTCTGTCTGTCTGGGTCTGAAAGCCACATTCTGGCCCATGAGTATGGATAGGTAATATGTTGCAGAGTACATACTGTAAAACTAGTACCCAACTGCTCCTCTGAGGTTGTAAACAGCAGCTGACAGATGAGGAGGTGTTCTAAGCAGCAGTTTTTTGGGGCTAGTGACTTGATTCCATATTGCAACGTATACGTAGGCTGCATAGGCAGTCTTCTGTGTAGACTGATACAGACATTGGTCCACGCGGTGCATTTTCCAACTTTGGCCTCCAATGGCTGACTGCTGTGTTAGACGTGATTCATATCAGTTGGTGGGCGGAGATCTTGCATGTTCCATTGGCAAGGTTAGACCTCCACATAATTAGTCTCCTCTGTAGGCAGACACATTCCTTGAACCGCAACCATCACAATAACATACATCAGCCTCTGGCTATGACCACCATGTTAGAAACTGCCTACCACAACATTTGAAAGCGGTTGTGGGCAGCGATCCTGCATGTAGCATTGGTGAGGTTATGCCTCCACCATGTCAGTTTTGAAAACCTCTTTGTAAAACAAGCTTCTACCTGCATCTCCCCCACTGCATTTATCTGTTGGACGGTGTCACCTGATGTATGACACAATTCCTCTGCATTTACCAATACTCACATGTCATTGTCGTACATGACTGTGCATTAACACACTATTACCACTGTGCAGTGTGCACCAATGGTGATGGTAGTTATATGTGCAATGCAGACCGCACAATATGACTATGTCCATCATAAAAAAATTGTGTGTATGATGTGCACAGTGCCATTACAGACACATGTGGAGTCCAGTATGGGGTTTATAGGTGAAACTTTCAGTAACAGTAATTGATCTTATTCATCCGGGAGGCTCCCATGTATCTAGGTATCCTCATACAAGGAGTTGCTATGTATGCTGTTTTATCTCATACAAATATGATGTGAATTGCTGCGTACTGCTAACACATGCCTTTATATGTGGTCCCATGATTTTCGGGTGTGTGTTGGTGAATGTTAGAGTGGACACTGACCAATCTCCATATGTCTGCACACTCCACACATGGGTACCCTGGCAGAGGCTGACGAAGGCAGCCTCCAGTCTACCGGCCATTTCCAGACCTTCAAATGTTGGAAGCAAATTTTGTCTCAATAGGCAGACCATCAAAGAAGTATGTGACCAGTAGGAGCCTCATTAACGTCCTTATAGAAACTACCCCACATCTCTGCCACCAATATTTTAAGTGATATCAGCACTGCATTTCCTGGCCACAGGTTCCTTTCAATGCACTGTGGCTATCTGTGGTGGAATGTCACAACCTATTTTCAGCATAGTACTTTGTGATGGACTATCAGCATTGATGAGGCACATGGACAGCTACATTCAATTCCCTAGATGGGAAGATTCAGCCACTGTGAAGGCTGAATTTTATGGATTTGGCTGCATTCAACATGTGGTTGGAGCTATAATGGCACACATATTGCCTTCATGGCACCACAAGCAAGTAAACAGGTCTATAGGAACAGGAAGCACTTCCATTCTATCAACGTGCACGTGGTTTGTTTAGCATATTTGTACGGTAAATGGACAAAATATCGAATCTAGAATATCGACTGGACGTTATATCGAAGTCAGAATATCGAGACTCCCACAATATCGACTGAGTATATCGTCAATCGAAATATCGTTTTGAATATTAAGTAATAAATATCGTTGGTCATAATATCGAGTTAAGAATATCGTTTACCAAAATATTGTTTTGTCAGTGTTGTTAGAAATATCGAATTGTAATATATAGACTGTTAAAAATATCGAAAGACATAATATTGAAAGTATAATATATCGAAAATATATATAATTATTATAATATTAATTATTTTAATTAGTAATAATATTTGTATAATTATTATAAATCAAATATATATTTTTATGTAATATTTATAGTAATTAATATTGTTTTTCAGGAGTGAGATGTTGGGTTAACAGGGGATAAGGGTGGGGAGTGTTTTAAAATATTTAGTAATAATTTATAAAATATGTAAATTTGTTATGAAATTCTAAAATAATTATTTATTCGACATTGAATGAAAAAAAAATCGATTATAAATAATGTTTTTTTAGGAGCGGGATGCTGGGTTAATAGGGGATAAGGGTGGGGAGTGTATTAAAATAATAAAAAAAAAATTTAAATATGAAATGTAAATTTTAAAATCGAAAAGAATTCACATTTCCAAATTGATATAAAAATTTCGATTTTTAAAAAAGTTTGTTTAGGAGCGGGATGTTGGGTTAATAGGGGATAAGGGTGGGGAGTGTTTTAAAATAATGTGTAATAATTTGTAAAATATGTAAAAAAAGAATCAGAATTATTATTTTTATTTAATTTGAAATAAAAATTTCGAATTTATATAAATTTAATTTCGGAGTCGGATGTTGGGTTAATAGGGTGGGAAGTGTTTTAAAATAATTAGTAATCATTTTTAAATGTTGTAAATTTTTATATTAATTTAAAATAATTGTAATTATTTTAATTGAATTAAAAATTTTGAATTTCAATATATTTTATTTAGGAGTGGGATACTGTGTCAATAGGGGTTAAGGGTGGGAAGTGTTTTAAAAAAACTTGATAATAAATTTTACAAATTGAAATTTATTTTTAAGATTCAAAATTTAATTAAATTTAAATTTAGAATTTTAAATTTAGAATTTTAGTTATGTTTATTTAGGAGTGGGATGTTGTTTTAATAGGGGAGAAGGGTGGGGAGTGTTTTACAATAATGAGTAATAAATTAGAATTTGTAAATTGTTTTGAAAAAAGTTATATTTTTCACATTTTATTGTAAAATTATAAGTTTGATGTATTTTGGTATATGCGTTGAAAATTGGAATAGTAAATTATATTGCATTACAGTACAGCATTTTCTCTGACTTTCACTTGACTGGAGTTGGAATATTAAATTATATTGGGTCAATGTCCAGCACCTTCCCTGCGTTTCACTTGACTGGAGTTGGAATAGTAAATTGTATTTGGTCAGTGTCCAGCACCTTCCCTAATTTTCATATGACTGGAGTTGGAATAGTAAATTATATTGGGTCACTGTCCAGCACCTTCTCTGAGTTTGACCTGACTGGAGTTGGAATAGTAAATTGTATTTGGTCAGTGTCCAGCACCTTCCCTGATTTTTACCTGACTGGAGTTGGAATAGTGAATGATGTTGGTCCAGTGTTCAGTACCTTCCCTGACTTTCACATGACTGGAGTTGGAATAGTAAATTATATAGGGTCAGTGTCCAGCACCTTCCCTGACTTTCACTTGACTGGAGTTGGAATAGTAAATTATGTTGGGTCTGTGTCCAGCACCTTCCCTGACTTTGACCTGATTGGAGTTGGAATAGTAAATTATATGGGGTCAGTGTCCAGCTTCTTCTCTGACTTTCACTTGACTGGAGTTGGAATATTAAATTATATTGGGTCACTGTCCAGCACCTTGCCCGAGTTTCACTTGACTGGAGTTGGAATAGTAAATTGTATTTGGTCAGTGTCCAGCACCTTCCCTAATTTTTATCTGACTGGAGTTGGAATAGTGAATTATATTGGGTCACTGTCCAGCACCTTCTCTGAGTTTGACCTGACTGGAGTTGGAATAGTAAATTGTATTTGGTCAGTGTCCAGCACCTTCCCTGATTTTCACCTGACTGGAGTTGGAATAGTAAATTATATTGGGTTACTGTCCAGCACCTTCTCTGAGTTTGACCTGACTGGAGTTGGAATAGTAAATTATATTTGGTCAGTGTCCAGCACCTTCCCTGATTTTTACCTGACTGGAGTTGGAATAGTACATTATGTTGGGTCAGTGTCCAGCACCTTCCCTGACTTTCACTTGATTGGAGTTGGAATAGTAAATTATATGGGGTCAGTGTCCAGCACCTTCCCTGACTTTCACTTGACTGGAGTTGGAATAGTAAATTATGTTGGGTCAGTGTCCAGCACCTTCCCTGACTTTCACCTGACTGGAGTTGGAATAGTAAATTATGTGGGGTCAATGTCCAGCACCTTCCCTGAGTTTCACCTGACTGGAGTTGGAATAGTAAATTGTATTTGGTCAGTGTCCAGCACCTTCCCTGATTTCATCTGACTGGAGCTGGAATAGTAAATTATATTGGGTCACTGTCCAGCACCTTCTCTGAGTTTGACCTGACTGGAGTTGGAATAGTAAATTGTATTTGGTCAGTGTCCAGCATTTTTTCAGTTGTTTTGAGTTGGAATTGTAAGTGTTTTGTTTTTTATGTTTCAATGAGCAAAATATTTATAAAACATTTGTGTTGGTAAATCAAATTGCATTTAGAACGTTTGTAAATATAATATAACATTTAAATACATAAGTATGAAAAGAGAGATCACAATTTTTTTTAAATATTTTTATTGTTTGATTAAAAAAAATTGTTTCATTTTTCTTATTTACATGATTTATTTATATTTGTGATAGTACATAGTATAATGAAAGAATGTTTTGTTTGTGTTAAAGTTTTTTGGAAAAAAAAAGTTTTTATTTCTATTCATAAATGTTTGTTTTCTCAAATACAATATCATTTTATTACATTGCAATTTTTAAATATACATGCAGTTTAGTTTGCATTTCACAGATTTCTTAACATTTATAATTTTGCAAAACAATCATTAACAGTGTTACATATATTTCCTTATGTTTTTCTTTAAATATTTAAATAATATTATTATTTTATAATATATATTAATTTTATTAATTATATACTTTTTTATTATATGAACAAAAATAAAAAACAAGTAAATTTAGAAATATTTTATTTTTCAATCTTGCTGCTTTTTGGACTCTGAACTCGAGGTGCTGCCTGTGAGTACAGAACTCTCTGCCTCTCATCAACTTACAACTCGCGGTACCCGCTGCGCGGGTCCCGCTTCGCCAGAGGCTATTTCTGCACAGTGCCAGTGTTTGGAACCTTCCCTTGGGTGTTGGGACCTGCAGGGCTGCGAGCGTGTTGTGGGTGCAGGACTCCAAGTCCCAGGAGCACCCACTACTCCCAAGTAGTAACAGCTGGGACGCTCTCCCTGCAGGCTCCTCCCCTTGCTAGGCAACGCTGTAAAAACCTGCCTCCTGCCTGCACCTGAGGATTTCTCTGCAATCTTGCTGCTTTTTGGACTCTGAACTCGACGTGCTGCCTGTGAGTACAGAACTCTCTGCCTCTCATCAACTTACAACTCGCGGTACCCGCTGCGCGGGTCCCGCTTCGCCAGAGGCTATTTCTGCACAGCGCCAGTGTTTGGAACCTTCCCTTGGGTGTTGGGACCTGCAGGGCTGCAAGCGTGTTGTGGGCGCAGGACTCCAAGTCCCAGGAGCACCCACTACTCCCAAGTAGTAACAGCTGGGACGCTCTCCCTGCAGGCTCCTCCCACTCACCTATTAGCCAGTATATTTACAACTAGGGTGTTCCGCTGCGCAGGAGCGCGCGGGAGGGCGCCGGGAGAAGCCCGGGACAAGGGCGGGACCGACTGTGACCGACAGAGACCGATTGAGGCTGGGCTGGGCCACCCCTCTTTAGTGTGTAATTGTACACTGTTCCTCTAGATAGCATGACTACCAAGAAATTGAAATTGAGATCAGGAAGAGTGTTAGTTGGTAGAGCTTGTTCTAAAACTAAATCCAATCCATTACGAAACAAAGATGGCTCTGCTTTACAACTAAAGAGTAAATGTCAACTTTATTCTTTATGGGATAAGGGTAAGGAGAAAGTAGACCAGGAGGGGGCCCTTACGAAAACTACTAACATTAATTGTAAGGAATATGTACAAGATTCTCCTGTTGTCAAAAATGATAGTATACTGTCAGGTATTACTGTTTTACCCACCCCAGATGATATACTAAATATAAATCAAGAGGGAGATACTAACTATCTTTTTGAAACCCAAGGAAAAGCAGTGGATGCTGCTGATTTAGGCAGCACTTCTGTCTTTCCTGTTGTGGCTCTAGTACACAATTTTCCCTCTCCTTCTAAAGTAAGCCAAAAAATCTATTCGAAAATCTCTTCCCCCTTGCATATCCTTCCAGAGGATTACACCCTCCCTGATATAAATCTAGAATCTCAGAAAGAATCAATAAAAACACAGAACCCCTTTCATGCTCAGGATATTATAACTACCCCTAGGTTACATCTGTATAGTAGTACTCCGTCAAAAAATTCTGAGATTTCCACCCCTGAAATGAACTTATTTCTCAGTCCTACTCATATCCATAACAAACATCTAGGAAATTCTTTTACAAGAGAAGATAATGTAATTTCAAATTCCTTATCTTCTCTGGAACGGCTTATTTCATCAATTTTACAGCTATTGGAAAGAATGGTTAATGGATCAGATAATGTATTAGACACAGTAACATTGATTTTAAAGGCACTGTTGAGTAACAAAATAGGATTAGATGGCGGTTTTGACCAAAAAATAATTTTATTAGTCAGGAGATCGAGACTTTATTGCCCCCAGAGGATAATTCAAGTAATGTTTTACCCCCCATCTTCCCAATTTTCATTCCACAATCAAATAAAGAAACTCCAGTCCCTCCTACTACTTTAGAAAAAATTTCATCATTAAGGGAGGAAAAAAAGGAAATAAAAGCATCAAAAAAACAACGATGCAAAAAAAGAAAACCAAATCGTAGATTTTACAAAAAAAGGCAAAGGAAAATAATTTTTGATTGTGAACAAGAACCCTCGCTGGATAACTCCAATCCAGTGGATCTTGACTCAACAAACATACAAGAAGATTATCATTCGCTCATAAGTCAACAACATCTTGATGAGCAAACTGAAGTGGTGAAAGAAAAAAATCCAACTTCAATTATAGTTTCCAAACCAAAGCCACCTCTTAACCCTTCGGCTATTGCTTTTTCAGATGTTGTTGCAACTGATCATATATCCAAAACAGTGCCTAAGATCAGAAACAATGTGGATACTCTTTATCTTGATTTCATACCTATTTTTGATCCTGACCTCATTTTAAATAGATCTGCCTTAGTTAAGTGTTTTCACGAAATAGAAAGCTTAAAATTGATCCAGTCTGTAGATCTAGACATAATTTCATTCATAAACTCTGAGAATGGAAGGATAACACGGGTAACATTTTACTCAAAATTGGTAACAAACCATGTCTTACAATGGGCAGAAGAATTCCAAATAAGAGGAATTGATGTTGATCCCTTTATACCGGTTAAAATAGAAAATCATAAATATCAAAAAATGTCATTTCATCAAGGCATAAAATCCGGTCCTTGCGATGGCCTGACGGCAGCGCCTGAAGAGCTAAAAATACGGATATCAAAAAATGACCGACAGGTGATAATTAATAATCCGTTGCCCATCAAACAAACTAGGGTAAAGGATATTGATCAGGAATGGAGTTGGTTGCCCGCTGTTTTATCAGATAAATCAGGTTTTGCAGCCAAAATGAATTCAGAGTTTTAACGATAACTTAAAAATAATATCGTGGAACATTGCTGGATTAAACCAGAGCTCAGAAAAGCTGTTATTTTTGCAGTCTCTTGACGCTGATATTATCTGTTTGCAGGAAACGTGGTTGGCAGGGAACTTTCCGGTTGTAAAAGATTATTATGTTTTGGAGAGTAGTGCTATTCCCCCTATGAGAGGCCGAGCAAAGGGAGGGTTAGCCTGCCTTCTGTCCAACAAGGTTAAATGGAACTATACTCACTACCAGGATCCAAATAAATTATTTCAGGCAATAACTATAACAAACTCCGCCATGGACGCCTCCCAGAAATCGTTTGTAATAATAAATGCTTATTTGCCTCCAGAAGCAAAGTATAATTCGAGTATTAAGATGATTAGTTCTTTTATATTAAATTTACAGGAATCCCCTTTCCCCCCCCACATTTTACTACTAGGAGATCTAAATGGTAAAATATCTAATTATGCCCTTGAGATATTTAGGAATAAGATAAGAGAGGAAGCATTTATGATACCTAAAGCTATCTTTCCGGAGAGCATTAAAATAAATAAAAGAGGGAAATTAATATTAGAGAGTTTATCCGAGGTAGACTGCATTATAATTAATGGAAGGTTCCCTTCGGATATTCCCGCCCATTTCACTCACAAATTAGGAAATGGTGGTTCTATCCTCGACTATATGATAGTTGATAGTACCTTCTTTTGTTTCTTAGATTATTTTTCCGTTCTAGTTACTGATCTTAGTGATCATAATGTTCTACTTTTAACACTAAATATAACATCATCTCAAAGGGATTCATGGAAAATTGGTAATGATTTATTGAACATTAATAATAAAGGGAAATGTTATTGGAATTTAGGGTCCATTAGAAGTTTGTCTAATATATTAGAACACACAGCTGAGAATTTAAGTTCATGGGAAGGTAGAGAGCTATTTTATTTTGCGTCTCTTTTACAAACTTTAAAAACTAAAGTTCGAAAGCCACAATCAAGAAAGCCAATTCCTAAAATCCCTCCTGACCTTCGTTACCTAAATAAAGAAAGAAATAAATTAGTCAGGGCTCAATATCTTTCCTTTATTCCTGAACGTAGGCAGAGAATTTCTCTTCTGAGAAGAAGAAGAAATAGGTTAAAGGTTAGATTAAAACGGGAGAAAGAAGATGCTCTCTGGGTTAAGCTTCATGAGGCATCTAAGAATGGGCAGGTAAAGTCTTTCTGGTCATTAATTGGAGAAGGATGTGGGGTGCGATCCAGACCCTCTCCTATATCCATTAACGAGCAGACATGGGTTGATTTTATACAACAACTATATAATAGCAATGATGAGAAGTTCTGTCCTGATAAACTGCAGGAGGATTCAACCCCATATGACCCTCCTTCTGAATTAGAAATAGTTGCAGCAATCAAAGCTTTACGCTCATCTGGTGCACTAGGCCCAGATGAAATCCCAATTTCCGTGCTAAAATCCTATAGCACGTTATGGGGAAAAATCTTATACCCAGTCTTTAAACTTTGCTTTATTAATGGCACGGTTCCACATTCTTGGAAGGGGAGTTTACTAATCCCGCTCCATAAAAAGGGGGCTAGAGACTTACCTCAAAATTATAGACAAATAGCCTTCTTAGATGCCATAGGCAAAGTTTTTTCTAAATGTTTATTGAATAGTTTAAATGATTGGGTAACGAAATCTGCAATACTCCCGTTGGAACAGACTGGATTTAGGAAACAGCATGGTACTTTGGATAATCTTACTGCTCTTCAAATCCTGGTGGAAAAATATTTTTCAGTTCGTAGAGGGGGTGTATTTGGGGCTTTCATTGACTTCTCTACGGCTTTTGATAAAGTGGATAGGCCCCTGCTGTGGAGTAAGTTAACCAAATTAGAGATACCATCTAGTTTATTAAAATTAGTTATCGCACTACATACAGATACTTGGTGCAGAGTTTTAATGGGTGGCGAGCGAGGACTGTCTAGGGTTATACCCACAGATAATGGTCTGAAACAGGGCTGTCTATTGGCTCCCCTGTTATTCTCCCTATATATCGCCGACCTCCCCAAAGCTATTTTATCAACCAGTAATGGTATTGCTCCACTTTTGGGGAGAGCTCCAATAGCGTGCTTAATGTACGCAGATGATATCTTAATCTTGGACCTCACCCCAAAAGGTTTGAATAACCGCTTACAAGCCCTGTCCTCCTACGCTAAGGCTCACTTTTTAAAAATCAATATCTCAAAGAGTAAAATAATGTGCTTTCAGAGAAAGAGAAATTCCAAATATTAAAATTACTACTGGTCCATTGGGGGTGAAAGATTGGAAGTAGTGAAATCTTATCCCTTCCTTGGTAAGATTGTCATGAACAATCTTAGTGAAAAAGCCCACATGGAGAATAACAACAGAAAAGCCCTTGTTCAAGGGAAGAGTCTTATTTCCCTCTACAAAGCGACTGGCAGAAGGCATTTTTCCATATTGCTCGAGGTTTTCCGAGCAAAAATCCCTGCATCCCTAATCTATGGATTAGAAATAGTGGACATGGCATGCTGGAATTTTTTAGATTCTACTGAAGGAAAAATATTACGCAATTTAGCCTCTGTCAGTACCGCAAATTCTACCTCCTCTTTAAGACGAGAATTTGGATTGCGCAGCTCTCGGGCTCAGGCATCTGCGAGTGTGGTGCGTTGGGTCTATAACATTGCAAGAGGAATGCCTGGCACATTGAGATACCTAATAAAAAATGAGTTGTTGGGTTCCTTTAACGCTCATTCCTCCATTGTGAGGAATTTCCGACAGGCTGTTGCGCTACTACAGCTAGACGAACAAAGTCTTTTCACATTATCTGACACCCAACTGAAGTTATCTTTAAAATCTGCCTCTTGGGAGCTGAGCTTTAGAGCTGATAGTGGGACCAGTAAAGCGGTGAGTGGAATGTTCCCTATTGGTAAATTTTGTAAAATAAAAACTTCCCAACCATACATATGCTGGAATCTTCCTCATGGAATTAGGCGATTTATGCTGCTGTTAAGGTATAATTTGCTCCCGTTAAATTGCCTTCTGTCCAAATGGTATGGTAGTTCAGATATCTGTTATCATTGTAACCTTAATACCCAGGATATGTACCATGTTGTTTTCGTTTGTCCGGCCCTTATGGCATTTAGACGTAAATGGCTAAGACCTATGTGCCTCCAACTGGGCATTCGTACTTCTTATGATTTCATTGAAGCAATGCTTAATCCCCCCGATGAAATGTTTTGTTTTAAATTATTTTATTTCTTTAAATGCTTTTTAACATTATATTGATTACTTAATACTATGTATATTTTCTTTGTACTTTTTATGGAATTTTGTTGTATGACTTTATGAATTCTTATGTGGATCTCTTTTGAGTTCCGTTATCATAATAAATAAATTAAATTAAATTAAATTAAATTATAAACATTAACACATATAGAACATATTAATAATATATTTTTTTTTAATTATTATCATTAATTTACAAATGTTAGTTAATTGTAAATCAATTTTTACAGTCATAGAAAAATCAATTGTATGCATACAGTCAGGTATAATGCTTGATATCTACTTTTCCAATATGTATATACATTATAAAAAGTATTATTATTAATAATAATACTAATAATAATTAATATTTGATATTACTTATTATTATTATAGAAAGGTACATTATTTGTACAGTAATTTTTTAAGTAACTCAAAATTTCGAACAATATATATATTGAAGTGTAATGTTTATATGTATAGTTTTAAAAAGTTATACATATCAAATATATTAAGAATAATAATTATTAATGCTTTTATTAATAAGTATTATTAATTTACAAATGTTTAATTGTTATATAGTCATTTTTTAATGTTAAATAAAATGTAAATTATAAATACATTGATTTGTAATTAGTCATATTTTTTTGGGGTCTTTTCACAGATTAAACAAAGTATTAATACTAAATAATAATACATTATTATTTATTATTATTAATTTAAGAAAGGATAATTAAACATATAGTGATTTGTAAAGGTACAAAAAAATATTTCAGATTTTTAGAGTCTACTATTATGTTTTATATTTTGTATAACATTGTATTTAATATGTTTAAGTTAATGTTTTAGTTTTGCAGGGACTACTTTCTAACCGCGTAATGTTATTGTGCTTTATTCAGGAGTGGAGAAGCTTGCGGTTGGATGGTGCGTCGCGTTGCTAAAGGTAAGATTATTTTTAAGCACTATTTGTTAGAGATTACTAATGTTCGACTGTAGTTGGGATGTGTTTACTATTTGTGTAATTATTTAGTTGTGGTTTCGGTATGTTTTAGGTGTTCGTTGTTTTTAAAGGAAGTGTCTTGACGGAGTTTTTTACGCCTAGTGTGTTTTGTTTGTTAAATTTATGTTTCTTTGTACATGATATATTAATGTTAATATGTGTTTTGAAATGTTTTGGGTGTTTTGTGTGGGTGGGTTTGTTTATGTTTATTTCTTTATAGGTTCCTGGTTTTCGCTGTTCCGTTTCGGGGAAGGATGCGTTTTTTTTAGAGAGAAAAGAGTGTAGTAGTTTATTAAACTAATAGTTTTACACTCTGTTCCCTTTTTTCAGAGATTCCTGGATCTCTTCTTTATTTTTTTAATTTATTTTCGGATTTTAAGGGTTTCCGATTGATGTTGCAGATGAACAAGCATTTTTTTTTTTTTTAACTAAAAGTGTGTATATGTTATTTATTTATTTAGGTGTACACACTTTGTTTTCTCGGGTTTTCCTGGAGCGATTTTTATTGTTTTTTACTTGTTTTGGGGTTTTTAAGGGTTTTGATTTGATGTTGGAGAAGAAGAGCATTTTTTCCCAATTAAAAGTGTGTGTTTTATTCTTTACTGAATAAAGTTACCACACTTTTTTTTCGTGATTTCCTGGAGCGTTTTTTTCTTATTTTGAACATTTTTCAGGATTTTGAGGGTTTTTAAAATGTGGATTAATATTGGATTACCACTGCAGTTTGTGGATTTTTAGTTGATGGATTACATCTTGGACTGCTACATGAATTGTAAGTTTGTATTTTTTACATTTATTTGGGTGGGAAATGTTAATGTTATTATGTTATAATTTTTTTCTACGTTTAAATATAATATTAAATTGTCTATATATTTAGTAATATTAGTAATATTTAGTTTCAGTTGGGGCCCACAGGTATCCAAATCTGCTTTGAGGTTGTTGCAGATCGGAGGGGGCATTGGCAAGTTCCAGAGAACAACCCAGTTTAAGCCAGTTGCCCCAGCCCTTGAGATTTACAGGGCACAAGCTAGACCAGCTGTGATGTATGGTGCAGAACTCTGGGACCATAAGAGTACACCAAGCCTTCTTAAGGTGGAGCAGGCCTTTATGAGGAATTTGGTAGGCCTCCCCCAGAGCACCCCGCTCACACCCCTGAGACTAGATCTAGGTTTAGAGTCCATCTCAGAACTGCTAGCTGCTTGACCTCTCCTGTTTTGGAGAAGGCTTTGGACAGTACCTGAGCTCGAGGATTATAGAGCTGAATTCACTGCAGTTTGGGGGCAGTTGAAGAACAAGAATATTCCCTGGTTAGCACATATCAAAGCCCTTGAACATCAAATGAGGTGAGCTGCCCGGAAGTGAAGAGAATAGAGCTCTTGGCCTCCTTGAGATATTCCAACCTAAACCTGCTGCATAGCTCGACAACTTTGGGCAGACTGTCCACAAAATTTTTGCAGGTAAAACTCGTGTCTAAGAGGGAGGAGTTTTTGGACTTAATACAGCCTCCCCTTGCAAGGAAACTCTATACACAATTGAGACATGGTTGTCTACCTATTGGGGCATTTACTTGTAAATGGGATGGACGAGAGGAGGAAATTTGCCCAGTCTGTAACAATATTAAAGAGGATATCATTCACATTTTATTCCTCTGCCCAGCTTATAGTATAATACGGAGATGCTGGTTGACACAGCAGAAGTCTTGGTCTAGGGCAATGTGCACAAGCTGTTAGAATTTTAAGATATGACACCTCCCCTTTTATTGTGTTTGCGGTCTCCCGGTTTTTATATGGTTTTTATATGGTATGTGGTGCAGAAGGCTTATTCTAATGAATTGCGATAAACTGTGATTAATTGTGATTATTGTTACCTTTCTTTTGACATCTTACTCTTTAATAACTTTTTAACCATGTATTTTTAATTATTTATGTATTTTATCTTGTGTATGTACATATTCTATCTGTGCTTTTATGGTCTATGACCGCAATAAAGTTATCAAAACGAAACGAATATATTTACTGCATGGCAATAAATGTGTATGACAATTATATAATATTTTTAAACATATATTTATGTCTGTTAAATGATTTTATTGTACTATATTGATTATTTTTATATGTGTATGAAATTTAAAGGAGGCTTTTAGCTATGAGAGACAGATAGTCTAGACCTTTTGTAGAAGGATATGAGGCTACCTGACTTTGAAGTAGTCTAAACATTTGTTTACTTTGTTTGGTTAGTTTAGGTCTTAATTGAGTTATTGATTGCTGTATGCGTAGTTCTTGGTAGCTCTGTTCTTTTTGTAAAGCTTCTAGTAGTTTTTGGACAGTAGGTTTTCTTCTGCTACTGGTTGCCTAGAAGGCATTGTGCCATCCTTTTACGCTGTTGTTAGTTCTTGCTTCTTGGTTAAGTGTGCTTAAATATATATTCCACCAAGCAATGTGTAATTTTGGTTGGCGCCTATGTCCTGAGCGATGTAACCTTCCCACCCATGTATTTACAAAGTAGTCAAGGAGAGGAGATAATTTTTCCTCATTTTTTTTGTATTATGGGCTATCTATTAATGTATTATAATGTTCCGCTACATCGGTGACAGGGACATATGCTAGAGCAATTCATTTTTTCACTTGGTAAGCAAATGTGCTATCTGTAGCATATTGGATGCTTAATGTTGATTTTTGGAGGTGTCTCCAAATGCTTTGGTTGAAATGATAATAACAACCTTGTATTGCTGTGTGTGGATAAGTTTTTAGAATTGAATTAATCATGGCTAATTCGAAATCAATAATTATTTTCTGTGGAAAATAATTATTTGTTTCCTGTTTAATTGTGTTTAGTACCTCTATGTAGGTGTTCTGTTGTTTGTTTGGTAAAAGCCAATATATGAAAGGTATATTGGAATGATGGCATAATCCATGTATGGTGTATAGTTGGTAAAATGGTTTTGGGCATGTTTGAAAAGTCCCATCCATCATCCAGTGGTGGCAGTCTTGCAATTCTCTAATATTGTTACCAGTAGCAAACATTATAATTCTGTTTGTAGGGTCTTTGTTGTCATAAAGCAAGAATTGGTCTTTATTGTGAGTTATACTAAATTCAGGGGGTATGACAACCTCTTGTAGTGTTTTAGGATTTGGTAGACTTGTACTAGTTACTCTTTTTTGTATTTGAATTCTTTTTTTAAGCGAGTCAATAGAGGGTAGTTGTCCTGAGGCGTGCTGAGGAACTTTTAAGAGTTCCTCTTTTAATATTTTGGTTGTAGGTTTGTCAGTGCTCGTACTTGCCTCTTTTATGCTTTCAAGGGCATCTCTTATTTCTATTTCTGTGATATTGGGGGGTGATTATGTTCTCTTGTACTTAGTACTCTGTCTTCTTTTGTTAATATAACCCTGCCATAGCATTTATTGGAATAGTATTTTGTGCATTTCCAAAATACTTTGAATCCTATCTGTCGTTCTTGATTATAGACATATCCCATATAACATAGTAAAAGTTTGTTTTTTTGAGACATGACAAACTCTGCACCTTCAGTCATGTTTGTGTTGGTTGTGCTATGAAAGAGTAGAAAGAAACAGATTTTAAGTATAAATGATGTTAATAATTTTGTAAAAGCATTTTTTTACAATTATTATACTTACTGTTTATCTTTGGTGCAATGTCAAATGTTCAGTATATTTTCTACAGAATGTACTTGTATTCTGATGATGTATTTTCTGTTGGTGGAAGAAAAATATTATTTAGTTATTGTATTCTTTTATGTAATTTTGATATTGTTTTAGAAGGCAACATTTTATTCAGTTACCATTTTAATTAGTTACATTTTTACAAATAGATACTTACTTTAGCAATTTGTGTTCTTCTTAATTTTTGAGGAGTTGGTTAAGAGTATGTATACATTATCTGTTAATGAGATAGTAGAAAAGAAACATATGCATTAAAATTTTGTTTTGAAAAATACATTAGGTGTGTCTTGGTATTATTTAAAATATATACTTACTTTGATATTTTGTAGAGTTTTTTAATTCGAAGGAGTAGGCTTTGGGGGATGTATACAATTTCTGTTAAGGAGATAGAATTACCATAAAATGAGAATTAGAATTTGTGTTTAAAAATGTAGTAGGTTTTTTTCTATTATTCAAAATATATACTTACTTAGGAAATTTGTGGAGTAAATTATTTGAAGGCAGTAGGTTTATTGTATTAATACATTTTCTGTTAAGGAGAAAATAGAGAAATAAAATATACATCACAATTTAGCATTAAAGAAAGGAGTCTGTGTTGTTTAGTATTATTTACAATATGTACTTATGTGGTTAATTTGTAGAGTTCTTTACTTTTAATGAGTAGGTTTTGGGTGTGTATAGATTTTCTGTTTAGGAGATAGAACAAGAATAAAAAGTACATTATAATTTAGTTCTCAAAAATGCATTTGGGCTGTTTCCTAATATTCAACATCTATACTTACCTTGGTAATTTGTAGAGTTCTGTATTTGCAACTATCATGTTTTGGCTTTTTATTAAGTTTCTGTTAAGACAATTGTAAAAAAAAAATATGCATTACAATTTAGCATTTAAAAAACATAGTTGGTATGTTTTAGCAATCACTAAAATATATACTTACATTGTTAATTTTTGTTGTTCTTTAATTTGAAAATAGCGTTTTTGGGTGTGTATAAATGTTCTGTGAAGGAGGTAGAACATAAATAACATTTTCATTACAATTTTGCTTTCATATAATCGTTGTTTGTTACTTTAGAAAATCAAGAAAATACTTATTTCTTCTACAAAGATATGAAATGTTTAGTGCTGTATTTTGTAGGTGTTTGTAGAGGATATATAAATAGTATGAAACAAATGTAAGATACAATATTTGATCAAATAAATTAGTTTTTAACCTTTTAGTTTGATAAAAATTTAAAATAGGTTAACTTACTTTGTGTATGTTTGTAATATTCTTCTCAGGAAGGGTACTTCTTTCTGGAGAAAGTTGGGCAGCGTGTCACCTTCTTCTTTAGAGTTAGAAGTAGGAAGTAACGCTGTAAAGTCTTTCCTTTTATACTGTGTTCTTGATTAGTTGTTGTGTTTGATTGGTTTAATGAAGAATGAGAGCTTTTAATTGGCAGGTTTGAATTTTTTTCAGTTAATTGGGTTATTTTGTGTAGAGTAAGTGCTAGTAAGTTACTAAATATTGCTAAAACAGTGTAACAGTGTAGTTTTGTTTGTTTGTGGTTTATATAATTAGTATTATAAGTTAGATATTTATCGTAGAGTGTATTATTTTAAAAATATATATGTATTTCTTAATAATATATATTTTGATACATTTTAACACAGTCGATATTTTTTAATTTTCGATGTTTGTACTAACTATATTTTTGATGTTGATATTTTAGTTGAGTACTGTTTATTTTAGAGTTTCACGATATTATGTCTTTCTATATTTTGTCTTTCGATATTTTGTCCTTCGATATTTGTAAGTGACTATATTTTGTACTCGATATTTTGGTTGTTTGTTAAGTAGGTATTAGGAATCAGATCAGATAAGCTTTATTCGATTTTAGATTAAAAATCATAAAAGCATCAACAATACATAAATAAGCACGTTAACATTTCATTACAAAGTTATTAAAACAAGATAAAATAGGTATAACGAATCAGCAAGTAAATATGGAGAGATTTCATCAGTAAAACAGCACTAAAGCAGAAAGTCATACGTACATACTGAGAAGCCAGGGAAGAACATTAAACAAACCTCTATCAGTAGTATACTTATCAGTTACATACTGCCCTGTTAGTAGCCTCTTAGCAGTGGGGTCTTAAAAAATACAGTTTTTGGACCGAAGTTCAAAACCATTGGAAGCTAAAAGGTTAGTTGCGCTATAGGGACAAGGTCCCCTTCCCCTGGGATAGTGATTATTTGCCGTCGGTCTACGTAACAGGATATGTGGGGAGCTCGGGTAAAAATCGTGCAAGTCCCAAATGTGAATAGTGCCATGTGTTTCTTTGGGGTGGGAGAATCGTAAATAGGGGACGATATTCCTGTTTTTAAATTTAATTAGCACCAGGTCCCCAGCGATGTCTTTGGGCAGCATGCCTAACCACCCCACCCCCTGACACTCAGAATACCACCATCTAACTCAGGTGGCAAAGGTCTATTGTTTTGTAGCCAGAAAATGACCTTATTTAGCAGGTCCTGCTGTGACTCGTATGGTCCCTGGCTGAGTACAGGGACCCCAGAGAGGACAGACACATATGGGGCGGCCTCAGGAGGTAAGTTGATACGTGGCATTCTTACCGGCGCAAATCTAGTCACTGTGTGAGTTTTTGGGGCAGGTTTTAAAATTACTTTGGGGCCTGTTGGGATAGTGATACTGGGAGGCTGTATTTGAGTTACACCGTTTTTACATGTACCAGACTTATGCTTTCCGGGGGTGATGGGAGGGTTAGGGCGAACGGATGTAGCCATCATATTAGTTGGAGGAGAAAACTTTTTGATTAGTTCCTCGATACTGGTCAACCTGTCCCCCAAGGCGTTAATTTTTTAGACCAAGGGTGAAGTGACAGCTAACAACAGTTGCTCAATTTGGGTCAATAAAGTCAATTGGGGGGGCAAGACAGGGTCATCTATTTTGTCCGTGGCCGAGTCCTCCATTGAGGTTGTTAAATTAGGGGGAGATGATATTGGGCTGGTGCACAGGTTTGTGTACTTGCATAGATCTCATTGTCAATTTCGCTGTTGTGCTTCCCTCTAATATTGGAATCTAGGGGCGAAGCATTTACTTGCTTTTGGTCTTTATTTTCCGGAGAGGCTAGGTCCCGTAGGAAACCATTAGGAGTAACACAGTTAGTGCCCACAGTAGGGGGGGTTAATAGATCAGGGACGTACTTTGTGCCACACAGGGCGTTGAGCTCCTCCCAGACGGACATGATGACTATAATGATAATGGAAACGCCCAAAAAGTCATAAAGTCAAACTGATTGCAGCGTCACAATACCTCCTCTTGTAGTAGAGTCAAATGGGGTGGCCCGTCTTGTCCTCCTCGGGTCCTCCTCGGGCCACAGAGGGCCCGCCCTTTGCCCGGGCTTCACCCGCCGTCCCGCTCGCGTCCCGCAGAGCAGAGCGCTGCTTTAAGGCGCCTCCTGGCGCTCACGTGATGTCAGTATGCAGCGCCGCCGCTGAGGCTGCCGGGAGATGTAGTCCCAGGGCGGCGGCGCTGTGTGCTGCAAAGATTGACTCCTGGCGGTGGCGGCTGCAGTGGGGGCCTCCTCGCCTCCCCCCTCCGAGTTTGTAAGTCTCCCCCGCGCTCCGCCGAGTGGAGCGCTGCTTTAAGGCGCCTCCTGGCGCTCACGTGATGTCAGTATGCAGCGCCGCCGCTGAGGCTGCTGGGAGATGTAGTCCCGGGGCGGCGGCGCTGTGTGCTGCAAAGATTGACTCCTGGCGGTGGCGGCTGCAGTTGGGGCCTCCTCGCCTCCCCCTTCGAGTTTGTAAGTCTCCCCCGCGCTCCGCCGAGTGAAGCGCTGCTTTAAGGTGCCTCCTGGCGCTCACGTGATGTCAGTTTGCAGCGCCGCCGCTGAGGCTGCCGGGAGATGTAGTCCCGGGGCGGCGGCGCTGCGTGCTGCAAAGATTGACCCCTGGCGGTGGCGGTGGCGGCTGCAGTGGGGGCCTCCTCGCTTTCCCCCTCCGAGTTTGTAAGTCTCCCCCGTGCTCCGCCGAGTGGAGCGCTGCTTTAAGGCGCCTCCTGGCGCTCACGTGATGTTAGTATGCAGCGCCGCCGCTGAGGCTGCCGGGAGATGTAGTCCTGGGGCGGCGGCGCTGTGTGCTGCAAAGATTGACTCCTTGCGGTGGCGGCTGCAGTGGGGGCCTCCTCGCCTCCCCCTCCGAGTTTGTAAGTCTCGAATCGATATTATGGGTGTCGATAATTTCTTGACAATATTTTTGGTAGTCTATATTTTGGCCGTCGATATTAAGTCAGTGATCCATTTGTACATCTCACACGTCTGTAAAAACAACAGGTGATGGACCGAATGAGGATCAATGTCACACATTCAACCCAGTCAAAAGATCTGGGTCCTAATCCATCGTTTTTTTGCACTCCACACCACCCTGGGTTAGACAATGGCGATATGCAAATCAGCTCTGACCCTGTGCCCTATGGGAACAGTCCAGTCCGAACTACAAAAGCCATGTCCTTCCCAGAACGGAATCAAGCATCCGAGGACCGGACCGGTTTTGAGGTAACACCTCTCATCAGCCCGGCTAGCTTGACTCCAGTGGTGTGTGCCAGACTTCCAGGATCAGCCCATGACTCCTTCATTCTGCAGAACAGCATCATACCCTAGGTTATATCCCAACTATATCCCAACTAATACCGGTGAGAGCTTGACTTGTTGGTGAGTATCATGTATTCAACCTTTTGATGTGTGTTGTCAGGTCACATTTACTGCAAATGTGTAACTAATTACTGCACTTCGGTCTATCTTCCATCTAGGCTATTTAGTGTACCTCAACTGCCCATGGTTGTTGACACAGTTGAGGAATCCTTCAACACAAGGGGAAGTCTGCTTCAGTGAGACCCATGGAAGAACAGGGCGGCGAGTGGAGCGGGCTTTGGGCTCCTGAACGACAGATCCAAAAGCGTGGACAATACTGGGGGAGCCCTCCTCTACTTACCAGTGAAGGCGTGTCAGATCACTGTAGCCTGCTACATGCTCCACAACTTCGCACTGCGACGGAACATCCCTCTCATCGCAGAGGATGAAGACCAGGAGGAGCCACCAGGTGAGGATTCTGAAATGCCAAATAATGATGACATTGGTGAAGAGGAATGAGTTGACATGCGTCTACAGTTCATCAACAACTTCTTATCACGAGTGTAAGTATGCTGTGAGATGCAATGGCTTTGACTGTCATAGTGATGGTTGTTGTACAGCTAGGCAGAGTATGTTCATGGATACAAGTTAGGTCTGTACAGGTGTGTGAAACCCAATGCACAGTGGTTTGTGGAGTAAGGTCTTGACACATGCACATGTTAATGATGTTGCTTTGTGTAGGTGAGATTAACCTATGTACTGCGTACAGTAGAAGTTGACAAAGATTGTTGTCATATGTATGGTTTTCTTGCCAATTTGTTTTTGTTTGTCTGCTGTAGGTACCGTCGCCATGTCATCCTCATTTGGGCATTTCAGAGTTGTGACATCAGCAAGTGTATGATGCTGTTTCTAAGTACGAAGTGGACATGGATTGTTCCTGGGAATGTCTGTCACAGACTTTGGGTGTACAAATCCAACACCAAGACATCTTGCACAGCAATAGTATGGAAGTTGCTAAAACTCTATTGGACTTGTTCCCTTTCGTGTGGAAGTCCTTAAGCAATATGTGTGCTATCATGTGCTCCAACACAATATGGTTGCAGGACCAAAACATGCTAGTCTTCCTTCACATTGGCTAAGTCCTCAATGTGTATGAACTAAATGTAGCTGTATGCATATGTTTGTGACATTTCACCTGGAATTGGAATTACCATGTGCTCAGAAACTGTAGTGCTGCCATATCTAGGTTTATTTTTTCTAGTGATGTGGGGTACCTTATGTGATGTTGTCGATGTAGCTGCAGCTGATGACATGAACCAATTTTCTGTTGCCTATACTATTTGGCATTGTCAGATGTGTCTCCTGCTACCATGTTTTTGAAGTATACACATGATATTTGTGGTCACTGACACATATCATTTTTTGGGATATCTTATTTTGCTCTTTTTTTGTCATTATAACAGCCTAATGTTTGGGACTATGGAATAAAGTTGTCCTGAAACTCTACTCTTGTATGCCAGTCTTGGGGTGGTATGCTTGAGTGAGTGTTTAGCACATTGTTGACAATACTCAAGCACATGCTTACCTAAGTAGTTTACACTTATATCTGAGGGATCACATGGTAATTAAAACATAACTTGCCAGATGTAAATGATGCGACATACGCTAGTGTTGTGAGAAGTAAATGTATTGCAGGGCACATGGTGAGAACAAGAAAGAAAACAAAATCAGACAGAAAATGAACACAATGGAGTGCAGTTGTCAGTGCTGATAGTTGAATAAGTTGGTATGAGAGCCATATTGCCTCGAGGTCAAAGTCCAACACATTCCTCCCATCAGAAGTGGGAAAGAGTAATAGTCAACACAATGAACGGATTGCACACAAAGGAGGAAATCAGGAGCATCGTTATTTACTGGCTGTGGTGGTTGTATTTCTTTCCAACCCTCACGGATGTTTCCTCGGAAGTCCCACCGTATGTCTGATGGTAGTTGTAGTCATTTCAAACACTCTCCCCCTCGTGAATAATGGGTAACTACCTGTGAGGTGGACCTCGTTAGTGACATGGCTGGCAAGTGTACATGGAGAAACAACATATGTAACCTCAAGTTCAGAGGTCGAGGTAGAGGTCCTGATAGTAGTTGTAGTAATTTCAAACACTTTCCTCCCCACATCACCAATGGCTCCCTTGATATGAGGTGAACCTCAACAGTAACATGGCTGACAAATGAGTTTGGAGAAACAACACAGGTGCCTCCTGTCTTGAGTTACAAGTAGAGGACCTGATGGTATCTGATGTCATTTCAGACACCTACCCCCCCTTGACCAATATCTCCCTTGAAATGAGGTGACCCTCAACACTAACATGGCTGATGAGTGAGTTTGGAGAAACAATACAGATGCCTCCTGTTTTGTGGTAGGAGTAGAGGGCCTGATGGTAATTGTAGTCACTTCAAACATCCCCCACTTCACCAATTGTTAACCGCCTGTGAGGTGAACCTCAATAGTAACACAGCTGACAAGTGTGTATGGAGAAACAACACAGGTGCCTCCTGTTTTGAGTTAGAAGTAGAGAGCCTAATGGTAGTTGTAGTCATTTCAAACACCCCCCCCACTTGACCAATGGTTAACTGTGTATGAGGTGAACCTCAATAGTGACATAGCCGACAACTGGGTGTGGAGAAAAAACACCTATTCAGAGGTTGAGGTAGAAGGCCTGATGATATTTGTAGTTGATTTAAACACTTCCCCCTCCCCACATAACCAATGCCTTTCTTGATAAGAGGCAAACCTCAATAGTGACATGGCTGACAAGTGAGTATGGAGAAACAACTTAGGTGCCTCTTGTTCAGAGTTAGAAGTACAGGGCCTGACGGTAGCTGTTGTCCTTTCAATTCACTAATTCTCACCACTTTAAAACCTGGTTTGTGTTGCATCCCGTTACCAAAATGCAGTTCTGATGGGCCAGACTATTGGATAGTAGCACATATTATAGTTCCTGGGAATATGATTTCATGATAATGCACTAACAGGCAGCATTTCAACATCTGAAAAAGTAATTGTTATTGATACTTGTGTTCTTCTTATGGCAGGGCTACTGATTGTCACTATCAATGCCACATCTCATGTACTTTACCTACAACATATTAGACCAATAGATGTACAACCCTTTGGTAAGAGTTGTGATGTGTGCTAAGAGAACATTGATATATTATGACAGTTGTTAAGGTGTTACTTACCAGACTCCAGTCCCCCTGGTATTTCTATGAAGCCTCTGAATGATGGATGGCATGTACCATCTCCTCCCAGGCTGTGAGGTAAAAGGGGGCCTGGATGAACCACCGCCAGTCTTCTGGGTGGCCAGGTGGTGCCTGTTGACCAGGGCCTTGACCCTGGTCTTCAGGTTATGCCATCGTTTCCAGATGTCCTCCTTTGTGCGCCAGGTGGTACCTACAGCATTTACTTTGTTCACTATCATGTTCCACATCTGATTCTTCCTAATAACAGAGGTTTGTTGGACTTAGGCTCCAAAAATCTGTGACTCTACTCTAATGAGTTCATCCAACATCACTGACAACTCAGTGTATGAAAACCATGGATTTTTGTTTCTGTGACATTATGTAAATTACAATGAGTGAGAGTGACTGAGAAAAAAAAGAGGTTCATAGGAAAAAACTTTGGAAAAAATATGCAGTGAACGGTGCAGTGAAGGCGTGTAGTGTGTGAATGTGTGGAAAGGGCTGGTTGATCTGAAACAAAAGAAATGGTCGGTCTTGTTGTGCTGAAGGCTGGTGGCATATGATTATGGTCTGGGTCGGAGTGTGTATTCATAGTTTGAACAGTAGGTGTGTTTACTTTGGCAATTGACATCAGCTGTGTAGTTTTTTCTACGCATACAATTGGTAGTGTTGTGATGCTGAGCGGTAGCAGTACCACAGCAGTCTTATTAGGAGGTGTGACAACCGACATGGATCTGCCGAGGTAGCGGATGTATCGTAATCTGTTTGGCGATGGAACTACAGACATGGTGACATCAAAATCCCTATTGGCATCCTTTCCGACTGCCATGATCCATGCAGAATCAACTCCGATCACCACCGTCGGGGATTCACCTTGCATACAGCATAATATGGAGGAGTGAGAAACTAGCTGCCTAGCTAGCTGGAATTTAATTGCTGCCACAGCGGTCAGGCGGTTGATCAGACCTGAATCATAATAAGCTATTTAGTCCCAGAATTATTGCTGGTATAATTTAGATAAATTCACAATTTCAATCTCAATGACTTTCTCAAGTTCATTTTTTATTTTTAATGATATATATGTATGCCCAAGGATTGGAAGTGTTTTGTGGGAGTTCATTTGCATTGTAGGTAGGTATCTGTTGACAGATTTGGCAGGTAAAACACACTTTTATACTAGTATGAAGTAAAAATAATTTCCAAACCATCAATAGGCAGTGAATGTGTGATGAGAGAAGTGAAGGTTTGGAGTTTCTTAGAGGTTGAGTAATGGAGTGATTCTTACATGCTGGGACTTAATATGTAATGGAGGCAGGAAATGACGGGGTATGAGTCAGTGTTAAAGGAAGTGAGCAACGGGGCAGGAAAATAATATGTTATTGTTAGACAAATATAGTAACAGAAGATGTAACTGACGGATGAAGTGCAAGAATAAAGGTGGAAATTTTAGGTGCTCCTAAATGATACCCACTTATGCCACATGCTATATGTCATCAGTCCTGATGCAATAAATTACAGTACATTTTCTGGCATATAACATGCATAATTTTTAATGCATATTTCTAGGCTATTGCCTCTTTCATTACCATAAACTTTGAATACGACTGGGCTAAATTAAACTAAGAGATAAATTTACTTTGCAGCTCGTGGCTAACACATAGTGATTGTACTTAACAAAGGATCTACTTTCCTACAGATAATAAAAATGTATATATTAGTTGATTATGCCCGTGGTCTTGACCCCTATGTTGTTGGGGACTGTAAGACCTGACAGCCTTACGGTTGTCCTCCCCCCAACATTTTGCTTTCCTAACACATTTTTGTGCTAATCTTGTGTTTGCCAGCCTTAGGACTTTGTGCACTTTACCACTACTAATCAGTGCTACGTGCTTATGTTACTTCCTCTAAACATGATAATATGGGTCTATCCCAAATTGGCATATTTAATTTACTAATCAGTTCTTAGTGAAGTGGTAGTACATTTACCCAGTGCCTGTACCCTAATGCTACAGAGCCTGAGACGTGCTTAAACTGCCAATTCAACCTGACAAAATAAATCTTTTATCAGGCCCAAACCGTCCTTTTTTATTATGCTTAGGTCAACCCTGGGATGGGCCCTGATAGCCCAGAGGGTAGGGTGCAATATATCTAAAAGGTAGGACATGTACCTTTAAGTTTTGCATATCCTAGTATTGAAAAACTCTTCAATTTGTTTTTCACTAGTGCAAGGCTCATCTCTCCCATTGGATAACATTGGAGTTGCGTTAGTACATGTTATAAGTGTAATTTCCAAACGAAAAGAGGTAATCAGTTCAGGTTTAAAGTCTCTGTAAATCACAATTTAAAATCCTAACCTTTGGTAAAGTTGGAATTTAAATTGCAATTCTGAAAATTCAATTTTTGTAATGTTGGCATTTTCTTGCCTTTGTCATTTAGTGCCTGCAGCATGACTCTGGTCACATGACTTGGCATAGTTGACAGTTGAGCTTTGTGTATTCCTCCTAGACAGCCACAGACAATAGGGAGCTTAGGTGTGCTTGGATGGGCGATCACTGGCAAGATGGGAGGTAGGAGGTAGCTGGGCACAGACTGTCTTACAGTTGAATAGGCTGTGTCCTGCCTCCACACAAAGTGCTACATAACCCCTGTAGTTAGCATTAGAGCCAGGGAGGGAAGGCAGGATGCCTGGAGACTTCAAAGGCAAATGTTTAGAAGCTTCCCCTCCACTTCAAAGGTACAACTGGGTATACATACTGGACTTCAGACTTTGGTACATTTCAGTACACTTTCTGGAACTGTGGATATTCTGCCTGGAAGAAGGGCTGCTGTGCTGCTACATGGACTGCCCCTCTGTTAGATTGCTGCTCTAAAGAAACTGCTGCCCTGCTGTGCTGACCTGCTATATGCCGCCCTCTTGTCTAAAGTAGAGGAACTGGACCTGAAACTTCATCTTGAACCCAGGACACAAGAGTGACTCCAAGTGTTATTCTGCTGTCCTCCTGATCCGAACCTCAGGCACATAAAAGGTTCCCCAACCACCTTCTGGACCCAGGTGCAGCAGGTTTCTGACCCCTAAGCTGTGTCTCTCAGGTCCTGGAGACTTGGTGTGGCTGACGGGCTCATAAACCAAACTTTTTTCTCTTTGTGACCACAAACCGGCCTGTTTGCACCAAGACCAAGTCCCTCACACCAAAATGAGGTGCAAACCACCGTATGGCCTTCTCTTCATATAGCAGCATCGACAGCTCATCTGGAACTGCCAATGCTAAGCACCAGCCCGTCCATCCACGACACCTGGTGTGCTGTTCACACCATGCGGACTGCCCACAACACTCTCCTTGCTCCCTGTGACCCTCTACAACATGAACGGGACTCTTGACACAAAACCTGAGAAGGTAAACTTTGTGCTGGACTAATCTTGAACTAGATCTAACCAGCACTTCATTACAGTTGGCCTGATCTTTTTACTTTGACCCGGTCCAGCTTGGCCAAATAGGCACGGTTGGCGCTTTGTGCTTATATGTGCTATTTTACAGTTTATTCCTTAAAAGCTCATAACTCTGGTTCTACTGATTGGATTATTGCTGTGTTGTCTTGTTTTATTTATTAAATTCTGCTCTATTGTGTTAACTTGGTGTGAGATCTTTTTGTGGAGTTTTTTCACTGCTTTACTGTTTGAGGTTTTGGTCAAATACGTTACCCATTGCCTTTAAGTTAAGCCTGACTGCTCAGTGCCAAACTACCAAGGGGTTGAGCACAGGTTAATTTGGGGTTTTGTTGTGCCTTATCCTGACAAAGATTGTGGTTGCCGCTTCATCAGGGCTCACACCCCAGTCAACAAGTAACCCAATTTCTTTCATTGGTGATTAGCGGTGAGTCAGGACCTGCATTTGTGCAGTGCCAAGCAGTGATTTGGTGCCACTGCCATTCCAATTCAAGTTTAAAATCTACCTGATTGGCCATTCAGTTTTTCAAAATTCTCTCTCTGTCTGTTGTCCCTGAATCCACCTCTGCAAGCATGGAGTTTGAACTGGCAAACAGAGTCCCACACTGTGAACCAGTTCAAGGACAGAACTTCTACCCAAGAGCACCACCAGGAAGGTGGAATTGCAAAAGATGCTGAGGACCTGGTGGAAGATCCCCCAATCACTTGTTACAACCACTAATTGAGATGAGGAGATGGGTAAGCAAGGAGAGGATTTTGAACTTAGTCCTGAGGGCCATCGGCCTGCTGAAAGGGATGACTTGACTCTTAATTTGGACATTCTTGCCAGGGCAGGGATCAGTATATCTTTCTGTGGCCTGCATCCAGAGGAGCTGGCAGAGAGGAGGGAGGAGCGAGTTCAAGCTGGGAATGGGCAGACTCAGGACAGAACAGAAGAAACTAGTCAATGAGACAGAACAAAAGAAGTCCAGCAGTGATGGTTGCAGCATATGTGAAGGAGACAAAAAGGTCCACATCCCCATGGACTTGGTGCCCAGTTGCCTGCAATGGAGATGACATTGATAAATGGTTATCTACATACAAGGTAGGCCGAGGGTTCAAAAGACCTCTGAAGATCAATGGGGTGTGGGGTTTGAGGAAACACATGATACAGTTGGGCAGAACATACTTCTTATTTTTGAGGTTGGGGACCACACCAGGTACTTCCCCATGAAAGCCACCATAATCACTAAGTTTGGACTGACTCCTGAAAAGTGCAACTAAATGTTGAAGGGCAGTCTGAAGCTCCCCAACCAGTCCTCAGTTAATTGTGTAGACTACTTCAGATATGCTACAAATGATTGAGTGTGGGATAGCAAAGTAAAAGACTGATTTAGATCTTGGCAGATGGGTTACTCTGTCAAAGCGGTGAAGGATAGATATCCCATCCGTTGAAATATAAATCCCATAGGATATAATGGGATTTATATTGCAGAGGCTGGGATGTTCATCATTGTTGTGATGGAGTAACCTGTCTGCCAAGATCTAAATCAGGGCCTTAATGTCTACAATAGGTTGTACAGTCTAATCTTGAGCGAGCACATGCTTAGTATTTATTTCCTAGAGAATCACCTCGTTGACAGCAAGCTGGGATGACGACAGGAAGCTTGCTGAGGAGGCAGACCTCTGGGCCAGCACTAGAGTGTCTAAAAAAGTATTTGGGGAAGACTTCCACAAGAGTGGTCAGGGGTCCCTCCAGAAGACAGAGAGGGGAGAAAAACATAAAAATAAGGAGTTGTCAAGAGGCTCCCAATTTCTACAGGAGCAGTGGTAACTTGTTCCAATCTGAGTCTAAAAAGAAGGGGTTGATTGATAAACAGACATGCATGTTTGTATCCCAATGCCCAGAGTGCTACAAGTATGGCGATCCAATGGTAACTCCAAATGTTCAACAAGGGCACAGCCCCCCATCTTGGGCAGACACCGGGTTGGCAAGTGTAGCACTCTGCAAGGATGTAGCCGCAGTTAGCTTTGGGGCGCAGCCTGAGGGGATCCTAGTTTCCCTAGGAGATAAGCAGATGGTGCCAAAAGACCATATGGCTGCAAATACTTCTAAGCACAGACAGTAGGTCACTATCAATGGGAAAAGGAGGACAGAGGGCCCAGCATGACTACTGTGATGTGTCAGCTGTTGTTTTCAGAGCAGGACCTCACTAAGGTATTCTGCCAAGTCTTAATTGCCGACAATCGTGAGAGTCACCTACCGGTGACTCCTGTTGCCTTTGATGGGGGGTCTCAGGTTCTCTAAAAGTAGCTGTGAGCCTTGCCATGCCTTTGTATTGTCTGTTGGGCAATGACCGGAACCACAGTATCTGAAGGGAGATAGAGCTCAGGTCACACTTGGAGATGTTGGGATTGCCTGAATGGGTCTGTATGATCATAAGGTCCCTTGCTGCCCGGCAAGGGAGTCAAAGGCATCTGGAGCCAGAACAATGGCCCAGATAGATGTCAAGAAGGAGCAGGGCAAGGGGCATGGATAACTGTTCCCTGAAGTCAGTAGCGGTTCTTGCAGGTAAGAGCGATGGGGCCTGGTAAGAGGGATTTCTGCGGACCATGAGAAGGAAAAATTAAATCATTAATTTCCCCTTGTCATTGTCAGTCAAAATCCCCCCATCCAGCCTTACCGCCCCATTGCTCTTACCTGCACAGGCCACAGCTGTATGAAGTTCCAAGAGTAGAAGCTGATGGCACCTGCGGAGAAGGTGGCTGAGCCAACCAAGGATGACATTTCTGCCCTGGGTGACTTACCTGAGTTTGCTGATTAGCAAGTTGAGGGTGGGCAAACCAGAAAGGAATTCTGTAAAGCATAGAAAGAGTGCCCCACTTTACAGGGCCCGAGGCAACAAGCTGAGTTGGAAAGCTGAGGCCAAGGCAACAAGTTACACCTCTGGATATTACCTGATCTATTGGGAGAATTACGTTGTATATAGTGAGAATAAGGTTCTTAGATCTAGGAAAGGCTATATGCTGGTGGTCCTCCAGGCCTACAGGATCTTCCTACTGTTGGCTCATGACATACCCATGGCAGCACTTCTGGGGCAAGACAAGATCTTCACCAAGCTTGTTGCCCACTTCTATTGACCCTGCATGATGGTGGCCTCAGATGCATTCCGTAGGTCCTGTTCCATCTGACAAGCCAGTAGAAAGTCAGGGATCCCTGACTTCATTATCTGTCATTGGTTCTTCCCTTGACAGGTTAGGCATCAACAATATTGGACTCTGGAACCCCAAGACAGTTTTAGGCAACAGGTTAATCCTGGTCTTGGTGGACCACGCCACCCTGCTACTCATAGGCCATCTCTCTGAGGTTGGTGACTGTACCTACAGTGGCTAGGGCCCTGATGGAGATTTTTACCTGTGTGGTGTTCCCCAAAGAGGTAGTGTCTGACAGAGGAACTAACTTATTATATCAGCGTACCTACATTCCATGTGGGTTGAGTGTGGAGCAACTTATAGCTTTTCCACACAGTATTACCCATAAACCAACGGTCTTGTAGAGAGATTCAATGAGACCTTGAAGGGAATGATAATGGGCCTACCTGAGTCCATGAGGCATAAGTGGAACGTTCTCCTGCTATGCCTTATCTTTCCCTACAGGGAGGTGCCACAGCAGGGTGTTGGATTTAGTCTCTTTGATCTCCTTTATGGCCACCTTGTTAGAGGTGATATCTTAGCCTTGTGAGAGAGGGCTGAGAGCAAGCTCCCGTAAAATCCTCCCAGGAGGGGGCCAGCTACATGCTGCCCTCCGCAACCAAATGCAGAGCTTCTGTAAGAAGGTGAAAAGCAATCTTGAGGATAGTCAATAAATAATTAAACTGGTATGATCAGAAGGTTACTCTGGTGGATTTTCAACCTGGCCAGAAGATGTGGTTTCTGGAGCCTGTGGAGCTCAGAGCTCCCCAGCATTACAGGACAGGCCCATATAAGGTGAAGGAGCAGAAGGGGGAGTCCACCTACTTGGTGGATCTCAAAACTCCTTAAGGGCGCTCCTTGTGAGCCACCTCGAACCACACTTTGAGAGGTCCAAAATGATCATTCTACTGGTGACAGATGAGGGATTGGAAGAGGAGAGTGAACCTCTCCCTGACCTCCTGAATGCCAAGAAACATGATGAGTGTCAACCTCTCTCCTACTCTGACCCTAGAACAGCAGACTGACTATAGCCATTTAATGGGACAGTTCACCTCTCTGTTCTCCTTTACCCCTGGACTCACACACGTATGTGTCCATGACATAGATACTGGAGACATTCCACCTCTTAAAAAATGATTTAGGTGTTGACAGACAAGGTGAGAGCCAGAATCAAGTACGAGGTATCCAAGGTGCTGGCGTTAGGGGGGTTTAAGCCCCCCAATAGTCCTTGGTCCAGCCCAGTGGTGCCAGAACTAACGGGTGCCTCACCGGGTGCCACTCCAGAAATTAGGTACTGCATGGGAAATAGGGGTCTCAATTCTGTCACGAAGACTGACACTCACCCATCTCTTGATTTGATGAGCTCATTGACAGGCTGGGCACTGCCAAATTTCTCAGTACTTTTTTTTTAATTCAAAGAACTTTATTGGTTACTTTTTCAAACACAAAATAAAGAAATAAAAGACAGTACAAAGTATTGAGGTACATCAAGTCATCCATGTCACCATTGCTAGAGAACAGTGAAAGCTCTTTCAGGGGGTACATTGTACCATAGTGTCCAAGTCACTACTCAGAAAGAGCTCCTCAGGCTCTCACCCTAGCCCTTTGATCATAGTATAGTGCCATGATCATTGTGATCAAATTCTCTCCGAAGGTTGTATTTTCTAAGTAATGGTCTTAAGAATGACCAGTCGACTTTGTCAATCGCTTTTTCTGCGTCAAGCGTTATTGCGACTGTTGGGAACTTAATTAGTTTTGCTTTCTCGATTGCTTGACAGAAGATTCTGGTGTTATCACTGGACAGCCTATGTTTTAGAAATCCAGTTTGTGATGAATGTATGAGTTTTGCAATATGTTTTTGTAATCTGGAGGGTGAAATCATTGCATATAATTTGCAATCTAGGTTTATTAAAGAGATTGGCCTGTAGTTTTTTTTCAGTGTATTGTCCTTCCCATCTTTCGGGATAACGGTAATTATAGCTTCCAATGGAGGGCCAGTTATTTGTCCCATGGTTGCGAACTGATGATAGAGGAGTAATAGAGGGTCACAGAGATGTTCTTCAAACGTCTTATAAAAGGATGCATTTTCCTCGTCAGGGCCCGGGGCCTTACCAGTTTTAAGCTTTTTAATGGCTGCTTTAAGTTCATCCATCGTGAATCTCTATCTTGGTCACTTACCGGTAGATGCATCAACGTTTGAAAGTGCGATTTCTTATCTGCGAAAAATAAGGAATCGCATTTAAAGAATCGCAAATGGCTATGCATCATTTTTTTCGCTAAATTTTTGCGTTTCGGTAAAAATCGCATTATTCACAAATTCGCATTTTTTATGCGATTCCTTAACTGCGAAATCGCTTTTTGCGGTATCGCATAATGCGATTTCACACACATGATGCATCTCATTTACTGCCAACTGCCTAAAAGCCAGTACAGCAATTAGGCGCAGCTGCCCCTCAGTTAGAAGGTGTGGTAAGGGCGTTCACAGTGTGAGCTGTTCGCGGCGGTTGCTGTTGGAGTCTGGGACTTGCCTTTGAAAATGGAAAACGAGAATCCCGTTGCCGAGGGGCCTGCTCGAAAACGCAAAATCAAGTTCTCTGATCAAGAACTGGAAATACTCATCGAGGAGGTGACTGCAAGACATGAGCAGCTGTTTGGAAAGCTGTCTCTTAAGGTTCCTGAACCTGTGAAAAGGAACCTATGGATTGCAATACAATCAAAAGTAAATGCAGTCGGAGTGGCACATCGTGATATCAATAATCTCCAGAAAAGGTGGTATGACCTGCGCAGCCGTGCAAAAGAGAAGCTAGCCAAAAGAATGAAATCTTCAAATCTCACCGGAGGCGGAACACCCAGGGATACTGCAAACACTCCCCTAGAAGAAATGGTGGAAGCCACACTTTTGCCGGAGACTGTAGTCGGAGTTACGAACATCGACACATCGGAGATTCCAACTCCTACTGAAGGTAAGTGAATGCTATGTGGGTTAAAAAGTGTGACTTCAGTCCATGAATGAACAAGTAATGATGTGTGTGCTGCATTTTGAATTTAAACTGATCTTCCTGAGTCCCAAAGTCTCTCCCAGTCATGATTAGAAAGACTTCGGAGCAGTGCATTGTGGTAGTTGTAGGTCTTATGTTGGACTACATAATGATGAACATTGGCATCACATATAAACATCGCCACATGCAAATCGGAAATAAGACACAACATCATTTTGAGTCAATTCATTCTTGAACTTTATATAGATATAGAGTAATGTCATTGCAAACAAAAAGTAACAAATGTTTTTCCCATTTCGTTGATCCATAGAGCAATTACAAGATCTCATCGAGCATGACTTAAGGGAAATGCACCACTCAGAAGGGCCTGATAATGAAAATGAAAATGCTCCCAGTACATCTAATGCTCATTCAGTGCCAAATGAGAGAGAGCGAGTGCGTCAACTGCTCCAGACTGATTCTGAACCAGAGCAGAATGTAAATGTGACACCAAGCCAGCCACAAACCACTCCTGCACTGTCAAATATATCGATGAGCAGGCGTAGGAGACAGCAACAGTTCAGACTGAGTCGAAGTGCAGCGCGTGAAAGTGGAGTGGATGCTGATGGAACCTTCACAGGCAATCATGTGGAGGACAAAATCTTGAAGGTGCAGCGTCTGCAAGGGAAAGACATTCGGATTATCAAAGGCAAAATGGGTCACATAAGCGAACAAATGGGCACTTTAGCAAGCAGTATGAATGCGATGATCAATGTGATGAAAACTGGCCATGAATCAACAACATCAAAGCTTGACCGGATTGCTAACTCTTTGGAAATGATGTGCAATTTGTTTAACAAACATCAAAAGATTTCTGCAAAAAAACAGGAGAAACTGTTGAACAGCATGCAGACACATTACAAGGAAATAACTTCCCTTACTAATTGTACCCGTGCCCTCTGCAAACAAACACTATCCACACAGGTACTTTTGATGAAAACTTTCAAACACATACAAAAAGGTGTGGGGGCATCCCTAGAGACATCAGCCGAAACACAGTCCAACGCATCCACTGGAAAATTCATTGACAATGAGGAACGGTGTGACACCATTGCTGAGAGTGGCACATCTCAGCATGCCTTGTGTGCCACACGGAGAAGTGTAAGAAAGCAGAGTGATGCCACTCATGGCAAAATGCTTACTGTGAAAACTCCTGGAAAGGCATTAGGAGTGCGTGGCCACAAAAAATGACATTTTGAAACATCTTGCAGGGTATGCATGAGTGCCATTTTTGTTCAATTCTAGTTGTTAATTGGACCCTACCTGGTTTTTTGGCCGACAATTTAATTTAACTTTCAAGTTGAGTATGACTCATGTAGGCATTCATTTTATTTGACCATTAAAATGCACACATTCATCTCAACATGAACTGTTTGGAGTTTTTCTTACCTCTTTCAAAAATAATGCTGTGTGATCTCTGCCCTTCTCCTCCTGCCCTCTGCTACCTCTGGTCCATGTGCTCTTGGTTGAGGTTGTTGAGGCTGATTCATGTTCGGAGGTAAGACATCGTCCTCATCAAGGTCGATTCCCCTTTCCGTTGCTAGATTATGTAGCATTGCACATGCAGCGACAATTTTGCAGCAAATGTCTGGTTGGTACTGCAATGCTCCTCCAGTTTTATGTAGAATCCTGAAGCGTGATTTCATGACTCCAAAGGTACGCTCTATGACATTCCGTGTTGAAATGTGCGCCTGGTTGTAGTGCTGCTCTTTCCTTGTTGTTGGGTTCAGGTATGGAGTTAATATGTAGGACCTCACTCCATAAGCACAATCTCCTGCAATGGAAAGCAATGTAAATGTAATATAAGCATACATGTGTGCAGTTCAAATCAAAGTCTGTAGAGTTGCATGATACATTTACCTAGCAGGTATCCATCTCCAAATTCACCGGAGAGCAATCTCGCATGAATGGCACTATGTCTAAAGATGAAGGAGTCATGGGCACTTCCAGGGTAACTGGCAACTAGGTCTGTGATTATGGTTTTTGCATTGCAGATAGCTTGAATATTAAGGGAATGGAAGCTTTTCCTGTTCCGATAAATATATTCATTTTCAGAGGGAGGACAAATGGGAACATGTGTTCCGTCTACACAACCAATTACATGAGGAAATTGTGCCATATTGTAGAAATCCAGTTTGGTCTTCATTAACTCCTGGGGTGTGGATGGGAATTGGATATGTAACCTTATTCGTTGTAACATGGCATTTAAAAAGGAATTAAAAAATCGGGAAAGGGAACTCTGAGACACGCCACCAGCAATGGCCACTACCCCCTGAAATGACCCCGATGCAAGGAGGTGCAACGAACACAATACCTGCACATTGGTAGGTATGGCTTGTGTCCTGCGTGTTTGCCTCTGCAGGATTGGGTCCAATTCCTGGATTAAAACTAATATTAAAGTGGCATTCAGCCTATATTTCTTGAATATCTCAGCCTCTGTCTGCCCCAATAACGTTATGCGGACTCTGAAGATCCTCTCCTCGATGAGCCTTCTCCTCCAACCTGCAGCTGCTCTCAGCCTCTGTCTGCGTGCCAAAAAGTAAAGTGCAGCCATCTTGAAAGGCTGGGTCATGGTCTGAGAGGTCCTTATATGCAGTACAGGTGATTGACAGATCCACTCCTGCCACTTGCTGAAATTAGCACCAAGTTTGAGTTCTTCTTATTTTTGCATTTCCTAATAGCGATTTTTGACACAATCGCAAATTGCTAATTTTGATGCATTGCATTTTTTCGCAAATTGACACGGAATCGCAATGTTAGCGAACATTTTTGGGAATCGCAATTGAAAATGCGAATCCTAAAAATGCGAAACACTGCCAAATAATGATGCATTCCGATGACATGCTTTGCATTCGCAAACGGCCGTATATTGCGATTCGCACCGTTTGCGAATGCGAATATCGTTGATGCATCTGGGCATTAGTGACTTCCATACTGCCCTATCCAGATACTCTTGTATTTTATGGAATTTTACCTCAGGGTTGGGGCTATATACGTTTTTGAAATATTCCTTAAATGTTTCTACAATTTTATTATGGTTTGTGTGGACCGATCCTTTTTCATCCTTGGTTGCATTGATTGCCTATCTCTGGGCTTTGAATTTCAAATAAGATGCCGGTGATTTCCCGGCTTTGTTTGCTTCACAGAGGCAAAGGCTTTTTTGTTTGTTTATCCAGATACCCGCTCTCGTGCTAATAATCTTTTTGTATCTGTACTTTTTTTTAAGGATTTCTGTGTGCGTCCTGGCGTTGTTATTAACAATATGTGTTTTTTCCAGTTTTGATATATCTTCCTCTAGTTTCTGTAATTCTGAATTTGTCTCTTTATTTTTTTACATGTAATTTTTATAATTACTCCTCTTACGGTAGATTTTAGAGCTTCTCATCTAATAATCATTCTCTTTGTTGTCAGTTAGGTAGTTTGTGATAGCGCCTTCTATAGTTTTTTGTATTCTGGGGAGACTAGGACTTCTAGAAAAAATAAGGAGGCCCCCTCTTTGGGTTTATCTGGGACCAGGGGGAGAGAGAATGAAAAGTCACGGGATGTCCCACTTTACAGGCCCCAAAGCTGAGCTAAAGGACTACTGTATATATGTTATGATGAATCAAACATAAAGACACAAACGGATCTGCATGTGAATAGAGGGTATAGCATTAAGCCATCCTCGATTTGTTCTCGAGACCGTGCGGTCTTTTGTCATAATTGGTGCCGCTTTCTCGGCCGTAAGGTTGTGTTACGTTAAGCCCCCTTGATTTATTTTCAAAAGTGTTCGGTCTATTGCCACAATTGGTGCCCCTATCGCAGCGGTAAATTTGTGTTAATAATTCTCCCTTGACTTTAGTTGCCGGCAATGGCTTTAAGGGTCTGACCGTTACACAGAGGGTATTACGTCAAGCCTACCTTGACAGTATGATGCGGCCTCCCTACTCCTTCTCTTGACTGCGTCGCCCGATCCATCTTCTTACACACGAAGATGCAAATAGTCTATCAGACGCTCTCCGCACCTTTTATGTTTGCCGCGTCAAACATAAAATGTGCGGAGAGCGTCTGACAACACTAAGATTATCAATGGTTGGTAATTTTGTGTTTTTTAAACCTAGAATCTGTCCTGAAGAAGGTGTTCTATAAGAAAAAAAAACGCAGCGTCGACATTTCTGTGATTCCTGTTTTATGTATTATGTTTTGCTTTTTATAAACTGTGTAAAAAATTGTGATGTGTACTCATCCATGTATTAGCGATTTTTATTGTATGTGACATGAATAATAAAAACTTGTATACATTTTTTACAAAAATCACCTGGTAATAGCCTCGTTACTTGAACTTTTTGTTAGATTTGTGTAAAATGAGATTAATCTGTGGGCATTTACAGCATTGAAATCTTTGATGTACCAGAACCTTTTACCTTTTGCCTTTCTCCGCACTCTAGTAGTACAAGATAGGTTTGTTTGTGTCCTTATGTTTGATTTATCATAACATATATACAGTAGTCCTTTAGCTCAGCTTTGGGGCCTGTAAAGTGGGACATCCCGTGACTCTTCGGAGACTAGGACTTCATCATTGAATCTCCAGAGAGACTCCTTTTTTTGTCCGGATGAGTCTGTAAGGGTTAAAGTTATACATGAGTGGTCAGAAACTACTCTTGGTTCAATGGTTGATTGATCAACCCTACTAATGTCATTCCCTGAGATCAAGAAGAAATCTATACGTGAGTATGAGTTGTGGGCAAACAAGTAAAATGTGTACTCCCTCTCAGTGGGGTTCTGCAACCTCCAAGCATCAAGTAAGTTGAATCTTTTACATAGCTGAATAAGTGGCTATTGTGATTTGTTTACTTTAAATTTACAGGAGGACTTCCTGTCTAGGCCAGGGTCCATCGTCAGGTTAAAGTCTCCTGCAACTATGGAGAGTGCTGAGTCTGGGATCGTGCTAAAGATATTTTCTAGGTCCTCCCAGAACAAGCTATCATTGTTTGTTGGGGCATAAATGTTCGTTACAAAAATTCTCTCTCTGGAGTTTTGCGGGTATCCACCTTCCTTGATTATCAGTAGTGTGAGAAATTAATTCTAGTCTAGAGTTTCAATATGATCATAGTTATTACCCCATTCTTCTTCCCCACCACGCTGGAACTAAGAACCTCTGTCTATTGATTGATTTTCAATGCGTCTGCTAATTTATTGTCCAGTTTTGTCTCCTGCAGGAGAACTATGTCTGCTCTTTGCTTGCCAATGTAGTCCATAATTGTCCTCCTTTTTAGTGGGTGGTTCCAGCCTTTAACGTTTAGCAAGACTATTTTAATCTGTTTGATTCATGAATTCATTGTTGTGTGTCTAGGTTTTCGTAGGTTATCTCATGGGAATCTATCTCAGAGTATCGTATGGTCTTCCTCATTTCTGATACTTGAAATACACCATGGGGTATTAGCATAGACTTCCACATTAAATGATCTAGTAGCAAGGGGGTGGAATCGTGTATGAGTTCCCTTTTGAATAGGTGGAACCTAGGAGTCCATTGACCACAGAGCGGAGAAAGAAGGAATGGAAAGAAGAGAAAGAGGAAAAAGAGAGAAAAAAACAGAGGAAAAGGAAGAAAATGTACAGGAGGAACCTGTCTCCCATATACAAATAAAACCGACAAAACATATATGGACAATGTCATCCACTCCCTCCCCCACAACACCCTCCCACCCTCTCCTTCCATTCCCTTCCCCTCAGCCGCTCCGACCCTCCCTTCCCACCCTCCCCATATAACTGTAAAAGACGTGACAATTGCAGGAAAATGTCAACTCCAACACAGAACATGTGAAAACATTTGAGTGTCCAAACCCTTTTTAAGTTGCATTACATTTGATAGTACGACAGTACGGAAGTGCGGTTCTGTAGTGAGGTAATGAGAGGTGGTTGTATAATGCATAGGTAGCGCGGATAGTGATGCCGTAGTTAATAAGGTATTCTCTAGTATTGGTACCCTAACGCAATATAGAGTACGGAAGTACAGTACTGTAATACAGTCTATAGGTCTTTAATGTGCATTAATGCACGTTAATATTCGAGTGGTGCAGTAGGTAATACGGTAGTGTCGTACATTAGTACAGTAGTGTTGTACATTAGTATGGCCGTTTTGGAATGCGATAGTGTTGACAATGTAAAAAGGTAGGAGGGTAATGCTGTTGATACATTAAGTAAGTATTGCATAACTAATACATTATGGATTTAATACGGATTACGAGTAGTTGTATTTGCGCTAGCCTTGATGCATTGTAAATGCTACAAATATGTTATGACACAATTGAGGCATGATGCCTCATAGCATGATAGCATCATAATATCATTGTTATTGCCACATATTAATATTGGTCCTAATAATTTCACAATTACAAAGAGGCCACATACCCTCGGCACAATAGAAGCATAAGCATCAGAGACTATATTTCATTCAAGTATACAACCGTGTTTCAGTCCGCAGATCTCAACTGTGTATTCTTCGAAGTAGATTCCTGGAACTTAGATGTGTCCATTGAGAGATCATCGAAAATGTCCAAATATTTTTTAAGAGATGCACCATCGGTTAAGAGGTGGGCCATTCTGTGGGCAGTAACACAGTAACTCACAGGGCCAGCGAAGGAGTGTTTTGGGTACCCAGATCTTTCATTCTTGGCCTGAGCGCTAAGAAACTTTTCATTGTTTCCACAGTCACTTTCGAAGAGTCCTCTGAGGTGAAAATTGTCCATGAGTTCCAAAGCAAGTGATTTTGCTTCCTCATAAAAGCTAGTATTAGCTCTACGTGCTGATACCGTAGCGGCTTGCAGACAATGGGTCTAGGTTGCACTTGAGTAGGGGTTCTCTTTGCCAGGACTCTGTGGGTCCTGTCAAATTCCAGCGGTTTGTCAAATTTTATTTTCGTCATTAGTGGCAGCCACTTTTCTAGAAACAGAATGCAGAAACCACCTTCATTCTCACTTCCTTCCAGGATTCCAAAGATGTGGAGATTCCCCCTTCTATTTCTGTCCTCCAACTCTGTAATCTGTTTGTTAAAAGATTGAGATTTTAGATTTAGGGTCGTTACTGCTTTTTTCGTTATGGCCATTTCATCTTCCAGTTGACTGACTCCATTGTCTGCCTCAGCAATTTTAATGTTTGCGTCTCTTATTTCTTTATGAATAGCGGAAATCTCAGCTTGCATGGTGTCTGTATTTTCCTTAGTGGACTTGGCTATTTCGTGCACCTCCGCAAGCTTCAATAAGATGATCTCCATTGTTGCCTTGAAATATTACTTGGGTTTGATTGGTAAGTCCGGTGATGGTGGGTCTGCTTTCACTCTCTTTAGATTCATTTTTGGGTCTTTCTCCACCATGCTGGGAAGCTTCCCTTCCCTTATTTTTAATATTTTATGTTGGTTCATATGTTGGTTGAGACCCTTATATTTCCTTTGTATCCTTGTATCCTTCTGTCTCCTTCTCTGTATCTTTCGTCAGTTCACAGTTTCACTAGTTCACTGGTTTGTGAATCACTGGTTCACTGCAATTCACTGGCTCACTGGCAACCTGGTTCACAGGCCTTGCTGTTTGTCTCCATTTTTGGGTCAGGCAGCAGGATAGAGTTGCTAATTCAGCTTCAGCACCAGCTCCTATTATATGCGGTTGTTAGAGGTACTTTCTATCTGTCGTATGTCATAAACACTGCCTTGATTTTTTTGCTGTACGTGTCACTACGTCTATTCCCTATTTTAGAGTGCGTATTTTAGAGTGCCTCCATCTTAAGGTCCATCTTAGGGTCCATCTTAGGGTCAGGCAAATGAAAGATCTTCTGGCACTATCCAGTCCTATGGGAAGAGGCAATCCTGCTTTATCTGCCTCAGATTTCCATGATTGGATTCGGAATGCTGCTGATCAAGTGGCTCCGGAGAAGTGTACGAGACCCAACCGAACAACTCCGTCGGCGGCCTGGTACACCGAAGATCTAAGGCTCCATCGACAGCACTGTAGGAACCTAGAAAGGCGTTGGAGGAAATATTATTGCCCCATAGCCAAGCAATCCTATAAGGATGCCCTTACAGTATATAAAAGGGCGATCACGGCTCGTAAAAGCGCCTTTTTCTCTGCTCAAATAGAGAATGCCAAGAACTCCGCAAGAGAACTGTTTTCAGTTGTTACCACACTGTCCACACCTCCCACGGGACCCGGGGTTGAACCATCTCAGTCCTTCTGTAATGCGCTGTCCACCTTTTTTACCACCAAGGTGGCAGACATATATTCATCCTTTGAGGAGGACACAAGATACAAACCCCGAGTCTGTATTAGGGATGAATCAACTTCAGATCATGATTACGATCTTTTTTCTTCTTTTGCCTCTATCACTCAAGACCACATCGGTAGTCTCATCTCCATCATTAAGTCGGGGTCCCCCTTGGACCCTTGCCCCCCCTCTGTGATGGCTAACCTTAGCAAAGTGATCTCGCAACCTCTTATGGAAATCTGCAACACTGCATTTCAAACTGGTCATTATCCAACTCCATGGAAGAAAGCAGTGGTTAAACCACTCTTGAAAAAACCTTCCCTGGATCCTACAGCTGTGGCCAGTTATAGACCAATTGCGTGTCTCCCCTTTCCGGCCAAAATTTGCGAATCTCTGATGAACAAACAACTCTCGGAGTTCATCGACACTCACCAACTTCTCGACGAAACGCAGTTTGGTTTCAGGAAAGGGCACGGAACCGAGACCGCTTTAATAAAGGCCTCAGATGAGATCAGAGCCATCATGGACCAGGGAGGTGTGGCCGTCCTGATCCTTTTGGATTTGTCTGCGGCCTTTGACACGGTCGACCATGCTATTTTGGTCGACCGTGTCACAGCCCTGGGGATAAACGGCATGGCCAGGGATCTCATTTCATCTTTCCTGGCCAACCGTATCCAGACAGTGAAGTTGGGTGACTTCTACTCTCCTGTCTCTGCACTCCCCTGTGGAGTCCCACAGGGCTCCTCGCTAAGTCCTACGCTATTTAATATCTATGTAGCGGACTTAGCGAGGGTAATAAAGGCCCATGGACTACGACTTACGTCGTACGCAGACGATACCCAACTGGTCCTGGCAATCCACAAGGATGGCCCAGTGGTGGCAGTTAATTTCCAAAAGGCTATGCTTGCGGTTAGCACATGGATGGCCTCCAACTGTCTGAGGCTTAACTCGGATAAAACCGAGATTATGACTTTCGGTAAGCTCTCACCGGAATGGTCTTCCATCTGGTGGCCTGTCCAGCTGGGCTCTCCACCTACCCCAGTGGAGAAGGTTAGAAATCTGGGGGTTATTTTTGATAGTAAGCTGTCTTTCAGCCTTCATGTCAATAAGGTTGTGTCAGCCGCATTCTTTATCTTAAAGAAAATCAAGAAATTACTGCCCTACCTCCCTATCTCAGCTGGGAAGACCTTGGTCTCTACCCTGGTCTTCTCAAAAATTGACTATGGGAACGCTTTGTTTTTAAACACTCAGAAACATGTCATAGCGAAATTACAGTCAATACAAAATGCGGCTGCAAGGATTCTTCTTGATATCCCCCGCCGCCAGCCCACTACTCTTGCCATCCGTCATCTACATTGGTTAAAAGTAGAGAATCGTATCAAATTTAAGGCCCTCTGCATTGCCTATAAGGCAATGCAGGGTGTTGGGCCTAAATTTTTGACAGAAGCGTTTCAGCCCTACATCCCCAAGAGGCATCTAAGATCTGCTAACACCCGCCTTCTCCCAGTGCCTCGTACTAGAAC
Source organism: Lissotriton vulgaris (assembly GCF_964263255.1). NCBI lineage: Eukaryota > Metazoa > Chordata > Amphibia > Caudata > Salamandridae > Lissotriton > Lissotriton vulgaris. The sequence goes on along the minus strand of NC_141689.1, from coordinate 1,885,419,297 downwards.
TGTCACATGGGGAGACAGGCGCTTTTTGGTGGCCACACCCAAATTGTGGAACGTGCTGCCGTTGGCGATTAAAACTGCCCCCAATCTGATGAGCTTCCGTAGGCTATTAAAGACATGGTTGTTTAACCAGTAAGTTGCTGTTTGATCGCTCTTAGCCCTTTATGCGCCGAGACACCTTCGGGTATTTGTATGCGCAATAAAAATCTCAAAAATAAATAAATAAATAAATAAAGCGAATATTATATCACTACCAGTTTTGCCAGGTATAACTTGTTAGTTGCTTGTTAATTGCTTTTGTTAATTGCTTTAAACTGATGACTTCACTCATTCACTCAGGAGATTGCCTACCTGTACATACTTATCTCCTCCAGGGCTCATCACCAGCTGCTTGTCTGGATATACGTGAAATGAAATGGCCGCCGCTCATTTCCCTCCTTTCATCAGCTGCTGCCTCTAACTGTATTATAGCTGCCTATCATGCCGATAATCTCGCTCCTTTCCCTCCTTCAATCAAATGTTGCCTCTAGCCATGTCAAGGCTGCTAATCCCCTCAATCTCGCTGACAATCCTGCTGACAATCACCAAGGCCACAAATCCTTCACAATTCCTCTACACCTGTTCGCGCATGATCAGGTAAGGCCACTGAGATGCCGATGTGTTAATATGCTGAGTCGCTGTAACATCCTACACACACTACACATTACTGCCTGTTACTGCTGCTTGCCGCGATTGCCCGGGTGTCGCTGAAAGTCACTCAACCCCGGTCAGCTACCATTTATGACCGGAGCTCAGCCCACTTCGCACTCCTTGCCTGTGATTGCTGCTCAGAGCCACACACCCACCGGAGCTCCATCCAGCTCAAATGCCTCAGACTTCTTGCCTGCAATAGATTCTCTGGGTCTGTTTCAGATGCCTCAGACGCTTTGCCACGGATGCCGCACAGAGCCTTCCGCCGCTCAAGGCAGCACGTATCCACGTATCCACTTACTTGGCAGGCATTTGAGGGTCAGACTCTAGGATTACAGCATTCAGGGTGCTCCACAATCAGGGTTTACCATATACAGAGCTGCTCCATGATCGCACTCACGAAACTGTAAGGCTTCCTGAAGTCCGCCTTTAGGATCACAGCGCCATGTGCTCTAGGAGCGCACCGTGTATTATACCAGATATATATATATATATATATGTTTTCGCCATGCTAACAACATCGAGAACTTTCTGGCTGCTCGCGAGCATAGTCCTGACAAATTGCATATCCAGTGTACCCTCTGAAGTGGGTTTTTGTTTCAAATGTCATTCTATGAATACGGAGCTGAAGACTAACGCCACCATCTTCTCTGCTCTCCAAGCCACGCCTCTGCAAAGCTACATTTCTCAGTACTTTTCATTTAACATCAGGCTTCTGGCATATCACTCTGACTGAGGGGGAAAAAAGAAACTGTGGGGCATTCTCAACCCTAGAGGGCCACTTCTAGTTTAGATCTGAGAGTTGAGGGTTAGGAAATCCCCCCTGAGTCAAGGAAGATAGTCACCCACGCACTCATCACCAGCAAACTGGATTACAGAAATGCTCTCTATGCCGACATCAACAAGTCCCTACTCAGCAAACTCCAGACGATACAGAACACCGTGGCCAGATTCGTCCTCGGCATCCCCCGGCATGAACAAATCAGCCAACACCTGCTGAGACTCCACTGGCTCCCTGTGGAGAAGAGAGTCACCTTCAAAATCCTCAACCACGCCTACAAATGCCTACACAACAACGGACTCAAATACCTCAACGACAGAATAAACTTCCAAGTACCCAAAAGAAACCTCCGATCTGCCAGCCTCGCACTAGCTGAAACTTAAGCATGGGCTGAAAGTTAGTTCCGCTCGCGGAATTTGCGGATTTTATGCGATTTCGCGATCTGCGAATCTCGCGAAATCGCGGTAAGATCCGCGAATCAGCAGGGATGAATTTTCCGCCAAGCACTTACAGGGTTACACCAGCAGGTGCAAAAGTTGAAGCTAATTTTTTGTAACCTTTTACAAAAGGGTTTCAAAGAAATTAACTTCAATTTGGGCACCTGCTGCTGTAAGCCTGTAAGTGCTTCCTGGCGCCTCGTTGCCTACTTGCAACTATTCTCTGACCCTGCTCTGACCCTTGAAGCAGGGTCAGAGAATAGTTACAAGTAGGCAATGAGGCGCCTGTCACGAAAATTAAACTTCAACAGGAAGCACTGACAGATATAAAAACAAGCATTTGCAATGCAATAGGTCTCGCATTAGGAAAGTTTGAGCTATTGGTCTTGTAAATGACAACTTTTTTTATTTATGTGTTGGTTTTGAAAATAGCTAAATTAATAGCTTTGTCATTTACAATGCCAATAGTTATAACTTTCGCAAATGTGACACCTATAGCATTTGTAATGCAACATGTTTTGTATTTACGTGACTTAGCTGTATTGATATTACAAATTACAATGGCTTTTAATTTTTTTAAATGATTAATACTTAAATAAAATAGATTTTAATTTATAATGGCAATAGCTTAAACATTTGTAAATAACTTTTGTGAAGATTATGTTCAGTGTATTTTATTGTGACGAAAATCCAAGAACAGAAGTGAAATATTAACATCTTTTTGTGACATTTACAATAAAGTTTGAAACAATGAGAGAACATATTTGAACCAGTTGTTGTTGAATGGTTGTGCAAATTGATGCTGGGGTGGTGCTGAGTGGTGCTGGGGTGGTGCTGAGTGGTGCTGTGGTGATGCTGAGTGGTGCTGTGGTGGTGCTGAGTGATACTGGGATGGTGCTGAGTGATGCTGGGGTGGTGCTGAGTGGTGCTGTGGTGGTGCTGAGTGATGCTGTGGTGGTGCTGAGTGATGCTGTGGTGGTGCTGAGTGGTGCTGTGGTGGTTCTGAGTGATAATGTGGTGGTGCTGAGTGGTGCTGTGCTGGCGCTGAGTGGTGCTGTGGTAGCGCTGATTGGTGCTGTGGTGGTGCTGAGTGATGTTGTGGTGGTGCTGAGTGATGCTGTAGTGGTGCTGAGTCGTGCTGTGGTGGTGCTGAGTGAAGCTGTGGTGGCGCTGAGTGAAGCTGTGGTGGCGCTGAGTGAAGCTGTGGTGGCGCTGAGTGGTGCTGTGGTGGTGCTCAGTGATTATGTGGCAGTGCTGAGTGATGCTGTGGTGGTGCTAAGTGATGCTGCGGTGGCACTGGGTGGTGCTGTGGTGGTGCTGAGTGGTGCTGTGGTGGTGCTGAGTGATGCTGTGGTGGTGCTAAGTGTTGCTGTGGTGATGTTGAGTGATAATGTTTTGGTGCGGAGTGATGCTGGGGTAGCGCTGAGTGATGATGTGGTGATGCAGAGGGCAGAAAGGCACAAAAAGCAGTCTAACAGAGGACAGAAGGGCAGAAAAACAAGGGAAAAACGAGTCTAACAGAGGGCAGAAGGGCATTAAAAATGAGTCTAACGGGGCAGAAAGGCACAAAAAGGAGTTTAACGGAGGGCAGAAGGGCACAAAAAACGAGTCTAACAGGGGGCAGAAGGGCAGAAAAACAAGGGAAAAACGAGTCCAACAGAGGGCAGAAGGGCAGAAAAACAAGGGAAAAAGGAGTCTAACAGAGGGCAGAAGGGCACAAAAAACGAGTCTAACAGGGGGCAGAATGAATCCCGCCCTGCGTGTTTGTCCACGAAGATGCCACCTTTTTGTGCAATACCTCTAATCAACTGGAGTACTTTCTACTGTCTAATCAGTAAGTGCTCCCTCATTGGCTAAATGTATAGGGGCAGATTTACAATAACTGGTGCATCCCCAAGGATGCGCCAGTTATTGTGCGCCGCAGTTCCCCCACCCATGGTGCGCCGCATTTACAATGAGTCACACCGTGTGGCAAAAACAGCACAGATGCGTCACGCCACATCTGTGCCGTAAAAGCAGCGCATTACTGGAGCTGCATCGCGCTTCTGATGCAGCTCCAGCAATGCTCTGGGGGGCCCTATCTCCCCAATGCTGCATCAAGCCTTGCACCTGCTTCAAGCAGGCGCAGAGTTTTGACGCAGCATTGGCCTAAAAGTGACTGAGTGAAATCTTGTAGATTTCACTCAGCCACTTTTAAGAGGCGTTCCTGTGCAGGAACGCCCTCCCCTGCGCCGGAACGCCTCCTGAAGGCGCAGGGCTTTACAACGTGACGCATCTCTCAGAATCGTCACGTTGTTAATACCCAGCACCATGGCGCATCTTTTGTACTACCGCTGCGTCTCAAAAGGTCTTAGTAGAGGGTGGCAGTGGTGAACTAGAGGGTGGCAGTGATGAACCAGATGGTGACAGTGATGAACCGGAGGGTGGCAGGGGTGAACCAGAGGGTGACAGTGCTGAAACAGAAGGTGACAGTGCTGAACCAGAAGGTGGCAGGGGTGAATCAGAGGGTGGCAGGGTTGAACCAGAGGGTGGCATGGGTGAAACAGAGGGTGGCAGTGGTGAACCAGAGAGTGGCAGTGGTTAACCAGAGGGTGGCAGGGTGGCAGTGGTGAACCAGAGGTGCTGTTATGAACCAGAGGGTGGCACTGGTGAACCAGAGGGCGGCAGTGGTTAACCAGAGGGTGACATTGCTGAACCAGAGGGTGGCAGGGGTGAACCAGAGAGTGGCAGTGCTGAACCAGAGGGTGGCAGTGGTGAATCAGAGGGTGGCGGGGGGAACCAGAGGGTGGCAGGGGTGAACCAGAGGGTGGTAGTGGTGAACCAGAGGGTGGCAGTGATGAACCAGAGGGTGGCAGTGATGAACCAGAGGGTGGTATTGGTGAACCAGAGGGTGCTGTGCCCATACACGACTGCATGGGTAACTTCACCTTGCAAGCGGCCCGCGAACACGCAAAGAGCCCAGCAAACACGCAAAAAACCCCACGAACACACAAAAAACCCAGCGAACACGCAAAAAAACAAAAATATGCAAATTCGCACGAATTCGCGGATTTTGCCGATTGCAAATTCGATTTCACGCAAATTCGCAGAACGCGAATTTGCAAATTTCGCCCATACTTACTGAAACTCCGCACATCCACAGAGCAGGCGGCAGATCATTCTCCCACATTGCAGCCAAAACCTGGAACGAGCTACCAGCAGACATCAGACACGCCCCCTCCCTGAACAGCTTCAGGAAGACCCTCAAGACCTCGCTCTTCAGCTGAATTGGATCTGCACACCCTCCCACCACCCCCTCAGCGCCTTGAGACGCTCACGGGTGAGTAGCTTGCCTACAAAGCCCTGATTGATTGATAGATTGAGGGTGATGCTGTTTGGTTTGAGGAATGCCCCTGCCACCTTTCAGAGGTTGTTCGACAGGTTCCTGACTGGGAAGGAGGCTTTCTGTGCCACCTACCTGGAGGACATAGCTGTCTACAGCTCCAACTAAGACAACTACCACCAGGTGGTGCTTCAGGCCCTACAGCAGCAGGCCTGACAATCAAGGCAGTAAGTGCCAGATAGAACAAGATTCTCCGGTTTATCTGGGCCACAATGGTGGGCGGGGGCAAGATGCAGCTTCTCCAAACCAATACCAAAACTATCTTGGCCTGGTAACCTTCAAAGACTGAGTTGAGGGCCTTCCTGGGCCTTACAGGATAATATAGAACGATTGTTAAGTGATATGCCGGCAATTTTTCCACCTTAAAATAGCTGATTTCAAAGAAGCAGCCCAGACAGGTGATCTGGACAGAAGCCTGACAAAAAATCTTTGATACCCTCAATGAGGCCATGTGTACAGCACCCTTACTCAAGGTTTCTGCTTTGTCAAATGAGCTCATAGTGCAGACAGATGCTTCAGAGCACAGTATAGGGGCTGTCTTGGCACAGTTAAATGAGGAGGGCCCAGACCAACCAATAGCTCTCATTAGCAAGACGTTACTTCCACAGGTGCGGAAGTGGAGTGCGATTGAATGGGAGTCCTTCTGCTGTGGTCTGGGCACTGAAGAAGCTGAGCCCCCACCTGTTAAAGAAACAAACTTCAGTGTTCATATAGATCACAGGCCCCTCATATAGCTCATGCAAATAAACTGTAAAAATCCTAAAATGTTGAGGTGGTCTTTCTCCCTACACGGAATGAACATTATGGTGGAACACTGTCCTGGATCAGACCATGTCAATGCTGATGGTCAACTCAGCTTCTTACACCTTAGTGATGAGAACTTCTAAGGGGTTGCGCAGATCTCCCAACGTTCAGCCGTGGGACACATGTCATACCTGTCAGCCTTAGGGTAGTTTTCTCCCCAACCTTTGACTTTCTCCTCCACTTTTGTGCTGATATAGTGTTTTGCTGGGCTTAGGACTCTGTGCACTTTACCAATGCTAACCAGAGCTAAAGTGTCTGAGCTCTCTCACATAAACATGGTAATATTGGTGTATCCCCAATCGGCTTTTTTAATTTACTTATAAGTCTCTAGTAAAGTGGTTCTACATGTACACATGGTCTGTAAATTAAATGCTACTAGTGGACCTGCAGCACCGTTTGTGGCACCCACTTAAGTAGGCCTTTAAACATGTCTCAGGCCTGCCATTGCAGAACCTGGGTATGTAGTTTTAAACTGCCAATTAATCCTGGCAACAAAAACCTTTTGCCAGGCCCAAACCTTCCTTTTAAATGCATATTAGTAACCCTAGGGTAGGTTCTGACAGCACAGAGGACAGGGTCCAATGTATTTAAAAAGTGATGCTTTTAAGTTTGAGATGTCCTGGTAGTGAACAACTACAATTACATTTGTTTTTCATTACTGCAAGGCCTATCTCTCCCACTGGATAATATTGGATTTGCCTTATTACATTGTATCCAGTTCAATGCTGGTGTCTCTGAAATCACAGTTCAAAATCCTAACTGATAGTTGAAGTTGGATTTTAAATTACAATTCTGAAAATGCCACTATAAAGCTGAATGAACAAAAAGTTTGGATACAGCCCAAGTGCAATCTGTGATATTCGAGTTTGAACCCGGTAATCTGGTTCACAATGCTTTAAGGTTGAGGTTTCTTTTTGAGGTCCCTAGGCATCCTGTCTTCCTTGTCCTGGCTCAAGACTAACTACAGGGGTTATGCTGACCTTTGTGTGGAGAAAGGACACAGCCTATTGCAGTGTAAGTGGGGCTGTGCCTGGCTGCTTCCTTTCATTATACCAGTGATTGACCATCCAGTCATACCTAAGCTCCGTAGTGTGTGTGGCTATTTAGAAGGAATACTCACAGCTCAACTGTCAGCTACACCGTCATGTAACCAGGGCTAGGTCCAGCTATATTTAAGGTGCAGCACTTGGCGAGAACATATTCAGACCACGCCCCGGTCAAACTTACATTGCCCTCGTCAGATTATGGCCCACCCCGTAGCAGCTGGAGATTATATGCTCCTATCTTGTTAGATACAGTATTTCGGGCGGACCTGGAGGAGGAAGTGAGGGATTTTTTTTGTGCTTAATAAGGACTCGGTAGATAGTGTGGAGATCATTTGGGAGGCCTTAAAGGTCACACTCAGGGGGTTTTGTATATCAAAGGGTTCCGGGTTACTCAAAGACATCACTAATACACTGGGGAAACTCGAAACAGAGCTTAGAGGACTAGAAGCAAAGATGGCCCTGGAACTGGACAGTCCCACTCAGATTAAATTCAGAGAGACGCTCACAGACTACATGGACATGGCACAGAGAGAAACATGATTCAGGGGTAAATACTGGGTAGCCCATCGCTAGGGGGAGGCAGAAAGGCCGGGCAAGGCACTGGCAGGCACGAATAGAAAGATGTGCTATTCTAGCTTTGTATTAGAGATCGATGTGCCGGATGAAATGGTCTACCGAGACACCGCAAAAATACTCAATGCTTTTACGAGACATTACACCCAACTCTCCACCACAGGTAGGAAGGATGATTTGAATCTAGAAAGTTATCTGGCGGATGTGACATTGGGACATTGGGATGGCTGAGGCATGTGCAGCGAGAATTTATATGCGCCCCGTTTGAATTGCACGAGGTTAGGGCGGCCATCATGCATATGCAATCGGGGAAGGTTACCGGTACGGATGGCATTCGTATAGAGTTCTACAAAACGTATATAGATTAGATGGCCCCTATACTGAGTGAGGTGTATGAAAATACACTAGAAACTGGCTGCCTCCCGCCGTATATGAGAGAGGCTCTCATCATTTCACTTTTGAAGCCTGAGAAATAACCCTGTTAGTGTGATTCCTATAGACCAATGTCCCTCCTTAACTGTGAAGCAAAAATACTAGCCAAGCTCATTGCCACCCGTCTTAGCTTACTGATGAAAAAACTGATTTTCCCCGATTAATCCGGGTTTGTGCCTGGGAGAGCTTCTAATTTAAGAACCCTCTTTACCATTTTAAATAATGTTTCTCCTAAGCTACCCCTGGCGGCTGTTTAAGGCTTTTGATTAATTGAATGGGACTATATCTTCCAGGTGATGTTACGAATGGGTCTCCCACCCCTTTTCCTCTCCTGGATCCAGCTATTGTACCACCTACCAGTTGGTAAGGTACTAATAAATGGGCACATATTCCAGGTATTCCCGATCACCAGAGGCACCCGAAAGGGGTGCCCCCTGTCCACCTTACTTTTCGCAATTGCGACTCAACAGTTAGGGGCGAAACTACCGCAACACATAATAATAAAGCCCTACTGTGCAATATGAGGCAGATACTTATATTGCTATATGCTAACGATATGACTTTATATATTAGAGACCCACAACAAAATTTAATTCCGGTCCTCAGAGAATTCATTGTCTTTGGGAAACTCTCGGGGATCCAAATGAACGGGGGAAAAGCCTGTATCTTTCCTTTGACCCCTGCTACGGCTCGCTTGCCACTGGATTATCCACTAGAGTGGTGTGATGAGGACCTGCGTTATCTGGGCATTCGTATTACCAGAGATAGGGATGAACTGATGCTCCTTAACTACGGCACAGCACTGACTCGCATAACAGACTACGTTGTCCGTTGGATTACACCACCCCTTTCAATGGCGGGGTGGGCGTCCCTAATTAAAATGGTGATACTCCCCAACTGCTCTCTTTTTAAACATACCATTTTATCCAGGGTGATATTTTTTTGAAACGCTTAGGTCGGAATTGACACACCTGGTAGGGGGAGGTAAACAGCTGAGGCTGCAGTGGAATATTCTTACCAACCACATTTGCAGGGAGGGTTTGGTATACCAAACTTTGAATTATGCTATTTAAGTGCGCAGGCCCACTACGCATACTACTGGGTGCATCAGCCACGTTATATGCCACAAGTGGCGGCGGAGCATTGGCTTGCAGATCCCGTTCCTATTGATGCAAAAACCACAGTTGATGGACAGAATGCAGAACAATGTCATACATTCACCCCAGTACAGAGATCTGGGCCTAAATCCATGGTTTTTTGCACTCCACACCACCCCAGTTCAGACATGGCCATATGCAAATCAGTCTGACCCTGTGCCTCATGGGAACAGTCCAGCCCGTACTGCCGGGCTGAAGACGGCTGGAATGCCAGAAACTAGTCCTCGGAAGCTTGTTTCCGGTCCAGGGAAGGCGTGGCTTGGCAGTTCGGGCTGGACTGTTCCCATGAGGCACAGGGTCAGACTGATTCGCATATAGCCATGTCTGAACTGGGGTGGTGTGGAGTGCAAAAAAACGATGGATTTAGGTCCATATCTCTGTACTGGGGTGAGTGTATGACATTGTTCAGCATTCTGTCCATCAACTGTGGTTTTTGCATTTGTCACCCCGAGTGGGATGGGTATGCTCAGACGTGAGTCCCATGCTCTCCACACCACTTGATTCAAGCAAGCCGGGCTTAAGACGGCTGGAATGCCAGAAACCGGTCCTCGGAAGCTTGTTTCCGGTCCAGGGAAGGCATGGCTTGGCAGTTCGGGCTGGACTGTTCCCATGAGGCACAGGGTCAGACTGATTTGCATATAGCCATGTCTGAACTGGGGTGGTGTGGAGTGCAAAAAAACGATGGATTTAGGCCCAGATCTCTGTACTGGGGTGAGTGTATGACATTGTTCTGCATTCTGTCCATCAACTGTGGTTTTTGCACCCATTCCTATTGATGGCGCATTATATGGCACGCCTAGCACGAGGGTAAAGAATCCGACTACTGTTACATGTACAATCACAGTATGGCAGTGCATAGGCCGCATGCTGGATGCCCCCCTGCTTTACACCTCACTGCTGCCCCTCACGTATCATCCTAAAATGCCTCTACTCCAAGAGACAGCATTCCATAAATTCAAGGAGCAAACACACATTAACACCTGGGGGGCCCTTTACCACAGTGGCCAGTTGAGCAAGCCCGAGCATGTATTTCAGGGACAACAACAAACTGCACTTAATGTCTTCTTATATATAAGACTCAGACAAGGAATCCGCTCTCTAACCCCGGAGTTTCTGGCTGAACCCCCAGGGCTTGCTCCACTACAATTGATTCTTAAAAAGCATGGCGACAAACCAACTTGTCTCCATGATTAACCACACAGTACACACGCAAAGAGTGGAACCGGCTACACTGTCACGCAAAAGTTGGGGCGAAGAAATGGGCCTTGACTTGTCAGATGAACAATGGGAATACTGCTGTTCGCAGACTGAACAGGTATCGGCCAGCAGCAGGCTACGTATCACACACTACAAGTTTCTCCATCGCTGTACTACACACCAGCAGAGATGCATAGATATAAACTACAGGACTCAGGCAGGTGTGACAGATGCCGGACACCAGGGGCTGACTTTCTACAACTGTCTGGGAGTGTCTGGGAGTGAATGACTATTGGAATCACGTCTTTGCAGCATTGGAATTGATGACAGGCATCCACATTGCTCCCACACCGCTGCTGGCTGTGTGAGGTTATGTCAAACCAATACAGGCAACACATCGCAAGAATGTAGCACTCGCACTGCTCATGGCCAAGAGGCGGGTGGCTTGTCGGTGGGGTAGGGGAAGGGCATCCAAATTCAAGGTCTGGATTGATGTCTTAGGGCCCGATTCACAGAACTAACTTAAGACAAAATCCTAAACTTGCTACCATTTTGGTATTCACAGAAGGCACTTACTCATTTTGGTATTCACAGAAGGCACTTACTCATTTCAGTATTCACATAAGTTAGGTGTCCTAACTTTAGGACTCCTAAATGCCTTCTGTGAATACCGAAAGTCTTAAAATTAGGATTTTTCACAACCTTAATACTACTAAACTGAGAAAAATCTGAATTTTAAGACTTTCGGTAATCACAGAAGGCATTTAGGAGTCCTAAAGTTAAGAGTCCTAACTTTACTACTACTAAATTGAGAAAAATCCGAATCTTAAGACTTTCTGAATTCACAGAAGGCATTTAGGAGTCCTAAAGTTAGGAGTCCTAAATTTACTACTACTAAATTGAGAAAAATCCTGATTTTAAGAATTTCGGTGTTCACAGAAGGCATTTAGGAGTCCTAAACTTCTGTGAATACCGAAATGAGTAAGTGTCTTCTGTGAATACCAAAATGAGAAAGTGCCTTCTGTGAATACGAAAATGGTAGTAAGTTTAGGATTTTGTCTTAAGTTAGTTCTGTGAATCGGGCCCAATATTTTCTGTCAGGAGCAACTCACCACATATGCGGAGCTACTGCCCAGGACCTCCAGGCCCAGGGATATTTGGAGCCCCCTGACATACTACCTTTTGGCGCATCCGCGTGAGAATCAGGCTGATGAAACTGAGACGCTAGCATCCTAAAGTGTTAAAAAGGAATGTAACACTGCCACATCTATGCTCCCCTTGAGAATGATGATGGTGCTATCCTTAGATACATGTCTGCCATGCTAGAACGCCCAGACATGCCATGCACACGTAAGTTCGAAAACTACAGAATGGTGAAAGCATAGCGTGCAAAAGCTAAGGGTTCGTAACCAATATCTAGCACTGCTTGAAACCGTGGTCCTATGTACTGTCCTGATGTAATGTCAACTGCACATTGGTTTAAATGAAGATAATGTGATATGCCTTATTGTATTGCATTGGTGTCACCCAGTCACATGGAGTTATTGAGAATTATTGTACCGATATTGAACCGACAGCATAAATACATTCATGTATTGTTTGACTGAAAACTAATAAAGAAACATTTTTTAAAAAAAGTAAGGAAGGACTACAAGCTGGCCTGCATCCAAGTCTGGAACTCTTGCTTTCTAGGCAGTGGCCATCTTGGGAGGATTCTTAGCTGGTACCTACCTGTCTTGAACATTTACTTGTTGCTCTACAGTGCAGTAGCCACTTTTCCTCTCATGGTCAGTAGTCTTACTTGACTCCATTCACTTTCCCCGCCTGACTTCAATTTAGTGCAACCTTGAACTAGTAACTGGTGCTCCTTCTGCAGTTGTCACAGAACTTAGAGGGCATTTCATTCTTTTCCATGGGCTCAACTCCATGTATTTCATGCCTTTCAGCAGAGTTACTTGTCACAGATCGGCATTCCAGCCTGACTCCAATTTAGTGCATCCTTAAACCAGCAACTGGTGCTCCTTCGTCATTTGACATGGAATTTAGAGAATATTTAACTCATTAATAACTTTGCATTGACCCTATATATTGTTTCCCCTTTCATTTATATGGCATCAGCTGCACCTAGATCCAATATGGATCTTAAATCATCAAGAGCTATACATAACAAGTTGCAGCCTTCCAACCATAATGCTTATAAAATCAAATATACTCCCAACTTCTCAAAGAATGCATCCAAAAATCTTAAACACAGACTTCTCAAATCTCACCCAGAAAATCTCAAGTTGGATCCCTGCTTCTGCATATAAAAGAGAGGCTACTATTAGAGATCACTGTTAGTGATCTTATCTCAAAAAGACATGCTCAATGGAGGTTGGCTCTATATTCATTGCTCCTTATTACCACATCCAAAAAAACTCCCCATGGCCTAAGATTCACAGTTGCTCCCACACATATTTACAAATCTGAACCAACCATCTCGCTTACAATAAAGGAATTATCCTTATCCAATCGTCTGAAGCAGCCTCAAAAGGTTCAAAGATTTTTTCCCAATCATCAAAAACTCAGTGACTAAACCGGAATCTGCCCCCTCCCAAGGCTGTTAAAGTTCTTCTGACAACCCCAATGACCCTCATGTAGGTAACCATCATCATCATCATCAAAATATTTTATTCGGTTTTATGAATAAAACCATACAAGTTGCACAGCCCCATAAAACAGTTTATAAAATACAATTCATTTCTTTAAAAATAACAAATTATCCAATATAATACAATAGGATTTAAATATGTACATCTGACGCATGAATATGGGGGATGAACAGGGCATGAACATAGTACAAATTGCAACCACAGAGAGTATAAAGTGTCATGGCATAAAGTTGCTATCAGTTCTCCATTCAGATTCTAGATCGCAAGGTAGATTTAAAAAACCTACTACAAATGGGATACAATCTGGTTTCAACAGTTGTAGGTAAAATAGAGCGGGCGGACCTGGATAAAATTCAGCTTATTTAAAAGAGGAATTAAAAAATATCTATGAGGAACAATGTAAAAATTACAAAAAAAACACAAAGGGCAGCAGATCCTGTGGAGACACTCCGTCGCAGCCACAGGGTGCTAGCACCTGTCCCCTGCGGCTCCCCTTTGGGACCGCTAAAAGCAAATGAAAATAATCCAAACAAAATCTGACCAATAAAAACTGCTCGTGTGTTGACAAAGACCACAAAAGATGCGGTTCCATAGCGGTAATGGTTTTGAGCATCACATATTCATGGACACTGTGTTTTCCCAGTTCGGTGTGATCTCTTTGAAACTTTTTATTTGTCATAAAAGTCTTCTTGACATAACCCACATCCTCCATGGTAATAAGATCAAGTTTAAAAAATATATTAGGCTGCTCTAGCTCCTCAAAACAGCTCCTAATATATTTTACCCACGGGATTCGTAGCATGAAATCCAGACTTAAAAATGTCCCTTAAAACCTGATGGCTAAGAGCTAACTCATCGTTCATCCAACAATTGAGCCAGAGCAGCAGGGGGTGCAAGGCCAGGTTATCACTAATATATGGCAGCCCCACTTCTTTGTGGACCGCCAAATTAGATGTACCCCTTGGCACTCCAAGTAGGCGTTTTAAGAAATCGTTCTCCACCACCTGAATAGCATCAGTTCTAGCAAAGCCCCATAGTCCACTCCCGTAGCTCGCAATGAGGACACTTTTCGCCTGGTATAATTTCAACATTGCCGCAACTGGGCGCTTACCCATTTTGACAGCAAAGTGGAAGATTGCTCTGTTGGCCCATGTGACCTCCCCTTTAGTCCTCTGAATGAGGGGCCCCCATATCAATTTATCATCCAACAAGACCCCCAGATAAGAAAATGTTGCTGTCAGGGGCACCCTTTCATTGCCCACTTTAAAGGGATACTCCTTCTTGGGACGGGACCCTACCTGCATAATGTATGATTCAGAATTGTTGATTGCTAGGTTGCGATCCTCCATAAAGCTCCGAAAGGTGTCAAGCAGGGTCTGTAGGCCCTTTGCTGTTCTAGCGATGAGGACCGCGTCATCCGCATAAAGCAGGACGGGCAAACCCCGGCGGCCCACGAAAGGGAAATTAGCCCCTGTTTTTACCAGCGTCATGTGTAAATCATTTATATATAGAGTGAATAAAAACGGGGCCAAAATACAGCCCTGCCGTACACCCATCTTGATGTTAAAATCCCTAGAGACTCGAAGATCCTCAGCTTATCTGATGTTGGCCTTGGTATCCCTATGCAGATCCTGGAGAAATCCAACCAAGTTATCCTCCACCCCCATGGCCCTCATGGATTGCCACAATTTCCCCCAATTGACACAGTCTAAAGTAGAAGATATATCCATGAAGGCCATGTAGAGCGTACCCTTGCGGGTGATTGTGTACTTCCCCTAGATCAAATATAAATTAAGGCATTGGGATAAGGTGGAGTGCCCCGAGCAGAACCCATATTGAATGTCTGTGATTATCGCATTCTCCTCCGCCCAGGAGGCTAATCTTTTTAAAATTACCCCACCAATAACCTTAACCACAGAATCAAGGAGGGAGATCGGTCTATAGCACAAAGGGCTATTTCAGTCCCCCTTCTTGAAAACCAATACAATTGTAGAAGTGCCCAAGGACTCTGGACACCCGACCCTGGCCGCAGCGTTGATCAGGGCCGCCCGGACCGGAGCCTAGAACTGAGGATTAGATTAAAAAAGTTCTGGGGGGATATCATCCGGTCCTGGGGCTTTGTTTCCAGATAACCCCAAGATGCCCAGCTCCATCACTTTCAGCTCAAATGTTATCGGGACATACTTGTTATCCCTAGCTCTGGGTTTAACGGGTTCCAGTTTTAAAATGTGCAACCCATTCATCTTTATTTATATTGGTGCCCATTTCTCCTTCCCTGGACTTCTCAAATAGGGGGCGGTTAATGATTCCCCAGAATCTAGAGCTGCGAGCTAGGGTACTAGGCTCCAGTAGTTCCCGACAAGTTTCCTCCTTCAGTTCTCTCTTTTTAGAATCCAATGCCTGCTTATACAAGAGACGTTGGGCACTGATCAGGGATTGGTCTCTCGGATTTATTTTAAGGCTTCCTTTAAAAGTCTTGCGGTCTTAGAGCACGAGACATCAAACCATCTGGGTCCAGAGGGCAATAATCTGGGGAAAGGGGCACTTAACAAAATCCCTACCTTGGAGATATTACCTTTGAAGGCAATAAGGACAGCCCCAGGACAAGTGTCAGGAGATACACAAGATGTGATCTCCATGGCACATTTAACCTTCACCTCATTATGGAATGAATCTGGAGCGACCGGTGACCACTTTATTCTGTGCCTTCCATCTGTAGGTCACATCCTGCCTGCCTCGTGACCCTATCTTGAGTCGATAACAACACCCCCCCTCGCCAGAAGTGTACAAACGGGATTATGGTCACTAAATGCACTTTTTAAAATTGCAAACCTTTGTACGTTACTCTGCAAACCAATAGAGATCAAAATATGATCGATAAAAGAGCCCTTATACCGGCCTTTTAACGAGGGTACAAGCTGTTTACTAAGCGGGGCAGAAAATGCCAGTAATGCAAGCAGGTCAAAAAGGTTGAGCAAGCTGCTAAGGGCATCCCCCTGTGCTGAGTGCTCAAAATGGAAACCCCGCATCCTTGCACACCCCAACTTAACCATACAGGTGGTCACCGGGTCACCACAGGGGTGGATATTAAAATCACCCATTACTATAAGGCTATTTGGGACAGAGCCACACTTAATCCTTAAAAAGCTACTCAACTGAGCAATTTTACACTCTCCCTGTGAAGCTATAGTATTATAGAGCAGGCTGCTCTTTCCCTTTTTTTAGGATAATTGCTTGAATGTCTTTATAAAAAAAGGAGTTTCTGGATCTTACAAGTCACTGCCAATGCTATAAATATGGCCAGGCCACCACTAGCTCTGCCATGTACTGATGGTGTTGCAGGGACAAAAAAGCTGTATAACCCTTCAGCGATAGGTTGCAGTCAAACAGCCAGGTCTCCTGTAGGCAAACCACAGAAGTCTGCCTGATAAACTGCAGCCACATAGGGTACTGGATGATTTTCCCTGCTAAACCTGCAATATTCCATGTCAAAACATTGTATTTTTCCAGCTTATGCTGCCCTACATGGGCTCCTACCAATAGCGGTGCCTGCTGCCGGGGGCTACGCCTTCCTATCCCGTCCGTACCATCGAGCACAATGTCATGGTCAGTTGTGCAAGGGTCCTCCTGCCCTTGAGTTAAAACTCCTGCTAAATCAGACCTCAGATGAAGTCAATCACACTCTTCCAGCCTAGAAAGGGCTGAAAATCTATTTGAGAGCTCCAGCCGGGGAACCAACTGTAGGCCATCTGGGCGCCCTACACCTCTGATTTGGAGTAAGGGGCCTGTCCCCAACCCCACAGAAGATCTTTCAGCCTGACCATTAATAAACAGATTTGAATTCAACCGACTTCTAGGGTCGACTTTATAGAAGAAACCTAAAGGGAGGGCCTTTATACCCTGATCTCTATAAGGGGAATTAAGGTAGACTTCCCGAAGGATTCTATCCACAAGGTGGCTGCTATTAAAGTTCATGATAATACAGTCACCCCCTTCATGTTTCCGCGAGTTCCCTATCCACCCCACTCGGTGCACCATGATGATATTACATTCCACCATTATTCCCATGGAAGTATTACTTGATAACCAATGAGTTACCTAGTTTCTAAGTTCGATACAATTTTCCTGAGAACCATGGGGAAGTGGTGGGACATTTGTCAAAATCACTACCAAGGGCGTGGATTGTGGTGGAAGATCAACAACTTTCTGAGTGACAGATAAGGAGGCCTAGATGGGCGGTCCCCAGAGATCAGATATGCCTCTTCCTGTCCTGTGCAGAGCCTGTCTCTGCCCAGTCGTAGGTCGATCCCTACTGGTGACTAGTATAAGGCTTACCCCATCAGCCAACCTACCTAAATAACTTTTAACCACATTAACGCTACTATTTTGGGTACTGTTGGGAGGGTAGCATTCTGCTACTTCTACAGGTGGAGGAATAGGACATGGTATCATAGATACTACGTTCAAATTAGGTGGCACTGAATTAGGAATATGTGGGGACTTGTTGTGATCTAACAGGATCTTCTCAATGCAATTCAATTTATCAACAATGGGACTCAAACATACAGCTCATGGTGGATTTAAAGACCTTCAAAATGTCCTGATTGACCATGCTATCCGGTACAAAAGAACCTGCCTTATTTTAAGGGACTGCCTAAGGGGGTACATTTAGTTAAATTTTTTTAGCCTGCCTGTCCAGTGGCTTACACTTCCTTTTAGTATTCCCACTGGTCCTGAGTGCCCCCTTAATATTCCCTAAAGCGCCCCTGGTGCCTTTGAGCCCCTCAGACCCCGCCATGGGGTCTAGAGCCCCACTCACCTTGTTTGCAATAATTACAGTTGGCAAGAGTACTCTACGGGGTGTCGAACCAGGTGAATCCTGCGTAAGTGGAGTAACTTCAGTGATATGGGAGCTGTCACTTAGCCCATGGGATGACAGGATACTCAGGGAGTCAGTAACAGTTTCCCTTGGTAAAGCATTGGCCCCCCATCAGCGAAAGTACACCTTTGGAAGGCGATCTAGACAAGCGCCTATTTACTAGTTCAATTTCCCTATCAATAACAGAGGCGGCTCTTATCAAGAAGTCGTCCATAGTTGTGACATTGGCCATAGTGGCAACCTTCACCCCCTCTTGGCACACTTGAGTCTTCCTTCTTCCCATGATGCACACTTGGGATTTACCTCCCTGCCTTCCTGCACCTGCTGAAAATGAAGGCCCAAACACTAATAGAATACTAATCACCCTAACAAACATATCTAACTCCACTAAATAGGCTACAACACACTTCTACTGACACCTCTATTGACCACCCACTAAACAATTCAGCAGAACAAAAGTCCAGACCTCGAAAATGTCTCACCACAAGTTGTTTCAATTGGAAACCAAGAGATTGGGCCCAGCCCGGGCCTTGACGGCCAGGGATGGGCCCGCCCTTGGCCCGGGCTTTGCCCGGCACCGCCCGTGCACGTCTCGCGGGACGGGAGCCAGGGAGTCCTTTTGTGCACCTCCTGGCGCTTGGTTACCGCATTGGCGACGTGCGTGCCGCAAGTCGTGTCGGGGATTGTAGTCCCCCAAAGTAGCAGAGAGTGATGGCAGCACTGGTCAGGGCACCCTCAAAACAACAAGAGCTCCCCATGTATGTCCTTCTTCAGCCATATCACCTTCACTGATCCTTCCCTCGCCCCTCCCAGTGATATTAACAAGCGCAACATCAACTCCTCATCTGCACCTGGTGGGAATGAGTCCCTCTCCAGCACTCGCCATATTAGTCTGCACGCTCACTGCTCTCTCAGAGGAGCTAACACAGAGGTACACACCTTCAGTGGTCACACCATCACACCTTCAATACCCTTGACCTCCAACTATACATTCATTGATGCCACCAATGTGTCTGAGACCCTTCCCTTAGACATATTACTGTTCTGGCTGGACTTTGAACTTACAAATCTGGCAAATAGTCTGACCCCTTTGACTCTAGAGCCTCGACGTAGCCATTTGCTGTAAAAATCACTCCACTCAAATCCCTGCATTGCCTTAAATAACCCTCCCAGACCACCATTGCTACAGCACCATTTTCCTCGACCATACCCCCGCCTAACTCCCGGCTTCTTGGTTCAGATCTCTGCACCTATCCCTCAATTAGATCCAGACTGGATGATCACCCTAGTCATTCAACAACTCACCTCTGTGCTAAATAATAATGGGCGACTAAATAGGTCCTCGAAATCAAATAGTTATTATCATGACCATCCTACCAACTACCACACCAGGCCTCCAGCATGTCCCCTGCTCACTATGCTCCCACTAATCTTGACCGCTCTTCACTCTACATGGAAAACCTCACCCATCCAGAACGACCCATTCGATTAAATGATCTTCTGCCTGAGACATATATTCACTCCCTCCAACATTTCTAAGACATATCATACACTGTGTACACATACAATAATTGTCCAATCGAGACAATACAATCTGATACGCACAGAGAACCCAGGATTAATTCGAGATCCTAAAACAAGAACAACCTCACATGAGTCACTCCCACACAAACACCTCTGGCCAACACCAACCCCAAGCTTAACTGCATGCTTTTCAACTGCAGATCTGCAGTAAGACATACAGCAGATATTACTGCCATCATCCTTAAATCATGATCTTGATCTTTTAATGCTGACCAAAACCTGGCTAAAAGACTCCTCTGCCCTCCACAGCCACCACTGCATGCCCACTATCTCCGGGGACTGCATTCTCCAGCTGACTTTGCACAAGGAGGCGTCAATGTGTTTCTGCTGTGCCCGAAGGTGCATAAAGCCAGCTCAGGGCTGCCGCAGTGCGAGAGCCATTCACAGCCACCACCACACACCACATTATCTCCGGAGACTGCATTATCCAGCTGACTTTGTGCCAGGAGGCTCCTTCGTGTTTCTGCTGCACCCGCAGGCGCATAAAGCCAGCTGGGGGCTCCCACAGAGCAGGAGCCCTTCACAGCAGCCACTGCACAATGCACTATCACCAGGGACTGCATTCCCCAGCTGACTTTGTGCCAGGAGGCACCAACATGTTTCTGCTGCGCCCGAAGGTCCATAAAGCCAGCTCGGGGTTCCGGTGAAGCGGGAGACACGCAGGCGTGCCCGGGTCAAGGGCAGACCTGTCAAAGCCGATAAGAGGCTGGGCTGCCTCCCCCCCCCCACTCCCTCCCCAACCTGTTCCCGTTTTTTTCGGAGCCTGTTAAGCAGCCATTATGGAATATGGTACTGTGTCTTATTTTCCCCTGAATTTCATTCCACATTTTTACGTCGTGAGAGCCATAGCTTTCTGTGCATATCTGGGTAGTTTTTGCTTGTCTAATTTTTCTTCTTCCCATTAGTCCCACCTTAGTTCAAATAGGCCTGAAATATGGGCATGAGGAAGGGTGTTTCAAGTGTTCCCAGTGTGATACCTCCCCTTTACCCGTTCGACTATTGACAATTATTTAACTCAGACTGTGGACATGGTCACTAATGAAATCCGGCTCGTGGAACATCGCCTTTCTCTTACAACTTAAGACATTGTTCACTTGCCCATTGACCAAAGCTAAATTGAGCAATTACCGATACAAAGTGTATCTATAGGAACAAGCCCAACAGCAGCATCAACGGGTCATGTTTGTTCCATGGAGCGAGGTCAGAATTTGGGTGTTGGTCCAGACTGTTTGCCCGGCCCAACCGGCATAGTGGGTAGTGATCAGTTCTGTGAATCTGATGGGGAGAGTGGCCCAAAAGCCTAGCGCAGGAGGTAAATTGGTAAATCAACAAAGTCTAGAAACCCTGCCACAAAAAGCAACATGGCCTAGCGTAACAGGGCTGGCAATGACGACTTGATTGAGGGTTCAGCAGTGGTTAATAAAAAAGCTGGAGCAAACTGAGTAAGTGCATAGGTGATCTTTTGTATTCCAGATTTCACCCTATCCTTGAACGACTAGCAATAACTGAATCTAAATTTGTAAAGCCCACAGAATCCAGGACCTCAGTTTGTACTAAGTATCTGACCTCTGATTTACCCCATACTATATCTGCCCAGAGCTTAGATGCACATCACCCACATGTCAAATTACCTGTAAACCAACCGGTAAAACAACTGGTAACCCGTGCTCCATGCCAGGCACCTTTACCTGTGATTGATCTCTCCCCTGCATCCGCCCCGTAAGTCGTTGCTCTGACTAATGTCCCCCGGCTCGCAGAAGATAACATGGAATCCAGCAGGGGTCTAATTAATAAATCCATCCATTGGTTGAACCACAATGCTGCTGGCAATTGGACATATCAAAAGAGATCTTGTTGGCAAGACGGGTTGGGGGATTGGTGGTGGAGATGTCATTGTGGTAAAGCTTCCTAATCCTACGGTCGGTCAGGAAATATTGTACAAACAAGTATAGGAATGGTTAAAGCAAGCCCTGTTAAGATAGTGCCACTTAGCATCTTGTTAATCTACCCTCTACCCCAGGCAGTTGTATTCCTCAAATGAGTGTGTAGCCCAGACCACCCCCCCAAGCAGTACTTCCTTTGAATAACAGATTTTCAACCCTGGCCAGGCTGGAGGATATTGATTGATGGATTAGTGAAGAGCTTGTTTGTTCTGGCCTTCAGGAGGTGGGCAGGGTACTTGTTAGTCCAACTTTTGTTGCACATATGCCCTTCACCTCCCTACAGAATCCTCAGTCCACTGTCCCCGGTCTACTGGAGAAGGGTGGGACCTCTACAATTTCATTTTTGTTGCCCAAACGTATACTATCCTTTCCCAGAACTACTCATGCACAGGACCCTGTGTCCTGAATAATGACGGGGCACCTGATAGTCTACTCCCTGCTGCCCAACTGTCCATTATTCCTACATAGAATTTTTCTTCCGTAGAGGCCAGTGTGAGCACACGTATAGATAAAGGCCCAACAGATATTGCTGGTTTAAATTTTTTATGTTGGAACATAGCGGGTCAAGCCTCCAAAATTCTGACTGACGGATGGCAATCTTTTATCATGAATTGCGATGTAGTATTCATGCAAGAAACATGGAAGACAAATGATATTGCATTTGATGGCTTTATGTGCTTTAGCCTGCCCATGACTCCATCTCCATCTGGCAGATCCGAAGGGGGTTTGTTGGCCTGGTTTAAAGTGAATATTGGCTGTCCAATTGCACCGCTATTCCAGGAGCAGGGGGAGGCGCAGGCCTTCTGCCTCTCTTGGAAAGATACCCATAAGATCTATTTGATAAACTTCTACAATAACAACTTCTCAACCAAGGGTGACTTTTTGTAGTAATTGACATGCTTGTGGAGAGAGAGGCATTGGTGGATTGCCCCCTTAAGTTCCTGTTGGCAGGGGACTTTAATGCTAAATTGGGGCACCCTCCACCTCTTTCTCCAACTATATTTGATCTATTTTCCCATGAGTTGGACTGCAGTGTGATGGACGCTAGGGGGCAGATCTTATTCTTCCATCTGGCAGAACGGGGCATGGTCAAAAAGATTCCTAACTCTATTGACCAATACATTCCAACCTTCATAGAGCGGGCGCAGGGAGCACTATTGATTATATTTTTGCCACCTGGAGTATGTCTCCATCTATTGGGAGGTCCTCATTCAGACCTATAGCGACCACAATGCCATTTCTGCCAAGATAGTGCTACCACATATGAAACAAAAGCCTAAGCATCTGCCTTCCCAGGACCTATCTACTGAGGACGCAGGGTGGTATGGCGAACCGCAAATATTTCCCAGGTGCCTTGCAATAGTACTGCCCTGGAGAATAGCTGTAATCGCATACCCTGCGATCCGGCGCACATTTTATTTGACTTCGTAACTCTCTTATCTAAGATTAAAATGCTACTTTCCAGACCCATTGTCCAGCCGCATCACCATGTCAAATCATGGTTTGATAACGCCTGTAGAGCAGCCAATAACACCCTGTGTTGGGCCTTAAAGCAAATCCGATTGAGACCAGCTTGCAATTATGGATGTAGAAAGATATACCAACATGCCATTAAAAGAAGAAAGTCGGCCATGAAGGAGGAGAAATGGGAGCCTATAGTGTGCACATGCCATTCCAAAGACCCACAAGCCTTCTGGAAAGCAGTGCGATTTGTTCTATCTCCCGTGTCACCAACTGATAAAGTAACTGTCCACATTCCGGCTGAGACATGGGTGGCGCATTATGCTGGATTGTATTCCTCTGATTGCAGGGCTGATGATGCCCCAGCACAGATGATTATAACATGGGCAAACCTTGTTTTTAATGAAGAGGAGGTTTTTAAATCAATTGCTAATAGCAGAGGCAAGAAGGCTCCGGGGCCAGATGACATTCTACTTGATTTGTTCAAGGAAGATCCAACGTTCTGGACCCTGGTGCTCACTTCGGTTTTTAATTTCGTTTGCAGTGAGGGAGGGCCAAGGTCGTGGAGTTCATCTGTAATCGTGCTTGTGTTTAAAAAAGGAAATCTGCATGATGTCAAATGCTACCGCCCGATATCTCTTTTGGATTCCTCTATTAAAATTATTGGGAGAGTCATTTTGGACCACTTACTGGACTGGATTAATGCCAATCGCATACTTGATCCTAGCCAGTATGAGTTCAGAAAGGGCTTGGCATGATTGAACAGTGTCTCAAACTCCATCTCATTGTGTCAAAATATAAATATGCCAAGGGCACTTCCCCTCACTTGTCAATTATGGACCTGTCAAGTGCATTTGATTACGTCTCCTGCTCTAAGTGTGGGTCATCTTAGAAAACATGGGTGTTAATGGGGTCTGGTTACATTTTTAAGGCATCTCCATGATGACCTTTCTGCTTCATTTAGGTTTGGTGGTGAGGGTGAATGTACAGAGCCATTCAGCATCAATTGCGAGGGGGGCCAAGGCTGTGTCCTTGTCCAAATCCTATTCCTTCTCAATACGAATGATCTGGAGAATACTTTAGTTTTGGTTGGGGCAGACGTTTCATATGTGAAGAATAAGGCAGTGCCGGCACTTTTATATGCTGACGATGCAGTCCTCCTGGCAAGGACTGCGAATGGTCTTAAAAATGTATTGTCAGCTATGTCAGTTTCATGAAGGACCTGGGCTTGGAGCCAAACAACAAGAATACTTTTACAATGATATGCGGCCCAACAAATACTAAAACTCGTAGTCTAAACATAGAGGGCAAACTCCTGGAGAGGGTTTGTTCCTTCGCTTACCATGCATGGAGTTCAATGAAGGTTGTATGTGGCTTACTTGTGTAAAAAAACGGAATAACCTGATACACACAAGCTGTAGACACCATTTTCTCGCTTGCAAGTCCATTGGTAAGAAGCCCATTGCTCCAATATTAGAGATCTACAATTGTAAATGCTTACCAATCTTGACATGTAGAATGGGTATCTGGGGCTGCAGAGATGCACACGCTATGCAGATTGAGGAGAACATATGTTGCTGTTGAGTTCTAGGGGTTCCCCAATCATCCCACGTTTCTCCCTCCACCTGGAGCTAGGTATGGACTATGTCTAAGATACAATTAATGCAACCCCTTTTGGCATCTTGTGTTCTATCTGCTCCAACAAAGAAGCTGATTTTAACAGGGCTGTTATTAGAGATTATCTAAGTTGTGCCTGTGTCCTGTCCATCCTTTGGCTCCAATATATCAAAACCAACTTTTCGGCACTTGGTTGTGCCTCATTGTTTGAGCACCCAGAGACAATCAGCATAGGGGACAGAAAGTGGGTTATGGATATGCAATCCTCTAGGGAACTATCTGGAGTGATTAAACCCTCAGAAGGAGATTATTGCCTCATTAAGTGTCCCCCTCAATTGCTCTGTATTTATTAGGCGTGAACAATGTCTATGAAAGAAACCTGTTGACAAGATTCAGGTTGGGGTTGTTTCTTTGGATAATATGTTCTACTTTAGGCAGGTATTCTTCTGAAACTGTTGCTATTTGTCCAATCGAGTCAAACTATTTTACACTTTGTCTTTTTTTGCCAATCTTATCTCCCTTTTACTAGGAAATTCTTATTACCGCTATTGCTCAGACATACATTTTCTAAGTGTAAAGGGGCCCTTTATTACCTACAGCAACTTAATGACTGTAACGTCTGCTTTGCAGTTGCGAGTTTCCTGAAGTGCACTTCAGGAAAGAGAAAGAGTATGTTGCTTTGATACAAAAGCTCTTTAGTGGCTCCAGTAATCACTGTATTTGAAATGTCATTTTAAATGTCTATTGTTGATATTAATTCCCACTATTTATTGTTCCATAATGTATTCTATTGCTCTATTTACCAATTATCCCTCTGAAAATGATTTTTTATATGCTCATCACTGATGCTAAATTTTATTCTCATTTGTCTCTTTGCTGCTATTTTTGGATCCAGTACTTTTGCACTGTCACTTTAGTTGCGGCCAAATTATCCTTCTTGACCTGTTATTTTATCTATTGTATATCAAGACATCTGTGCTTATATTTTTAAATGGAAAATGTGGCTGCTATCTTTTAACAAGTATTGACTTTAATGTTGTTTGTCTTTTTTGCATCCATTATTGTGTGTATCTTTTATGATCTGTCCTCAGAAGATCGAACAAAGACTCCTCTACACCTATCCTCAATTTACTAGTCCCTCCTACCTTTGACATTCTTAGATTAAACAGATCTATTGGGAAAGGTTGAGGTATCGCCTGTTCATACCGTAACAATCTTGTAATAAAACAACTACAATCCGCTGCACTCTCATCATGGGACTGTCTACTCAGTGAGGTTGCATGTAAAAATAGGCAAATATGCATATGCCACATCCTCCACGAGACAAATATTCCTTCATCGAACAGATTATGGAAATTATCCCAACTAATGCGGATACTTATGGCAACCAGATCTTCCATTAGATTTTAACCTCCACTGCAATTACATCAATGACCCTTCAGTAAACAGCCTAAAAGGCTTCCTTATGAACCTCAATCTAACCCAAATATACAGTAGCCTCACTCACATCAATGGTCTATTGTCTCCTGTGACTGGACAGACCACCACTGCATCACCTTCGTCATCACAGAATCTGCAAGAACTAATAAATTGCAGCTAACAAAAAAAAACACTAGCAACGAGGCCTGCGAAACATTAACCTGGATTTTCTGACAACTCTCAGTAAGAACATTTTGCCTCCACCAGGGAATATGTCCGATGTCCATGACCTCACTGAACACTACAACCATTCTATGACAAGTATTTTAGACATGATTGCTCCGGATCACTGAAATAATATCGAGCCCATTAATATCGACTTGCAAAAATATCGATGAGAAAATATCGAGGGACAAAATCTCGAGTTTCTATCTTTATACAGGTAAGTACAAAAATATCGACTCTAAAATATCGACTGTAAATAATATAGACTGTCAAAATATCGTTTTTTTATATGTCTTTAAATTAAGTTAAAACTAATATAAAAATAAATATATTTAATATATAAACTTAGTTAAAATGATTACATACATGTAATATTAATAAATAATTAATGTAAATTACAAAAATAAAAAAATAATAATAAATATATATATATATATATATATATATATATATATATATATATAAATAAATATTATTAACTAAATATATATAATATTTTTACCATAGCATTGCAAATCGGTTAAAATTTATTGTAATAACTATAGTGAATTCAACAGTAGAAAAACGCTGGATAGCGTAGGGGTAAAAATTACTATTCCCACTCCAGTGGGTGCAACAGTAGGGAAAGCGTTGGATAGCGTAGGGTTTAAAATTACTATTCCCACTCCAGTGGGTGCAACAGTAGGGAAACATTGGATAGTGTAAGGGTTAAAATTACTATTCCCACTCCAGTGGGTGCAACAGTAGGGAAAGCGTTGGATAGCGTAGGGGTAAAAATTACTATTCCCACTCCAGTGGGTGCAACAGTAGGGAAAGCGTTGGATAGCGTAGGGGTAAAAATTGCTATTCCCACTCCAGTGGGTGCAACAGTAGGGAAAGCGTTGGATAGCGTAGGGGTTAAAATTACTATTCCCACTCCAGTGGGTGCAACAGTAGGGAAAACATTGGATAGCGTAAGGGTTAAAATTACTATTCCCACTCCAGTGGGTGCAACTGTACGGAAAGCGTTGGATAGCGTAGGGGTTAAAATTACTATTCCCACTCCAGTGGGTGCAACAGTAGGGAAAGCGCTGGATAGCGTAGGGGTTAAAATGACTAATAATTAATTAACAATTAACAATTTTAATTAATTTACATAATTAATTAATTATTATTAAATAACTTCCCACCCTATCCCCCTATAAACTCACAACCCACTACAGAAAATAATTTTCTAAATATTAATTATTTATCAACTAAATATTTATAATTATTTACCAATTATATTTTAATTAATTACCAATTAATAATTATTTAACAATTATTATTAATTAACATAATTAATTAATTATTAATACATTACTTCCCACCCTATCCCCCTATAAACCCACAACCCGCTACAGAAAATATTTTACTAAAAATTAATTAATAGTTATTTATTATTTTTTACCAATTACATTTTAATTATTTACCAATTAATAATTATTTAACAATTATTAATAATTTACATAATTAATTAATTATAATTAAATTACTTCCCACCCTATTCCCCTATAAACCCACAACCCGCTACAGATTTATAATACACAATTATTAAAAATTATTAATAACTAACTTGTTTTCGATTTTTTTTGTCTATATTCTATCTAGTCGATATTATGTCTAGTCTATATTTTTGATTCGATATTTTGGCTATTAATATCGATATTACTCGATATTTTTGTAGTCTATATTATGTCTGGTCGATATTTTGGCTAGTCTATATTTTTTACTCGATATTTTGTCCTAACGATATTTTGGAATCGATATTATGTCTGTTTACCGATTGCTCCTTCACAGTTAAAAATAATGTCTTCCCAAGTCACCAAACCCTGGTGCAATGGTAGCTCAGAGGCTGAAAAATGAAATCTGCGGCTAGCAGAAAGATAATGGAGATCCCCACGAACCCTTGAACATCTCAAACATCTGAGATCAATAAGGAACATTTATAACGCATTCGAATCTCTAAAGCTCACCATTTCAGAAACCAACTTTAGCAATCAAAATATCGGCCCGAAAAATTGTTTGAAATTGTTAAGCTCCAATAAAATAACCAACGCTCCTTTAGGATCCAGTCCACAGCTAAATTATGAACATTTTGACACCCTCTTCATTGGAAAGACAACAAAAATGGAAAATAATAAGTGGACTGCAATGGAACAGATGCCAATCTTACCACCTTTCGGCCCCCACCCGCCTCAGCCTTTGGTGCTTCCGCTCGCTCCAATTAATACCCCCAAGAACAGTGCCTCAGGGAGCTTATTCAAAGCGTTGGATGGAAACACCATTCTAATAACTCCTACATGATTGAGACCATCTGACCACTTCGTTGACCCATTGTATTTCTTCATGAAATTAAACCATCTATACTCCCAAGATAGGCCAAGATAGTTAATGCCTCACTGCTTCAAGGCTCAATCCCAAACTGTCTAAAGCCTGAACAGGTCACCCCTATTCTAAAAAAACCTATTGCTCATCGCACTGTCCTTCACGCCCAATCGCTAACATTTCGACTCTAGTAAAGCTCATATAGAAATGTGTCAGTGTCCAGCTATGTAACCACATAGAACAATTCCAATTACTTGACCAGTTTCAATCTGGTTTCTGTCACGGTCATAGTACAGAATCTGCTCTTACTCATATTGCGGATAATGCGCTCAGAATGCTGGATCAGATGGATTCCTGCCTTCTGATCCTCCGCAAACTATTATCAGCTTTTGATACGGTTAAGCATGACTGCTTACTCAACCTATTGGAACACAGGATGGGGCACCCCAGGCCCTTCCTAAACTGGTCCGCCTCTTTTTGCCACAATAGAACTCAAAGTTTCAAGGTTAATAAGTCCATACCTAATCCCACACCGGTCACCCTATGGGTACCACAAGGCTCCCCGTTCTCACCAACTTTCTTCAACTTGTTCATGGAGCCTTTAACGGACATTTTGAAACTATTTAATATCCACTATCACATCTATGCCGCTGGTACCCGTCCACAACAGTCTGCCTGCTCGTTGCACCATGCCGGCAACCGCCTGTGATGCTGATGTGATGAATTTGTTAAAGGTAAACAAGATGAAACAAAAAGATGTGGAATCCACAAAAAGCAGGAGAGAGTGTGTTGTCTCTTACTTTAAAAAATAGATAATAGACGAACTGACTACGAGAAAAACAAATGGGAATGGGGTGACTGTTTTCATTTCAATGAAAAGTGTGCTAGTAGACTTCCGGTGTTTTAACTCTGTTGCGATAAGAGCCTCACACACTGTGGTTCTGATGATGATTTGGTTTTGAGCTTCAACCTCCAGTGCCTACTTTAGTTAGTCGACCGGTTATTTTTGTACCAGATAGCGAATTGCCATCTGTAGATTAGGTAGAAAACCAATCACTAATCTCTCTACCTCCCTTCCTAAACCCTACACAGGCAGCACAGGCAGAAAGAGATAGTAAGGAGTCGGGAAAGGTATAGGGAAGGGGTCAACACTACCGTCCTGGTCAGCGCCTTAGGGGTGAAGAAATGTACTCTTTCCTCCTAAGGGGAAACAGCGTTTACAACGCTGTAGGTACAACGCAGTGCCAATACAACGTGGTCAGTACAACAGCTGTGTTGTTACCACGCATACTATCACAACGCAAGTCAATATAATGACTTGTTGTAGGGGGCTTTAGATGTTGGATTTTAAATCCAACACCTTCCCTACTGTTGCACAGACTGGAGCTACAGTAGTAAATTATACTATTCCAATCTCCAGTGCCCCCCCCCCCCGCAACAGCAAGTTGGTACAGTGGTACGAGTGGTAACAACGTGGTCATTGTACTGACCATGTTGTAAATGCATGTGTTGTAAATGCATGCGTTGTAACGTCATATATTCACTCCTAAGCTTTTTGGTCTGTCTCGTCAGGACTGGTAACATAGGATTCTTGATTCGTCCACATGCCTAGCAGGGCATGGATTTCATGAAGTGCACTGAAGGAGGAGACACTGTTGACTCCTGTATAGATTAGACCTGCTGTAGTGCCTAGAAAAGTGTATACTGTGGACTTTGGCTGTTCTGCACAGCCACTAAGAAAAAAGCTGAGCTAGAAGTGTAAGTTAAGAGAGTAGTCTTCTGTGTGGAAGCTCTAGAGTCCTGCTGAAAAGTCACCCGTTTCAGGAGATCACCAATGTTTGGCTGGGGGGTAGACCTCCTACAGTGACTGTGCAGTTTTGTGGTTTTGGTGCTCTGAAGGGCAGAAGAAATCCTTTTCCCTCGGACAGGAAGGTACATAATTATTAGTATTGGCTGCATGGTGAAGACCCCTGTAGCAAAATGAATTGAAGAAAGACATTGTAAAAGGGGGCTACCACATAAACATTCTGAAATGTGACTACATGTTGTTACCCTACTCTCCTTAGTGGCGAGGAATCGTACCATTGTGCCAAATCATCCACGGGCCAGAAGAACGATTTTGTCTGTACAAAGGAGCACACTCGGCCTGATTAGGGTCACCCCATAGCACCAGAGAGGTTCTACTTCACTGATCCTCACTATAACCAGGTGCCAAGGAACCAGTGAAGCGAACAGGAGGAAACATGGCATTAATTGATCCCACCTCCTAGCCCAGGTGTTAGAGTGTCAAGGTGCTAGAACATACGGAAGGACTGTGCATCTTAAAGAGCCCACCACACAGAAGTGTAATGATAAAAGTAAAGGAGGCCCACCTGTCCATCTTTTCATTGTTGAGACACAAAGAAAGAAGACAACGCATGACTACAGCAAAGAGCAGTGATGTAGCCTTTTAAAATCAAGCGTCCTGGTTGCTAAGCGGCCAGGAATACAGTTCAGATCACGAATAATGACAGGAGCTCGCAATAATGTGTGAGATCTTTCTGGTGAGAGATCCCATGCTAATAATATTCATGCTTGGAGCTTTCCATAATAAATGAAGGGGCCTCAAAGGGAGCCTTGAGCTTATTTGTATTCTCTGGGTCTACCTAAGTGGCTGTTGGTCTCTTTAGGTAGAAATATTGTAATTATGTTGAAGCCTGTAGGCTTGTTTTACTGTTATACAAAAATATTGTGTAAAGTGATAGGCATGTTATTGTATAATGTGAATATCTTGACCAATTATGTAGGGCTGCATTTTTTGATAGTGAAGAGATTAAGCAATATGTCTTAAAGTGATATAGCTAGTTTGTCATGTTACAACCAACAGGCATACAAATCGCTGCATAGTAGCTTGCAGATAGTGGAAACAGACAAGGTTTAGGGTACTAATTACCCTCTCTGGTAAACCTGTAGGAAAGCTGATTTGCAGTTTGGTAGGGACTTAGGAGTTAGGGGCTCCAAATTATTGTTTCCTTTTCAATTTTGTATGTATTTCTTTATCAGTGCACAGTATTTACCCATGTGTTCATTTATATATGTTTCCTTTTAAAGTGAAAAGAGCTGGCTAGACAGTGATTTGTTGAATGTATTTGTGTGTTGCTAACTTTTGATTTTCTCGCCCACATAAACTCTTTGATTTAATCCTGGACTGATCTGCCTTGCTATCACGAGAGAAATGTGCTGAAAAGTGTACTTTGTCTCCAGTTTGATAATTTGGCCTGCAGAGGACATCGGAGACAGATGTCCTCCATTTGCGTGCTCTGAGAGCCATTAACTTCTAGCTAAACTATGGCTCCCAAAGTTCATTTCTTACAAAAAGGATATGCCTAGTAATCAGACAGGAAATCATCTCGAGCAAACGCAGTGGCTAAGCAACAACGAAATTAGCGTACAAAAAGGCATAAATACTTATGTATGAAATGAATTCGGCTAGTGTGGCTGCTGAAACAATCTAATCTAAATCTCCTGTACAGGACTGGCATCAGGGATGACAACAGAGATTGCTCGATGGTTTGGTTATATTTTATGTAACTTTATTCCCAACTAGTAAATGTCATTCTCAACAGCGTGAGTCGCCAAGAATGGTTAAATACAGTCCAGCGTGTGGTAGGCCCACAAGAATCTATCATGTTACACACATTGCTTTAGACAAGCCTATTTTGGACTTATGATCAGGCCCAAAAATCCTAACACATTGAAATAAGGATTCATCTTATGAAGAACGCCCAGATTTTACAATAATGATCTCAACCAGTGAGCATCAGAAGTATTCTAGAAGTGGCTGAATCTCCCCTGATGCAATTCTCTTCACACAAATGAATTTAATATGAGAATGAAAACGTATCATATATTGAGAAATGATTATTTAGCAATTCCCAAGCAGTGAGTCTGACTGACACGTCAAGGATCTGGAAGAACGTCATTAGACTCGAAGATCCCTGACATCATGCAACATTCAAATCCCTGGGCTATAAATAGATTTTAACAACTTTACAAAATGCCTGTCCTGATTATGGGAATTTTAAACCAATGGCATGCAACATTCTAGTGTTTCACATGGTTATTTCTCTATTGATCTCACTTGCATCCTCTATTCGTAAACACTTGGAGCCCGATTCACCAAGCATACATGCATGTTCATGTAAGTTTACTCTCTTTCGGTTTTCACAAAACAGCCCTTTATAGTCACTTTAGGACTGTAGAGACTCAGCAGTCGGGATGGAGATCTCTGAATCTAAAGATATATGGCAGGACTATCTTTCTATGTGTGACGTTCTCTGATCTGGCTGATGACACTCCGCAGTCATAAATTTAATGCTAGATTGTATTTTTATGGAAACTGAAAAAGAGCAAACATACCCAAACCATGTACGTTGTAACTGTAGCCTTTTGTGTAAGCTTACTACTTTTAGGAATTCAGAAACTACGTGCAAAGTCTTATAATTACGCACTCCCTATACTTTTGTGTGGGGGGTTTTCCGCCCCTAGTTACTATGCAATGGGAGTGGAGAACTCTGCATAAATATGTATAGGGACTGTTGACTCCTAAAACCCCACACGTAGGGCCTGATTCACAATGGTAAACCTTTAACTCTTTTTCAGTATCGACAAAACTGCATTTTAATAGTAAATGTACGACTAGAGACTCCTCAGTGAGGATGGTGAACTCTGCACATAGAAAGCTATGCCAGGCCAATCCTCAAATGTTAAGTCTCCATAGTCATAAAGTTACTATTATATTGCATTTTTGTGATTAAGGAAAGAGAGTAAACTTACACAAACCATTAAGCTTTTGCCCAGTCAATATTTCTACCTACTGACTTAGGGCTTCATTTAGAGTTTAGAGCACTATCTACTCTGTCCAAAATGTGATTGATATCTTGTCTGCCTTATCACAAGTGATTTATATCCTAGGACATTTCTAATGAGGTGGACAAGATATCTGTGATGTTTGTAATTGATTACCCTTCAACCAAACGCTAAAAATCTTAGAGCAGGGCAACCTTGAAGAAGAGTCTGAAGAAGTCTTCTTGAAAATAGGCACCTTTGCCACTAGGTCCAGCAGAAGCTTTGGAGCTCTTGTAAATCCAAATATTTTCAATTTTTCAACCTTTTTAGATTTTCTGGAACATTTTCTCTTAGCCACTGACCTCATGCACTGCACCTAATGGCCAGGACACAATCCAACAAAGGCCAGCAGCAAGCTCCAGTCCAGGTCCAGTGGTAACTAGAACAATGGTCACTCAAGGGCAGAGAATTGACCCTTAGAGTCCACTCCTTAATTCCGTGCACAGGTGGGAGCAGGTCCAGCTCTTCAGGTCTCCCCACAGGTTACAGAGAGCAGGCTCAGCCCTCCTCTGTTCTGCCACAGGGTCGGAAAGTGTTGTAGGAGCTGGGAATGAGGTGCTACTTTAGTTCAATTCACTAGCCAGTTGGTGGGGGTGACTGCTTGAAACTCCCTTACCAATGTGCAAAAGTTCCCAAGAGCAAACCTTTCCACATTTGTGGCACACCCTGTCTGCTTCACAGAAAACTATTCCACAGTGAACAGTTTTCAGTAAACACCATGCTGGTAGACTCTATATGCCCCTAAATGGAGCTTGTGGTACACCTAGTACTATGGAAATGACCAGTCCCCTACCACTCTGCCACTTCAAACTAATTTTGCGGCGTGCTCCCTCCTCCTGTGAGACTAAAAGTTGAGAGGCTAAAGTGTATGTTGGGATCAAAAGATTCCTCATCTACAGGCTTCCTTTATCAATACACTATAAAAGTATAGGTCTCCCTGGGCCTATTTGAAGTTAGTGAAGACCTGGATACTCCTAAACTGCCCTACGTGGTTTAAGCTGATATTATATTCCTGAGCTCGGCCCATGTAGCAAAGCAGCTTATTTCTTAAATTTTTCCCACAATAACAGTTCAGCCATACACCTTTGCACATATGTGCATGAACAACAATGTTGAATTTTTTTCTCTGAAACTGCTTCCTTTACACATCTATCTTCACACAACATTATCACAATGGCTTGAACTAGGCCTTGTTACGCACTATGTACAAATGTCATCCTATTTTCATCCAAGGGGCGACAAGGCTATCTACATATCCATAACATCGCTAATCTTGAAGTACATCACAAGGCTACTTTATATTATAAATAATTAGCATCCCAATAGATTAGCAGAAGAGGCACTTTAGCTGACACCGAGGGTCCCTGCATGCTGAGACTTCATCGTGCAGCGGTCTAACATCTCCAGGAGAGGGTGTCCAGTTTGTGACCAAGACGGGGTGCTACATTCTCTCTCACCAGGTAATGGGGTTGGCTTGTCCCTAGAGGGGATTCTTGGCTTCACAACAACACACACTCTAGGTACACAGAGTAGGGTTTGGCATAGTAGGAGTAAACCAGATTACTGCCTTGTGTATTTGCCTGCATATATACACTGTTTTAGCACCATGGTAGAACTGTATCTACTATTTTGGTGCTTGTTATCACATTCATCTGCTTCTGTCTACTGATTATCTCAGCACACGTCTTCTATACAAGAATAATATTGGTTAAATAATTATATTGAAAACATCCCACTGTGTATTCTGTATGTTTCCCCGAGCAAAAGTAAGCACGAGTGACTGAGCAAAAGGTTCTGATCTGTTTCTATGGTCCCTGACTGGACAGGGCTGTCATATTCAGTGGTTGCCAGATACTATTTGATCCCTGATATGGTTAGGGGGACTTACCGTGGCACTGTGAGCTAGCTGGTCTATCGGCCAACATATCTTGTGGGGATGTCCTAAACCAGTCTAAGCTCCAAGCCCTTAGTTTATGTTGTCTAACAAACAAATTTGGTGCTGCACAACATATTCCCACTGCATGCCATCCTGCTAGGCTTAGGACCTTGTCTCTGCGCTGAGAGCAGAATTTTAACGCTCATCACAGCAGCGAAGGCAGGCCAGCTGCAGGAAGACTAAGGGGCATATTATCAAACGACAGCGTTAAAATTATTGCTGCTTTAGCGGCAGAAAACTGCTGCTGAAGCGGCGATAATCTGCTTGATAATATGCCCATGAGAGTTCCAATAGCAGCCCATGTTTTGGTGTCCACCTTAGCTTCTATTGGAATTCTCAAGGGCATAATATCAAGCTCATTATCGCCGTTTTAGGAGCAGTATTCTGCCACTAAAGCGGCAATAATTTTAAGGCTGTGCTTGATAATATGCCCCTAAGGGCCTGATTTAGATCTTGACAGATGGGTTATTCTGTCACAATAGTGAAGGATATCCCATCTGCCGAAATATAAATCCCATTATATCTAACGGTATTTATATTTTGGCGGACCGGATATCTGTCACTGTTGTGACAGAGTAACCGTCTGCCAAGGTACACAGACATAATATCGAAATTTAAATATCGATATACAAATATATCGAAATTTAAATATCGATGTAACATAATATCGAAGGTAAGTAATATTGACACTATTTAATATCGATATCAGTAATATCGAAATTAAATATATCGATGTGTAGTAATATCGATGTAAATAATTTTGATGTTAGTAATTATCGATTTTCTAATAATTTTTTTGTATATTATAATGTATATAATATGTTTTTAAGTATCTATTGATGTCATTTAATTAAATTTAGCATTTTAGTTCAGTAGCGGGTTGTGGGTTTATAGAGGAATAGGGTGGGAAGTAATGTAATTATGTTAAAATAAGTATTAATTAGTAGGAATGATTAATGAAATTTAATTAATTAGTAATTAATTTTAATTAATTGGTATTAATTTTTAATTAATAGATTAATTGATAAATATGTTATGTAGCGGGTTGTGGGTTAATAGGGGAATAGGGTGGGAAGTAATTTAATTATGTTAAAATAAGTATTAATTAGTAGGAATGAATAATTAAATATAATTAATTGGTAATTAATTTTAATTAATTGGTAATTAATTTTAATTATTTGGTATTAATTTTTAATTAATAGATGAATTGATAAATATGTTATGTAGTGGGTTGTGGGTTTATAGGGGAATAGTGTGGGAAGTAATGTAATTATGTTAAACTAAGTATTAATTAGTAGGAATGAATAATAAAATGTAATTAATTGGTAATTAATTTTAATTATTTGTTAATATTTTTTAATTAATAGATTAATTGATAAATATGTTATGTAGGGGGTTGTGGGTTTATAGGGGAATAGGATGGGAAGTAATTTAATTATGTGAAATTAAGTATTAATTTGTAGGAATTAGTAAATAGTTTTTATTTATTGGTAATTATTTTTAATTAATTGGTAATTATTTATGTAATAGTTTATATTTTGATTAATTAATGTTATTTTTTTATTTATAAGTATGTTATTTTAACTCCTACGCTATCCAACACTTTCCCTACTTTTGCACTCTCTGGAGTGGGAATAGTAATTTTTACCCCTACGCTATCCAACACTCTCCCTACTGTTGCACTCTCTGGAGTGGGAATAGTAAATTTTACCCCTACGCTATCCAACACTTTCCCTACTGTTGCACTCTCTGGAGTGGGAATAGTAATTTTTACCCCTACGCTATCCAACACTTTCCCTACTGTTGCACTCTCTGGAGTCGGAATAGTAATTTTTACCCCTACGCTATCCAACACTTTCCCTACTGTTGCACTCTCTGGAGTAGGAATAGTAATTTTTACCCCTACGCTATCCAACACTTTCCCTACTCTTGCACTCTCTGGAGTGGGAATAGTAATTATTACCCCTACGCTATCCAACACTTTCCCTACTGTTGCACTCTCTGGAGTAGGAATAGTAATTTTTACCCCTACACTATCCAACACTTTCCCTACTGTTGCACTCTCTGGAGTGGGAATAGTAATTTTTACCCCTACGCTATCCAACACTTTCCCTACTGTTGCACTCTCTGGAGTGGGAATAGTAATTTTTACCCCTACACTATCCAACACTTTCCCTACTGTTGCACTCTCTGGAGTGGGAATAGTAATTTTTACCCCTACGCTATCCAACACTTTCCCTACTGTTGCACTCTCTGGAGCTGGAATAGTAATTTTTACACCTACGCTATCCACCACTTTCCCTCCTGTTGCACTCTCTGGAGTGGGAATAGTAATTTTTACCCCTACGCTATCCAACACTTTCCCTACTGTTGCACTCTCTGGAGTGAGAATAGTATTTTTAACCCCTACGCTATCCAACACTTTCCCTACTGTTGCGCTCTCTGGAGTTGGAATAGTAATTTGTACTCATACGCTATCTATGTGTATAATTTTATTAATATTACTTTTATGTTGTTATTAATTGTTATTTATAAAATTAAATTATGTTTATACAATTATTTATATATATTTAATGTATGCATTTTTTAAATGTTATGTTGTTATTAATTGTAATTTATAATACTATTGTATGTATATACATTTATATTTATAATATATTTTTATATATTTATAACTTATTAAAATAATTATTTAAGAGTTATTATTAATGAAAAATATACTGTGTATTATATATTTATTAATAGTTTTTTTCCCATTAATTGTAATATTTTATAAAATATTATATTTTTAAACATGTTTATTACATTCATAATTATTATTTTGTTAATATAATATTTTTATTTAATTAAAATATAAAGATATTGTACAAAAAACGATATTTTTAACATTCGATATTTTTTTCCGATATTTTGGTACTTACCTTTTTAAAGATAGCATCCCAATATTTTGTCCCTCGATATTTGTGTTGCGATATTTTGGTTTATCGATATTATGTCTGTCGATAATTAGTCAGACATTCGTCTGCCAAGATATATCAGGCCCTCCTTACAATTAGCTTTCAGGGGCTTCAGGGAGAGAAAATATAACATTTTAAATGTTACTTTCCCCTGTTTATTGATCTATTCCCCATTGAACTGGATTTTTAACAAATATTAAATACATGATTATCACATTGCTGTACTTTAGCTTTTTCAACTATTACCAGATACACCCCTAACATTGAAAATAGGTTTTGCGGGCTAGTTACTGTAGGAACATGCAAAGATTACATTCTTAAATGTTCTACTTTAAAATACCAGGCACCCTACCTTGTGGACTACAAGGATCTCTTAGGGGTGATAGTTAATGTTTTTAAGCTGTTTTTTTCAAGTTAAACAGAATTGTTTTGACAGGTTTTCATACAGGTTTAAAAGCTTCCACAGTCAGGCTGCACATGAAGGCCTGGCTGTGTTTTCCCTGCCAGTTTAGTGGTTTGCACACAATGTGCTACATTCCACGGGTGACATTTGACTTCTCATGCCATTGGTCTATTCCCTGCACCATGTACGATGCCTTGCTGGAAAGTTAAATATGTCAATTGGGGACTTGCTAATTTTACTATATTTTAGTAGTCAGAGTACATAACCTGGGGCCTGGGCAGCAGTAGCTTGAGTCCCAAAAAATGAGAGTGACCACTAAAAAAGAAGGGGCATATTATCAACGGGCAGCGATAATTATTGCTGGCCGTTCTTAGCGTGAGAATTGTTATCGCCGGCTATCGCTGATAATTATCACCATGCTAGCACTAAGTGTGGGCCGAAAATTCGTCCCGCTCGTGTAATTTGTGGATTTTCTGCGATTTCGCGATCCGCAAATCTCAAGAAATCGCAGAAAAATCTGCGAGTCCCAAGCAGGACGAATTTTCCATGAAGCACTTACTAAATTTACAGCAGCAGGTGACCAAGTTGAAGCTAATTTCTTTGTAACCATTTACAAAAGGATTACAAAGAAATTAACTTCAACTTGCGCACCTGCTGTAACCCTGTAAGTGCTTCCTGAGCGGCGCCTTGTTGCCTACTTGCAACTATTCTCTGACCCTGCTCTGACCCTCAAAGCAGGGTCAGAGAATAGTTACAAGTAGGCAATGAGCCTCCTGTCCCAAAAATTAAACCTCAGCAGGAAGCACTTACAGATACAAATAAAGCAGGTGCCCGATTGAAGCTCAAAGTCAGTAACATTTTAATCAGCCCAAAACATCAGCACGGTCGAGGCTGGGCAAGTGTGCTTTAACCCCATATCAGCCGTTGAAAATGAGCTGTAATACTAAAGGGAGGTCTTTGCATCCATGACTTTCTCGAGCGTGATCCCCGTGTAGTTCCTGTGGCCAGGAGGCTGCTTTCTCCTCACCTGCTGCCCTGCTCACTCTCTGACCCTTTATACACAAGAGGCATGTGAACACGCATAGTAGCACCGCCTGTTCAGCCCCGCACCACACACTCGCAGTACCAAACGTCTTCCCGCCCTTTCCCCAATATGATGGACAGCTCACTCAAGGGACCTCTGCACATTTTGGCACAATGGCAAAGTTACAGGCACACGGGGTCACTGAAGGCAAATCTTCTGGCCCTTTACGCAGCTGCAGTGTAGGAAAAGCAATACACATTTACCCAATGAGGTAGCACTTACTGATTAGCCAGTAGAAAGTACTCCAGTTGAGTATAGTGCAATTGCAAACAAATCCGCGATTTTACGAGAAAATCTGCAAATTCGCAGTTTTTTTTGTAATTTCGCCCAAATTCACGGACCGCAGATCCGTAAAATTCACTCATACCTAGCTAGCACTGTATGAACAATACATAGCACAATGGTGATAATTATTCCAGCGATAGAGTTGTTTTCCATGGAACAGCGCTGGTTTTCCAGCAATGTTCCATGGAAAACGACGATAACCTTGCGGATACGACCCTGTGGGTGTATCAGTATTATCCACCTCCAATATAAAGTATAGGTAAGTCAGCATTTTTGCAGACATTAGTTTTTGGCGAAAACCACGGTTTTCGCAAAAAACTAAAGTCTGGAAAAAGGCCTAGGCCTCCTTGAAAATATCGCCATGTGCACATCAGCGATATATACAAGTTTGTTCTGCCCAGTGACTCCCACTTTGCATCTCTTTAGAGATGCAAAAGGAGGGGTCGGGTAAAAGGGTGCTAACATGCGCTAATACATGTTATCACCCTCATGTTAATAGAGCGAAAACATTATATCTGCTTTTTTGGCTTTTAAAGCCAAAAAAGCGGAGATAAGGCCCTTAATATTATGCCGGAAGCATTTTCCCACAGGTGACTTTTTCTTGTGTGTTTTTTATAGTTAACTAATCATTCTTTACATACACAAGTAGTTAAATGTGACAGGTGCATGAGCTATCTATCAATGGTCTATTGTGGTCTTTAACCCCTTCTGTGCTACTGTCGGCCATTGGCTGTCGCGAGCACTACCTGGTTGGTGGTGTGAACGGCCAACGGCCGGCGCGGCCCTGCCCACTACTTAGAACGCCAGCACTGCGCCGAAATAACAGCTGCGGTAAATGGGTTAATAGATCACTGGTGTCCATCCTTAGCATAATTCAGGCCCTAAAAGAATAGTGGTGATTGCTATCATGCTTTGAACACTTCTTCCATGATGCTGGCATTCTGCATAACGCAGGCACCAGCATTATTTTAACAGTTCTTGACATAATTATGGTAATGTTTAACTATTTGTTGCTTCCAATGGCAGGGGTATGCCCACTCCTGCCTAATGATTGTTCATGCATAATGGTAGTAATTCTTTATATTTTGAAGACACAGTTTTGTCAAGTCGAGTTTAAAGTTTGCATTAGCATCATGTTGTTAAATCATGGCATTGTAATAACATTATCACTTCAGCTGAGGCCTCAGTCCAAAAGATCATATGTAATTATCTGCATCAACCCAGTCACTCACTCATCTCTTTAGCCATCCATTCAATCGCGTTCTTGTTCAACAATTCATCCATGCTCTAACCATTTAACCTCCCATATGTACAACAACAAAATAATTGCCCATGCAGTCACACCTTCACTAATCTATGCTCTTATCCATCAGAGTGATACCTATTCTCACATTCATTAGCTTGTCCTCACAACCACTTATGCTAGTCAATAAAGAAGCACTTTCACAGAGAAAATAGGCAGACCCTTTGGCCTTACCAGTGTTTTAATTGAATTCTTCTATTTTGAGTTTGTTTTGCAGTTTAGATGCAGGGGTTCAAAAACCAGAATACAAAGAAAAACTGCAAGCTATTCACCTCAGACATAGATCAACTTAGGGTCAATTAATTTCTGCTTAGATGTAAAATATTCCCGACGTTAAAGAGATAGAAAATTGCCCTGTATTCATTGCAAAGCTCCACATAAAAACGCTAGGGAGTTTGCTGTTCACAGCAAAAAGACTGAAACAAGAACTTGGTCAGAGAAAATGATAGAAACATTTGTGTGGTATAGTTATACAATATCAATACTAACTTCAAACTTTATCCTTGTAAACATTATAATCACCTATATCACAAATCCAATACCCCACAAAGACGTTCTACAAGTCATATTTTGATTTGTATTAATCCAAGTTCATGTGCAAGGCAAAACATTTAATATTCATACATAGTACAAAACATATTCATAAGTAGCAGGAAGGCTCCTCCATTTGGGTGTAGGAGCACCACCTCACTGCTTTCTAGAACTGCGGGAAGTATAAATATAAAATGGTACTGCAAATACCATTTTATGTTTCTGCTTCTCGCACTGAGAGAAAGCAGAAGGCAGGGTATGCCTGGCTGGGGCGGGCTGGTGGGCGGGGTGGGGCAGGGAAGAGTGGTTTGCCCACTCTGAGTGCCCTGACTGTTTGGTCGGCCCTCTAGGGCCAACCAAACCAGTCATACGCACTCTGGATTTTCTCTTTGTAGGCTGCACGTAACCTACATAGAGAAAATAGGCTCCCTACAGGCGCCAGGCTGGGCGTCGTCCGCACCGATCACAATGCTGCCATTGCAGCATTGTGATTAGTTTAGGGGAGGGGAGGGGAGGGAGGTTGCTTTCTTCCTGTTCCAGCAGCAGATACGGCCAGGAGCAGAGGTGGCAGGGGAACCGGGTAAGTACATTTTTTTTAT
Source organism: Lissotriton vulgaris (assembly GCF_964263255.1). NCBI lineage: Eukaryota > Metazoa > Chordata > Amphibia > Caudata > Salamandridae > Lissotriton > Lissotriton vulgaris. The sequence continues at coordinate 1,885,376,691 of NC_141689.1, read as the reverse complement.
TTAATTTTAAATTCCCCCCTCCCCACGCGAACACATACACGAACACCCACGCGAACCCCCGTCAGCCCCCTCACTCGCAAGCCGTGACTGATAAGTAGTTCAACACGTTTAGACTTACAAAGAAAATGACATCTAGTTCTAAGCCCATTTATCATTTTAAATGTCTCTATCTATGTCTTTATTTTCTATATAACCTATTCCATATTGACATTCTTGGGTATTCCATGATTACCATGTTATTTTAATTACTTTTCATATCTCGGGGCACAATTGCAGTCTTTTCTCATGCCACATTCCAGCTATGATAATTCTTTTAAATAAACTTCCTCAGGATCTAATACGATTATCTTTTCTAGTAGTTGGGTTCATTTCCTAAGATGTAATAAGATATGCACATTGAGTGAGTACTCTTTAGGATCCAAACATTTTAATAATCCTAATAGCTGAAATGTATAACAACAAAACATTATGAGATCAACAGAACAGTCATATATACATTAATTGACAACATTTAGGGATGGGTCAGAACTATTATCTCAAAGCTCACCTTCTGTTACAGAATGACATTTATCTCTCAATAATGATACTGGTATGTAGGTGTGACTAATTCCCATTATCTTAGAACAGATGTCAATCTTCTTGAATATCCTTCTACAGAACTGGAACCCAGGTCTTTTATTTGCTGACTATTAATGAACCTAAGATGAGTTAGAGAATGCAGACCAGGACTGGAATCTATATTGCAGTATCAATTATTAACAATTATTAACATGAATTATTACCAGGGATTTCCAGCCACTCTTTAATTAAACATATTACATGCCTCCTACTTCATTGTCTATGGTAATCATAGTGGGGGCTAAATACATAGTAGGAATTAATTCAGGAACTAATAAGAAGAAAGAAAATAAGTCAGTAAGAAAATTGAGCTATTAAAAGAGGGATATTTCTTTGTTGGTTCTCTTTATATCTTATCTTTTATTCTGTCTATCTGTCTATATTTAATTCTCTTTAAAGGTAGATTATTCATGTTAAAAATCAGTTAACCTGTTCTATACAACAGCACTGCACAACTACAATCTTCTTACCTCCTTCATTCAAGTCTTTTCTGCGACACACATTCCCTGAATACTGCCTGCCACTCTGTTTAAGATTATATGGTGGAGTTGTATGATGTTTGACACAATTTCAGATTCAATGTCTTGCAGCCAAAGGTGTGTGGTACTAGCACTCCTAGTTATTCACCATAGCTCGCCAAAGGAGGTGGCCAATTTGGAATGTCATAAAAAGTATGTGATCATCCATCATTTTAACTTGGTACAATGTCATCACAACCTTTATTACAGTGCTTTCAGAGGAATGACACAAACAAGGCAAATATTAAGGGTGGACAATATACACTCAAAACCTCTAGATAAGGAGCAATAGCACATCATAGTCCAAAAATTAGGGCAAAGAGTAATAAGATATATTAATCTTACAAAAGGCAAGTAAGTTGCAATAAAGAGGAGATCCCATCCAATTTTTTCTCATTGCAACATATTTAACCTAATCAATATATTCTTTCATTAATTAATATGGTGAAATCTTCAAAAAGTACATGCCTCAGCTGACATATTAGAGAGAATGGTGGCTTAAAAAATATTCAACCTTAATATGAGGTGTTTATCAGAAACCATCATCCAAATTAGTTGGGATCCTTTGCTGTTTCATCAACTCAATGTTTACAGCCCCTATTCTCCTAACACTGCAATAATTCTCAAGAACATTGATTTCTGGTTAGTGATTTTGGGACAACTAATCTTGTTTTCCATTCATGCTATTTCTAGTGCTGTCTGTCATAATCCCCTAAAATTACCCCCTCAGAAACTTTTTTTTATGCATGGCCACCTCTCCTCCTAATACAAACTTTCTCCTGTACTTATACCTCTTGTCATCAGGGTTATATCCCTTATCACCAAAGTGGAGACACATCTACACATTTAGTTTCTTATTACAAATTGATAGCCTATGTTTATTCATACCGACTAGAATATTTTTTGTCTCTCCCTACATACAAAAGACCACAAAGACAGTTGATAGTACAGATTACATTTTTTTTATTTTTTATTTTATTTTAGAGAGTTTTATATAGGGCGTACTTGACCCGAATCGGGTTTCAGAGAGCTTTACATAGCACCAATTGCATTACATGAGAAGACATTCATTTTTTGTTAGGCATGGGGAGATTAAGTGATTTGCCAAGAATCACAAAATGTTCAGCATCATTGCCGAGACTCGAACCCAGTTCTCCAGGTTCGGGGTGGCCACCCTAGCTGTTAGGGCAACTCCTCTCCCTATACATTAATTGTTCTACAATTTATGAAAGTAATATTTGAAAATCATTTATAGAAACGTTTCTCCTTTCACTGTGAATTTGCATTTACTGCATATATTGCACTTGTAGCGCTCCATTGCTTTACAGCTACTCGATTACATAGAATATTTTTATTTTCTTTAGCCAATTTCAGATTATTCTCTACATGTGCAAGATGGGTTTGTAAGTGTCTTTTTTACCTTAAGTCAAATAGAGGTCCTTGCATCATCCTTCCTCACATTAAGTTTAGAATGTATCACCTAGGGTTGATGAGATTTGTTCAACTAAAACTAGTGAGAAACAAAAGGCTGTCTTTTTTTCTGGCTCTCCCACTTGGGATCAAATATTGACTCATTTCATGGCTCAGCTGCTATATTTCCATTGTTAACCCCTATCTACCAACTTGTTAGCTAGTTTTATGCATGAATTAAGTAATCAGACATGCAGGTACAGTTAGGAATCAGAAATTGATCACATGATAGGTTGTGTTTTTGGATGACTACTTTCATAATGAATTATTGTATTCTGACTGATAGTTAATAGATCTGCATTGCGTTTGCCTTTGTATTCTTTAATCTACATAACCAAGACAAGCATTTGTCCTTGTGGTTTCATCATTATTCATTTGATATTAGGGTTAAAAGTGTTTGACCATTACACATAATTCTCTAAATCTTCTTTTCAGAAGATATTGTTGATATGCTTTAACCAAAGGCTAATGTTTTCATAAAATGAGGCAATTTCATGGTTTATATTTTTCTTTTGAAAATCTGCCATGCAGAGAACAGGTATGGTTGGGCACTGGTCGTACACATAGATGGCCCCTTTACATGTCAAACCACTTCATTGACAAATTCAAGATATTGCCAGAAAATGACTCTGCATCTAATGTTACACATCATTATAGTTTGAAACTAAAATCAAGTTCTTCCAATTTTTCCAATCATTTTTGTAGTATACCTCAAAAACAGATTGTTAGGTCATTAATATTTGTTTCAGGTAAAAAGTGACGAATTTCAAAAGAGGCTTCATCAAAAAATCAAAGAATTAATACTGGCTACAATTAATTGCAAATTGCATTTTTATGAATCTTTGGTAACGAGCAATAACTTGCATGTTTGGGAACCTGCTGTTAATATTCTCGTTTTGTTTATTTGATATCCAGCCTCTTTCTACTATTTCCAAATCAAATCCTTAGGCTATTCATGTTTACACAGGAATGTTTCTAATTTATTTTCCCAGAGTGACAAGCATTTCTCTCTTCTCATTCATATAGCTTTCCTTACCCATTAAAATCACTCCCCTGCTTTTATTAAATAGTTTCACTATTACATTTTTGGGAATTTAAGAAAAAGTTCCCTTCTTTTACCTGCTGCAGAGTTGGGAACCAAAGCACACCAAACAAAATAAGTAAGGGGGTTGAACTCTCCCAGGGGTGGTTGGTGCATGGTGAGTTTAATACTTCCTCTTCTACAGATCTTTCAAATATTTTTACTTCCTTCTCTGAAGCAGGTTCAAACATATGTAAAATATGTAAGGACATATTCTTGCGATAGTTAGCCTTTAATGGGTTCTCTTATTTCAATAAACTTAAAAAGTTTAACTTTCCAAAAATCTAAACATGCCTACACCATTTCAAAATTGTAATAAGGCATTCAGATGAAAAAAAAGACCTTTAGCCAAAAGTGGCATTTTCTCTGCTGCCAAAAGAGAATACCATTTTTTGTATCATCAACACGTAATTTTCAACAAATTGTTTTACAACTTGGTATTTTATAACACTTTGGGGTCGATTACGATCGCGGACGGACTTGCGTCCGTCCCCGACCCCAGAGCAGGAGGGAACCTCCGCATGGCATGCGGAGTTCCCTCCTGTGAAATTAGGATGTGACTGCCACCCTGGCGGTCACATCCTCCATTTTTAACATTGCGGCGGGTGCAGCTTCAAGCTGCACCCGCGGCAATGTTAAAAATGCACGCATTGCATTTGCATGCAGAAAGAGGCAGGCACCGCGCGATGCCTGCCGCTTTCTGCATGCAAATGCAGGGGGGGTACCATAGGTACCCCCCATGTGCACCCCCCAACCCACCTTCACCTAGGGGGCCCGCAACGGGCCCCCGCAGTGAAGTTCCGTATGCTTTTCCGCGGCGGAAAACCCGCCGCGGAAAAGCATACTTTACTGGCCATCCTAATATGGTGGACGGTGTCTGGAAGACACCGTCACCATATTAGAGCTTTTCCGCCGCGGTTGTAAGCCGACCGCGGCGGAAAAGCTGCGGATGGAAACCAGGACCCACCAGCCATCCTAATCTGGCGGTGGTTCTTTGGTCAGTCCGCTGCGGATTTTCCGCATCCTCGGGGCCGGCGGTGGCTTCCGCCGGCCCCGAGGATGCGGAAAATCCGCTATCATAATGACCCCCTTTATGTTTAACATCTGACATGATATGTATATGTCATGCACAGAATTGTTAGCATTGATGTAATTTTAAATGTCATTAGGGATTGTATGAATGCAGTCATTCAAAATATTATAGTCTCTTTAGGGCACAAGTTATAAGTACTTGAGAAAACTATACCTAGTGAATTTCAGTGGTTTTGTTACTTTAATATGCTATGCTTTAACTGACATTTTCCTCTATCACTAATTTCCCTTTAACCACATGTTTTTTCAGGGAGTTTCTAAGGCTTTTTTAATGTAAAGAAAGCTATTATTAAAATTCTTAACTAGAATGCCACTATAACCTTTGTATTTTTTCATGGAATTTCTGTGTTTGTTGTTTAACCTAATGTAAGATGGGGCATATATTTTAGCAAGAACCCTGAATAAAATTATCGCCATTTTATCTGCAGGAAACTGCTGATAAAACGGCGATAATGCGCTTGCTAATATGCGTTATGAAATTCCAATAGAAGCCCAAGTTAGATGCCCTGCACATCTCACCTGGGCTTCTATTGGAATTCTATAACGAATATTAGCAAGCTCATTATCGCTGTTTTAGCTGCAGTTTCCTGCCGATAAAGCGGTGATAATTTTACGCAGGGTTCTTGCTAATATGCCCTGATGTTCATTGCCGTGCATGACATGGGGTTGGTGGCAGGAACTGGCCTAAAGGTGGTCCCCACCCCTATACCTTGTAATGCATGGCCATCAGCCATACATGGTGTAAGACTGTCCCCAGGCACTGGCCTGTGGCCCAGGCCCTGCACCCAATCCCTTGTAGGTGCAAACCTATTTTATAAATGTTTTGATGTGTTGTTGTTTAATAGATCAGTAGCAATTCTCAAGGGGTATAGTGCTGAGTGTTGGCAAAAACATCTGCTTTAGATTTGACCTGCTACAAGGTCCATGTGGTCAGACTAACTATATCATATCCCCATATATCTTGTTTTGTTTTTATTATTTTCGACCCAGTGACCGAGTCCCATAGTCCTAAATTGGTGGCTGCAACGTTTTTTTCCGACTGCAGCCAGAGCCAATCACAACGCATGATTGAGTTCACAGATCCACTGATCTGTCATGGATCCTCTGCTGTGAGAATTATACATGCACTTTGAGCCTTAATTTATCTAAATCTACTGAATGTATTTACACCAAAGATCAACAAGCACACTTCCAGGCTCAATATCTAGCTTTCTACTAATGGTGTTGTAGTTCTGTTCAGTTGTTTCATTTTCCTTTAGAAAAGTGTATGTGCAAAATACAAGTTAGGACCCCCCCTTTTTTCTGGGCTCCCTTTGATAGATCATCCCGAAAACTTCCAGAAAAAATCTCAGGTGGATAAGACTTAATTTTTGTAAAAATTTTGGAAGCTTTGTGAAATGGCAGCGAAGTTTTTAGAAAGCTAAAAAATCTATTTACTATGGAAAAGTGCTCCTAACTATAACTATTCTGAATACAACTTTTACTTCCCTTAACCTCAACCCAGCCCTTAACGCTAGAACACCCACCTCCTTTTACCCCCCCAGCCCCTGAACTCTAAAATCCCATATCTCCTTTTACCTCTACTCAACCCTGAGCCCTAAAAAAATCCTTACTTCCCTTTCGTCTACCAGCTCCTTAACCCTAAAAACAACTTGCCTCTCTTGCACTCTAACTGCCTCTGAACCCCAGAAAACCCTCGCTCCCTTTACCTATACCTGCCCCAGAACCCTAAGAAACTCTTACCTCCCATTACTTCTTCCCTCCTCTGAATCTTAAAATACCAGTCCATTAACCATTAAATGCCTTTTTTTAATGACATTAAAAGTATGTCATTTGAAAAAAAAATACTCATGATGTGGAGTACCACGTTGTAAATAAGCCAACAATGGCATGCTTGTTAATTTCTGCATTGTACTGACCTGCATTGTACTAACCATTATAGAAAAATCTATTTGGTAAACGTGAGATACCATTAAAATAATTACAGAGAGGTTTTCTAAAAGACCTTTTGAGACCTTTTCCTGTTGGTTATGCCAGTGTTATTGCCAGGTATTTTCTAGGAGGGCTCTGAGATTGATTCTGGGTGCTGCTGAAGCACCATCATCTCTCTCTGTTCCTGTCTCTTGTGTTTCTCTTCGATGTCCTCTTGGCAAATGGCGATGCCAAGTGAAAATAGGGGCACTGGTAACCGCCTAAGAAAATCTCCAAGTCTTGGCATTTTTTTCTTTGTGTACAGGGTAAGACCTCCTGATACAAGATCACAGGCACACTATGCTTTCCTCAGAGAATCCTCTTCATATAGACCCCCATCTATTTCAGAGGTGGGCCCACATCCCTTCCACTCCCAATTGATTTACTTCTGCCTTGGACAGGAATAAACTCAGACCATATTCAAGGTAAGTAGTCACATGCAATAGGTTTGTGAATACTCACAAACGTTTGTGGACATTCAAAATCTTTACAGGGGTACAAAGGATGGGTACTTGTGGTGTGGGTGCTTGCTAAAGTAAAACATGCTTCCATTTTGAGCAGTTTTTGCTGGATTACCAGTTTGGATATGAGATCATGGGATCATAAACACGAATTCACGCGGTCAGTTATTCTATGTTCAGAGAGAAGCCTTGGTCACTGGTGTGGGAGCAGAAGACACACGTACTTGAAGTACTGTCAAGCCCTTATTCTAAACAATATTTTTTTTAAACGGTGCTAACACTGCACTGTATTTCGCTTCCTGATATTATTTTCAGTATGCTAATGATGCTTCTACTAAATCTAAACAGTTCCAGGCAGTTTTGAACTGTTATACCAAATATTTTGAAAGATAGTGTAGACAGATTGTGATTCCTTTGTACAAGGAGTAACACAGAAAATCTAAGGTTGGCAGTAATTAGATTTTCTACGTACTATATGCTATCTGTGCAATTTAAAGCAGTGTAGCAGTGCGAACACGTGTTTGCAACCAAGTTTGTGTTCTCAGCTTTAGGCCACACATAAGCAATCACTTGTAATTGAATTTCTATGGAAACTAGACAAAAATGGAAACGCAATTAGTGAATTAGATGAAAGGAAGACAAGTATACTTAGCAGCAAGTACAGATTATGCTGTCTTTCAACCCATGTATTAAGAGCATCCAGTTTCACCGTGCTTACTGTGATGTGCAGAGTATATAATCACGTAGCTATTGCTTTGGTAAAACTATCGCATGAGATTCACTTGTGTTTTTTTTGTTCAGTATACTCGCAACAGCACTCCACCTTTTGCATGCGTAATTAATAGGACTCATTTTCGAATTGAGGAGTGCCTTCCAGGCACCTTGGATTTTGAGTGCCTGCTGTAGAGGAAACTTCGGGGCATATTATCAAGGGGGTTTATCTCCACTTTTTTGGCTTTAAAAGCCAAGAAAGCGGAGATAAAATTATCTCCCTATTACCTAGCTGTCGCTAACACCAGTTAGCGACAGCTAGTAGGAGATAGTGACCATCTTGGGCCCCACTTTGCATTTCAGTGATATTTATCACTAATGAGATGCAAAGTGGGCGTGCCAAGATGTTAGCGACTGAAAACAGTCGCTAACATCGCTATCTCCTATTACCAACTTTTGGAGATATTCGCGCTAAGCGCGAATATCTCCAAAAGCTAACACCTGCCCTGAGCAGTTGTTAGCCATGTTATCCAATGGGAGGTGGATAATATGGCTAAGAGCATTAGCTCGGTAATGCATGAATATCGCTGACTTTTCAGCGATATTCATGCTTTGCAGCGATTTTTATCGCATTTGCGACAAACCTTGGTAATACCAAGGTTTATTTGCGGTAAAAATCGCCGCAGCTCAGCAGTAAATTTGTGTCTCTAACCAAGCAATAGCGATAATTATCGCTATTGCTTGGTAATATGCCCCTTCATTTTTTAAATAATCGCATTTTTTTGGTTTGCCACACGCCAGTCGACAAAACCAAATTAATTGACTAATGTTTCTACTTTTGTCATGGCTACCAAGTTTTTAGGCTGTGTATGAGTGACCTTGTCATTCTTTCAGTGTACTTATGAATGACATTCAACAACGAAATGTGTGACTTTTAGAGTGACACTTACTCTCGAGGAAACCCAAGCGATAAAGTCCATGGAAAGAGATAAATATCAGAAATGATACCCTTTTCATCAATGTGTAGTTCTAAAAAGATCTTGATAAGGCTGCAAACCCCCTAAATAAAAGGTCAGTAAGGTATTATCCCTTTCGAGGAAGATCGTACTATAAAACAATTGTGGTACCATCATATTAAACAATAAGTACCTCCTTGGGCTCACTACAAATACACAAGTCAGTATTACCCCACACAACCATGATTCAACCGTGTTTCTGCAGTGATAGCATTAACCTATGAAGCTTCCTAATGTTCCTAATGTCACAGTGATTGATTACTTTACTTGAACAAAACGTTAATTTATCTTTCACTTTCAGGTATTTGCTCAGTTATTTTGCATAGAGTTACTTGAAGGTGAAAGGTCATCCTTTTCAGCCCTGTGGTTGCCCCTGCCCTCACACTTTGATATTGTCCCCATTGCAGTTCCCAGTGCTCTACTTGGACTCACGTGTTCAAAAAGGTGACTGACAGGCTGAGCCAGCAGAGAGTGTCTTTAAAGTGGGTGGACTTGCTGTGGGCCACCGGTCAGCAGACTCTGTGCTAGGTTGATTGCAGGCTGAGGTGCCAGGCCTTCAAGGCTGGTCTTGGTTTGGATGGTGCTCCGCTAAATGCAGCACTGCAGGCCAATCTGAGTGTCGCTGCTATCCAATGAGAGGCCAGCTGTGCAGCTTGCCTCTGTGGTTCTTGGCACTGGGCAGGGCTGCTGGTGGCATAGTTGGTGTATATCAACTGGGTAAAATGACCTGCCCCCTGGAGTCTGTCACACAAAATACGATTGTGCTTTGAAATATACAAATAAGCACACCTAAAAAAAATAGCTCCATCATGAACAGCCCTAACCATGGTAAGGAAGCTATAGAGCTTCCTTCTAGACAAGCCAGCAGAACTCTACCCACAGAACTCGGAAATCTGAGGCCTCTCAGGACACCTACTACCTTTTCTTGTTCTGAAGCCCAAGAAGGGGTCACTGCAGGTGGAAAGCACACACAAGTTCCACCCAGTACCTGCTTTGATGAACCCGGTACCTTTAAGGCAGCAAAAAGCATGACTTCCAAAAACTATTAAAAAAACGAGTTCGCTTCTATCTCATGAATGCGAAACCACAGATATCTGAGGTTACTTTTAAGTGAAATAACTGTTAAATCCTCAGTCAGGACACACATATGTTTTTCTCTCCCTGATGGCTATAAGATTGTAACCCGAAATAGACTTGTGCCAGCTGCATCTTAGAGCAGAGGTTGGCATCTGGTGAGTAGCTGGCAACCTGGAATTTCTCACTGGAAACCCAGGCTGCAAGTCCAGGAGCCTGGGGGGAAGGAGAAGAGAGAGAGGGATAATCATGCGGCATACCTGCTGCCCAGAGTCCTATGCAATTGGACAAGACTCTTCCTAACCGGCCACCTTAGACATCCATCTACGCTGTTTAATGAGCTTGACTAGCTCAACAGGAATGAAGACTTGACTCGGGAATCAACAAGGCTGGTGCCCCTTGTCTGCTCTTACAGCGTTGGGTGCAGCAAAAAAAAACAAAGCTGCTGCCGTCGACCGTCTCGTTGACTGCTTGAGGCTGCCAATCCACGAATGCAGCAGGTTAAATGTATGTATCACCATGACCAGGACTAATGTGCGACCACGTACTAACAAGAAATGTACAAGCGAGGCTTGGCTTGATTGTAGTGAGCACTGGCCGGTGTGATGCCTTAGTTGTAATGACAGAAGTACTAGATCATCAATGCATGTCTCTTCTGAGAAAGCAGGTTTTTTTCTGTGAAACACGGCGTTACACGTGCTTTGTGAAATAATCACTTGCCATACCACCAATGAAGTGTAAAAGGCTATTTATAAGCACAGGGTTGCACAAACAGTTATTCATTCTCAAAACAACATTAACAGAACATTAAAACTTCACTGATTTGTCATCCCCTTCTTCACCCAACAATTCTCGCTTCTCAGCCAGCTTTCCCCACAACCCATTTCTTGTTTCACTCTTTCCACTTTCACTCATTGACTCCATTTTCAAGTCTCTTTCACTCCTTCTGCCAAAAACTTCCTCCAACTAAACGTACTTTGCCCTATTCCAAGAATCCCACTCACCGTCTTCATTCACCTGTGCACCCTTCAACCTCCCCCGAGGGGTGGATACACCTTCATCTGACTCACCATCCACTAACTACAACCTACACCCCTGCAACCTGTCATATTTTGACATTCGCTGGACCAAACAATCTCCCCACTACTCTCAAGATTGTACAGGGTGATTGGGTGGTCTTGATAATTCTTTCCCGCTAGTGGTGGTGTTTAGGAGCCAGGAAGAGGCTGACCCCTTAACCTCTTCGCTGCTGATGACGAGCTCAGCTCGTCATCAGCTACGGCGCTCGTATGCTGATGACGAGCTGAGCTCGTCATGTAACGCAGTATTTAAAAAAAATGCCGCACACAGCGGGAAAAGCCGCTGCAGTGATGCGGTTACGTACCTTCAGTAACACTAGCCCCTTCCCCTGTCCCTGCCTATCCACCATCTGGCCTTTTCCTTCCATTAAGTTTACTGGGGAAAGACTAGGTTAACCAAAGGTTACAGGGACATTATAGTTTGGCTCAGCTTTTACACACACAAAACCATAGAAATTCAGCAGTTATGGTTACCTGAGCTAACTATAACTAATGCCCCGCAATGCACTGCTTATGACCTCACATATTACATCACTCATGACATGGTCAGTGACATCACTCATGACATCTCAAATGACTTCACTGATGGCATCTCTGATGACATCATCCAGTGAGTGGGATTTTTCGTAAACATTTGAGCCCCGGGAACCACCACCTCCCCAGGGCTATATTTTAAATATTGGAGGGGTTCCGGGCAGACCCCCCTCCAAGGGCTCAAGAGAGGCTCGTGGACCACCACTTCCCTGGGGATGCATTATAAAAATGAGTTCATTAAAGCTCCCGGTACCCCCACCTTCCTGGGGCTATGCACCAATAGTTAGCAGGCGGCCAGAGGGATCTCCCATACCCCAGAGACCACCACCTCCCAGGGGCAAGCATAACAATTATTTGTGGGAAGGGGGCTGTATGTGGTCATGGGGACCACCACCTCCCTCGGGCCAGCCCGTAAATTGTTTAGAAGAAGGACCGTGAGGTACCCCCTCTAGAGTCACTATTGGCCCTGGGGACTGCCACGCCCCAGGGCTGGCTCCTGCTATGTCCCTGGATGCCCACTCCAGGACATAGCTGTTTGCTTTTGCTTGGCGGCAGCTCACATCTCTGCCAAGCATAAGCAAACACTCTTGTTCCAGCAGGCAGGAACTGTCAAAATGCTCCCACTAGCTGAAAATGGAGATTTCATCTCTTTCTCTGTCCACAGACATGCAGAGAGGGAAAGAGATGAAACTATTACTCCTGCACAGAGGGATCTGCATATCCTGCAACTCCCTGTGTGCAACAGCATTGCCGGCTCCTGCAGGAGGCAGGGAGCCAGTTGGGAGACGCAGGACTTAAGGCACCCCCCATGGTTTCCAACAGTGGTCACTGGTTGCTGTGGGTGGGCTCATCGGCACCCATGGAGAAGTGACCACGCCCCAGGGGTCAGTGATGTCACTGGAAATGTCAGTAGTGATGTAAAAAGTGAGATTGTAAGCAGTGAATTGCTGGGCGTAAGTTATAGTTAGCTCAGGTAACTGTAACTGCTGAATTTCACTGATTTTGTACGAGTGAAACCTGACGCTAACTATAACGTCCCTGTAACCTTTATAATATATTTAATCATATATATTCATGGTTACAACCTGGTTTGCATAGTAAAGGTAATATTCAAATTGTTTTTAACAAGAAACAGGTGCATATAATTAACTTTATGAAGCTGCCTCATAGAAGGTGCTTTAAAATGTTCACAATGGTTGCAATCTAATTGCTTATAGCAAGGAACAGGTGCAGATGATTAATTTGATGAGGCTGTCTTCTAGAAGGTGTTTTAGAACATTCACAAAGTGTGTGTTCTAATTGATTATAGCAAGGAACAGGTGCAGATGATTACATTGATAAGGCTGTCTTCTAGAAGGTGTTTTAGAATTTTCACAAATGTTGTGTTCTAATTGCAAAAAACAAGGAACAGGTGCATGGGATTAATTTGATGAGGGCTGTCTTCCGGAAGGTTTGCGATGAGGCTGGGCACTTGATGCTTATTATGGTGGATTTTCTGGAAGTTTCCAGGACACCTGAAACCTGACCTTGCATATGCATGGTAAAACATTTGTAAAAGCTACTAAGCCTTTTCAAGCAAATCGGGGAACACCAGCTTGCTATTACCGACAACATGTAATGTGGTTAAACATCAGGGTACAGGATGTTTGTTCATTCACAGGTGTTGGGAGGAATGATATGGGTCATGCCAGTATCAATAGAGGTGAGCTGTGGCAGAAATAAATACAGTGAAAAAAAAGGAACTATAGCTCCATTAAACAGTCCGGGATCGCTTATAAATCTACCCTCCATAAGGCAAAGAGACTCTGGGATGAGGAGCGCTGGCAGGATTTACTTGCTGCTTGTAAAGGCAGGAATTTAACTCAGTTTTGGCAACTGATAAAATGGGGAAATGGGGAAAGGGCTAATGTTCCCTGTAATATTGTGGAACCGCAGCAGTGGGTTGCAGATTTTGAATTACAATTTAAGAAGGGGACAAGTAGTGAGATTCCTGTCCCGCCCTTAATCCCAGATACAACTGTAGTATTCCATGTTAGTATGGCATTCCATGTTAGAATTGTTATTGTACATTCTCACTGTAACATTCTCTGTGTGGTTACCTGATCAGATCTTACTGGTGTTATGCTGAAGGTGGTTGTCTAAGCTGTCTCTCTGAATAAACTTCTTCACTCATCACTTGGATTCTTTAAAGTGATTTCTACATGAATTTGGCGACGAGAATGGGATTTATGACCCACTGGTCCAGAGAAGAACCTTGTGTTTCTAAAGATTTACTTGGAAGAAGTTTTGAAACACTGACAGCGTTCGCCTTTACAGCGCTCAAATTTAACCAGGTATTTACAACTTTTTATTGTGTATAAGGATTGCACCAGCGGCTGTTTACAGTATCAAGTGCTTTGATTGCACCAGCGGGAGTTATATCCTATTTATTCTATTTTACCGTTTTTTTTTGGGGGGCTCATTTTGTTTAGAAAACCACTTCTAACCGCCCTCGAACTATCGAGCACTGCTCGTGTGGCGCATTTTCCCTGCCAATACTATCTGGACATTTGTACCGTTTTGCGCTGCCTTGCTGTGACATTGCATTATTCAACCCTGCAGTTTGCTGAACGCGCGCTGCCGTTGTTGCACCATCACTGCATCGTTTTAAAGAAAAACAAACGGAGAACTCACCGAACGCGCGCTGCGCGCTGTTTCCCGTGCCTCTCCAACGCCGACCTGCAACGAAGGAGCACAACGCTTCAGTATAACGTCATCACGCATCACGTATCTACGTATGCGTTTCAGCGGCCATCTTGGTTATTATTATTTCACCGTTTCCATAGCAACGAAGCCACGATCGTACTTTTAACCATTTGACTGATTTCAATCCGTTTTCACTGCAGAGTACTCCGTTTTCCACATTAACTACTCTTTCTACATATATTTAACGTTTACCATTTTTTTTAAAAGAAAGAAAAGAGCAAATCGAAAGACTTGACTGTGGATGTTTCCTGCTCCTTCTCTACAGACAACGGTGACTACTTTTGTTATTTTGGGTATATTTTTACTTCTAATTCTGTCATTTATGATATAGAAAAGTACTTTTGATTCATAATGTCTAACAATATTACTTCTCCTGCACATTTTTTACCTACTGCTGGTGATCCAAAAGTTGAATGGGACCTTTGGTACCCCACATTTTTAGCTTATGTGGATGTCATTGAAGAGGATGGTTGTTCTCCTAAAAGAAAGTTAGCTTTGTTAAAAAACTGCTTAGGTGGTGCAGGACTCAAAGAGTTAGAAAGTTTACCTCCCATTGAGAATGTTGGTTCTGGTGACTTAAATGTCTTTGAAATAGTTATAAAGCAACTAAGCACTAGATTTGGAAGGAAGATCAATGTCGTAATGGAAAGGTTTAAATTTTATTCCAGAATACAAAAGGATGATGAATCCATAGAAAATTACGTAGCTGCTTTGCGCACTTTAGCTGGGTCCTGTGCTTTTGAAACTATAAACTTCGAACAGGTCCTTAGAGATCAAATTATGATGCGCACTAAGAGTAAGAAAATTCAAGAACGCCTCTGGATGGGTACTGATTCCTCTCTCAGTGCTGTATTAAACATTGCCAAGGGAATAGAACAGTCTGAACTGTTTGTAAATGAAATCAGAAACCAAGATGTCAAAAATAAGGTAGTTATTCCTGAGGTCTCATTGATAAAAAGTTCCAATAATTTTAAGAAAACTCCCATTCCTTTTAAAAAGGATTTTTCTGGGAGAGAAAATAGATTTCCCATCAAAAAGTCTCAAATTATTTGTTATAGATGTGGCGCAAATGACCATGTAGGCAACTATAGAGGATGTCCTGCGTGGAACAAAATCTGTGTAAAGTGTAAAAAATCTGGCCATTTTAGCAAAATGTCTAAGTCTTCTCAGAAAGTGAACTTTTTATCTTATGAAGAATGTGAGGATGCTGAACAACCTTCCGAAATCAACACTCTGTTATGTGTAGGTGATTCAAAATGTGAAGGGTTTCCCTCTGACATTATTACTATTAATGGTAAGGAAATTCCTATGTTAATAGATTCTTGTGCTTGGTACACTTTAATTGGCAAAAATGTTTTTGATCGTTATTGGCGCTCTACCAAGTTATTACCACCTGATGTACACCCTGGTGGGTATACTGGCAAGAAGATTGATATTGAAGGTTACATGTGGGCAGACATCAAGTTTAAAGACAGGACTATTAAGGGGAAAGTTTATGTTTCTTCTAAGGGTGCATCCTTATTATGTTGGCCTCACCAACATGATCTTGGCATCAAGCTTGATCCAAACGCTTCACCTCCTGTCTATGTTGTTCCTCCTGAAAATGACTTCATTATCCAATTGAAGCAAACATTTTCATCCATTTTTTCAGACAATTTGGGAACCTTCACAAATTTCAAACACCGTATCATTCTCAAAGATTCAGCTATTCCCATCCGGCATAGAGTAAGAAATGTTCCTTTAGCCTAGATTCTTTAAAGTGATTTCTACAACAACTCTGCTATTTAATACCAAAGAGGTTGAGGTAGTCTTAAAGGCTATTCCCAACGGTAAGGCTCCCGGGCCGGATGGGATTCCAGCCGACTTGTTTAAGCAGGAACCTGACCTTTGGATCCCGTACATTACAAATCGAATTAATGCGATTGCAGGGGGAGCACCAATTCCAGCATCCTGGTGTGGAGCGGAAATAATTCCAATTTATAAGAAAAGTGATCGCTCCATGCCGGCTAACTATAGGCCTATGAGCCTTAATGATGCTGTACTGAAGATCACAGCAAGAGTCACTCTGGACAGAATCCAGTCTTGGACACTCGATGAGAACATCCTTACCCCGCTGCAGGCAGGGTTCCGGGCCCACATGGGGACCCTTGACCAAGCGTTTAGATTTGTCTTGTTATATTGGAAGAAGGTCCTGCTGGGAAAAGGTATGATTTTCGCTGCATTCGTAGATTTAAAATCTGCGTTTGACTTGGTCCCAAGATCTAAATTGTGGAATGTCTTGCTAGGGCTGGGGATGCCTAAGGAATTGGTTTCCTTGTTGATAAGGCTTCATAGTTCTACTACGCTCAGGTCTGCTGCGGTAAACCAGGGGAGGTCACAGAGAAATTTGCAGTAGGGAAGGGTGTCCGTCAAGGGTGTGTCCTCGCCCCCACTTTATTTTCCTTATTTATTAGTGGGGTCATGCACTACTTTGAAAACTACCCTACGGACGCGCCCCTGCTTGCCGGCCATAGGGTAACCCAGCTCATGTTCGCAGACGATACCTTGATTCTTGCCAAAATGAGGCAGGGGCTTCAATTGGCCCTGTCTCGTTTTGAGGAGTTCTGCAGCAATCATGACACGGTGGTCAATGTTGAGAAGACTAAATGTATGGTTTTGCCCGGGGTTAGGCCCGTAACTTCAAGAGTCTTCATGAGCGGAAGGCTCTTGGAGCAGACAAATGTCTTCACTTACCTGGGCGTTACCTTTGGCGAAAGATTGAGTTGGTCGCCACAATTTAAGCTAATGGCGCTTAAACATTCACAATTATCAGGCGCACTAATTAAGGAACATAGGCAGTCACTCACTAAGCCTATAGCCCCGGTTGTTAAAGTGTACAATTCAAAAATAATCCTGCAATTTTTTATGGGGCAGAGATATGGGGAGCCAGCAACCTGTATTCACTTGCACTAGCCCAGAGTAAATTTTTAAGATCAATTGTGGGCCTCCCGAAATCTACCCCACGCATTCCGCTCCTATTAGACCTGGGTTGTCATGCCATAGAGGATATTGCACGATACAGGATGTTGGCTTTCTGGAGAAGTCTCTGGATAACCCCGAAATTATTTTTTTTTGCAAAGGGTTTGCTAGAAGTCAGGGGACTGGATGGCTCGAACAAAATCGCTTGGTTTTTTAGCTTTAAATATTTACTTACAGAGGATGAGGGACTTGTGGGACTGTCCAGAGTCTGCTGCATTCCGAACTAAAGAAATGCTTAGAGCAGCTTACTGGAATCTCATTAAAATTAGGAGGTTCTCCGCTTTGGTTAGCTCCTCCCTGACTAGCGAATTCCATGAGTTTAAAGATGAACCTAGTATGGAAAGCTACTGGGATTTAATAACGAAACCTAGGGATCGTAAGCTTTACCATCAGTTTCGAGTTAAGTCTCTCCCATTAAAGAAGTTCATGTGTGATAGGGCTACTGGTTCGGGGGACAAATGCCCGTTTTGTCCAGAATATATTGAAAACATTGGGCATCTCCTTCACGCTTGTCCTGCTTACCATGAACCGGGTAGTAAGTGGCTTAAACCCATTTGCAGATCCCTGGGAACCAGTTCAGCCCTGTATGCTAAAATGCTGCTGAAAATTGGCTGTAACGACATAGTTGTAGGTGTTGCTAAATTTTTGAGTTGGTTTTTAATTGCAAAGTCCATGGATGCGATATATTTATTCTGGTCTTATTGAACATTTTAATATGTAATACTTGCTATTTATATTTTTAGTGTGAATAGGTATTTTTTCATAGTGTTTAAAGTGTTTTATATGGAATATGTTACTGTATTTTTGTATGTCTTTTAAGATGAAAATCACAATAAAGACTTTTTAATTGAATTGATTGAAAAATCCAGTGGCCGCATGGCCTCCTCGCAGCCCCTAGGACCGCCACCTCAGCGGGGCCATTAAAAATATTTGTGCGGGCAGGCAAGCCCCAGGGACCTTCACCTCCCTTTGGCTAAACATGCAACATTAATGTTGGGGCACTCAAAAATATGAGTGCAGGCGACAAGCTGGACCTGCCTGCTCCCTGGGGACCACCACCTCCCAAGGGATAACATTTTAACATTCATGCAGAGGGGCCCACTTGCCCACCCCACAGCCTCAGGGACCGCTACCTCCCCACTGTAATAAATTAATATTGGGGGTCCGTTTTGGACCACTGGCCCCGGGGACCACCACCTTCCAAGGGGCTAAGTTGTACTATGGAGGAGGGACCACGACCCCCCCTCATGGAGCCATATATGGCCCTGGGGACCAACACATCCCAGGGCCTGCACCTGCCAACCCCGAAGGTGCCCAACCTTGGGAGTCAGCTGTTTTCTTTTGCTTGGTTTTAGCGGACAGCTCCCACCAAGCAAAAGCCTTCACTTTCTGCACTGTCAAACAGCTCCAGCTTGCAGAAAGTGGAGTTTTCATCTGTTTACCTGCACACAAATATTTGTGCAGGGAAACAGATGAAAACATTGCTGTGACAGAAGGGGAGCTAGCTGCCTTTCAGCAGCCCCCTGTATTTCAGAACAATGCCAACTCCCACCGGGGGCAGGGATCCAGCTGGGACCACAGGGGCCTTGAGACGCCTCCCATGATCCCAATGCACACTGGGTGCAATGATGGCACCCAGGTGACATGGTCAGGTCCCAGGGAATGGGGTTCCCGGGCCGAAATCAGCCTAGGGAGGGGTGCCATGTGGCCCCCTCACCATAGTTTATTTGCTGGGCACCCAGAAGATGGGGTCACCCTCTAATAATAAAAATTATGAAAGAAAGACAGATTCACAATAAAAGTCAGAAAAGAGCAGAAAGGAGTCAGAATAAAGGTCAGCAATGAGCAGAAAGAGGCAAGATAAAAGTAGGAAATGAGCAGAAAGGGGCAAAATAAATCGGAGAAATGATCAGAAAGAGGCGGGAGAAAAGCAGAGAAACAAGCAGGAAGAGGCCAAATAAAGGTGAGAAATGAGGCAAAAGAGGCAAAATTGAGATTAGCAACAACCAGAAGGAGGCAAAGTAAATGTCAGAACAAGCAGAAATTGGCACTCAAGAGGTCAGCAATGAGCAGAAACAAGCAAGCTAAAGGTCAGTAAATAGCAGAAAGTGGTAAAATAAAGGTCAGAAATGAGGTGAAAAAAGCCAAAATAGAGACCAGCAATGAATAGAAAGAGGCAAAAAAAAGGTCAGAAAGAAACAGAGAGAGGCAAAAGAAAAGTCTGAAACTAGCAGAAAGAAGCAAAATAAAGGCCAGCAACAAGCAGAGACAAGTAAATCAGAGATCAGAAATTAGCAGAACGAGGTCAAATAAAGGTCAGAAAGAGCAAAAATAGAGGTCAGAAACGGAGCCAAGCAAAATAAAGCTCAGAAATTAGCTGAAAAAAGGCAAAAAACTGTCATGTCTTGCCAAACGCGCCTGCCTAAACTACATGGACCAGAGGGCCGAGCGCGTGGGAGGAGCGGCAAAGCCATTTAGGGAGGAAATGCCTGCACACTCGCTGTACGTGATTCCTGATTTTGCACCAGTGCCTGGAGTACCTGTTTTCTCGTCTTCTGCTGTTCCGGGATTTCTTCTCGAACACGAGCTGCTGAATTAGGCATTCAGGGGCTGCTGTTCGCTATTGACTGCTGACTTTGTTCGTTGTTGTTCAGCGGAGACGATCTGTCATTCCGCTCGCGTTCTCGGCTGAGGCGCGAGTGTGTTGCTTCTTCTTCGAACATTTGCGTGAACGGTACAGCGGCTGCTGACGTTCTGGAAAGTCCTTCTTTTGCTGTTGCCCCGGAGTTGAGGAGGAGACGGAAATTCCTTTCCTGCTCGCGTTCTCGGCTGAGACGCGAAGCAGGATTTCCAGTACGAGCACATTGCAAAAGCATTAGCGTTCGGTTTCCCGTTTTCCGACTATGTAGCGGCTGCTACGGACACTAGAATGCCAGTGTGCGTGAGTACAATATGAAACTGGAAATTGTACTGCTGGCTGTGCTTCGTGTAATTTGAACTGTCTAAGGGCTTTGCTTGCAAGACTTGTTACTTTCTGCTTGTGGGGGTTTCAACAAGCAGAAAAAGGAGTGTGTTCGAACTATTCTTGGGCTACTTTTGATTTGGATTTGTTTCTTCTGGAACTACATTGGATTTGGTTGAATTTACGTTTTGGAATCCAGTTCCTACAAGACTTACTTTCTATGAGCACTTTTTGTCCTCTTTCTAAAGCATAATTATAAAGGAGATTCTTGGTTATTTTAAGTCACTTGGGAAGGCTGGAAGGTATGAGTGAGTGTTGTGGCTATTGAGAATTGATTCAGAAGGGTTGTTTGACGGAGTGATAATATGTTCTTCTGTGTTGTAGGTCAACCAGGTGTTTCTACAGAGAAAAGACTCTACTATTCTTTTGAGGGGAAGAGAACTGATTAAGTAAGCTATTCTTGGTGGTCGTTCCTTATAGCGAGACTCAATGAGAGTAGTTAGTATGTAATGTACTTACCTTGTGTTTTTTCTTTATTCTCGTTTCAGCTTCCCTTTCCCGTTCCAGACCCTTCCCTACCTTTTCCCTCGCCTGATCCCCTTTATGCTCTGTGTATATTATATCATTCAGAGTGTAGGGAGATCTGGAAGTGGACCCCTATTAGCAACAACGCTGATCCTGAGGAGGCACAGCCCGTGAAAGAAAACAAGCAGAGAATGAGTGGAACCAACTTAGGCACTCATGCACTTACTCATAGAATAGCCCATACACTCTCACAGCCACTCAGACACTCATGCACCCACTCATAGATGAATTTAGACATGTATAACCACTCACAGACCCAGTCAGCCACTCATGCACCCACTTACTCATAGTCTTTCTGACCTACTCACAGACCTCCTCAGAGACTCATGTGCCAACTCACAGACCCACTCGGAGACTCACACACCCACTCACAGACCCACTCAGAGGCTCATGCCCACACTCACAAATCTACTCAGACACTCATGCCACACTCTCACAGACCCACTCAGACACTTCTGCACTAACTTACAATCCCACTTAGACACACATGCATCCATTCATAATCCCACTTAGATTCTCACACATTCACTCATAGACCAATTTGGAGACTCATACATCCACTCACAGACTCTCACTCACACACTCATGCACCCACTCAGACACTCATGCAGTCACTTTCAGACCCAGTGAGACACTCACACACACAGTGCTACACTTATGCAGGTACACCCAGACCCAATCAGAAACCCATTGAGACACTCATACACTCAGTGACACTCATTTTCAAAGGTTACAGGCTATCAGTTTGGAAAAAGAATTTAAAAACCTTAGAAATTCACTGAAAAGACAAAGGTCACAGGGATGTTATAGTTATTAAATTGAATTTAAAAAGCCTTTGAAGTTCGCTGAAAAGAACTAAGATTATAAGGATATTACAATTAGGAAATAGAATGAGAAAAACCTTAGAAATTTGCTGAAAAGTATGGGCTAAGCGGTTCTTAGAGTATAATAGAGATACAGCTAATCAACCAATGGTTTGGGATTGTTTTAAGGCTGGGATAAGGGGCAAAACTTGTTGCTATGGGTGGGCTCAACAGAGGAAACGGAAAGTTGTAGTGGAAAAGCTGCTGTTAGATTTGAAAGTGGCTGAGCATGAATTTATCTTGGCAATTAGATCACATAGGGATAGCCAAATTGTTCAGACCAAGGTTGCGTGCTGCAAGGCGAAGATTAATGGGGTTTGGAGCCAGGATATAGCAATTCAGTATAAAATGAGTAAAACTGAGAGATATGAGTATGGTGAATCTGCTGGTAGATGTCTAGCTCAAAGACTTCGCGGTCGGCAAGCATCCCAATGAATAGAGGCATTGGAGAATAATCAGGGCTGTCTGGTGGAGACGTTGGACGGTATAATGAATGTCTTTCAACAGTATTATAAAGAATTATATACCCAGGAGTGTATATCTCAAGATCAGATTGACCAGTTTGTGTCCAGATTTGATCTACCTGTAGTAGGGCCCCTTGTAAGAGAGGAGTTAGATGCCCCAATATCTATGCTAGAATTAGAGATAGCAATTATTGACCTTGCGCTCGGGAAAGCAGCTGGTCCGGATAAACTTCCTTTAGAGGTTTATCGAATGCTTTACCCTATTATTAAGGATGATATGTTGGCCACCTTTATCTCTGCTCAGTCTGGTAACCCCCCTCCATCATGGGATGATGCAAATATTGTGGTGTTTAAAAAGAAAGACAAGCCCCCTAATCTCCCTGGGTCATATAGACCTATATCATTAATAAATGCAGATGCCAAGATATATTCCAAAATACTTGCTACTCGCTTAGTTCAAATTGTTCCCTCATTGGTCTCTTACCATCAGCATGGGTTTCTTCCCGGTAGAAGCACGGTCAATCATTTGCATAGGGTTATCGCTGTGTTGGATTATGCATAGGTATATCATAAAAATATTGGTTTGGTGTTTTTAGATGCTCAAAAAGCTTTTGATCGTGTGGCATGGGCATTCCTTTGGTCTGTAATGCATCAAATGGGGTTTGGGCCCCAGTTTTTGCTTGGGCAAGAATCAGCTTTCATTTATATTACTCGGGGCACAAGGCAAGGATGCCCATGTTCACCGTTATTATTTGCTATTTATATCGAGCCATTGTTGCGAATGCTTGAAACTACACAGGGTATACAATCAATGGCAGTGGGCGATTATCATGTACAGGTCCTAGCCTATGCTGATGCTATAGCGGTAGTAACATCTGATCCAGAACAAGCATTACGTGAAATTGAGTCTGTGACACAGAAATTTGGGAAATTCTCGAGTTATAAATTAAATATCTCTAAAACCCCAGTTGTGTGTACTGCTGGGCTTTGCCCTAATGAACAGCGAGTGACACATGAGGCTAGATACCTGGGGATCAAAATTAGGATGTCACTTCAGGAGATAGTAGCTGTGAACTGGGCAGATATATTAGGATCTGTAAAGAGGCAGCTGGAAAAGGTGGAATGCCTTCATTCATCGAAGGTGGGGCGATGGAATGTTTTAAAGATGTGTATATTACCCAAGGTTCTTTATTATTTTTGGACGGTACTGTTGGAGTTGACACGTGTACAACTAATGCAGTTACAATCCATTACGGATAGGTTCATTTGGGGCTGGAAGAAGGCCCGGCGGGCTTCAAAATATATGACACTACCACTTTCAAGAGGAGGATGGGGGTTCCGAATTTTGTTTTTTATTATTTAGCTTGCCATCTTCAAAACATGGAAATTCTGGTGACTGGGGGTGAGACATTGTTATTTGAAAGCTTAAATATTTGTTTTAGGCTATTAGGATGTCAGTCTCGACAAGCGCTGCTCAGATTTCTGGAACCGAGTTACCATAAAAGAACCAGATTTAAGACTGTATTAGCTGCATTTAAAGGGTAGAGATGGATACGTAAAATTGTTCTCCTCAATCGCATTAATTACTATACTCCTTGCAATTCTATAGAATTATTTCCCCCCTTATTTTGGGACACTAAGATGAGGACTTGGGCGGATAAAGGGATTGGCCGCTTAGGGGATATTTTTAATGCCTGGGTTATGGTTACATTTGCCGAGTTAATGGAGAAATATGCAATTCCTCAGAATGTTTTTTTTAAATATTTACAGCTATTTTATTTTTAAGCACCGTAGTATTATTTCTATAGTTACTAATGATCTTCTACAAGCATTGAACAAACGGGCAAAGATTGGGACCTTATAAGACAGTTTGTTGATTAAGCAGCGTGATGATGTTGATGTTCAAGATGTAATATGGAGTACTAGACTTGGTACCTCTGGTCAGCTTGTTCAAGAATCTATTGATATGGCTTGCAAAGTAGCTTTGACTTCCAATCTACAGGCTCAACATTATAAAACCTTGTTTAATTTATACCATACACCGGCTAAAATGATGAAGTGGGATGATATGCATAATGGGCAATGCTACAGGTGTCAAGCTATTTTTGTTTAATATTACAAATGTTAATGTGGTGTTATCTAGAGAGTTGATACACTATTTTTTTGTGTTTGCACTGGTATTTTTATTTAACTGTATCTTTTGAATTTTTAGTTTTCACTTTGCAACACATTTATATATGAAAAGGAAATACTGTACAATTTACATACAATATACAACACACATTAATCACAAAACACTATTTACATTTCTGGTAATGCAAATAAAACAAAACATACATCCAAAGTTAAACAACACTTAATTGAAGCCACAACTTCATGTTTATTTCTTGGTGTTACAACTAAATTAATCACCAGCCAACGAAAGGACAAAGTTACATGAGGAACAAAGCCCACATAGGCTGTTTAAATTCAAATTGAAACAACAGTGAATTTGATTCTTCAATGGCGTTACTAGCTCCTTTGGTTATGCCGACGCGTTTCGACGCTGGGAAACCAGTTCCCAGGGTCTCATCAGGGCCTTGTCACTTTCTGTATGCAATGTAGAAAAAACAATAAAGTTTTTGTTTAGAAAAACGTTTTTATTCTCGCCTTTCTACTTTAATTACACTCAGATATTTTAATTTATATATCTACCTTAGGTAGTTTTGGCTACTGGAGCCTCCTTGATGTTTGTTTGGGCTCAAGGTTCTGTGTTCTAATGAATTCGTGAGCACAGGGGCAGATGCAGGATTTCCTGAGAGGAAAAACACTACTTGATATCAAGAGTTTGCCATCATTGTCATCAAACTATTCCAAATGAATGTGAAGAGACCTACCTACGAATATCCAACTGATACATAAGATGTGCTTCTCTCAATCCGCCAAACAATGCAATTGCGGCCATTTTGGGAAACTGTGGTTTATCTACTCCTACCTTCCTAAGGGATTCTGGGACCCGTGGTCCATATTTTAAATGAAACCCGCGGACCTGGCACAAATGTCTCCTTTTTGCAAGCTGATATGCAAGGGCGATAAAAAAGAGACTATAAATATTTCTAGCAACACGAGGGGACATTATTCGATTATGTTTTAAGTGTGAATAGAGTGCTACAATTTCCATTATCTAAATATTGCGCTATCTATTGTTTGTTCATTTATGTATCAGCATTTATTGATCGGCAAACACAGAGGGAACAATAGAAAATTGTAAAGAATGAATTACAATCTGGATATTTCAGATAAGCTGTTGCATCCAGTCTGTGTACTATTA
This sequence comes from Lissotriton vulgaris, assembly GCF_964263255.1. Lineage (NCBI taxonomy): Eukaryota > Metazoa > Chordata > Amphibia > Caudata > Salamandridae > Lissotriton > Lissotriton vulgaris. The sequence continues at coordinate 1,885,351,119 of NC_141689.1, read as the reverse complement.
AACTTCAAAATTAAATATGCCTCCTTTTGAAGTAATACTCTGTCTACATTACCACCACGCTTGGCTGCATCAATTGTGAATAGAATTGTCCATTTAAAGTCATTTTCGCTGTGTGTCTTGTCAACAAAGTGCTCAGCCATTGGGGCCGTCATCACTTTTTCTTTAATACGCAATCTATGCTGGGTGATTCTCGTGTTAATTTGCTGGTTAGTCTTCCTGATGTAAATTTTGGGGCACGGACACATTATCACGTAGACTACGTTCTTGGTTTTGCAATTTGAAAACCCCAAGTGTTTCCATTTTATACCTTGGCGGCTAAACTCACTTCCTTCCATTGTGGTTGGGCATGCCACACAATTCCCACATTTGTGGTGTTCCTCCACTGGTTTAAGGTTCCATTGTGATAGTAAGTCACTTTTTATTTTTGGTAGTGCGATGTCAGCTCAGACAATCAGTTGACAATCCAGTTCTTCAAGGAGGTGCCAATTTTTTACTCACACAACCAGTCATTAACACACAGCTACTCACATACTTACTTATACACCCATACAGCCACTAATACACCCACTCACACACCCATAATGGCAATAAGACACTCGCTCACACACAAATACATACAGTCACACAGCAACTCACATAATATATTAGCAGTATGGAAAGTATACTATTTTAACTTTTGGAGTACCTTGGTATATATGTTTAACACTGAGAAATGTACAAAATAACACACACACTCACTGGATGGTCTCATCAGTGATGTCTTTTGAGTTGTCATCAGTGATGTCACTGTAATATGTGAGGTCATAAGCAGCGCATTGTGGGCTGTAAGTTATAGTTAGCTCAGGCATCTATAACTGCTGAACTTCACTGGTTTTGTATGAGTAAAATATGCACAGCCCCCCTCTTCTATCTTTAAAAAATACGACCCGGGGAATGGGGTTCTTGGAGCTAGAATCGGGAGTAATGTCACCAGAGATGTCATGTCACTGACCATGTCATGAGTGATGTAATGTGTGAAGTTATAAGCGGGGAGTAAGTTATAGTTCAGGTAACTATAACTGCCGAATTTGTATGGTTTTGTACAAGTGAAAACCGAGCCTAACTATAATGTACCTGTAACCTTTGTTTTTTTTGTGAATAGATATTTTGTATTGTATTGTAATTGCATTTATATAGCGCTTAATACCCCTGAAGAGGCATCGAATCGCTTTTTCAGCAAGTAGTTCACAACTCTGGAACCCATAAAGAATTAGTGGTGAATTAGGGTAGTGAAATATGAAAGTGATTTGAGTGGTGGTTATGTGAGTCAGTTATTTAGATCACTGGGCTGATCTTCTCAATGCATGCTCTGAGAGAGATATGATGGCTTTTTGGCATTTGGTGAAGTGGGGGAGCGGGAACCCAAGAAAAGTTACCACGAATTACGTGGAGCCAGAACAGTGGGTCTTACACTACAAAGGTAAGTTCTCATGTGATCCAGATGTCCATGACACCTTTGTAATGCCGGTCCCATCCCAAGCCTACATATATCTAAGAAAGAAGTAGAAAATGCCCTTCTATTGGTCCCCAAAGGCATGGCTCCCAGGCCCAATTGCATCCCTGCTGATCTGTTCCTCCAAGATCTAGACACCTGGGCATTATATATTCAGCTCCTAGTGAACGCCATCGCCAAGGGAGCATCGATGCCCAGTACTTGGACAGGAGCAGTACTACTTTCCATTTCCAAAAAAGGGGATCGCTTGTTACCGGGAAATTACAGGCTCATAAGCCTTATTGACTGTATTCAAAAGGTGTAGGAGAGGGTGGTGCTTGGTAGAATCCAAGCTTGGATGGAGGAATGTAATATTCTCTCCGATCTCCAGGCAGGGTTTCGGGCAAGCACAAGCACAGTGGACCAGGTCATAACGTTTATTCTAACCTATTGGCGTACCGCAACTCTGGGGAGAGGCACCATTTATGCAGCCTTCATGGACCTCAAGTCAGCTTTTGACTTGGTCCTGCGTTCCAAGATGGGGTGTACTCTCTTAAAGTTGGGTATGCCACTGGATATTCTGGCATTTGTCGTCAAATTGCATACGGACAACTATGCTCAAGCTAGATGGGACACGGGTGGCAGCACCACAGAAATGTTTCCGGTTGAGAAGGGGTCCGGCAGGGGTGAATTCTAGCACCCACCCTCTTCTCATTGTACATTAATGGGGTAGTGAAATATTTTTAGCACTTCCCCACAGATGCTCCCTCTCTAGCTGGGACCAAGATCCCGCTACTAATGTTCACCAATTACACTCTCATTCTCTTTAAGACGAGACAGGGCCTCCAACGTGCCCTCACAAGATTTGAGGAGTTCGGTGCGGACCACAAACTTATTGTCAATGTTGATAAAACAAAGTAAATGGTCTTACAAAACTCCAAAAAGTTCATCGGTGAAGTCAGAATGATGGAAGGGGCCTTGGAACAAACAGAGATTTTTTCCTATTTGGGGGTATCAATAGACAGTAAACAATGTTGGAAGCCACAAATAGACTGGCTTACTGTCAGACATTCTTATACCAAACCCATAGCTACTGTAGTATAGATCTATAACACCAAAATTGGTGCCTCAATCCTGTATGGGGCAGAGCTGTGGGGATACACCAACTTGGATTCCCTAGTGGTGGCCCAGAACAAATTCCTAAGGTCCTTAATTGGCCTTCCCCAATCCACCCCTCTTTCTGGATTTGGGATGTCATTCAATCAGGGATGTGGCATACTACAGGCCAATGGCATATTGTAGGAGACTTTGGGTGACTCCTGGGCTCTCACACTATGCCCCGGCTCTTTTAGAAGTCAGGGATCTAGATGTAAATAGGACAATTGTGTGGTTTGGGTATGTCAAAAATATACTCTGTGAGTTGGGGATGAGCCGTTTGTGGACCTCCCCAGCCGGAAGTATATTCCCAAGCAAAACTGAGCTGAAGGCAGCCTACTGGAACATAATTAATATGAAACGTTTTGCAGTCTCTTCTAGTCCCACTCTGTCTAAAGTCTTTTATGACAAAGCACAAACCCAAATACGAGGGGTCATGGGATTTAATTACATCAACTTGAGACAGGAAATTATTCCACCAGTTCAGGGTGGGTACATTAACTACGAACGCTTTTACCTCCAAATGGTGTAATTCAAACACAAATACTAGCAATTGCCCTTTTTGTCCGGACATGACTGAAACACTGGGTCATATCTTTTTTGTCTGTCCAGCTTATTGCAAACCCAGATGTAGTTTGCTGAAACCCATATGTTCTCTCCTGGGTACTAGATCCAGTAGTGAGGCTTTTAGAATCCACAAAACATCAGTGGATGGTCCTATTGTGATTGCTATAGCAAAGTTCCTGGGTTGGGTGTGGGTGATCCAATTGATTGAAAAGTAGCATAGGTAATTGTCTATGTTTTGTCCTGTACCTCTATTTTCCTAAAATAGCACTATGCACTTTATTGTACTGTTATGTTGCCCCCTTGAAAATGTAAAGCCGATGGCCAATTCCCTATGTAGGCTGCCTACCAAGTGTGTGTTTTAGAGTCTTTTCAACTTATTTATTGTTTTATGAAGAATATTCAGGGTGCTCGTTCCTAACCAAGCTAATTAACAAGTATCATGTTTTAGAAACATGTTGTATTGTTCTATTTGTCCTCCATGTTTATGTTGTTTTAACTTTTGTGATTTTTAAAAAATCGATATAAAGTTTATGAACTGAACTGAAATATGAAAGTAATTTGAGTGGTGGATATGTAAGTCAGTTATTTGGATTGAGATCGATGGTGGCAGGATAAAAGTGGGGAAAAGAGTTTGCATTCACCTAGCGCTTGCTACACCTGATGGGGTGTTGAAGTGTTTTTTTGCAAGTAGTACGCTACTCCAGAACCCATACATAATTAGTGATGAATTAGTATAGTGAAATATGAAATTAATTTGAGTGGTGGACATGTTAATCTGTTATTTGGATTGAAAAGGATAGAAGAGGGAAAGATTTAGAAAAATATATATATATATATATATATATATATATATATATATATATATATATATATATATATATATATATATATATATATATTATTTTTTCTTTTTTTGGGAGCTCATAGCAACAGGAGGAGGCTTTGGATGAGCAAAAGGGAAGTGGAAGGGGAAGAGTCATAGAGAAGGGTTTAGAAAGACACATTTTGGGGCATCAGAATAGTAAAAAAGGTATGAAATGATGCAAAGAGGGGTAGAGTAGGGAAGAGTCTAGAAAAGGTTATTTTGGGGATCATGGTAATGGTCTGGGGTTTGGGATAAATGAGATAGTGGAGGTAGAAGTAAAGAAGGAGAAATAGGTTAGTGCATTGCAAAGAGTAGAAGAAAGAGGTTTGAGATGATTCAGAGAGTTGAGGTAGAGGATATATTGAGAGCGGTATAGGGTGAAAAATATGGTAGTGCATTGGATATGCTGAATTAGAAGAAAAGTAATAAATATATAGATCCAAAAGTACATGGAAGGTGTATAGATGATAAAGGAAGGTATTATGAGTAGATTAAAGATGCATCAAATGAACTCGGCTTTCAAGTGTTGTTGTATGTATATCTGTATATATATATGACACATTCGCAGGCCCTGGTCTCTATCCTAGCCACAGGCTTCTTTTGGGCATTCTGGATACCGTAAAAGTGCAAGTTCCTTAAGGCTTCATCATGTGACTCCCACAGATGTTTGGCCATAGAATATGTGAAGTATTTTTTCTTTATGGCTCTTAAATGGTGGAGAATTCATAATTTCAGCCTGTTTACTGTGCTTCCAATTTATATTTGGCCACAGGAATACTCCAACACATAAATCACAAATGGGATTTCGCAGGTCAGCCATTTGTTAATGTTGCTGAATTTACCATTTAGTATCTCAAAATGAGTCTTATTGTAGGCATAAGGACGAGCTTTGCATTTCTTGCATTTCCAAAACAACTTCTTATTCTTAGTGAGCCAATTTGCCATGGTTGCTCCCCTAATTTTTCTGGTTGCATGAACTGCTTCTAAGTCTGTCTCCTAAAGAAGCATTTTATTGTATGGAATGTTGGAGTACTCGGAGAGTAAATCTTTCAGGGTCTCAATCATCTTTAGGATATGACAGTTCTGTTTCAGGAGTTTCTTATTTCCTGATTGGATGACTTATATTCCATTATGTACCTTATAGGTTCTTCACCATCTTTATGTGTCATGTTTTTAGGTTTAACTATCAGTAGATCTTCCCCTTTCTCTTTCTAACTCTCATTAATGCATCACCCAATATATTTACAGAGCACCCACAAGCTTCAAAGCTCCGGTACAATCCTCCTGCTTGTAGCTCAAATTTCTCATTTTGGGGCACGTAGGTGCCCACTGTTGGCAAGGAGGATGCTATTGCAGCTGGTAGATTTTGTTTGGATCATCGTACATATTCTGTCATCTTTCACAAACACACTGACGTTGAGGTAGTTTATCTCTGTGTTGCTTATCTTGATAGTGAATTTAAGCTTTTGTGGGTTATTATTCAAGAACTCTTTGACCACCTTAAAGTCCTTTCTTTCACCTTCAACAGAAATAAATAATCAATATAATGGACCCACATGATGACCTACTACTCTTCTGCCATGTTCTGACCATTCCGCACATTCTCCACCTCCCAAAAACCCATGGTGAGGTTTGCATATGTTGGTGCTAAGGATGTCCCCATGGACGTGCCATGCCTTTGGAGGAAGCGCTCATTGTGCTGGAGACAGAAATCCATCATTTCCATTATCATTCTGGAATGTTCTAAAAATTACAGTAATCATGATTTCAAGAAATATATATTCATAGGCTATGATACCATCTGAGTGCTGGACAGAAGTGTACAGTGACACAACATCAACCTTAGCCATCTAATAGCTTAATTTACAGGGTATGCCATCCATCCTATTTAGAAAGTCCTGTGAATACCTGAGATAGTATGTTAGTGTAGCCCCATAGAGAAAAAGGGAGAGATCAATGAATCTTGAAGTATTTTCAAGAAGGGCTCCAACTGAACTAACAATAGGCCTCCCTGGCCGGTTGCTTTTGTCCTTGTGGACTTTCGGCAGAAAGTAAATGGTGGGGTTTACTGGATGATCAGTTCCTAAATACAGATATTCATCGTCATCCAGCAGTTCTCATTCATGCCAGCTTGACACTTGTTCGTGGAACCCCTCCATGAACTCCTTCATGGGATGTCCCAACAACTTCTGGTAGAGCTCTGTATTTCCTAATTGCCTTTTGGTGTCTGCAGAGTACTGTTCCTTACTAAAAATGACAATATTTCCCCATTTGTCAGAGGCTCTGAAATTGATACATATATATGTTTTTTCCCATTTAATTAGGCACTCTGCAATTTTAAAGTTATCCCCATGAGGTGGTAATAAACTTTGCTGCATGACATTTTTTGTCTCCAGCTATTTCATTTCTACTCTTGGTGCTTTCATGTATTCTGGTCAAGTGAGCCTTAGCGTGGACTTAAGATATATATGTAATTTTAGGCAGAGTTTGAGGTTTGCAGGGCATGGTGGGTAAGAAAACTATTGGGATCCACTCAAGGAACATCACTGTTGACTCCCTTGAGTGTCTCGTTTTCAGAAATGCCTGGAATTGGTTGTTTTAAGAACAAATTGTAACAGTTAGGGAGATGTTTATAAGGACTTAACACGGACGTAGCTTAAATCTTTGAGTTACAGCAGCTTTTTTTAAAGCCCTATTTACAAGTCACAGCTAACTGCAGATAGTGGCACTTTTCCAGCGTAAACGTGAATTTTCAAAATTGCCACTTCTGTTAGCAGGAACTAACCAAAATGAGATGTAATGTAGGCCCTCCTGTGAAAATACTGCTGCTAACCACACTTTTTGATATTTACAAGGAATTCCTTATATGGTGCTAAACTGAAAAAACTGCAGCTAAGTCCAGTTAGATACAGTTTATTAAGACCAAAAAATAGCTGGTCTTAAAATTGGTGCAAACACTTGGGCCCACATTTAAGATGTTTCGGTGATGGACAGCACTGCAAGGATTATTGGTGCAATGCCCTGCGCCAAAACTTAAGGTCAGGAATGCACCCTATCAATAGAATAGTGTGCATTCCTGGGCCTCATTCATGAAAAGTGTTGCATTGCTGTGGCAAAAGAGCCTTGCAACACTTTTCACTGTACCCTCCTTGCAACACCATGGATGCGCCGTATTCACTGTACCGCGCTCCGTGTCTCAATCAATGACAGATATGTCTGGAATCCTGACACATCTGACAGCGCTAAAGTCGCATATTGCTGCAGTTGTGTTGCAAGCATGATGCAACTCCAACAATGAATGGGACAGGCCTATCTCTACAGCACTGTGTCACCCTTACTTCATCCATGAGGCAGGCGTAAGGTTTTGATGTAGTGGCATCCTAGAATTGTCGCAGTGAAATCTGACAGATTTCACTGCGCCACTCCTACGAGGCTTTGTTGCGTGCATCATACCTGACGCAGGTAAAATGTGGTGTAGGGCATTACAAAGTCACGCATATGCCTAGATGCGCCACTTTATAAATACAGTGCAACGTGGTGCAAAATTAATGCTGCAAGTACTCAAAGGAAATGACGCACCGTCTCATTTAAACTTTTGGAAGAGGCTCATAAATAAGCTCCCCTTTATTTTTCCCCTACATTGACCCACAATGGCTATCATGCACCAACGCAGGCACCCTTGCACCATGGTGTTGCAGAGTTGATTGATGTTGTGCAGGAAGGGACACCTACCTGCACAAAACCTAACACACCAGGGCATTTCCTCTTCCTCTGTGTGGCATGCGTTGACGGCGGATTTGAAGGTTGTGTGAGTTTTAGGGGTATTGTTGCGGCTCCATCTCTTCTCAAGACGTCTGCAGGTGCATCTGGACTAGGGAAGGCCAGGAGTGAACCAGTTGGCCTTCTTGGAGTGTTGTTTGCCTGGTCTTTTCTTGAGGGGTGGGAGGGTGTCAGCGCAGTTGGAGATCCATCAATGGAGGTTGTGCGCTGCGGTTTTGGCATCTGTAAGCATTGGCGGAGTGGTGGTGCTGAGGGAGTGGATGAGAAGGTCTTCAGTGGCCTTGATCCAGCTGCGAGGGGGTTGGTGATGGCTGTCATGTACAGTGGGTGCGGTGAAGGAATGATGTGTATAATGATGGTCCGTCCAGTTGAGTTCGGTGGTGTGGCTGTAGCTGAAGTTCCCGCTGGCAGAGAAGACAAGCTTGAGCATGTGTCCAGCTATGTGGGTTGGTGCGCTGACTAGCTCCTTGAGTCCAATGTTGGTGGGGTTTCCCAGCAGGGGGTTGTGTTCTGTTCACTGGGGTTGTCCAGGTGGAACTTGAGGTCTCTGAGTAGGATGTAGTCAGTAAATGGGAGGGCCTGGGGTGTGATGAGGTCTATGATGACATCAGTGAATGGGGGTTCATGGGCCGGGGTGCCTGTAGACGAGGGTGCCACAGAGGCTGGTGGTGGGTTTGGTCTGGATCTGGAAGTGAAGATGTTCCATGGTTGCCGTTGGGTCATTAGAGTGAGTGATCAGTCGGAGTTTGCTTTTACAGAATATGGCAATGCCTTCTCCTGAACAGTTGGGTGGTCCTTGCTGGTGAATTTGTAGATGTCGGGGATGGTGATGGTTATGCCTGGTCCAGAGCAGAGGTTGGTCTAGGTTTCTGTGAAGAAGGCAATGTCTGAAGAGGTGGCATCGAGGAGGTCCCAGATTTCTGTGGTGTATTTGTGGAGGGACCTCACGTTGAGGAGGATGCAGTTGAGCCAGTCGGATGCGCTGTTGGTCAGTTGGGCGGCAAGAGGCGCTGGTGTACTGATGTGGCAAAAGGTGTGCTTGCAGTTTCGGCAGGTGCAGGGGGCAAGGGTATTCTTCGGTTATGCTAAATATCAGGCTTGTGGAGTCCAGGGTTGAGGCAGGAAGGGTGCTGGTGTCTTAGTGGTGGAGTGTCCGATAGGCAGGGTCTCAGGTGCTGGGCATGGTACAGGGGCAGACAGATGCAGACGGGCTTGCCTTTTTCTTGCCTTCGGCGCAACAGTGGCATGCCCGCTGGGCATGGCCACACAGTGTCCACCATTAAGTAGTGGTGTGGGGGGGGGCTGGACAGCTAGGAGGCGAGAAACTCGGAAAAGGACACTGAAGGGGCAGGGACATGGGGTATCGCAGTGGCAACAAGGGAGAGGGCAGGGAAAAAGGAACTGAAAAAGCACAGGAAAAACAAAGCCAAACAAAGCAAAGATAATAAAAACAAAGGTAGAAAAGCAACAGAGAAGAGCAGAAAGATGGGCAGAAAGATCAGAAAAGAGGTAGAGGACGACAGTCAAGCTGCAGAGCAGTGACGCTCTACCACTGGACCACCAGGGATGCGGGGCAGGCAGGACCCTGCGGGTGGAGGAGGGACTCAAACACCTGACCTCTGGGTCATAGGAAGCAGCAGATGGAGACAGCAGCAGCAGTAACCAGACGGTGCAGGGCTGTGGGAAGAGGAAGTCCACTAAGGGATAGTCCCCTGTACACCCAAAAGCAAATGAACAGGGGTGAAGGAAAGGCAGCACCACCCAGCTGCCTCTTTTGATTTAACAGTGGCAAGCAGATTCTGTGTTCCCTAGTTCCCCAGTGAATAACAACTGATGAAGTGGCATACCCTAGAGTTCTGGTCCCGAACCGCCTCGTGCCCCTGGCTCCCACTGCCATCAATGGCTGATCTCAGCGACTTGAGCCAGTTAGTGGAGTCCCCTCCAGTCTTGTGCGAAGCCCTTGATGATGTAGGTCAGCCGAGCACAGGTATTGCTCAGGGCACGGTGGACGTCACCCACAGGCTCTAGGCCTGGGTACGGCTCGACCCCCGCCCTCCTCTGCTACGCGCCCCACCTTCTCCTCTCCTGGACATTGACACCGGGGCTCAATGCACTGCACTCTCTCCAAATCTGTGACTCAGCCACCAGGAGCCTCTGCCAGGTGGGATTTGACAAGCCTGGCTACAGCTGTTGCTGCCAAGTCGGCTGGGGAACCTTCAGATGCAGGTGATGCAACAGGGCCCCCTTTGGCCTGAAGTTGCAGCGCTCCTGCCAAACAAGTTCACTGTATCTCAAGGGCCTCACCCTCCACAGCGACCGGCCAGCACAACATCCCTCGGCCTGTGACGCAGAGAGGCTCTGCCCACCATTGGTAATCTCTTCCGTGCACACCGGTGTAGTGGTGGCCTGTGGCATGCGATGCAGACTTCCCTATGGTGGTGCGCAGAAGCACCTCTACCATTCACAGTTCCAAGGGGCTCCAGGCAGTCGTCTCATAAAGGTCAGCAAAGTGTCTCCATGCGACCTGCCAGACTTCACCAGCAGGTAGGGGAGATCACCAATGCCTCAATTTCTATTGCCATGGCCCAGCAACTCCACAGCACTTCTGCCTCCCACCCTAGGTCACAGACCCAGGACCAGTGAGTCCTGCGAACCCCGGGGACTGTCCACGCTTTCAAAGGCTTTGGCTGCCATGGTGTTGCAAGGGTGCTATGAAAAGTGATGCATCACTGGTTTTTCCCAGTGGTGCGCCTCTTTTCATAAATGTAGCCCTGAATCTGCATTTCCTCTTCCTCTGGGGCTCTGGCTGGTCATCTTGGCTGTTGGGGTATTTGTGGCCGCCCCAAGTTCTCACTTTATGTTTTACGGCCCAAATTCTTCAAGAAATTATTGTCAACCTAGTTGCTCAAGTATCATATACATACAAGTCATGATAAACGACTCATGAAGTTACTTCTAAAGTGGCTGGAAATATTTGTTCTCATATAGGATCACAGATAAAAACTGTCTTACAAGTTGTCTTGTTTAAGAATTTTCCTCAGTTTACACCGACACTGATGGCAACATCCAATATAGCAGTGATATTAACATTGTGCCTACAATTATGATTTCTAATTAAAGATTTGAAACAATTTACACAAAAAACACAGATAAATAGATTTCAGCAAGCCTACATTCAAAGCACCAGGTTGCGGATTTAGGTTACAAAAATAGACATTTTGCAATCTCCAATTTTAATAAATGTCAAACTCCAGTGAAATGCATCTTTCAACTAATAAAATCCAGCATCTGTATTTGAAAATTAAAGCAAAGTTCATAGAAGTGCTGAATAATGTACTTCTGGAAATACTTTCCCATGTCTTAAGGACAAAATTAACTTTTCTTAAAGATGATTCTGACATTTGTGCGCTGACAGTATAGAATTTAATTCTGTGTGGCAGAAAGAACATTTTTAATCTGAATTTAACAGCACAGTTAAATATTGTTCACAGTAATTGCTTTTATTTATGAGTTAATATAAAATCACAAGGCAATAAATTGAAATGAATGTATAAAATCATCCATCGCATTGGTATAGACAGGAGGTTCTTAATCTTTTGACTTCTGTGGACCTCCACTAATTCACAATCGGAAGCCAGGGACACCCTCCTAAGCAACTATAATTTAAATCTCTAAATAATACACACAAATACAGAAAACAGAATGCATTAAAAATATGCAAATTACAGAATATATTATTTAATATATTAATAAAATAATAAAAATTAATCAATATTTTAACGGGAAGGCTGGAATTTAAAAAAATCTTGATTTATTTCTAAAGGTGAAGATCTGTGCTAAAAGGTAGCATATCACTTTATCTAGGTTGATCGTAATGCATCTTCTTTTTTCTTGAAGCACACCAGTGTTTCAATTGAAGACACCAATGATCCTTACTAGATTCCATTCACTGTACCTTTTCTGCTTCCATAAATCATGACGACATATTAAACCTAATTTTTAGCCTTCAATTTCAAATTCTTTCCCATTTATAAAGTGTCTCACATTTAAAATGTTCATATTTTCTTTTTCATGCATATGCAATGTATTAGTCTGCTAATATTATTTCATTTTCTAAACAGTGATGCAGCCCGTGAGGAGGATCCGTGGACCCCCTCGGATCCAGGGACACTTGTTTAGAACCTCTGGTAAAGACAGTCACGGTGTGATGGTAGAGGTGGCATTGCTCTTTTCAGAGAGAATTTTGTAATTCAATTCCCGTTTAGATTTTGAAATCAAGATGGTGTGAAAAGTTGGACAAAATTAGTTATCAATTAGAAAGAATATTTTCAAGGTGAATTCATTGAAATTGTCTGCAACAAATCATCCATTTATGAGTCTTGCTGTGACATAGTACCCTCTTAAAAAAATCCGGTTGATCCATTCCAGGAAAAAGAATGCAAATCATCAATGCGCAAAAATATATGGGGCCCGATTCAAAGAACTATCTTAAGACAAAATCCTAAACTTACTACCATTTTGGTATTCACAGAAGGCACTTACTCATTTTGGTATTCACAGAAGGCACTTACTCATTTTGTTATTCACAGAAGTTAGGACTCCTAAATTTAGGACTCCTAAATGCCTTCTGTGAATACCAACATTCTTAAAGTTATGACTTTTCTCAGTTTAGGAGTAGTAAAGTTAGGACTCCTATATCATGTTAGCAAATAAACAACATCTTTTCTAAGAATAAACAGATTCTGATTTTTAAGCTCTATATGCTTTTAGTGACTTTGAAACTGCTTACAGCTGACAGAAAATATCTCTTATTGCAAGATGTTTTATTATTCATATTTAGGATGTCTTAATTCTTGATGTTTGTAAAGTATACGTGACTGATAGTGAATAATTGAGATGTTTTTAACTGAGGTTCTGAGTGATATCAAATAGACAACAAGAGCGAAATTCGAACTGTTCATGATGTTATTCAGAACCCCATCTCAGGACCCTACTGTTCCTCTCAAGCCAGATATCCGGCTGAGTTCAATGCACAGTGGTTAGCAGGGCACTCTTTGAATGAGGTGTCTTGCTTTTGGTGTCCCTATAGCAGGTAATAGAAGGACACCCATTTAACTCCTGCAAAGCAATTCCAGTAATGGGTGACAGCAGGAGCCACAAGTCCATTACAAAAACAACAGTTGATGGACAGAATGCAGAACAATGTCATACATTCATTCCAGTTCAGAGATCTGGGCCTAAATCCATCGTTTTTTTGCACTCAACACCACCCCAGTTCAGACATGGCCATATGCAAATCAGCCTTGACCCTGTGCCTCATGGGACCAGTCCAGGCCGAACTGCCAAGCCATGTCTTTCCTGGAACAGAATCAAGCATCCTAGGCCCGGTTTCTGGCTAACAGTCTTCTTCAGCCAGGATAGCTTGACTCCAGTGGTGTGGAGGGCATGGGACTCACGTCTGAGCATACCCATCCCACTCAGGGTGACAAATGCAAAAACAACAGTTGATGGACAGAATGCAGAACAATGTCATACATTCACCCCAGTACAGAGATCTGGGCCTAAATCCATCGTTTTTTTGCACTTCACACCACCCCAGTTCAGACATGGCCATATGCAAATCAGCCTTGACCCTGTGCCTCATGGGAACAGTCCAGCCCGAACTGCCACAAGTCTATCATAAATTACTTTCTTCCACTGTTCCCACCACCTTTTTCAGCACTCACTTATATTACTACAAACCTTCCCCAGCCCCTCCGTAATCAAGATTGGCCTTGCTAAGTTTCACAAGCAGGAGATTGACCCACCCTCTAGTTACTCCTCTACGTATGAGGTGTCCTCCTCTCTGTCTATGCTAGAGTTGGTCATCCTACGCCTGCCATGACCAAAGGCAGGTAGGGGACTCTGAGAATCAATGGTTGCAGTTTCTGGTAGAATATTTGCTTTTTCTATTTTCTAAGGATGAATTGTTAAAACTGTGTGTTGTAGTATAGAAAGCTTTGCAAATTCCAACTCAAGGATCTCAATATTATCCTTGATGAGGAATGGGGATATGGCTATGCTGTAGAATACTACTATTGGTATGGGAGAATGAGCATACAAAAATATTGCAATTGACCCTGAGCCCTTTCTTACTGCTTCAGATCTGGGGCACCGTTTTTTCACTCAGAACTGAGTTTCCGATAAATTTGTTTAAGTGTATATTCTATCACCTGCATTAGGGTGATGCTAGAGAATATGTCCCGGACAAAATGATACTGGAGAAAGAACCGGGAAATAACTTTTACCTACTTTTGTTGAGGGATTTCATTTTGTATATTTTCATCTATTGATTCTCAGCATGAATGTGCCACCTCTTGCTAGAGTCAAATCTGTATTTGTAGTTATATGTGTCAAATTCACAGTTCCATTTTAAGGATACTTGGACTCTGATGCTGCTCGTTCTCACCCACCCTGTATTATGAGGAGAGAAAGAAACACATCATGGCATGGCATCCTCTTTTGCACCTGATATGGATTCTTCTCAGGTGTTCAAGTCCTGAAGACAGTAAGCAAACAATATTACTTTATAGTCTCCTGAATTGAACAAGCTAATACACAGTGCATGATATAAATTTTAGAGTTGGACTGCTACATCTACTTGTGAATACAAATGGTTCGCCTGCAACATATAATATGAAATGTTAGGCTAGTCCCTAACTTTTCTGTGAAGAGAAGATATATACAGTAGCATCTCTTGAATAATATTGAATGCAGTTTACAATACATTCAGAAAGACAAATCCAATGTGTGAGTCTTTAGAAGGAGCTGGAGACCAAACTACCTCACAGCCTCTAGGCGCCTCTATTTATCCAGGAGAAATGGAGTCCCTCACACATTGGCGTCAACCAATCCTTCATTCTTTATACCCTCAGAACTGTAATGGTCTTAACAGTTTTCTCTGCAATATTAGGCCTTCACCTAAGCATGCAACGGAGCTCTCGGATCTGCTTTCTTCGCTATTCCCACGGATTAGCTTTCGGATTGAAACCTCAAAGAGCCCTTCTTCTTCTCCAGCTGTTACTATTGCACTCACTCATTTGAGAAAAAGAGCTGTAGTAAACACGTTACTTAGTATAAGCCATCTCCTACGGGGTAAAAACTTAGAAAAATATAGTGTACATCACAATGTAGAATGACCATAATAAATAACAGAGAAATATCATTTCTACAAAAATATAATCAGTTTTATTTATATTTTTTTTATCTTTTGTAATTTGTATCATATATATTTTTTAAAGCAGTTATAAGCGCTTCCAGATATTGCTAATATTTCATATACATATAATAAGCAGTATTCACAAAAAAGAAAACAAATAAGGACACACATTATTATCAAATGACAAGATGAATATTAAGGACTTTTGAAGTAGGCAAAGCGGTGGGTTGGAACACACTGACAACTACCACATGTTGAAACGTAGCAAGCACAAGTAAAGGATGGATGGAGCACTGAAACTTTTCAGACACTCAACTCCAGTCACAGATCTGGGTTGAATTCATCATTGTTCTTTAGCTCATTTTGCCATCCCAGTTCAGACCAAGCCATGTGAAAATAAGTCTAGACCCTGTTCCTTATGGAAACAGTCCAGTCCAAACTGCCAGGTCAGGTCTTCCCTTGACCGGAAACAAGCATCCTGGGACCAGTTTCGGGGTAACACCCCTCATCAGCCATGCTAGCTTGAATCCAGTTGCAAAGTGAGCAAGGGACTCATGTCTGGGCATTGCCTGCTAACTTTGGGTGAACAAAGCAAACACAAGGAGTTAGTGGAGGGAGTGTTGAAACTTTTCAGATACTCACCCCCAGTCACAGATCTGGGTTGAATCCATCATCGTACTTTAGCTCACTTCGCCACCCCAGTTCAGACCCATGTCTCTTGACTGGGGGTGAATGTTTTGATCTGTTCTTCATTCCGCCCATCATTTGTGTGTCTTTCAAATGCTCAAACTTGACAGAGAAAATAGGACAGGTGGTGGCATTGCCATTGTTTTTAAAGACTCAGTAAATGTCTCTCATTGACTCAGCAATTACTGATTGGGCATAGATATGTATTTTTAAAATAGAAATTTCTCCTAATCAATGTTTGAAAAGCGCATTAGTATACCATTCCCTGGGACCTAAAAATTTTTTTAGCCAATGCTTAACTGAATATATTGTGACCCCATGTTTTCACATCTCATCCCTTCCGTTTGTTAGGTGATTTTAATTATCGTGAAGAAGACAACCTAAACGCTGACGTAGTACAGTTCATTTTGGAACTTATCAGAAATCAACCGGCCCATCCATGGGATGGGGCACATGCTAGATTTAATTTTTTACTAATTCTTCAAGTCTGATTTGTGAGTACCCTTTAGCGCTTGTCTGGACAGATCACTCTTTGATCTGCTTACAGATTCCCAAAACTGACAAGATAAATAAGTCCACTATGGTGAGCACCACTGCTGCCATACATTGGCAGAGAGTCACGCCTGACTTTTTCTCCAAGGAATTTAAATTTGTACTAGCCCCTATCACAATACATTAAACTTGGCTCTTGACAGAGTCGCTCCCACTACAATCCGTAAGAGAACCATGCATGGAACTCATGTTTTGTGGTATACTATAGAACTATGCACAGAGAAAGTGGCATGGAATAAATTCAAAAGATGCTGGCACCTGACTAACAGTTCCAATGATAAGAGCGTATATAGAACTGTCCTCTCAATATATCACAGAAATATCAAAACTGCATGACGGATTCATATTACTAGTCAAATAGACAAAGCGTGCAATTCTTTGAAAGTGCTATTTAAAGTGCTGAGCAATATCATTAATCCCAGATTGTGATCCCAAAAAATCCAGGATTCACAAGAGTTGAGCGACTTCGTAGCCGACTTTTTTGACGACATATTTTATCTCATCAATCATAAGTTTCCTAGTGGCCATGGTTTGACTCTCATCAAGCACAATTTCAATGCCTGCATCCCAACTGTGTTTCCAGCTTGGGAAAGTGTAACTTGTTTCTCCAGAACTTATCAAAAAATCACTGGAAACAGCCCAAACTGGCTCCCCTTTAGATCCATGCTCACCTAGAATTTCGATTCAGAAAAGGGGGTGGTGATGGACAGAGTATCTGAATTGAGCAGAACACTCCTACCCAGTCAACAGATCAGGGCTTGATCCATCACCGTTTTTTAGCTCACTGCACCATCCCAGCTCAGATCCTGGCTACATGCAAATTAGTCTGTCCCTGGCCCAGTGCATCATGGGAACAGGGCAGACCAAACTACCAAGCCAATTCTTTTACTGGAAAGGAAACAAGCTTCCGGGGACCGGTTTCTGGCATTACAGCCGTCTTCGGCCTGGCTTGCTTGAATCCTGATGGTGCAATGAGTAAGGGACTCATGTCTGGGCATACCCTTCCACGCTTATGGTGGACAAAACGATTCAGAAAAGGGGGTGGTGATGGACAGAGTATCTGAATTGAGCAGAACACTCCTACCCAGTCAACAGATCAGGGCTTGATCCATCACCGTTTTTTAGCTCACTGCACCATCCCAGCTCAGAACCTGGCTACATGCAAATTAGTCTGCCCCTGGCCCAGTGCATCATGGGAACAGGGACAGCATTACTTAAAATTTGTTGGCCCCAGCTATATGGTCCTTGTTTAATTTATCCCTAAACAACTGGAAGTTCCCCATCAGTCAAAAAAAAAAGGCCAACCTAGCACACCCAAATCTTGCGAAATATAGGCCCATCTATTTGCTTCCAGTACTGGGTTAATTGCTGGAAGGTCAAATTAACAAACAACTCCCGGGGTACCTGGAAGCTAAGTGATCCTAGATTCATTGCAATCAGAATTCCAATCTTCACACAGGACGGAGACTGCCTTAGTAGCAGTCACCGATCATATATGCTTAGCTCCTGACGCTGATATACCATCTATGCTTGTGCTATTGGACACTGTGTCCCACTCTAGGTTATTCCAAAAACTACAGGAAACTGGTATCTACAAGACAGGCCTACTATTTTTTTCGGACTTTCTGAAAAATAGTACGCAAACCATCTCTCAGGGCTCTTACAAATCCTATTAAGCTCCACACTCTTCAACATCTATGTTGTCCTCCTCACTAAAACTGTCAAACCTTTGGGCTTTGAAATTCTGTGCTATGCGGATGATGCATAATTGGTCATCACATTTGACAAAGCAAAAACAATGTTCTGCGACAGGCATGAAAGCAATTGCAGCCTGGATGTCTACCAACTGCCTTCAGTTAAATATGAATAAAGCTGAGATCATGCTGTTTGGCAAAGCCCAGCAACTCTGGTCGGCAGACTAGTACCTGCAGAACTTGGTACAGCACCCATTTCCAAACTGATAGTTAAGAATCTCGGGGTCTGCCTAGACCAGACTAACTAAGAGAGAGGAGGTTCTGTCCACTGTAGGTACATGCTTCCATATGATGTGCCTGCTGAAGAAGGCCCTTCCTTTTCTTCATCTTTCAACCAAGAAAATATTTGTACACGTGCTCATTGTAAGCAGATTAGACTACAACAATGCCCTACTGGCTACTGGTAACGAGACATTTGTTTCTAGGCTTCAAGCTGTACAAAACACAGCAGCCTGTCTCATTTGTAAACTTCCCTCTGGGACTCATTCCTCTCCTCTTCTGAAATCTCTGCACTGTTTGCCTGTCAAAAAATGAGTTGTTTTCATAGTCTGCTGTCTCACTCACAAGTCCCTAACATACAAAGGTCCCAAGTACCTTACCTAGAAGCCTAAACCCTATCGTCCAGTTAGGGCTCTGAGATCGAGCGACAAAGCCTTGCTCACTGTTCCCCATATCAGAGATTCTAGAGCAGAAAGCAGGTCTTTTTTCCTTTCTCACCTCCTCCTTCTGGAATAAGCTGCCCTTTACAATAGGATATGTCCAGACCACTGCAAATTTAGAAAGATGCATAAAACTGTTCTTTTCAAATTTCTGCATTGCTCCTGCTGGTGACCCTTTGCTGCACCGAGATACCCCTCCTGGGGTGATTGGTGCATGATAAAAAATTACTTTAGCATACCAAATTACCTTAACATTTGTGCAAGAGATTCATGTTCTGTTCCTTCTGCTACTGCCACCTATGAAACAAACATTTTTTTAAATTAAGTAGTCAACTTTGTAAAATTTTGAAACTTAGCTGGTAAGTGACAAATTCTGGCATTTCAGCCAACAGCACATTGAATGCTGAGGTTTTGAGTTCATGATAAAATTGTTAAAAGCAAAACTACAAACCCAACAATGCAACCTTTCATTGGTTTGAAAAAACAAACAAATGACGAGCACCAGAGCACAGAGTTGTGAAATACAAAATGACATTTTGTGTCTGTTTTTTCTAAACAATCACAGGTTAAACAGCCCAGTGGGTGAGAGGGCAGAGATGGCCTTTCTGATGCAAATGCCAGCACCTCTCTTCTAATGGGCTAACATTAACATTACTAAGAAAACCTGCATTCTTTCCATGTACCATAAGAATGTGAGAAGCAGCAGTTCCCCCTGTCTAGAGACAGGGAGAAAAGAAAAATAATGTGCTGAATGTCTCAATTCTGAAACTCATCCTCAGACTAGAACCGGTTGTGATTTTGACAGGGTGCTCATAATCAATCAATCAATCAATCATGTGTTTGTTAAGCTCAGCTATTTGCCCGTGAGGGTCTCAAGGGGGTGGGGGGCACAAGTCCCGGAAGTTCACAGCGATCTGTCGAAGAGCCGGGTCTTGAGGTCCTTTGTGAACTTGGAGAGTGTTGGCGCCTATCTGAGGTAGAGTAGGATGTTGTTCCATGCCTTGGCCGCTAGGACGGAGAAGGAGCAACCTCCTGCTCTGGTCTTCTTGATGCTAGGCACTGTTGCAAGGGAGATATGGGCTGTCTTTGGGGTGCGTGGAAAGAGAGGCAGTAATTTAAGTGTGCAGGTCCGGTGTTGTGGAAGGCTTTGTGTGCGTGGGTGAGAAGCTTGTAGGTGATTTTCTTCTTGATGGGGAGCCAATAGAGTGTCTGCAGGTGTTGTGTGTTGTGTGATGTGGCAGGGGCTCGGAAGGTTGAGGACTAGCCTGCTAGAGTCGTTCTGGATGTTTTGGAGTTTGCAGTGAGGATCTTGTTAATTCCAACGTCGAGAGCATTGCCGTAGTCAAGCCTGCTGCTGATGAGGGCAAGAGGGATCCATTTGAAGGTTTTTCATAAGAGTCAGAGAGTGTGGAAGCAGGAGGATGAGACAGTGTTGATTTGGCAGACCATTTTGAGTTTGGAGTCCAGGATGATTCTGAAGTTGCGAGAGTGGTATGTCAGGGAGGGTGGGTTGCTGAGGACGGGGCCACCAGGTGTTGTTCCAAGGGTCGGGTGAGGGCTCATGATGAGCTCTTTGGTTTTGTCTGTGTTGAGTTTTAGGCAGCTGTTATTCATCCACTTGGCAACTGCTTCCATTCCCTCTCAAAAGGTGTGTTTGGAGACATTAGGTCCATTGGATAGGGAGAGGATGAGGTAGGTGTCATCTGCGTAGGATATAATGTTGAGTCTGTAGGATTAAACAATGGGGGTGAGCTGGGCTATCTAGACGTTGAACTGGGTGGGGCTGATGGAGGATCCTTGGGGAACTCCACAGGTGGTCGGTGTGGGATCCGAGAGAAAGGGTGGGAGTCTGACCGCTTTGTTCTGCTGGAGAGGAATGATCGTATCCAGTCGAGGGCCTTGTTCCAAAGATGGAGTTGCAGTAGTCCAGGTGCCTGCTAATGAGGGCCTGGGTGAGGGTGCATTTGGTGCTGATGGAAAGTCACTTGAACGTTTTTGAGATCATGTGTAGAGTGATGAAGAAAGAAGAAGAAAGAAGATGAGACTGCATTTATCTGTTTCTTCATGAGATTGCTGTTGAGTATTATGCCAAGGTTCCTTGCCTGCTCTGTGGGTGTGGGTGAGGGGCCAAGTTCACATGGCCACCAGGAGTCATCCTATGGGGAGGAGTTTCTCCTCAAGATGAGTATCTCAGTTTTGTCTGTGTTGAATTTGAGGCCCCTTTTCTGCATCCAACTGGCACTGCTGGTCATGCACCTGTGGAATCTGGATTTGGTGGTGGGGGGTCAGAGTTAAGGGAGTTGATGAGCTGAGTGTTGTCAGTATAAAAATTATGTTCATACCATGGGATCTGACCAAGATGACCAGGGGGGTCATGTTTGTGTTGAACAAGGTTGGGCTCAGTGAGGACACTTGGGGAACGCCGCAAATTATATTCTCTGGCCCGAGGTGTAGGGTGGGAGGCAAACGCTCTGAGTTCTTCCAGAGAGGAAGTATGCAATCCCCTCAAGAGATTTTTTCAAGTCCCCATCTGGTGGAGGATGCGTATGATGGTGTAGTGTGACACGGTGTTGAATGCTTGAATGCTGCAGAAAGATTGAGGAGGATCAGGGTGGCAGTTTCTCCCCTCTCTAGGTGAGCCCAGATGTCATCAGTGCCAGCGATTGGGGGGGGGGGTTGCTGTGATTTGGGCAGAATCCATATTGGGAGGGGTCCAGTAGGTTGTTGTTTTCTAGGTGGTTTGTGAGTCTTTAGTGGGAAATGGGAGCACGAAGATTGGGCAGTAGGTTTGGAGTTCTTTGGGGTGGTTTTTTTTTAGGAGCAGTTTGAGTTATGTGTGCTTCCAACCCTCTGGGAAGGAGGCAGAGGTGATGGAAGAGTTGAGGATGGTGGTGAGTTCATTGCTGATTTTGCTGTTCCCCAGGTTGAACATGTGGTCGGGCAGGGATCTCTATGAGCTCCTGAGTGGATGGAGCTCATGATGGTGGTCTTTGTGGAGAGTGGGTCCCACTTGTTTATTGTATTTCTGTTGGAGTCGGTGAGGTTGAAGAGTCTGTTGAAGTTGGCTACGCGTGGTTAAAGTGTTCGTAGATGGTGGCGATTTTGTTGTAAAAGAAGTCTGCAAGGGTATTGCAGAAGCCCTGGGAGGGGGTGATGGTGTTCTCTAAAGCTGAGGGTTGGAAAACTGTTTGATGATGCCGAAGAGCTCATTTCTGTGGTTGGGGATGACTTTGAAACTGGTGTTGAGGGCCCTTTTCTTGGTGGGTTTCAGGTGCTGTTGGTATTCATTGAGAGCTAGTTTGAAGTTGGATTGGTTGCTTGGTGTTTTGCTGCTGAGCCTGACCATCTAAAGCCCTTAAATTAAAACAGTCTGTAGCTTTCACTGTGTCTTACTGTCACAGCCTTGCTGACCCTCACAAGTCTATTTATCCCTGTGCTAGTCACCACAGACCACTGAACCTATTGGTTGCTTCTCAATGATCACATAACCTGTACTATGGTTCTCATAGCCTTACTATTGTCTTGAGAATTCCTTGTTTGGCTCTCTAATACTTTTCTATCAGCTCCCAGACCACTTCTTCATGATCTGTGTTGTCCTTAAAGCCCTTGCAACCTTTTTTCCAGCCTTAAAACCCCACCGTCCTTCTTCAAGTTGATCTGAAAGGCTAGAGGTTTGAAGACTACTCCACCAGTCTTTTTAATCAGGATGTCTTTGTCCATCTTCCAAACACTTCTACTGTATATGCACCTCCACCACCTGTCAACCTGATAACACAGCTGGCAATCAGACCCTTTGTTAATCTGAGCCACTCGACAGGACCTTTGTGCTCAGCTATCTGCAGCTTCCCTGACCCCATCATTTGCTCATCGGTGCCTTCCTCTGATCTGGAGCTCCCCTTTGTTGAGTGCCAAAGCCCTTTGATCCACCCCTTTGTTAGTTACCATAAATCCTTGTACCCCTAGTCCACTTGGTATTCCAGGTACTGGGCTAATTGATTCTGTTCCCCTGGTCCTCCTATCCCTGAGCCTGCTCCTGCTAATCCTTATCCTCCTAGTCTGCCTTATTCTTCTCACTCTGGTCCCTAATCCTAATAGATGTGGTCTACTTGTTTCTTTTCTCCTTAGACCTTCTGGATCATCTCCATCTGGGCATGACACTCCTTGCCCTGGTCCCCTAAGTACTCTTGTTCCTTGACATCCTAATTCTAACTAATTACTGATTCTCTTTTTTCTAATCTTTCTGTTCCCCTTCCAGACCATCCTGATCCTAGCTTCCTAACTTGATCTTTCTAGGTCCTGTCATCATTGTTCTGGTCCAAACTGTCCTTCTTTACCTCTTCACTCTTCTCCTGCTCATCCTGGTAGGCCAGTTCTAGATACTCCTGAACTTCTGTGCCTTGATGTTCCCTGTCCCCTTCGTGGTGGTCCCATTGGTCTTCCTTGTCCTGGTTCTCTTTGCTCTTGTCTGTTGGCTTTGAATGCCTCTGCTCCTGGTCTTCCACGCCCTGTATTCTTAGTTATCCTCACTCTGGTTTGGATCTGCCTAGCCCTGGTATTCCCATTTCTGGTTCTTATAGTCCGTTACTCCTCCTTATTTTGTGCACACTGAACCTAATACTCATGAACCTGGTCCTCATTATTCATGTCTTTGCAGGTCTAGTCCTCTTGGTTCTTGTCCTCCTGGCCAACCTGGTCCTACCAGGCTCAACTTCTCTTCCTTATCTTGTTGAATCTGGTCCAGTTTTCCTGGTCCTACTGATTTTCCTTACCTTGTTTTTCTGATTCCTGGTCCTGCTGGGTCTTTCGGTCTACCTAGCATATAATATCCTGGTCCTCTTTGGGCTGGCCCATTTAGTCTTTGTCCTCCTGGTTTGGGTCATCTTGGCCCTCCTGGCCCTCTTCTTTCTTATATTGGTCATTCAAGCACTGTAACTAGTCACCTTGGCCTTCTTGGTTGTGGATGTCTTTGTTTGGGCTCTTGTAAGTCTGGTCATTTTAGTGCTGGCCCTCTGTGACATCAAGGACCAATTCACTTGGGCCTGGCAATGACTGATCCACATGATCCTCCTCACCGTGGCCCTATTAAACCAGAGAGTAGTCCTACTTCACTTGTTACTCAGGGCCCTAGTTCTGAGGTCACAGCACGTGGGCTCTTGCAGCCGTATTCTTGGACCAGTTGGTCATTATCCATTTAGTCCTCCTGTCTTTGGTTCTTCTCATAGCCCTGAATCTGCCCCCTCATCTTCTGTGTTTATTCTTTTCTCCCTAGTATTCTGTGGTCTGTTCCCAAGCCTCTTGGCCTTGGTCTGCATGCTTTTTGCTCTCATGATTCTCCACCAATTGCTCCTAGTTCTCCTTGTTCTGGTGCTCCTGGGTCTGGCCATACACTTCCTAGTCTATGGCCCGGTCTTCCTGGTTGTGGTCATCCTGGTTCGGCTTCCTACTGCTTCCTCCCGAACCTCGTATGCCATGTCCAGCTTCTTTTAGACCCAGTATTCATGGTCCCATTGGTTCTTTTACCCCCGGATCTTTGTGTGGTACAACTTATTCTTCTGACACTTCTTGCCTAGGTTACAAAGTCATAAAAACGTTCCTTTTGGATGTTCCTCACTAACCCTCACAACTAATTCATACTTTCTCATACTTCCACTCATCATGCCATATGTTCCCCTGGAGACCTTAACATTAGACACCATGACTTTACAATTATTTTCTTTATTTAAAAAAGCACCATCTCTATATTTGATGAAAACATTTGGTACACTGTGATATAAACATATTTTAAAACAGACTTTAACAATAAAAAATCTCATTCACATTTAAAAAACTAAATTGCAGTGGAAAATCATATTTCTCCCTGATCAAAAAATGCACACATATATACAGACAAAAACCGTGGGAATACAATAGACAAGCACTTTTGTCTTAAAGTCATTAATCTATTTGGTCATGATTTGAGAAACAGGGTATCGGTAATATTCAAATGTATTTCAAATCATGACCAACTAGATTAGTGACTAATAGCTCCCAGCTCAGGAACTACAGGTCTTAGTCCAGCTGGTCCTTTTCATCCTGGTCTCTAACCCAGCTCTACTAATTATTGTCCTCCTGATTCGAGTTATTCTCGACCTTCTGGCTATGTTCACTGTCATTTTGGTCCTCCTGGTACTTCACCCACTGGTCCTAACCCTCTTTATCCTGCTTCTTTGTCTTTGGGTAACATTGAGTCTCGTTATTTTGGTCCTGTTCATCCTGACCATGCTTGCTGAATCCCCTTGGACTTCCTGGCCCTGACTAGCCTTCAAAACTCTGATTCTCCTGACCCTGGCTTCCTAGGTTCAGATTGATCTGCTACACTTGGTTCTCCAGGCTCCGGTCACCTAGGTCCTGATCTTCATGCCCTTCCTTGACCTGCTAGCGATCCTCCTGGCCCTTATATTTTTAGCATTCCTAGTTCCCCTTGCTCTGTTCCTATTGGCACCTTTGAACCTGGTTCCCCTGATTTTCCTAGACCCTGTCTAGCTTTTTGTGTCTTCTGGTCCCACAGGCAATTGTCCTCCTAATCCTGAACATCACAGTTTTTTTCCAATTTGGCCCGGACGTTCCTGTCCCTAGATCCCATAGTCCTCCAGCTCCTTGTCCTTATGATTCTGCATTAACATTTCCTAACCTAACACTGATCATCATAGCATTTCTTATCTATAGTGGTCCAGGACCTCCTGTTCATGCCAGTCTTTGTGCTTCCTGTTCCTTCCCAGTCCTGGTCATTCTGGTAATCACTCTATGGTATTAGAGCCTCTGGTCCTCTAGATCCTTGCCTTCGTGTTTCGAAGACTGTCCCTTTTGATCCTCCTCATTCAAATTCTGGTCCCCTGGTCTTCCTGGCCAAGCTTCCCTGGGGCATCCAGTCTCCCTATTTGCTAGTTGTCAATTATCCTGCTCTTGGTCCACCTGGTCCATTTAGTCCTGGTCTTATTAATTTTTGTACTCCTTTGTTTGGTTCTCCTGGATCTGATTTTCTGGTGCTGGTCCGATTTCCCTTTGTTTCACTAGCCCTCCTAGTCTCCCTGGTCCTCCTCCCCATCCTAGTCTTACTAGTCATATTGTTCCCTGGTGTGATTTTTGTTCTTGTTCCTCTGGACCTTGTCCCCACTGTACTGGTCCTCCTAAAAGTGGCTCTCCTGGGTATGGATTTTCCTTTTCTTGTTGTGCTGGTCCTGGCCCTCCTAGTTCCCATGGCATTGGTCAACCTAGTCTATTTAGCCTTTGCCATCCTGTATATGGTCATCTTTAGTCCAACTATCATGGACTTTGTAATCCTAGTCCCGCTTTGCCTGGACTTCCTCATTCTCTATTCTTTCTCATCTTCCTGATCTAGGGTCCCCTGGTCCTTTTGACACTGTTCCTTCCTGGTTGTGGTAATCCTGTATCAAGTCCTTCTGTTCCTGGTCCCATAGTCCTCCTTTATCTAATCTCTGTCACCCTGACCTTTTTAACCCTGGTCCTACTTTCTTTTGATCCCCCGACAATGGCCCTATTTGGTAAGTCTGGCCCTGACAGTCCTTGTACCCCTGGCCGGTGCTCTTGGACCCTACTGGCTCTTATCCGTTTGCAGCCCCAGGCATCCTGCTTCTACTACCCTTGACCCTTCTCTTCCTTCTGGACCTGGTACTCTGGGTCCTTATCTTCCAGTTCAACATCCCTCTGGTCCACCTGATTGTTCTCATCCTGGTGCCAGTGACTCTAATGTTGTTTCTCCTAGTCATGTTTATCCTATTCTGTTTGTTACTGGTCTCCACTGACCTTGGTCACTATGGTGCTTGGGGATTATATCACCCTGGTCCTTCTTATCCTGCTCTGCGTGGCTCTAGCCATCCCAACCCTGCTGGTGGTGCAGCTCCTAATCTTTATCTTCCTACCAATCATTATCCCCCTCCTACTGATGATCTGTCTCCTTTCTTCTTCAAGCCCGCACCAGAATTAATTCAGGTACAGGTACAAACTTTTCATTCAGAGTTTTGGGCTGAGGCAAATCTGTCAATGACAGAAATAAGGACCCAGTAGATACAAGACCAAACCAGCTTAAAATAGCACTTAGCATGCTAAAAACTAAACCACATT
Source organism: Lissotriton vulgaris (assembly GCF_964263255.1). Lineage (NCBI taxonomy): Eukaryota > Metazoa > Chordata > Amphibia > Caudata > Salamandridae > Lissotriton > Lissotriton vulgaris. The sequence goes on along the minus strand of NC_141689.1, from coordinate 1,885,324,310 downwards.
TCCCAAGATACGCTTGTCAGGTAACTTAAGTATCACTGTGCCACTCATCATCTGGGACCACTAAGTATTATGCCTGAAACCCAATGTGTGGGCTTAATAGTATGAAAAAGTGCTGAATGAATAACCAATTCCTTCCTTAATTACTTTGCTTCCCTGTCTTCTGCTTTCACTTCCCATTTTATAAAAGTCCCAATATTGAGTCTCCACCCTATTTACCCTCTGCAAGTGCCCAAAGCATTAGAACCACAAGCAGCAATTACCACACGAACGTGCCCCTACACATGTGGCCTAGATGACACCAGTCTCCCTGCATTCTCTGATTGCTGCAGCTTGTCAGCTGATGCCATGTTGTCAGGTATGAACCACCAGTAAAGCACATTCTACCTTAAACAAAGTCCAGAATAAGAACAAGCCCCCCATAATTAACCCAAAATGAGCCCCACCCTCAAAAATTAACTATTCTGTGCAGACATAACTTTAAAGTCATATGCAGCCAACCTTATATTCCCTAACTTCAGCACTAAAGATCTATGTGCCATAACCTGAAGCTCCCGAGGCAGAGAATGTTTTTCTTAGTTTGCTATTTGATTTATAGACCATACTTAGCTCAATTGATGATCTTATTCTTGAACATACTGTTGTACATGTGGAGAAATGTGTCTCACACTTTCCTGCACCCCTAATGCAAGATGTCTAACACACTGCCAATATTTAGAGTCTTTTTTTGATTGTATGTCACTAACAAATTACATCCTGTGAGAAAGTTGTTTGTTGGTTGTGTTAGATTTAGGTCCACCACTAATAATAAAGGCACTCTCTTGTTGAGTCTATTAAAGGTTTCAGTCATTTAAACTTGAGCTTCATACTTGGTAGCTGTGGCACAGAGTAGAAAGGCTAAGCTTAGAGAGAATGCATGCAGCATTTAGAAATATCAAAACAGGTAAAAAGTCTAAAACACAACTGTGAAAAATTGGCTTGTTGTCTGAGGGGGTGAAACCCCACTCGAACAACACCCACAATCCTTTTCAGGATAACCACAGAAAGTTTCTTAATTAACCTGTGCTTCTACCTCTGGTAGCTTGGCATAAAAGCAGTAAGCTTAACTTAGAGGTTATGTGTAAAATGTTTATGCACCATTTACACAGTAATACAATTAATTGAATTAGAAGAAGGGAAGATATGCAATTTTACAGTTTTTAGGCAAGTATAGGGACTAAAAGTACAAAGCTCCATGCGCAGCTATCTGGTGTTGCGAGACCCGATAAAAGTCACAGGTTCAGACTGACCACAATGGAGCATGGGTCAGATGCAGGGAGCAGGTTAGTTCTGCTGAAAATTTAACTTTTTAAAGTCTAGCACAAAGAGTTACATTGACGGTGGAGGAGGCCACGAGGAGCAGTGAGAAAGTTGTGGGCATTTATTTGCTGTAGAGCAAGAACGTGACGGTTTTCACAGATGGTCATTGTTGAACATTCACATTGGCAGTCACAGCGGGCTATTGATGCTGCAGATCTCATGTTGCTGGTCATCACTGAAGGTTGCTGTAGTGCCAAGAGTCAAGGTCACCGGAGCATCGCCTTGGCAGTCAGCATAAGCAGCAAGATCTTGGAAAGAACAGGCCCGTTCACAGTAGGAAAGAGCTCAAAATTGTCAGGATTTCTCCTTTCCTTACAGAATTTCAATTGATGCCTCACCAAAGGTCCAGCACCAGGGAGCACCTCTTGGGGATCAGGAACCACTCCAGCAGAGGCCAGCAGGGCTCAGACAGGTACAGTTGCAGGTCCAGACCAGTCTAGTTGCAGCAGGTCCGCTAGGAATTTGCATCGAAGCCTCTGGAACTTCTTGTGTCCCTATTGCTCTGAACAGGAGGTATGTCAGCTGACCCTTGGAGTCACTTCAGCCTGGGATGAAGAGTGCAGGTCCAGTGTTCCTGATCAGCAAACAGGACTGGCCTCAAGAAGCAGGGTAGTCCTTTAGCAGCATGCCAGTCCTTCTATAGTATCCAGCAGGACAGTCCTTCTTCTGTAGTATCCACAGGTCCAGGACTACACTGAAGAGTGGTCCCATTTTTATACCTGTTGCCCACTTTGAAGTGGAAGACGCTTCTGGACTTTTCCCCTTGCAGAAGTGTTTGCAATATCCTGACTCCCTGCCCTGGCTCCAGTCTGTCTGAGGGCACAATAGGCTCGAGTGAAGTCCTTTGTGTATGAGCTGGCCAATGCCCTTCAAGTGAAAGTCTCCAAGGCTCTCCACAAGACTGGCCCAGCCTACCTCAACAGACGGCTCTCCTTCTACATCTGCAACCGCCAGCTACGCTCGGCCGACCTCTCACTCGCCACCTTCCCGCGCATCCGAAGAACAACCACCAGTAGGAAATCCTTCTTCCACATCCCCGCCAAGACATGGAACACCCTCCCACTGAGCCTACGACAGACCCAAGACCTGCTAACTTTCAGGAGGATACTCAAGACCTGGCTGTTCGATCAGTAGGGCACCCCCCCCCCCCCAGCACCTTGAGACCCTCGCTGGTATGTAGTGCACTTTACAAATGATTGATTGATTGAAAGTGTGGTAGGTAACTCTTTCCCCCCACAATCATGCCATAATGGTTCATCCTGACAACACCCAGACCCTCTATCGTGATACTGTCTGGTAGGATGGTAGGAACACACAAAGGCCGACTGCAACTAGTCATGTGACTGAGGAACAGGCTGCAGATATCAAATGCTTAGGACGAGAAAATGGCAACATTTCAAAAGTGTCATTTTTAGAATAGTGACTTAAAATCTGCCTTTACCATTGAAGAGGGGTTTAAATTAAAATTCCTCGGATACCAAACACGACATTCCTATCTGCGAATAAACAAAATATATCACTTATTAGATGCATTAAGGTAATCCAATATAATTATCCTTCCGGAGAGATAGGCCTTTCAATGGTGATCGAATGGATTTGAGTGTTTTTCACTTGCAGGATATATAAAACCTAAAAATATATGTCCAACTTTTCAAATCTAATGCACCCTGCCCTATGGGCTGTTTAGGCCCTACCCTAGGGGTGGATTATATGTATTAAAAAGCAAGGTTTAGGTCTGGAAAAAGGTTAATTTTGCTTGATCGAAATGGCAATTTAATACTGCACACACAGTCTGAAAAGGCAGACCTGAAACATGTTTGAAAAGGCTATTTAAGTGGGTGGCAGAATAATTGCTGCAGGTCCACTAGCAGCATTTAATTTACAGGTGCTGGGTTCATGTAGTACCATGTTAGTAGGGACTTGCAAGTAAATTAGATGTGCCAATTGGATGTAAGACAATTGTATCATGCTTAAAGACAACCCAAAGCCCCTAAGCCAACAATAACGGGTTCAGAAAACAGAAGGGGTGAAGGCAAAAAACTTGGGGTTCGCCCTGCCGAGATGGCCAGGTCCAACATCACCCCTTTCGGCCTAAAGTCAGGGTAGACAAATCAATTACTTGATGGGATAGAACATGGGCTATTGCCCTCTACTGCAGAGGTACCTGAACTCAGTTGGACCCCTCTGTCTGCACTGTTCTGAGACATTGGTCGATTCTCCTCACCTGTAAACCCCATCTGTGAAGCACCTGACCTTAACGTGCTCACAGATGCATCCCAGTAGGCAGACAGGTCCAACAACAACAAAATAAAAATCACACTCCAATTGATAAACAAAGAGTAAAATGTAATGAACAAAATCTCACCAAAAATGACAAACGTAGAAAAGGGTAGAACAGAACATAGCAGCAAAAAGCACAACACGCCAATTGCAGTCAATGATTGTAGTCATCCAGAACCTAGGTGCGATTTCAGGCTGACTGTAATGGAGTGCAGGTTGTATACACCAACCAGGTTCGACCCAGTTAGAGGTTTACCATGGCATTAGTCATTTTTCTGGAAGTTAACATCTTTCAACAGAGAGAAGGGTGCACAATGCATTCTAGGAACTATTCACAAAGTCAGATAGGCATTGTGCAAGGTACCACTGAAGCTGTTAGTGTTGGCAGGAAAAGCCCAGATTGTGAAATATTCAAATCTCACTCTCAAGGATGAGCTCTGACCAGTCTGATAATCTTGGCACCTTCACCTGGTGAAGAGTTTTACATTCAGACTTAATCTTATTTTTGGAACTTATTATCCAAGGCTAAGGCTATATTCGATGTTGAGGTCAACGTCGCCTGATACCTTCTTGCTGAGCGACATCTGAATAGGTTTTGCTGCTATGGAGAAGCTCGGAGTAGGAGAATATTAATTTCTTAGTCCAATGATGTCACACCTTCACCTTAGTCAAATTGGCTGGGGTAGTCCCGGTCCTCAAGAGGTCTGGAACTCCAAAATTGCTCTAGGCCCCAGGTTTTCAAGGGTAGAAGGGGAACTTCAATTAGACAAAGCCAAGAGTCCCAGGACATCAGGAAGGGAAACTAAGGCTCAACATTCACTTCAGCAGAGGCCACAAGTAGGGTCTAGGTGGAGTCCAGTTTGCATTGAACAGCTGAGAACTTCAGGAGGAAAAGGACACTTGAAGCTGTTGGTAGGCCTGTGGCCACAGAGGAGGACAGCCGATTGGCCCTCAGAATCCACTTCTTTGTCCAGGGAACTAGAGAGAGCAGATCTAAATCCGCACAGCTTCTTTCAGGTCATAGACAACAGGTCCAGTCCTCTTCTGTTCTTTCACAGGTTTGGAAAGTATTCTGAAACTGCTGTCTGAGAATGCCACATTTATGGCATTAGCTTGTGGGTGCAGGTGACTCCGAGACCCTCACTAACCACTGTAGTAAACATTTCTAACTCCATCGACTTTTGCAGCAGTTCCTGTTTTTCCTACAGCAAACAATACCACAGTGCCCCATATTCTCACAATCGAAGATGGAGCAACCCTTCTCCCCTTGGTGCTCACAAGGGGTGGGCTTAATTGGCGCAATTTCCTCTAGAGTAATTACTGCAAAATTACTCGTAACAATGCATCATTTTGTGAGAAGACTAATCTAGCTTTTAGCTCTATTTTCTTAATGTAAAATGCTCCCTAAAGTTCAAAATGGTTCACAGGATTCCTTTTGCCCTACATAAATAGTACTGAATGCTACACAACACAAACAGCAGTAGCGAACAGCCACTCTTGCTGTACAATTTGTGCTCGAAATTACTCTTCCTCTAAAAGTTACTATTACTTAATATTTGTTAAAAATCTATTAAGTTGGGCTTTTAATTAATATTAAAATTAGTGATTTAATTATATTTGTAGCTGGTCCCAATCGAGAAGAAGAATTCATTTTTAATCCCGCTTCCTAATGTTTCCCCATGAGCCAGCCAGCCATGCTACAATGAAAATGGCTTCTGAGTAGCAGTCATTGAAAGGACATCTTAACTTTACATTTCCACATGTTTTACTTTTAAATACAATGCACCTTGCCTTGTGATCTGCAAAGCCTACATAGGGGTGACTTATTAATATTTAAAAGGAAGGGAATAATTTTGACAGGTCAGACTTCAGGCTTAAAACTGCAGCAGGCAGGATACAGTGTTAGGCCTAGAGTCATGTCTGGCTGGTTACAGTAGTGGATGGCACATTCGTGCTGTATTTAAAAAAACAGCAGCATAGGCCCACATAAAAATGTAGGTGATCAGAAAAACAGTTTCAAAATGAGGGCATAAGATCCCATTTAACATTGTACCTGGTTGAGAGTGTTCCTTTATTCTGTCACAACAAACACTCTGACGTGACTTCCTAGTCAACTCACAGGCTTCCCAGAAAAACACTGTCAAAATGTGGGAATAAGATCTCATTTAACATTTTACCTCAATGAGAGTGTTGTTCCATGTGCCATGGCCCCTTCCAGCTTGTGTAAGAAAGAGCCTAGGATATGAATATTACTAACATCATACTGAACAGCTTTTGCATTCTAAAAGTTCAATGAATGTGTTTTTGCAGTCCCTCTAAGGAAAAACAATAATGCGTGCCCCCGTAGAAAGTACTTGAAACCTCCATTTAACTGTCAGGGATACAAAGTTGATCAGGGCTCCTTTGGGTCTACCTGCCCAGGACAAAAAAGTGGGAGAAAAAATACCTGTACCCCTCCAGGAAAAAACAATTGGTGGAAGCCCAAGTTTTCTGTAAGCAGATCACCTCAAATCTTCTAATGAAGTTTATCCAGTTCTCATCCTTAAATTTAGCCGAAAGTCCTGCAATATTCCAATATATCAAATCAAGCGTCTTGGGGTTGGGTTCAGCTAGGTCAACAACAGGGGGTACAAGTGGAACCTGGATGACATTACCCAGTTCATCGTGTACTACCAGTCAATCACAAACGTCAAGGGAATTCAGGGGGGCATATCTATTAGAGATTTCCATCTGGTAGGGGGCTGAAACCTCTCCACACAGACCCAGTAAATCCGGCTTATGAACAAAACCCAAAGGAAAGGCTACTATTGAAGTCGAAACACTATTGTTATGTGATCAATCAATGGATGCAAGGACTCTCTCAGAAACAGAGGGCGTACTAGCTGCTTCAACAGGGCTGGAATTACCCGGAGGTGCGAAAGAATTCCACGCATGCGTGGAACAGACGGCACCTGGCTGTCCTCCGCACACGCCCACCGGGCCGTCCGACGCATCACAGAGGCTAAAGTTTATTATCATGCAGTCCCCCTGAACGTTTTTCATGTCATTTCCAATCCAGTTCACCCTCTTACTGAGTTGCTCCATTCACCTACCAGTGCACCCAAAGAATAGTGCAGACCAAGCCACTGGGAACGCTTTGAATTGCTACAAGTGTCCTCCCCCTTCTTTTTTTCTTTGCTACACAATTGCCTGCTATGGAAACCACATGTACATCAGGTTCTTATAGAACAGAGATGCTAAAAGGAGCTAGAGTGAATTGAGCACCTTGAGACCCTCATGAGTGAACAGTTGCGCTTCATAAACTCCAGAATGAATGATGAATGAGAGCCGTAGGCATTGGACAACCATGAGGAGAGTTACTCAAACCCCGTCCCATCAGGGACAGGGTCACCAGCCCCGATCCCAAACCGAAGGGCAAAGACAATTGCTCAGCATGAGCCACCGAGGGTGAGGGGGGGAGAGTGTGCCGGCGTTCATCTAATTTGATTTCTTTGTGGAACACTCCCATGGCACATTGCAAAAATCTATCCAGGGAGGCATTGGTGTGAGGCATTGAAGTGCCAGCAGGTGGGTTATATTTTCCCGTGATCAAGGCAAATTACCAAAACAGGTCTTGGGAGAGAACAGAGAAAGAAAATGAAGTAAGCATAAAACTGCTAGTACCTGTGGGCTAGAAGACAGAGGGGTGGACCAGCCCAACATACTCCGGATGATAACGGGCGAACACAGGCCCAGTCTTGGCCTGGCTTGGTCCAGGCACGCAACCACGCGTGTCCCATGTGGTGGCTCCTTACTGCGCTAGTAAGCCCTCCACAAGGTGATCCCCTCCTCTTGTCAGCATCAGAACCTGGGGTCTGCTGCCCACTGCGGCAGCAACTCAGCGGGCAATAGTCAATATGCGGGCATGACAGAGTCTTGACAGAGTCTGTGTCTCATGAGCTGGCTCCTTGCTGCGCTAATAAGTGCTTCAGAAAGCGAGCCCCTCCTCCTGGCAGCAGTGGTCCCTGGGGTCCGTAGTCCACCAGTGGCAGCAACTCAGAGGGTGAAAGTAAATATGCGGGCATGACAGAGTTGTGTGCCTAACACATTTGACAGATTTAAGCCCTGAGTTTAGCTAAGCTGCAAAAAGGAAAGCTGAGGAGACCATACACTTTGGTTCATCTTTGAGTATCAACCTCTCCTACTGAATAAATGGCTGTGACTTCCTCATGCATTACTTTTTTGCCCAGCCCAGATCCCTTTATGAATCTCACACATCAAAGAATACATAAGAAAACATATATTGCAGTGGTATCACAGGTCAACATTGGCCCTAAGTAGTTTTCCAAACCATTCCTGCACTAGTGTAATAAGTTGTCAGTTCAGTTCAGTTCAGTAAGCTTTATTCGATTATTAAAAACAATCATAAAAGCACAGAAGCATTTAAGACATGTACAGTACATTATATGAAATAGCAGCAATCAGGACAACAAATATTAAAATAGGATACTCTTTCTAGCAGCAATTGATTTTAGGATGTAAGTTGCAGTGAAAAAACAAATATCCGGCTTGTGTAATAAAAACAGGAGATTCAAAGCAGTATTTACAGATAAAATGCCGTATTTTTTAAAAAGAGGTTTAAGAAAAGCAAAGCGGAGGTGCAAATATAAATCACAAATGAGAAGAAAGTGCATAGTGCTCTGTTTTGTGACACCGTCACAAGGACATGGGACCGTAGGATACTTTTTAATACATGGGGATGCCACCAGATGGTGTACAATGCCTAGTCTCATGCTAGTTAGTACAAACCGGTGTGATGTTCTAGTAACCGTGGTTAGATATTGTTGAAAACCAATGGTATCCACATGAAAAGTATAACACTTAAAGGTTAGTAACTGCCCACTTGTGCGTTTGCGGTCAGAAGCTTTCTTCCTCAAATAAGTGTGGTTAATTTCACTCTTCGATATATGGGTAGCACTACTAGGATCTTCCATAATATTTATATTCAGTATGTCCTTAAATGTTGAAACTACATATTTGAGCCATGGGATCTGTAAGAATTTGTCCAGGTGGAGGCAGTCATCAATAATACTTCTATTAAAAATGGTTTCATCCTTCAACCATATAGATCTCCAGACCATCAAGTGTCTTAGCCCAATTAAATCTGTCAAATGTTCCGTCCCCACTTCATTATGTATGAGTTCGGTGGAGTCCGAGATAGGTAAACTGAGCAACTTGTTTAAAAACCTCTTTTCCTCTGTTTGTAGATCTACATGGTGACAGTAGCCCAAGACCCAAGGTCCATAGAGCGCTATCGACACACATCTAGATTGATAGATATGTAGCATATCGTGGATGCGGCGATCCCCAAGTTTTGCCGCAAATTTAAAAACCCCAAATGCGCTTTTGACCATTTTAGCCCTAACATTGGTTACCTCCTGTGTCCACATTCCGTTACTGGTAAAAGTTATACCCAGGTAACAGAACTTCTCTATTATTAAGATTTTTTGGTGGTCTAAATAAAAGGATTTTGTTTTTCCTGCTCTATTGCCACAGATCATAGCATAGATTTTAGTTTTATTGATCTGCAGCTTTTCTGGAGGCCTAAAGGTGTCCTAGAAAGAAGTACTGCGTCGTCCATGTATAGCAGTACCGGTACATCAAGGCCCTCTGCCTGTGGTGCTTCACATATAACCATTTTAAGTTCAGCATCGATGGCATTAATAAAAAGGGTAAAAAGAAGAGGCGCAAGAACACAGCCTTGTCTAATGCCTAGGTTGACATTAAATTTAGCGGTGCATTCTCCGGCTTGTCCATAGCGCACATGGGCAGATAATTTAGTATATAGTCTTGCCAAAAAGAAAATAATTGGCTCTGGAGCACCTAGACCCAGTAAAATCGGCCATAGTAGGCCGTGGTCTACTAGGTCGATAGACTACTGAGATCTGCAAAGCAAAGGTATAAGGATCCTTGCTTTGCACGCGTATATTTCCCTATTAGAAGGTCTAAGTTAATGCATTGTTCCATGGTCCCTCGCCCTTTCCTGAACCCATATTGTGACTGGGCCAGAATTTTATTATCCTCAGCCCATTTTTCTAGCCTGGCTAGCAAGACCCTGCTCATGATCTTGACTGATGAGTCTAGAAGAGAGATAGGTCGGTAATTTTTGGCTACAGATCTGCTTCCTTTCTTAAATAAGGGAATGATTGTGGACTCGCCCCAGGTTAACGGCGGATTTTCTATTACATCAGCATTAAAAACTCTGGTCAACACCAGTCCCCAGAGTGCCAGTTCGGCTTTATATAAGTCAACCGGCACACCATCCGGGCATGGTGCTTTCCCTCCCTTACTACTGCTAATACCGTGTTCTACCTCTGAGAGTGTGTTGGTAAGTGAGAGAATTGGCCAGATGTTTACGTCCCCACTAGTTTCCCCAGGGTCAAATATGCTGGTAAAATGTGTAACCCATGCTTCCTCACTAACATGAGACGTTAAATCAGGGGCGTCCTCATTTAAAAAAAAAGGGGAATTAACTGTTTCCCAGAACAACTTGGTATTGGATAACTCTACTGCCATAGTTAATTTGTCCCAGGCTTCTTCCTGTAACTCCTTCTTCCTTCGCATAAACTGTTCTTTATATGCAGATCTCAGGTTGGTAACAATTGTCCTGTCCCTCGGTCTACTTGACAGGGCTTGCTTTAGCTGCAACAGGGATTGCGTACAGGCATGATCGAACCACCCTTTATTCTGTGCGGACCATTTCACCTTAATTACAGTTAGGATGTTATAAATGTTACCATTTATCTTGCCAAAGCACTTTATAGTATGCAAGGAGTCAATATTGGAATCCAGACAATCATATAACTCAGCTTGACATGCCGTGACAATACTTTTAAAAAACGTATCAGAATGTTCCCCTTTCCACTTAATCCTTGGGCCATTTGGTCTACACGGGGTAATATCATCTACAGTTATTTGGGGAGTCTGACTTCTAGAGCCCCAAATACAAAGTGTTAGAACAATACAGTTATGGTCACTAATGTCTAAATCTATTATCTCTGGAGTGGTACAGTATGGACTAATATTTGTAGAGATCAATAAGTGATCAATGATAGTGCAAGCATTCCTGCCTGTGAATGTTGGTAAGGGGTTACCATCCCCATCTTTGGCACACTGCAACACCTCCATATCAAATTTGGCCATAACGGAATTCAACACCTCTCCATAGATGGTATACAGAAAATGGACACATTCATCCCCTAGACCCTTATTAAACCCACAGACTTTCATTAAAGAGAGGGGACACGTGGATATATTAAAATCACCCCCCCAAATAAAATCAAAATTAACATGATTATCAAAACACAATTTATCTAGTACATTCTCTAGTTCAGTAACCGCTTTGTGTCGCGTGGAATCAAACACGTTGTTGGAAAAATTAATTAACAGGATATCACGACCATTTTTGTGTTGTAGCCACAGAACTTGGGAATGGCATCCAACCATTTTATACAGTTTAACTTCCACCGGCAATTTAACAGACAGAAGAATTAATAGTCCTCCTTTTGCTCTGCCGGCAGCAGATTCCAGGGCAGGTAAATTAAATGAAACATACCCATCAAAGTTGATGTTCTCCATACACCATGTCTCCTGGAAACATAGAATATTGTGGCTATTGACAAAGTCCTTCCAGCCTAAAGAATCTATCTTCCTACGCCACACGGCAATATTCCAGGTAATAAGGCTGAACCCGTTACCATTACCATATACTCCTGCCCTCTGGTCAACTACTTCACGCATCTGGGAATTTACAGCCCCGATTTCCTTAGGTGTGCCAACCACTTCATTAGGTAGACAATTCGCAGGGCGGTCAGGGTCTATATCTAGTGGATTGCATTGATTGGACTCCCCTATTAACCTATTATCCCCTATGCTGGGGTCAGCCTGGGTAGGGTTGTCCGACTGTCTTGCATCCCCTGGAGGTATCGTACTTTCTTGTTCCACCATGCATATGCTATGGCGGTCGGGGTAATGTCAATCTATCTCCTCTAATGATGTCAATGGGAGATATCTATTGGACGTCGGGATGACGGGGTAATGTAGTACCGGGATATGAGGGTTTGGTGGCTTCCGGTTCGATTCTTGTACCATAGAGCTATCTGTTTTTAGATGTCTGTAAAAGTACCCCAGCGGTAACAGAGAGACACTTCCACCATTAGGGGGCCGGGTAGGACCTTTCTCTAGAGCTGTACGTGCGTAATGAGGATTTTTAAAATTAATAATTACGCAGTCCCCCTTAAAGGATTTATTTGATGGACCAATCCAATTTACTCTCCTTGTTGTAAGGATTTGATCCAAGCAAGCTATGGGGAAGCCACAGTTGCGGTGAACCCAATCAACAACCTTGTTTTTGAGTGAGTCATGCGATTCTATGGCATCACGAGTAAGTGGGGGGACATTCGCCAATACAGTTACGTACGGGCAACATGCTGGAGGGAGGTCAATTGTCCTAGATCTTATGACCTTCTGCAGGTCTTTACCGGATTTATTTATATCTACCTGATTTGTCTCTTTAATAATAAGTTGTCGTTAGTTTCATGTCTTGTCACTTACCTGGAAAATATTGTGTATCCTTAATGTGAAGAGGGCTCTTGTAGACACCATACATGTTACCTTTATCTTACAAGCAAAGTCATGTATCGCCCTTATCTCATAGAAACTAATTTCATATGTTAATATATGATGGACAAGTCATTGCTGAATGCTTTACTGCATATGTACAAAATGTCTGAATGCCCGAATGAATATTCAAAATCTAGATTTACCTCTATATGTTTTGACGGCAGTTTTAAAAGAATCTGGCTTGCGCATTTGTTTTTTGCCTTTGTCACTGTTTTACCCTGTCTCTGTATATAATCTTGAGTGACTGTTTTTGTGGCAGAATAACACATCTCATAGAAAATAATGTAATAATACTGGTCAATACTAATGCAAATGATTGACTATAATATGTGTAGAATTGTTAAAGATCAATGTTTATGAAGTGATAAACCAACAAGTCTGTTTCTGCTATATAATGACTATAACTTAAGCTCGACTAATTATTTGAGCTTCTCTTTTTCTTTGTTGTCATTTTGCATGCCTCTACCTTGTGCCTCCACTAGAACAGATGCCGAGCTCCTATTTTGCAACGGGTTTTTCCCTTTCATATACTTCCAATGTGACTAATTTAAATATCATATCAGACCGTGAGATGCACATATGATTTCCAAATCAATTATGTGACAACACTGTTAGTTTGACCATAGACTAGTCAATGAATGGTTATAATCCATAAAATATTCACAGCCTCATACTTTTTTGTTGTTGTTAAGAAGTCATATTTACTACGAGAACTTTATTTTCTTGGTTGTGAAATTATTTAGTTGTCTTCTAATCTTTTTTGGTACCGTCATTTCCATTTCCTCGCTCAGTAAAAAGAAATCAGTAGTATCATAATCACTGTCAATAGCAACTGTAGGTATCTTGAGGTCAGTGTTTCTATGGGAAAGGCATTTATTTTTTTTCGTTATAGCTTAAGCACTGTTTGACGAACCAGCACACAGTTTTCCAATAAAAAAAGTTAATCTACTTTAGGGTTTATATGGCAAGGTTCATGCAGATTTGTGAAGCGTGGGCCCAAAATATGTTTGTGCTCCTTGATACAGAAAAAATGGCTAAACAACATTGCACCAAACATGGCATTATAGTAGATCCTTACTTAAGGAAGTGTCTTTTATTGGGTTAGTGTTTTTGAGCAGTTAGGCCCATATTCATCAACACTTTGCGCCAGGTTGGCTTTGCAAACGAGCTTCATCTTTGTATGTCATGAGACATTTATTATTGAACTAGCAGCCCATCCCGACCTTGTCCGGGAGCAACAGGCTTCCCCGACCCCCGCCCGCCCCGACATTGTCCAGCAGCCCGGGCCCCCGCCTGCCCCGATCCCCGCCTGCCCCGACCCCTGCCTGCATTCTCTTTTCTCCTGCAGCCTGGGCCCCTGCCCAGCCCATCCCCCGCCTGCCCCGACATGGGTCCCCTTATCTCAGCCGCCGCTCCTCTCACCTGTTTTCTGCTCGCACCGCCGCTGGCCTGTCCGCTGCTCCTCAGGTCACCGCTCCTCCCCGCTCCATGTCCGCCGCTCCTCGTCGCGCTCCTGGACGCCGCTCCTCCCCCCCGCTCCTGACGTGAGCACGCACGTCGCGGCCGGCGCTACTTCGGAGGGACTACTTTTTTTTTTTACTGTAAATTTTTTAAATAACGTTTTTTTTTTATTTAAATAGCCTATAACCATCTACACACCCTGACGATTCCAACGGTGTATCGGGTGTGTGGATTGGCGCTGTGGTTCCCGAGTTAACCCGCCTAAAAAGGCTGAAAGTTCTTCCTTTATTATAGTAGTATAGATAGGGCTCAACTTTGAGACATCAAGGACTTGGCTGTTTCCTGAAAATATAACACTGACTATTAAAATGCCAGAGGTAATATGGCCACTCAGCATGCAGAAAGCAAAGAATTCATAGGAATTATGCAAGGTGTGTGGTGCTTATTTTGCCAAGAGCTGATATTAGATATGTGAATGTAAGAAGTTGTATTGCTGGTTGACGGCGGTAAAATCTTCTCTAGCAGAAACCACAATCCTTGTCTGGGTGAAGCCAGAGCAATCCTAAATTAACCTGTGCTAAACTTTGTGGTAGCTTGGCAGATTTAATTTAGAAGCAGTGTGTAAACTATTTGTGTAACACAGCAAAAACATACCACAAAAGGATCCCACACCAGATTAAGAAAAACAGGTTAATATTTAATAAATAAAAGAAGAACAAAAGGACAAAAATCTAATCAAATTTAAAATTTGCTCCAAAAAGGACAAACTGTGGATATAGTTTGCAGAAGACCGGGACAAAGTCACTAGTTCAGGCAGACTTTGATGGAGCATGGGCTGGATTCAGGGACCAAGTTAAGCCTGCTGAACAAGACAACATTAAAGTCTGGTTGCGGAGCATTACAAGGTCCTGCGTCGAGGAGGCATTGCACAGCCGAGGCAATGCACTTGATCTGAGGAGCTGTGAAGCTGCAATGCGAGGTCCTGCATCATCATTGAGGCTCTCATCAACAAGGGCTTGCGATGCAAAGCTGGGTTAAAGAATGCGTTACCCAGTGAAGGTGATGTGTTGGCTACTGGCAGAGCTGTGAGGCTGCGATGCGAGAACCAGAGGCATCATCAAGTCAATGAGAAATTTGCAATGCGAGGACCTGCATTATGGAGGTTGTGCACAGCAGCAGTTCTGATGCTGGCTGCAAGGTGAATGAGGAGTCCTTGCGTGAATGAAGGAGTCTTTGCACTGAGAGAAATCTCGCAGCAGAGGCTCTGGTTCACTTCTGTTCGGGATTTCTCCTTGCATCAAAGGAGATGTGTTGGTTCTGCTGTAACCACAGATGGGCTATCAGAGTCCCTTTAGGCCCACTTCTGAGGGTCCAGGACAGTGGTGGTACCAGTTGGCAGGGTAGGATTCACAAACGGCAGAGTTTCAGGTGCTGGGTTCTAGTTCGTTGGAGCCTTCTGTTCTTGAGGCAGTAATTAGGAGGCTAGCCATCTAGTCCGTGGAGTTGCTCTTGCGTCCTGGGTTCAACAGCTGCAGGTCCAGTCCTTTTCACCCAAGACAGAAAGCAGCAGGCAGCCGGTCAGACCAGCACGGCAGGGCAGCAGTCCTTCAGAGCAGCAGCCCAACAGAATGACTGTCCTTTCAGCAGCACAGAAGTCCTTCTTCCAGGCAGAGTATCAGCAGGTCCAGAAGTGTACTGAAGAGTTCTTGTTCAATATTTATACCTGAGCCTTCTTTTGAAATGGGAGGGGCTTGTAGATTTTTCCCTTTGAAGTCCAAATGCTGCCTGCCTTCACTACCCCCCTGACTCCAAACTAACTATAGGGGATATGCAGCCCTTTGTGTGGAGGCAGGACACCGCCAATTCAGGTGTAAGTAGGGCTGTGGCTAGCTCCACCCTCCCATCCTGCCGGTGATGGCCCACACAACCACACCTAAGATCCCTATTGTGTGTGTCTGTTTAGTAGGAATACACAAAGCTTAACGGTCAGCTACACCAAGCCATAATCCAGAGACAGACTTCATTCATTAAATACCTAAGGCAGGACAACTGCCAAGTTTCTAAAAGTCTGCGATCCTACCCCCGTAGACTAGTGAAACAGGCCATGAAACGTGCCTGGTATTATGACCGGGAGGCTTTGCTGACCAAAAGAGAAAAGAGTGGGATTTCTGAGCCTGACACAAGATCTCTTACATGTGTAACCACTTTCGGCTCTGAATCCAATCAAATAAAATCCATCATAAAGAACAATTGGCATTTAATCAGTAAAGTTGAACCTCATCTTGAACAGCCCCGGTTTGCCTTTAAAAGAGGGAGAAATCTGAGAGATTTCTTGGTACGGGCCTACAATGAACCATCACCTATTACCATTCAGTCCCAATGGAGGTTGCCACCGGTGGTCGGGCATTTCCCCTGTGGCTCATGTGCGGCTTGTGACACTACCAAGACACTAAAAAACTGCACCATCAATGGTAAGGACATCAAACTATATCACCATTCAAACTGTAACACAAAGAATGTTATTTATTGTATCCAATGTCCCTGCATGCTTTCGTACATCGGTAAAACCACACAACAAGTTAAGAAAAGAGTGGCACAGCATCAGTCTAGAATAAGATGTAATGTCATCACTGCCCCGTTAGTTGAACATTATCAGCAACAATTGCATAAACCTAACGAAATGCTTTGGTTTGTTATTGATGTCATTAAAGTCACCAAGCGACGCCAGAATGTGGAACGTTTGCTAACTCTAAGGGAAAATAAATGGATCTGGACTTGTGACACCGTAGACAGGGGCTTAAATTCCATGATTGAGTGGCATGCTGTGGCCACCCTGTGAATGCTCGCATTTTTCCCTTTTGCTGGATGTTCCGTTTTGGGTGCAACTGCTAGCGCTTTATTTCACTTTTGCTAGATTGTTGGTTGGGAGGACTCCTTTCCATTATGCATATTTTATGTGAATTGTAGTGTTGAACGCTGCCGGTTCCATGCAGGGTCTCACTTTCCCCTTGAATAACACGGCACTATTGTTAGCGGGTCAATTCTGAAACGGGTTCCGTTGTCTCCGCATACACTTACACTGAAAGCCTCAGACTGCACCAAGATGGCGCCCCCAAACGTGTGATGTCATGACGTCTTTAAACGCCCTCACACGGTTCATTTCCGATGCTCTGTTCGAACGCTGTTGCGGATCGAGGTGTAACTACAGTACATGTCCCACGCCTTTAAGTAAGTTTCTGCTGTTTAGTTCCTTGCTTATTTTTTTAGGGCTGGGCTTGATTAGATGGTTTCTAGACACGCACGCTAACACTCAATAATGCAGTGTTTTGCTTTTTAGGTGACGTGTGTATTCTTTGGATTGATTTCGTTCCGGTACAACTGAAGTGTCTTTTTGGGATATTGATCTCCCTTGTAGGTATGTGCCTCTTCAGAGTGCGTGTTGCTTTTTACAGTTCCTAGGTTGGGTTTCTTGAGCATACTCTATTATGATAGTGGTTTTCTTTTTTGTTAACAGACATAAGGCTTATGCAGCGCATAAAGCCTTGGCTTCCGGCTGGAGGTCCTGGGTAAGCTCCTCGCTATCCAGTTTATGTAAATTCAAATTTATTTTGGTAATGGCACTTTGGTATTTGTGTATTTGTGTTTTTGGTGATGGTGGACATTCCGAGTGGTACTTTTTAAGTGTTGGGTGTCACATTTTCGGTGGTTTCTTTTGGAGTAGGTGGACGTTACCATTCTGGCGAGGTTTTTGTAAATTATATACTGATGTATGTATTTGTTTTTAGATAAATATGTGCAACGTGTGGTCCTGAAGATGGTCCTTTGGATTATTTTAACCGATTGAGGACCGAAACGTCGACGCTGGGCAACGTTTTGTTGATTGTTTGTCTCATCTTTTGGCTGTTAAACGACTATCCAGTGACTAATACTGTTTTGGACATTGTATTTATTTACTGTCCTATCTGTATGACAAAAGTTGCCTTATACTACTGATAACTCTGTTTGCCAATATCGTAGTATTTCTGTTGCCATATTGAAGTTATGTATATGGAAAAAGTTCAAAGAAAAGATAATAGATAAAAAATATATTTTGAATAATAAAACAGTTTAATTCTGTTTGCCTTGCTTTTTGCGAAATAATTGACCACGTCTGTGGCTGTTTGAAATTCATTGAATGTTGTTTAAATAATTCCTATAGGGACACTTGTTTTCATTGTTATTAAGTTTCTAAAAGTGGCATGTAAAAATTGTAATTTAAAATCGGACTTACCATAAGAGAGGATTCACCATTACAATTTCAAATATACCAAATGTTAATTGTTACCTGTTCACATTTGGAAGTTGTGGCTTAATAAATGAATTAGGGCAACACCAAGTTTATGCTATGGGAGAGGTGGGACTTGCAATAGTGAGAAACAAATGTATGAGTTGTTCACTATCAGGACATGTAAGTCCATCTTTTTAAATGCACTGCAGCGTGCCATCTGGGTTGATCAGGGCCAACATTTGGTGTGACATACCTATTAAAATGCCTAGTTTGAGCATTAAAAAAGGTATATTTTGCCAGGTCAAAATGACTATTTAAAACTACACGCAGAGGCTGCAAGGGCAGACCTAAGGCATGTTTAAAGGGCTACATAAGTCAGTGCTGCAGGCCAACTAGTAGCATTTAATTTACAGTTCCTAGGCACATGTAGTACCACTTTACTAGGGACTTAAAAGTAAATTAAATATGCCAATTGGGGATAAGACAATGTTACCATGTTTTAAGGAGTGAGCATATATACTTTAACATTGGTTAGCAGTGGTAAAGTGCAGAGTCATAAAGCCAGCAAAAAAAAGTTCAGCAAAAATAGGAAGGGTAAAGGCAAAAGGTTTGGGAGAAGACCACCTTAAGGCTGACATGTCTAACAATGTAGTTAGTGCATATTGTAAACAGCTATTTGATTCTAAGGTTCTCTGGGCCCCCTTCACAAAAAAAGTTTAAAAATCTGTGCTCGCAGAGCAATGCCTCTATGTTGGTTCTTTTTAATATTTTATCTATTTTTTTTAAACAATTCAAAGGGTACGTTTAGAAAGCTCTGCTGCTTGAAGCTTTCCAGTTGCAATCCTTTTAATGTTTTATGAATTACATTTTCTTCTATGATGCTGGTATTTGGAAAATGCAAACCTGCATATTACATTTCTGCTCAAAATTCATTCAGGCATCCTCTGTATAATATAACAACATTGCGGATAATATGCTGTGGGTATAATGGAATTTTGGATGAAAGACCACATTCTGTGTATTCCATGCAGCCACAAATGTCACTGACTGTGTGTACATATTTGTCTCTTTCTTACACCCCACCATTCATGGAGCAAGCCCTTCCAATACATTCCCATGACCGTTGAGGTTCTCTTCGGCCAAACTCACTACAGGGGGATTTATTCCTGCCCTTCGAAGGGGCAGGCATGTAAGAATTTCTGGGAGCCTCAGGTCAGAAAATTCACATCATCTGATGCCATTTACTTATATTAGCCTTGTTAGATGCAGCTTGCATTAAAATCTAAAAATAAATTGAGTGCAGCCATGAAACAATTAAGGGCATGGGTGGCAAGACTTCTGTATAGGATGTATTGGAGCAAAGCCAAAATATCTCAATTGGTTAAAGATGTGAATCTTGCCATTGCCTTCCAAAATATGACTTAAGAGGCATAAATTGCTTTTTCAAACAGTCTAACAAAACTGGCATAATCACAAAGGTAATCTTATACTTTTATGTGTGTTTATATTATTCTTTGACATTCACAAACAATGGGTTAATAGTAAGTTTATGACTATGAAGACTCCGCAGTCAGAGGAAGAAGTCTGCTCACTAAAAGATAGACCTGTCCTATCTTTTTATGTGCAGATTTCTCGGCCCGACTGTGGACTCTTCACAGTCGTAAACTTATTATTAACTCATAGGGCATCATTACAATACCGGTTGAACAAACGTCAAACCAGCATCATTTCAGAAACGGGACCGCCGACAAGGATTTGGCAGTCCCGCTGCCATAATTACAATGCGAGTGCCTTCACGTCGGTGGCATAGTGCATTTTTTCTATTTTGGCCTTTTGCTGTGGGCTGTGGGCTGTGGCACAAGTCACAATAGAAAATATACACTTTTAAAACATCTCTGCACTGTGCCCCCCAGACCCATAGCGTAGGGCCAGAGGGGAAGGGGGCCCTGCTAGAAGCCCCCAAAGTCACTTTCTAACTACCTTTTCATGGCGACGAACTGCCATGAAAGGGCAGGTGGAAATGGACATTTTAATCCCTAAAACGGTGCCTGAGCAGGTACTGCCCCTATTATAGGGATTACTGTCCCTCTGCTGCGCTTGACCGCACGCATTGTAATGTGGTGGTCGGACCGCTGCAGAATGTTGGTCTGACGTCAACTGACAAGCCACTGGTTGCTGTCAGACCAACATCAGAATGAGGGTCCCAGTTTGTGAATACCAACTGAATAATTAACTTGCACAAAAGTGTAAGGTTACCTTTGCGATCGGGCCCAATGTGAAGAGACCTGGGTATGGGCCCTCCTTGAACTGTGTGAATTTGGTAAGATAGATGATTTTGAAAAACAAATGCTGCGATTTTACCATTAGGATTAACTTTTTTCTCCAAGTGAGCTGCTTGTAAGCATAATGGTTAGTTTTGAGATCATGCTGTCTTCTCTTGTAATAAAGAAAGCTGTAGTATTTCAATGGCTAATGTATCATCGAATTGTCATTGTGTTGAACATTGGCAAAACAAAGTCAATACAGGTTTTGATTGGACTGTTAATTTGCCCTTGAAAGAATGAGAAATCACAAAAACTGGCAATATGAAGATACCCAAAAACAATGGAAGTTAATTAAAACGAGTAATACAGAGAAAATGATGAAAAGTTGTGTTCCTGAATGGTAAAGACAGAAAACATGCGTCTGTTATACAGAAAAAGAGAAAAATTGAATGTTTTTGTCATACTGGTGGAGGGTGGGCCATTCTTATGTGGTGTAGTGAGCATGCTCTAGTAGCAATATCCTAATTGCTCATGGGAAAATACCATTGCAGGTTGAATAAGCTCAAATTCAAGTGAAGTGGCATACTGAATATTGCTTTAAGAGTTAACATATTAAGAATAGTGGTAAGATATTTATGTAGGAGTTGTCACTTTTGCACCAGGCAACATGGTGCATGTGCGA
Organism: Lissotriton vulgaris; assembly: GCF_964263255.1. Taxonomy (NCBI): domain Eukaryota; kingdom Metazoa; phylum Chordata; class Amphibia; order Caudata; family Salamandridae; genus Lissotriton; species Lissotriton vulgaris. The sequence continues at coordinate 1,885,303,339 of NC_141689.1, read as the reverse complement.
CGCAACTCCAAAATGCCATTTATCAAGCCATGTAAAGTCTCTTTGCGTGGCCCTCAGTGGCTTTACAAATCAGGAGTAACACAAAGCAGCGCAAGTAGGTGAGTCACGTTGCTTTGCTCTAGGGAGGAATTCCATAACTGTTGTGCAGTTTTTCTAGAACACCTATGGATTTTAACGTATTCCCAGATTTACCATTACTGGTAGACCTTGGAATGGGTCAAAATGCTACACCTTCTCAGGTGAGGCTAACAAGGAGAAATATCTTTATTTCTCCCTTTTAGTTCCTCTTTCTGTGTGTGCTACATTCTGCAGCACATAATTATAGAGGAAAAGGCCTCAGGGGATTGTTTCTATGCAGAAAGGTGCCCCCTCCTGCACAAAAACAATCCTGCATGAAACGCAGGCACCCTTGCACCACACCACATTGTGCGCCAATGCTGGAAAAAGGCTGGAGTACACTGTATTGTGATGGATATGGGTAATTCCTGCCCTTTTCTAGTAACAAAGAGCAGCAAGGTGACTGGCTGCTCTTCACTACTTATTGTTAAATATGGCCTATAGTCTTTAGTGGACAAACATTTTAAACGAATGGTGTCCATGGAAATTATGGCTAAAGATAAAAATGGATAGCGACCTTATATCGAGACGCCAAAAAGATGAGCTGGCTCTGCTTGTACAGTATTGCTACTCTAAGGCAAAGAAGGTATCTAGCTGTGGATGTGTGAGTGGCTGAAGTTCATGAGGAAACAATTGAGTTGAGATCCCCATGGAGCATCTGCTTCTAGTTGAAGCTCAAACAGAGCATCAGCCTTATTGTCCTGGAAAGTGCCAAGAATTGGGTTAATAGCAGTGCTTAATTTAAGCTGGTGGTTTCATATGCTTGGCAATGTATTAAATTGTCAACACAAGCGCTTATGAAAGTCTACCACATGGTGGCACTGTTTGTCTAATTTAAGGAGGAGCACAATCAAATTTGCTTATTGATTCAATATACATTGAAAAGGACTAATACCTGCCACCCAAGCCATTCTTATAGCATTGTAATAGTCTGAATTGTCACTATTGTGTGTGTGTGTTGGTTAGGTGTTGTGTTGGTACCGACACTGGCAAGACTGCCAGGGGCAATGGGTGGCACAAGCACTACTATAAACAGTCTCAATTAAAAGCCATATAGGCCAGGGTCTATTTGCGTGTGCGGCTACATAATGGCATCATGGTGAATATTAATGTATGATGCACTCTTTACAGTAGGCAAGGAAAAAACTCCATATTAGAAGTATTTACATAACCTAAATAACCTAAATCAAACTTAGCACCCCAGGACATTAAACCCTATTGTACAATGTGCGGCTATATAATGACATCATGATGAATATTAATGTATAATACACTCTTTACAGTAGGCAAGGAAGAAACTCCATATTAGAAGTATTTAAATAACCTAAAAATGTTTTATTGATTTTTAATCATCGGACATACAACACACACTGCCGCCCTACCCAGGCGGCAGCATCAAATGTACAGTACATTGCATATCATTCTATGACAGGAGTACATGGTTCAATACTATAAAACTCAATCTCAAAACAAACAAAACATGATACCTTATCACAAACACATCGTGGGCATCAATAAGGACAACATCATTTATACTGTGCAATCCAGTGATGATGGGTAAACACCATGATATCTAATGCTCGGACCCTGAGAAACAATCAGACTACATTTATGAGTAGTTCTGGTGCTCCCCGCTCCTCCCTTGTGGAACAAGGGAATGACAATCACCAGGTCCAGCAGGCGCCCCAGGAGTATAGCGGTGTCAGTGCTAGGTGGCGCTACCTCAGATAGGATCCTAGGTGTATGTCAATGGGCCTTAAACGCCAGTCATGGTCGTCTGTCCTGGGGATCAGCTTGCATGTCTTGCAATTCCTGTAACATTTTGTCCATAAGTTGCCAATTGGATCCCTGCTAAGGCCTACTGCATCACAGTAGCTCAACGAGCGATTATCTGCGCCAAATCTGTGAAGCGGTTAGACACCATTTGCACTGTCTTCATATATATTCCAAGCAGCGCCCCCTCTAAGGTATGGAGATCGTCGAGGCCGGTCAGCGGGGTGAGACTATCTGTGACTCCGGTCCAGAATGTCACAGCATCCGTACATGACCAAAACATGCATATTAGATACAAGCTAGGTGCCTGGCATCTTGACCAAAGGGAGGGGGGCCCGAACATTTTCTGTAGGGTAGCAGGGGTGAGATATGCCCTGTGTAGAATGTTGAATTGAATGTATGGGAATTTGGCAATACGGGACACTCTGGGTGAATAGTGTACAGTGCATACCTATTCCTTGGGTGTTAGAACTCGACCTATGCCTGCTTCCCATAGGCCAACAAGGTATAATAACGGGTCTGTGGTCGTGAGGACCAGAGCTTTGATGAACTAGGTTACCAGTTTCAGACCAGACCCCATCTCAAACAGGGCTTGGGTCAGCGCCTTTAATCATCCTGCAACTGCCCAAAGGGTATCAGCTCCTGGTCACTGAATAAGTCCACCACTGAGGACACCCCAAATCTCTCCAGGACGCCAGCCCCTCCCCCCCATGCCTGCGAAGAACTGTGTGAAGAAGCTCAGACTAATGGAGAGTAGGAGATCATATCTGGCATGAGCTTTAGGCCTTTCTTATAGCTCTGGTAAGCCACACTCACCTGACCATTGTGTTCAGCTTAAATCACAAACAAATACAAACTATTCAAAGGTGAGGGAGGAACATTTGAAGACTGCCCCTGGCAAAAGGCTTTAGCAAAACAGATCCCTCTACATGAAGCATACTTCTCCTATCTTTATCACTTGACAGGAAGAAATACCAGCTCAGTAGGGAGATTTAGACATAAGGCTATGTAAAAAAGGCACAATTTTCACCTCCTTCAGAACTAGTATTGATTTACACTCAACCCTCTGCTAATTGGGCTCTTACCACTTGACCATATCTCTTGGTAATCACCCATCTTAATGAGTCTGCTGGATTTAATATTGTGTGCACAATGGGCAAAAATACAGCTTTCTGCAAACTAATTGCCAGTACTAGATCACAGGTGCAAATGAGGAACAGAAATCACCCAATACAAATGCACACCATATTTGCACCAGAGTGTTTGAACATGGTCATTCTTTAAGTGTTTTAACATGCAAGACGTGAAGAAATAGTAGCACTAATTGTTTCCCAGATATTTACCTCAAATTAACTATAAAAAGGCAAAGGATAACAACATGCATACGAGAAAGACACCTGGAATGACACTCTGCTCTCCTTCTATGGAAGTTTTGAACCCCATTTTCTGATGAGGGCAAGGTACATGATTGAAAAACGTGGACTAGACTACTAGTTATTAAAAACAATAAACTCTTTGAAGCTTCGTGTCTGGGCCAGATTTTGTGCCTAATGTCTTATTCTATATAGCCAAAATGGTGAGAAAACACATACCTGCTTAGATCCTGTCATTGCTGAGGTGAGGCCTAGCTAGGTATTATCTCAATGAGGAGGAGTGGATTTTATTGACAGTATTTTCCCGTTGCAGTTGGAACCCATTTCTGGTGATGGAATTTGACATTATATCTTACCATTGTCTGCCATATTCTAAAATTTACACCACAGGTCATGCGTCATCATTGTTCCCGCCTTTCCTCCTATTACTTTCTCATAAACATTTTTTAATTATTTTTGAAATATGTGAACATCAATATTGAAAATTACAATATCTCCAGAAAATAAATATTGCTTACTGGAATATATTTCAAAGCATTAAACCTCCTCTTACTTTCAAGGATATGCGGAATTCATTACAATATTTAGTTTTTTCTAGCAAAGACAATTTATTAGCTCTTAGAATCCAGAAATAAAATCCAGACTAATTCCATTATGAGCCCAGGGCATCTTAGTTTGGGAAATCGCTACTTTCGTGAAATGATTTAGAAATCAATGAATCATTGGCTAATATATTGGGCCAGAATCAACACACAATCTTAAACTGCAAATGAATGCTTGTGGCTCAGAAATACGTTTGTTATTAATCAAACTATATTATGACTGTGAACCCCATTCATCTGGCACAATTTTGATTTCAAATGCTAACAAATGGATCCATACCTGACCATGGCTATCTTTTTCTTTGATTTCGTTGACTGGTGCTCATGAAGTGTCAGGCAGGACTGTATATTTTTATATTATTTTACGACATGGTATTATTTACCTATCATTCCACCAAGAAACGTCTAAAAATAATCTAACATTGTGTAACATGTCACAAACACCCACTAGAGCAGTTGTTCGAACTTTATACGACTTATTTTAACTTTCAATCCCAAAACATTTTCCTTTCATATCTCTTAATTTCCCTCCTTGCTTTACGTGGAATGTTGTTTCTAGACGAAAAATATAAATACATCTACATCATAAAATTCAGCCGGCAAATTAAGAAAATGGGTATATGATGGCTGAGTTATGTAAATAGTCCTGTTAAGTGTAATGTGTTGACTTAATGATGCATCGATTTTAATGCTATTCTTCTTCTCGTTGAATCATTATCATTACCCAGACTGCGCCTAAATGCAATGGGGCACTAAATGAGAACGCCCAAAATAGAAATAAAAGATGTGGTATACATTTTAAAAGATATTTTGGTTAGCGGATGAGCATTACAGTTACTAATTGAATGCAAATAAACCGTGCACACACAGTACATCATAATGTGTCAGTTGTGGGTTTAGATTTCAACACTGCCTTAATTAAATGCATAATATTCAAGTTTAGGACTCAACATTTATGGACAACCTTGTTTGAAGGAACTTTGACACGTGACATGAGTTTGACTACATTTTGTAGATATTGAAAACGCTCTGACAATTACAACAAATCGGATAACTCTTAAATAGCTTGCTTAAATAAACACGGGTTGAACAGTAAATTCATTTCTAGGTTTCTATCCACAGGATTTTAACTTCCTGCTTATGGATGTGTACATTTATTTGAGCCAAGCAGAATTTAGAAAAATATACGGAGTGAATGGATGGATTATTAAAATAGGTTACATACTAAGGGGCAGATTTACAGGCCCCTTGCGCCACTTTTAAGTAATTTTTCCCATGTTAAAAATGACGCAGAAGTGGCACAAGGGGCTTATAAATCAGCCCCTAAATACATTGGAAGGCAATTTCCTTAGTAGTAATCACAACAGAGTCAAATACAGATATCAAAGCAACATACCTAGGCTTTTTGTTTATATGTGCACTGCCCTCTGCCACTTTGGATAGTATACCTCTGTCCTCACGCTAGTTATGAGGTCCTTTCACCACAGGAGTGTGGGAGCACTTAGTGGTTTGTAAAATACCCCTCACACACCAAAAGGCCCCTTGGTGTCATGCTTCATCATAGGGGTCTTCACACCCCTCTAACGGGATGCGGCGTGCTGCGACCTACGACTACGCGGGAGCACTGATAATTATGACTATGTGTGGTGCGTGTGGTGTAAGTGATAGGGATATTTATGTGAGTGGTGGGATTTAGTCAAGGGTTAAAAAGTACCTGGTCGTGGGTTTATAGGAAAAAACTTTATTCACAACCCCGGGCTGGTACTACTAAAAGAAGTGAAGTGCGAGGTTCTTATCTGTCGTGTTTCTGGACAGTACCTCATGTGTGCGTCAACATGTTTCGAGCATGTGCTCCTTCTTCAGGATGGGGACAAAACTTCCCCACCTTACTCACGTTTCACTAGTTTGTAAAAGTTTTGTGTAAGTAACAAAAAGTGAAAAATATATCTTAAGTGTTTAAAAATATAGGCTATAATGTGCCTACAGCGGTTTTTGGCTCAGGATACATTTATTTGCATGACTCAATAGATATAGCTTGCTTGCTTCATGAGCACTCTAGAACGTCTGGGGGTTGATTGCTACTTGTGCAATAAACTCGGAGCAGCGTGTGGGGTAAGACGGAGGACAACTCATCCCGAGTTTATTGCACAAGAGTGCAATATCTATTGAGTCATGCAAATGCATGTATCCTGAGCCAAAAACCGCTGTAGGCACATTATAGCCTATATTTTTAAACACTTAAGATACATTTTTCACTTTTTGTTTTGTAAAATACCCCTCACACACCAGAAGGCCCCTTGGTGTCATGCCTTATCATAGGGGTCTTCACACCCCTCTAACGGGATGCGGCGTGCTGCGACCTACGCGGGAGCACTGATAGTTATGACTATGTGTGGTGCGTGTGGTGTAAGTGATAGGGATATTTATGTGAGCACTGATAGTTATGACTATGTGTGGTGCGTGTGGTGTAAGTGATAGGGATATTTATGTGAGCGGTGGGATTTAGTCAAGGGTTAAAAAGTACCTGGCTCGTGGGTTTATAGGAAAAAACTTTATTCACAACCCAGGGCTGGTAATACTAAAAGAAGTGAAGTGTGAGGTTCTTATCTGTCGTGTTTCTGGACAGTACCTCATGTGTGCGTCGACATGTTTCGGAGCATGTGCTCCTTCTTCAGGACGGGGGCACAACTTCCCCACCTTACTCACGTTTCATTAGTTTGTAAAAGTTTTTTGTAAGTAACAAAAAGTGAAAAATATATCTTAAGTGTTTAAAAATATAGGCTATAATGTGCCTACAGCGGTTTTTGGCTCAGGATACATGCATTTGCATGACTCAATAGATATAGCTTGCTTGCTTCATGAGCACTCTAGAACGACTGGGGGTTGATTGCTACTTGTGCAATAAACTCGGAGCAGCGTGTGCGGTAAGACGGAGGACAACTCATCCCGAGTTTATTGCACAAGAGTGATTGAAGATGAGTGAGGAGAGGGAAAGTATCATCTTTCTGTATAACTATATGAACCATGGCCTGCCAGCGGGCACCACTAGTATAATCTTGGGTTTAGCATTACAATATGACGCTATCCTTACCTAAGATAATGATCTCTCTGGCATCTAGGGCCCATTTATTCACATGCAATGTCAGTTGCTTGCAAACAAACCTGTGGACAGGAGGCAGAAACAATATCAGATTTGTGGAAGAACAGAGTCCCCGCACATCTTACTCTTTAAGGAAGCCAGAACAAAGACAAAGTAACCATTTAAGACAAGTGCCATTTAGTCAGACATCCACACACTCACTCCTCAACTTTCCCATTCTTAGATTCAAGCTATCATATATTCAATAATTAGCCATTCATTAATCTATACATTAAGGAACACCAATCATGTCAGTCAAGCACAAAGTCCTGGCTGTTCAGTCAACCGTATGTGAATTCCAGACCTTTAGCTCATTTAACTTTTAATGTTGTGAGTTTGAGATAATATTTCCTGGTATATGCAAGAAACTGGGTTATTGGTTGTGGGGATGAAGCACTACTCAAGCAGCAACCACAACTCTGATCAGGGTGATTCACATGCAAGCCCCAAATTAACCTGTACTTAACCTTCTGGTAGCTTTCCACAAAAGCAGCAAGGCTTAACTTATAGGCATGTATAAAGTATGTCTGAAAACACAACACAAGAGAAATCCCACACCATTTTAGAAAAACAGAGTAAAATGTAATATATTATTTGAGACCAAAATGACAAAAATCTAGTCAGCTGAACTGGAGATATGCGGTTTGAAAGATGTAAATTAATATAGTGTCTAGAAGCACAAAGCACCAACTGTGGCTATCTGGTCACAAAGGCCAGGACAAAGTAACAATTTCCTGCCGATCCCGATGGAGCGTCAGCCAGATCCAGAGACAAAGTTAGGCCCGCTAGACAAAGTACTGTAAATGCTGGTTTTGGAGCATTGTGGGATCTGGTGTCAAAGATGCATTGCGCAGCAGTGATTCCTAGGAGCTGTGATGTGGAGATGCAGAGTCCTGCATTGTCCCTATAGTTGCCATTGACGAGGGGCTTGCAATGCGAAGTCCTGCATAGAAGACGCATCTCATAACAGGGAGACTGCTGGCTGGGATTTGCGGTTTGGTGTCAGGGAAGCTTTGCATTGCTGAGATTCCGAAGCAGGGCTGTGAGGAGATGCTTTGCGCTGTGTCACTTCCAACCACAGGACCACAGCTGGGCTGGCAGATCATCTTCAGCCCATCTTCCAAGGGTCCAGGACTGGGGTGTCACCACTTGAGGGGCAGGACTCACAGCAGTCTAGGTGCTGGGTTCAAGATGGTAGATAGGAGCCTTTTCTGACCCTGATGCTCTGATCAGGAGGCCAGCCAACTAGCCATTGGAGTCACTCTGGAGGTCCTGGTTTCAAGATAGAGGTCAGGTCCTTTCAGTCAGGCAGCAGGAGCAGAGTAGCAGTCCTTGATGAGCAGCACAGCAGTTCTTCAGAGTATTCCACAGGTCCAGAAGGGGTCCATTATTTGTGCCTAGTGCCTACTTTAAAGTAGGTTCAACAGATTTCTACCTCAGGAGGTGCTTGGAATTTCCTGTCTCCCTGCCCCGGCCTCAGATTGTCAGGGGTCACAAAAGACTAGTGTCAAACCATCTTTGAGAGTGCACAGGCAGAGTCTTTGTAAAGTGCAAGTTTAGTACGTGAAGCTCCTCCCTCTCAGCAAGTCAGGGATGGCCCATCCTGCCAACACCTATTCTCCTTTTTCTCACTGCTTGGACACAATAAGCAAAAAACAACTGCCAGCTTCACCTAATTATGTAACCCCGGATAGAGCTACAGGCACTGAAAGAAATGAACAAGAAAATGCCAACAGTATTAAAAGTGGCATTTTCAGAATTGTGACTTTGAATCGGTCTTTACAATTAAAGAGAGCTTTAGATTGTGATCTTTAACCCCTTCTGTGCGTCAGATGCGCAGGAGCCGTCCAACGCATAAGTGGTCCCGTGCCTTTGATGGCTCGCGTGCGTCCGAGGCCATAACCCAGCCCGCACCAGAGGGATTCCCTTCAGGCCCCCCCCTCCCCCACCCCCCCAAAGAGCCTTGGGACCTGGGGAAGAGCTTTTCCAGCTCCCCCCTGGTTTCCCTATAATGCCGATCAGCACGCACGTAGCGCTGATGTAATTTCAGAGAAACCGTAACTGAAATGAGCCAAGAGGCTCATTTTAGTTTCCCTTTCTACGTGCCCAGGGGGCTATCTCAGGAAGAATCTCCCCTTTACAATGGTACTCATCCCTAGTAGATCCCTGCTTGGGGATCGCCCCAGGAGGGCGAAACCCAAGCAGGGATCCACCCAGTAGGCACCCGGGAGGGGGAAGCGGCCCCTTGGGCAGGGGCCTTTGCTCCCCCATATTAATTTGGGAATATTTAGTCTTTCTGCCCCCCCTGTGGGGTAGATGGGGCAGTAGCCCCCAATATGCCCCCCAGGGGGGCAGGAACTAACTAGATACCAGGGATTTTTTTTCTCATTATAATTAGAGGTGGGAGCTGCCCAATATGGGCAAGCCCTTCACTGGCTGCCAGTAAAGGATAGAGTTAACTTCAAAAGCATGTGCATCGCCCACCGTGCCTACTGGAGGAAAGGAGCAATCCTGAATCACACCTTAATCACCCCCTACCACCCCAATAGGCAGCTGAGGTCGAGCCTCGCCTTCCAAGTCATCAATCCCAGGCTCAAAAGAGAAAGAAGTGGAGGAAGAATGTTCTCAACAAACGCGGCCAGGCTCTGGAACTCCCTTCCACTCTCTATCCGCTCGGAACCTAACATCTTGCTCTTCCGAAGAAAACTAAAAACCTTTTTCTTCAGCAGATAACCTCGACCCGCCTCTCCCACCTGTATTCTGCTAAAGCGCTGGGACGCCTGCGGGTAGCTATCGCGCTATATAAAAACCTATTCTATTCCATTCCATTCCATTCCAATGCCCACACCCGCTGCAATTTGACAGTCTTTCTGCTCCCCCAGGGGGCAGATGGGGTCCCGTTAGACACCAGGCATTTAAAAAAATATATATATAATTTGGGATGAGGGCTGGCCAATATGGGCATCCCATTGCCCACCCCTGCCGCATAGGTAATGTATTTCTGCCACCCCAGGGGAAGATCAGGAAAGTAGCCCACTAGACACCAGGTTTTTGGTTTTTTTCCCGGATGAATTTAAGGGTGCGGGTTACCAATGCTCCCACCCGCGCACAAAGTTCCAGTCTTTCTGCCCCCCCGGGGGCCAGATGGGGCAGTAGCCCCCAATCTGCCCCCCCCCCCACCAGGGGACAGAAAGCAACCTAGATGCCAGGGATTAATTATTTTACAGGCCCAGGGTGGGGGCTGGTCAGAATGGGAATGCAAATGCCCCAACCCTACCCCAAAAAAAAGAAAACAAAAGACTTACTGCCCCCCCCAAGGAAGCAGATGGGGGCAATAGCCCCTGATTCGCCCCCCCCTCCCCCAGGCAGGAAGCACACTAACCGCCAGGGATTATTTTTAGAATAGGTAGGAGTGGAGCTGCTCAGAATGGGCATGTCAATGCCCACACCCAAAAAAATGCTACAGTCTTACTGCTCCCCTTGGGAGGCAGATGGGGCAATAGAACCGTATCTGCATTCCCCGGCGGGGCAGAAAGCCCACTAGCCACCAGGGATGTTTCTTTCTCCAAAGTTCGGGGTGGGGGCTGCCAAGAATGGATATGCTAATGCCCCCACCGGGGAACATCACTTACAACGCATTTTTTACAACGCACTACCATTACATCGCAACCATTACAACGCATACCATTACAACGCATTGCGCTGGGGGGCGCTCTAGGATAGGGAATATATTTAATTTACTATCCAACACCTTCCCTGCTATCCACGGGGACTGGAGTTGGAATAGTAAATTAAATAATTCACTATCCAGCGCCTAAAAGCATTATGCGTTGTAATGGACTGCGTGGTAAAAACCGCGTTGTAAAGGCATGCGATGTAAAAGCATGCGTTGTAGTGACACCAATCCGCCCCCACCCACCCCAAAAAAGATGCCACAGTCTTTATGTCCCGCCCAGGATGTAGGGGCAATAGCCCCTGATTTCCCCCCTACCCAGGGCATCAGAAAGCCCACCAGCAATTGGCTTTTTTCTGAATGTGCCGACCTGGGAATTTTGGGTCCTAGCGCAGCCGGCACCTAGGGAAAGATAGCAAACCATTATATTTTTTAAAAACTAGACACTGAGGGGAATCTAGGATGGGGTGACTTGTGTGGCTCTCACTAGGTTCTGCTACCCTAAATCCCTTGCAACGCTCAAACTTAGTTAAAAAAACAAATTTTCCTCACATTTCTGTGATGGAAAGTTCTGGGATCTGCATGGATCCACAAACTTCCATCCACCATGCATACCCCCAAAGCCTTTCGAGAAAAATGGTACCTCACTTGAGTGGGTAGGCCTAGTGCCTGCAACAAGAAACTGCCAAAAACGCAATGTAGACACACCACATTTTACAGTGAAAGCTAACCATTTTTTGTGCAAAATGCCTAGCTGTAGATTTTTAACCCTAGCTCTGCCGGCACCTAGGGAAACCCAACAAACCTATACATTTTTTAAACTTAGACACCCTGAGGAACTCAGGATGGGGTGAGTTTTCTGGCTCCCACCAGGTTCTGTTATCCAGAATCCCTTGCAAACCTCAAACTTTGTAAAAAAAAAATCCTCACATTTATGTGATGGAAAGTGCTGGAATCTGCGCGGAACCACAAACTTCCACCCACCTCGCATTTTCCATAGTCCTCCTATAAAATTGGTACCTCACTTGTGTGGTTAGGCCTTGCGCCTGCAACAGGAAACGGCTCAAAACGCAATGTGGACACGCCACATTTTCACAGTGAAAACTGACCTTTTTTTGTCAAAGTGCCTAGCTGTAGATTTTGAACCCGAGCTCTGCCGGCACCTTGGAAAACCCACCAATCCTAAACATTTTTTTAAACTAGACACCAAGGGAAATCCAGGATAGGATGACTTGACTGGCTCTCACCAGGTTCTGTTACCCAGAATCCCTTGCAAACCCCGAAATGTGTTAAAATAAAAAACACTTTCCTCACCTTTCTGTGGTGGAAAGTTCTGGAATCTGAGTGGATCCACACATTTCCAATCACCCCGCATTCCCCAATGTCTTCCGAGAAAAATTGTACCTCACTTGTGTGGGTAGGCCAAGTGCCCGTGACAGGAAACGGCCCAAAACGCAACGTGGATGGACCACATTTTCACAGTGAAAACTGACCCATTTTTTTGCAAAGTGCCTAACTGTAGATTTTGAACCCTCGCTCTGCCGGCACCTAGGGAAACCTAGCAAACCTATAGATGTTTTGGAAACTAGACTCCCAGGGGAATATAGTATGTGGTGACTTGTGTGGCTCTCACCAGGTTCTGTTACCCAGAATCCCTAGCAAACCTGACTTGTCTGGCTCTCACCAGGTTTGAATACCCAGAATCCCTTGCAAACCTAAAAATGTGGTTTAAAAAAACACGTTCCTCACCTTTCTGTGATGGAAAGTTCAGGAATCTGCGTGGATCCACACATTTCCAATCACCCCACATTCCCCAAAGTCTTCTGAGAAAAATGGTACCTCACTTGTGTGGGTAGGCCAAGTGCCGGTGACAGGAAATGGCCCAAAGCGCAAAGTGGACGGACAACATTTTCACAGTGAAAACTGACCCATTTTTTTGCAAAGTGCCTAACTGTAGATTTTGAACCCTAGCTCTGCCAGCGCCTAGGGAAACCTAGCAAACCTATACATGTTTTGGAAACTAGACTCCCAGGGGAATACAGGATGTGGTGACTTGTCTGGCTCTCACCAGGTTCTGTTACCCAGAATCCCTAGCAAACCTCAAAATGTGTAAGAAAAAAAACATTTTCCTCATATTTCTGTGGTGTAAAGTTCTGGAATGTGTGCAGATCCACAACATTTCACCTGCACCATAATTCTCAAAGTCTCTTGAGAAAAATGGTACCTCACTTGTGCAGGTGGGTCAAGTACCAATAACAGACAAGGGCCCAAAACCTATTGAGGCGACATAAAAATCAGCTATCACAAAACAACCTGGTTTTGTCAGGGGGTCTCATGAGTTTTGGCCCCGGCCTGGCTGCCATCTAGGGAAATCTAACAAACCCACACATTTCTGAAAACTAGACACCTGAGGGAGTCCAACATTGTATGGTTTGCGTGGGTCGCCCAACATTTGCCTACCCAGTATACCCTGCAAACCTCAAATTGAGCTTTTTTCTCAAATGTCTGTGTGGGAAAGTTCTGGAATCTGCGTGGATCCACAGATTTGCCTCTACACAGCATTTCCCCAGTTCTCCCGATGAAAATGGTACCTCGCTTGTGTGGGTGGGTCAAGTACCCGCGACAGGCAAGGGCCCAAAAAGTATTGAGCAGACATCAAAATGACCCATCACAAAACTACTTGGTTTTGCAAGGGGGTCACCTGGGTTTTTGGCCCTGGGCTCAGTGGCCATCTAGGGAAACCTACCAGACCCACACATTTAGGAAAACTAGATACACAGGGAGTCCAGCAAGGTATGGCGTACATAGGTTCCCCAAAATTTCCCTACCCAGATTCCCATGCAAACCTCACATTTTGCTAAATTTTTTTTCCTCACAGTCCTGTGTGGGGAAGTTGTAGGATCACTGGGCTGACACAAATTTCCTACCACCCAGCGTTAGCCCAGGTATCCCGATAAAAATGGTACCTCACTTGTGTGGGTAGGCATAGTGGCTTCAAAAGGAAATGACCCAGATCATACTGTGGACACTTCAAAATTACCTTTAACAAGACTACCTGGTTTTGGGGGGCACCTGTTTTTTTTACCTAGGGCTCGCCACAATCTAGGGAAACCTATCAAATCCACAAATTCTGAAAACTAGACACCCCAGGGAGTCCAATGAGGTATGGCTTGCATGGATAGCCCAACGTTTCCCTACCCCGAACCCCCTGCAAACCTCAAATTTAGCTGAAAAAACACATTTTCCACATATTTTTGTGTGGAATCATCATGCAGGCACAAATGTCCAGTTAGGATTCAAAATCTTCAGCTAGGCACTTTACAAAAAATGGGTCAGTTTTCACTATGAAAATGTGGTGCGTTTTGGGCCATTTCCTGTCGTGGACACTTGGCCTACCCACACAAGTGAGGTACCATTTTTCTCAGAAGACTTTGGGAAACGTGGGGTGTGTGGAATTTTGTGGATCCATGCAAATTCCAGAACTTTCCACCACAGAAATGTGAGGAAAATGTTTTTTTTTTTAATAAATGTTTAGTTTTGCAAGAAATTCTGGGTAGCAGAACCTGGTGAGAGCCAGTCATGTCACCCCATCCTGGATTCCCCTGGGTGTCTATTTTTTAAAAATGTATAGGTTTTCTAGTTTTCCTGAGGTGCTGGTAGAGTTAGGGTTCAAAATCTACAGCTAGGCACTTTGCAATAAAGGGTCAGTTTTCAAAGTGAAAATGTGGTGTGTCCACGTTGCGTCTTGGGCCGTTTTTTGTGGTGGGCACTAAGCCTAACCACACAAGTGAGGTACCATTTTTCTCGGAAGACTTTGGGGAATGAGGGGTGTATGGAATTATGTGGATCCACGCAGATTCCAGAACTTTCCACCACAGAAATGTGAGGAAAATGTGTTTTTTTACATACATTTTTGAGTTTGCAAGGGATTCTGGGAAATAGAACCTGATTGGAGCCAGTCAAGTCGCCCCATCATGGATATCCCTGGGCATTTAGTTTTTAAAAATTAATAGGTTTGCTAGGTTTCCCTAGGTGCCGGCAGAGCTAGGGTTCAAAATCTACAGCTAGGCACTTTGTAAAAAAAGAGTCAGTTTTTACTGTAAAAATAAAGTGTGTCCACGTTGCGTTTTGAGCTGTTCCCTGTCTCGGGCACTGGGCCTACCTACACAAGTGAGGTATGATTTTTATCAGGAGACTTAGGGTAACAGAGAATTGTAGAGCAACTGTTATTACCTATTGACTTTGGATGCCTTTCCGCCTTCCAAATGAAAGACAATGTGTAAAAAAGAAGTCATTTTGAAAAATGACCTATAATTCTCATGCTAGTATGGGTACTCACAATTTCATAAATGTGCAAATATCTACTGTTTCTAAACTCTAAGTTTTGTTCCAATTACAGAAATACATAGGTGTCTCCCATACCCATTTTTCCATGTATATACTTTCCCAAATTAATTGCTACATGCCCGGTACATAATAAAAAAAACATTGCAAGACTCTGCTCAGTTATTGGCTCTGGGTTTGTTGTGTTCTTGGTAAACCTACAAGTACTATATATCCCCACAAAGATATAGTTCCAGCATATGTAACGGTATATTGCTTTCAAACAGCTGTCATAATTAGAAGAAGTTACAGTGACTATGTTGCCAATAATGGCTGCTTTTTTCAACTAATTTTCAATTCTTCCCATATTCAAAGGTTAGTGTTGAAGAAGCAGATTTTCCCCAGATATCCTCAAGCACTGCTTGGCGTTAGTCGCCTCTAATTTATTTGGTAGTTATCAAATAATGAGGCGGGCGCTGGGAACTGGAAAGCGGGAAACTGATTTATTTCTCCGGAGCAAAGCACGTCAGATCGGACAAACAGAGTATCGTCTTGAGGTGCTCTAGCTGCATCTCTGTGGCCTGGCCTTATATACAGTATTATATTGTTTTATTGCAGTGTAACACATTCCTGACATTACTTTGATGTACGTTAAGCATTTCTGGAATCCCCGCTTTAGGCCTGTTCCCATACATATTCACATAGTAGAGACCCCCACCCCAATCACAGTAGGTGATGGCTATCGCGCAGCTGGACATTCCGTCAGGGGCTGAAATGTGCGCAATCGGTCGGATCTCATGGGGTTGTGGCAATGATTAATCCCGGCTCCTTTGATGGGAGGCGAGATCCTACTGTACGGGGGCAATAAATTCTATCCGCAGGGTTGGGTGATGGCCTGGGATCGGATCGAACAACCAGGTGCAAGGGAAGGGGTTATCAAAAGGGGGCTGTTCGTGTGCGAGGGATGAAAGGGCATGTGGGTTCGGCACGGGAAGTGGCTCCGGCGCAGGGTCGCGCTGAGGATGCTTTATGACTCAAGCATGTGTGCATGGGGGCTGCCAGCGCACGGGGAATGATAGCGAGGTCAGGGAGACGTGCAGGCGATCGGCAGTGTACAAAGTGGCCATGGTGTCTAAGATGGCTGCCGCTTACGCGCTCGTATGGGCCTAAGTTTGGACAAGATGGCGCCAGTAATGTTCACATCGTAATCTAATTTTCCACAGTTAGTTTCTATAAAGAAACCTTAAAGGATCTACACAAATGACCCCTTGCTGAATTTTGAATTTCGTCTACTTTCTTGAAATGTATAGCTTCCCAGGATTCATTATTGCTTTCATACTCATTTCTAGCAATAACTGGAAGGAGGTTGAAAGCACAAAAAATTGCAAAAATAGACTATGCCCCAGAAAAATGCCAAAGCTGTGTACAAATTTTTGGTTTTCTGACCAAAGTCTGCTTGTCCCTGAAAGCTGGGAAAATGGTGATTTTAGCACCACACCCCCTTTTTTGATACCATTTGAAGGTAGAAATTCAGACGCTTTCATCTGTATAGCCTTTTTTTTCCATATATACAAAAAAAAACAACAACATTTTGTTGAATTTTGGCTAATTTCTGGGTCCCCTCCAAGGGAATCCACACACTCTGGGTACCTTTAGAATCCCCATGATGTTGGAAGAAAAGGACGCAAATTTGGCATGGATACCTTATGTGGTCAAAAAGTTACAGGGGCCTAAGCGCAAACTACCCCAAATACCCCACACATTGGGAGAAAAGGCTTAGCAGTGATGGGATTAAGACACCAATCTTGTTATTGGTATTAGGTTTATAAAGTGCATAGCTTACTCTTACTGGAGGATGCTAGCGCTATGATTGTTAACAAGACAGGAAAACAGGGAATCTGGAAGTGCTCAGAGATAGAAGTGGGAGGAAAAGGACATTCTCTGTGGAAACAATTCTATGTATGGGGATGTGCTAAGGTGGAGTTCTCATAAAACTACGAAAGATAACTTAGCCTGTATAGCCAGCTCTTCAGATGTTTCCTGAAGGAGGCTTCAGCTGACTTTCATCTTAAATGAACGTGAAGAGTATGACAGAGTCAGTCAGCACAAACACTGAATGAGCGAACGCCCATCCAGTCTTTCCTCCTCCTGTGTAGAGTGCGTGGATCTCAGATGGCGGCCAGCCTGTAGGGTCTGATCGGATTATGTAGATAGCAAGGCTCTTTGTTTTTCAAAATTCCGTTACATATGTACATGGCCTCAAATCTAATAAGTTTCTCCAAGGGAAGCCACTGAAGCTTGGCAATCTTGAATTTCCTACTGGCTCCCAATTAAAAGGTAGCACTTATTAAATGTAATAGGGCAACCTAATGTCATCCTACGGGAGCAGTAGGCCTTGCAGTAGTAAAAAAAATAATTTAAGGGTTTTTCACTGCTAGTGCATGTAAACCTTGAAAGTGCATTTTCAACTTTCCAAAACCACTGCACCCAACCCTTTGAGCTGTTTAGGGCCTACCATAGGGGTGACTTATGTATTAAAAAGAAGGTATAGGCCTGGCAAAATGGTTTGTTTCGCCAGGTCGAAATGGCAATGTATAACTGCACACACAGGCGGCAATGGCAGGTCAGAGACCTGTTTAAAAGTCTACTTAAGTAAGTGACAGAATAAATGCTGCAGGCCCACTAGTTACATTTAATACACAGGTCCTGGGTACATGTAGTACTACTTTACTAGGAATTTACAAGTCCATTAAATATGCCAATTGGTTATAATCCAATGTTACCATGCTTAATGTAGAGAGCACAAGCAATTTAGCACTGGTTAGATGTAGTTAGGTGCACAGAGTCCTAGGGCCCTTAAAAAATTAAGTCAGCAAAAACAGGAGGATGGAGGGCTTAAGGTTGAGGGAAAACCACACAAAGCATGTGTACATAGTTATTGTTGCTAAAAGAACAGTCAGGAATGTCTGAAAGCCTAACACATTGAATTCAAGTTGGATTCTAACCATAAATTGTTACTTGAAAGTTTCACGTGGATGTTTCTTACACGTGCTGACCTTTGGCAACACCAGTGAAGGAGAATTCAAGAATAAAATGGATTAACTTGCATTGGAGTTAAGGATGTTTTAGGAGGGTGAAAACTAAACCAACACGCGTTTTAGATTAAATAATGGGGAGGTTTACCCCTAAATTCAGAGTTTGACATGCATAACAAGTCATATAATAATTGAGCACTAGAAAAACCATGAATTCACTAGTTAAGTAATTGGATAATGAGAATAAAATGATGAGTAAAGGGGTGTACTGGAAACATTTTAAATTGCACATAAAAATCCAACTTGAAATGTAGAACTCAATATTAAATGCCCTCTCTGTGATCTCACTGAAATAGTCTTCTGTTAAAAATTAGCTTAAATATTATCAAACAAACTTAGGGAATTGTGTACATGTTGGAAAATAACAAACATGAATACACAAAAGTGGGCTGCCCCTTGAATCAAATCCTATATTCATCTACAGAGTTCTGTAGAGATGCACTGCCAGTGGGGCCGTCTAATAAAAAGTTACAGACTGGCCTAACACACCGGCCGGTGTCATGCTTCATCATCGGCTGTCATCGTCCTATAAAAACTTCTTTTGATTGAGGGCGGGCATACACCTGGTGACAGGGATGCACTTCTAAATCTAAGTGATGGCCGTGGGGGAGTGATGAGTGATTTAAAAACGATTTCATTAGTCCATATACTATGTTTATTTAAATTGTAAATGTATGGTAGTTAAAAAGTAAGTGGACGTGGTATGGAATATAATTATCCCTTCACCGTTTTAAATGTGGTAGACATGTTTCTGCTGATGTGTCCCCGAAGGTACATAGCATTCTTCAGGACCTTGAAAAAAGGGGGGGGTTGTATTGTATCCCCTATGGGTTCACTTCCTCTCAATAAGTGAAATGGAAGGAGATTCCTGTCACTAGATCGGGGAGGGGTTATGGTTAAAAACACTATGGATATGGATGTTTCCCTCTTGGTGTAGTACCGCTGAGAGTAACCCCTGTATTTCTACCCTGCGGGGAGACAGAGACGACGCCTCCAGGAAGACCGGATGGAAGCACTGAAACTAGACAAAAGTCTAAGTAGGTCCTTCCACCTCAACCCTCCCATGGAGCTTTCAGGGTAGAAATATAGGAGCCTGTGGAGAAGGGAAGAAAATAAAACCAACTTTGTTATCACCTGCTACCAGCTTGGAGGAACCACACCCATTCAGACATATATTCTTCTGTTGTGTGATACCAATAAAATAACAAAATTAATAAACCAAATCAGCCTCTAAATCCATAAATCCTTCCATCCCCCCTACATAGTGCTTCAACACAGTATTGCTCAGAGATAGAATTGAGAAAATATTTCTTTTAAGCCTCATTCCTTGTCTATACAGGCCTGGGCCAGTAGAACGGAATAGAGGAACATCATAGAGCCTTAGCAAAAATCATCCAGCTGCCCCTCAAACTATTAAGAGCTCCTACCGCTTATTGGCCTTAAACATCAACAGTCTCCCCTCAGAGAGATTGAAACCCCCTCAACTGGCTCTCAGTCCCCTCTAGATAGCTCCCAGAAACCGGAATTTAATCCTAAGAGGTTCCATCAGATACACCCCACTAGACCTTTATTGTCCAATGGCACTTGGACTCAAAGACCATTGGCATATACTGTGACAATCTTACAAGGCTTTTGGGGATCCTTCAGTCATGCCCTAGAGACTGTATTCTGCATTGAAACCACACTCAGCAAACTCTTGTACATCTCAGACCCACACTCTGGGCCAGCTCTTAGAGATCCTAATTGTGCCCTCAAGGTTCAGCACTCGTTCAGACACACCCATTAGACCATTAGCGAGCCCTGAATCCACATTCAAACACACCCATCGAATCTTTTGTAATCACCCTCAGAATATCTTAGCATGTTTTCATATACTGACAACAGGTCCTTAAACATCCTCCTCTAGTTTTCTGGCAACTCAACTAATCAATATGTATCCTTAGTCAGCTATCTGTCCACCTCTAATACTTAACACCTTCAGCGCGGCGCGAATTCTCGTGCTGTGCTGAAGGTTCCAATGAGCCAACGGGCTCATGACGGAACGGTTCCTTCATGAGCACAGGCCAACCGACGCTCATGACGGAACCGTTCCATCATGAACATCGAAGGGGTTAAAGTAGAGCCTTAGCTAATACAAGATAATCTTAGCCTGCTTTTAGGTATCTACAGTTGGACCTTGGACACCATTCAAAATATCATGAGCCTGCTTTTAGACACCCATAACACACTATTATACACCTTTTTCTGGAAACCTGAGACCATTTGTCTAAATTTCGACAATTCCAACTTGGCCTTCAAAACCTTCTGAGGAGCTCTATACATCTTTATATTCCTTTACCCTAATTTACGCATAGTTTTTACTGAACAATGTTTGCCTGCCCTCAGGGACGTTTGATGTGCCCCGCCCCAGAAACCTCCACCAGACTTTTAGGGATCAATGGCATGCCTTTAAAGACCTACCATCAGCTGGACCTCACACTCTCTCTCAGTTGCACTTAGAGTGGAAGGCTCTGAAACCTCCTAGAATCATCCACAGCCCCCTCCACTTGCCATAAGACCCCCATCAATGTTTTCCAACTATCTGGTACTTTGTGGCTCTCAGCCAGTGTTCAGATCACAACATTTGGTCCATAGAGATCCCCATTCTGCACTTAAAGAGGTTCAGGGAAATACAAATGACCTCTCTCAGAGTGTCAACTCATAAGCAGTGGTTCGCAGCTTCCTATCAGATACCCTAGCTGGTCCACCAACATACTAAGACATCCCTCAGACCCTCAGCCAGCCTTCATACGTTTCCAGAAAAGATGTAGATACCCTAAGCCATCCAATAGACAACCCCACATTCCCTAAACACAACCATATAGCTCTCCCAGAATCTCCTAGCTGTCATTCTGATGGACCAACAGGCCATCATCTACCCCCATGCACCTTGATTTGGCTTTAAGACAATGAAATGCACACTTATCCCTCAGTCTCAACTGAAGTAGTATTCAAGCAACTTAAATGTGTTCTCAGAAATCCTTGGGATGCCCTCAGATGCTTCCATTGTGCACTTAGAACCCATGAACTTGCTCCTAGAGACAATTAAGCTGCTTTTACCCACATACGGACCTTAAGCATTATATGGAGCCTTCACAGATCATTGCTGTGATCTCATCTTCCTTGTGCATGTAATCATGAGACCTTGGATATGTTTTCAATTGCACCCAACTGGTCATAATACCTACAGTCTACTCTTGGTGACCCTCAGAGTGCCCAGATACCTTTACCAGGTGCCACAAAGACCCTTTTTGTACCCGCAGAGGCTGTGAATTGGACCTCTGACAGTACCTCTTGTGAAAACCAGATACCTTCCAGAGATCATCATCTATCCTTCAAACATCCTAATGTAGTCCTTTGAGATCAGTCCACCTGCCTGTCATACAGCCTCAGATGTCCTGTCATTAAGATGCCTTTCTAGCGACTCCCCCATGAACCTGGATTAAAACCTCAATAAGACTTCTATAGTTTCCCTTTCACAACCTCCAAAAATTGTCTGGCATGCATCACTTTTTGCCCATTCATGACATTTTGGAACCCCACATTCTCTGCTGCTCTGCACAAACTGTCTTCATCTTCCAACATGCATGCCAATAACCAAAACAATTAATTAAATAGTGTAGGGAATATTCTGACTACCAGTTTCTGTGCACATTAAGTATTGTTTTGTAAAGGAGCACCCAATTGCGTGTCACTGGCAATTTAATGCTGAAAGGTCTCTGAAGTTTACATAACAAATTAAATCCGAAGATACTTCTTGTTAAAAAAATTAAAACATACAGCACTTCATCATAACATGCAAGTAATATTTCTCACGTGGGAGAAATTCACTGTTAACCTAAAGACAATACTAGAATATGTATTTTCTCAAACTCTTTGATGTTAGATTTACCTTATCCAATCTACTAACTGATGCTCTTCAAGGAGCATCAATATTACCCAACAACCTATTTATTTATTCCTGTAAATGTGGTATTTAAAGCTTGAAGCACACAGCAAATATTCATTAGGATCTGTTTAATTTCTAAAATAAGCAGATTCCAAAATAAATATTTGCACGTTTGAACAGACTCATCTCTATCTTCTGGAACATGGCATTCAAGTTAAGCCCAGTTTTTTTAAATCACCTTCTATTGTAATTGTGGGATAAAATAGGTATTACCTCTAAAAATAACAATTGACGTTGCAAAACAAAATGTAGATAGACGTGAGGAAAATTTGGAGGAGATTTAATTTTCTGTTTTTTTAATCTAAATACTATGTCATTATTGTTAATTCAGTCCTACACGCTAACTATGCTGGCTTCTGAATATAAAGTACATATCATTCATGAAGTGTTACATAAACACAACCTTATGAACTAATCATGATTTGGTTTTGATTTTGTTCTTCTATTGATTCAAAAGTCCGTGTGATACCCATGCTACATTTTACCTGCTTTTAGATCCAGAGGGGGATTTTTTGATTGATTCTATTTCCCTTTTCCAAGGCCATGTTTATTCCTTTTATAATTAATATTGCAGTGGATCCTATTTTTTTTTTTATCTCAACACAGCCAAATACTTCAGAAGGTTTTCCTCCCATCATAGAAAATGAAATATCTAATCTGTTTATGCCCATGTTTCCCAATTTTTTCCAATGGTGGGTTTCTTGAAAGTTAGACATTTATTGTGCATTTGTTTTGTAATATATAAGACTAGCAGCCCGCCCCAGCGTTGCCTGGGGCAGAAAGGGGCTGGGGGCAGTACACCCGCTCCCGCCCCGCCCCCCTCCCACACCGCCTCCCTCCCGCCCCGACTTACTCCCGCCCCCCTCCCGCCTTGACTCACTCGCGCCCCCCTCCCGCCCGACTCACTCGCGCCCCCCTCCCGCCCCGACTCACTCGCGCTCCGACATTTTCATTTACTGCTGCCTCCTTCTTGCTTCCCCCTGCATCACACAGTCTCACTTTCCTTTTCCTTACCTGTGCCGCCGCTCCTCACTGCACAGCCGCTCGTCACTGCACCGCCGCTCCTCCTTCGTCGTCATCATGCACGTCGTGTCGCGGCCAGCGCTAGGTCCCGGCCGGCGCTACTTTCAGGGGACTTCTTTGTTTGCAAGCGTAATTTTTTTTATTTACTTTTTTATAAAATTTATATAGCCTATGTTCATCTACACACCCTGACATTTTCATAGATGTATCGGGTGTGTAGATTGGCGCTGTGGTTCCCGAGTTTACCTGGCCAAAAGGTGCAAGTTCTCTCTTTATAAGAGTAGTACAATTTAGGGCTTTTTGCTCATTAGCTTATGAAAAATGATTATCAGGTTTCCTTTTTATGTTTATAGGTAAGAATCAAAGGGGTGTTTGTCAGTTTATTTTACATGTTGAAATCTACACCGGTGCAAATTTGTTTCAATGTTTGTGCAGAACAGGAGATATGGGAGGGGCGGGGGCAATAAGTTATTAGTTTCGCTAATTTCACAGTGCCCTGTTTTACATTAGATCTTATGTCACTGGAGACAACACGTTTGCCTTGGTTGCCTTCACCAGAAGAAACATGGAGATTCTGCAATATTCTTTGTCAAGCCATGTTCATATTTTGCTTGGGCCATGAGATTTGTTTGAATTTAGTCTTCTAGATGACCTCATTTTATTTTCCCACTGCTGCTGGTTTGCCAGTTGGGTTCTGCAGGTCCTTACATTTCCTCCCAGGATATTCTAGACCTCATTTAGAGTCTGGAGACAACTAGGGTGACAATCTCACACCATGTAATTTCAGGCATTGTCTCCAGTCTTAAACCTTCCACTAGCAAAACATTTTCTTCAGGTATGGTCTTCTAATTAGTTGAATGGCAGCAAAACACTCCCAGAATGGATTTGGTAATCAAACATAGGTCCAGGACTGTATGGAGGGTGGTGGTTACTGTAGTGTCTTCAAGTAGATAAAAGCTTAGGAACACGCAAGTTGAAGCAAGAGGGTATTTATTAAACCTCAGCCACAGGAGACAACGTTTCAACTGCCCACAGACAGCTCGAGTACATATCATTCCAGAACCTCAACATGGAAGATTCTAATACATTAAAGGTGCAGAACAAATACAAGTAAGCAACATCACACATCTCCCTCCCAACAGAAAGTAAGAACAAAAAGCAATACCAGAAATGGAATTACAAAATGCAAAAACAGAGGGAGAGAATTATAATGCATAGTCTCTTAAATAAGTGGGAAGCCTACGTATTCTTTGACATCTTGAAGGAGATGAAGATAAATTCAAACCATTGGCAAAATTAGAAGTTGAAGGAGGCAAACCTTGTCTATCATAAGAGAAGTCACGTACAGGAATTCTTGATTTAACCACAACCACTCTGCTCCTATTCCAAATTCTTCCATCCTCTGTTTTAATGGCATTCCTGAATACCTTCACAATAGCTCTCACATCAGAGAATTTTGACCAGGTTCTACAGCCAACAGGAGCTTTAATACGAACAAGATCACCAACCAGAATCTTCTGAGCATTCACACAATTTCTTTTATCAAAATAAGTCTTCCTCTCGTCTAACTTCTTTTCTTCCTTCTTTCGCCACTCACCAATTCCATTGTCAATCAGACCCTTGTTGAGATCCATCCAACCAGGACACAAATAAGTGTTGGGAGCTCTCCCTTTAAACAAAACAAACGGAGATTTACCTGTTGTCGAATGAGGAGCAAAGCGATAGGCACTTATTCTCTCCTGAAGTACAGATTTCCAATTTAAACCAGATGATCTTGCTAACTGTATAGCCTCCTTCAAGGTTTTATTAACCCTCTCTACTGCACCGTTAGTTTCTGGGTAATATAATAAGCACCTTTTATGTAAAATACCAGATTTTCCTAAAAAACTCCTCAAAA
Organism: Lissotriton vulgaris; assembly: GCF_964263255.1. Taxonomy (NCBI): domain Eukaryota; kingdom Metazoa; phylum Chordata; class Amphibia; order Caudata; family Salamandridae; genus Lissotriton; species Lissotriton vulgaris. Next base: position 1,885,278,336 of record NC_141689.1, on the reverse strand, counting down.
ATTCTTGAACAAAATTGCGGTCCATTATCTGATAGAAGACTATTTGGAAAGCTTTCTTTTCTAAAAATGGTGTCAAGGAACTTAATCACTTCTTCAGAAGTAATTTCTCTCACAGCACTGACCTCAATCCATCTAGAATACAAATCCATCAGAACTAAAAGATAGGGTGTATCACTCACTCCTGACAAAGGACCAACTATATCTATGGCTAACTCATCCCAAGGATGTCTTGGAAGAGATCTCTTAACCATGGGCATTTGCCTAGTCTTCAGTATTTTATCACTAGCACAGCATTCTGGGCAATCTCTCACTAGCCTTTCGATCTCCAGATCCATCCCTGGCCACCAAAATTGCAATCGTAATATTTCTTTGGTTTTTACTATACCAAGATGACCAGAGTGTGCATGAGATAAGAGTTTCCTCCTAATACCCAGAGGTGGAACCATTTTTGTACCCCGAGTTAAAAATCCAGAATGAATAGACAATTCATCAGAAACCAAAGTCCAAGGTTTCTCTAAACGAGTGTTATTACTCAAAGAAAGCATAACTCTTTTTACCTCTTCATCCTTTTCAAGTTCATCTCTCCACTCTTTCTCCTCAATCGCTCCTTCTGTAATCTCACATACATTTATTGAATCATCCGAAAAAACGGAAAAATCATCTTCTTCAAAATTTTCTTTTCCAACCATTCTCGAGAGACAATCAGCAGATTTGTTTGACATACCCGGAATGTAATCAACAGAGAAATCAAACTCTTGTAGAGAAACAATCCATTTTCTAATTCTTGAGGAAATCGCATCTAAACCCTTTTTATCAAAAATTTCTTTTAGAGGTTTATGATCTGAGAAAACAAGAATCTTTGTCCCCCAAATTAAGTTCTTTAATTTTCTCAGAGCCCAATAGATAGCAAGAGACTCCTTTTCTATTACATAATAATTTAATTCTGAACCTCTTAAACATCTTGAAGAACAACAAATTAAATTATCCTTTCCATTTCTTTTTTGTATCAGGACAGCACCAAGACCCTTTTCACTCGCATCAGTGAATAAAATTGTGGGTAACCCTGGCACAAATGCCTGAAGAGAAGGAGCCTTGTTTAATATAGATTTAATTCCAACAAATTCATCTTTACATTCATCTGACCACACAAACTCTACATTCCTCGATGTCAACCTTCTCATAGACTGTGTTTTGTCAGCAAAATTAGGAATAAACTTTCCGTAAAACTCCACCATACCAAGAAAGGACATTAATTCCTCCTTATTCTCTGGCTCTTTTATCTTGTTAATGGTGTCCACCAATTCCTTTTTTGGAAAAATACCTTCATCAGTTATTCTATGACCCAAATAATTCACTTCTTTCACACCAAACTTACATTTACTTTTTTTAAGTGTCATACCCGCATCTTCCAAACATTTAAGGACTGCACACACACGACCAAAGTGTTCATTTGAACTGATCCCATAAATAAGTAAATCATCCTGGTAGCATCTTACTCCAGGTAACCCTCTTAAAATCCTTGCCATAATTCTTAAGAGGGTATTTATTAAACCTCAGCCACAGGAGACAACGTTTCAACTGCCCACAGACAGCTCGAGTACATATCATTCCAGAACCTCAACATGGAAGATTCTAATACATTAAAGGTGCAGAACAAATACAAGTAAGCAACATCACAGTTACCTAGGAGGAAATTGGCTGGCTATGTAAAGGTAAAGAATGCTTTATTCGATTTTAGCAACAGTATAAAATCATGAAAGCAACAATTAAAAATAATCCAATTCATACATGGTTACCATTAAAAAGGGGAAAAACCACAACATTCTATACAAACATTAAAAAACAGTACATCTGCAATATTGATGGGCATTCCATATATAAAAAGAGCTTGTATCTATCCAGATTATAAATATGTTATTACATTTCGTCTCTTCAATATGCTCTTTAACAAACAAGTCATGATACAATATTCACTATCCAGTTGTTGCAAAAAAATGTAAGCTGGGCGGTATTGCTGCCATGCCCCCTGCTTCAAGAACCACTTAATCCACCTTACGCGTTCGTTAGCATAGGAACGACAAAATAGAACCACGTGTATGGTAGATTGCTGAGAGATGTTATCGCAAGGGCAAAGCTCCAGGTCCTTACACCAGTCGTTTTTCTCCGGAAAAGATACAAGCCGATGAAATAGATCAAACCTAAACCTGGTCAATATAAATCTGTCAAAGCCCTTCGGACAATTACGCAGATAGGGTTGCATCGTGTAACAGACCATGATCATCTGATGTTGCATGACTGATTTTTTATTGTTTTCACCTGTTATTCTAAGTGTTTCAAAATGGCTTATGCATAATACTTTCAATGCTTTTCTGGATATATCACAAACCGGCTCCGGCTTATCATAATAATCAGGTCTGCCCAGGTCATTTAGCATCTTCCGGACATAGTTTAACCATGGAATATTTCTTGCCTAGTCCAAGGCCATAGCATCCTTAACAATTTCTCTATTCAATCTCAAAGTGGGTGTGGACCAGACTCTGTGCCATAATAAAATTGGTTGCAGTTTAATGAGATCCGTAATAAACTCAATACCCAATTCAGCATGGCAATTAAAAACAGGTGTACTCTGCGGAACCGCTAAAATGTATCTTAGAAAAATATTTTCTACAATTTGAATTGACGCAGCGTTACATAGTCCCCAAATGCCCGCCCCATACATTGCTATGCTCCTACATTTTGCTATATATATTTTAAGTAGGATCTCCAGAGGTCTTTTGCCTAGTTTTTGTGAGAAGTTTATTAATGTTGCGTCGATCTTTTAAATAGGAGGGTCCTACTCCTGACCGCTGGACTCCAAGAGCCTGCTCCCTCTAAGACTACACCTAAGTAGGAAAAGGTTTTAGTATGTTCAATTTTAACATCAGCCACTACTAGGTTTTTGTCCTTTTTATGTCCTTTCCCACATAACATTACAAAGGTCTTTTTTGCATTTAACTTTAGGCCCCTACTAGCCATGAACTCAGTGTATTTGGAGAGTGCTCTCTGTATTCCTATCTTTGTTCTGGCCATTAAAACCATGTCATCTGCGTAGAGGAGGGAGACGACCTGCTTGTTATTGTGTCTTGAAGAATCTATGACCTTGGCCCTCAACTCCCCCTCCAAGGCGTTGGTATATATGGAAAAGAGGAATGGGGCCAAGACACAGCCTTGTTTAACTTAAAAGCTGCTCTCTGACGCATTGGTAGCCAGTGCAATTTCTTCAGACAGCCTGAAGCAGACTCAAGCTTTCCCTTGTTGCAGACAAGTTTTGCCGCTGCATTCTGCAGTACTTGTAGGCGTGTGAATAAATGCTCATTCATGCCTACAAATAAGGCATTGCCATAATCCAAGAGACTGACCAGCAGAGCTTGTGTGACCAAGCGTCTGCAGTCCAGTGGTATCCATGGGAATAGTCTAGCTAAAAGCTTCAGGATGGCGAAGCCTTTGCCACAGAGGGATCGCACATGATCCTTCATGGTCAGGGCGTCGTCCATAATGACGCCCATGTTTTTGGCGTGTTGTTTTGGGATGGGAGCCATACCTAGAGTGGGTGGCCACCAAGTAGCGTCCCACACTCGTTTGGCGCCGCCGAACAGAAGGATTTCGGATTTGCCGTCGTTCAGCTTCAGGCAGTGTGTATGCATCCACTGTGCCATTTCAGAAAGACAGTTATACAGTTTAGCTTTGGTGATGTTTGGTTTTTCGTTCTAAGCCACCATCAGTTGCGTATCATCCGCATAGGAGCAGATTCCAATGCCCCACTTCCTGCCAATTTTAGCTAAAGATGACAAATAGACATTAAATAGGGTGGGGCTTAGTGAGGCCCCTTGGGGGACACCGCAACTAATGGGGCTGGGTTTAGAATGGAATTGGCCCATATGTACTGCTTGGGTGCGGGTGCTCAAACATGAGTATTGCCAGCTTAGGGAAGTAGAGTTTACTCCTTTTTCATAGAGGATGTTCAGCAGGCAGTTATGGGAACCGTGTCGAACGCTGCCGACGGGTCAAGCAGTATCAGAGCCACCGCCCCAGCTTGGTCGGTGCATAATCTGATACTGTCAGCAGCATTGCCTTCGTACTGTTATTGGCTGTTATTGGCTCTAAAACCTATCTGGGAGGGGTCCAGGAGATAATTAGTTTCCAGGTAACTGGTCAACTGGCCATTCACCAATTTCTCCAGAACCTTAGAAAGGTATGGGAGCTGGGAAATGGGACGGTAATTTTTGGGGTTGTGGATGTCCGTCCCAGCTTTTTTCAAAAGGGGAATCACTTAGGCGTGCTTCCACAAGTCCGGGAAGATGGCGGTTCCTAAAGATTTATTCAAGAGTTGGGTAATCAAGGGGCAGAGCGTGGGGGCAATTTTTGAGAAAACAAAATCGGGACATGGATCCAATGGGGAGCCAGATTGTACTGTACTCAGCTTTCAGAACCTCATCTGCAGTGAAGGGCTTGAAACTGCCCAAGGTTGGTGTGGCTTTCGAGTCTGGGATGGCCCCAATGGTCTTTACTATGTTACTTGTGATAGAGGTATTTACTACGTCAGTTATGCTAGGGGGGCTCTGGGGACTAAAGGAAGAGTAGATCTTTCTGATCTTTTCCGTAAAGAAGGCACTGATTCTTTCACAGGCCTCTACCGAAGGTGTAAGGGTTTGAGTAATGCTAGACGGTTTGTTAAGTTCCTTAACAATTCTAAAAAGTTCCTTGGCCGAGTTACAATTTTCCTGGATAAGCTGGGAAAAGTAATTTCTTTTTGTATTTTTTATGGAGAGATTATAGGACCTCCGCTTGAGCATACAGCTTAGTTTGTTAGCTTCATTTTTGGACTGCTTCCATAGGTGTTCTAGTTTCTGGCACTCCCTTTTGAGTTTTTTTAATTGTGGAGTGTACAATTTTTCCGTATGGGGTTGTTTCCTGGATTTCCGAATAGGGGCCAGCTTGTCTAGTGTTTGATAAATCTCAGATTCAAGAGTGGCTGCGTCTAAGCATACTGAGGTATTGTCTGAGAACTCTATGTTAGCATCCAGGAAATGTGTATCAAAATTCGAATCATTAACTAGCCTCCAGGCTCGGTTGGAGATCTGGTGGGTTGCCCTGGATTTTAATGATTCAGTGGGTAAGTCCAGTGTAAAAATTATGAGAGAATGGGAGAATTTCATGTGTTAAACCACTCTTGGTTTTGAGATGGTAAATAGTTTTATTCCGCAAGATAGCCCATGATTCTTTATCAGGCTCGTTAATTGACGGGACATTTGCAAGAACAATAGTATAAGAGGCCGCAGCAGGTGGGAGGTTTAAAGTAATGAGTTCTGGTGTGGCCCTTCCAATAGTTGATTTTGCAAACCTCTGGTCTGGGTTTGGTTCGTTGATGGTCAACAACCCATTCTCAGCTTTATCCCTGCTCCCTAGTCTCCTCGATCATTCCTAATGTAATTCATAATGTGTAGGCCTCTGCTCTTTAGTGCTAGGCCCTCCCTAACGGGTTGTATTACATTACTACAGTCACTTTCACCTCGAATCCGGGTAGGGGTTGTCTTCTCTAGAAATCTTTCTCCACGCTCCATTGCCACCATCTTGGTAGTACCATGTGTTAGATTGCTTAATTTATTTATAATGGTGGTTTGATTTGCCTCTATCATACTTAGTCTGACCTCTATTGGACTAATGAATGCCTTTATGGTGGACATTAAATCAGAAAGTAAGCTCTCAAACTCCGTGGCAGTATTATTTCCTTGCCCTTTCGATTTACTTTTACAGGTGTTTCTGTTTTTTCCCGGTTTTGACCTCTTCCTTGCTTTAGTGGTCCCTGTAACTAGTTTCCTAGACTCTAATGTTTGTGCAGGGGCGTCATTTATTGACGGTGCCATCGGGACATGTACTAAGGGTGGCAGACGTATAGGGGGAGTTTTCTTTGTTTTAGTGCAGACTCTCTTGGGAGGGGGGAGGGCCAGAATATCTGGATCATCCGATGAAATCTCATCCCCGCCTATGAGTATACAACCATTATTTGAATCCTTAGGTAATTTTGGAGAACCATGCAAATCAAGTACTGATTCCCATGACAGGCTAGAGACCCTACTACCCTCCATTACATTTAGGGCCTCCTTATCCTTAATCAGAGCATCTTTCACAAAAGATATTTGTTTTTCTATTGCTCCCACCGCCCCAGTCAAGTAACTCATTAGTGTCATTATCTGATTTCTGTTTAATGGTTGGCTGTCCCATAGCTACAGTTTCCTCTTTCCCATCTTCTTATATTCTAGTGACAGGTGCCCGTGTAACAGTGACTTTTCAAGGGAATAAAATCTCACTGTTGAACACTTACAGTTTTCTATTCCCGAAAAGCCAAGATACAGGGTCCTGCCCGGCCTCCTACGGGCTGTGACGGGCTGTGACGGGCCCGCCGTTGGCCCGGGCGAGCCGCGCGCGTCCTGCGCCGCGGTAGTCCGAGGAGCAATGTGAAGCCCAACCCGCTTGAATTCCCGCAAGACCACGCCGCACTGCCTCCTGGGAATGGTAGTTTGGCAGGCGGTGGTCTGCGTCAGGCGTGGGGCGAGAGCCGGGAGCAGCAGGCAAGTTTCCTCTTCCTCGCGAACAGCAACAGCGTCAGTAGGGAGTCCAACAAGAGAACAGAAATCTCCCCACCAATGGTAAGAGCAGGCTATGTTTTCCTTCCCAACAAGAATAGTACTTATGGAAGAAATTCAGTTGTAGAATGCCATTCTGTATCAAGTATTTACTAAAGAAGATGGTGGATTTACAGTTTCCTGTTAAAACTCTATTGTAGACTATCTCTTTTATTTGTATGTTTTTTGAATTCTCTGACTGTGTAGATATTTTGATTAGCTTTCAATAATGGTCTGTTAGCAGGTGACCATTTCTGCATATTAGATTTAATTTTTGGTTATTTTGAGATTCACACAAAGGGGCATATTTACAAGCCACTATCACCACAGGAATGTCCCTTTTAGTGGGCTTCACCTTATTTACAAGCCGGGGTTAAGCCGCCTTGTAAATAAGACACCCTTTCACTCTATACTTAGTGTGAAAGGAGTGGGCAATGGGTGTTGCGGTGGGTGTTACCCCAACACCCATTGATTTTGATGCTGCACCATATTTGCCTTACAAGGGTGGCGTAAACAGGAGGCAGAGCTAAAAATAAGATCAGGAAAAATCTGCAAACAGCAAAACATTGTGAATGATTGTTTATGTGCAGGAAGGGACATCTTCCTGCAAATAAACAATCATTAAAAAAATGAAGATTTGTAACCTATGTGTGCTGCACAATGCAGCACACATTGAAGTTACAAATCTACATTGTGGATTGTTTATGTGCAGGGAGGGAAACCTCCTGCACTTAAACAATCATTACCTCAACGCAGCCAACTTTGCAAGAGGGTCTGCGTTGTTGGTACTAGGCAGCTTCATTTAGCACTAGTGTAGAGAGAAACACGGGGTTGCACCGTTTTGTTGTAAATATGGCACATCCCTTATTTTTTAAAGTGACGGAGCGCGGCGTTCACTATTTTGGAGCTAAACTGTGCTCCACCACTTTTGTTGTCAATATGCGCCATAGTTCCTAGAATGAATTGCTGATTTCAGCTTCTATCCGAGGAGGTTATCTCATTTTATATTCAGTTTTTTGATTCATTGATTTTAATTTCTATCCTCTGGGTACCTGAGCTTACCGAGGTACTTTGAATGTATGTCAATGTGCACCATGTTCTCATGTATTATGTTAACCAGGGTTGATTTAGTTATTATTATGTTTAATTGACACTTACAAATGATTATGTCCTTAAAGATCTTATAAGAAATTTGGTTATTAGCTTATGGGATGCTAACCTACTTCAAGTAATAAACACAATCTTTGACCGGATGAACCACTAAAGTCACTAAGTTTACCTTAAGTTCACTCCCAGGTAGCTATGGCATATAGGAGACAGGCTTAACTTAGAGGTAATTTGTAAAGCATTTATGCAGCACAAAACAAAACACAAGGTAAAACCCAAGCAAATTTGTGAAAAATAGAGTACATTTTAATTAATTATATCATAATCAAAATGGAAAAAAATTCAATAAGGGGAACCAGAAGTTTTTAATGAAATTAGCACCAAAAAGTGTTAAGCGCCACCCCCAGTGATGGTAGACCAAGACCATAAATTTGAGTTTGACTTCAGTAGATTGTGGGTCGTACACCGAAACTAAGTTTAACCTGGTCAGACATTTTCGCTTGAAACCTAGGGCCTCATTATTATGTCAGACGGAGCGCATGGTGCCTGCCACACGGTGCAGGTATGTTTAAATAGTGCATATTTCCTATTACGTCTTGTGCTGCGGCCTGCAGCACAAGCCGCAATCGGAAATATGCCCTTTCTGACCGCTGTGAAGGTGGTCACATCCTAATTAGGGAAGCGGAACCGCCAACTCCTTGTCAGGCGGTACAGTTTCCGACACAATGCTAGTCGGACACTCGTCCAACCAGCATCGTGTTGGGGCCCTTAGTCTCAGTCTGAAAGTTTAACATTTTCATAGGGGCAATTCAGCAGTCTGTAACCAAAGAGAGCTCAAATAGGTCTATTATCCATAGTACAAGGTCCCAATAAAGTCCTTGTTTTTTTTAAGAGAAAGAGGAAAAGTAAAGAACATTTGAATTTCATACTCAAGAAATGTCACTCGACGCCCGTTCAAAATGTCTTTGTTCAGTTAGTCACCTTCTTGGAGCTCCTCCAGCAGACCAAGACTGCAGGAAGCATTGAAGAGGTCACCACCAAGGTGGATTACTTCTTCGCAAGCTGTTGCTGAATCAGATTTTGTGCTCCTGAAAAGCTCAGAGCGAGAGTAACCTGAGTCAGTCTGCTGGAGGTCTTAGGCGCCGGAAAGATTTTAAGTCCAAGGATTTCTGGAAGCGAATGCAAAATAGCCTTCAAAGGTTTTGGCATCAAAAAGGCACATTTCTATTAATACAATTTCCTAAATATTTATTAAGTTCCAAATTCACTAGTGAATTTGGTTTTCAATAAATATTACAAAGAGACCAAGAATGAAATGTCTAAATGTTTTCTCCTCAAAGATACCATTATTCAATATTATAGTGCACCACAGTGTTCCTGTGCAAGTGAAATATGCCAAACCAGGGTTGTGCTAATTCAACCTTGCATAAAAGGGAAGTGTATGCACTTTTCCACCAGTTAGTAGGGGTAAAGTGGACACATTTCTACAGCCAGCAAAAACAGATAAGTCAATTATCTGGGAGTACACCACATAAAATATGGTCATTTCATGCAGTGTGAATTTGAAAATTCATCACATCGTTTGCTTTTTCTCACCATAGGAAACATATTTTTGCTCACATAGGTATCCTTTCCTTACACAAGCACAATGCTTTCGGTTATCTCGATTTGCAACTAGTGCACAAATGTATTCCTCAATTTGAGCGGAATCCATCTCTGCCAATATAAATGGTGAAAAAGTATTGCTTCGGACACATAGATTGCAAGGTCCTCAAAATCTTTGACTGCTTACGACCCCGATGCAGGTTTCAATCCACAAGGATTTGCTCCTTATCCTCTTGGTCAGGGTGACTTCCTCTTTACACACATGCTGATACATAAAAGTACTAACCTTCATGTGGATAACTTATACAGCAGCCAGTTGTTTAGTGAAGGGAGATGTATATTTTGTATATATGTATATATATTTAAAATATGGAGCCCACATAAAGTTGTGGTTAAGATTTATAGATGATGTCTTTGTCCTGTGGAAGGGCACTAAGGAGAATGCAATCTATTTTATAGGTGATATCAATGCCAATCCAATCAATCTGAATTTTACTTCACATATAAGCTGTTCTGACCTAGAATTTCTTGATACCAAGGTATATGTGGAGGATGGTGAGATAAGAACAACTTTACACAGGAAACTGACGGCTGGCAACTCCACGTTGCATGCCTCTAGTGCTCACCCCCGACACTTGATTGAGAGCATTCCATATGGAGAGCTTCTCCGCATCAAGCGTATATGTAGCAGTGTGGAGCAACAGAACACTTGTATGCGAGAAGCCATTGAGAGATTCCGCAGAAGAGGCTATACGGTACGAAGTCTACAAAAGGCTTTGGAGAAAGTCAACAATAGACCCAGGGAATCATTGTTGAATACCAACATAGAGATAGGAGAACCACTAGAAAGTGAGGAGACTCCCAATACCAATACTCCGAGATTAATTCTTACTTATAATAGCCAGCATCGCCAAATCCGGTCTATAGTTAACCGTAATTGGCCAATAGTACAGACTGATGCGGTTATGAAACCAGAATTACCAGATAACCCGACTATAACTTATCGGAGGGGTATCTCTATGAGAAGTCAAATTTCTAAGAGTATTCCTGATCTTACCAGTAAACCCAAAAAGAAACTAACTCCATGGCTACCTGAAAAACAGGGATTTTTCAAATGCTCGTCATGTCGAGCTTGTAAATTTGGGGTAACAACCAAAAAGTACATCACGCCTTTCAGTCCAACAGAGTTTAAAATCCAGGGGTGTTATGACTGCAAAACAGAATATGCAGTCTATATCCTGACGTGCACTTGTGGGCTTAGGTATGTGGGAAGTACCAAGCAGCAAGTGCACGTCCGGATCTTACAACATCTACGGGCCATTGTCAATAATGACAGTAGCTACCCGGTTGCAAGACACTTCAAAGCCACCCATAATAACACACTGGCGGATCTAAAATATTTTGTCATTGCTGCAATAGATGACGATCCGAAAGGTGGCAACCGGGACAAGAACTTATGTCAGCTGGAGTCCAAATTCATTATGGAACTGGACAGTAGACACCCCAATGGACTGAACAACACAGAGGATTTACACCATTTCCTCTGATGCTCCATCCCCAAAAAACCCTGTATCCTCTGTGTATCTCCAAACCTGAATATCTTTGAATTTCCCATACATGTAATTTCGCCCCCCCCCCCTTTTATATCTCAATACTGTTTTTAGTCTTTCACATTACAAGTAGAAACCTTTTTTTCTCTTGTAAATTTTAAAACCATGAATGAGTTAATATTCTCACCAGTAAATAGTATATTTGAGTGAAATTTAAAAATAATCACTTTTACTTTTTTGCACTTTATCAAGGAAATTCCAGGATGCTGCTATAATAGAGATAATTTGCACATAATTTGCAATCTTGCACACTGCATAATTTTGCACATACACCGCGCAGTTTTCCACTGGTTGATGATGTTCACCGAATAATGAAATCAGGAATTTATTCCGTAATAATTGTATAGAATTTTAGACTCTCAATTTTAATAGTCGATTTCTATTTTTATATTGCATTCTGTACATATATGATGCCTGTTTTTATCAATTGACAATAGATATATATTTATATATGTGCTTTTGATACTATATAGGTCATATGTATATATATTTTTCTAATGGTTATATTTATATATTTATTTATATTCATTTCGAAACATATCATAGGTGATAATATTATATTATGAAAACATCAACTTGAATTATGACTGAAAACCATGGATATAGTTTGTGCATTTTATGCTGCAGCGAGTTATTTTACTGCATTCAGGCGGTAATTATGCAAAATACATATGCCAAATTGTTGGATGAGGTCTTGCAAACTACAAGTCCCAGCATGCATACCTGACAAGTATTTCCTTTCTGTTTATTTTGTCACATGGAGAGGGTGAAAACATCACATTTTGAAAAAATGGTATAAAAATCAAAAGTGGACTATATGTTTGTATATTGAGAAAGAAAACTAAGGTTTTCGAAACGCGTCTGACAAAGCATTGAAAAATAAAAGACCTGCATTCCACGTTTTTCTGGTGTCTGTGGTTCATCCTTTGGCAGGGCGCCGGCTGGGTCGTGCAGAGAGGATTGAAGGCATCCATATATATATATATATATATATATATATATTCAAAAGTTTCAATGTCCGCTCGTAAGACGCTGACAGTGGCCCCTCGGAAAGTGGCACCAATGCCGGCCGAGCACGCCGGTAGTTCAATTTTCAAAAGGTTCCAAAGTAACGGTGCTCTCGGTCAGCAAATCAACACAACACCTCAAAGACTCCAAGGGTGTTTATTTAAACCAACAACATGTTTCGGCTGCGGACAGCCTTGATCACGTTAGTTTCAAAGTGCACAGTTTCCGGTAAATAATGCCAAAATTCATCGCCATAGAAACAGGACTTGATAGCGCAAAACATAAATGTAAGGCTTCACATTCATTGTAGACATATTAACATAAATCACGTAATATGCTGTATCAGGCATTATCTAACACACATTTCGAACGATTTGAATTGATTCTTTAACATCGTGCGCAATATGTTGCAAATACAAAATTATCTGTGTACCCGTTGTGATAAAATCTTCTGTTGACTGCACAGGAGAAAAAATCTATTTTTAATACCCCTATCTAAGTATACACCTCAAGTAATTATGTATGACCGAGGCATCCGCCGCCATAATTGTAGTTAAAATATATCTCAGAACTACAAGTTGCTATGACAACCAAGTATCGGAAAATAGCTTTACAGGGATTGGAACACGGCCCTGCAACAAAGCGTGATGCCCATGAAGCACGTGTGATATACTGAAGGAAGGTGTAACAGTACAAACAAAGTCCGTGCAGATTGTATATGTATACATAACACGGTTCACAGCTGTTCGTGACATGCAACGCCATTATTGTAATTAAAAGCAACTAGGTTTACGCGTTGTATTAACAGCCATGCTTGAAAAAATAATAACATCAAGAGATGGAATCACAGCCCTACATCCAGGCATATTACTTACAAAGGAGGTGTGACACATTGTGAAAATGTATGCCACCGCCGACTTCGTGCAAACAATTTGATTATACAAGTGAACCTATATGCAAAATAAATAGGTACAAATGGTGTGGATGCAGTAAGTGCGTGTTACCCTCGAGTTTAGATGTAACCACAGGGACTGTAACTGCATTGGTGGGCAGATGTGAACCAATGTACATTAAGGTACTGCAGTGCACATGAATGTCATGCGTAAGGGTACCTGGGTCTATGTCTGTAAAATACAGGGGGGCAACAGGGCAAGGAACCAAGGTAAAATGGTGAGGTGTAACGGTCAAATGCCACAACAAACGTTCTGGGAACTTTCTCAGGGGTGAAAAGCAAAATACCAAGTCCAAAATGTAGCCCCCAAGTTATGGGGCCTACCTTATCGGAAACTGTCTAGATGTCAAGTGAAGAACAGAAATAAAGTGCTCCCAAAAGTAAATGTCCATTGTGTGGCAGGACGTGAGAAAAGTAATTGCAGTCGAGTTCTTTGTGAAACCAAATCTGTGGAAGAAAAGACATAAAATGCCAAAATTCAGTGCTAAAGAATGAAAATCTCACTAAAAACATATAAATAAATAAATAAACAGTGCATGTTATCGAAGGAAGAAGCATAATATTACAGATTACTTGAGAGAGAGGCTGGCACAGAATGCAATGATTATACTTTAAGGTGAACTGCAAGCTCCTCGTCCTGGTTAAGGCCCCCCGGTGTCTTAGTCTGGAATTCAATGATATATTTAGACTCCTTTTGTCTTAATTTCAGGGTCCTGTCTCCCCCCCGGGGACTTCTCTCAATCTGTTCCAATATATGGAAACTCATTTCAGCTGGATTGGAAAAATGTGTTTCAGCAAAATGCCTTGCCACAGGGTATTTTTCGTTCTTGGAGGCTATGGCACGGTAGTGTTCCAGCACACAATGTTTGGCTTGTTTGGTACTACTACCGATATACCATAGCCCGCAGGGGCAGACAATGACATATATGACAAAATCAGTGCTACAAGTCAAAAATTGAGTCAGCTTTCTAGTTATCCCATTGTATGAGACAGATTTTTTGTGAATACTGAGCCTGCAGGCCTTGCAGTGGCCGCATGGGAAGAAACCCAATAGACCTAGATTTTGGGTTTTGGGATACACAGTAATGTCACTTTTCACCAACATATCACGTAGAGACTTGCCTTTTCTATACGTGATAAGAGGCGCATTGGATAGATCCTTGCCGATCACACTGTCTGCAGTAAGGATGTTCCAGTTTTGGGATACTATTTTGCGGATCTGCTTAGACTCCGTATTGTAAGTAAGAATAAGACGTGTTTGATCCTCCTCAGTAGCAGTTCCTGTTTCATTGTCTCTGTCTTGTAATGTATCTGCTCTCAGAATACCGTCAGCACGTGCTTTGGCTCTTTTGATGACCCATGCAGGGTAACCTCTATCTTTAAATCTTGCCATCATTTCACGGCTGGTCTGTTCATAACCCTGGTCAGTACTGCAGTTTCTTTTCGCCCTGAGCAGTTCACCAAAAGGAATGCTCCATTTGAGCATTTCCGGGTGGCTGCTCAGGGCATGCAGCACACTGTTGCCTGCAGTGGATTTTCTGAAAAGGCAAGTCTGTAATTTGCCTTGAACTACCTCTACTCTGACATCCAGGTATTCTGCACTACTCTTGCTGATGTTACTCGTGAGTACTATATTGAGATCATTGATGTTGAGTTTGTTGACAAACTCATTAGCCATTTCGGGGGAACCACTCCAAATAACAAAGAGATCGTCAATGTATCTCCACCATGTATCCACAAATGGCCAAAAGGATCTTAGGTTGGGATCTGAGTTGATGCTTTGCTCCCAGTTGCCCAAAAAGAGGTTCGCAAAACTGGGAGCAAAGCATGAACCCATCGCCGTCCCAGTGGTTTGTCTGAATAGGACACCATCAAACACAAAGTAATTATTACACAGACAGTACGACATCATGTCCACTAGCATTTTGCTGTGTTCTCTAAAACGCAGAGGACGCCCAGCTAGGAAGCTAGCGCAAGCATGTAGGCCTTGTTCGTGGTCAATGATCGTGTACAACGATTGTACATCCATGGTTATTAGAAGATTGTTTTCCTTCCACTGGACTGATGATAATTTTTTCAAAAAGTCTTTGGTATCCTTAACATAACTGGGAAGTTCTTGTACCCAGTCCCTAAGAAAAAAGTCCACATATTTAGAGACATGTTCAGAGACACAACCCCTTGAGGATACAATGGGTCTCCCCGGTGGATTGGTTGTGTCCTTATGGAGCTTAGGAAGAAGATATAGGACCGGTAATATAGGGTGGTCATTTTTTAGGTACCTATATTCTTCCCATTCTAGGATGCCTTGGTCTTTCCATTCAATAAGTTTTTCCCATAAGATCAATATACTTTTATTATAGAGATCATAGGAGGTAGTGGTATAATATCTCATATCACCCAGTTGTCTCAATGCTTCTTTGGTGTACATCTCGCGATCCATGATAACAATGTTCCCTCCCTTGTCCGCTGGACGGATGACAATAGTCTTGTCCTCCATCAGGGAGGTCAGAGCTTTTCTTTCTTGTGCATTGAGGTTCTGCTCCCTCATAGCTCCTCTACCTTTTTTTGCTTCTGTGGGTGCAGATTTGTTTATTCACACAGTCATGAAAGGTGTCAAGATTATCATGCGGCATGCTGGGGATAAAAGTTGATTTGGGTTTAAAACCCGATAGAGTACTGGCATCAGTCACAAATGCAGCCTCATTGAGCATCTGTGTGATAGAGCCCAAGTCCATTTCATCATCATCAGCTGGTTGACCCTGATCTAAACTGATGATGTTTATTATGCTGTCCACATCACTAATCGAGAAGTTACCTTCTCTGATGGCAGAACTGTGCCCTCGTTTGTCATGATTGTGATTTAATCTTTTCAACTTGTGCCATTTTTTAAATTTCAGTTTACGTATAAACTTAAAAATGTCAATGCGAGTGGTGCAAAAATCAAATGGCATAGAGGGACAAAATGAAAGACCCAGGCTCAAGGTAGATTTTTCTAGGTATGACATTTTTCTTTTAGATAAATTAATCACTGTTTTATTTACCAGTTCTTCGTTATTCATTTGCCTCTCTTGGAGCGTGTGACGATGTTTCTTGCGTCGCCCGTTGCTTTGTCTTTGTTCCCACCTCTGGAAAAGCCTCTTCCCCCGGTTGTTCCTCTTCCGCCTCTTCCTCTCGCTCGTCCTCTGCCCCTCGGTGTGTGTAATACTGGTGCCGGAGTCTCCACTTCCGCCCGTCTGCTCCGGCGCAGGTGGCGGTATTCCTCCAAAAAATTCACCCTTTGGGAACATGCATCAGGTGCTGTGACTTCTTCCATAGAAACATCCGATTCTGTACCGCTGGAAATCACAGATGTTTCCACATTGAGTGGTGTGGAGATTGTTGCGTTGGTTTTACTCTGATACAAATGATCATATCTGCGGCTGAACGTCAGGATTCTGCCGCTCTCGTAATCGTAGTAGTCACGATCCAACTTGCGTTCCTTTCTTGCTTTGATATCTTCCTCGTATTTTTTGAGGCGTATTTTCATGGGGGTGATCAAATTATTGGCTGTGTCTTCATCAACCTCGGATTTGATACTTTCCATTAGGTCATTTATTTGTTTGAGAAGTTCATCGCGATCAATCCACGCATACTTGACCAGGATTTCAAGCATGCGTTTCGAGCTCAGAGCGGAATTGTCTGACCACTCTTTCAGCATCGCTGGGTTGGGTGTTTCGTAGGTGGGCGTGGTGAAGATCCTTAGGCCCCGTGGAACCATGTCTTGATCTATATAGTTTTGGAGTGATATCGCCTCCCACCATTTGGAGATCTCATTCTTTTTTAGTTTCTCCAATTTATCAATTTTTTCTTTGGTGGTGGGTGGGGATCCAGTGTTGTTATCTTTAGGTTGTCCTGCCCCTTTCTTGCGTCTTGTGAATAGGGCTTGTGCTGCAGCTCTCCTTGCTTCTTCTTCTTACATCTTTAAGAAAGCACCCCTTGGAGCTGGGATGGAAATGGGGGTGTGGTGTTAAATTGCTGTCCCTTCAACTAATGTGAAGTTCTTCCTGCGCATCAAGATAAGTCCATACACGTGCACAGTATCTGCTTTGCTATCTGGCTTGAAGATGTATGGTAACAGACTTCGATATGACAGTTCTGCAGATGCACGTTTAATGCAATCACGTGGGTGATCCGCGGTGTCAGCTAGTTCTACCGCGTGAATAATGTAATAAGCCTCGTCACTAGCAGGCTTAGGGGTAACTATAGGAAACAACAGGGTCAGAGGAAGCCAGAATCGGGGTCCGCACTGCACCTGCCCCAGCGAGATCGGCGACAGACGCCAAAAGGAGACTGCCCCTCCCCCCTGTGAAGCAAACTACGGCGTTCCCCAGGCTGGCGCTCTTACCTGTGTTCCGGAGGTCCCCGTGCAGTAACAACAGCATATGCTGAATGCGCCAGTCTGGTGTCAGCGGTAATCAAAAGTTTCAACGTCCGCTCGTAAGACGCTGACAGTGGCCCCTCGGGAAGTGGCACCAATGCCGGCCGAGCACGCCGGTAGTTCAATTT
Organism: Lissotriton vulgaris; assembly: GCF_964263255.1. Lineage (NCBI taxonomy): Eukaryota > Metazoa > Chordata > Amphibia > Caudata > Salamandridae > Lissotriton > Lissotriton vulgaris. The sequence continues at coordinate 1,885,260,847 of NC_141689.1, read as the reverse complement.
TCAAAAGGTTCCAAAGTAACGGTGCTCTCGGTCAGCAAATCAACACAACACCTCAAAGACTCCAAGGGTGTTTATTTAAACCAACAACATGTTTCGGCTGCGGACAGCCTTGATCACGTTAGTTTCAAAGTGCACAGTTTCCGGTAAATAATGCCAAAATTCATCGCCATAGAAACAGGACTTGATAGCGCAAAACATAAATGTAAGGCTTCACATTCATTGTAGACATATTAACATAAATCACGTAATATGCTGTATCAGGCATTATCTAACACACATTTCGAACGATTTGAATTGATTCTTTAACATCGTGCGCAATATGTTGCAAATACAAAATTATCTGTGTGCCCGTTGTGATAAAATCTTCTGTTGACTGCACAGGAGAAAAAATCTGTTTTTAATACCCCTATCTAAGTATACACCTCAAGTAATTATGTATGACCGAGGCATCCGCCGCCATAATTGTAGTTAAAATATATCTCAGAACTACAAGTTGCTATGACAACCAAGTATCGGAAAATAGCTTTACAGGGATTGGAACACGGCCCTGCAACAAAGCGTGATGCCCATGAAGCACGTGTGATATACTGAAGGAAGGTGTAACAGTACAAACAAAGTCCGTGCAGATTGTATATGTATACATAACACGGTTCACAGCTGTTCGTGACATGCAACGCCATGATTGTAATTAAAAGCAACTAGGTTTACGCGTTGTATTAACAGCCATGCTTGAAAAAATAATAACATCAAGAGATGGAATCACAGCCCTACATCCAGGCATATTACTTACAAAGGAGGCGTGACACATTGTGAAAATGTATGCCACCGCCGGTTTACTATTTTCATTTTCTTTTTTTTCCTGTCTTCTCTCACTTGTGATCGATATTATGACCTTACCTCGCCGGCTTTGGCGGTCTCAGATAAAACTACTATCACAACTCACTAGTATGTATATTGATTCGATTCACATACATGCCAACAGACCCGATTCAAGCAAAAAATGGCTTTATTTTAACTGTCTCCCACCAGAAATTGCATTTTCAACAATAGAAGTCAATGGGGAATTTTCATTCTCCCAATTTTTAATTTTAAATCTCCCACGTTCTTGTTCTAAAATGTTGGCATGTATGGATTCATCAGTCTTTGAACATGGTTACAGAGTCAGCTTGCCCTACCTTGGAGAACGCACTCCAGAATACTAAAATAGATGTCAGTAATAAATAATATAGGGGGCTGGTTATATTGATAAGTGTTTGTGGGTAGCCATACCCATTAGATACGCAAGGAGTCATGCATGGATGCTAGGTAATTGGCAGTAGCTTCACTAAAAAGTCCTTTCTGGAATAATTGTACTCGATCATAAATAATGGTATATAAATGGGCTTAGTCATTATTATGCCCACAGCATGATGCCGTTGTTCGATTTGGAACCAGGCTGTTTCAGTAACATATATCGATATCTATAGACTTGTGTGTTATATACATTTCCGAAGATAATCAGATTGGAATATAGTGAGAGAGAATAACTTAAGTAAAGCCTCACTTACAAATAGACCTAATGTCCTATGGATAGACTCAGAACAATGAAATATCATGATTCAATATAATTTTATAATACTTTCAGCGATTACATGCACATGTTACGATGGCCGCCACAGAGGACGGGCGAAATCGTGAACATGTGCCATGTGTGTATATAAGGTAGAACCAATATTGCGCTTAGGCTGAACGCCACAGACAGATTACACGGGGGATGACTCTACCCACCAGTTAGAGCTGAGATTCATGTTAGCTAAAGTTTTCAATATGTAAGTCAGTCCATAGTAAGCAATATCTTAGAAGTGGTAACGTTACACTCCTGTGCGGTTAATCGAAATAGAACGGGCACAACTGAAATCACGAGAGTATAGAAAGTTCTGAGGCATACAGTGCCTCTGTTTTACCCACCGGTAAAAGTTGGGATTATGTCAGTTATAGATTTTATTATGCCAATCAGACTATATTAAGTAGTATTTTAGAAGTGATGACTTTTCGCCCAAGTACGACAAATTAGAACATAAAGGGCGCAATATAAATACCGAAAGTAAGGATAGTTCTGTGACATACAGTGCATCTGCCTTTATTTCAGAGTTGCAGAAACACTGATCAATCATTACAACATCCACTATGTTAAGATGCTATATACTTTGGGAAGTGAGGCATGAGTTATTGAGATATGTTGATCAGTAAATACATTCACCTTGTCAGTGCATAAATACAAATTTTTATTTGAGATTCTCTGATGACCTATAGGAAACAATATTCTTCAAATTGATAAGGATATTACAGCCTACTGGAATGGTGAGCTCTTTTACCATCCACCTCTCTCTCCTAATTATGGTCACATAACACTGAATAGCATGAGTTTGAGTGACTCAGGATACACTCGGGAAGTAATGCTTCAAGCGCTAATTCATCACACACAAGGGTGATTATAACTTCCCTTATCTCTTATCTGTCTATTTATATTCACCCTTTCTTTAGATGTTTTGTTTTACATAAGATTTATTATGATCATTAAACATGCAAGAGATGGGCACAGCACCATTTGGGTGAAACACCTTAGAGATGGGAATAATCCTAGATCCCTCACTATTTCTACGCTACACAATCTGTCCACATTTCTTATGATCTCATTATTTTATGTTTTAGTCCCGATGAAGTCTTGTTTTACCTCAAACAGATTTAACAAATTTTAGCAAGGAGTTGTATTGATGGCAAGGAGTTATATTTGTGACGAAGAATGTTATTGATAATGGCAATGTTAAAACAAAGCCTGGTGTACGAATAAAAGAAATTGGCCAATACTACAATAAGTTATATTAATTCTTGACTCATTGAGTGCTCAGAGACTTCTACGAAACATGGAGGAGAAGTTTTGTTTTCCAAATTGAGGAAGATTTGGTGGCTTTCCCTCCTCCTGAGCACCGACTAAAGTATATGGACATTGAAACATGGAGTATTTATTTTGTACCAGTATTGAGTGTGCCACGTTATCCCCAGCCACTTCCATTTTTATACATATATATGTAAGTGTATGGGTCACTGGATCCCACCCTTACTCGTGAACCCAGACAACTCACACTGCACTTCGGGGATAATCTACCATCACGAACTAGTTACTCCATGTCAATTAAGTCACCACTGTAGGCCAACCCTAGAACCCGCAGACAGCACAGGGGCAGTCACTCCTCCTTCTCTAGTTTCTGTCCTTGGCAGGACACCCAGCTCATAGTGCAAAAGAAACATTTCCAAAGAAATTACACTTAAAACAACTCAGACACAATAATCCCTTTCCATGTGACTATCTAAAATGCAGAGTCTTGTAGTGCAGCCAGTTGCCGCTGTGGTACTGCGCAAACGTAAGTCCTATCCTCACCGCTGACAACCAATGTTAGAAATGGGCTCTCTGGTTGGCTAAGGCTTGCGCCAAAGCCAGGCAGAGACCACCACTCTAGTCAGGGCAAGGGAGTCATACACAAAAGATAACCCCTGCTCACCCCCTTTTTTAGCTTGGCACGAGCAGTCAGGCTTATTCCGGAGGTCATGTGTAAAGCATGTGTGCATGCACACAGCAACAACATCCCAGGCACACACAAAAGGAACTCCACACAAGGTTATATCAAAAATAGCCTTTGTATTCTCATAACATATTAGAATACTAATCGCACAATATACCCTGTGCCAACTGTCACTAGGTCATATCTACAAGGAATTATATACACCTGACAGGGCCCACTGGACCACTGTCAGAACCATCTCAAAGCAAACTTAGTAAAAATAAGACATATCATAAACGTACAACCAGTAATCACTGGTAACCACTGTACTCAGCATCAGCCTGTAACATAAACCACATTATGCTTTCACCACCTAGCCCCCTGTCCTTTTGTGCCCTTTGACTAAGCACTCCTTTTCCCCTTTTTGGGAAAGGATCCAAGTTATATATGCTGGAGTCTCAGCATACCCCCTGAGAGAGACTACAGCGCCAAGGGAGTCACTCACAATTGATGTATGGTATGGCACCCTTTGCCAAAGAACTCCCTCTCCCCTTTTTGGGGAAGGATCCAGTAAAGAGACCCCTCTGAGAGAGTCCACTGCGCTTAGGGAGCCTCTTGCAACAGAGATGGAGAAATGATACCACTCCCCCTGGGATCACAGCTTCTGGACTTTGGGCGCCGCTTTGACTCGCCTACCAGTTTGTGTCCCTGTCACCCTTCCCCTCCTCTTGCCATGCTGTGTCTCTAACCCTTCCCTCCTCTTTCCCTCCTCCACTCTCTGTCTACTACCCCTACTCTTACCTCCCACTCCCCGGAATATCTCCTCCTGCCAGCTTTTTCCCCTACCTATTTGTTTCTTTTTGTTTGTCTCAACCTTACTTGTAACTAAAATTGCCATGCTCTAATAACTGTGTAACCTTTGTAAAGCTGTAACCTGCAATTTATTGTCTGATACCCATGTAAAGCGTTCTGATACCTCCGGGTCTAGCCAGCACTATATAAAACTTTTTAAATAAATAAATCACATTAGGCGTGAATTACATTCTGCGCCAACATAATACATTATGCTATCATCTCATAACTCTAAACGCATTAGACCCTAACCTCCTAAGCAAAACTCACATTAGGGGCATAAATCACAGTGGAGGATAACCTCCCAATCATAAACCATCTTATGCAAATAACTTCATACCTAAACCACAGTTAGAGGCATCAAACAGGGTGTGTAAATCATACTATATAATTTCCTAGCACCACCTAACTCGCATTAGGGCCTGGCACCCTATTAACCTAACAGTCCCCCTGGCCAACTGGCCATCTCAAAAGTGGCTCAAATGCCCTATGTCCCAAAGTCAGGACGCGCTGCCAATGCAGCAGAATCCATGTGCGCACTTGCGCAGCTCTAAACATAGCAGCTGGCACTAAGTGCTGCGCAGCTGTGAAAGTATGGGGCAAAGGAGTGCATCTCACTCCTAACTCAAAAGACAGGCCCCCAAAGAAAGAATGGTCTAAACGTTGCACTGCCCACTATTTGCTGGGTTGCTGTGAAGATCAAGTGAAGGCCTGGGCTCTCAATGGGCCCTTGGAATCAATGCGCAAAATGTTGCAGCTGCCTGTGCTGGTGCGGCGCAGCTGGAGGCAAACAAATATGCCCTGGCACAACTGTGCCCTCTGGACCTCACTGGGGGATCTCTACATAACATGGCCTCATTGTTGCAGTTGCCTGCTGTCAAGTAGGACAACTGTGAAAGATTGCCAACACCGGGGAAAGTACGTGCCATCTGGGCCCTTAAGAGACTAATTATGCCCCTTGTTGGAGCAGCCGCAAAGGCGGGTCCGCTCTGCAGAGTAGGAGCTGGCACTGTGCCCCAATCGCGGGGCGGCCCGCTCTCTCGCGCGGGACCGCCCAGCCACACAGAACTGCCCCGGTTCTCTGGGTGCCCCAACACAAAGGAGTCCCTCCTCAGCCCCACTCACCGGGCTGCTGTCGGCAGGCTCCTCTTGCTGCGGGGAAACTCTCCTTACAACATCCAGCGCGGGGGGGGCTCCTGCCTGGATTCTCTGTTTACTCTGCCTCGTCATGGCTGGCACTGGCGCGGGGCTTCCCTCACTCACGGGAGCCCCGTGCTGCTCTCGGCGGACTCTTCTACTCGTGCGGTGGGGCAGGCACTGACAATGTGCCTTGGGCCCCCTCTGCCTTCATCACCACGGCTCCGCTCTCCAGCGGGGGTGTGCGTGGGACTTCCCTCGAAAAACAGGAACTACATTGCCTGACTTCCTCCAGGCCGCAGCAGAGATTTTATCATGGTAAATGTGGGGTGGGCACCCCTACAACTACACTAACAGTGGGGTGAGCACCCACAGAAAAACATCAAAGGCAGTGAACAGCGGGGTGAGCTCCCGCTGTGAATTATGCATAAGTGCGGAGTGGACTCCCACCAGAAGTCGACAATGTGGGGGAATCCCTACATCGGGATTCCCTCGAACTCGATTGCCGCGTTGCGCTGCAAGTCAAAAACAGGACAACCAAAGCGCTCCTAGAAATATAAAACAAAGCTCTCATAGGGCGCGCAAGGGCCCTCAAAAGTAAGTCCCTATAGATGAAGGGGCTCTGCAGGCAAAAGAATCAGTCCATAGAGGAAGGGCAATGCAGTGCCCAGAGAGGCAAATCCTCCTAGCAACCCCCCCTGGACCCCAGCAGCAGCATGCCCCGCAGGTTCAGGATCAATAACACAATATTTCCACAGGGTTATAGCTCCTACCCTATATTCATATCACAAAATCCCTTTGTGTCACAGCACAGGGCTTGGGCATACCAGTCAGAAATGGTTTAGGGGGGCTTTGGAGCACTTTGTACAGCCTGGGCACAGTCCTATTCAGAGTCAGGGGATTTCTCCTCCCACTACTCTCAGCCCAGGTGTCCCATTCGGCCTAGCTGACTCACCCTGCCCCTCCTGGAGCCACCCACACCTCTCAGCTCCTGTCACTCAAAAGCCAGACATGCAATTAACATCACATAGCACACAGAAATGCCAACTTCTAAAAGTGGCATTTTTCCACCAGTCACCATAAATTTGAGCACACCATTGTGCAGCATTTATTCTCACAAGTTAATACATACTCAACTCGACCCTGAACTCCTCTCACACCAGGAATTACCATGGACATACTTATCCCCCATGCATTCCTATGGGAGGCCAGGCCAATCTCACTACACACACACCCTTTACACTGGGCCACAGTGCTAAAGTGCCTAGAGGCCTAAAACCACTACCACCATGTCACACCTTATGGCAAAAAAGTTCGGGGGTGAACCTGCCAAAAAGGTCCAACAGTGTTTATATAATTATATCTTTGTATATAGTATTAAATATTATTAGAATGTATTTAAATTTCCATAATATTAACTTTATATAGTAAAATATTTAACATTTACTATGTTAAGCTCCATTTATATTAATAAAACAATATTTTATATATGTTGCTATGATATTAGTGTCATCAATATTTTTCCTGATATGTGTGTATGTATATATATATTGCTACTTCGTTTGCCCAATTTCTCCTTGCCGCCTCAAAAACAGAGGGCGCGTCAACGGAACAGACCTCTCAGGCACGGTCCAGTAATATTAAGCAACTCCCTTTCACAAAGGAATGTCAACGCCGTGTCTTTGCATAAAAGCTGTTCATTTTGTCAGCTTAGCAAGTGGCACTAGCAATGGCAGGATAATGTGGTATATTGGTGTTGTTATATTGACAATCTTTTTGTTGTGTGGAAGGGTTCATTCGAGAGCGCACAAGAATTTGTTGTCAATCTGCAGAATAACCAACTAAATTTAAAATTGACCTGTGACAACAGTAAAATGAATGTGAATTTCTTAGATGTGACGGTTTATGTGCACAATGGCAAGCTGGAAACTAAATTGTATCGTAAATTGACTGATGGAAATACCCTACTCCATGCTACTAGTTTCCATCTTAATTACTTAGTTAGAAGTATCCCCTATGGGGAATGCCTTAGAGCTATGAGGAATTGTATCATTGACCAAGACTTAGAGGCAGAATTGGTGTGTTTGAGGGGCCGATTTGCAGCCAGAGGTTGTCCACAGTCTTGGATTAATACAGCAATCTGGAAAGCAAGGAAAAAGACTAGGAAGGAAATTCTGTTCAATACAGAGAACATGACAGACAAAAAAGGTAAGAGTACTGAGAATCAGTGCAGGATGATCATGAGCTATAATAATCAACAAGATAAGCTAAGGAAAATCCTGCAAAAGCATTGGCATGTCATCTATAATGATCCCATCTTAAAGAAATTTGTAAAACGTTGACCCCTGATTACGTTTAGAAAAGCAAAATCACTTAAGCAAAGTAACATGTTGCCACCAATTAAGAAAAATTGGCAGGCAAGACCGGAAAAGATGGATTTATCAAGTGTGCGAAATTTAAAGCCTGCACCCATGGTAAAAATACTACATCCTTCAACACCTAAGAGCAATATAAAATGGGGACAAAACATACCATGTAGCAAGACACTTTGGCCAGCATCATGGGAAAGATGAGAAAGGGCTGCAGTATTTTGTGATTGACGAAGTACCAGAGAGTGAGTGGGGGGTGATCGAGTGAGGAAGACTTTAGTCTAATTATATTATTATGCTCAACACCAAGATCCCTGCAGGTCTTAATGTCGAGGAAGATTTTTATAAGCATTTATAAATGATAGTGGCCGCATCCTCTCTTTCTGAGTTTTTAACAGGTTTTTGGGTTTTAATTGGCACGAGCACTTTAAATCAGACTGTTGAAATGGAGTATTAAAAGGTCATGACAATATCCCAGATATGTGATACTTGCCCACTAGGGCTTGATTTAGGAAGCCCAGTCCGAATCCAGGGATAGGGAAAAAAAATTAAGTGAATATTGTAGAGTGTAGTATATGGGGCTTAGGAGGTACATTCTTTTTCTCTTTTTGTTCAATGCTCTTGCAAAACACTTTAAATACGTGCACTTTGGACGGATGTCTCAGGAGTAAATTAATATTTGCGATTTCGCGCATTTATTTGTGCTGTTGCGAAAGCTCTGAACCATTAGGTTATGTTGGCTCACTAGGGAAAAATACGGTGAATGCAATTTATGGTCAGACCCGCGTTCGCCCCTGGGTTTTTTTTACTTTAATTTGCATTTTAAAGAATTCTGAGAGTGCAAAGTTGATGGAACGGGTTAGAAATGAAGTAGTTTGGTGATATTCAATAACTACAATCATTGTAAAAGAAAATTATGTTCAAATGTGATCAACACACCAATGTGACATTTCTCCCCACGGATGGCTTGTGTATAATATTATCAATATTTGCATTCAGGACAAATACCTATAAAGCGAAATAAGCCTGTGCCTATCCGAACACGTTGAAATGTGATTAGCATACTAATATAACATTTTTTCTTAAGAATGGTTTGTTCATAATATTATCAATATTTGCATTAAGGACGAATCCCTACAAGGCGAATTAGGCTTGTGCCTACCGAACATGTTGGCTCACTGGGGTGCAACGCTGTTAATGTAAATTTTAGCGGATCACGGTTCGAGCCTGCTGTGCTCTAATTTTAATCCAATCTTAACTTGGGTGCATTTTAAATCTGGGAAGGGTAATTGATGACATAGATGTTTTCACAGTCGATGAAAGACACTCTTCATGTGATACGGAGGTTGTATAGTTAAAAATGATGGAATCTTTATGTGAAACTGCTAGTGAGCAAGCCTGCATGGCAGGTGAAAAGCGTCTGGCATTTGCTAAGCTGACAAAATAAACAGCGTTTTATGCAAAGACACAGCGTCAACATTCCTTTGTGAAAGGGAGTTGCTTAATATATATATGTATATATAACCTACTGGCGGTCGCCAGTAGGTAGTTATAGTTAGGACCTACTTTCCATAGGAAATCCACAACATTCTATTTAGAAGAACTTTGGCACCGGTGGACGAATCTTCGCGAATTTCTCCAAGAAAATGGCCTGCTTGGTTCCTCTCCTTCCCTGAAAGTTTGGGGGTGATTCGTCAAGTGGGGGCAGAGAAAAAAGGGGGGTCCCAAAACGTGTTTTCCCCATGCAATTTTCCATAGGGTCCTTTAGCCAGGGCTACAACCCGAACGGCTGAATGGAATTACACCAAATTTGGCAAAGAGGTAGAGTTCGGTTCACAGATTGTGCTTTTTGTTGAATGGTGCATATCCGTTCAATAGTTTCTAAGAAAATTACAAGTAAAATCATAGCGATATCTAGTGTCTGTCTGTCAACACTCGAAACCAGGAAGTGTTGGTGGCCATCTTGTGCCTCGGTAGAACTGAGTCACAAGAAAACAGTAAAACAAAGTTGAGAAATAAGGAAAGGGGGCAGGGTAGAAACATTGGTTCCGTCACCAGCAGGGGAGGGGTTAATAAGTCAGTTATGCAATCATTTTTACAAAAAAAATCCATTGAGACATTTATTTATCTATTTCTTCTTCCATCGACCTTGTGATACACATATTGAAAACATATTTAAATTTCAGAAAAAAACATTCACTGGATGATGTCATCAGTGATGTCATTTGAGATGTCATGAGTGATGTCACTGACCATGTCATGAGTGATGTTATATGTGACGTCATCAGCAGTGCATTGTGGGCACGCGAATTATAGTTAGCTGAACTAACTATAACTGTAGAATTTCAAAGGTTTTCTATGAGTGAAATGTCCAGCTAACTAGAACAAGTATGAAGCCAATGGTTTTTTCTGTGAATTTTCAAGGTTTTTTATATGCTAATTCCTAGCTATAACGTGTGCAAACCTATGGTTTTTTCAGTGAATATATATATATATATATATATGTATATATATATATATATATATATCAACAGGGACTCCGCATTACCACCTCCGATCCCCCAGGACCGGCGAAGCAGGAGACAGACCACGAGTTCTTTCCAGGTAAGTTTTTTTCAGTTTTTCATAAACCAACCAATCATGACGCATTTTGGGCTTTGCAGCCCTTGTTCACATATATATATGACTGCTCCCAAAATTCCTCCACGTTCAATAGGGACAAGAAAACAGCACTCTCAGTTCTTCAGCCTTCAACCCGTCTGTATGTGCAATACTCATGTATAGACTAGTGATATCCATCACCATCATACAATATCCAGTTTGCCAGACAAAGTTCCCCATCAGATTTAAAAAATGAGTAGTATCCTTAAGATAGGATTTTAAGGCAATCACAAATGGAAACAAAAAGAAGTCAATGTACATAGAGAGATGTCTCTATGTATTGCACATACAGACGGGTTGAAGGCTGTCCATAGTTTCTTACAAACGAGAGAGATTGGGTACTTTGAGCACAACAAAATGCTTATTGAATTTCTAACTTTTAGCCTAAACAACAACATTTTTGTGTTCAATGGACAGCTATATAGGCAAATGTCAGGTGTGGCCATGGGTTTCTGTTCCTCCCCTAGCTACGCGAATCTCTGCGTTGGCTGGTGGGAGGAACAGATAGCCTGGGCTAACATCAATGCCATATAGAATCACAAGATTAAACCGTGGCATCGATACATTTATGATCTTTTTATTATCTTTGAGGGATCTATAGCTGAGGCCACTACATATGTTGATGTTATGAACAATAATAATGTCAATTTGAGATTCAGTGGTGAAATTAGTGAATTAAGTGTTAACTATTTGGATCTTACTGTGTATATAGAAGGAGGACAATTACAAACCAAACTGTTTCAGAAGAGTACTGCTGGCAATTGCACATTGCATGCAACCAGCAATCACTCGAAAAAACTGATCAAGAGTATCCCCTACGGGGAACTCTTGAGGTTGAAAAGAAACAATTCCACTGAAATTGAATTTAAAAAATCTGCGAAACTCAGCATGGACCGCTTTAGAGTTCATGGGTATAAAGAGGGAGTGCTAGAACAGGCCTTAAATAAAGTCAACAAACGGCCAAGATCTGAACTGTTAAAAGCTAAACATACAGAGGTCAAAGATCAGGGGACTTTCAGACTCCTCACAACTTATTCAGAGAATTCTGAACAAGTTAGAAAGATACTTTGAAAAAATTGGAACATTTTACTAACGGACAATATAATCAAAGATGATTTACCATCTAATCCATTAGTAACATTTGGCAAAGCTAGGGCTTTGAGAGATGATCTAGTGCATAGTCATCATCGGATGAAATCTAGTATCTCAAGTAAAATACCATTAAATGGTTTCTATACCTGCGGCTATACCTGCGGCCGATGTAAAGCCTGCAAAATTAGTAAAAGGACCTGACATACACCATACCTGGCCTTAAATACCCCCAAAAAATCACTAAATTTCTGACGTGTACCACCCCATATGCAATTTATTGCTTGGTATGTCCTTGCGGGTTAAGATACGTCGGTAGTACGATTAATCCTGTAAAACTGCGTATATTGGAGCACATGAGTGCTATTAATAACACCGATGAATCCTATCCAGTTGTCAGACATTTTAACAAACTACATGGGCACAATAGGGACCTATTGGCTTATTTTTGTCTGGACAGCGTACTACCCCTCCCAAGAGGAGGAGACAGTCTGCAAAAACTACGACGGTTAGAATCACGCTATATTATAGATTTACAGAGTAAGAGTCCGTCTGGGCTTAACAGTACATTTGGGGTATTAAATATGAGAATGAATTTCATTTAATGTTTGTATACTGTTTTATATATTGTTTTCTCCGTTTTTAGGAGAAATATGCTTGATGAACTGATACATTGATGATTGCATTGTTTTTAACAAGGTGTGACACAACAGTGGTTTAGCCCATCTGTGGGCGTGAATAAAAATGCCTTAGGCATGGCCCATCCGGGGTAATATTGGAGTACTGTAAATACGGTAATATGAGAATTCAATTTAGCTTTCTCTACTTCACAATTGAAGACCATGGCCCTTATTTATGAGGCCTTGCGTCAGTTTTGCGCCGCCGGTGCGTCACTTTTTGTGACGCACCAGCGGCGTAAAATATGCGCCTTGTTGCGCCATATTTAAAAAGTGACGCATCTAGGTAGATGCGTCACTTTTTAAACCCCTGCGCCACATTATACCTGCGTCAGGTATAATGTATGCAGAGGGGGCGTTCCCCCGCAAAAAGCCTTGTAATAGTGACGCAGTGAAATCTATGAGATTTCACTGCGTCACTTTTAGGATGCTGTTGCGTCAAAATCTTGCGCCTGCCTCACAGCAGGCGTAAGACTGACGCAAGCCCTTTCACATGGGGCTTTCCCCATGTGAAAGGACGCATTGCTGGAGTTGCGTCACTTTTGTGACACACTCCAGCAATGCGTCACTTTTGCGCTTACAGATACGTCAGAAATACTGACGTATTTGTAAGTTCTTGCGACATGATGCGTCATACATTAAATATGACGCATCATTGGTGTCGCAAGGAGTGCGCAGTGAAAAGTGACACATCGCTGTTTTCACGCAGCGATGCGTCACTTTTCATAAATGAGGCCCCATGAATTTCGAATGTATATACTTTCTTTTTTCATGTTTAAATTGCACTTTCCAAAATGGCGACTACCATGCAATTTCGTAGTCTTCTTTCTATGTTGATGCCATACACACTGTGATTGAAGCAATGCATTTAAAAGAAATGGCGGCGCGTTCAAACTCGCAATTGACGAAGGCTAAGCGCCGAAACGAGTCTTGTCTGTGCTGGGTTGCTAATAAAGAACTGTTGGCACTTATAACCCCCCCCCCCCGAGAGTGCTGTTTTCTTGTTCTTATTGAATGTGGAGGAATTTTGGGAGCAGTCATTTTTCGGCGGATACACCCCCGTTTTGAAGAGCACCCGCTCGAGTGTGCAGCAGGCTGGTGGTTTCTGGAGCATGAAAATATCTATATATATATATATATAAAGATGAAGTGAGCAAGGCGGAGGCTTCCGCCGAAACGCGTCTTTATGCAGCTTTGGAAATAAACTTCAAACTTGAGTTAACTCACGGAGTCGGTGCCATCCTTTATCGAGAGGAAGTGTGCTTGGTAACTAATATATATATATATTCAATGAAAAAACCATTGGTTATAGAACATATATAGTTAGGAATTTGCATTTACAAAACCTTATTTTACTCGCATAAAACCATTGAAATTCCATATATAGTTAGATGCGCTAACTATATATCGCGCACCCGCAATCCACTGCTGATGATGTCACATATTACATCATTCATGACATGGTCAGTGACATCACTGATGACATCACTGATGACATCTCAAATGACATCACTGATGACAACATCCAGTGACTGTATGTTTCTGTAAAGTTAAAATATGTCTTACATATTGAAGAATGAGTGGATGTATAAGTGTCTGGATGAAGGATTTAGTAGGTGCATGACTGACTGTATGAGTGAGTGCTTAAATGTGTCTCACTGAGTGCATGGGTTAGTGACTAAACTGTCTTAATTTGTGCATCATTATGTCTGTTGTTCTGTAAACTGTTGCATGTGTTGATAAGTAGCTATATGAGTAACTATATGGGTTATTGATTGGTTGCCCAAGTATTTGTATGGGAGACTGAGTATATGTGTGAGTGGCTGGGAGGTGTGTGACTCTGTGCATAGATGTGTGAGCAGTTGATTCACTAGATGTATGGTTTCAAAAGTGCATGTGGAAACAGCTGTATGGGCGGTTGACTGTGTGCATGAGTGTATTGGTGAGTGAATGGATAACTCAGTGCTACATGTCAAAGTAAGTACATATGTAAAACACAGTACATGTGAGAGTTAACATATATAAATAACTGTGCATAAGAGCCAGTGAATGTGTGAGTGGCAGTATGGATCATTGTGAACTTTTATTAGGGATTATATAAGAGAGTAAATATGTGTTAGAATATGTTTCAATAAGTAAGGTGTGTATAACTGTATAGTTGAGGAATTGGAGGTGTGATTGATTCTTTGCATGACTGTCTAGGTGTATGAGTAACTCCATGGATGAGTGACAATCTGTGAGTGTCTGTTTTCACTGAGTGTATCTAAGGATATATCAGAGTCTGTAGAGGTTCATCGTATTAACACATGAATGATGTCATCTGTGATGTTGTCAGTGATGTCATTTGAGTTGTCATCAGTGATGTCATCAGTGATGTCATTTGAGATGTCATCAGTGATGTCATCAGTGATGTCACTGACCATGTCATGAATGATGTAATATGTGACATCATCAGCAGTGGATTGCGGGTGCGCGATATATAGTTAGCGCATCTAACTATATATGGAATTTCAATGGTTTTATGCGAGTAAAATAAGGTTTTGTAAATGCAAATTCCTAACTATATATGTTCTATAACCAATGGTTTTTTCATTGAATTTTCAAGGTTTTGTAAATGCAAATTCCTAACTATATATGGACTATAACCTATGGTTTTTTCTGTGAATTTCAATGGTTTTTTAATAGCAAATATCAAAAGCTGTCAAATGTCAAGTACGTGATAGGTAAAAACGTTTTCGTGTTTATGCACGCTGATGTGCTTTGAACGCTGCCCCCCCCCCCCTTCCTTCTTTTCTCTTAGTAGTACTCTCTCTTTGCAGATAGTGAACGGTAGTTAACGCAGACCTTTACCCCCGTTGTAATCCGTCGTACCTGCTTGTCTCTCCATTTGATTGATTGTTATCCAAGCATTTACTGTTTTAGAATTGGTTCTCTTTGGATCATTCTCTATTTACAAACAAGCACAAAGTCGCAATACTCTGTTTAGTCTTTGCAGATAGTGAAAAATCGTGTAAAAAAATAAAAGTAATCGAGCAGAATCAGTAGACCACTAATTCGATCTCTTTTTGACCTCGGTAAAATACAAACATTAGGAACAACCCTTCATGAGAAATACGAAAATAGTGAAATGAACTGAGCTCCACACCATGAGGGCTGCAAGACAGCTCGACTCCGCCACCCACCCCGCCCAAAATAACGACAAACCCTATGCAAATATTATAAATATAGACAACACACCAGCAAAGAAACAG
This sequence comes from Lissotriton vulgaris, assembly GCF_964263255.1. Taxonomy (NCBI): domain Eukaryota; kingdom Metazoa; phylum Chordata; class Amphibia; order Caudata; family Salamandridae; genus Lissotriton; species Lissotriton vulgaris. The sequence goes on along the minus strand of NC_141689.1, from coordinate 1,885,245,272 downwards.
GGTAAAACATTTTATTAAATAACTATTTTCATAACTATTTTATACTTTTTAATGCCCGATCCGGCTAGCTCAATCGATCGAGCATGAAACTCATGCACTGATAGCAAGCATTGAGAGTTTGTAGAACGATGGCTTCAGATTTTCCACATACGGTGTAGTAGCGCGAACTGGGAGGGGGCGTTTGGATCCTGCCCCTTCCCCAAATAAGATTTTCATACGTGAATGTTCGTTCATGCTTTTTGTCCCTGAGTTGCTTCGATGTCACTGCCTTACACAAATGGCATAAGTCCTGGATGTTGAGTGCCATACTTCAGAGTTCTAAGCAGCGCTTGTAACACTGTTTAAACCTTATTTGCACCTGCTGCAGCTTCACTATTCAAAGTAAGTGGGGTCCGTTTGTGGACCTGACTGCATTGGAAAAAAAAAATGTGATACGGTGCCTCCCTAAACCGCTTGACGGAGGCCCCCGAGGGGCGGTGAGATGGCGCGGACTGAGAGGGGGCGCTTGGCTCCTGCCCCCTCCCCAAGTCGTGTTGCCCTGGTGTGGCCTGAGATCGCCCCTGACATAGGCGGCCGGCTCCCGGGGTCCGGCGGAATTTTTTCCCTTTTGATGACTCTTCCATTCTGGACCTTGTCCCACAATCCGTTTGACCTGAAGACACACTGTAGTGGGGCGCCCCTTTACCGTTTTAGTTGCCATTCCGCCCGCTTTTGGTACTCTGTGCCTCTTCCGCCATTCAGCTGTTTACCGCCCGCTCTTGCGACTACAGCGTCTCGCTCACCATGTAGTTGAGTTGCTCCCGCTCTTAAAATTTTACATCAAGGATGCGTCATATGACGCGCCGCGTTAGCGCACCCGGAAGTGCTCCGGTGCGCAAGGCACAGCTTCCCGGAAACGATCCAGAACGCGCCGCGCAGCGCGTAACGTAAGCATAACAGGTCATGTGACTTGTTAATAAAACTTTTCATTGGTTCATTTTACTTTTGTTTTCCTAATGATGTAAGACTAGGTCATGTGACCTAAAAATAACACTTTTCATTGGATTAAAACACTTTTTTTCCCAAACGATGAAAGCCCCACCTTGTTTCTGGATGTTTCAGACTGAAGCTGGCGTCACCATGAAAGCACCTCCATCTCGTAGCTCCGTCGTGGCCATTCCGCAAGCAATCATGGCAGCCGCTCCCCACCGGAAGCCTGCGGGAGTCGAGGGCCCCCAAGACTTTTGTACAATCTTCAAGGCTGAGGGGACGCTTTCGAGAATGGAACCCAAGCCCTGGCAGACAAGCGTCCGAGTTCCAAGGTGTCCCAGGGCCATTTTACTGGACCAGGCCCAAATCCGGAGAGCCGGCCGCCATTTTAAGAGTCCTGTGGCAGCCGCCTATCGCTGCATAGCAAGAGTGGGAGCAACTCAACTACATGGTGAGCGAGACGCTGTAGCCGTAAAAGCGGGCGGTAAACAGCTGAATGGCGGAAAAGGCACAATGTAGCAAAAGCGGGCGGAATGGCGACTGAAACGATAAAAGCGCGCCCCACTACAGCAGACGAGCCTCCGCCATGTGCTTCAAAACTGCATACGTATCTCGTGATATCAAGGTTGGGCAATCAGTACACAACAAGCAGTTACGAGTCCCATTTACACCGGCGCCATTTTGGGCGCGGCCGGGCAGGTCCAGGATCTAGTCAAACATAACAAATGAGGCTGACGACTCTGAAGCAGTTGACGCACAGCAGGACATAGCAAATAAACATGAAGTCTCTAAAGCTGTTTACTCACTGCAGGACAAAACAAGTGAACCTGAAACCTCTGGAATATTTGTCGCTCAAAAGAACAACACACAAAACTCTATAGAGCCTGAAGAAAGAAAAACAAAAGGGCACTGTAGTTTCAGACACACTTAACACTAATGACTAAACAAAGATATCGTCTGTTTATGAAGCAGTTATCATGTTCACAGAATTGACAAAGAAGTGTGCAGACACCAATGCTATTAAGAAACACAAGGAAATCCCTAACGCATCAGCATTCTCGGAAGAGATTGACACAGATAACATCTTAAGGAACAAACAAAGACAAAATAAGGATGAGGAAGTTATCACTTTAGTTTTTTCATCAGCTAGCGACAGCAAGAAACATATTGTAATGGAGATTAGAGAGGCTACGGATGGATAAATAAATTATCAAAAGAAATAGCGACTCCCCCCTTTAGCAAATTAGCTAAATCTTTGCGTAATTTGGACATTAAAGTTATATTATTGTTGTTGTTGTTGTTATGGTTATAGTTTCCTTTTAAGTATAATTCACCAATAGTTTTGTTTGTAGATGTTTTCCCATTAACAATCCCAGTTCCATCACCCGCCCAGGATATCACCACTGTTCCCCATGTCATAAAACCTTAGGATGTTCAATAACTGAAACAGCTAATATGGGTTTACTTACAGGGGACATCTTTTGTTCTGTTTTGTAAAGTAAAACTATTGTAAACGCAAGTATTATACATAGTAAGTGTTTAATATAGCATTTGTCAGTCATTGGTTAAGCAGCTAGGACCTGTTCACTCTTGACACCCCAGGTGCTGTGTATGTTGCACTATAGTGCTGCATCGGGAATACGGACAACCCTATTGATGTTGATTTTTCATTATTGATTATTGTAAAGAAATGGCGACTCCCCCCTTTAGCAAATTAGCTAAATGTTTGCGTAATTTAGGCATAAAAGTTATATTATTGTTGTTGTTGTTGTTGTTATCGTTATAGTTCTAGTTAATTTCCATTCAGAGTGTCCTACACAGCACCACTCTAGGTAAACACTACTTTATGTAAAACCTGGGACATAGCACTCATTGAAACTATAGTTGGTCACCATGGGGTTTAAAGAAGGGATGGTTCTTCACCTGGGTGCCTTCCACAACTCAGCACGTTGTGCTGCCTTGGGACTATTCGCACAAAAGACAGCTTCTGACCATTGTTGTTTTTTTTTATCAAAAAATGTTTAAATATATTTACAGTTTTTGTTGCGTTCGTTATATTTAAAAGTTAATAAAGTTTTATAATCCAACTGTCTTGGAGTACTATATTTTTTTAAAGAATCGGGTGAATGGGGCCTTGAATCGGGTTATTGTCATGTGTGGGCTTTGCAAGTGTACTGCTACAGGATCGGACATTTCAAACTCAAATGCACGTTCTTTTTCTTACCTTTCCGAAGCATGGAGCGCAATAGCAGGCAGAGAAAGGGTGATGCACGTGTTGAACACTGCCTGGCCTGTCAAGTTGCTGGCAGTGCCCCCCCGCCCGCTCTTGAAAGAGGGCACACACACACCGCCGCCCCAAGTACTTCACAAATCTTTAAAAGACCATGCGCTTGTTCATGAGGCTTAAATGGTTTATCACCCCTTCTAGAACCCCTGCATCGACCCTCTGACGTTTCCTGGAAGAATTAGCACGTAACACAATACCAAACCCTGTCAGCTGAAACCCCCGAGGAATCGTGGGGCATATTATCAAGGGGGTTTATTTCCGCGTTTTTGGCTATAAAAGCCAAAAAAAGGAGATAAAATTATCTCCCTATTACCAAGCTGTCGCTAACACCAGTTAGTGACAGCTAAAAGGAGATAGCGACCATCTTGGGCCCCGCTTTGCATGTCAGTGATATTTATCACTAATGACATGCAAAGTGGGCGTGCCAAGATGTTAGCGACTGGAAACAGTCCCTAACCATCGCTATCTCCTATTACCAACTTTTGGAGATATTTGCGCTAAGCGCGAATATCTCCAAAAGCTAACACCTGCCCTGAGCAGTTTTTAGCCATGTTATCCAATGGGAGGTGGATAACATGGCTAAGAGCATTTGCTGGATAATGCATGAATATCGCTGACTTTTCAGCGATATTCATGCATTGCGGCCGTTTTTTATCGCATTTGCGATAAACCTTGCTAATAGCAAGGTTTAACTGCGATAAAAATCGCCGATGTGCGGCGATAATTTTTGTCTCTAAACAAGTTAGAGACAAAAATTATCGCTAGTTGTTGGTAATATGCCCCCGGGTTTTTGCTTGCAGGAATCGGGAGGCGGGAGACTAGCACTGAAATCAGTAGTCTCACGCCTGAATCGGGAGGGTTGGCATGTCTGGATTCTCTACAGCTGGGGCCATAAACTACATCCGCAGGGCTAGGTGATAGCCTGGGTCCGGCCTGGACAATCGGACACAGAGGAAGAGGAGTGTCAGAGGGTGCGGTAGTGAATAGGGTGAAAGGGAGGTGTCGGGCGGGCACAGGGTGTGATTCTCAGGGAAGAGCAGCGCAGATGGGGGGAAGTATATGGCCCATGCATGAGAGAGAGAGCGGGGGTGACCAGTGCGTGGGGGAGATGCTTGCGAGGGTGGGGAGCCGTGCTGAGAATCGACGGCGTGCAGAGAGTGGGTCTGGTCAAGGCATCTAAAATGGCTGCCGTGCACGACAAAATTGTGGCATTGGACAAAAAGGCAAGATGGCGCAGACAATGTTTATCAATAAGGATTCATTTATAACAAAATATTTACTCGCAGTGACAAAATGGTGGTCAACACTTCCTGATTTCCATCGAATCGAACGTTAACAGACGTCACGCAGCAAAAAAAAAAAAAAAAGCTCACGCACAGCCGCTGGAAGACATGTATCAACATATTCAGAAAACATAAGGGGTCAGGATACGTCTCCCGCACCCCCTTATACCTAGTAATTTAATTAAAACGAAACACAAAATGGCGAATCCCCGTTTCGCTACCAGTTTGCGGCCCAGTTCGCGGCTCGGGAAGCGCTTCTACCGTGAAAAATATATTTTTTTTTATTTTCCCCACGAGACCCTTTAATAACCCCAACATCATTCCTAGGGGGTCAAGAGAGGTATACCTTGCCCCCTTTCATTAAATTCCCCCTTCGTTTTTCACCTCTTCTTCTCTCTCGATCCTACCGAGAGATAAGATGGCGGCCGCTCCGGACTGTTTAGAATGTTGACAGACACCGGAGGGCCAATCAGCTTCGCATCGCAAAGTTCCGATACGCGAAAAGTTCGCTAACCGGATCGCTGCCCGGAGCGCTGTTACAGATATATATCTTGATTTAAACGTTAATTTCTCAAAATCCACTGAAGCACATATATTGAGACCTAGCAAAGGCACATCGGGCTAACAGTCCCTACAATTTTGCCAAGTTTCGTGGAAATCCATTCAGCCGTTCGAGCTAAAAGTGAGGCCAACCGCCCTATGGAAATTAACATGGGAAAAACGCGTTTTGGGACCCCCCTTTTTTCTCGGCCCCCCCTTGCCGAACCCCCCCCAAATTTTCAAGGGCTGCTCAGTAACAAAATGTGCCATTTTCCTGAAAATTTCAGCCGATTCCATCCACAAACGCCAAAGTTATTAGACATAGAATTTTCAAAAATCCCATAGAGAAAAAATCCTAACTATATATACCTACTGGCTATCGCCAGTAGGTAATATATATATATATATATATATATATATATATATATATATATATATTACCTACTGGCGGTCGCCAGTAGGTAGTTATAGTTAGGATTTTTTTCAATGCAAAATGTCAAAATTCTAATGTGAATAACTTTGGCGCTGGTTGACGAATCTGCCTGAAAATTTCCTCAAATTTGCCTCGCGAAGCTCCGGTCTGTCCCTATAAGTTTCGGGGGGATTCGTCAAGCCGGGGCCGAGATAAAAGGGGAGTCCCAAAACGTGTTTTCCACATGCTAATTTCCATAGGGCGGTCAACCTCACTTTTAGCCCGAACGGCTGAATGGATTTCCACCAAACTTGGCAAAATTGTAGGGACTGGTAGCCCTATGTGCCTTTGCTATGTCTCAAGATATGTGCTCCAGTGGTTTTTACAAAAATTAACTTTGAAAAAATATATATTGGGCTACATTGGGCTATATATATGTTAGAGCCCAAATGTAGCCCAATGTAGCCCAATGTAGTCCAATGTAGCCCAAAGATGGCCACCAGAGACAAAAAAAACAAATGTAGCCCAAATATCAGCCAGATGTAGCCCAACTATAGCCCAATGACAGAATGTCCCAGAGTGTTCTAAAGAACAATTAGAGCGCTAACAGTCTTACTTATGACAAAAGTATGGCACACCTGAAGTCATCTTGATTGGAATAAAGTTTTAACACTTAAAACATTTAATTTGCAAAGGAACAAAATGAGGGGGTTCATTTTGCCATAGAAATTATGATTAGTCCTTAAGAAAGAAATATTAGGGCACATTTTGAGTGACTTCTCAAATCCTCTTATATTTCATTAAAAAAATTCTGATATGCAGTCTCCCAAGATGGCCACCAGAGACAAAAGAGCCCAAATGTAGCCTAAATATCAGCCAGATGTAGCCCAACTATAGCCCAATGACAGAATGTCCCAGAGTGTTCTAAAGAACAACTAGAACGCTAACAGTCTTACTTATGACAAAAGTATGGCACACCTGAAGTCATCTTGATTGGAATAAAGTGGTAACACTTAATACATTTAATTTGAAAACGAACAATTTGAGGGGTTTCATTTTGCCATAGAAATTTTATATAGGTTTTGTATCATCAAAGGACCAGTTATTCAAAAGATTGCGTACAAGAGGCTACTCAGAAAAAATGTTAAAAACTGCAGAGGAGAAGTGTTTGACGAAGAGTAGAGAGAGCTTGTTGTTTAAGAACACCACATCAGTAACATCGAGTGAGAAAAATGAGACACCGAGAGTCATTACAAGGTACAATGCCTATTACACCCAAGTACGTAAAATCCTGTACAGGCATTGGCCCATAGTACGCAGTGATCCCGCATTAGGAACATTATGTGCCAAGTTGCCGCAGATCACATACAGAAGGGCAAAATCTATGAAACAGGAATTGGTATCCAACATTCCGAGCCAACCAAGTAATACCAATTGGCTTTCAAGTAAGAAAGGATTCTTTAAGTGCACTAAGTGCAAAGCTTGTCAGCATGGTGTCAACCTCAGTAAAGTACATCTCCCATTAAGGAAAACACCATTAGACTTGAGAGGGAACTACAATTGCAAGACAGATTATGCAATTTACGTTCTTCAGTGTACTTGCAAAAAGCGTTCTGTCGGAAGTACTCTACATCCGGTGCATGTAAGAATCTTACAGCATTTAAGAGCGGTGGCCAATGATGATCAAAGTTATCCAGTGGCCCGCCGCATTAACGCTTTTCACAAAGGGAGAATAGAAGATCTGCAATACTTTGTCATCAATAGTATTAGCAAAAACATCAGAGGTGGCAATAGACTCCTAGCACTCAGGAGGTTGGAGTCGAGATATATTATTCTTCTCGACACCAAAACACCAAATGGGTTAAACTCTGACGAAGCTTTAAGTGTACACCTATAATCCCATATCTGTTTGAAGGCAGCTGCTATCTGTAATTTCATCAGTATATGAAATATACATTAGTTCCATGCTAATTCACGTATCCCACTCCTCTGAAACTCTGTAGTGTGGATACTGGTGGAATATCACAGTATAACACTTTGATTAAAAAACATTTGACACAATTAATTTTATCAGTTGTTAGGAGCATGTAGGGTAATTAAAATAGTAAAATCACGTACATTGAATCCACACAATGCATTGCTGGCTTGATTAATATTGTCATGATTATGGTGCATACATGAAAGCACAAAATGAATCAACAATGGTTTTGCCCGCTTGGGCTCAATTCCGTCTAGATAATTTTAATTTGATGGCAAATTGATAGATCTAAAGATTTGTGACATGGTGATACCTGGAGAGGTATACAACAATTCAGTACTGAGAGAAAATCAAGGTGTGGTTGGACTATTTCAAAATGTAAATTTTCACGGTTGGTGTTAATTTTGAGCACTTTTTTTCATTTTTCATTTCTGCTGATGGTCGCGTATTTATACATTGGATTTGCACATGTATCTGCTAATGAATTTATTAATAATGTCACATCCTTGGTATGTTTCGTATGGTGATTATCTGCGAACTACCGTAAATTGTGAAATATGAATGAATTTAGAACTATGTTTGGTAATCAGATGCAATTGCAATGTATTTCACAAACAGAGAAATGACTGAGTATGACAAGATCCTGAAATCGAATCATGTGCAAAAGATTTCTTCTATGTTTATTAAGTAACCGTGGTAAACAATAAACGTCATCAATTGCTCCGACGATCGAGTTCCGTATGTGTATATGAATTGTCGTTTTGTAATGAGAAGTTGTTGTGACCAAGGCGGTTTGTCCGCCGAAACGCGTCAGCCATCATCGTTGGGTAAATAAAACTCCCTTTTTTGTGAAACCCACGGAGTCGGCGCCTTTTCTTCTTATCCTGACGACGAAGGTTTGGATGACATATATATATAGAGATTGCAAGGATATATATATATATATATATATATATATATATATATATCCTTGCAATCTCTGTTCACCACGGCGATTCACACCAAACAGAAAGGAGGACCCCAAAGCAGCAAATGAATTTCAAGTGGGAAGATTTATTTGCTCTCACGAAATGGTATTTCAGGCATGACGCGTTTCGGTTAACTGGTAACCTTGATCACATCAATATATATATATATATATTCACTAAAAAAAACATAGGTTTCACACCAGTTATAGTTAGGAATTAGCATTTAAAAAATCTATTAAATTCACTGAAAAAACCATAGGTTTCACACCAGTTATAGTTAGGTGGAAATTTTACTCGCATAAAACCATTGAAATTCCCACGTTATAGTTAGTTGGACTCACTATAACTTGCGCGTGCAATGCACTGCTGATGACGTCACATATTACATCACTCATGACATGGTCAGTGACATCACTCATGACATCACTGATGCGAGTAAAATTTCCACCTAACTATATCTGGTGTGAAACCTATGGTTTTTTCAGTGAATATATATATATATATATATAACGCTCGCAAATCCTCTCCTCTGGAGAAAGGAATACAGCACTCCGGCAGTGACAGGTTACAGTGTTTATTCAGCAAACAAACGTTTCGGCGTTAGCCTTCCTCGGAACGTTTCGGCGTTATATATGTATATATATATATATTCACTGAAAAAACCATAGGTTATAGACCATATATAGTTAGGAATTAGCATTTACAAAACCTTGAAAATTCACTGAAAAAACCATAGGTTATAGACCATATATAGTTAGGGATTAGCATTTTCAAAACCTTATTTTACTCGCACAAAACCATTGAAATTCGCATATATAGTTAGATGCACTAACTATATATCGCGCACCCGCAATCCACTGCTGATGATGTCACATATTACATCATTCATGACATGCTCAGTGACATCACTGATGACATCACTGATGACAACATCCAGTGACTGTATGTTTCTGTAAAGTTAAAATATGTCTTACATATTGAAGAATGAGTGGATGTATAAGTGTCTGGATGAAGGATTTAGTAGGTGCATGACTGACTGTATGAGTGAGTGATTAAATGTGTCTCACTGAGTGAATGGGTTAGTGACTAAACTGTCTTAATTTGTGCATCATTATGTCTGTTGTTCTATAAACTGCTGCATGTGTTGATCAGTAGCTATATGAGTAACTATATGGGTTATTGATTGGTTGCCCAAGTATTTGTATGGGAGACTGAGTGTGTGTGGGTGGCTGGGAGGTGTATGACTCTGTGCATAGATGTGTGAGCAGTTGATTCACTAGATGTATGGGTTCAAAAGTGCATGTGGAAACAGCTGTATGGGCGGTTGACTGTGTGCATGAGTGTATTGGTGAGTGAATGGATATCTCAGTGCTACATGTCAAAGTAAGTACATATGTAAAACACAGTGCATGTGAGAGTTGACATATATAAATAACTGTGCATAAGAGCCAGTGAATGTGTGAGTGGCTGTATGGATCATTGTGAACTTGTATCAGGGATTGTATAAGAGAGTAAATATGTGTTAGTATATGTTTGAATAAGTAAGGTGTGTATAACTGTATAGTTGAGGAAATGGAGGTGTGATTGATTCTTTGCATGACTGGCTAGGTGTGTGAGTAACTCCATGGATGAGTGACAGTCTGTGATTGTCTGTTTACACTGAGTGTATCTAAGGTTATATTAGAGTCTGAAGAGGTTCATCGTATTATCACATGAATGATGTCATCAGTGATGTGCTCAGTAATGTCAAATGAGATGTCAAATGAGATGTCATCAGTGATGTCATTTGAGATGTCTTCAGTGATGTCATCAGTGATGTCATCAGTGATGTCATTTGAGATGTCATCAGTGATGTCATTTGAGATGTCATCAGTGATGTCATCAGTGATGTCACTAAGCATGTCATGAATGATGTAATATGTGACATCATCAGCAGTGGATTGCGGGTGCGCGATATATAGTTAGTGCATCTAACTATATATGCAAATTTCAATGGTTTTGTGCGAGTAAAATAAGGTTTTGAAAATGCTAATCCCTAACTATATATGGTCCATAACCTATGTTTTTTTCAGTGAATTTTCAAGGTTTTGTAAATGCTAATTCCTTACTATATATGGTCTATAACCTATGGTTTTTTCAGTGAATTTCAATGGTTTTTTAATAGCAAATATCAAAACCTGTCAAATGTCAAGTACGTGATAGGTAAAAACATTTTCGTGTTTATGCACGCTGATGTGCTTTGAACGCTGCCCCCCCCCCTCTTTTCTCTTAGGAGTACTCTCTCTTTGCAGATAGTGAAGGGTAGTTAACGCAGGCCTTTGCCCCCGTTGTAATCCGTCGTGCCTGCTTCTCTCTCTATTTGATTGATTGTTATCCAAGCATTTACTGTTTTAGAATTGGTTCTCTTTGGTTAATTCTCTATTTACAAAGAAGCACAGAGTCGCAATACTCTGTTTAGTCTTTGCAGATAGTGAAAAATCGTTTAAAAAAACAAAAGTAATCGAGCAAAATCAGTAAGCCACTAATGGGATCTCTTTTTCACCTCGCTAAAATAGAAACATTAAGAACAACCCCTCATGAGAAATACGAAAGTAGTGAGATGAACTGAGCTCCACACCATGATGGCTGCAAGACAGCTCGGCTCCACCACCCACCCCACCCAAAATAACGACAAACCCGATGCAAATATTATAAATATATACAACACACCAGCAAAGTAACAGGGTAAAACATTTTATTAAATAACTATTTACATAACTATTTTATACTTTTTGTTGCCCGATCCGGCTAGCTCCATCGATCGAGCATGAGACTCATGCACTCTGATCTCCTTGGCCTCAGTCAAGCATTAATAGTAAGATTTTCATACATGAGTGTTCTTTTTGCCTTTTGGTGACTCTTCCATTCTGAACATTTTTCAACAATCCGTTTGACCTGAAACGATTACACAAATAAAACATTTGTGAGTTTTAAATTTCCGGAGAAATATAATTCACCAATAGCTTTCTCTGTAGATCTTTTTCCATTAACAATCCCAGTTCCATCACCCGCCCAGGATATCACTACTGTTAGTTGTCATTGTTGCTTCTGTTTTAATAAAAAATGTTTTAAGGTGTTTACTGTTTTTGTTGCGATGTATATATTTATAAGTTATTAAAGTGTTATAATCCTATACATTTTTTATCGATTATTGCTCTTTGAGATATTCCCTGTCTACAAACAGAGAAGAATAGGAATATTCTGTCTCCCTTTGCAGAGAGTGAAGGATAGGTAATGCGGACTTTTGTCCCCTGTTGTAATCCGTCATGCCTGTTTTTCTCCCCACTGATTGATTGATTGGCTGAACATTTATTGTTCAAGGAATAGTTCTTTTGAGGTATTCTCTGTTTACAAATAACGTGGAATAGAAATATTCTGTCTAGTCTTTGCAAGTAGTGAAGGGTGGGTAATGCGGACCTTTGTCCCCCGTTGTAATCTGTCATGCCTATCTACTCCCCACTGATTGAGAAACTAGTTCCACCCGGACCATTTATTAGAGGTACATCATCTGGCTCAACCGGAGAGTACCCCTAATAAAGAAGACATATGTAAAATACGAAGTAATCACTGTATCCTGTAAACAGAAACTTTAGCATGAAACACACTTGAAAAGGAAGGGAAAGAAATCGAACAAAATCAGTAGGCCACTGATGAGTTTTTGACTTCGCTAGAAATAAGAAACATGGAAGTGGTGAAAGAAGCCAAGCTTGACGTTACGGCAGCCACGAGGTAGCTAGGCTCAGCCACCCCCCCACTGCTCCAAGCATGTCTGTCCCACCGCCCGCCACGCCCATTAACGGTAACATGAAATAGATACAAATCAGCAGATACCTACCCCCATTCCGGAAACTCCCGAAGTGCAACACGGCCACGGTTACGCCCATCCGGAAGATGAGGCCTCGACACGTGCAGGGCGGGGCCCAGCTAACCGCCATCAGCCGTGGGGTGGATGGCCCGAAATGTACTGGTCTCCCGATTCCCTTCTTCTGCCGCCTTGCAGGCCACGGGGGGATGTCTTGCCTCTGCCTCCGACCCCCCCCCTCTTATCGCCTGGTCCGGACATCACGGATATCAACGCCAGATGTCGGCGTGGGGTGCGCTGGGAGGGAGAGGCGGCGCGAACGAGCCTCTCCCACCCCCACAGGTGGGGGCCCCTCAGCTGCACCCCCAACGCTCCACTCACCCAACAAAAGGGTTGTCGCATAAGGTGGACCAGGAGAGGAGCCGAGGCCGACGGTATCTTCTTCTTTTTTCAATTATGGCTGGGACAACACTGGGGGGGATGTCTTGCACATGCCACCGACCTCCCCCCCCTGGGCCAGAAGAGGAGCCGACGCCGACGGGATCCCTCTTCTTCCTTTAATGGCTGCGACAACACTGGGGGGGGATGTCTTGCACATGCCACCGACCCCCCCCCTCCCCTCGTATCTCCTGGTCTGGCCCCGGCTAGATATGAGCTCCCCGTTCAGTCCTGAAGCGGCGCCAAGCAGGCCACGGGGGGGATGTCTTGCCTCTGCCTCCGACCCCCCCCTCTTATCGCCTGGTCCGGACATCACGGATATCAACGCCAGGTGTCGGCGTGGGGTGCGCTGGGAGGGAGAGGCGGCGCGAACGAGCCTCTCCCACCCCCCCAGGTGGGGGCCCCTCAGCTGCACCCCCAACGCTCCACTCACCCGACAAGGGTTCCTCCACTCTTGCGATGCAGCGGCGCTGCACTCACCCGACAAAAGGTCTCGTCCACTATTGCGAGGCAATGATGCTCCGCTCACCCAGCGGGGGTCTCGTCCACTGTTGCGGTGCAACGACGCTTCTAGTTTCCTGCGTCCAGAAACGTTCTCCTCAACTTTGAAGATTCTATAAGAGCCACTGGGGCCCCCGACCCCCGATGGGGAATGACTGCCATGATCACCCACGGAACGACCACGACGTTGCCGCGGGATGTCGGCGAGCTCATGCCGGCGCCGGCCTCAGTCTCGAAATGACCAAAATCCTGCAAGACTACCAACTTGATCAACAACACCAGTATGACCCGGTAGGAGAGATTGTTGCCTCCCACCCCACTTTGACTGATGGTTCATGTCGGCAGTCCCCTCTGCTACCCTTCAACGAAAACTTTTGGACTGCCGAAAGAGGTCCCGGTCCAACCACGAGTTGGTAGAGACATTTTGACTATACTTGGACCTTCCTGACCTCACCCAAAATGGCGCCGGTACAAATGAAACTCTCAACTCCTTGTTGTGCCCCGATTGCTCAGCCTTGATATCATGAGATATGTATGCAGTTTTTAGCACATGAATTGATATTGGATAAGACTGATTATATGTTCGGACAATGAATTGATCCAGGATGGGTATTGATTATACGTTCGAACAATGAATTGACATGGGACGGGTACTGATTACACGATCGAACAATGAATTGATATTAAGTTCCAATGCATCATTGATTACTGTATTTATTATTGAAGGTTCGAATTGTCGACACTTTTGGTACTTGCTCACAATGAATTATCGATATGATTTTGTTGCACTTGTCGCACTTTTTACTATGAAATCAACGACCACTGACTCTCTGTTATGTTTTCCACAAATAAATACCCCCCCACCCCCCCCATTTACAGTTCCAGCCTGCTCCGTGGCCGGCCCACGGGGTTGTAGGCCCGTATTTGGGCACCAACATTTTTATTAAAGGTTTTTGAAAAAGCAAACGTAGTTGTAACGCGTAGATTGGTAAGTTTCGAATAAATGGCCACTGTTTCCGATTTTTTTTTTTTTTTTAAAAAGCAGGTGAAATGAAGCAGCTCAATTAGTTAAGAGTTAAAAAGTATAGTACGCAGAAAAATTGAAAATATGAATGGTCCAGATTTGTTGTATGTGTTTTTCATTTTTATACAGCATAAAGCAATATATAAAGATCCTGGTATTTAGCCTCTACTTTATATGCTACCTGTATCAGGAAAGTTGTTTTAAATGCCCCTAAGCCACCCCGAAGGAATGTCACCTGGCCCCCCTAGTACGAACGAAAACGACCCCGTACCACTGTAGGTTATCTCTCTTCCTCAAAAATGACAAAAATTACTTTCTAGGACATTTTGGACATTGATGATTTTCATATGATCTATTTATTAAAGTAATACTCATGTCTCCGCATGAAATTAATTTTCCACATGCTACGCAAGTCAATCTCATCTGCCCAAAGTTCTTTTGCAGATTTGGGACCGTTTCCCTTGCCTCTGACTCACTTATTGCTAAGTCATTGGTGGATGTTTTTGCCGGTCGGGGGTTATCCACCGAATCTCGAAGTTGTGCTTTAGAATAATTAAGAGGGTGCAACCTCTCCATGTGCCGATGCATGGTATGATTACCATAGCTATATTTTTTTTCGGTCCCTCTCCAGAGTTTTTTTTTGCAGATGAGGCAGGTAACGAACCTGGCTTTAACTTTCTTTTCATGAGAAGGAAAAGAAAAAAATTGCCAAATAAAATTCACTTTCACATGGGACGTTCTTGGCATTTCTTTCAGAAACTTTTACATCACTGTGTCATTTCTTTGTCTATCCTGGTTAAAGCAATGTCATGTAAATAGTTGTTTAAAAAGTATTTTTTTAACGTGTTTACTTTGTTGGAGCATTGTATATATTTATAAGTTATTAAAGTGTTATAATCCTACTACTTTGTTGGAGTGCTATATATTTTTAATGTGACACATAATTGTGAAGACTTTGAAGTACAAAAAGGCATCCCTGGAATCTTCCGCTTCAGGCTCGGTCCCACACACCCTTACAGTGAGAATCCCCTCCCCAATCACAATACAGGATCGTTATCAGATAGTAGGAACGCGTGTGGTGTGACGGATCTCATGAGGTGGGGGCCTTGATCTACTGTAACTCCTTTGAACAGGGGTGATTCTTTACAGTTGGGGCCATAAACTACATCCGCAGGGCTAGGTGATAGCCTGGGACCGGCCTGGACAATCAGACACAGAGGAAGAGGAGTGTCAGAGGGTGCGGTAGTGAATAGGGTGAAAGGGAGGTGTCGGGCGGGCACAGGGTGTGATACTCAGGGAAGAGCAGCGCAGATGGGGGGAGGTTTATGGCCCATGCATGAGAGAGAGAGCAGGGGTGACCAGTGCGTGGGGGAGATGCTTGCGAGGGTGGGGAGCCATGCTGAGGTTCGGCGGCGTGCAGAGAGTGGGTCTGGTCAAGGCATCTAAAATGGCTGCAGTGCACGACAAAAGTGTGGCATTGGAAAAAAAGCAAGATGGCGCAGACAATGTTTATCAATACGAATTAATTTATAACAATTATTTTTAACAATACATTTACTCGCAGTGTCAAAATGGCGGTCAACATTTCCTGATTTCCTTCGAATCGAACGTTAACAGAAGTCAAGCGGCAAAAAAAAAAAAAACGCTGACGCGCAGCCGCTGGAAGACAAGTATCAACATATATGAGCCTCCTCAACCACCCTCAGAAAACATAGGGGGTCAGGATACGTCTCCCATACCCCCTTATACCCATTTCTCACTTTGATTTTCCTCCATCTTGTAATTTAATTAAATCGAAACACAAAATGGCAAAATTCCCGTTTCGCTACCAGTTTGCGACCCGGTTCGGTTCGGTATATATGTATATATATATATATATATTACCTACTGGCGGTCGCCAGTAGGTATGTATAGTTAGGATTTTTTCTCTATGGAACTTTTGAAAATTCTATGTCTAATAACTTTGGTGTTTGTGGACGGAATCGGCTGAAATTTTCAGGAAAATGGCACTTTTGTTTCTGAGCAGCCTTTGAAAATTTGGGGGGGTTCCGTCAAGGGGGGGCCGAGAAAAAAGGGGGGTCCCAAAACGCGTTTTTCCCATTCATTTTTCCATAGGGCATTTGGCCTCACTTTTAGCTCGAACGGCTGAATGGATTTACACAAAACTTGGCAAAATTGTAGGGACTGTTAGCCCGATGTGCCTTTGCTGGGTCTCAATATATGTGCTCCAGTGGATTTTGAGAAATTAACGTTTAAAAAAACAGATATATCTGTGACAGCGTCCCGGATAGCGCTCCAGATCGCGTACTTTTCGCGTAACGGAGCTTTGCGAAGCGAAGCTGATTGGCTCTCCGGTGTCTGTCAACATTCTAAACAGTCCGGTGCGGCCGCCATCTTGTCTCTCGGTAGGATCGAGAGACAAGAGGAGGAGAAAAACGAAGGGGGAATTTAATGAAAGGGGGCAAGGTAGACTCCTCTTGACCCCCTAGGAATGATGTTGGGGTTATTAAAGGGTCCCGTGGGGCAAATAAAAAAAAATTGATTTTTCGCGGTAGAAGCGCTTCCCGGTTCGCGAATCGGGTTGCGAACCGGTAGCGAAACGGGAATTCGCCATTTTGTGTTTCGTTTTAATTAAATTACAAGATGGAGGAAAAACAATGTGGGAAATGGGTATAAGGGGGTACGGGAGACATATCCTGACCCCCTATGTTTTCTGAGGGTGGCTGAGGATGCTCATATATGTTGATACATGTCTTCCAGCGGCTGCGCGTGAGCGGATTTTTTTTTTTTGCTGCGTGACGTCTGTTAACGTTCGATTCGAAGGAAATCAGGAAGTGTTGACCGCCTGTTGGACTTGGCCCTTATGGCAGGTTCACCCCTAGACTTTTTGCTGGCAATGGTGACCTGGTGATGGTGATTTTTGGGTTCTGCGCACTTTCACTGTGTCCCAGTGGAAAGTGCGTGCGCACTCTGAGTGCATGTGATGAGATAGGCCTGCCCTCCCATAGGAATGCATGGGGAATGTATGTGTCCCTGGTAGTTCCTGATGCGTGGGGTGTACAGGTTCGAATCTGATATGTGCGAACTCGTGAGAGCGAATGCTTCGCAATGGTGTGTGTTTCATGAGTGTGTCATATGGAGAAGTGCCACTTCTAGGACTTGGCATATTAGTGTAAAATGTGTCTGGCGTGTGATTGGCTGGAGCAGGCTGGTGAGCCTGGCTCCAGGAAGGCTGGATGGGTCTGCCCGGTGGTGAGTGGGAGATTAGCATGAGTGATGTGTGGGAGGAGTGTACCTGTGTCCTGGATGGGCTGGGTGTTCCCCACACAATGCTGGCTCCGCCCCCCTGTGGTGTGACTGATGACCCTAACCCTGCCAGTGAAAGAAAGGGGTGGTTGGGCCATCAAGGGTACTCCCAAACCAGCTGCAACTGGTTTCTCCCCCACCCTGCACCTTAGACAAAGGAATGAGGTGTATAAAAATGGGGCTGTGTCCCCACAGAAATTGTTCTTGTTCCAGGATCCTGAGGGGGCTGCTGTTGCTGCTGCTGGGCCAGAGGACCGCCACTTGGGGTGTCTCCCTGCCTGGAGACCCAGTGAGCTGGCTCTGGGCCCAGCCTTGCCCCCTGCCCCTTGAAAGGACTTTGCTGGACTTGCTGGAACTCTGCCCTGCTGAGGGCATCTGGGAGCGCTGTGCTTGTGCTCCCAGCACCTGGGGGCGCTTTGTTTGCCATTAGCGCTTGAGAGCGCTTTATTTCTGGTCCTAGCGCTGGGGAGCGCTTTTGTGCACAGCCGGTGCCTACCCGGCATTGGCCCGCATTTTGCGTGAGGCGCGGCGCGGGAGCCCACTCCGCTGGTTTGCCGATTTTATTGCCCCCAAGTCGAGTGCCCACCTCGATTCACATTGATAAGTGAAGCCGGTGCCCACCCGGCATTGCCCTGGGAAGTCGTCCTCTCCGCCGCCCGGCCGAACCGGAAGTCAGGCAGGCCGGGGGCGGGACAAGCGGACAACCGGAAGCAGGAAGTCCGGCCGGCTGAGGAAAAAAGCACCGGTCGCCGTGCGGTGAAGTTCCCCGAGTGTGGGGAGAGCCCCGGAGGAGAGAAGCCCCGCCCGAGGCACCAGCGCGACCGACGCCAGCCCCCACCTCACCCGAGGAAGGCTGAGAGGAGCAGCGGAGTCCCCAGAGCAGCCCGGTGAGTGTGAAGGGCTGTGGGAGCTCCACGAGTGCGGGAGGCACAGAATACAGGTCAGAGCGGCCCCGGTTGGCAGCGGGCCGCTCCAACGGTGCATAGAGCCCCAGAGAGGCTCGGGGGCATTGCGTGTAGAGAGCCCAGCGAGGCTCCAACGACAGGCGCATTTCTTGTTTGGCGAGCCAGAGAGGCTCGGGAGGGCATTCTTAATTCGAGCCTACGAGAGGCTCCAACGAGTGGGGCATATTTTGCTTTAGAGCCTGCGAGGCTCACAGGTGGTTCTTGGGCCCCAGTATTCGTTGTTTTAGAGCCCAGAGAGGCTCATCGGTGCCACAGTGGTGGTTCTTGAGCCAGAGAGGCTCCAACATTGCCCTAACTTTCCCTGCCCCAGTTGCCCAGCACTTTGTGGGCAACTGCTACGTTTAGGCCCTGACATTGGGACACAGGGACTGTCACAGGTGGTGACTGATTTAAGTTTTGCGCAATGTCATTGCTACACCTCTGAATGTTAATGCATCATGTGTTTTGTTTTTACACCCCTACAGGTATTGTGATGTGTAGGTGGTTGTTTTCTCCCTAGTACAGGGTGGTGCTAGTGAGGTCCTGTTACCAGTGATTACTGGTTGTGTGCTCTATGTTTATATTGTGTGCTACACTGATTTTACTTTCTAAAGTGCTATTTCTGAAAGTATTGCTTCTAAAAGTGCTGATACCCTTGACAGTGGTCCAAGTGGCCCTGTCCTGATATCCCTTGTAAATTCCGCCCGTGCCTGTTGGCACAGTGTAACAAGATGTGTGTTTTATCTGATGTATATTTATTATAATACAAAGGCTATTTTTATATAACCTGGTGTGGAGTTTTCCTTTGTGGTGGGCCTTTGGTTGTTGTTGCTGGGGTGCGTGCGCAAATACTTAACTTACATCGCCTCCAAGTTTAGCCTTGCTGCTCGCGCCACGTTACCTAGAGGGCGAGTAGGGGTTATCTTGGCGTGTAACTCCCTTGCCCTGACTTGGGAGTGGTGGTCTCTGACTGACTTTGGCGAAAGCCCTGACCAGCCAGGGATCCCATTTCCAACACCGCCATTTTGTCACTGCGAGTAAATATATTGTTAAAAATAATTGTTATAAATGAATCCGTATTGATAAACATTGTCTGCGCCATCTTGCCTTTTTTCCAATGCCACACTTTTGTCGTGCACGGCAGCCATTTTAGATGCCTTGACCAGACCCACTCTCTGCACGCCGCCGATCCTCAGCATGGCTCCCCACCCTCGCAAGCATCTCCCCCACGCACTGGTCACCCCCGCTCTCTCTCTCATGCATGGGCCATAAACCTCCCCCCATCTGCGCTGCTCTTCCCTGAAAATCACACCCTGTGCCCGCCCGACACCTCCCTTTCACCCTATTCACTACCGCACCCTCTGACACTCCTCTTCCTCTGTGTCCGATTGTCCAGGCCGGTCGCAGGCTATCACCTAGCCCTGCGGATGTAGTTTATGGCCCCAACTGTAAAGAATCACCCCTCTTCAAAGGAGTTACAGTAGATCAAGGCCCCCAACCCATGAGATCCGTCACACCACACGCGTTCCTACTATCTGATAACGATCCTGTATTGTGATTGGGGAGGGGATTCTCACTGTAAGGGTGTGTGGGACCGAGCCTGAAGCGGAAGATTCCAGGGATGCCTTTTTGTACATCAAAGTCTTCACAATTATGTGTCACATTAAAAATATATAGCACTCCAACAAAGTAGTAGGATTATAACACTTTAATAACTTATAAAAATATACAACGCTCCAACAAAGTAAACACGTTAAAAAAAACATTTTAAACAACTATTTACATGGCAGCCTGCTGCAACATCCATCTCAAAGCATTCACCGTCCGCTTGATACTGTCCTTGCCCCTCCTTCCCCGGAGTAGCAACAATTTGCTGCTTTGGTCTGTCTTTTAGTTGGGTAATAAAAAGCCTACAAAATCCGTCGGCCTGTGAGGTGGCGTCAGTAGCGGACCGTTGTGCGAATAGGCCGAAGGCAGCACAACGCGCCGAGATCCGGACGGCACCCAGGTGGTGTCCAGCAAGTTGCCGCACTGGTCTGGCCATCTTACAATGCTGTGCCGAAAAACGGCGTGGGGCGCCCGGGAGGGGGGAGGCGGCGCGAACGGGCCTCCCCCGCCTCCCCAGGTGGAGGCTCCTCAGCTGCAGTGGGGCGCCCCTTGGCGTTTCAGTCGGCATCCAGCTGAATTGCGCCCGCTCTTGCGGCTACAGCGTTTCGCCCACCATCCAGTTGAATTGCGTCCACTCTTGCGGTGCAGCGATAGGCGGCTGCAACAGGACTCTCAAAATGGCGGCCGGCTCTTCGGATTTGGGCCTGGTCCGCTAAAATTGCCCTGGGACACATTTGAACTTGGACATTTGCCTGCTAGGCATGGGCCCCATTCCCGAAAGCGTCCCCTCAGCCTTGAAGTGTCAACAAAAGTCATCGGGGCCCCCGACTCCCGCAGGCTTCCGGTGGGGAGCGGCTGCCATGATTGCTTGCGGAATGGCCATGACGGAGCCACGAGATGGTGGTGCTCTCATGCTGACGCCAGCTTCAGTCTGAAACATCCAGAAACACTGTAGACTACCAATTCGATGACTTCCGGTGGAGCCCCAACGTGACCCGGTAGGGAAGAACTTGCCCTCCCTTCTTTTGACTGATGGTTCTTGTTGCCTGTCCCCTCTGTTGTAATGTAACGGAACCTTTTTGGACTGCCGAGGGAGAAAAAAAAAAGTGGGGCTTTCATCATTTGGGAAAAAAAAATGTTCCAATCCAATGAAAAGTGTTATTTTTAGGTCATATGATCAAGCCTTCCATCATTAGGAAACCAAAAGTAAAATGAACCAATGAAAAGTTTTATAAACAAGTCACATGACCTGTTATGCGGCTTTGGGCTATAGAAGCCTACAAAATCCGTTGGCCTGTGAGGCGGCGTCAGTAGCGGACCGATGTGCGAATAGGCCGAAGGCAGCACAATGCGCCGAGATCCGGATGGCACCGAGATGGTGTCCAGCAAGTTGCCGCACTGGTGTGGCCATCCTACAATGCTGCGCCGAAAGACGGCGTGGGGTGCCCGGGGGAGGGGGAGGCGGCGCGAACGGGCCTCTCCCGCCTCCCCAGGTGGAGGCACCTCAGCTGCAGTGGGGCGCCCCTTGGCGTTTCACTCGCTATCCAGCTGAGTTGCGCCCGCACTTGCGGCTACAGTGCCTCACCCGCCATCCAGCTGAGTTCCGCCCGCTCTTGCGGCACACTGCCTCACCCGCCATCCAGCTGAGTTCCCCCCGCTCTTGCGGCACAGTGCCTCACCCTCCATCCAGCTGAGTTTCGCCCGCTCTTGCGGCACAGTGCCTCACCCACCATCCAGCTGGATTGTGCCCGCTCCTGCGGCACAGTGCCTCACCCGCCATCCAGCTGAGTTGCGCCCGCTCTTGCGGCTACAGCGTCTCGCCCACCATCCAGCTGAATTGCGCCTACTCTTGCGGTGCAGCGATAGGCGGCTGCAACAAGACTCTCAAAATGGCGGCCGGCTCTTTGGATTTGGGCCTGGTCCACTAAAATGGCCCTGGGACACCTTGGAACTCGGACGCTTGCCTGCTAGGGCATGGGCCCCATTCCCGAAAGCGTCCCTTCTTTTGACTGATGGTTCTTGTTGCCTATCTCTTCTGTTGTCATTTAACGGAACCTTTTTTGACTGCCGAAAGGGGTTCTGGTCCGACCGCTGGTTGGTGGAGACATTTTGACTATATCCTGGACCTGCCCGGCCTCGCCCAAAATGGCGCCGGTATAAATGGGACTCGTAACTCCTTGTTGTGTACTGGTTGCCCAGCCTTGATATCACGAGATACGTATGCAGTTTTGAAGCACATGGCGGGTGGGGACGAGTACTGATTGAACATTTGGATATCCCTATTGATATTAAGTTCTGATGTGTTATTGATTACTGTACTATTGAAAGTTCGAATTAACGTCACCCATGGTACTTGCCCGCAAATGTATATCTAGATAATTTTATTGTAACTGGCCCTGTCGTACTTTAATTATAAAATGTACGTCCACCGATTCCGCAACTGTTAGACACCTTAGTTCTTGCAACCTAATGGCCCGCCCGTTACGTTCTTTTACAGTGTAAATGTCCCCTCATCATATACGATTACAGTTTGCTCCGTGGCCGGCCCACGTGGTTATAGGCCCGTATTTGTATGCTGACATTTTCACAATAAAGGTTTTTAAAACAAAACATGGTAGTAGTACCTAGATTGGTAAAGTTTTGAATAATAGCCACTGTTTTCGAATCAGTAAAAGGCAAGTGAAATAAAGCTGCCCGATTACATGACGGTTAAAAGGTATAATACGCAGGAAAGCAGTAAAGATAAATGGTCAAGGGCTGTTGTGTTTTCCACTCCTGCAACATAAAGTGATCGATAAGAATCCGATATTCATGCCTATCAGCGACTAAGACAGCAGGTCGAGCCTCTTTTGTTCAACGGCTCCCTCATGGGACGAAGAAACGCCCTTTTTCTCGAAATAGGAATATTTTACTTGCAGGACAGTTGTAAATTTCCCGGGAAAATACATTATCCTGGAAAATTGTTAGTGATAAACTGTAAATGCATCTGGGTCCTTTGCTTTACAAGTCAGAGTGAGAAAAAAAAAGGTGGGACTTTCATCATTTGGGAGAAAAAAAATGTTCTAAACCAATGAAAAGTGTTATTTTTAGGTCATATGACCAAGCCTTCCATCATTAGAAAAACAAAAGTAAAATGAACCAATGAAAAGTTTTATTAACAAGTCACATGCCCTGTTATGCTTAGGTTACGTGCTGCGCGCCGCGCCCTGGATTGCTTCCGGGAAGCTGCGCCTCGCGCACGGAGCACTTCCGGGTGCGCTAACGCGGCGCGTCATATGACGCATTACGCGACAACGCAGGTCCAGAATATAGTCAAAATGTCTCCACCAACCAGTGGTCGGAACAGAACCCCTTTCTGCAGTCCAAAAAGTTCTGTTAAATGACAACAGAAGGGACAGGCAACAAGAACCTTCAGTCAAAGAGGGGAGGGTAAGTTCTTCTCTACCGGGTCACGTTGGGGCTCCACCGGAACTGATCGAATTGGTAGTCTACAGTGTTTCTGGATGTTTCAGATTGAAGCTGGCGTCAGCATGAGAGCACCCCGTGGCTACGTCGTGGCCATTCCGCGAGCAATCATGGCAGTCGCTCCCCACCGGAAGTCTGCGGGAGTCGGGGGTCCCGGTGACTGTTGTAGAATCTTCAAGGCTGAGGGGACTCTTTTGGGAATGGGGCCCATGCCCTAGCAGTCAAGCGTCCGAGTTCCACGGTTGCCCAGAGCCATCCTTGCAGGCCAGGCCCAAGTCTGTGGAGCCGACCGCCATTTCGTGAGGTCCTGTAGCAGCCGCCTGTCGCTGTACCGCAAGATTGGGTGCAATTCCGTTGGATGGCGGGTGAGACGTTGTAATAGCAAGAGCAGGCGCAATTCAGCTGGCTGAGCGAGGCACTGTGTCGCAAGAGCGGGTGCAAGTCAGCTGGTTGCGTGAAGCGCTGGGGTGTAGCTGAGAAACCTCCACCTGGGGAGGTGGGGGAGGCTCGTTCGTGCCGCCTCTCCCTTCTAGTGCACCCCATGCCGTCTCCTGGCGCAGGAATATGTGATGGTCGGACTAGGGCACCGCAGGACGTGTCTTCAGGTCAAACGGATTGTGGGACAAGGTGTGGAGCAGGAGCAATTATCTCGGGGGCCTCCGTCAAGCGGTTCAGGGAGGCACCGCATCACATTGTTTTCCAATGCAGTCAGGTCCACAAACAGCCCCCACTTACTTTGAGAATAGTGAAGCTGCAGCAGGTGCAAATAAGCTTCAGACAGTGTTACAAGCGCTGCTCGGAACCCTCAACTATGGCACCCAACATCCAGGACTTATGCCATTTGTGCAAGGCAGTGGCATCGAAGCATCTCAGGGACCAAGCAACATACCATATCCAGAGTCCTTCCCACAACCTCTGCCTTCCTTCTTACCTAGTTATTGTTCTTTCACTCCCACTCCAGGCTTTTAGTCTGTGGATGGAAAACCATGAACCTACACTCACCTATTAAAATCTTACTATTGATGGTTGATTTTGAGCCACAAACACAAAGGCTTGTTTGGATCGATGTTGCAGCAGGCTGCCATGTAAATAGTTATTTAATAAAACGTTTTACCCTGTTACTTGTTGATTTTGAGCCCCAAATACAAAGGCTTGTTTGGATCGATGTTGCAGCAGGCTGCCATGTAAATAGTTATTTAATAAAACGTTTTACCCTGTTACTTTGCTGGTGTGTTGTATATATTTATAATATTTGAATAGGATTTGTCGTTATTTTGGGTGGGGTGGGCGGCGGAGCCGAGCTGTCTTGCAGCCATCATGGTGTCGAGCTCAGTTCCTCTCACTAGTTTCGTATTTCTCATGAGGGGTTGTTCATAATGTTTCTATTTTAGCGAGGTCAAAAAGAGATCCCATTAGTGGCCTACTGATTTTGCTTGATTCCTTTTGTTTTTTTAACGATTTTTCACTATCTGCAAAGACTAAACAGAGTATTGCGACTCTGTGCTTGTTTGTAAATAGAGAATGAAACAAAGAGAACCAATTCCAAAACAATAAATGCTAGGATAACAATCAATCAAATAGAGAGGGAAGCAGGCACGACGGATTACAACGGGGGCAAAGGCCTGCGTTACCTACCCTTCACTATCTGCAAAGAGAGAATACTCCTAAAAGAAAAGAGGAGGGGGGGGCAGCGTTCAAAGCACATCAGCGTGCATAAACACGAAAATGTTTTTACCTACCACGTACTTGACATTTTAAAGCTTTTGATATTTGCTATTAAAAAACCATTGAAATTCACTGAAAAACCATAGGTTATAGATCATATATAGTTAGGAATTAGCATTTACAAAACCTTGAAAATTCACTGAAAAAACCATGTGTTATAGTCCATATATAGTTAGGAATTAGCATTTACAAAACCTTATTTTACTCACACAAAACCATTGAAATTTCATATATAGTTAGTTGCACTAACTATATATCGCGCACCCGCAATCCACTGCTGATCATGTCACATATTACATCATTCATGACATGATCAGTGACATCACTGATGACATCACTGATGACATCACTGATGACATCTCAAATGACATCACTGATGACATCACTGATGACATCACTGATGACATCTCATTTGACATTACTGATCACATCACTGATGACATCATTCATGTGATAATACGGTGAACCTCTTCAGACTCTAATATAATCTTAGATAGACTCTGAGTAAATAGACACTCACAGACTGTCACTCATCCATGGAGTTACTCACACACCTAGTCAGTCATGCAAAGAATCAATCACACTTCCATTTCCTCAACTATACAGTTATACACACCTTACTTATTCAAACATATACTAACACATATTTACTCTCTTATACAATCCCTGATACAAGTTCACAATGATCCATACAGCCACTCACAAATTCACTGGCTCTTATGCACAGTTATTTATATATGTCAACTCTCACATGTACTGTGTTTTACATATGTACTTACTTTGACATGTAGCACTGAGATATCCATTCACTCACCAATACACTCATGCACACAGTCAACCGCCCATACAGATGTTTCCACATGCACTTTTGAACCCATACATCTAGTGAATCAACTGCTCACACATCTATGCACAGAGTCACACACCTCCCAGCCACCCCCACACACACTCAGTCTCCCATACAAATACTTGGGCAACCAATCAATAACCCATATACTTAATCATAAAGCTACTGATCAACACATGCAGCAGTTTACAGAACAACAGACATAATGATGCACAAATTAAGACAGTTTAGTCACTAACCCATGCACTCAGTGAGAGACATTTAATCACTCACTCATACAGTCAGTCATGCACCTACTAAATCCTTCATCCAGACACTTATACATCCACTCATTCTTCAATATGTAAGACATATTTTGACTTTTCAGAAACATACAGTCACTGGATGTTGTCATCAGTGATGTCATCAGTGATGTCATTTGAGATGTCATCAGTGATGTCATCAGTGATGTCATCAGTGATGTCACTGATCATGTCATGAATGATGTAATATGTGACATGATCAGCAGTGGATTGCGGGTGCGCGATATATAGTTAGTGCAACTAACTATATATGAAATTTCAATGGTTTTGTGTGAGTAAAATAAGGTTTTGTAAATGCTAATTCCTAACTATATATGGTCTATAACCCATGGTTTTTTCAGTGAATTTTCAAGGTTTTGTAAATGCTAATTCCTAACTATATATGGTCTATAACCTATGGTTTTTTCAGTGAATATATATATATATATATATATATATATATATATATATATATATATATATATATATATATATATATATATATATATATATATATATATATATATATATATATATATATTCACTGAAAAAAACCAAGGTTTCAGACCAGTTATAGTTAGGAATTAACATTTAAAAACCTATGAAATTCACTGAAAAAACCATAGGTTTCACACCAGTTATAGTTAGGAATTAGCATTTAAAAAACCTATTGAATTCACTAAAAAAACTATAGGTTTCACATCAGTTATAGTTAGCTGGAAATTTTACTGACATAAAACCATTGAAATTCCACGTTATAGTTAGTTGGACTCACTATAACTTGCGCGTGTAATGCACTGCTGATGACGTCACATATTACATCACTCATGACATGGTCAGTGACATCACTCATGACATCACTGATGACACCATCCAGTGAATGTGTGCCTTTCTGAAAAATAAATATGTTTTATATATGTATATGTAAAGGTCGATGGAAGAATAAATGTTTAAATAAGTGTGTAAATGGATGTTTAAAAAAAAAATGATTGGTTAACTGGCTTATTAAGTGTATCTTAGTGAATACATATATTAACGAGTAATGTTTAAATATTTAAATATATGTATCAGTGTTTCACTTTGTGTATAAATGCCTGCATGGGTTGGTGAGTAGCTACATGTGTGTGTATATGGGTTATTAGATGTTTTTTTTAGTATCAGTATGAGTGTCTGTATGGTTTGGTGGGAGTGTTACTTAGCACATAGATGCATCAATGACTGACTCACTGTTTGTATGTGTTTTGAAGACAGCATATGTGCAGGACTGTATGGGTGGATGAGTGTGTATATGCGTGTGTTAGTGAGTGAATGACTGTCTCATTAGTGTCTTTATCAGTAACTACATATGTTTTAATCTAGTATATGTGAGTATTGATGTATATGAGTGAGTATATGTGAGAGTGAGAGATTGAAAGAGTTCTTGTTTAAATAAGTATGTGTTTCTATAAGTGATTGTTTAAGAGAGTAAGTATGTGTAAGTTTCCTTAGAAGTAAGGTGGTAGTGTGTGTATAGCTGTATATGCAAATAAATGGATGTTCAATAGTTTATTTGCATGTGTGAGTATGTGTGTGAGTAACTTTTGGATGACTGTCGGTGTGTAACAGGATGTATAG
This sequence comes from Lissotriton vulgaris, assembly GCF_964263255.1. Classification (NCBI taxonomy): domain Eukaryota; kingdom Metazoa; phylum Chordata; class Amphibia; order Caudata; family Salamandridae; genus Lissotriton; species Lissotriton vulgaris. The sequence goes on along the minus strand of NC_141689.1, from coordinate 1,885,217,241 downwards.
GTGTATCACTACATATGATGAGTGAGTATATGTATGAGTGACTATATAGAACTGTTGGTGAATGAGTGAATGTGTATATAGATGGTGGAATTATTGAATTGGTTGTTGTAACTGGTATGGGTATCTCCATTTTAAAAAAAAATTTAATTTATATTTGTCAAAATGTGTTTCATGGGTTACATTACAGTGAAAGGAGGTCTGTCACTCTGTCACAAGGATGATGTCATCAGTGATGTCATGAGGATGTCACTGACCATGTCATGAGTGATGTAATATGTGACGTCATCAGCAGTGCATTACACGCGCAAGTTATAGTGAGTCCAACTAACTATAACGTGGAATTTCAATGGTTTTATATCAGTAAAATTTCCAGCTAACTATAACTGATGTGAAACCTATGGTTTTTTTAGTGAATTTAATAGGTTTTTTAAATGCTAATTCCTAACTATAACTGGTGTGAAACCTATGTTTTTTTCAGTGAATTTCATAGGTTTTTTAAATGCTAATTCCTAACTATAACTGGTCTGAAACCTATGGTTTTTTCAGTGAATTTCATAGGTTTTTTTAATGCTGATTCCTAACTATAAGTCTCACTTTATAAGTAAGACTGTTAGCGCTCTAGTTGTTTAGAACACTCTGGTACATTCTGTCATTGGGCTACAGTTGGGCTACATCTGGCTGATATTTGGGCTATATTTTTTTTTTGTCTCTGGTGGCCATCTTTGGGCTACATTGGGCTACATTGGGCTACATTGGGCTACATTTGGGCTACATTTTGGCTCTAACATACATATAGCCCAATGTAGCACAATATATATTTTTTCAAAGTTAATTTTCATAAAAACCCCTTAAGAATAGGGCTACCAGTCCCTACAATTTTTCCCAATTTTTTTTTTAATTTTTTGCTTTGGAGCGCTCCCGGTGTGCACCCCGGGGAGCGCCCCGAAAAGCGTACTTTTATAAAGCACCCCGGGGCGCGCTCCGGGGAGCGTCCCGTAAGCGCCAATATCGCGAACGAAAACATGATTGTGACGTATCGCGTTGCCGCGTCCGCGTGATACGCACAGCATAAGCGCACACTGAATCACTCGAGCGAATACGATCGCGCAACGTAAACATCCGACGCGCTTACGCGACGCGACCCAGGGCGCGTAGCGTAAGCGCGTCGGGTCATGTGACCTGAAAATAACAATTTTCATTGGTTCATAACAGTTTTGGTTTCATAATGATGAAGCCCCTGGTCATGTGACCTGAAAATAACACTTTTCATTGGTTCAAGTCATTTTTTTTTTCAAAAGGATGAAAGACCCCACCTTTTTTCCTTATTCTGACTTTGTCCTTTGACTTAGGAAGATCTGTTTGTAGCTCTCTCTACTTTTTTGCTCAAAATAATGGCTTCAGTAGTAGCAGCAGCTGGTGCATCTGCACCACCACCACAACCACCAAAAGGACCTCCTCAAGATATCATTGGTGGTCTTCAAGAAGAGAAAGAGGAGGAGGAGGAGGAGGGGACTTCAAGATGGCTGGAAGAACACAATACCCCATACCAGCCAAGACCACACATTATTTGGGAGTTTTTTACTCTCCCAGAGGGGAAAAAAAAGTAAATGCACCCAAGGGCAGTTGCAAAATTTGTGGCATGGAACTTTCCAGGGGAAACCCAAATAAAAAATATTCATTTGGGAACTACACAATGATACGCCACATGCAGCGCAAACATCCTATAAACTATTCTGCTGCAGAAATGAGGGAACTGGCCAGTAACCCTCCCCGATCAACAAGAACCAGCTCAAAAAGGAAACAACCCACTGCGTCTGCACCAGAGGAAAGTGAGACGATGCTGTGCATTCAGCCCCGATTTGCAGATTTCAGAATTAGCTGTAAATTTTGTGGGAAGACCATCTCCTACGGAGAACAGAGCAACATTTCTAAAAAACTCTATCATTCATTTTTCCTCATGGTACGCTCCCCGGTCCGCTTCCCGGTGCGCGTACCGGGCATGCCCCCCGCGCCAAACAAAAAAAATAATAATATTTTGCCCAGCGGGGCCCTTTTTAAGCCCCCACATCAAACCTAGGGGGTCAGGGGGGATCTACCCTGCCCCCTTATGGTCATTTCCCCCTTTGTTTTGGCCACCTCTTGTGTCTCGATACTACCGAGACACAAGATGGCGGCCGCTCCGGACTGTTTCGAATGTTTACAGACACCCAAGAGCCAATCAGATTTCCGTGCGCACCTCGCGTGTCGCGCCCGGGGTGCTCCCCGGAGCGCGTACCGGGGCGCGCCTACAGATATATATATTTTTTTAAACCTAAATTACTCAAAATCCACTGGAGCACATATCTTGAGACATAGCAAAGGCACATCGGGCTACCAGTCCCTACAATTTTGCCAAATTTGGTTGAAATCCATTCAGCCGTTCTGGCTAAAAGTGAAATCGACCGCCCTATGGAAATTAACATGGGGAAAACGCGTTTTGGGACCCCCCTTTTATCTCGGCCTTCGCTTGACGAATCCCCCCCAAACTTTCAGGGAAGGACCGGAACGCCGCGAGGCCATTTTGAGGAAATTTTCAGTCAGATTCGTCAACCGGCGCCAAAGTTATTCCAAATAGAATTTTGAGATTTAACATTGAAAAAAATACTAACTATAACTACCTAGTCGTATATATATATATATATATATATATATATATATATATATATATATATATATATATATATATATATATATATATTCACTGAAAAAACCATAGGTTTTAGGCCATATATAGTTAGGGATTAGCATTTACAAAACCTTAATTTACTCGCACAAAACCATAGAAATTCGCATATATAGTTAGATGCAATAACTATATATCGCGCACCCGCAACCCACTGCTGATGATGTCACATATTACATCATTCATGACATGGTCAGTGACATCACTGATGACATCACTGATGACATCTCAAATGACATCACTGATGACATCACTGATGACAACATCCAGTGACTGTATGTTTCTGTAAAATTAAAATATGTCTTACATATTGAAGAATGAGTGGATGTATAAGTGTCTGGATGAAGGATTTAGTAGGTGCGTGACTGACTGAGTGAGTGAATAAATGTGTCTTACTGAATGCATGGATTAGTGACTAAACTGTCTGAAAGTGTGCATCAATATGTCTGTTGTTGTGCAAACTGCTGCATGGTTTGATCAGTAGCTATATGAGTGGCTATATGGGTTATTGATTGGTTGCCCAAGTATTTGTATGGAAGACTGAGTGTGTGTGTGGCTGGCTGGGAGGTGTGTGACTCTGTGCACATCAATGTGTACTTGTATAAGAGAGTAAGTATGTGTTAGTATATGTTTGAATAAATAAGGTGTTCTGTGTTTAACTGTATAGATGAGGAAATCGAAGTGTGATTGATTATTTACAGGACTGACTAGGTGTGTGAGTAACTCTATGGATGAGTGGCAGTGTTTGAGTGTCTGCATAGGTGTATGAGTGCATATGATAGTGTTGTAATAATGAGTGACTGTATGGGTGAATGAGTGAATGTGTGTGTAGACGTAGGAATCAGTGAGTGCGTATGTAGTAACTGGTATTGGTGTGTCAATGGTTCAAAAAATGAAACTCTGTATTTAACACTGGGTGTAACAGAGGTTATTTTAGAGTGTGAGGAGGTGCATTGTATTATCACATCAATTATATCATCAGTGACGTGATTATTGATGTCAAATGAGATGTCATCAGTGATGTGATCAGTGATGTCAATTGAGATGTCATCAGTGATGTCATCAGTAATGTCATTTGAGATATCATCAGTGATGTCATCAGTGATGTCATTTGAGATGTCATCAGTGATGTCATCAGTGATGTCATTTGAGATGTCATCAGTGATGTCATCAGTGATGTCACTGACCATGTCATGAATGATGTAATATGTGACATCATCAGCAGTGGGTTGCGGGTGCGCGATATATAGTTATTGCATCTAACTATATATGCGAATTTCTATGGTTTTGTGCGAGTAAATTAAGGTTTTGTAAATGCTAATCCCTAACTATATATGGCCTAAAACCTATGGTTTTTTCAGTGAATTTTCAAGGTTTTGTAAATGCTAATTCCTAACTATATATTGTCTATAACCTATGGTTTTTTCAGTGAATTTCAATGGTTTTTTAATAGCAAATATCAAAAGCTGTCAAATGTGAAGTACGTGATAGGTAAAAACATTTTCGTGTTTATGCACGCTGATGTGCTTTGAACGCTGCCCCCCCCTCTTTTCTCTTAGTAGTACTCTCTCTTTGCAGATAGTGAAGGGTAGTTAACGCAGGCCTTTGTCCCCGTTGTAATCCGTCGTGCCTGCTTGTCTCTCCATTTGATTGATTGTTATCCAAGCATTTACTGTTTTAGACTTGATTCTCTTTGGTTCATTCTCTATTTACAAACAAGCACAGAGTCGCAATACTCTGTTTAGTCTTTGCAGATAGTGAAAAATCGTGTAAAAAAACAAAAGTAATCGAGCAAAATCAGTAGGCCACTAATGGGATCTCTTTTTGACCTCGCTAAAATAGAAACATTAGGAACAACCCTTCATGAGAAATACGAAACTAGTGAGATGAACTGAGCTCCACACCATGATGGCTGCAAGACAGCTCGGCTCCGCCACCCACCCCGCCCAAAATAACGATAAACTCTATGCAAATATTATAAATATATACAACACACCAGCAAAGTAACAGGGTAAAACATTTTATTAAATAACTATTTACATAACTATTTTATACTTTTTGTTGCCTGATCCGGCTAGCTCAATCGATCGAGCATGAAACTCATGCACTCTGATAGCAAGCGTTGCTGCTGATGCTATGTAAATGTAAATGTATTTGAGCTTATATAGCGCACAGCTACCCACAAAGGGTTTCCCGGCGCTTGCTTAGGGAACCCGTCCTGGTATTCCCCTGTGAGATAACCCCGACAGGGTATCCACAAGGTGAAAGCCAGGCATCCCGCCGCGAGGGGCCGTTGTGGAGATTAAGCAAGCTATTGCCCAGAGTCGCAGAGTGTGAACCCATGAGTTGAGAAGGCACCGGAGCGAGAATTATCGAGTCCGTGGAATTTTTGAGCCCAAGACCCGCCGAGGCGGGGAATTGAACCCTGGTCCAGAGCCGATCTCAGCTTCCGGGTCTGCCGCCTCTAACCCCTGAGCCACACTTCTCCACAGAAAAAAATGCAGACAAAAACTGGTTTTCAGTTTGTACATTCTTCAAGATTTTTCCATCCAAGGCTGGTTCAGAGTTTGTAGAACGATGGCTTCAGATTTTCAACATACGGTGTGGTGGCGCGGACTGGGAGGGGGCGCTTGGCTCCTGCCCCCTCCCCAAGTCGTGTTGCCCTGGTGTGGCCTAAGATCGCCCCCGACATAGGCGGCCGGCTCCCGGGGTCCGGCGGAACTTTTTGCCTTTTGATGACTCTTCCATTCTGGACCTTGTCCCACAATCCGTTTGACCTGAAGACACGCTGTAGTGGGGCGCCCCTTTACCGTTTCAGTTGCCATTCTGCCCGCTTTTGCTACACTGTGCCTCTTCCGCCATTCAGCTGTTTACCACCCGCTCTTGCGACTACAGCGTCTCGCTCACCATGTAGTTGAGTTGCTCTCGCTCTTGCGATGCAGCGATAGGCGGCTGCCACAGGACTCTCAAAATGGCGGCCGGCTCTTCAGATTTGGGCGTGGTCCACTAAAATGGCCCTGGGACACCTTGGAACTCGGACGCTTGTCTGCTAGGGCTTGGGCCCCATTATCGAAAGCGTCCCCTCAGCTTTGAAGATTCTACAAAAGTCTTGGGGGCCCCCGACTCTCGCAGGCTTCTGGTGGGGAGCGGCTGCCATGATTGCTCGTGGAATGGCCACGACTGAGTTATTTGGTGTAAATCCATTAAGTAGTTTTGGAGTTATTAACCCCTCCCATCTCATGACGAGCACAGCTTGTCATGAGCCACGGTTCTCGTGTGCTCATGACGAGCTCGGCTCGTCATGACCGTTAGAACGCTCACAAGAGGGGCTAATTCCCCTACTGTGATGGGTGTTCTATGGAACGGGCGTGGTCATGACGAGCTCAGCTCGTCATGAGCACACGAGAACCGTGGCTCATGACGAGTGGTGCGCGCTCCCCTCCCCCAGCACAGCAGGGGTATCGGCCCCGCAGTGAAGCGGTTAAAGAAAATACTAATTTGTATAGTGAGAGAAGCAAAACCTCCACTAAGCCTCACGATCTTATACAGAAATCTGATTAGCTGCCAAAAGTTTAACCAGGAAGTGTTGGCAGCCATCAAGGGACTTGGACTCAGTAGTGTCTCAAACAAAACATTTTTAAATAAAAGAAGGGGCAGGGTAGGAATACCCTGACCCTCTAGGCCTGGTGCTAGGGGCCCCAGAGACTATGCATGGCCCAAAAAGCTTTTTTTTTAAATGCTTGTGGCAAAAATCTGACAGATTCACAAAATTGCAGCAAAAATTAAAAAACAAGCGCAGTCTCCTACACTTGTTTGAACAAGAGCCCTCATGTTGTCAGGCCCAGGAGCTTATTTATATTTTGAATACATGGAGGGGGCGTAGGAAGTCCCCCTCTCCATGGGAAATCTTGGCCTCAGGGACTGCCCCGTGCCGGGGACAGTCTGATTCAAAACGTAACCGGAGCAGGGATGCACAGCCCTCCTCCTGATGCTCTTATGTGCACCGGGAACTACCATCTCCCTGAGGCTCTCTTTAAAAATTGGTGGAGGCCTCCCAGAACCCACTCAATTGACCTTAAGGGCCCCAGGGACCACCACCTCCCCTCCTGGGCCATTTACAGCCCTGGAGAACACCACTTCCCTGGGGTTTTTTTACTTTTTTGTAGGAGGGGGCACACAGCCCCTCTCCCAAGCTATTCTCGGCCCCGGGGACCACCACTTCCCCAGGCAGGCCCTTCAAAATGAAAAGAGGGGTACAGCACAGCCCCCGCTCCTGGAACCGTTAATGGCCCTGAAGGATTGCCACCCCCCAGGGCCAGCTCCCTCTCCCACAAGGTGCCCACCCTCAGGAGATATCAGTGTGCTTGCCTGTGGCAGGAGCTTTGACAGCTACTGCCAAGCAAGACCAAATTGTAAAACTGCTTCCTGTGAGCGACAGCAGGAAAACTGCTCCAGCTCAATAGGAGCAGAATTTCCACCTGTTTTATTTGCTCTACCATGCAGGGAGTAGCATTTCTGACTGCTCTCTACATGCGGGGGCATGCCAGCTTCTCCTGGTAATGGGGAGCTGGCAGGGACATGGGGTGCAATGAGGCTCCCCCCTCAGTCTCCAATATATCACACTGGGTGCAGGATGAAAAGGCCGGTTTCCAGGGAATGGTTTCTCTGGGGCCAAAATTGACCTGGGGAGGGGGGCCACATGGCCCCTCCCCTTAAAAATACATATTTAAAAGGAAGTACCCCTCTTTTGTGGAGATGCACCTCTTTGTAGTCTCGTAATTTTCTCTTGGCAAGAATTCATGTAACCACTTAATTGTGGGTGAAGACCCTTGAGGGACAATCAGATTCCCAAAATACCATGCACCCAAGGTCACTGGAGCCATTACCTTGTGATCCTTTATGCAATTGTAGAGTAAAATATACACTTGATATTCCCAACTGGGTAGCGCTTACTAATTTACCTGTAGAAAGTTTCGGCAAAACGGTGGAATCTTCCTGGAAAAAATGAAGTTCCATTATTGCTCCAAGGCATTGTCACAGAATTTAAACCTCTATGGGAAGCACCTACAAATATAAACACAGCAGGTGCCCCAGTTGAAGCTCCACTTCTGTAAAGTACAAATGATTCCAACTTCTTGGGCTTACAGGGGCAAAACAAGCATTTTCCTCTCATGTTCCACACAATTTGAAATTCTTAATGGAGGTGAATGCATTGTTGATCTATTAGAGGGCAATCTAATATGTAGTGCCTGTGAGTGATGAGTGGTTTCTTTCTTGTCCTGAGAGCAGAGCCCTTGGTTCTCCCTATTAATTACCATGAGTATTCAAATGCCCACGGTCATCTGCAAGGGCTGCCTGTTTGACCCCACCCTGTTTTACTTAGTAATGCGAAGGACTTCCCACCTTTTCCCACAATGATGGACAGCTTACCAAACTAGATTCTATAGATGAGTATTCATGTTATCACAGATTTGTGGATTAAGACGATAGAGTAACAATCACATTGCCACAATTACCTGCACCTAAGGTCACTGGAGACATTTCCTCATGGTCCAGTACTCAGCGGTAATGTATACCTTAGTGTATAATATGCACTTGTTATTACCCAACAAGGTAGCACTTATTAATTACGCAGTAAAGAGTACTCCAGTTGAGTAGATTTTTTCCTGCAAACATTTAGACTCTTGTGCAGTAAAGGGGCAGGTGAGGTTCCCTTCTGGCCCAGTCCCTCACAGATCCCCTGACACATCCACCACTGACACTTACACACCCATAGAGACACCCATTCAGCCAATTGACCATCCATTCACGGACTCACACAGCCACTCACTCTCCTACTCAGACACCCATGGAAACACTCACACACCCACTCTCACACCCACATACCACTCACACACATATACAGCCACTCACATACCCAGGAAACTACTCACACACCTATACAGCTACTCATACACCCATTTACAGATCCATACAACCACACACACACCCACTCACACAACCACTCACAGACCCATACAGCCAAGCACACACCCACTTAAAATGTATAGAGCACCCAAATCACCCCAAAGGGTAGGTCCGCTCTGTAGGGGGCAGGACAGCAGACCAGCAGAAGTTAGTTGCCAAAAGGTTCGGTTTTGTGGCCTTTCCTGAAAAGCGAAAGATCCGCACACTTCCAAATTTGAAGGAGTAGGTGATTCCAAAACAGGGGGCCAAAGAAAAGAAGACTTTACTTCCTGTGCGGAATTACCTAAAATGGGGAGTAATAAGGAGGGATTTTTCCCCCAACGCAAGGACCTGCTTGGCGGGTAGGAAATATGTTTTTCAGTTAGATAACTGGTTCCTTTGCCATTTAAGGCTTTGTGTACTAAGCAGCAGATTTTAAACTTAATTCTCTGTCAAATGGAGAGCTAATGAAGTTGTTACAGAAGAGGGTGAGAGGCCGTTCTGTGTAGCCTATTCTGGACTAGCTGAGCTGTAGTGTTCGGTACCCCCTGAAGTTTGTTCGGTTATCAGACTCGGCTCCAACTTCCTCGGGGCTGTGATGAGAGTCCGATCCCGGCCCTACTGAACGACCTCAGAGTCCAATAGTTAAACACTGAACAACTAAGAAAGTGCAGCAGGGCGTGGGAAAGGAAGGGGACAGCGGGGAGGGAGATCTGCAACAACAAAGAACAAGATATTAAAGCACCCTATTTCCCTATACTACAACAATGTACTCTATAATCTCTTAACCCAACACCTCCCCACGTTTCACCAGTCAATACCTGTAAAGGAAAATACACAATGATCAAATCCAATGGAGACAGGGGATTGTTGTGGTTTGAAGAACTGGGCCCAACTGTGAAAACAAAACAAACACGATTCAACTCCCTCTGCTCCAAGTACTGGATTGTCGGTTGTTGTTCAAAACAGAGATCACTACACATACCCCAAATAATGCGTTAGTCTCTATCAATGGGCGGCCTCACAGTTCCCTTTTGACTTTTCCAATACCCCTCCTGTCTCCTGTTAGAATGAGATAAGCAAACAATAATGGACACTGCACTCTTCAGAATCACCTCCGTAAGAAACAGTATGTTCACCACTTCCCATGTGGTTCTCAGAGTTAAGCTCACTCTGTAATGGGTCTTCAATAGCCTGCGCCCTAGAAAGTTCTGCTAGATAGCACTCTGCGAGGGCTTGAGAAGGCGAGGCTCAGAAAAAGCTCCAGGTGAGTCCTATCGCCACAGTGCAGGCTTACACGTATTTACACTATATACATATTTTGTATACCATGGAAGGCTCAGTTAGGTTCTGCTCAATTAACAGGTCTATTTCCCTGAGAACAAACGTGCAGCCACTAAAGTCTGTAACTGCACACGAAGATACGGAGCCTCCGAGTAACACTGCTCCGAGTGCCACTCTAAACAACAGACCAGGTTGTGGGTGCGTCGTTGGGATCGAAACTACCAACGCCACGCACCCCAACGAATTCGGATTACTCACGATTCCGGAGGACTAGGAATCACCAGACACCTCTTACCGCCTCCAAACAAGGACTCTGGCAACGCCACCGCAAAACGGAATTATCGGCGTCTCACCGCCGTTTGAAAATTACCTTTATTTCCTGGCATGCGTGCGCAGCTCACGTTTGGTACGCGACGTCAGCGCGGCATGCCGGGAATTGTATTTTCTGATCCTTTTGGCGGCCCATGAGCGTTCGGCGGCTTGGAACCTGACAGTACACCCCCTTCACAAAGGGGCCCCACCACCCCCCGGTTTTCCAGGAAACAAACGGTGAAACCGTGCCACCAACTGGGGAGCTCGAACAGCGTTCGCCGGTTCCCAGGAATCCTCCTCCGGACCAAACCCCTTCCAGGAGAGTAGGTATTGCAAGCGACCCTTCACCCATCTAGAGTCCCGGATGCACCTCACCTCATATTCCTTATCCTGCATCACCCAGATAGGCAACGGGGACTTACGAATCGGACTTCTAGAGGGTTTCAAGAGGGAAACGTGGAACACAGGATGTATGCGAATCTGCGCAGGCAAACGCAGACGCACAGCTACCGGATTCACATGCCCCACCACCCGGTAAGGACCTATGAACCGAGGGTTAAACACGCTGTGCTTCTTGAACTTAATGTGCTTGGTGGACAACCATACCAAATCACCCTTTCTATACACCGGATTGGGTCTCCGGTGCTTGTCTGCTTGGCGTTTATAACTGGCTTTGGCCTTCTCAAGGTTCTTGCGTGTGCTCAAAAGAGTTTTGCGCACCCTCAACAACCTTTCCCTCACCTCTGGCAGCTTCACATTATCAGACGGCAACAGCATAGGTGTGAACCTGGGATGGTGCCCATAGGAGCAAAAGAAAGGCGTGTGTTGAGTGGATGCATGTTGAGTGCTGTTATAGGCTATTTCTGCCACCCACAACCAATCAACCCATGAATCGCTGCTTTCTTGCACATAGCATCGTAGATACTGTTTTAAGGATTGGTTCAGTCTCTCCGTCTGTCCGTCCGTCTGCGGATGGAAACTGGTGGACACAGACGAAGTGATGTGTAATGCCTTACACCAGGCTTTCCAAATCTCGCAGTGAACTGTGCCCCTCGATCGGACACGATGTCACGGGGAAGGCCATGCAGTCTTACTATGTTCACCAGGAGTAGCTGAGCCATTTGTCCTGCTGTGGGTACTTGGGCACAAGGAATGAAGTGGCCCATTTTGGTCAAAAAGTCCACTACCACGATTATGGCGGTTTTGCCTTGGTCTTTCGTAAGCCCCACAATGAAGTCGACTGAGAATCTCTCCCACGGATTCTCCAGAGTGGGCAGAGGTAGTAACATTCCTTGAGGTCTTTGTCTGTTCGTTTTCATTTGACTGCATGTGACACACTCCGCCACCCAACGGCACACATCAGGTCTGATGGAAGGCCACCAGAACTGCCTCTGGGTTTTCTCCAAGGTCTTGACAAAACCCATGTGACCAGCACACGGAACCTCGTGGCACCAAGAGAACACTGTTCTGCGTAAAACTTCTGTGGGCACCAGGACCTGTTTTCCTCTCATTGGAACGCCGTGTTTTGGTTTCCATTCCGGATGATGTCTGAGCCATGTGCGCCACACACAGGTTTGTACTCCCCTCCTGACACGAGACAAAAAGTCGTCGGTATGAGTTACCCCTATGACTTTTGCAGGTTCAATGATTGACCGAATTGGTTTCTCCGCTGGTATTAAGAGATTCTCTCTCCTTGTAAGCGCATCCGCCTTCCTGTTGTTGGTACCAGGCCTAAAGGTAACCACAAAACAAAACTCTTCGAAGAACATCATCCACCTTAATTGCCTGGGGGACAGGTGTCTCGCGGCCCGTAGGAACTGTAGATTACGATGATCTGTATAGACTGTGATCTGGTGACGAGCCCCCATTAACCAGTGTCGCCATTCCATAAAGGCATCTCATATAGCGAGCAGCTCCTTTTCGGCGATGGTGTAGTTTACTTCTGCGGAACTGAGCTTTCTGGACATGTAGGCAATCGGGTGAAGGGTGCCTGTTGATTCTTCTTTTTGAGACAACACTGCCCCTAGGGCTATTTCTGAGGCATCTGCCTCGACTATGAACGGGAAGTCCGGATTGGCATGTGTCAACACCGGTGCTGAGGAGACCGCTGCCTTGAGCTCATCAAATGCGTGTTGGGCTTTGTCGGTCCAAACAAACGGGATGTTTTTCTTCGTAAGCTGCGTGAGGGGTGACACCATTCCTGAGAAGCCAGCTATGAATCGCCTGTAGAAGTTGGCGAACCCCAACAGGCTCTGGATGTCTTTGACGTTGTTGGGACGTGGCCAATCCACAATCGCTTGGACTTTTCTCTCGGCCATCACTTGCCCTGACGGAGTAAGCATTACACCCAGAAACTCCAACGTTGTGACGTGGAATTCACACTTGGTGATTTTGCAGAAGAGGTGATGTTTCTGGAGCGCTCGTAGCACTGATTTTACATGTGTGATGTGTTCTTCTGTTGAGTTTGAATATATGAGAATATCGTCTATATAAACGACCGCATAATGATCCAGGTATTCGCGGAGGAGCTCGTTTAGAAAAAATTGAAATGCGGCCGGGGCATTGCAGAGCCCAAAGGGCATCACTAAATACTCATAAAGTCCGTACTGCGTTTTAAAGGCCGTTTTCCACTCGTCACCCCGTCTTATGCGAACAAGGTGATATGCCCCACGCAAATCCAGTTTCGTATAGATGTGTGCCGCCCGGACCTGTTCCAGCAGCACCGAGATCAAAGGTAGCGGGTATTGATTCTTCACGGTGATGGCGTTTAAAGCTCTATAGTCTATGCAGCATCTTTTTTCGCCATTAGCCTTAGGTATAAAGAACAAGGGGGATGCTGCAGGAGATCTAGATGGTCGGATATATCCTAAAGCCAGGTATTTATCCAGATATTCTCGCAGCGTCTCTGTTTCGGGGAGAGTAAGAGCGTAAATCCTTCCATTGGGGATCTCTGAGCCAAGGATGAGGTCAATGCGGCAATCATACGTGCGGTGAGGTGGAAGCACCTCGGCCTCTTTATCGCTGAAAACTGTTCCAAACTCAGCGTAACATGAAGGCAGGGTTACGTCTTTTTCCGCTGCTGTGGCTATTGAATGCATAGGCTCTATGGTTTGTGCCGGCTTCCTATTCGTGGGGAAACAGTGTTCGCGGCTATAGGGGGAAAGGAACTGAATCGTTTTGGTAGTCCACCGTATATCCGGATCGTGTGTTTGTAGCCATGGGAGACCCAAGATGATCCCATATTGCGGGGCTTCAATAATGTTGAAGATCAGAAGCTCATGGTGGGAATCAGCACAAACGATTTCGTACTCCCTCGTATGATAGGTAATCGGACCTGCTTGGAGTTCATGTCCATCAACAGCGTAGACTGTTTCGGGTCTTTCTTTGGGGACTAGAGTCACTCCCAATCGACGAGCCATGGAACAATCCATAAAACACCCTGTAGCCCCAGAATCAACCATCACTTGCACCTCATGTTGTTTGTTGTTGATGGTTATGGTCATGTTCACAAAGAGGTGGTTTCTCACGTCCACGGAATTCGGGGTGAGTGAAGGGATGATGTGTATGCTTGAGGGTTTCCCTTCGTTCACCCTCAAGCCGTGTAGTTTTCCGACTCCTTTGCGGAAACTCCTGCTACACTCTGTCCTCCCCGCACCCGGTTACTTTTTGGCTTAACTGGGCACTCCCGTAGAAAATGGCCTTTCTTCCCACAATAGAGACACAATCCTTGTTTGCGTCTGTGTTCTCTTTCGCTGGCGGTCAAGGAGGCTCGCACCGCCCCTATCTCCATTGCCTCAGGAGAAGGAGCCGGTTTGTCACTGTTACCGACTTGTTCATAAGGCATCACGGCTCTATCCTTCTTCTTATGCTCTCCTTTTCTTTCCTTCATGCGATGGTCTAAGCGCAATGTAAGGTCTATTAAAGCAGAACAAGTACGGGGCTGAGGGTCTATCTGGGCTAAGACGTCCTTCATGTCTTCGTTGAGGCCTTGATAGAACAAGGCTGTTCTTTTTGCTTCAGGCCAATCTGTTTCGGCCACGAGTCTCCTGAAATTGTTGAGATAAGTGACAAGATCAGCCTCCCCCTGTTTCAATTTCAACAACTCTCTGTCTGCCGTGAGGGTCTCTGCCCTCCTATCAAATGTTTTTTCAAACTCCTCCCTGAAATTGTCCCAGTGGTATAGGAGTGGGTCATCCCCTTTGACTATTGGAACCGCCCACTGTGCAGCTTCCCCCCCTAAGTATGAAATCAGGAAAGCTACCCTCGCTTGGTGTGTGGAAAACATCTTGGGTTTGCACATAAAGTGCATCTGTACCTGTGTCATGAATACTTGAATCTTTTTTATGTCTCCATAGTATCGTTCTGGTGGTGCTAGTGGGATTTGTGCTGGCATTTCCACCACCACAGAAGTGGTAGGAGAAGTGCTACTGGATGCCCCGGTTGTTGTAGCAGGGGTGGGCATTCTATCCAATCTGGCTCGCAACTGTGCGTTCTCAGCCCTAGAAGCCGCTACCTCCCTATTGGCAGCTGTCAGCTCCACCTGAACTAAGGCCAAAGCAGCCATGACGTCCTCTAAGGTGGTCATGGCGAACTCTCAACACAGCCAAGAGGAGGCAAAATCCTTGGGCCGATAATTCTATCAGACTCGGCTCCAACTTCCTCGGGGCTGTGATGAGAGTCCGATCCCTGCCCTACCGAACGACCTCAGAGTCCAATAGTTAAACACTGAACAACTAAGAGAGTGCAGCAGGGCGCGGGAAAGGAAGGGGACAGCGGGGAGGGAGATCTGCAACAACAAAGAACAAGATATTAAAGCACCCTATTTCCCTGAGAACAAACGTGCAGCCACTAAAGTCTGTAACTGCACACGAAGATACGGAGCCTCCGAGTAACACTGCTCCGAGTGCCACTCTAAACAACAGACCAGGTTGTGGGTGTGTCGTTGGGATCGAAACTACCAACGCCACGCACCCCAACGAATTCGGATTACTCACGATTCTGGAGGACTAGGAATCACCAGACACCTCTTACCGCCTCCAAACAAGGACTCTGGAAACGCCACCGCAAAACGGAATTATCGGCGTCTCACCGCCGTTTGAAAATGACCTTTATTTCCTGCCATGCGTGCGCAGCTCACGTTTGGTACGCGACGTCAGCGCGGCATGCCGGGAATTGTAGTTTCTGATCCTTTTGGCGGCCCATGAGCGTTCAGCGGCTTGGAACCTGACATCAGTGATGATTCATTAACTGCATCTAAAAGAGAGTTACAATAGTCCAGGTGGCTAATGACCAAAGCCTAAAGCAGGGTTTTATGTACAGAGAGCGGAAGGAGGGGAAAAACTCAATGCAAGAGACATCACATGAAAGCAGAGGCCAGCATTAGCCACTACCTGATCTTTAATGGAAAGAGCCTGATCCAAAGGAACACCCGGATTTGTTACCACTGTATTAGGGATAGGAGCTGTACCCAAGTCATCAGGCCACAACTCTGTGGACCAGAGTGTATGGGCATTGTCAAACAGCATAATCTCCATCTTTCCAGGGTTCAGCTGGAGAACGTTATCTGTCATCCAGTCGTAGATTGCTTCCATATATCTGAGAAATGGGATTTGGTGGACCTAGTATTATTAAAAGATAGAAGATGGATATCATCTGGGGGTGACACCATAGTCTCCTATAATCTTACCAAGAGGAACCCCATATATTTTAAACAGTGTAGGGCTAAGACAAGAGCCCTGTGGCATTCCCTTGGTGAGCTCAGTTCTACAAGATTGAAAAGGTCCAAGGTTAATGGTCTGTGTGCAATGTGTTCAAAAGTTAGAGAACCATTGTAGAGCTCGTCCACAAATTCAGTCTCCTACAATCTTTGAAGCAGTGTACAATGTGACAGTGTGGCAAAAGCTGCAGATAAATCCAACAACACCAGTAGCACAGCCTGGTTGTTATCAAGTGAATTTCGGATATGATCTGTTACCGCTATCAGTGCTAATTCAGTGCTGTGCATGTCAAAAAGCAGACTGCTAAGGGTCCTGGCAACCAATAGACTATGTATTCTGTGGGTTTTTTTATGAATATAGCCTTCAAATAATTTACTCATCAGAGGAAAAAGGGAGATTGGGCAATAATTAGACAGAGAAGACACTGGGAGATTTGCATTCTTTCGAATAGGGATTACCTGAGCCGTCTTCCACTTCAGTGGAAGTGTGCCTTCACTCAGATATGGATTTATTAGGGGGCAGATGGATGGGGCAAGGTGAGTGGACAGCAATGAGGCTATCTTGGCTGGCACAATATCAAAAGGTGACCCATATTTAGCCAATTTCAGCATTCCCTCCACAGTGTCCACCTGAAGGGAAGTTAAGTTTTCTAAAAAAATGGGCATTATACATATTAAATGGAGGACTGGTGGTTAGTTCTTTAGAGATATACCTAGCTCCAGGAAAATTATCATAAATCAAACATATTTTTTCTTTGAAGTGGTTAGTGATATTGTCACATAATGCTTGAGAAGGGAGAGTAACATCACTGCCTGCAATGGAGTTAGTAAAAGATTTTAGAACTTTGTAGAGTTCTTTGGAAGAATTCCCTGCTCGGCTAAGTTGAGAGGCAATGTGGACTTTTTAAGCTTTTTTTATATTCTTGTGATAAAGATGCTAAAGAAATTGTATAAGTTTCCTTCTCCTTTAAGGTGTGAGATAAACACCATCATCTCACCAGTTGTTTGCAAATAGACTTCTCCTTGCGCAAATCAGGTTAGTACCAGAACGCAGGCCATCTCTGATTATCTTTGTATTGTTTTAAATGGGAAGATGCAGTCAATGGATGATTTTAAAGCATCATGGTAATGGTCTAAATTTAGGATAATATCCCCTGACTCCTGTATCACGGGAGCTGTGAACTCTCCTAACAAGTCTGTAGTAATTCTGTGCCACTGTCTCCTAAGACTGAGAGTGATCTTGTTGGCGGGAGTGTCCACATAAGTACCAGTTATCTGAAAATCAATCCCGGAGTGGTCTGACCATACTATCTGGTGGGGGATCTCAATGTGTAAACAGGGAGAATTAGTTAAAATGAGGTCCAACATATGGCCTGCAGAATGGGTAGGACCCTCGTTGGTCTTTTTCAGGCCCAATGAGGGCAGGTCATCAGAGGAACTGAGAGGCTTCTGTATTAGAGCTACTTTCACTATGTATATTAAATCACCTAATAAAACAAAGTGCTTAAAGGAGATAGAGTGTATAGCAATCAATTCCATCAATTTGAGAGTAAAGTCCCGAAGGGGGCCTGAGGGACACTACACCAGAGCACCTTTACAACAATCATAGGGGGGGGGGAGTTCTATTTTAAGGATACAGATTTCCATCTTGTCCTCTGAGGAATTCTCACTTATATATACTTTCAAAGCCTCTTTATTTATAATTGCAATGCTGCCACCCATTCTATCCTCCCTGTCAAGCTTTAAAATATTATCATTTTCAGGGAGAGCCAAATTAATGGAAGGAGTGGTGACTGGTTTAAGCCATGTCTTGGTGAGGAATCTCAGATCAGGAGTTTCAGAGGTCCATCCCTATGGGCTACTCGATACTCACACAGAATAGACCTTGTGGTAGGGGAGGTGGTTTAGCAGTGATATTCCAATTTGGTTTTGCCAGCACTCTCTCCACCCAGGCCATCCCTGACTGTGAATGTGCCCTGTTTAAAATTATTACATCTCATAATTTTCCTCTCACAGAGCTTCATTTATCGCCCTCCAGGGTCGGCCAAGGCCTTCCAGGAAGCCTTAGCTCACACCACATCTTCTCTTGCCCTAGAGACAGCTACCTTCAGCATTATAGGCAATCCTAACTTATATCTGGAATGCCCCGACTCCCAGGAGATTACCAACTTTCTAGGAGACATGGAAGCATGTCAATTAATTCAACTTGTGGAGGGTCCATCACATCGCGCAGGTCACTTACTGGATCCAGTATTTTCCAATATACGCTTTCTCAAAGTCCACGCCCCCTTCCATTAATTTGGACGGATCACTGTCTTATTCACATGGGCCTCAGTCTAGCTGGTGCCCCTTGGCAGACTTCTCTTCTGCCATCCATGAAACGTCCTTGGCACAAACTCGATGCACCCAGCTTTGTGTCCAATCTAAAATCATCCCGCCTTCTCTTCTGCCATCCATGAAAAGTCCTTGGCACAAACTGGATGCACCCAGCTTTGTGTCCAATCTAAAATCATCCCGCCCAAATTGGCCCACTGACTTGGAGGAAGCGGACAGAGCTTTCAGGGGCTGGATTAACAACTCACTCGATCACTGCATCCCTAAGAAACTGACCTGCGCCAAGCGCACACATCCGCATGCCTGGTACAACGAGACCCTAGCGATGGAAAAAAAACACTGTAAAACTCTGGAACGCACTTTGAGGCGCACCTACAACCCCAATGCCAAAAACATCTACAAGTAGGGTATTAAAGCCTTCCACAAACTTGTAAAAAAAAAATTAAAGCAGCATTCTACACTAATTTGATCACATCGAGTCCTAATTCCTCCAAAACCATCTTTTCTCTTATAAATGACATGACAAAAACCCCTGCAGGAACTAATAACATCATATCCTCCAACCTGCACTGTGAATCTCTGGCACGCTACTTCATCTGTAATGTTGAGTGTATCTATAACACACTCAACTTCAGAAAGGTCGCCTCTACATCATGACCTCCTAATGGCTCACCTTATCTCCCCTACTCTCTATAAGATTTACCATCTATGTCCTTCAAAGACCTGGAAACCCTGGCAGCAAAGGTGAAATCAAGTTCTCCTGATGATCCAGTAAAACCGGACACCTTCAGAAAATTCCAGGATTGTGTTAGGACTGAGGGTCAGGAACTGATCAGTAAATCGCTCCAGGCATCAGTAATTGCCAAATCTTTGAAACATGCCAGGGTTGTTCCCTTACTGAAAAAGCCAGCACTGGATGCATCTTTGCCGGAAAATTTACGGCAAATTTCTCTGCTTCCTTACTTGGCCAAGATTATGTATTCCCATGTTAATGGCATCCTGACCAAGTATTTGGAAGTTAATGGGATTTTGGATAGGTCACACAATGGGTTCCGGCCTAAGCATAGTACAGAATTCACCCTGTTGGCAGTTACAGAGCAGCTAAGGGCTTCGCTGGACGTGGCAACATCTTGGCATTGATCTTACTTGACCTGAGTGCGGCCTTCGACAAGGTCTCCCATGAGCTTTTGCTCCAATGACTCTGGGTGATCGGGATCAGGGCCTGGTTTGCGTCTTTTATATCCGATCGCGCCTTTCAGATCCATGCCCTTCCTACTGGTCCAGTATCTGTCCGCTCAGCAGTGGGGTCCCTCAGGGCTCTGTTCTGAGCCCCAAGTTTTTTAACATGTACGTCCGTCCTCTTGCCCTCTTGGCCAAAGCTTGGAAGATCAATATCATAACATATGCGTATGACAAGCTATTGATATTCTCTTTCACCAATAACCCAGCCCAAGACCAACTGAAATTCTGTGAAGAAGTCCTGGCCATCTCCAACTGGATGGCGGATAACTATCTTCAACTTAACTCCTCAAAAACGGAGGTGCTTCTGGTATGCCCGGGACACCCATAAATGGGACTACCAGTGGTTGCCTGCTGCACTGAGCACTCCTCCCCAACCAAAAAGTGCAGTTGAGAATCTAGGGGTCCTGATGGACAACTCCCTCTTTTTCTAAATTCAGTCCAAAAGAGCGGCTGATATATGCTTTGGCCACCTACAGGGTTTGAAACCCATCTTGGGGTTTTTCAATGCTTCCATCCAATAGGTGATTATTCAATCGGTGGTTCTGTCATGTCTCGATTACTGCAACGGACTGTTACTTGGTGTAAATAAAACTGTCATGAAGAGACTTCAAAGGGCACAGAATGCTACTGCCTGCATTCTATTTGCCCTCCCTAAGCACTGCCATACCTCCCATCTCCTGCACCACCTACACTGGCTGTCTATCGAACAGAGAATTCAGTTCAAAACTCTCTGCACCATCCATAAGATCTTACATGGTCTGGGCCCCTGGATACTGCAGGAGTTCTGTACACGATATGTCTCAACGCGAGAATTGCGCTCAGCAGACCTGCATTTGTCCTGCATTCCTAGGGTACACAGGAGTAGAGCTGGCGGGCACTCTTTTAAGACTTGGCCCCAGCCCAATGGAATTCTATTCCTCTCACGGGACGCAGCACACATGATCACTGAGAATTTAGAAAACATATCAAAACCCTGGTATTTTTATCCATCTAGCGCATGCTATGCAGCCATGCTGTGCCCTTGTTCCCTGGTCTTTCAGAAATAGACTATACCCGGCTGCCTTTCCATCTAGCTAGCATCATTTTCCTTGGTCTCCTGCCTGCTAGAGCTGGGATGCCCTGATGTTGGGGTAGCCATGCACTATATAAGTCCAGCTAACTTAACATAACATATCCCATAATTCAACAGTGTGCTTAGGCAGGGATCTCACATTGCTCAAACAATACTTCCAAGCATGTGTGGGATTAGGAGGTGAAATAATAGATGGGAAAAGTGGTTCATCTAGGAATAAATCCCGGTCCACCCTAAGACAGAAGGCTAAAGGATCTGAGTACTGCTCACAATTGAGACTCTATAATGACAATGTAAGCAGGAGAACTCCCCCTCAAGAAAAACACAGAGCATGTCACAAGTGTTAGCAGTGTCTAAGGTCCCATCAGAAAATCTAATACCAGTAAGTTCATCACTCGTTTAGGCGAGTCTCTGTGAAGTAGCCATGATTAGAGCAAAAGATGCAGGGGTCTTGACTCCTGGCGACAGCTGGGCGTGGATGGGCACAGACAGGCTTGCATTTGGTGTGCTGGCTGCACGTCCGATGCGTGGCCACGCTGCCATGCAGTTTAAGTAAGACGCCGAGTGAGCAGCTGGATGCTGATTCCTGTGACCCTCTCCGACCAAAAATTGGAGATTAACACATTCTCTCTCGTTCTCTCCACTCAATCAGTAGTCCCGCCATGGAACCGAGAGTGGGTGAGAAAACGGAGACCAACTAAAGTTAGGATTTACAATAAGATAATCACATAAAGAACAAAATCTCAGAGTAACAAAGATGCAGATAGGTAGATAAACTATAAGGATAAGACACACCTCCTCCAGAGTGCTAGTGCAATATGACTCGGGTATACATATACAAGAGAATAAACTTAAAACAGTAAAATAAGCTAATAAAACCACTACTAGCCTTAGCTACCGCTGCATGTCGATGCCATGTTTACGTAAGATGATTCAGAAAAGGGATCAGGATTCAAGCAAGCCGGGCCGAAGAAGGCTGAAATGCCAGAAACCGGTCCCCGGTAGCTTGTCTCCTTTCTGGTGAAGAATTGGCTTGGTAGTTTAGTCTGCCCTGTTCCCATGATGCACTGGGCCAGGGACAGACTGATTTGCATATAGCCAGGTTCTGAGCTGGGATGGTGCAGTGAGATAAATAACGGTGATGGATCAAGCCCTGATCTTTGGACTGGGTAAGAGTGGTCTGCTTAATTCAGACACTCTGTTCATCACCACCCCCTTTTCTGAATCGTTTTTGGCCACTATAGGTGTGGCAGGGTATACTCAGACATGAGTCCCTTTCTCACTGCACCATCAGGATTCAAGCAAGCCGGGCCGAAGAAGGCTGAAATGCCAGAAACCGGTCCCCGGTAGCTTGTCTCCTTTCTGGTGAAGAATTGGCTTGGTAGTTTAGTCTGCCCTGTTCCCATGATGCACTGGGCCAGGGACAGACTGATTTGCATATAGCCAGGTTCTGAGCTGGGATGGTGCAGTGAGATAAATAACGGTGATGGATCAAGCCCTGATCTTTGGACTGGGTAAGAGTGGTCTGCTTAATTCAGACACTCTGTTCATCGCCACCCCCTTTTCTGAATCGTTTTTGGCCACTATAGGTGTGGCAGGGTATACTCAGACATGAGTCCCTTTCTCACTGCACCATCAGGATTCAAGCAAGCCGGGCCGAAGAAGGCTGAAATGCCAGAAACCGGTCCCCGGTAGCTTGTCTCCTTTCTGGTGAAGAATTGGCTTGGTAGTTTAGTCTGCCCTGTTCCCATGATGCACTGGGCCAGGGACAGACTGATTTGCATATAGCCAGGTTCTGAGCTGGGATGGTGCAGTGAGATAAATAACGGTGATGGATCAAGCCCTGATCTTTGGACTGGGTAAGAGTGGTCTGCTTAATTCAGACACTCTGTTCATCGCCACCCCCTTTTCTGAAATGTTTACGTAAGAGGCTGAGCGAGCAGCTGGACCGCTGACTCCTGTGACCCCCTCTAACCCCCTCCGAGCCGGAAGTGGAGATTAGCTCGTTCTTGCTTGCTCTCTCCAGTCAAACAGGAATCCCGGGGGAGAAAACGGAGACCAACTAAAGTTAGGATTTACAATAAGATAATGGCATACTATCACAGGGACATTATAGTTATGCTCAGATTTCACTTGTACAATACCAGTGAAATTCAACATGGATAGTTACCTGAGCAGAATTAAGGTCAGAAAAGAGTAGAAAGAGACAGAATAAAGGTCAGAAACAATCTGAAAGAGGCAAAATAAAGGTCAGAATGGAGCTGAAAGAGGCAGAATAAAGGCGAGAAAGGAGCAGAAAAAGGCAAAATAGAGATCAAAAACCAGCAGGAAGAGACAAAATAAAGCTGAGCAACGAGGAGAAAGAGGTAAAATTAAGATCAGTAGCAGAAAGAGGCAAATTAAAGGTGATAAACGAGCAGAAAGGGTTTGAATAAAGGTCAGAAGGGAGCAGAAAGAGGCAGAATAAACGTCAGAAACAAGCAGAAAGAGGCAAAACAATGTTCAGGAGCAATCAGAAAGAGGCAGAATAAAGGTCAGAAGAGAGCAGAAAGAGGCAGAATGAAAGTCAAAAGTTTTATATAGCGCAAACTAGACCGAAGATATCGGGTATCAGAGCACCAGTTTCGTTACATCAGGACACATTCATTTTTGTTAGGCACAGGGAAATAAAGTGATTTGCCCATAATCACAGGATGTTGAGCGTCGTTGCCGAGACTCAAACCCAGTTCCCCAGCTTCGACGTCAACCGCTCTAGCTGGAGGCCACATCTTCTCCCAAAAGCAATGGTCAGGAGCGAGATAAATAGAGGTGAGAAATGAGCAGCAAGAGGGAAAATAGAGGTCAAAAGCAAGCAGAAAGAGGCAACATAAAGGGCAGGACTGAGCAGAGAAGAGACAAAGAATATTAGGAGAAAATTAGCAGAGGAGGCACAAAACCGAATGCAGCACTGAGTAGTGGAATGCAGGAAAACTAGACAGGAGTACAGTCACAGGCATGAGCTGGCATGAGGGCCTGCTTTTCAGTGCCTCCCTACTTTACTGCACACCCACTGACAGATACACTCATACAATCACACACCCACTCCCAGAACCATTGAAGCACAAATGCACCCACTCACAGACCCTCTAACAGACTCGCACACACACTCACATACCAACTGAGAGACTCACACACCCATTCATACACTCATTCACCCACTCACAGATCCACTCAGACACTCACACACCCACTCACAGATCAACACAGAGACTCACGCACCCACTCCCAGACCCACTCAGACACTTACGGACCCACTCACTGACCCACTCACTGCCCCTCTCAGACAATCATGCACCCACCCACTCAGAGACTCACAAACCCACCTACCTATGTAGCCACTCACACACCCACTTGCAAAGGTTACAGGTTATAGTTAGGAAATAAAATAATAGAATTTAAAAAAATCTTAGAAATTCAAAGAAAAAAATCTAAGATTACAGGGATGTTAGTTAAGGTCAGATTTCGCTCGTACAAAACCATTGAAATTCAGCAGTTATAGTTACCTGAGCTAACTATAACATAGGCCCCCTCAATGCACTTTGGAAGTCGCCCCTGGTAAGAAAGTTCTTGCACTCAGATAGTGAAATGTCAAAAAACATAGATCAGTGTCGGCGATCCTACCGACTGTTAAGCACAATCCTATAAAACATAAATTATGGCCTAAACTGATGGAAAATGAGAAGGTCCTATCTGCCCTTACAGGAAAACGAATCCAACATAGGAGTATTTGTGCATGAGGAATAAACATATAGGACAGATTTTAGAACTGCACAGTTTGCTTCACAATTTATTTCTTCACCATCACGTTCGACCAGGTGTAGAGTAAGGCAGTGCCTGGTCTGTGAAAGAAAGGGGAAGAGAGGCACATATGCATTATTATTAAGCATGGGCGAATTTTGCGAATCAGGCGTTCGCGAATTTTGCGAATTCGCGAACTCGCAATCCGAAAAATCTGCGAATTCTCGGATTTTTTTTTTTGTGTGTTCGCAAGGGTTTCTGCCAGTTCGCGAGGGTTTGGTACCAGTTCGCAAATGCGAACTTACTAGTCGGCTCGCAACGGTCACGACTATGTTGTTTCTATGTCTGGTTCATCATCACAGGTTCCCAGCACCCTCTGTTTCACCACTGCCACCCTCTGTTTCACCCATGCCACCCTCTGTTACATCAATGCCACCCTCTGGTACATCATCACTGTAGATTATGGGGGGGAAAAGCAAGCACACCTGCCCTGCTTCAACTGGCATGAATTAATTTGGGGTTGGTTTATTAATGTGTCACTGTTTTAAAATTCCAGGTCTGGCACCTGCTTCCTTTTCAGTAATTTGCTTTCTGTTGCAGTGCAATTTTTTTTTCCAGGACCTTTGTGGCCTACATGTAGCTATTCTATGAGCCTGCTGTGAGGGTCAGAGCAGGGTCATACAATTGTTGCAACTAGCAACTGAACTCTGGAGTGGCCCCAGTCAGGAAGCACTACAGGGAATGGTTACTAATGATGAGTTTGAACTCTTGCACCTGCTGAGTGCTTTCAGTTTTGCAAAACTCGTTTTTCTGCAATTTCGCGGGATTCGGGGGCGCAAACATGCGCGAGATCGGATTCGGAAGCCGCAAATTCGTGCGAATATGCGATTTGTGTTTTTGCGGCGTGTTAGTTTGCAAGGTTTTGTGCGTTTTAGCGAGCCGCTTGTAGCGCAAGGCGTGAAGTTACCCTCGCGGTCGTTCAAGGGCGCGGCCATATTGTTTGCATGACGTAGTTCAGTTTCCGGCCGCGAAGTGTAATCTCGCAAAGTGTGCGGCTCGCTAGTACAATTTTGCTTGTGTTCGTGAGGAAAATCTCGCGCGAACTTCCCGCGCGGTCGTGAGCGGGCGCGGCCATCTTGTTTCTCATTCATTGCTATGGTTCTGGGCATGCTTTTTGTATCCTCTCTAAATCTCTCCAATCCTTTGCTTGTTTGAAGTTTTTTTTGATCTATCTTACTTATTATCTATCCCTCTATTTTTCTAGCCCTATATTTTTGTGTTTACTGCTTCTTTTGGTTAATTTTAAACTACTTTTTTAAACTCTTTTCTTTTCTTCTCTTCCCTATTCTATTTTCTTTATTATTTAGCTTCCTTTCCGCCCAGACCATGGTGAAGGGAGCCGGGAAGCATCCCGAGAAGGGGAAGGGTCCCGCACCCCGTGCCCGGCTCCCCTGCGGGCGTTTGAGGGGGGAGACAGTCTCACCCCGGGAGATCTTCAGCCCGGAGGAGGTGGCCCCACTCATTTTTTACGTTCAGCGCTGCCTCCCCAGGACCATCATGGCAGGCGGCAGGATCGGTACCGGGTACGGGATCCGGGAGCGCCAGAAGCGGTGGGAGAAGGTGTGCCGGGCCATGTACCACCACTCTCGGGTCCGGCGCACCTACAGCCAGGCCACCCACCGCTGGACGGATGTCCTGGACCGTGAACGCGATCTGCTCGACCTGCTTGGCGAGTAGTAGTAGCTATTTCTTTACTACTCTGTTTTCTCCTGCTCTGTGTGTTATTATCTTGCAAATTTTTGTTTTTTACCAAGAGCAATAATGCTGCTGATTACATTGTAGGTAAATTATATTTCAAAATCTTCTGTGCATTTCAGGTGCACTGCTCTCCCTCTCAGTAGTGTTGCTACTATGCTTATTTGTTTTCGATTTTGTGTTCATTTCATTGGCCTGTGAAATTATGTATGAGTGTAGTTTAAAGAACTGCGTAATGCTAGACACTAAGGGGCAGATTTATGAGGCTGTTGCACCTCTTTGTGCCGCAATTGCGTCACTTTATTTGACGCAACTGCGGCGCAAACAATGTGCCCTATTTACAACGTGATGCATCTAGGAGATGCGTCACGTTGTAAAGCACTGCGCCATAAGGAGGCGTTGCTGCGCAGGGGGGGGGCGTTCCTGCGCAGGAACGCCTCCTGAAAGTGGCTGAGTGAAATCTATGAGATTTCACTCAGTCACATTCAGGGCAATGCTGCGTCAAAACCCTGCGCCTGCTTGAAGCAGGCGTAGGTCTTGACGCAGCCTTGTGTAGATGGGGCACCCCCGAACCTTGCTGGAGCTGTGTCGCTCTTGCGACGCAACTCCAGCAATGCACCACTTTTCCGGCACAGATGCGTCACGCATCTGTGCCGTTTTTGCACCATGGTGCACCGCATTATAAATGCGGCGCACCATGGGTGGCGGAGCTGTGGCGCACTGTGGCGCACATTAACTGGCGCATCCCTGGGGATGCGCCAGATAACATAAATCTGCCCCTAAAGTTCAGATTTTTAATTACCGGCGCATCCCTGCAAAGTAGCAGGGATGCGCCAGCCCAAAACGTCACAAAAGCGTTACGCATCTGTGTCGTAAAGGCGGCGCATTGCTGGAGTTGCTCCATCAATGCTCTGGGGTGCCCTATCTCCCCAATGCTGCATCAAGCCGTACGTCTGCTTCAAGCAGGCGCAGGGTTTGAGTCACGCATCATTGTCGTTAAAGTGAGTGATTGAAATCTTGTAGATTTCCCTCAGCCACTTTTAGGATGCGTTACTGCGCAGGAACGCCCTCCCTTGCGCCGGAACGCCCCCTGATGGCGCAGGGCTTTACAACGTGATGCATCTCCCATATGCGTCACGTTGTTAATATACGCCGCACCATTGCGCCTCTTTTGTTCTGCCGCTGCGTCACAAAAGTCACGCAACAATGGAGCAAAAGAGCCACAAGGGGCTTCTAAATCAGCCCCTGCAGACTCAAGTCCAGTCCTTCCTTTGTACACATGGCGATAAGAAGAAATAGTGGTGGTGGATTGATAGTTTGAGTATTTTAATGACTGGTTAATGTAGTAGGAAACTTTAGTGTTGTCACTGATCTGCAATCACGATGGACTTTGTCTGTCACTTCGCGTGCTGCGGACTGCTGCCTGCCAATCCTAGGCAAACCTTTTTAGTACTTTGTTTATTGAGTTACATAAGAAGTTTCCAATTCGACGGTCCGCAAATCAAGCAATACTAATAACGTAGTAGACCACATGAGATCGGTCAATGTATCCAGTGGAATAGTTGTCTCTTTGCTATTTCGCCAAAATATTTTGTTATTGTTCTTTTGAAATGTTTGATTTGGTTGACAAATATCATCCATGTTTTCTGGTCTTTCTTTCTTTCATGTTGTACATCAGCTCCCCCCAGGGGCAAGAGGACACAGGAGGAGGAGGAGGGTGCTGTTCAGGATGCAGGCCAGGATCGGGCAGGCGAGGGCTCCTTTGCTGGCCCCAGTAAGTTTTAATTTTAATATAGAGTACTTATTTTTTCCTAGCGTTCCTCATTCGATTTTTTCTAAATCGTCTTTGATCTTCTTGTAGACTGGATCTAAATTCTTATCCTGCCTCGACTATGACTCACTGTGGTATTACTAGACTATTTTTATTAGTCTGTCTGTGTAGCTAACTAAGATTGCACATTTGGCAATTCCATTGGACTCCCATTCTAGTCAGCAATAGCTCTATGCACTGAGTGCAGTCCTCTGGGATTGTCCATAATGTCTTTTCAAGTCTTCTAAATGTTTATGCTTTGACAATTGCCAACAATAAAAAGGTGAATGACCACCAAGAAAGAATAAGATACTACTTTACTTTTGGTTTGGATAGTAGGACAATCCATTCTACTACTGTTGCAGGGACAAATCTGCACAAACAGAACTATGGACACTAAATAATGCATTGCTTAGCTTATGAATTATAATAGGTGCTGTTAGACTTTTCACATACCTCAGTGATAACAGACTTTGTAGTTGAACCCCCAATCTCCTTACTGACTAGATAGTGTGGCAGAGTCATTTAGCTCCCAAAGTCACCGATGATTGCTCCCCAATGATGTCAGAGGCACAGACTCATGCTTGCAAAAATTCCAAAACCTTTAGCTCATCCACTCTAGTCTGGAGGACCAAAAACCACAGAGTCTATTTAAGTTTAAAAGCTTTATTAAAAGTAAACACATTTATTAAAATCAAGTTTTTCATAAAAGTAAACGTTTAACTGAAAATGGAAAAGTGCTTAGTGCTGACGATTAATTGGACACATTTCTTGTGGTCGAGCCGAGCTCTCACCTGGTTTGAACTTGATCCTGCTTGTGTTCTTAGAAGTCAAGCTTCTGTCTGTTAGGAGAAAAAGTGGTGCGTGTTAAAAATAAAAAGCAAGCATTCATCAGTTGTGCCAAAAAGGTGCAGCAAGACAACAGCCTTCCCTGGAAAAAGGGACATTTTTACTTTAGAGTAGACAGTCACAAATTATTACATTGTATTCTGTTTATTTCACATTTCTTTCTTCCTCCTAGACCAAATATTATATAGTAGTGAGTGGTGTATTCTAAGATTCTTAAATGTACTTTGTAGGTGGAACATCTGGAGGCGGGGCCAGCGCGGAGGTGCTGGTATTGGACGAGGGGAACAACTCTGGGGAGGAGGCGGTGCAAGTGCCGGACAATCCTGTGAGGGATAAGACGGTGGTGGTGGGCAGAGGTAAGCTATATATTCCTTACTTATTGAGATTGAAGACTGCAGAGTGTGCTTTCTGCACGGGTGTATTATAAATCAACCAGGTAGTAGCCTCCTCTAAATGTACTTAGACTTAGCTGTGAAGTTTTTGGCGAGAAGAATCCCAATCAGATCTGAGATGAACTTGATGGATGGGATGAACGAAAAGCGAAAGAAGGGTGTAAGTAAGTGTGGAAGGACGAGAAATGTAATGATGACTGGCAAAGAAGAATGATATGTGTTTGCTTGGTCCCCGAGGTGGCTGGGAAGGAAAGAATATGGTATGGTGCATGGCTGGGTGAATGATGAAGCAAGGATGGGTGGAAGGAGAACAGCCTGGGTGGGTGAAACAGAAACTGTATGTGTGCATATACTTTGAATGGATGGATGCCTGGATCATGGTAGTATCTGACTCTTAGATAGCATATGTGTATCTAGAGAGAGTAGACGGTCACTGGATGAACTAAGTGTTACTTTGAAGAGCATGTAACACTGCACCCGCACGTCCGTTCCAGTGTTGGAAAGGCAAGGAAAAGAAGTTGTAATTTTGTCCAAATACTACCATGAATAGTAGCAGTAGTTTGTATTGCAACTGCAAGCATAGCATATATCCGTTTATTATGGTGGACACTCCCTACCTCTCTTAATAACTTTAGTTTAGTAGTAGTACGTCATTCATGTGTGGGTGTATCACTGTTAACTCAATAATAAGCAAAGCACCTAAAGTCATCCCATATGTCATCAAATACATCCCATGTGAAGTGATAGATAATCAGATTATTTATCTTCTTCATTTTCCTTTTCTAGTACTCATTTGCACTGTAGGGTGAAAGCTAAATTAATTAAGCAGTAGCCCTTTTAACAGAGTATTCTCAGTGTCACCCATAATAGAAAAGTAAGAGCTTCACCACCTGCATGTACTGGACCGGTACAGTAACGCAAGTCTGTCTCACTCATCATGGTGTGCGTCTGTTTTTCTCGGGTGCAAGTTCACTGCGCTGGCATTATGCCGGCTTTGCATAAGATAACGTACCAATTTTCCTAAACAAGAGAGAAGAAGAAGAATAAGACTGGTGTACTGTCATAGTCAACTGTAATGGAAGTCCATAGTGCTCGTAGAATTTGTTCCTTAAACTCCCACTAATGTTAGAGCAAGGATGAAGAAGTCGGAAGTTACATAGATACTGTCCTCAATAGTTATGTACTGTGCTTTCAATTTGCTACTTGTACTGTGACACAACTTTCTGCTCAATCATTTTGTGTTAATCTTAAGGAGCATTGGTTACAGACTTTGTCTTTCTTTCTTCATATAGTTGCTCCTTCCAAATCCAACAGACCATCAAGGAGGAGGGAGCTGGCTCGAATGGCCCGGCAACGGAGGCTGGATGCCACTGTCGCCGAATATCAGCGGCTGGTGGCCCTGGAGGAGGAGGAGACGCAGTCTACCGGTACCACCACAACAACATCCACTGGGACAGCTGCATCCTCCTCCGTGCCCCCACGGGCTGCCAGCCAGCGCAGTGCTCCAGTGGTACGGAGCCGGGCTACCAAAGCCAACCGCCACCGCCGAGCAGCAAAGACAGCAGCTGCCCCACACAGGATTTGCAAGGCACGCCAGCGCCGCTTATGCCTCAGAGTGTCCTACCTGAAGCAGGAGGTCCTAAGCTATAAGAACTTGGTGGAGGGCCTCCGCTTCGACCATGCCACCCTCCGCAAGGAGCATGATGCCCTGGCCGCTAAAGTCAACAGCACCCTGCCGTAGTGTCCCTTGCCCCTTTTTTAGAGACTTTTGGGGGGTGGGAATTGGGAGTTGGGTTGTTTGTGGGACTTTTGAAGGACAATCGTTGGGGTTAGGGAGGGTCTTGCGGGAGATTATTTTGTTAGGGCTACAAAAATATACTTTTTTAAACTTTATCTGACCATACCTGTTTTTTACTGCTTTTGAGTCTGGTGGGTGGGGGTTTAACAGTAAGTTTGTTTTCCTGAATAGTCCTAGGATTTTAGTAGTACTACCGTCAATCTCTCATCTCTCCTAATACTCCATTATACTACCTCCAACCAAACGCTTATCTTACCTGTAATTTGTGTTTGAAAGTAGGGCTAGGCCCAGGGCTGGCCCCACGGGAAATGGCGATTAAGGTTGGCAATCTAGGGCGGATGAAATTTCCTCCTCATTGCGGTGGTACTAGTGGTGTGACACAGTGGCAGTTGCATGCCTATGGAAAAAAAGAAAATGAAACCTGGTTTGTCCTTACTGTAGCATTACAACGGTACAATAGAGAATATAGCAGATGACAGTACACTACAACAGTGCCACAATGTAGCCTAACAAATGGTAAAGTATTCAAAGTATAACTTGTACTTGTGTTGGATTTCTTTGACATTGGCTACTACTACAAGAAATAGTACTGAAGCTGAGTAAGTCTAGAATATATCCTCGGATTCCTTCACCAGCCTGTTGCTATGACCTTATCCTCCCCAGCAAGTGTGTGGAATTATTGATGTCATTTAGTCACACATCAAGCAAAACCACACAGCCCGGGGGAAGAGGGTTAGGGTTTGTAAAATGGATGGGAATGGGGGTTTCTTTTTGGGTAGGTTTTGTTGAGGGGAAAAAAAAGCACAGCATGGACAAACAATAATTGAACATAAAGAAATTTTTGGGTACAAAGCTAACCATAAATCTTTTACGTGACATAAAGGAAGTGCATGCACTACTGAATGCATTGTTACTGAAAAGTAAGTAGTACTTTCGACAACCGTGAATGACAGAATGCGACAGTACAGGGCTACATTAAATTAGGTTTAAAAAATAGCCGAAGTAAAACCTATAGAATGGCTGTAGGGATCAATTTAGATGCAGAGAGAGATCCAAGAAATGCAGTCTCACTCAGAAGAAAACAATGGAGACTGTATCTGTATGTTGTTGTAGTTGTCCTGTTGAATTTGGTAAGTAAGTTGCATGCAGCAAACAATTCCTCTTATTAGCGGCACTCCTCCATTCCAGCTGACGCTTCGTCCATCAATGTTGGTGACCAGAAGACACCCTGTCCACTGCCTGCCTGGCGGATGCTGAATTGCGGCTCGCTAATGTGAAGCCCGACTCCATCCTTTTTTCCCCATTGCACAGACGGAAACCCGGCCTGTAATTATTGAACGAAAAACAGGAAGTGATATAATATTACAGCACCACTGATAAATAAATATAAGGTATGTATGCTGTGTAGTGCAAAAAGTCACACTTTGATTTTCCTAATAGACAGTACAATATTTTTGAAAGTGCGTACTCTGTCTGAGTCACCTTTTGAAGGATAAATAAGTATGGGCAAATTAATTTAGCGGATCTTTCCCCTCAAGCTAGGTGTACTGTAAACTGTGTTTTAGAACAAAATTAGACCTTCCCAGCAGTGCTCCCACCCAGACCCTTACTAAAGCCAGTTGCAAAAATGTAGAAGACCCCCAATCAGATCTCAAAAAACGAGGCCTAGCAGAGAACTGGTGACAAAACGTACTTTGAAAGTAAAAGTAGGCCCAAATCCCCCTTACCCACCGTGGATTGTATTCAAACCACTTGCAACCAAGCAAAAGTATCCATAGCCAGAATCGCTCCAAGACTCAAAAACCCCCCCACCCAAACACATGCAATAGAAATACTGCTAACCCTAACGAGCCCTAAGTTAAGAATAGTGGCAAAGGCTTTATTTAACTATGCCAAATCCCCCCTTTCCCACCATGGATTTTCTTCAAATAACTTGCAACTAAAATTACACATTCTCACGAGTGCTCTAAGACCCCAGAACTCAGTTGCAAAAATCTAGAACACCCTGAAACACATGCAATCCTGCTGCTAGGGCTAACCCTAACGAACCCTAAGTTACAAAAAGTGCCAAAAGGCTTTTCCTTATGGATTTTGTCCCAACCACTTCTATCCGATATTAGACCTTCCCAGGAATGCCCCAAGACCCGCCAACCCACCCGCCAAAAAGCACAACACCCCCAAACAGCCAAAAAGGAAAATCTCATACTTCTATTTCTTGGCCTTCGGTCCAAACGCGCTGTTCAGCTAGGCCATAACTCACGTTTTCCACCACGGATTTCCTGAAAAGCAAATGCAATCAAGATTAACTGTCCCAGCAGTGCTCCCAGACCCCAAAACTCACCCACAAACACCCGGAACCCCCCCAAAGAGCACCTCAAAGGAAAGCAAGTCAGCAAAAACACAAAAAAAATTCCGCCTCCGATTTGGTCCAAACCACTTTTATCCGGTATTAGAGCTTCCCAGCAATGGTCCCAGAGCCGTCAACCCAGGAGAAAACTAGTAGAAGACCCCCAAACAGCCAAAAAGCAAAAGTACAAAAATGGGGACTTAGTCATTTTCTTGCCAATTTCCCAAATCACTCCGCGCGCGCTCTACAGCTAGGCCCTAACTCCCCTCTGCCACCATGGATTTGCTTCAAACCTCTTGCAAACTAAAGTATCCATAGCCAGCAGTGCTCCCAGACCCCGAAACCCACTCACAAACACCATGAAGCCCCCCAAACAGGCCCCCGAAAACGCTACATTGAGCAAAATGTCAGAAATAGCAAAAAAAAAAAATCAGCATGGATTTTGTCCCAACCACTTCTATCCGGTATTAGACCTTCCCAGGAATGCCCCAAGACCCGCCAACCCACCCGCCAAAAAGCACAACACCCCCAAACAGCCAAAAAGGAAAATCTCATACTTACCATATTTCTCGGCCTTCGGTCCAAACGCGCTATGCAGCTAAGCCATAACTCCCGTTTTCCACCACGGATTTCCTGAAAAGCAAATGCAATCAAGATTAGACTGTCCCAGCAGTGCTCCCAGACCCCAAAACTTACCCACAAACACCCGGAACCCCCCCAAAGAGCACCTCAAATGCAAGCAAGTCAGCAAAAACACAAAAAGAATTCCGCCTCCGATTTGGTCCAAACCACTTTTATCCGGTATTAGAGCTTCCCAGCAATGGCCCCAGAGCCGTCAACCCAGGAGAAAACTAGTAGAAGACCCCCAAACAGCCAAAAAGCAAAAGTACAAAAATGGGGACTTAGTCATTTTCTTGCCAATTTCCCAAATCACTCCGCGCGCGCTCTACAGCTAGGCCCTAACTCCCCTCTGCCACCATGGATTTGCTTCAAACCTCTTGCAAACTAAAGTATCCATAGCCAGAAGTACTCCCAGACCCCCAAACCCACCCACAAACACCATGAAGCCCCCCAAACAGGCCCCCGAAAACACGACATTGAGCAAAATGTCAGAAATAGCAAAAAAAATATTTTGCATGGATTTTGTCCCAACTACTTATATCCAGTATTAGACCTTCCCAGGAATGCCCCAAGACCCGCCAACCCACCCGCCAAAAAGCACAACACCCCCAAACAGCCAAAAAGGAAAATCTCATACTTACAATATTTCTCGGCCTTCGATCCAAACGCGCTGTGCAGCTAGGTCATAACTCCCGTTTTCCACCATGGATTTCCTGAAAAGCAAATGCAATCAAGATTAGACTGTCCCAGCAGTGCTCCCAGACCCCAAAACTCACCCACAAACACCCGGAACCCCCCCAAAGAGCACCTCAAAGGCAAGCAAGTCAGCAAAAACACAAACAAATTCCGCCTCCGATTTGGTCCAAACCACTTTTATCCGGTATTAGAGCTTCCCAGCAATGGCCCTAGAGCCGTCAACTCACCCGCAAAGAAGTAGAACACCCCCACAAGCGCTGAGTCTTTCTTCATTGGGCGTAATCCAGCCCTCTGCTTTGAGGGAAATAGGAGTCTGGAGGAGGAGGATAGAGGAGCATGTTCTTCTGAACTTGTGAACCTGAGGAATGCAGACTGCGGCACCTTCAAATCAATAAGCAAACAAGTGAAGACAGTACTGCTGATGGGCTTGTTTTTGTAATTAGGTGATTAAAGTTTGAATTATATTAACTGTGCACAACAAAGAAAGACAGACACACAGAAATAAAAGTGAATAAGGACGAAAAAGAAAGTTATTGATTCATTGTCTAATTTTCAGGGCTCGGTGTCAGGGTCCAGGAATAAGAATAAGGCTTCGTCATCATACTCTGCGAATTCAGGCAGGGTGAGCTCAGTGTCACCTAACAGAGAAGAAATTCCCTCATCTACGTTGCTGTCCACCTCGTCTTCATCCGGCGTGCTTTCTCGTACTTTGTAATCTGGTGGTATGAGGTGCTGATTCATCTTGATCATTGTTAACCTCTCCACATTTTTGGGCGAGAGGCGGCTCCGTTTGGGAGTTACAATGCCACCAGCAGCACTGAAAACACGTTCAGAAGACACGCTTGCGAGTGGGCAAGACAAGTAGTTTAAAGCCAGGTTGGAGAGCTGTGGCCACAATTCTTTTTTCCCATTCCAATACGCCAATGGCTCAGCATTAACATAGACCTCTGTTGAGTCATTCAGATAGTCCTGCACCATCGACTCAAGGTCCTCCTCCAAGGTTCCTCCACTTTGATTAGCTGTTGCTGTGACCTTTTGAGAACCAAACCCAAGCAGAGCTAGCCAATCCTCTTCAGCCTCCAATGTTACTGTTGTGTCTGGTGCAGATGATCCGGTAACCGGTGTCTTTAACGGCTGAGAGGTCACTTGTGCCACAGCCACAGGTGCAGAAGTGGATTGTTTTGACTGGGGATGGCCTGCTGATGCTGATGTACTGCCTTTTCCTTCAATGAGCTGCTGTTCTCTTTCAAACCTCTTGGCTGACAAGGCTAGCCAACGTTTGTACTTTGTAACATCTTCATCAGCAAAAGGAAAGAATGCTCGGCCTGCCAGCGCCTATTTGTAGCGTGGATCCAGAATAGTAGCACAAATGTAATGCTGTTCTGAGTGGATCATTTTAAGACGTTCATCACCTTGTAGGCGCTCTAATAATTTCTCAGCCAAAACAAAAGGGTCTTGGTTTTTTTCATTTCTTTGAAACACAGAAGACACCGCCTTCAGTTGGTGCTCCGATTTACAAAAAGGGGGTGGTGATGAACAGAGTGTCTGAGTTAAACAGACCACTCTTACCCAGTCCAAAGATCAGGGCTTGATCCATCACCGTTATTTATCTCACTGCCCCATCCCAGCTCAGAACCTGGCTATATGCAAATCAGTCTGTCCCTGGCCCATTGCATCATGGGAACAGGGCAGACCAATCTACCAAGCCAATTCTTCACCAGAAAGGAGACAAGCTACCGGGGACCGGTTTCTGGCATTTCAGCCTTCTTCGGCCCGGCTTGCTTGAATCCTGATGGAGCAGTGAGAAAGGGACTCATGTCTGAGTATACCCTGCCACACCTATAGTGGCCAAAAACGATTTACAAAAAGGGGGTGGTGATGAACAGAGTGTCTGAGTTAAACAGACCACTCTTACCCAGTCCAAAGATCAGGGCTTGATCCATCACCGTTATTTATCTCACTGCCCCATCCCAGCTCAGAACCTGGCTATATGCAAATCAGTCTGTCCCTGGCCCAGTGCATCATGGGAACAGGGCAGACCAATCTACCAAGCCAATTCTTCACCAGAAAGGAGACAAGCTACCGGGGACCGGTTTCTGGCATTTCAGCCTTCTTCGGCCCGGCTTGCTTGAATCCTGATGGAGCAGTGAGAAAGGGACTCATGTCTGAGTATACCCTGCCACACCTATAGTGGCCAAAAACGATTTACAAAAAGGGGGTGGTGATGAACAGAGTGTCTGAGTTAAACAGACCACTCTTACCCAGTCCAAAGATCAGGGCTTGATCCATCACCGTTATTTATCTCACTGCCCCATCCCAGCTCAGAACCTGGCTATATGCAAATCAGTCTGTCCCTGGCCCAGTGCATCATGGGAACAGGGCAGACCAATCTACCGAAGACGGCTGTAATGCCAGAAACCGGTCCCCGGGAGCTTGTTTCCTTCCCAGTGTAAGAATTGGCTTTTGTAGTTTGGTTTGCCCTGTTCCCATCATGCACTGGGACAGGAACAGACTAATTTGCATACAGCCAGGTTCTGAAACTGGGATGGTGCAGTGAGCTAAAAAACGGTGTTGGATCTAGCCCTGATCTCTTGACTGGGTGAGAGCTTTCTGCTTGATTCAGAGACTCTGTCCCTCACCACCCCTTGTTGTAAATATTTTTGTCCACCCTAAGCGTGGAAGGGTATTCTCAGATGTGAGACCCTTGCTCATTGCACCATCAGGATTCAAGCAAACCGGGCCGAAGACGGCTGTAATGCCAGAAACCGGTCCCCGGGAGCTTGTTTCCTTCCCAGTGTAAGAATTGGCTTTTGTAGTTTGGTTTGCCCTGTTCCCATCATGCACTGGGACAGGAACAGACTAATTTGCATACAGCCAGGTTCTGAAACTGGGATGGTGCAGTGAGCTAAAAAACGGTGTTGGATCTAGCCCTGATCTCTTGACTGGGTGAGAGCTTTCTGCTTGATTCAGAGACTCTGTCCCTCACCACCCCTTGTTGTAAATATTCAGTTGGTGCTCCAGCATGTACAACAATGGGATAGCTTTTCCCAAATTACAGTCCTCCTTGCTGACAGCAGGCGTGAAAAACTCAAAAGGATGAAGCATGTCTGTCAGGCTTTTAACTAGCTCCCATTGCGCCGCATCCATCCTCAGGTCCTTGTGAGCTGTACCCTGTTTTAAGAAATAGTGATCGAGTACCGTATACTGCTCATACAGACGCTCAAGCATGTAGAAGGTTGAGTTCCAACGTGTTGCCACCTCCTGGATGAGTGCTTTCACTGACATTCGACGTTCATGTAGCAGGCTCCTCAGATGCTTCTGGGTCTTAAAAGAATGGCTGAAATGGTTGCACATTTTTCGGCAGGTGTCCACTACCTCCTACGCTGGACTGTCTTTATCACTCAAGAATTTTTTAACAACCGGGTTTATACAGTGCGCCAAACATGGCACTCTGAAATAGTAACCCAGCTCCATGGCCTTAACTACATTGGCGCCATTATCCGTGGAAACATAACCAATCTGGCGTTTTTTTGGGGACAGCCAGTGAAGGACCTTTGTGTTAAACTCATCCAAAATGTTTTGTGCTGTGTGACGTTTCTCCAAGCCAAACATGGCTAGTGTTGCATGTTTCCGAGCAGCTTTAAAAACTTGGTCCGGGTCAACACCTGCGTTTAGCTTTGCTTTAATCCCTGAAAAAGAGACCCAGTGTGTAGTGATGCACATGTAATCAGCGCCTGCGCCACTGGTCCACATGTCTGTTGTCAGATGTATAGTGTGAACAGCACTCTTCTGCAAAGCTGCCCCAATCACCTCCAGCACATCTTCATGTAGTGCTGGAACCGCAACTCTGGCAAAATAGAACCGGCTAGGAACCTTCCATTTAGGGCAGAGCGCTGCCACTAATTCTAGAAAACCAACCCCTTCTACAAAAGAAAAAGGGAGAAGGTCCAGAGCTAGCATTTTAGCCAGCTTAGTGTTATACAGACGCGTCAGTGGGTGGTTGCGTTCATATTGCGCTTCTGTAAACAACATCTTTTTAATGTTGCCCTGGACCAAGCATTTACGGGATGATGATGATGATTTCTTCGACCCAGTTATGCTCGCTGATGAACTTTTTCGCATTGGTGTCTCACTCTCTCCCATACTTTTA
Organism: Lissotriton vulgaris; assembly: GCF_964263255.1. Lineage (NCBI taxonomy): Eukaryota > Metazoa > Chordata > Amphibia > Caudata > Salamandridae > Lissotriton > Lissotriton vulgaris. The sequence continues at coordinate 1,885,178,418 of NC_141689.1, read as the reverse complement.
GTGTGGTTCACATGGGGTGTGCTGCTGACAGGGGTACTGGGTGTAAGTGAAGTGTTTGACACGTCTTCTTCCTCCTCGTCATCATCAGATGAAACATCAACGTTTTCATTACGTGCAATTCGGGCTTCCTTGATCGCCTGTAGGTGCGCAAACCATTTGACAGCGTGCTTTCTTTCAAGATGACCTCTCTGGCCTCCGGTACCATAGTTGGAACCAAACTTACCACGACTAACTGCAAACTTACAAATGCTACAAATGGTGAGGTTTTCCTTTTTTGGGCAAACACTAAATAAGTCCCAAACTGCGGACTTGAAATGTCTTTGGGGGCCGGAGGAGGCGGCGATACTGGTGGTGGTGGTTCTGCTGCTAATGCCAGATGAAGTGGAGGATGTGGATTGCCGAACTTCAGTACGTTTTGCACTTTCACCACCACTAATTGAGGTCGAGGTGGATGGAGGTCCCTTCTGGCGAGTAAGAAATATGGAAGCGGTAGGTGTTGGTGTACTAGTTAACTCCAATGATTGTGGTGTTTCTTCCATTGCCTCCTCGTCGACAACATCATCACGCTCATCAGCTTCTCGGGCTAGGGTCAAAATGTCTGTTTGCTGCATGCCCGCTGGGGCTGCAGTGACCTTTATGATGACTGGGTCGTCGGTGTGAGAGCCTTCATCAGCAGCAGTATCCGCCACTTCTTGTTGAGCCTCATCACACTCCATAGCTATGAGTTTTTCGACGACCTTCCTTTTACGCTTAAGTACCTTTGTCAGATCATGGTGTGCCTCACTCTCAGAGGGCAGTGGTGCTGGTTCCCAATTGGGATCCGTATCATCAGAAGGAGGTGGGATTGAAGAAGATGTAGACACCAACCTTGATCTTTTCCTTGCTAGGGATGTGGAAGACAATGAATGATCATCAGGAGGAGTGGCTTCCTCAAATGATACCTCGGCTTGATTGTCGATTTCCTGATGTGCCCCTACTTCGGGAGGAACAACTATTGTGGGCACTTGTGACCCTCCATGCACCTCTGCTTGCGCATCTCCTTGCGCTGCCTCTCCTTCCACATGTACTTGGGCTTGTACTTGCACATGTGGTTGTTGTTGCGGCTGTGGTTGTTCAACACTCGTCAGATGAGTTACAACAACCTGTGTTGATTCAGGGACATTGCTGCTACTTTCTTGCGATGAGCCTATATCACTGGTCGAAGGTGATTGAACAACTAGACTAAGTGCCTCTGCAGCACTCAAGGGCTTGGACTTAAGTTGGTATGGTGGTGGTGGTGGCACTGAGCCCAATGGAGCGGGGGTGCTCCTCCCAGCTTGGTCCCCAGCAGATCCCGCTGCTGCTGCAGGCGTACTTTTTTTTACTCCCAAAAAATGTGGCGGGCGGCACACCAGTCTCCTTGGTAACTTTCTTCTTCTGCTCCTTACTGGCAACTTTCTTGCTAGAGGAGCTACAGGGAACTTTTTTTGGGGCCATCTTCTTCAGAGCAGGTCAGAACAGCAAGCCGCAGTTGCACGAGTTGCAGAGTTGTCTGTGGCCAGACGTGACGTCGCGTGACGTTATGCTGCACACACACACCGCTGCAGGACTTCTTCCTGGCACTGGTGGTTCTCTTGAGTCTTGTGCACCTAAAAGCAATGGAAGACAGAGGAACATCAGTTCAGTTATACACCCCAAAAAAATCGAAAAACACAGAAAAATCAGCACAATCCCATGCCCTCCATGATGTTTTAATGCAAGACACCCCACAGAAAGACTAGGCACATGCACCACTCACTAGCCCTGGTGAAAAGGCTACAACAACAGCCCAAAAAAATGAAATCACAGAAAAATCAGCACAATCCCAAGCCCTCCATGATGTTTAAATTCAAGACACCCCACAGAAAGACTAGGCCTATGCACCACTCAGTACCCCTGGGCATAAAGGTTGAAAGCTAGGCAAAATGGTTGCAGACCTAAGAACACTGCCTGCATTCAAAATGGCCGCCTCCCTCCCAGCACATGGCCAGGGCCTGTAGCAGCACTCAAAATGGCCCCCACCCACATGGCCTGTCCCCATGAACACCCCAAAAAATCGAAAAACACAGAAAAATCAGCACAATCCCATGCCATCCAGGCCCTCCATGATGTTTAAATTCAAGACACCCCACAGAAAGACTAGGCACATGCACCACTCACTACCCCTGGTGAAAAGGCCACAACAACAGCCCAAAAAAACGAAAATCACAGAAAAATCAGCAAAATCCCAAGCCCTCCATCATGTTTAAATTCAAGACACCCCACAGAAAGACTAGGCCTATGCACCACTCACTACCCCTGGGCATAAAGGTTGAAAGCTAGGCAAAATGGTTGCAGACCTAAGAACACTGCCTGCATTCAAAATGGCCCCCTCCCTCCCAGCACATGGCCAGGGCCTGTAGCAGCACTCAAAATGGCCCCCACCCACATGGCCTGTCCCCATGAACACCCCAAAAAATCGAAAAACACAGAAAAATCAGCACAATCCCATGCCATCCAGCCCCTCCATGATGTTTAAATTCAAGACACCCCACAGAAAGACTAGGCACATGCACCACTTAGTACCCCTGGTGAAAAGGCCACAACAACAGCCCAAAAAAACGAAAATCACAGAAAAATCAGCACAATCCCAAGCCCTACATGATGTTTAAATTCAAGACACCCCACTGAAAGACTGGGCCTATGCACCACTCACTACCCCTGGGCATAAAGGTTGAAAGCTAGGCAAAATGGTTGCAGACCTAAGAACACTGCCTGCATTCAAAATGGCCCCCTCCCTCCCAGCACATGGCCAGGGCCTGTAGCAGCACTCAAAATGGCCCCCACCCACATGGCCTGTCCCCATGAACACCCCAAAAAATCGAAAAACACAGAAAAATCAGCACAATCCCATGCCATCCAGCCCCTCCATGATGTTTAAATTCAAGACACCCCACAGAAAGACTAGGCACATGCACCACTCAGTACCCCTGGTGAAAAGGCCACAACAACAGCCCAAAAAAACGAAAATCACAGAAAAATCAGCACAATCCCAAGCCCTACATGATGTTTAAATTCAAGACACCCCACTGAAAGACTGGGCCTATGCACCACTCACTACCCCTGGGCATAAAGGTTGAAAGCTAGGCAAAATGGTTGCAGACCTAAGAACACTGCCTGCATTTAAAATGGCCCCCTCCCTCCCAGCACATGGCCCGGGCCTGTAGCAGCACTCAAAATGGCCCCCACCCACATGGCCTGTCCCCATGAACACCGCAAAAAATCGAAAAACACAGAAAAATCAGCACAATCCCATGCCATCCAGGCCCTCCATGATGTTTAAATTCAAGACACCCCACAGAAAGACTATTATTATTATTATTATGTTTCTTATATAGCGCCTGAATCGACCCCCGAAGGGGTATCTCCGCGCTTGCCTTGGGAACCCGTCCTGGCTTTTCCCTGTGAGATAGCCCCTACAGGGCATCCCCAAGGTGAAAGCCAGGCATCCCGCCGCGGGGGGCCGTTGTGGAGATTAAGCAAGCTTAATGCCCAGAGTTGCAGAGTGTGAACCCATGATTAGGTCAGGCACCGAAGTGAGAATTATCGAGTCCATGGACATTTGAGCTCAAGACCCTGCCGCGTCGGGAATTGAACCCTGGTCCCGGGTCTGACCTCTGCTTCAGGGTCTGCCTGCTCTAACCAGTGAGCCACACTTCTCCACTAGGCACATGCACCACTCAGTACCCCTGGTGAAAAGGCCACAACAGCCCAAAAAAACGAAAATCACAGAAAAATCAGCACAATCCCAAGCCATCCAGGCCCTCCATGATGTTTTTATTAAAGAGACCCCACAGAAAGACTCAGTCCACCCACCACTGAGTACCCCTGGGCAAAAGGCCCCAACAACAGCCCAAAAATTGAAAATTACAAAATTGTAGTTGCAGCAACTGTAATGCCCCAAAGAAACTTACTTGTGAAATTTCTAATCCAAAAGTGATCCAAAGAAAGTCAAAAAGGCCTCAAATCCAAATATCCAGCAGCATCCACAAAAAGTAATCCTTCCAGGTGAAGAATCCGAATGAAAGTGACCAGCACATGAAGAAAGCACTGGGAGGAGCCTGCTGGACAGGAACAGTAAGTTGGAGACTGTGGGGCACTTCCTTCTTCCCACCCCCCCCCCAAAAAATCGACTCCTTGCAAAATAAAGTGCAGGCAAATGTCAACCTGAGGAGTTATTCTGATAAAAATCATCATTTCCAGAAGGTTTATGCTGCTTGCTGGTGGATTTCTTGTGCAGAATTGCAAATTTTATATTTTCGCGAATGCGAGATTGTTGCTGCCCGCCGCATGTACGGGTTCGCGATTGCGAACTCTCGCGATACGTGATCACGGCATACTCGCGTTGACAAACTCTCGCTGTGCAAGGTGGCGAGCGCGATGACGTAATCGCGGTCGCCAAACTCCCGCGGGATCTCGCAGCAAGATCCAAAATGGCGCAGCACTCGCAAAATATCGAGAAAAACAACTCGGCAATGACGGTAAGTGAACGCCGCGCGCCGCAAAATTGTATCACCAAGAAGAAAAAAAATCCGCCGCGTGCGAATTTGCGGATTTTCGGTAAATTCGCGAGCGTTCGCGAATTGCGAATTTACCGAAAATCCGCAAAATCCGCGAGCGGAACGGATTTTCCGCCCACGCTTAATTATTATCACTTTGGGAATTATAAATGCAGATTCCCTCCTTTCTTTACCTCTTTGGAACTAATTTGCATGGAAGTGCAAACCTCACAAGCAGAACACAACTTATGCCCACAGTCCTACGGTTTAGGGAATACAAATTATGCGTATTTTTTTTTAACTTGTGTGCACGTTTTCAGTAGTAGGTTGGAAAGTAGTCTTAAACTTTCACACCTACGAAGGAGAGCTTTCTTTTCCCAACTCACAGAAATACGATTACCATTATTCTTATTTTGTACTTGGTGTTCCTTACTAGGAGATGTTTTAACCATTCGAATAATAAAGGGAACATGATGATGTTTTAATTACAGTATTAGTAACAGTACTACTAAAGAAAATAATCAAGAAAATTATTCTATCATCATTTCTGCTTGCAAAGATCTACAATCTCCTCTGATATAAGTAGTGAATATTTGCGCCAACCAGAAAGAGGGGGAATTCAGTTTTTGCTGAATATTTTAAGAACGGCTAAAAATAATCCAGTTTCAATATGCTGCTCCTTATGAATTATTAATTTTTTCACTGAGCTAGAAATGCATTTCTGCCATTATAAAACCATATTAACAATGTATAATTCATTTTTTTCTCCCCATAGGAATGCCCACTTATATAAGCGTGAGTTATTTTATATTTTATCTCTAAAACAACATAGACGTTCCTGTTTTTTATGTGACAAGTAACCAACTCCCCACAAGAACATAATGCAGAATTAGGAGTTCATTTATAAAGTGGTATGTATTTTACACATTGAAAAATGTTCTAATAGCAATGTATAAATTGCATAGCACAACCTAGACAAATTCTGAATTCTGCCCGTTTATATTAGAATGAATTCTGAAGTGCTATTTGTAGCATTTGATATATAAATATGTCAACGTCTGTATTATTTTAGCCTTCAAAGTTTTTTTTAGAAAAGGATGCATGATCGGTATCACAAACAGCGGTTGTAAAACAGGAATTATTTACAGAGAGGCGAGGTGGCACGGTCTGACAGATAATGAGGGCAGACCTTTTGAGCATCGAGGCACGTTGTATGAAGGCGATTGAAAACGACATAGCCAAAGGTGATTGAAGACAGGTTAAGGCAACACGGAACGGGGGCACTGCATTTTTTTTTAGCCAATGTCAGCTCTAAGAAAAGTCAAAGGAACTACTAGAATATTGTGCTACTGCTACTCCCTCTGATTAGGGCAGGCCATGGCCTAGACGTATGCTTCTCCTGGTTATACTGATGACACTTCTGTTCCCACAACCCTTCTCAAGGGTGGATTAGAGGCTTTTTCTCTGCCCCCAAAATGAGCTTCACAAATCATGGCAACTCTCGGCCTTTAGATTCTACCTGGCATGTCCATGTTTTCACGTAGTCAATGCCACCCCTCCTAAACCAATCACACTCATTGCTGAGTGGACATGCAAACAATACATGACGTGTACACTGTTCCGACATCCCTAACTACGATTGGATATTTGAAAGCATTACAAACACCTGCTATTCAGTTAGCCCCACCTGTACTAAAGACTTTAAAGCGTTATGAACTGCTTGTTAAAAATACGGCTTACAATAGGGGGTAACATGATTCAGACCCCCCCAGTGGATGTTTTACCTCGTACTCAGCGATCCTCCATGTTTATACATCTGTCTTGTCTTTACTGTATCCAGTACTGTGCGTGTGTTGATGACTTCAGTAGTCTTCCAAGAATTCCATCAGGGTCCGAGAGCAAATAGTTAATGTGAATGGCATGCTCTCTCTCCCTCATTCTTTTCCCACAACCACGGGATAAGAGCACCACCCTGGGCAATTGCTCAAGACACCAATAGGATGTCCCCCTTAGACACAACTGCAGATACAACCCCTTCCAAAAAAGCCCTCCCATTGGATAGAGTGTCACCCATCTGATAAGGCACTTGGGCACATTGACAGGGCAGGAAAAGCTAAACAACTGCTGTTACAATTATAATAACAGCGAAAGTGCAATTTTATATCAGGAAGGCTCCTATTATGCTGTCTTAACTTGCTTTAATATTAATAGCAGCAGTCAAGATAAATATAAACTACAATTCCCAAGAGGCTTAGCAACAGGCTAGCCAATGGGAAGAAAGGACTTCATGAACTTAACCACCAATCGTACATCCTCAACACATACAATGTCCAACTTGACAGTGAACAGCCCTCTTTCCTTGCTGCTTTCAGTCAAGATAAGTACACTTTATTTCATTTCTGTTATATTTCATGTGTAATGGTGGGGGAGGGTGGAGACCCTAAAATGATGGTGACCTCACTGGTGAACAATCTAGCGAGCATGCTTCCAATGACCTTCTCAGATGACTTCTTGCAAAAGGTGAATAAGCTCTTTGGCCACATTTCTGTGGCAGGGGAAGAAGCCCCAGATATCAATGAAGAAGCTGCAACTAGCTAAAGACAAAGGCGGCCTGGGTCTACCTAATTTCAGAAATTACCAAACTGCGTTCCTTTGCAAGCAAGGTGCACAATGGATGAACGAAGATACAGTATATACCAGGTAGATATAGAAAAGTCTCTCGTTGGCACAGCTCCCCTATCGGTACTACTCACGATGGACTTGACACACCTCCCTCATTCAAAGTACATCTTATTGAGCACAAGGCGTGCCCTTTTGCGCTTGGACCAAGTGCACAAGACGGGCCTCAAGTTTAAAAACACCACATCAATAGCCCTATGGCATAATCCTACACTTAGAATTAATGGGGAATCCCTCAACTGGGACCACTGGTCCACAAAGGGTCTTAATCTGGTTAGCGACCTTTATGATGGGCAGCACCCGTTGCAGTTCTCCTCTATTCAGGCAACACACTGTCTCACTCCAATGGACTTTTATGATTTCCTCAAATTAAAGTCACTCTTGTCCACACGCCCTCTCAAACCTTCGGATTCATGGCTCAAATCTCAACTGGCACGCATTAGGGCATCAGGCCACTTTGTTTCCAAAGTTTACAAACTTCTTCTTCCTTCACCGGGGAAACTCAAAGGTGTAATGAATCACGGTGGGAGGCGGAGCCCAATTCAACGGGGATTGCATTTGACTGGGACAAAATCCACGCTACAGCTCTTGTAAACAAAGTTTCCTCAATACTATCACAAACCAAGTACATGCTACTTAACAGGGTATATTGGATGCCACACAGGTTATTTAAGCTTCGTTTAATAGATGACCCGAACTGCTGGAATTGTAAACTAGAAGTAGGAGACCTAGCACACATGCTTTTCCATTGCTCCTCGATAGGAAACTTCTGGAACAAAATTTTTGACTGTATAGAACACATTCTAAGAATTAAACCAACAAGAGAATTTGTATATGTCTTATGGGGCGCTATTGATCCAAATCTGGCCAACGACAAAGACCGACACCTGTTGGACTTACTTCTTACTCTAGCTTGTAAGGTCGTACTATGTAAGTCGAAAAACGCCTCTGAGGTATCCTTTAAAACATGGCAGGACTGGGTTTCTAAAAGACTTGTGGTGGTGTAGCACACCTAAATGTTTAAACGAGTTCAGGACAGGTAATCCTAGAACCAAAGTTCAAACTTTTTTGGGCACCTCAGGATATTGTCCCTTCTGGCTGGTGAGGGACTTGAAGTGAAGACTAGTATCAGGAGAGTATAGGGGATTCCTACACTGAATCCTGTGGTGCTCCTGCGGAGAATAATAACCTCAGTGTTCAAAATTTGTATATCAACAAGTTCAAAAGACCAGAAAAGTTCATCTGAATATTCTTTATTCCAAACTTCATATATTGTTTTTCATATAGACTTCGATCAAGTTCAACATATGTTCAACATGTTATTCACCACCAAAACGATTTATAATGCCAAGGATCTGTTCTGAACCGGAAGAATATACGCACACTGCAAAGATCATCCTGAAGAAATACCGAGACAGACAATATCCCGAAGAGACTCTGCAGGCCGCCAGTGATCGAATTGCTTTAAAAAACAGAAATGACCTTCTGGTCTCAAACACGAGAACAAACAAACAGATCAGACCTGTATTTGTGTCCAAATACTCTTCTAGAAGTCTTGAGATAAAAAATATTATTCTCAATAATTGGCAGATGATACAATTTGAACCTGACTTCCAAGGAATTTTCAATTGTACTCCACTGTTTGCTTACCAAAGAGCCAAAAATCTCAAGAATATGTTGGAACTCAACCCCAAGCCATCAGACTGTGCTTTTTTTGGAACCAAACCTTGCCATAACTGCAGTCACTGCAATAACATAATCAGGGGAAATTACATCAATCATCCACGGTCTGGCAAACAAATCAAATTAAGAACAAACGCCACATGTTACTCTACAAATTTAGTGTTCTTATTGAAGTGCCCTTGTGGCTTATCGTATGTCGGTAAAACCGAAAGGAAACTAAAAGTCAGTTTAACGGAACATAAGAGCACAATCAGGAACAAGAACCTGTAATCTCCTGTAGCCGCACATTTCATCTCATCCCAACATAACATAAGCCAGCTGAGGTTCCTTGTTCTAGAGGTTGTCCCCACGAGACCTGGCGTTGACAACCGGAAAAAACTACTGCAGCGTGAACTATTTTGGATAAAGTTGTTGGAATCATGCCAACCGAAAGGACTCAATGATCGGATAGAATTTAGTTGTTTCCTTTAATAACATGCCGCTTATCTGTTACCTTTCAAATCATCTTTATTCACTTTCTCAACTGTATAGCTCCCATTCCCACTCATTTAATTTTTTTATCTATTCTATCTTACTTACACTCCACTTTTTTATCGTTTTTTATCACTTTCATTTTTACTTTTCTTGTAAACTTTTCATTATCGTTCATCCTTACAACCCTTAGTGCTGTCCACTATTTCTTATGAACATTATTTGTTCCTGTCATAACTTTGGCCTCACTTTCCGTTGCACTCGTTTGCTTTCCCCTATCCAAGATGGCTGACACCTTGATGTATATGATCAATAGTATTTATTGTTTATTTTAATACTCATTTGACCTGCTGTCTCTTGTACTCATTTGTTTATCCTCACCCATTATTCGTATTCAAGTAGGTTACCAGGGCTCTATTGTACGCTTTAATTCACAGTAACCCTTTCACCCGCACGTGAAGTCATCTCTCTATGTCACGCACTGTACGCAACCTCGGCCAGTTTCTTTACAAACACACCACCTCCACGCTCATGGAGGTCGTCTCGCTAGTATGTGGTCTTTGAGCATAAGACTTTGAAGATTCCGGTAAGCACCATGTCTGGGAAACCGGTCGACTTTAATTTCTTTTAATTCCTTTGTGGGCCGGTTAATGGTTTTTCTTCGAACTCACATTTGTTGATTACTAAATTCGTGCTAGCACCTGTGGTGTTCCTCCTGCTACCTGATTACTTTCGTATCTCATTACAGCACGTTCTTGCTACACACGGTCCCTTTTTTGCGGTGCACCTTCCATTACTTGATTTCTCCTGACACTGCTTGCTGCATGCTTCGTCACTCATGGTCTTTCTTCTTATAATCACCCATACAATGGTGAGGTCCCTATGCCATCTTTTGTATTTTTTCGTTATTGTAGACAATGTCCGCCCCCTGAAACAGTGTTTGGTTTCTTTCACAGAGTACGTTATTCCCCTGACGAAGGGACCCACGTCCCGAAATGCATTGGGATTTTGGCATTATAAATCGTTTTGGTGGTGAATAACATGTTGAACATACGTTGAGCTTGATCGAAGTCTATATGAAAAACAATATATGAACTTTGAATAAAGAATATTCAGATGAACTTTTCTGGTCTTTTGAACTTGTTGATATACAAATTTTGAACACTGAGGTTATTATCCTCCGCAGGAGCACCACAGGATTCAGTGTAGGAATCCATTATACTCTCCTGATACAAGACTGGGTTTCTTGCATCAGGGGAACGGATAATCCTGCTTTGCACTCCTCCCCGTGGCGTACCTCCAACAAGAAGCTTTGGAAATCCCTCTATGCCTCTTCCTTTTCCTTTGACCCCCCGTAGGTTGTCTGGAAGGTCTGGTTCTTTTGTGATATATGGAGATGCCGAAGCCTATTAGCACCTGTTACTGCCTTTAACGTCACTGAACACTGGTTGATTGTATGGCTCTGCCGCAGGACGATCTTGCTCTCTATATGCCACTTCTAACTAATGTAACATCTGAGGTCTGAGCGCCGCCCCGGCGCACAATATGCAATAGTCATGTATTCTGTATTGTGTTTTTCGTTATTTATGGTTTGTATTTTTGTATTTTGTATTTTGCATGGTATATTCTGCATTTTGGGATTGGCAGTCGCCATCTTGTAATATGTATTTTGTAATCTTTTTGTTTTGTACCACACTTAAGTTTGTGCTCCCTTTGTAATTGAGATATGTATGCAATCATTCCATTCATGTCATTCTTTTATTTCAAAAATGCCATCTCTTTATCTACTCCTTTTGGATTTTTCTTTCTTTGTTTTTCTAATAAAAATGATTTGAATTAAAAAAAATATTTCATGTGGATTGTATTCATTGTTGTGCTTAGTTACTATTATTACCGTTTTTTCTTTATAATCTCTCCCCTCTTTCAGAGGCTCACGTGCTCGCTCCGCTTCAACAGTGTCTTTCCACATGCGCTGTCCAAAAGCTTTTTTTTCTCACTGGTGTTCACAACACCATTTTCCTGACGCTTGCAGCTCACTGCTTGCACTTCTGCTCTTCACTCCAGCGGTACTCTCCTGAAGCGTCCAGTCAGTCAGAGGGCTTCCTACTCTGCTTTACCGGCCTCCTTCTCTCGAGAGGCGCGCCTATTACTCCACCTCCTCCAGGAGCTTTCTTCATTTCTACACACCTGTAGGGTGTGTTTTTATGCCAGTTCCCTCCCTATTTTCTCCTTAACCATTTAATTGCTGGGTTTCCTTTGGAGGGCTGCATTTGTTATCAGGAAAATAGATTTACACTTTACAATATGACAATAATGACGATGGTGAAGCTTTTAAAAATGATTTGAATAAGTTTATTCATTCCTCAGTGGAGCAAGTTGTAGCATCTTCCATGAATAAAATATCTATGAATAAGAAAATCCAGTGATTGATGTCCAAAACCTTGTTGGCCCATTCTGTGGGGGTAACGCAGAAAACGTAAAAATTCTTATTCTTTGCTTTCCAAATAAACATTTTTCTTTTTCCCTGATGATAATGTTGCACTACCGAACAGTGAGGTTCCCTCACACCAGACCGAGGAATCTGTTCCTCCCAGGTCTCCTTTCTAGGAAGGGAAGTAGAAAATACACTCAAAGTGCAAGTCTAAATCAGAAAATGTACAAAATACTTCACAAACAATTGTAATTTCCAACATTTTTTTCACTGACGATGATATGGGGGATAGGGATGTTTTTTTCTTTACAGAAAATGTAGATTTTCCAATTAATTTATGAAGTAAAGTGTTAATTTTAATAAAGACATGGAGGCGAGTATTATCTCACCTCAAGATTTGGTAACCTATGTGTTGTCTTTCTCTCCCTGACAGCGACTCCTGCTTTACGTCCAGCATTGTCCTAACATCATTGCTCACAAGGAAGGTTCTGCCGTTCCTTCATCTTTAACTCTGCCACATGGATGTTTACCTCCTTCCTTGGATCTTCCTCAAACCTTTCATTTCTGGAACTTTTGTCAAGAATTGTTCACTTTTGTTATGGCCTTCTCCAATGCTCTCTCCATTTTTTCTTTATTTTCTGGACCTTTCTGACTTCACACAAGAATGGAGGGCTGTTGGCAGTCAAGTTGGGCATCATATTTGTTGAGGATGGACGTTTGGTGGTTATGCTCATTACGTGTATTTTTCCCATTGGCTAATGTGTTGCTAAGCCTCTTCGGATTTGCAGTTTATATATGTCTTGACTGCTGCTATTCATTTTAAAGTAAGTTAAGACAGCATAATACTCACCTCCGTGTTTTTTATAAAATTAAGACTTTCCTTCATAAATTGCTAGGAAAATCTATATTGCTATGCATCATATCGCTCTGTAGGAGAAATGTGTAATGTGTGAAATTAGACTCCTTCCAACTGCACTGAATTTGTGAAGGAAAACCTTTATTTTCAGCAAAGATCAAAATCAATAGGCATTGCCAGTGTAGCAGTGTGGTGGAAATGGTCTCATATTACATCTGAGGCACAGAATTCTGCAAGAAGAGCCCAAATTTGAACATTGGATAAATATAAATGAATACATTTTTTTTTGATAGCACACAAAAAACAGAATCGCCACTAAGCAAACCATACTTTTGTCACACAAGCAAACCAGACAGCATGCAGATTAAGTATATTGCATCGCCATCGTCCACAAGAACACCATCCGCATCACGACCGACGCCGACGACACCCTCGCCACCGCCGAACACCTTCACTTCCAGATTCACACCGACCCAAAGACGACCCTCAGAGGCACCCTCATCTACTGACCCCTGGGACCACGCACGCAATTCAGCGAAGACATCACGGACTTCATCAGCCCACACGCCCTCCCCTCCGCCGACTACATCCTCCTAGGGGACCTCAACCTCCACCTGGAGAACAACAAGGACCGCAACACTGCCACCCTGCTGGACAACCTCGCCAACCTCGGCCTCAAGCAACTGGTCAACACCCCCACCCACTGGTCAACACCCCCACCCACTACGCCGGCCACACGCTTGATCCCGTCTTCTCATCCAGCAAGCACATCAGCTTCAGCCACTCCACCGAACTCCACTGGACCGACCACAGCTGCATCCACTTCAGATTCAGAAAACCACAACCCACCACCACCCGCAACGGACCACTGACAACATGACCTCCCTCAAACACGCCACCCGCAAGCACCACCAGCTCATCCGCACCACCAAGAAGAAATCATTGAAGGAGCGACTGGACAACAACGCCCACGACAGCAAGGAACTCTTCAGCATCGTCAAGGAGTTCTTCAACCCCAGCACCGGCAACAACGACATCACCCCTTCACAAGATCTCTGTGACTCCCTCGCCTCGTTCTTCCACCGCAAGATTGCCGACATCCACAACAGTTTCGGCGCACCATCCACGCACCCAACCACCGAACCAATGAGCCCCACCGCCACCCTCCGCACCTGGACCATGGTGACCACCGAAGACACAGCCCACACGATGAACACCATCCACTCCGGCTCTCCAACCGACCCCTGCCCCCACCACGTCTTCAACAAGGCCGACTCCACCATCGCACCCCAACTCAACAACACCTCCTTCAACACCGCCACCTTCCCGGAGAGCTGGAAGCACGCCGAGCTCAGCGCCCTACTGAAGAAACCAACAGAGGACCCCACCGACCTCAAAAACTTCCGACCCATCTCGCTCCTCCCTTTTCCCGCCAAAGTCATCGAGAAGATCGTCAACAAACTGCTTGCTGCCTTCCTCGAGACAAACGGATCCCTCGACCCCTCGCAGTCCGGTTTCAGAGCCAACCACAGCACCGAGACCGCCCTCATCGCAGCCACCGACGACATCCGAGCCCTGCTTGACAATGGGGAAACAGCGGCACTCATCCTCCTGGACCTCTCCGCAGCATTCGACACTGTCTGCCACCGCACCCTAGTCCAACGCCTCGACAACACCGGCATCCAAGAGAAGGCGCTGAAGTGGATCATCTCATTCCTCGCCGGAAGAACACAGAGAGTCCGCCTCCCCCCGTTTCGATCCGAGGCCACTGAAGTCATCTGTGGAGTCCCGCAAGGATTATCACTCAGCCCCACCCTCTTCAACATCTACATGAGACCTCTTGCCGCCATTGCACGCCAACACAACCTCAACATCATCTTCTACGCCGACGACACCCAGCTGATCCTCTCCCTCACCAGAGACCCCGACACCGCCAGAACCAGCCTACACGAAGGGATGAAAGACGTCGCTGAGTGGATGAAGAACAGTCGCCTGAAACTGAACTCAGACAAGACGGAAGTCCTCATCCTGGGACCATCACCCTCCGCCTGGAATGACTCCTGGTGGCCCCCAGCCCTGGGCACCGCCCCCAAGCCAACAGACCACGCACGCAACCTGGGCTTCATCCTGGACTCCTCCCTCTCGATGACCAGACAAGTCAACGCCGTATCCTCATCATGCTTTCACACCCTTCGCATGCTTCGCAAGATCTTCCGATGGATCCCGATTGAAACCAGGAAGATGGTCACCCAGGCCCTCGTCATCAGCGGACTGGACTACGGAAACACCCTCTACGCCGGAACCACAGCCAAGCTACAGAAAAGACTCCAATGCATCCAGAACGCCTCCGCCCGACTCATTCTGGACATCCCCCGATGCAGCCACATCTCCGGCCACCTGAGGGACCTGCACTGGCTCCCTGTTGACAAGAGGATCCCATTCAGGCTCCTCACCCACGCACACAAGTCTCTCCACGACCTGGGCCCCAAGTACCTCAACAACCGCCTGACCTTCTACATGCCCACCCGCCAGCTATGGTCTACCAGCCTCGCCCTCGCAACCGTACCTCGCATCCGAAGAGCCACCGCCGGAGGCAGATCCTTCTCCTACCTGGCGGCCAAGACATGGAACTCCCTCCCCATCCACCTCCGGCTGACCCAGGACCACCTCGCCTTCAGGAGAGAACTCAAGACCTGGCTGTTCGAGCAGTAGCGGACCCCTTCCCCCAAGCGCCTTGAGACCCTTCCGGGTGAGTAGCGCGCTATACAAATGCTGTGATTGATTGATTGATTGATGAATAGATCAGTTTGAAGATGCCGCGAAGTTGGGCTTGAAATTTAGGTTTACCCACTGCTAAACCCTGAAATAACCCTTATCTCCATTTACCACTATCCACCACTAAACCATAAAAGCACCCTTATTTGCCTTTACCACTATCCACTCCTAAACCCTAAAATGACCTTGGTCCCCCTTTATCACTAACCACCCGTACCCTAAAATTGCCTTTAACTTACTTTACCACTGTTGAAAACAAAACCCTAAAATTACTCTTACCTCCCTTTATCCAAACTCACCACTAACCCCAAAAATTACCCTTGCTTCACTTTTCTACTGCCTACTTCTAAGCCCTAAAATTCCTTTTTCCTCCTTTTGCCACTACCCATCCTAACCTCAAAATTACACCCTTCACAAATTATGTTATCATATACATATTCACCTCATCTATACTTACCATGCATGGTAAAGTCATGAGTTGTAAAGGTAAACACGTGTGGTAAAATATGTTTGGCAAAGGCATGAGTGGAAAAGACTGCCATTTAATGGATGTTTCTCAAAGCTATGTAGTACTATCAAATATGCAAAATCTCCAAAGGAGACTGCATAACAGTTTGCCTTATGAATATTAAATAGGGAGGTTGCTAAGTGCAACCCCCTCCAATGGGCTACAAACATGTGGATTGGTGACCTTTATGGAACAGCAGACCACTGTGGCCTATGTTTGAATTCCCAAATTAAACCTTTTTTTTTTTACTGAATTTTTAACAATGTGTAACATGTTTGTGAAACTTCAGGGGCACCACAAGGTGGTTCCCTGGACAACAGCCTAGCAACATATGGACAGTGAAAATTAGCTCACAACTCTCTAAAGCTCCAGCAATCGTCTAAAAACCAGCACAATATCTATGAACGAAGAGACAGTGAATTTATGAATTTTGGTCCGACGAGAACTTCTTATTCTAACTGACCTTGATGTAGCTAATGGCTATTTGGGCCTCCCCACAACAATGTTATATCACATTGGGGTGTGCAGGTGCAGACATCTACGGATGAGAACAGTGACAATTGGTGTGACATCTCTACAGTATGAAGTATGCGGTTTCTATTACTAAATGTGTTAGAATTGGATTACAGAGAGAATATGGGGGCATGTAGGGATAGTGATCTTGAGGCACATGGTAGGCAGTGTTAGCATAGTGATGTAATGTGGGTCTGGTAATGTATCAGTGCAATGTTGAATAGCGGACTTTGTGTATGTGACTTACATGAGGCCAAGAGATCTGTTTTAATCAGGGCAAAGTGAGCAACAAGTAAGTGAAGCCATAACTAATGAGTGTCTAGGAGCTTCATGAATGGGGGATGTGGTAAGGAATGTGCCCCCTTTTGACATGGTCACCCCCACTGGTTTGCCTGGTAATGATGCAATTTTGACAGAAGTACACTAGGTTCCTGTTACCTGGGTGCTCTGTGCCAGGTGCACCACCCTTCTCTCCATCGGTGTAACGCATAAGGCTACAAACCAAACCAGCACCTCCGCACCAAGTATGGGCGAAATTTGTGAATTTGCGTTCCGTGAATTTGTGTGAAAGCGAACTCACAATTCGTGTGAATTTGCGAATTTGTTTTTTTTGCGTGTTGGCAAGGGTTTTTGCCAGTTCGAGAGGGTTTTTTACAAGTTCGGGAACGCAAACTTACTTGTGTGGTCGCAACGGTCGCGACCATGTTGTTTCTACGTGTCCAGCCTGTTTGCGACCCTGTGGTTCATCGCGGCCACCCTCCGGTTCATCACTGCCACCCTCTGGTTCACCACTGTCACCCTCTGGTTCATCACTATCAGCCTCTGGTTCACCACTGCCACCCTCTGGTTCATCACAGCACCCTCTGGTTCATCACAGCACCCTCTGGTTCACCACTGCCACTCTCTGGTTGACCACTGTCACTCTCTGGTTCACCACTGTCCCCCTCTGGTTCACCATTCCCACCCTCTGGTTCACCACTGCCACCCTCTGGTTCATCACAGCACCCTCTGGTTCACCAGTGCCACCCTCTGGTTCATCACTGTCACCCTCTGGTTCATCACTGCCACCCTCTGGTTCAAGACTGCCACCCTCTGGTTGATCACTGCCATCCTCTGGTTCATCACAGCACCCTCTGGTTCACCACTGCCACCCTCTTGTTCATCCCTGCCACCCTCTGGTTCATCCCTGCCACCCTCTAGTTCATCACTGCCACCCTCTGGTTCAGCACTGCCACCCTCTGGTTCATCACAGCACCCTCTGGTTCACCACTGTAGATTATGGGGGGAAAGCACATCTGCCCAGCCTCAACTGAGATGAATTAATTTGGGGCTGGTTAAAGTGTCACTGAATTTGAGCTTCAAGTCTGGCACCTGCTTCCTTAGCTGTAAGAGCTTCCTGTAGCAGTTTAATGTTTTATACAGGAGCATTGTGCCATACTTGTAACTATTCTCTGAGCCTGCTTTGAGGGTCAGAGCAGGGTCAGAGAATAGTTTCAAGTAGGCAACTGTACTTTGGAGGGGCCCCTCGGGAAGCACTACAGGGAATGGTTACAAATTAGCTTGAACTTTTGCACCTGCTAAGTGCTTTCAGTTTTGCAAAATTCGTTTTTTTTCAATTTCGCGAGATTCGCTGGGCGCGAATTCACGCTAAATCGAACTTGCAATCCGCGAATTTGTGCAAATTAGCGGAATAGTTTTTTTGCGCGTTCGCAAGGTTTTTTGCGTCTTTGTAAGCCACTTGCAGCGCACTGACCGCGAAGTTACCCATGCGGTCGTACATGGGCACGGCCATCTTGTTCGCGTTGCATATTTCCGGTTCCGGGCGCTATTGGCAATCTCGCGATGTGTGCGGCGCGCTATTACGAGTTTGCCTGTGTTTTTGCGTGCTCGCGTGGAAAATATCTCTCAAACTTACCCACGCGGTCCTCTATGGGCGCGGCCATCTTGTTTTTCATTCATTGCTATGTTTTTTGGGCATGCTACCTTTCCATCCATCTTACATCTTTGTAATCCTATGTTTTTCTGAACTTTTTTTGCTTTTTTTTGCTTATTATCTATCTCTACAATTTCCTACATCTATATTTTGTGTTTTTTTAAACTTTTTGTTACTTTATTACCTACTTTATTTCTTTCGCTCTCTCTCTTTTTTTTCACATCTATTCTCCTTTCCTTTTCCTTGTGCCCAGGACCATGGCAAAGGGAGCCGACAAGGGCAAGGGGAAGGGCCCAGCACCCCGTACCTGGCTCCCTTGCGGGCGTTTGAGGGGGGAGCAAGTCCAGGCCAGGGAGATCTTCTCTGCGGTGGAGGTGGCCGCCTTGATGGTTTTTGTCCAAGTCCACCTCTCTAAGACCGTGGCAGCAGGTGGGCGGATTGCTTCCGGTTACGGCCTCCGGGAGCGTCGCCAGCTGTGGGAGAAGGTGTGCCGGGGCATGTGGAAGGAGTCTGTGGTCCGGCGCACCTACCAGCAAGCGACGCACTGGTGGACTGACATCTTGGACCGGGAGCATGACATGCTCGACCTGCTAGGATTGGAGATCCCTGGCCTTGGTAAGTAGCTATTTAATAACTACTTTTTTTTCTTTTGCTCTGTTATATTGCTAATCTATTTTTTTCCTGAAGAGTACGAATGCTGCTGATTCGATTACATTGCAGGTAAATTAATCTTTCAATAGCTTCTGTCATTGCAGGTGCTCTCCTGTTTTGTTTATTGGCGTTGCTACTATGCTTACTTGTTTGCAACTTTTTACTGATTTGAGAGCATTACTGCGTAATGGTAGAGACAGTAGACTCAAGTCTAGTCCTTCTTTGTACTCCTGCTGCTGCCACTTTGAAGAGATAGTGGTGGATTGATACGTTGAGTATATTATTTATTACTTGTTATAGGACATTTGTTAGTGGTCTGCAATCATGATGACGGACTGTGTCTGTCACGCGACGTCTCGTGCTGCTGAGTGATGGCAGTCTTAGTATAACCTTTTTGTTGTTGGTGTAGTTAGTGAATTACATAACTTTCATATTAGACGGTCTGCGAATACTGCAATACTGTACATTCTATCCTCCTAGTTGACCAGATCAGATGCAATTGTTGTTAATTTGTTTCCCCGACATAATTTTAGATTGTGTTCAAAGAAATCAAATATTTCCCAAAAAACAACCATCCATGTGTGTTTCTTTGTTTCATGTTCACCAGAACCTCACAGGGGCAAGGCGCCGGCGGCGACTGAGACTCCGGTGGAAGAAGGTGGACAGGATCAGTCCCTTGCAGGCTCTTCTGCTGGCCCCAGTAAGTTGTTCTATTGTTATATTAATACTTATACTTCCCTAACTTTTACAACTCCTATTCATTACAAACTGTTTCCTAATAATTCTATGTTTTACAAAATAGTCTTTGATCTTCTAATGTAGACTACTTTCTACATTCTTATCCTGCCTCTACCATCACTCTCTGTGCTACTACTATTTAAGACTATGAGTCGGTCTGTGTAGGTAGCTAAGCTTGCCCAGTCGGCAAACGGTGTGAAACAAAACTCTGATCCAGCAAGAGCTCTAGGCACTGAGTGCAGTCCTCTGGGTTGCCCTTGCTGTCTATTCCAGTCTTCTTAATGTAAGTGCTTTGACAATTTCCAACAACAAAATGTCATTGTTTACACCAGGTAAAAGGTAGCAGTTGCCTTTTTGATTTGAGAGGAGCACATCCCCTACCGCTAGTGTTTCAGGGACTATTCTGCACACAAAGAAGTATGGACAAGAGAAATAGGATTGTTGATGATAGGTGCAGTTCGACTTTCGACATAGCTCAGTCCGAACAGAAGTTGAACCCCCAATCCCCTGACCGACTATCTAGTGTTTCTGACCAATGATTTTACGACCCAGAAGAACAGAAGAAGACTACCGCTGAGTCCCGGCCTATCTGAGTCACTGAAACATGACTGACAAGTGCAGTAGTTCAAACCCTTCCGCTCACTCACTGGTGAACAAAAACCACACAGTGTTTGTTAGTTTTAAAGTTTTATTTTCAATTAAGAAATGAAAACATTATTCCTTTATTTTTAATAACGTAGTATTCGGAGCGAGCAATGGTGATGGATGAAGATGACGTTAAAGTTTAAACAACATTCCTATGAATGAAATTACTATGACTCCAACTCAATAATAGTTAACAGACACATGCAATTTTTAGAATAACTGTGTGGGAGCCCTCACCTTCTTTAAAGTACTTAAAGTACTGCTGGTGATGACTTACTAGTAGTTGGTGAATCGTCTGGCAGAAGGGCCATGGAATCTTCTTTCTGTAATGAGAAAAATGGTGCACGTTAAGCAAGCATTCATGTGTTGTCATAAGAAGAGGTGTAGCATTTAATGGAATAAGCATGTAAAAGGTTAACACTTCCTCCCCAAAACTGTTACTTTTTTTCAAACCCAGTAATAAAAAAATGTGTTATGTAACATTTTCTTCCATTACGAGACAAAATAGGGGGTTGTGTATGGCATCTGAAAATGTGACATGTTTTTCCTAGGCGTCACAACATCTGATGCGGCACAGATGACCACAAGTGCCGGGGCCAGCAGTGCGGAGGGGTCCACTCTGGATGCGGCGGCGCCAACAGGAAGAGGTGGGGGGCAAGACTCAGTGGCGGCGGTCGGTGGTAACTTATTTTACTCCTTACTCATTGAAATGTTTTTGAGTAGGCTCGCAAAGGAGTGTATGATGTACTGTACAGTAGTACACAGTACACTAGTATAAGTAGACTGTACTGTTAAGAACAGTTACTAATTGAGAACTACTTTTTGGGCTATCACGGAAAAAGAAATTCAACCTTGACTTGTAATAGCATTAGCTGCGGTACTTCTCGGGTAACCAATGGCCCCCTCTATTTCACATCAACTCAGCTGGCAAATTTTTATTGTGAAGCCAAGTCATATCAGATGTAGTTTAGGGATGTGAAGAACGAAAAGTTAAAGAAGGGTGAAACGAAGGACGAGCGAGTCTTAATATTTATGACTGTAAAGAATGGTTTTGTTGAATGCAATTCAAGATAAGAAGACGGCGTGTTTCCAAAATATAATGAAACGGGTGTTAGTTGGTTGTTGACAAAAAGAAATGTTGGTACATTTGAGACATTAAGAATAATCATAGACGTACTTTGGAAGCCTGGATGTTATCTTCTTTATCCTTATCAATAGCAGAGGTGTATGATGTAGTAGAGCAAACGCTGAGTGGATGAAGTATGGCCAGTGGCAGTGCCACCCCTATAGAAAAGTAAGACATTCCTATACCCACCTGCATGTACTGCTTTAAGTACTGCAAGTCTGCATCATCATGGCCTGTGTCTGTATTTCTTGGGTGAAAACTGAGTGAGCTGCCATTATGGCGGCTACCACAAGTTCACGTACCAGTAATTTCTTTTGCAACCCATAGTGCTGCTAGTGGAATTCTTGAAACTCCCAGTAATGTCACAGGCTTACAAAGACGGCGGAAAGATACATGCCAAAATGTTATACTGTGTTTGCTACTTGCTGGTGTTACTGAGTGTCAACTTTCCTTTGAATTATTTTGACTTTATGTTAAAGACTATTGGCTACAGTATTTTTCTTTCTTTCTTCATAGATGCTACTCCAAAAAAGCTCACCCGCAAGGAAATGGCTGTCCGGGCCAGGGCCCGTAAGCTGGAGCCTATTTGTGCTGAGTATAGGCGGTTGTGGGCTCGGGAGCATGAGGACACAACAACCAGTACATCCTCCTCCACTGCCCCCGGGTCCACCAGCCAGAAGCCTCCAGCCAAACGGAGCCATGGCCCGACAGCCTCCTGCCGCCGCACAGCAGCAAAAACAACAGCTGCCCCCCCAGAGCCTGGATGGCACGTGTGCGCCGCCTCCGAAAGCGATTGGGCTACCTGGAGCGGTTGGGCGAAAAACATCAGCGCCAGCTCCGGGACCTCCGCAAAGAGCTGCGGGACGTGCAGCACCAGCTGTCCACACTACGCCACCGGAGGAAGTGACTGTCCCTTGCCCCTTTTTTAAAGACTGTTGGGGGGTGGGAATTGGGTTTTTGGGAAAGGGGACTTTTGGTTTTTTGGACATTGGTTTGGTTAGTGAGGGGGGTGAGTTGGGGTAATTTATTTTATTTTTGAGACAACAACATCAATAATTTATATTTCTTAATAATTATATTTTTCATACCAAAACACAGTATACGCGCTCATATTATTTTGTGTGGGGGTTGGCGGTGGTTACTGGACGTTTGGTTTCTTCAAACTTACCAGCATGAATGAAACATCTAGTCCTGAAATGTACCAAAATGCAAGTAACCGAGTTAGTTCATTCAGTAGCCCTACTACTGTACTTTACTAGTAGTATTGTCAGTCTCTGCTCTCCTCCCAACTTAGTCCTAGCCCATTATTCTACTACCTCTCCAATATGCATATCTTACCTGTGATTTGTGTTTGAGAATCGGGGTAGCCCCAGGGCTGCCTGCATTGCAAATGGTGATTAAGGTTGGTTGTTGTCTTGAACCCTCGACGGATGCAATATCATTGTTGTGCTGGTAGCAGTAGTGGTACACACTGGCAGTATCACCATATGAAAAAAAAGGAAATTAAACATTGAGTGGCCTGAGCGTAGCATTAGAAACAGTACATTAGATAGTACGGTAGAGAACAGTGCCCTAATTTGTAGCCTAAGCAGTGCTAAATTAATGTAAATATAAGTAGTAGTTGCGTGGAGTTGGACTGCTATAAGAAATTAAGGCAAAGGACACGTCATCAACGTAACGTAAGCATTAAGCATTTGATTGTTCACGTCGTGTAGGAGGAGGATGTTCTTATCAATCCACGATGGCGCACATGAACTTCTGATTGTAATGATTTTGGTTGCTTTGACCTTATCCTCCCAAGCAAGTGTGTGGAATTTATTGTTGTTGTCAGTCACACCACAATGAAATACCACACAGCCCGGGGAAAGAGGGTTAGGGTTTGAAAATTGGATGGGAATGGGGTTTTTTGGGAAAGTTTGGTAGAGAGGAAAAAAAACACAGCATGGACAGTCAAACAACAAACGAAGAGAAACAAATCTTTGGATTTGAAGATATTGATAAATCTTTAAAGGGACATAAAGGAAGTGCACTACTGCATGCCAGAAGTTGTTTACTAAATGGATGGTTAGGTTACTGCAAAGTAGCACTACTACTTACTGCAACTTACTAGTAACTACGAAGAAACAAGTTGACAGTACAGGGCTGCAGTCATTACGCATTTTCACTTGCCTCTCTGCCCTCAGAGAGATTTAACACTTAGAACATTAAATTACTGTTAAACATAGCAAAAACATAGCAAATTTAGAAGCAGAGAGCAAAGAAATGCAGAGTCACACTCATAGAAGTTCTTATCAATAACATTACTTAAAAGATAAGTAGAAATGAATGGATACTGTTACTGTATGTTGTTGTACTTGTCCTGCTGAATTTGGGAAGTTGCATGCATCCAGCCATTCCTCTTATTTGCGGTACTCCTCCGTTCCATCTGACGCTCCGTCGATCAATGTTGGATGACCAGAAGATACCCTGTCCACTGCCTGCCTGGCGGATGCTGAATTGCGGCTCGCTAATGTGAAGCCTGACTTTGTAGTGTAGTTACTATATTCCCAATAGGCTCTGCGCATTGGAATAACATAAACAGCAGTTTAGACGTAGGACTGAGGGCGACTAGGTCTCTACTGAATATGTTAGACTTAATTAGGTATGCCAGCAAGCTCAGAGGTCACTAGAAACTTTCTCGAATGAACAGGGAGGAGTTAATTTCCCTGATTAGACAAGAAGGGATTAGTTTCTGACAACCGCATAAACATGACAACTTTGCTCCCTCCAGAATAAGGAGTATATCTCCAGAGTCGTGTGAAAACAATAGATAGCTATTTCACTCAGTCAATCGTGCATACTTAGTTTCACCAAGGTGCAGAGAAATAGAGAGACGAGCGTTTTCAATAAAAGGTGTTCTTTATTGAGCAGTCTTCTTTCTCATGCAACAGAAGTGAATTGCCACAATTGCAATATTTATCATATAGTAAAGTGCGTACAGTAAAAGGAGTATTATGAAATAATACTGTAAAAGCATTGATATGGTTTCTGAGCCATATGATACTTAAAACGGATTGAAATATATACAATACATACAAAGATAAAAATTTGACTAAACGTAATCAACTGGTGTTTCTAAATTATGCCTACCCCAGTGTACCTAACCTAAGCCTAGTACGTGGGAAGGAGTAAGGGAGTTGCAGTTTAAGTTAGTTTTGCCAAGAATCTGAATCAAGAATTCTCTAAGGATCTAATCAGCTCCGTACCTTGGTTTTAGAATGAAGGAGGTCTTGTTCTCAGGACTCGATCTCCCAGTAACCCGCGAGGGTGACTGGAAACAGTGAAGCTGGATTTTCTCGGCAGGAGAAAAGACAGCTTCCTTCTCAGTGCGTCAAATGAGAGGGTCGGCTTCCTTCGGCACTCGCATCAGCTGGGCTTTGGGTAAGTAGATAGCCGCTCTGCTCCAAACCACCGTGTGTTGCTTAGGGCAAATGCTGGTATATTTATACCTGGAAGGTGCCGTGTTTGACGAAAAGTTGGACATAAGACGTCATTAAGAACTGGCAGTTCTTTCAGGACTCTCAGGAGTTCTAGGACAAATCAAAACAAAAGCAGGGGGAATTCCCGGGCTGCTGGAGGTTTGGTTTGTTCAAAGAACGCGTTGTACTTTCTAGGAGTCTAGGGAAGTAGCCTTGCCGTATTTGAACTGCATTGGCTATGACTAAATATGGATATGATTCTTATGCCTTTATAAGGATATGATTTGTTATAACCACACAAGGGCATGAATCTGGAATATTTAATTAGAGTCCTAGATACGTTCACAACAACTTCATCCTTTTTTCCTTTGCACAGGGTGAAAGCCGCCCTCTAAATGTTGATGGAAAAACAGGAAGTGATATTAAAACACCACTGAGAAAAAAATATAAGGTACGTACGCTGTGTAGTGCAAAAAGTCACACTTTCAGTTTCAGAATCGACAGTACAATAGTTTTGAAAGGGCGTACTCTGAGTCTCCTTTTGAAGGATAAAGAAGTATGGGCGAATTTTGCGGATCTTTCCCCTCAAGCTAGGTGTACTGTAAACTACGATTTTAGAACAAAATTAGACCTTCCCAGCAGTGCTCCCAGACCCTTAAACCCAGACGCTAAAATGTAGAATATCCCCAATCAGACCCCAAAAAACGTGCGATACTGCTACCTGTGTGAGGCCTAGTGGGAAATGGTGACAAAAAGTACTTTGAAAGTAAAGTTGGCCCAAATCCCCCCTTTCCCACCATGGATTTTCTTCAAACCACTTGCAACCAAAATTAGACATTTCTCAACAAGTGCTCCAAGAGTAGACCCCAGAACCCAGTTGCCAAAATCTCGAACACCCCCAAACACATGCAATACTACTAACCCTAACGAGCCCTAAGTTACAAATAGTGTCAAACGCTTACTTCAACTAGGCCCTAACTCCCCTTTGCCACCATGGATTTTCTCCAAACCACTTGCAATCAATAGTATCCATACCCAGCATTGCTCCAAGACCCCCCAACCGCCCCAAATACCAGGAACCCCCCCAAGCAGGCCCCCGAAAACACGAAAGTGAGCGAAAACTCTGAAAAGTTAAAGACTTTCCCACCATGGATTTTATCAAAACTACTTTTATCCGGTATTAGACCTTCACAGCAATGCAACCAGACGCGTCAACCCAGGTGGAAACAAGTTTAACACCCCCAAACAGCCAAAAAGCAAAACCGCAAAAAGTGAGACAAATTTCGGGCTTACCTGCAATTCAGTCCAAATGCGCTCTACAGCTAGGCACTAACTCCCCTTTTCCACCATGGATTTCCTGAAAAACAAATGCAATCAACATTAGACTGTGCCAGCAGTGCTCCCAGACCTCAAAACCCACCCACAAAAACCTAAAAGCCCCCCAAACAGCACCCCAAAGACAGGCAAGTGAGCAAAAACACAAAAACTTTTTCACCTCCGATTTTCTCCAAACCACTTTTATCCGGAATTAGACCTTCACAGCAATGCCCCCTGACCCGTCAACCAAGGCGGAAACAAATTTAACACCCCCAAGCAGCCAAAAAGGAAAACCGCAAAAAGTGACACTTGGAATTATTTAGCCCTCAATCCCAAATCACTCTGTGCGCGCACTGCAACTAGGCCCTAACTCCCCTTTGCCACCAGGGATTTTCTTCAAACCTCTTGCAATCAAAATTATCCATACCCAGCGTTGCTCAAAGATCCCAATACCCCCACAAACACCAGGAACCCCCCCAAGCAGGCCCCCGAAAACACGAAAGTAAGCGAAAACTCTGAAAAGTTAAAAACTTTTTCACAATGGATTTTATCCAAAACACTTTTATCCGGTATTAGACCATCCTAGCAATGCCCCCAGACCAGTCAACCCAGGCGGAACAAGTTTAACACCCACAAACAGCCAAAAAGCAAAACCGCAAAAAGTGAGACAGCAAATTTCGGGCCTACCTGGAATTCAGTCCAAATGCACTGTGCAGCTAGGCCCTAACTCCACTTTTCCACCATGGATTTCCTGAAAAACAAATGTAATCAACATTAGACTGTACCAGCAGTGCTCCCAGACCCCAAAACCCACCCCAAAAAACCTAGAAGCCCCACAAACAGCACCCCAAAGACAGGCAAGTGAGCAAAAACGCAAAAACTTTTTCACCTCCGATTTTCTCCAAACCACTTTTATCCGGTATTAGACCTTCACAGCAATGCCCCCAGACCTGTCAACCCAGGCGGAAACAAGTTTAACACCCCCAAACAGCCAAAAAGCAAAACTGCAAAAAGTGACACAGAATTATTTAGCCTCAATCCCAAATCACTCTGTGCGCGCTCTGCAGCTAGGCCCTAACTCCCCTTTGCCACCATGGATTTTCTTCAAACCTCTTGCAATCAAAAGAATCCATACCCAGCGTTGCTCCAAGACCCCAAAACCCCACCACAAACAACAGGAACCCCCCAAACAGCCCCCCGGAAACGCTAAAGGGAGCGAAATGTCTGAAAATGGAAAAAAGTTTTTCACCTCCGATTTTCTCCAAACCACTTTTATCCGGTATTAGACCTTCACAGCAATGCTCCCAGACCCGTAAACCCAGGCGGAAACAAGTTTAACACCCCCAAACAGCCAAAAAGCAAAACCGCAAAAAGTGAGACTTAGTAAATTTGGGCCTACCTGGAATTCAGCCCAAATGCACTGTGCAGCTAGGCCCTAACTCCCCTTTTCCACCATGGATTTCCTAAAAAACAAATGCAATCAACATTAGAATGTGCCAGCAGTGCTCCCAGACCCCAAAACCCACCCACAAAAACCTAGAAACCCCCCAAACAGCACCCCAAAGACAGGCAAGTGTGCAAAAATGCCAAAACATTTTCACCATGGATTTGGTCCAAAACACTTGATTCCGATATTAGACCTTCCAAGCTATGCCCCCTGACCCCTTCAGCCAACCGTCAAAAAGCAGAACACTCCCAAACAGGCAAAAAGCAAAAATGGGCCTACCTTCAATTCAGTCCAAATACGCTCTGCAGCTAGGCCCTAACTCCCCTTTTCCACCATGGATTTTCTGGAAAAAAAATGCTATCAAAATTAGACTGTGCCAGCAGTGCTCCCAGACCCCAAAACCCACCCCCAATAACCTAGAAGCCCCCCAAACAGCACCCCAAAAACAGGCAAGTGAGCAAAAACGGAAAAACTTTTTCACCATGGATTTGGTCCAAAACACTTGATTCCGAAATTAGACCTTCCGAGCTATGCCCCAGACCCCTGCAGCCACCCGCAAAAAAGCAGAACACCCCTAAACAGGCAAAAAGCAAAAATGCAAAAACTCATACTTAGAAAATTTTCACCCAACCAGTCAACATCGGTCCAAACGCGCTCTGCAGCTAGGCCCTAAGTCCTCTTTCCCACCATGGATTTTCTTCAAATCACTTCCAATCAAAATTATGCTATCCCAGCAGTGCTCCCAGACACCCACACCCTCCCCCACAAATATAGAACACCTCCAAACAGCCCCCCAAAAACATGCATTACTGGTATATTCAAAACATGGCAAATTGCGTTGTTCACAAAACGTTGCTGTTTTCAGCACTTCCACTACTTCGATCCTCTTGAAACTTACCTGGACAGTCACTTGTTCCAGCAATTCACAAGAGTCTCAGCAAGGCAGAACAAAATCGAACCACGGCGCTGTTTGAAGAAGAAAAAGAAGAAGGTCTACGACTAGTTTTCACTTAGTTTTCACCTAAACACACGCGCCCGAAAAACACCCAAAAAGGCAGAAATTCTGCCAATTCTGGACCAAAGAACACCAAACCCCCCAAAAACATTGCCAACATCATTATGAACGAGCCTGCATCGGGCCCGAGCCCTAGAATCAGCGTGAATCATATCAACTTAAACCCAAAAACCCTAGTAAATCGCATTGAACCCAAAACCGTAGATATGCTTTGTCTGTCTGTGTCAAAGAGCCTAGGTATGCTACATCAGGAGGATGCTTCACTCAGTGGTGCCTGCCTTGACCGTCTGCATGGCCCTGCCGCAAGCATGGGTCAAAAATCCGTTCTGCTCAAGAATTTGCGATTTTTCTGTACTTTTGCGAGATTTGCGAAATACCGAAAAACAGCTAATTTTGCAACCATAACGGATGTATGACCCCTTCTTGAGGCAGTGCCATGCAGAGGGTCAAGGCAGGCACCACTGAGTGAAGCAACCTGATGTAGCATACCTAGGCTCTTTGTCAGACAGACAAAGCATATCTAATTGTATGCAGCAAGCCACATAGCCCAAATTTTACATGAACTGCTGTCTGGAGTGGACTCTGCATGGCATAGCAACAAGAGTACACTGTCTCGCCCTCGACCAATACATACCACGAATAGACAGACATGTAGTCCTGCTTTAGTAGTTGCTGTAGACTGGTTTACCTGTTTGCCACTCACGAATTGGCCATAGTTCTTCCGTAAACCGAGGCTGATGATCCATCCATCCCAGTGAGTGACTGTAAAGAAAAAAGATATATTATTTAATCAATCATCATGGTATATTGGCAAGTGAGTCCGCTCCAAGGACATTTTGCATATTTTGTGAAATGCAATCTAGGGGCCCCTGAATTTGAAGTACAATTTTAATTAAACAAGGTAAAAAAAACAGAGTTGCTGACATGAGTTACAATTACTGTGTGAAAGATTAAATAATAACTAAGACAAGACATATGAATCATCATTTCATGCAGAAAAAACAAACAGCAATTGGTTTCATCAAAGCCATTGCTGTCCACTGCATGCCATCTTCTCAATTATTCATTACCTGTTCTACTTTTTGTCCGCATCTTCTTCGGAAAGTGAGGTCCCACAGGGCAGCCTCTCCTGTCAATATCAGAAGTAACTCTGTCAGGAAGCATGTAGTCAGTCAGTAATTTCAGTCCCACTTGAGGGGACTCGTCGTAATCCATCCATCTGCCTTGAGGGAAATGGATAGGGGGAGTCTGGAGGAGGAGTATAAAGGAGCATGATTGAGTTGTGAACTTGTGAACCTCAGGAATGCAGACTGCGGCACCTTCATATCAATAAGGAATATAAGATGAAGACAGTGCTGCTGATGGACTTGTTGTGATTAGGTGATTAGAGTTTTGTTGTGGTAAAAGTTGCAAAACAAAGAAAAAGTGAATAAGGACGAAAAAAAGGAAGTCATTTTCAGGGCTCGGTGTCAGGGAAGTAGAGCTCGTCCTCAAACTCCATGAATTGAGACGGGAGTAGGTCAGGTAACAGAGAAGAACTTCTGTCACCTAAGTCGGTGTCCTCTTCTTCCTCCGTGCATTCACATACTTTGTAATCTGGTGGTATCATGTGCTGATTCATCTTGATCAGTGTTAACCTCTCCACATTTTTGGCCGAGAGGCGGGTCCTTTTTGAAGTTACAATGGCACCAGCAGCACTGAAAACACGTTCAGAAGACACACTTGCGAGTGGGCAAGACAAATAATTTATAGCCAGGTTGGTGATCAGTGGCCATAGAGGATTCTCCTGTACCAATACAGCAATGGGTTCGTATTAACAAAGACCTCTGTTGGGTCATCCAGATAGGCCTGCACCATCGATTCAAGGTTCTCCACGGTTGCTCCACTTTGCGTACCATCTGTGGCCTTCGCAGCACTGGAACGAGCAAACCCTTGATGAGTTAGCCAATCTGCTTCCGACAATATTATGGCTGGGCCTGGTGCAGGTGAGGATGATGATACGGTTGCTGCTGGTGTCGTTAACGACTGTGAGAGAAAGTGACTCCCTTCGCCACAGATTCAGAAGTGGAACTTGACGCTGGATGGCCTGCTGATTCAATTGGACTTCTGACGGCTCCTTGAATTTTCTGCCGATCTTTTTCGAACCGAGTGACTGACACAGCTAGCCAATGTTTGTACTTTGAAACATCTGCTTCATCAAAAGGAATGAATGCTTTTCTGGCCACTGCTTTTTTGTACCGTGAATCCAGAATAGTGGCACAAATGTAATGTTGCTCTGTATCTATGTTTTTAAGCCTTTCATTGGAAACTAGGCGGCTTAATAACCTCTCCGCCAACAGATATGCATCTTGCTTTCCAACTTCATCTCTGAACGTTGAAGACACTGCCTTTAGTTGGCGCTCTAGCATGACCAACAATGGGATATCTTTGCTCATAGAACAGTCCTCCCTGCTGACTTCACGGGTGAAGACCTCAAAAGGACGAAGCATGTCTGTCAGGCTTTTAACTAGCTGCCATTCCTCCAACTCTAGCCTCATGTCTTTCATAGTAGAACCTAGTTGAAAGACATAGTCATTGATTACCATGCACTGCTCAAACAGACGGTCAAGCCTTAAAAGGTTGAGTTCCAATGTGTTGCCACCTCCTGGATGAGTCCTTTGACTGGCAATTTACGTACATGTTGAATGCTCCTCCGGGCCTTAAAAGAATGGCTGAAATGTGTGCAGATTCGTCGGCAGGTGGTCAGTAACTTCTTGACTGTGTTTTCATTTCTCAAGAAAT
Source organism: Lissotriton vulgaris (assembly GCF_964263255.1). Taxonomy (NCBI): domain Eukaryota; kingdom Metazoa; phylum Chordata; class Amphibia; order Caudata; family Salamandridae; genus Lissotriton; species Lissotriton vulgaris. The sequence goes on along the minus strand of NC_141689.1, from coordinate 1,885,146,835 downwards.
CTTGAACAACCAGGTTTATACACTGCGCCAAACACGGCACTCTGAAATATTCACCTTCCTGCATGGTCTTAACTATATTACTGTCATTATCCGTGGAAACATAACCAACTATGCGATTTCTTGGTTGCAGCCATTCAGAGACCTTACTGTTAAACTCCTCCAAAATGTTTTTTGCAGCATGAGTTTTCTCCATGGCAAACATGGCTAATGTTGTATGTTTCCGAGTAGCAGGAAAAACTGTGTCCAGGTCAAAAACTGCACTTGACTTGTCTCTAACCCCTGCAAAAGACCCTGCAAAAGAGACCCAGTGTGCAGTGATGCACATGTAATCAAGGGCTTGGCAACTGGTCCATATGTCTGTTGTCAAGTGGATAGTGTGAACAGCACTCTTCTGCAAAGCTGCCCCAATCACCTCCAGCACATCTTGATGTAGAGCTGGAACCTCAACTCTGGCAAAATGGGACCGGATAGGAACCTTCCATTTAGGGCAGACTGTTGCCACTAATTCTAGAAACCCCACCCCTTCCACGAAAGAAAAAGGGAGAAGTCCAGCGCTAGCATTTTAGCCAGCTTTGCGTTTTTACAGGCGTACCGTTGGGTGGTTGCGTTCAAATGGCGCCTCCGACCACAACATTCCGCGAATGGTGGGCTGGATCATTTTATGTGATGATGATGATGATGACGTCTTCAAACCAGTTAGGCCAGTGATGTCGTTTTTCGCATTGGTGTCTCTCCCATACTCTTACCTCATAGATGTTACAGGGGTAGAGGGTGTAGGCGATACCACTGCAGTGCTGCTGCCAGCAGAACTGGGTGTACCAGAAAAAATGTCTGTTGCTTCTTCTCTTCCCCCCTGCACGATCAGCCTCTCGTCATCATCAGATGCAATATCAAGGGATACATTTGGATTTGATTTTCTTTTGCCTTCCTCGATCTTCCTCATGTGTGCTTCCCAACTGATAGTGTGGTGTTCGTTGAGATGACCTCTCTGGCCTCCGGTACCATAGTTGGTACCAAGCTTACCCCGACTAACGGATTCTTTACAAATCGAACAACCGACCATGTTTTCCACCTTTGTGCTAACAGTAAAGAAGTCCCAAACTGGGGACTGGTAATGTTTGCTGAAGGTGGAGGTGCTACTTTGACTTTCAATGCCAGATGAAGTGGAGGATGGGCGTGGCTGAATTTGTTTCTGTTGTTCACTTACAGCACCACTACTTGAGGTCGAGCTGGATGAAGGTCCATATCGGCCCTTCTGACTAAAAAAGATGGAAGCTGTAGGTCGTGTTGGTGTTATAGTTAACAGTGTTGGTACCAGTGCCACGCCGCCCATATCCCGCTCAGAAGCCATTGGGATAGGGTCAAAATGTGTGTCTGCTGCTTGCCCGCTGGAGTGACGACTGTGATGGCTGGGTCGTCATCAGACTGTTCATCAGCAGCAGAAGACACCACTTCTTGTTCGTCGTCATCACCCATAAGTCGAAGCTTTGCGAGAGCCTTCCTTTTAGGCTTAGCTACCTTAGTCGGCTCACGGTGTGACTCATTCTCAGACTGCATGGCTGGGTTCCAATCACGATCAAGGTCATCAGAATGAAGGGGGCTTGAAGAAGAACTTGTAGTAGTAGTAGTATCCCTCCTTGACCTTTTTCCTGCTGGGGATCTGGAAGACAATGGATAATCATCATCAGGAGGAGTGGCTTCCTCAGATGATACCTCCTCTTGAATATCAATTTCTTGATGTCCCCTACTTCTGGAGGAACAAGCGTTGTAGGCAGTTGTGCCGCTCCATGAACCTCTAGTTGCACCTCTTCATGCACCTGTCCATGCGCCTCTCCTTGTGTCTCTACTTGCGCCTCTCCTTGCGGCTCTACTTGCGCCTCTCCTTGCGGCTCTACTTGCGCCTGTCCTTGCGGCTCTACTTGCGCCTCTCCTTGCCCATGTACTTGCGCTTGTACTAGTTGCACCTGTGTTTGTGGCTGTGGTTGTTGAACACTCGTCAGCTGAGTTACACCCAGCGTTGATTGGATGGTACTTTCTTGTGATGAGCCAAGATCACTGGTCGATGGTGATTGAACAACCAAAGTGGCTGCCGCAGCAGCACTCTTGGTCTTGGACCTAACTTTGCGTGGTAGCACTGAGCCCAATGAAGCGGAGGTGCTGCTTCCAGCTTGGTCCCCGGCGGACACTGCTGCTGCTGCAGACGTATTTTTTTTTCTCCAAAAAAAGGTGTTGGTGGGCACACCAGTCTCCTTGGTAGGTGGTGCAACTTGCTTCTTCTGCTCCTTCTCACTGGCAGTGGCACTGGCAACTTTTTTCGCAGAGGCGCTACAGCAAACTTTTTTGGGGCCATCCTATTGAGATGTCAGAACAGCAGGCCGCAGTTGCACGAGTTGCAGAGTTGTCTTGTCTGTAGCCACACATGACGTCACGTGACGTTGTGCTGCACACACCGCTGCAGGACTTCTTTCTGGCACTGGTGTTCCTCTTGTGCACCTTAAAGCAATGGAAGCCAGAGGAACGTCAGTTATAGACCCCAAAAATTCGAAAAACACTCAAAAGTCACCACAATCCCATGCCATCCATGCCCTCAATGATGTTTAAATTCAAGACACCACATAGCAGGCATGAGCACACTGTCTGGCTACAAAATGGCCCTTTGAACCCCACCACATGGCCAGGCCCTGATTGTACCAGGCCTCAAAATGGCCCCCACCCACATGGCCAGGCCCCAACACCAACCCAAAAAGTCGAAAAACACTCAAAAATCACCACAATCCCATGCCATCCATGCCCTCAATGATGTTTAAATTCAAGAAACCCCACAGAAAGACTAGGCCCATGCACCACTGAGTACCCCTGGGCATAATGGTTGAAAGCAAGGCGAACTGGGTGCAGGCATGAGCACACTGCCTGACTTCAAAATGGCCCCTTGACCCCACCACATGGCCAGGCCCTGCCTGTGAAGGCCTCAAAATGGCCCCCACCCACATGGCCAGGCCCCAACACCAACCCAAAAAGTTGAAAAACACTCAAAAATCACCATAGTCCCATGCAATCCATGCCCTCAATGATGTTTAAATTGAAGACACCCCACAGAAAGACTAGGCCCATGCGTCACTGAGTACCCCTGGGCATAATGGTTGAAAGCAAGGCGAACTGGGTGCAGGCCTGAGCACACTGCCTGGCTTCCAAATGGCCCCTTGACCCCCACCACATGGCCAGACCCTGCCCGTACCAGGCCCAAAAATGGCCCCCACTCACATGGCCAGGCCCCAACACCAACCCAAAAAGTCAAAAAACACTCAAAAATCCCCACAATCCCATGCAATACATGACCTCAATGATGTTTAAATTCAAGACACCCCACAGAAAGACTAGGCCCATGCACCACTGAGTACCCCTGGGCATAATGGTTGAAAGCAAGGCGAACTGGGTGCAGACCTGAGCACACTGCCTGGCTTCAAAATGGCCCCTTGATCCCCACCACATGGCCAGGCCCTGCCTGTACCATGCCTCAAAATGGCCCCCACCCACATGGCCAGGCCCCAACACCAACCCAAAAAGTCGAAAAACACTCAAACATCACCACAATCCCATGCCATATATGCCCTCAATGATGTTTAAATTCAAGACACCCCATAGACAGTCTAGGTCCATGCACCACTCACTACACCTGGGCCTACTGGCTAGTGAGGCTTTACAGGCACCCCAACATTTTTTTTAAAAATCAACATATAACAGTGAGCTAAAATTCCTGTCCATGCGCCTCTCCTTGTGTCTTTACTTGCGCCTCTCCTTGCGGCTCTACTTGCGCCTCTCCTTGCGGCTCTACTTGCGCTTCTCCTTGCGGCTCTACTTGCTCCTCTCCTTGCGGCTCTACTTGCGCCTCTCATTGTCCATGTACTTGCGCTTGTACTAGTTGCACCTGTGTTTGTGGCTGTGGTTGTTGAACACTCGTCAGCTGAGTTACACCCAGCGTTGATCGGATGGTACTTTCTTGTGATGAGCCAAGATCACTGGTCGATGGTGATTGAACAACCAAAGTGGCTGCCGCAGCAGCACTCATGGTCTTGGACCTAACTTGGCGTGGTAGCACTGAGCCCAATGAAGCGGAGGTGCCGCTTCCAGCTTGGTCCCCAGCGGACACCGCTGCTGCTGCAGGCTTATTTTTTTTTTCTAAAAAAAGATGTCGGTGGGCACACCAGTCTCCTTGGTAGGTGGTGCCACTTGCTTCTTCTGCTCCTTCTTACTGGCAGTGGCATTGGCAACTTTTTTCGCTGTGGCGCTACGGCCAACTTTCTTTGAGGCCATCTTATTGAGATGTCAGAACAGCAGGCCGCAGTTGCACAAGTTGCAGAGTTGTCTTGTCTGTGGCCACACATGACGTCACGTGACGTTGTGCTGCACACACCGCTGCAGGACTTCTTCCTGGCACTGGTGGTTCTCTTGTGCACCTAAAAGCAATAGAAGCCAGAGGAACATCAGTTATATACCCCAAAAAGTCGAAAAACACTCAAAAATCACCACAATCCCATGCCATCCATGCCCTCAATGATGTTTAAATTCAAGACACCACATGGCAGGCCTGAGCACACTGTCTGGCTTCAAAATGGCCCCTTGACCCCCACCACATGGCCAGGCCCTGCCTGTACCAGGCCTCAAAATGCCCCCCACCCACATGGCCAGGTCCCAACACCAACCCAAAAAGTCAAAAAACACTCAAAAATCACCCCAATCCCATGCCATCCATGCCCTCAATGATGTTCAAATTCTAGACACCCCACAGAAAGACTAGGCCCATGCACCACTGAGTACCCCTGGGCATAATGGTTGAAAGCAAGGCAAACTGGGTGCAGGCCTGAGCACACTGCCTGGCTTCAAAATGGCCCCTTGACCCCCACCACATGGCTAGGCCCTGCCTGTACCAGACCTCAAAATGGCCCCCACCCACATGGCCAGGCCCCAATAACACCCCAAAAAGTCGAAAAACACACATAAATCACTACAATCCAATGCCATCCATTCCCTCAATGATGTTTAAATTCAAGACACCTCATAGAAAGACTAGGTCCATGCACCACTCACTACACCTGGGCCTACTGGCTAGTGAGGCTTTACAGGCACCCCAAAATTAAAAAAAAATCAACATATAACAGTGAGCTAAAATTCCATGACATAAATGAAAAATAAGTTTAAAAAAAATCACAGAAACAGTTGTATCATGCACCCATAACTAACCCTGGGCCTACTGGATACTGTGGCTACCCACCACAATATATATTTTGTTAAAGTTGTGAAAAAAGTTTTAGAACTGTAGTTGCCTCAACTGCAATGCCCTAAACAAACAACACCAACTTACTTGTAAAATCTCAAGTCCAAAAGTGATCCAAACTCCAAAGTCCAAAAAGTCCTCAAATACAAATATCCATCAGCAGCCACAAAAAGTAATCCTTCCAGCTCCACAGCCAAATGAAAAGTGACCAGGACATGGACAAAGCACTGAGAGGAGCCTGCTGGACAGGAACAGGAGGTTGGCGACTCTGGGGCACTTCCTTCCTCCACCCCACCCCAAAAAATTGACTCCTGCACCAAAAAGTGCAGCCAAATGTCAATCTGAGGAGTTATTCTGATCAAAATCATCATTTTCACAAGGTTTATGCTTCCTGCGGTGGATTTCTTGTGCAGGATTGCAATTTTTGCAATTTCGGGAACGCGAGCTGTTCAAATCTCCCGCCGGAAGTCAGCTGCGCGCCGCATCTACGTGTTCGGTATTGTTTACTTCCGCAGTGCGTGATCGCGGGCCTTTATGACGTACTCGCGTTGTCAAACTCTCGCTGTGCAAGATGGCAAGCCACGATAACATAATTGCGTTCGAAAAACTCTCGCGCGATCACGCAGCAAGATCGAAAATGGTGCAGCACACGCAAAACCGGGAGAAAAACAACTCGGCGGACTCAGAATCACGGTAAGTCAACACCGTGTGCGCGATATTGTATTTTTCAAGAGCGTCCAAGCAAAATAATTCGTAGCTTGCGAATTTGTGGATTATTGGGCAAATTCGCGCGATTCGCGAAATCATCAAAAATCTGCAAATTCGCCCGCGAAACGGATTTTACGCCCACGCTTACTCTGCACCCATATGCCGCGTAAGGCTACTAACCAAACCAGCACCTCTGCACCCATATGCCGCAGGGTAGGTAAACTCTAACTGCTGGTGGTACTTCAGATCTTACCCCCCTACCACCTTAAATTCTGAAGGGGACGACCAGAAACCTACAGCAAGTACCTGTATGCTGTATATATCTTATTCTCCCATAGGAAAGCATTTAGCATAAAGACGCATTTAATTGAACATTTTACTTACCTGTGAAATTCGATATTTTAAAAAGTACTTGCTTACAAAGTTCCTGGTATCAAAATGTATATAAAAAGGCAAGATTGGTCTTGGATTTATTCTTTGAGTATGTGTCTCATTTATTGCTTCTGTGAGTACAACAAATGCTTAGCACTCCCCTCTGATAAGCCTAAGCTGCTTGTCCACCCTACAGCAAGAGCCATTAGCGTTACAATATTTGCCTCTTTAAACCAGTTTGTCTGGACTCTCTGTACAGTGTACTCTATTTTGGTTTATAGAGTGCAAACTTCCTACAATGTGCATGTGCGCTGCATTGTAGGAGGGCTATGTGTGTGTGCTTTATGCGAGGGCTATAGATGTGGTCCAATTTTACATAGCAATCAACCTGTAAGAGATGGGTGGGCACATTTGATGCACTCCTATCACACAACTAGAGATCAAATTTGCTTGTCTGTATGCTTGCCACTGTTGCTTACTAATATGCATGTGAAATCCGATGTTATTTGTTTGGATAACTTCTCACATTAGGGATTAGGGGTTTGTTTTGTTCAGATTTCCTCCCATGTGGGATCGCCATAATGTATGATTTAGGTATTTTGATCATTGTGATGTGAGCAGTTTTAAAAACTACGTTTGGCCATAACTGTTCAGAAATTTAGTACTTCAATAACGGTTTGTGTGCTTGTTGCAACATTGTGAAGGGAGCTGTAAAAATATCTATCTTTTGTGTGCTTTATCTCTGGATTTTTGCTTCAAGTTGCCTAGTTTTTACTGGCTGTACTGCTGTATGCACATTACCCCTGATAACCAGTAGTAAAGGACCTGTGCTCGCCTTTCTCACATGCTGAAATTGTTATTCCCCCAATTTCTATGTTTAATTTACCAATAATTCAGTAATATATGGTATGCAGTGTACTCTTTGCCTGCAATATAAGGTCCAGTCTTACATAGATTTTGAATCAAGCTTGCATCGCTTTTTGACACACTGCCTTGCATGATAAATATCCCTGTAAATGTTACTAGTGGACTGCCGCACCCAGTGTGCTATTAACCGCAGAACGATGCACACACTGCTGCAGGTCTCTTATGTGTAACCTGACTGTGCAGTTTTCAACTGCAAATTTGACTTGTCAAAATCATCCCTTTTTGACAGGCCTAAATCTTTTATTTTAATTATTAGTAACTCACCCCTAAGTAGGCCTTACCACCAACAAGGTAGGGTGCATGACATTCCAATATTGGACATATAGTAAATTAGTGTTACACATATCCTTACAGTAAAAAAGTCCCAAAAGCTATTTTGATTGTAAAATGTTTGGCTGTTACTTACAAAAGCACCGGGATGTAATAATACAGATACTATTGTTATCTCTGGCCAGAAAATGTAAACATTTCATATTTGGCCATTTTGTAATATTTATTAAAAGCCAATCTCACCAATGAAGTCTGATTTTTACTAAATATAATAGAGAAGATACTTTTAGAAAGTTATCTTTTTCCTTCCTAAATCCACTGGACATCCATTTGAATGAGCTCTAACTGTCACCTGAACATTGAATAACCCCCTTCAAGATGTGAAAACTTCTCCAAAGGTAGGACAAAGTCTGGTGCAGGAAGATGTTCCTCTGGCAGCCATCTATGGACTCTGCCCAGGAACTTGATTAACTTTAAAAACAGACCTACCCTGGGCCAGACAAATGTTAGCAGACACCTGGGCAGAACCATTGGCACCAACCCCAGTAGGATAGCTGCTGCCTCCATTTTTTTTAGAATTGCCCCGGAGGAGGAGTTGCTCATTTTCCTGGCCACACCTCTGGGATATGCAAACCTGCTCTGCATAGGAGAAGAACATTTTGCAATCTTAGATTTAAGCAGAGAGTGCTTCTGTGGGATTGTTTTGGCATACAGGAAGTGCCTCAAAAGTGGGTAGGGTTACCCCTATTACCTTTTACCCTGTTGTTCTGGGAGGGCCAGGAATCAATCACAAACAAGTGCCTTCATAAATGTGACACCCGCAGTACCCTCCTCAGCGCACTGCTTGATCTGTGGAGGATCAAGGTGGGGCTGAGCCTCCTATCTGATACCTGGGAAAAACCTAGAAGAATTAACCTACTCTTCCTCTTGTGCCCAGGACAAAAGATAAGATCTAAGGGTTATACAGCTGACCTCCTGTTCAAGATACTGGGACACAAGAAGCAACAAGAGTCCTTTCCTGTAGCTACATTCTGACCATTCCATCAGGAGCTTCCTTGTAACCTAAGGTGGCTTCTGCTGAAGCGGGTCCTGAGTCAGGACTCCTGAACCCCAGGTGCTGTTCTGGGACCATTGTCAGAGTAGATGTGTACTAACCTAAGCATATCTTGAACATGGGAATTAGTAACTTTTTGGCTCCAAAGGCTCTGCAGGACCGGGACCAACTTGTCGAGCCGATCTGAAGAAGGTGAATTGCCACTGGGCCAAAGATTCAGATTGATTCCACACCAGCAAAACTGCTCATCAGGACCTCACAGAAATGGTATTTGGCCTTGCAATGCCCTTTCATGCTACAACCTGCAGCTTTGCCCCGATCAAAAAATCTGAGCTCCAAAAAAGTGACTATAGGCCTGATTAAGATCATGGCTGTCTTTCAACCACCCCGCGGCTGGACTGAGTATGCTGCAGAGCTGATGGCCTTCCACCCACCGTATTTAGGTGTACATCATACACAGAAGACCGCAGCAGCAGCGGTCTTCTGTGCTGGTGAACCGCCCATAGTCACCGTCTCGACACGGGGTCCAGCCAAGCAGGTCTGGATGTTCCAATTCGGTTGGTGGTGTCCAGTTGGCAGAGTATCGGCGGTGGGGAGACAGGTAAGTAACATGTTTTATTTACATAAAACACATATGTGTTGTGTATGTGTACAGATGTGTATGTAGGTTATGTGTTGTGTCATATTTTGGAAATACAAAGATGACTCTATGTCATACACAGGCATGGAGAAACAAACAGTGGGTTTTTAAGAAGAATCCTCACTCACCAACCTAGATGGTGGCATGCTTCATCATTGGGTTTCCAGCTGGGCTGCTGAAAGCATCCCAGCTGTGCTGGTGACGCCTGAATTACAGTGAAGCGGGTAGATATTTTTTGGGTGAGAGGGGTGATTGAAGTGTGGTTTAAAAGTACCTTGGGGATCCTCGAATGGCTGTTTTTATACCTGAGGTCCTAGGGTACAGTTAAAAACAAAGCAGGGATAGTAGGAAGATAAAATTGGTCTTCATTATCCCCATTAAATGGTCGACATGTTTCAGCTTCGACTGGGGTTATGAGGCTTTCTTCAGAACCAAGGAAAAGTAAAGTGTGTCAGGAAAATCGATGACTACACAAATTTTTCGATTCAGAAAAGGGGGTGGTGATGGACAGAGTATCTGAATTAAGCAGAACACTCCTACCCAGTCCAAAGATCAGGGCTTGATCCATCACCGTTTTTTAGCTCACTGCACCATCCCAGCTCAGAACCTGGCTACATGCAAATTAGTCTGTCCCTGGCCCAGTGCATCATGGGAACAGGGCAGACCAAACTACCAAGCCAATTCTTATACTGGGAAGGAAACAAGCTTCCGGGGACCGGTTTCTGGCATTTCAGCCGTCTTCGGCCGGCTTGCTCGAATCCTGATGGTGCAGTGAGCAAGGGACTCACATCTGAGTATACCCTTCCACGCTTATGGTGGACAAAACGATTCAGAAAAGGGGGTGGTGATGGACAGAGTATCTGAATTAAGCAGAACACTCCTACCCAGTCCAAAGATCAGGGCTTGATCCATCACCGTTTTTTAGCTCCCTGCACCATCCCAGCTCAGAACCTGGCTACATGCAAATTAGTCTGTCCCTGGCCCAGTGCATCATGGGAACAGGGCAGACCAAACTACCAAGCCAATTCTTATACTGGGAAGGAAACAAGCTTCCGGGGACCGGTTTCTGGCATTTCAGCCGTCTTCGGCCCGGCTTGCTTGAATCCTGATGGTGCAGTGAGCAAGGGACTCACATCTGAGTATACCCTTCCACGCTTATGGTGGACAAAATGATTCAGAATAGGGGGTGGTGATGGACAGAGTATCTGAATAAAGCAGAACACTCCTACCCTGTCCAAAGATCAGGGCTTGATCCATCACCGTTGTTTAGCTCACTGCACCATCCCAGCTCAGAACCTGGCTACATGCAAATTAGTCTGTCCCTGGCCCAGTGCATCATGGGAACAGGGCAGACCAAACTACCAAGCCAATTCTTATACTGGAAAGGAAACAAGCTTCCGGGGACCGGTTTCTGGCATTTCAGCCGTCTTCGGCCCGGCTTGCTTGAATCCTGATGGTGCAGTGAGCAAGGGACTCACATCTGAGTATACCCTTCCACGCTTATGGTGGACAAAACGATTCAGAAAAGGGGGTGGTGATGGACAGAGTATCTGAATTAAGCAGAACACTCCTACCCAGTCCAAAGATCAGGGCTTGATCCATCACCGTTTTTTAGCTCACTGCACCATCCCAGCTCAGAACCTGGCTACATGCAAATTAGTCTGTCCCTGGCCCAGTGCATCATGGGAACAGGGCAGACCAAACTACCAAGCCAATTCTTATACTGGGAAGGAAACAAGCTTCCGGGGACCGGTTTCTGGCATTTCAGCCGTCTTCGGCCGGCTTGCTCGAATCCTGATGGTGCAGTGAGCAAGGGACTCACATCTGAGTATACCCTTCCACGCTTATGGTGGACAAAACGATTCATAAAAGGGGGTGGTGATGGACAGAGTATCTGAATTAAGCAGAACACTCCTACCCAGTCCAAAGATCAGGGCTTGATCCATCACCGTTTTTTAGCTCCCTGCACCATCCCAGCTCAGAACCTGGCTACATGCAAATTAGTCTGTCCCTGGCCCAGTGCATCATGGGAACAGGGCAGACCAAACTACCAAGCCAATTCTTATACTGGGAAGGAAACAAGCTTCCGGGGACCGGTTTCTGGCATTTCAGCCGTCTTCGGCCCGGCTTGCTTGAATCCTGATGGTGCAGTGAGCAAGGGACTCACATCTGAGTATACCCTTCCACGCTTATGGTGGACAAAATGATTCAGAATAGGGGGTGGTGATGGACAGAGTATCTGAATTAAGCAGAACACTCCTACCCTGTCCAAAGATCAGGGCTTGATCCATCACCGTTTTTTAGCTCACTGCACCATCCCAGCTCAGAACCTGGCTACATGCAAATTAGTCTGTCCCTGGCCCAGTGCATCATGGGAACAGGGCAGACCAAACTACCAAGCCAATTCTTATACTGGAAAGGAAACAAGCTTCCGGGGACCGGTTTCTGGCATTTCAGCCGTCTTCGGCCCGGCTTGCTTGAATCCTGATGGTGCAGTGAGAAAGGGACTCACATCTGAGTATACCCTTCCACGCTTATGGTGGACAAAACGATTCAGAAAAGGGGGTGGTGATGGACAGAGTATCTGAATTAAGCAGAACACTCCTACCCAGTCCAAAGATCAGGGCTTGATCCATCACCGTTTTTTAGCTCACTGCACCATCCCAGCTCAGAACCTGGCTACATGCAAATTAGTCTGTCCCTGGCCCAGTGCATCATGGGAACAGGGCAGACCAAACTACCAAGCCAATTCTTATACTGGGAAGGAAACAAGCTTCCGGGGACCGGTTTCTGGCATTTCATCCGTCTTCCGCCCGGCTTGCTTGAATCCTGATGGTGCAGTGAACAAGGGACTCACATCTGAGTATACCCTTCCACGCTTATGGTGGACAAAACGATTCAGAAAAGGGGGTGGTGATGGACAGAGTATCTGAATTAAGCAGAACACTCCTACCCAGTCCAAAGATCAGGGCTTGATCCATCACCGTTTTTTTAGCTCACTGCACCATCCCAGCTCAGAACCTGGCTACATGCAAATTAGTCTGTCCCTGGCCCAGTGCATCATGGGAACAGGGCAGACCAAACTACCAAGCCAATTCTTATACTTGCTCACTGCACCACCAGGATTCAAGCAAGCCGGGCCGACGAAGGCTGATTTGCCAGAAACCGGTCCCCGGAAGCTTGTCTCCTTTCCGGTGAAGAATTGGCTTGGTAGTTTGGTCTGCCCTGTTCCCATGAGGCACTGGGGCAGACTATTTGCATATAGCCAGGTTCTGAACTGGGGTGATGCAGTGAGCTAAATAACGGTGATGGATCAAGCCCTGATCTCTTGACTGGGTAAGAGTGGTCTGCTTAATTCAGACACTCTGTTCATCACCACCCCCCTTTTTTGAATCGTACACAAATTTTTCAGCACACTCGCTAAGGTGTGCTGTGAGTGCAGTGGTGCAGCCGTACTTACGGTTCCCTCTGTCAGGATTGAAATAAAAGCTACGTTGATTAAGTAGGTAATAAAGATCCCAGAGGGGGCGGACTCTTGCAGTCACACATTTGTTAAGGCGGTCCGTCCACCTTCTATACCTACTATGGTCCAGTACGGGAACCTGACAGTAGCATATTTTGTACATTTTGCATTGCACCCCACCAACCTACACACACCAGGCAATGTATACCCGTACATACCATGAACACCTCCTTTGGGTCCTTCAAAACGGGGTGCTGGTCCATCACAGTCAATGTGTAGCAGGTAAAGGGGGACCTGGGGGAAGGAGTAGAGGATGAAATGCAGACTGGACCCCGACCAAAGTGAGTATTTTTCCCTTTCCGTCGTTATATTCCGCCTATCTGAAATAGGATGAATTCCCTCCAGAATTCCCTTCAAAAGAGTTCACATCCAAATCCGGAGGGTGGGAATACTGACTGAAGTCCTGCTGATGCCTGCTGCAGCCCATCCCGCCGTAGGGGCAGGAAGCAAAGTCCTGGCAGAGTCGGAGGGAATGCAGTAGTCTTACCAACCAGCATCTAAATTGGGCGGGCAGACCCCCAGGGCAGCGGGCGGAAATACGGTAAAAAAAGGCCCACACAGTCCCAGTCCCACAAATATGTAAATCAGGCCCTAAGTCCAAACATAAAAATCTGCATTGGGTGAAGGTGCCCAAAATATCAGGCCAGTGAGGAACCTTCTTTGGGCACAGAATTCACATTTTTCTTGCTCTGAGCTTCTCGACAAATACCAACTGCCTCACCAGAACCACATCCAGTGGCTACCTGATGTCGTAGAGCCCAGTATGGCCCCAGTTTGCTGCCTTACCAACCTGAGCAGTTTTGCTCCTATTGTGGTCAGCCTTAACTTTTGCTTATGTACCAATCAAGTGCAACTAGATGACCATGGTAGGCACTTAACAAGTTTTGGGATTTTGTGGTATCATTTTATTTATTAAAATGTTCTCTATTATTTTTAATTGATTTAGGATTTTTCATGTGTTTTGTTTTGGCTTTATTAATGTTTTGATACTTCAGAAATAATGTTTACATTGCCTCTAAGTTATGCCTGTCTGCTGTGTGCCATATTGTGGTATCCTGCTGCTCAGCCAGAATAACTGCTTGATAGAATGTTGCTGTTTGGAATGTTTGTGTGCGTGAATCAGTTGGTGGATGGGCTGAGGAGCAGGGAGGCTGCTCCTAGTGGGGCTCATTCCTTTCTTCTTACTTGGGATCTTACTTACCTTCTTGATTACTCTCTGACTTAAGAATTACTCTTTCTACCATGTATCCTGTTACTCAATAAACCTATATGGAAAATTCACCTGGCTTGGAGCGTCCTTCATTATACTACATTTTGGTACCAGGAGTGCTGAACTTCATCAGCCTGAAGAACCCACGCTCAAGGTGAAGGAATTTCCCTTAAACTAAATCTACATTTTTAAATTTTACACTGGCACCCAAGCCCCACCAGTGACCTTCCATCGGTCGCCCACAACTCAAGAGTACCAGTTCCTGCTGCCTGCCAGTTCTTGCTGCCTTCCAGTTCATCCTACTCTACTTTCCCTTTTCTTGTCTGCTGTTTCCTGCAAGAGGTGTCTGTGTCCTGCCGTCTTGGAAGAGATATCCCTCTCTAGCTGCCTGTTCTGGCCAAATTGGGAGAGTGTTTTTCTGCCCTATTGCTCTAGGACAGCGTTACTCTGGAGAGCTTCAACCCTGATGAAGAGCAATACTTTACGCTCTCCGTGTGTGTAGAGCTACTATTTTCCTGCTTGTGAATTCTAGTTTTGTAACTGTCAAGAGGAGGAGCAACATGCTTGTAATGTCGTCTGGACCCCTGTTTTCACCATGCTGCTTTGGAAGAGTTTTCCCTGTTCTACCATCTTGGGAAAGAGTGTAGTTGTTGTTTCTTCGTTACTCCTGGGGAATTTCGGAATCGGTGGCATTATTTTTTTTCCGCCAAATATACTTTATTGAAGTCTGGAGACTGCTGGCTGAATGTTTGTAAGCACTTTTGTTAGTTTTCTTTTACTGTTGCGTTCATTGCTAAACCATGGCAGTTGAACCGCTGCCACATTTTAAAACTCCTCAGGAACTCTGCACAGTACTCGCTCACTCATCACGTGCAGCCTTATGTTATGTTATGTTATGGGTTTTATAGAGCGCACAACTGCCCCAGCAAAGGGGCGTAATATTGGCTTACAGGCATGCAATTTTGTACATTTGCTCATGTTTCTGTCTTCTGTGGAGAACTATTATTAATCCATATACTTGACATATCATATTTCCTTAGGGATTGTAAAGGAATGAGCTGATTTTTAAAGTGCAAACAGCTGCCCCCACGGGCATCCCGGCATTAGCTGGGCAACTCACAACACTGTAAGAACTCAACATTACACTCCACAACAGCCTTGTCTTCAGGAGCTTCCTGAAATGACTCTCTAACTTGATCGAATGAATGGCAAGAGGTAGTTATGTCCAAATTTCAGCTGCTAGGTAGGAGAATAAAACATTCCTCCCCTTCTTTGCCATTTCAACTTTGTAATTTTGAAGAATGCCCGGTTACTCACCGGTAATACCCATTACTCCGAGTCCTGGTCTCCCCGTCCCCTTCCTGATACATGAGCAGCTAGTCTGCTCTACAGAACCCCTACCTAGCTGAGCTGTTGGCACTTCCCCCTAGGATGACGTCACCATCACGTGACTACAAAAGGGGGAAGTGCCGGAAGAATCATCCTGAAAATACCAAAGACAACAGAACGAAACACATACAATCACCCACAGAAAACCCAAAACAGGGAGGGAGGGAAGGGCTCAGGAATGGGACGGGGAGACCAGGACTCGGAGTAATGGGTATTACCGGTGAGTAACCGGGCATTACCTCCTCGTCCTGGTCTCCCCGTCCCATTCCTGATACATGAGCCCATACCCAAGCACATGGTGATTGTAAGAAGAAAACAGACCAGAAGTATGCCAGAAAAACAGGTCCATTTTAATCAAATCAAACAGTACAAATCATAAATCAAGCACTGCAGACAGGGCACTAGTCCCAAAGGCAGCGGAGGCCGCCATCCCCAACTCCAGACGATAATGGGCAACAAAAGTGTGGGGAGAAGCCCACGTAGCAGCATTGCAAATGTCTCGCAAAGAGGCACCCCTGAACATGGCCCAGGAGGACGAAACGCTCCGAGTCGACCGACCCTGAACAGTAGAAGGCAGGGGACATTGGACCGAATCATAAGCAGAAACCACTGCGCCCTTGACCCAACGAGACAAGGAGGACAAAGAAGGACGAAGCCCTAGACCCGACAGGCCGTAGGTGACGAACAGGGAGTCAACCTTACGGAAACCAGCCGTACGCTCCAAGTAGATGCGGAGAGCCCTCAACACATCCAAAGAATGGAGGAGCTCCTCCTCAGGAGAGGCAGGAGCAGGAAAAAATACTGGGAGAACAATATCCTCCTGACAGTGAAAAGTGGAAATCACTTTAGGGAGAAAAAACTGACTCGGTCTGAGAACGACCTTGTCAGCGCAGAAGCGCAAGAAGGGGGGGGAAGCCATCAGCGCACCAATCTCACCAACCCTACGCCCAGAGGTAATGGCCACCAGGAAGATAACTTTGGCAGAAAGGAACTTCAGGGCCACGGAGTCCAAAGGCTCAAACGGGGGACCCGTCAAAGCCCGAAGAACCAAGGGCAGATCCCAAGGAGGCACAGGGGAACGGGAGGCAGGACGTTGGAGCAAGAAACTCCTCAGAAGGCGAGCCACCAATGGGGACACAGACGAAACAGAGGAACCCCTAAAGGCAAGAACGGCAGCCCACTGCGCCCGCAGGGAAGAAACAGCCAGTCCCAAGACAAAACCATCCCGTAAAAAGTCCAACACCCGCACTGCCTCACAGGAGACAGGAGAGAGATCCCTCCCATGACACCAGGTGGAAAAATTCTTCCAGTGACGGGCATAAGACTTCAAGGTGGACGGACGCCGGGAAAGCTGAAGACACTGGGCAACCTCCAATGAGCAACCCAGACCCAGCAAACTCAACCTCTCAAGTGCCAAACCCCCAGCCGGAGGCGACGCAGGGAGGCAAGACTGAGAAGAGGAGCCCGCAGGGGGGAGGGAGACAGGGGAAACCTCCAATGAGGGCAAACGGCAAAAGTCAGCAGCAGGGGAAACCAAGACTGCCGAGACCACTCCGGAACCACCAGGAGAACCTCCGCCCGATCCAAGCGAATCTTCCGGAGGACCCTCGGAATCAAGGCAAAGGGAGGGAAGGCAAACAGCAGACCCCCCGACCAAGGAATCGAGAAAGCATCGGTCGCCCAAGCCATTGGAGACGGAATGATGCTGCAAAACAGAGGAAGAAGGGTGGAATCCTCCGAGGCAAAAAGATCCATCCAAGGAAGGTGGAACCGAAGGACAATCTGCCCGAACAGATCCGGGGACAGACAGAGGGACACCGAGGAGGGGAACACCCTGCTCAAAGTATCCGCAGGCCCATTCTCCTTCCCCGGAAGATAGACCGCCGTCAGAGACAACAGATTCGACTCGGCCCAAAGGCCGATCTCCGGGGACAGGAGAAAGAGAGAATGACACATGCCCCCCAGGTGATTCACATAGGAGCGAACCACCTGATTGTCTGTCTGCACTGAGACCGCCCGACCCCGAAGGAGAGGAGCGAACCAAAGGAGAGCAAGCCAGACCGCTCGCAACTCCTTCCAGTTCGAGGACTGTAGGGACTCGAATCGGGACCACCGACCCTGACCCTTGGAAGAACCCAGAACAGCCCCCCATCCCAATGCACTCGCATCCGTGGACAACACGACCACAGACTGAGGGGGAAGGAGATCGAACCCCCCGGAAAGGGAGAGAGGAGACAACCACCACTGTAGATCCGCCCGAATCCCCGGAGTGACAGGGATCAGAGTCTCGTAGTCCAAGGAGGCGGGATCCCAGTGAGACAGGACATGATGCAACAGGGGGTACAGATGAAGCCTGGCCCAAGGAAGGAGACGTAGAGTGGACGCCATCTCCCCCTGACTCCGCAACCAGAGACGGGCAGACACCTGCGACTGGGAAAGAAGCCAAGAAAGGTGGCGAAACAAAGTCAACTGGCGCTCCTGGGAGAGGAACACCATGCCCAGGTCCATCCGGAAGAAAGCCCCCAGGAACTTCAGGGACTGAGAGGGCACCAGGGAGGACTTCCAGTGGTTGATAAGGAAGCCAAAGGAACCCAGCAGATGACACACCTGGGCCACATCCGACAGAGCCTGCGAAAAAGAGGGAGAGACAATCAACCAGTCATCCAGATATGGAAACACCAGCAGCCCCCTGGAATGAAGAATACCCACCAGAGGGGCCAAGAGCTTGGTGAACACCCTGGGCGCAGAGGACAGGCCGAAAAGCAGCACCCGGAACTGGTAGTGATGGGTCTCCACAGCAAAGCGCAGAAAACGCTGGTCGGCAGGATGGACAGGAACATGCAGGTATGCATCCATCAAATCCAGGGACGCCAGGAGGCCACCCGGAAGGACCAGAGGCAGGATGGACTGGAGGGTCACCATCTTGAAAGGGCGATGGACGACGAAGCGGTTGACACGCTTCAGATCCAGAACAGGACGAAGATCCGAAGTGTCCTTCTTGGAAACCAGAAATAGGATTGAGTAGCAACCCTCGCCCCTTTCCAGAGGTGGAACCTCCACAATAGCATTTTTCTTCAACAGGAGTTGAACACCCGACAACAAAGCTACTCTTCGCAAAGGAAGACGGGGCAGCGGAGTCCGAACAAAACCCGGAGGAGGAGGAGAGGAAAACTCTATCCGGCAACCCTCCGAAACAGTCTGAATCGCCCAGGCATCCGGAACCGAAAACCACTGGGCGCGGAAGCACTGGAGTCGACCACCAACGGGCAAAGGCAGACAGTCATTGTGAAGAGGAGGAAGCGGTAGTGGCAACACTGGCAGCGGCCCGGGGCTTGGCACTTCCAGGGGCCCCCCGGCCACGACCCCTGCCTCGAAAGGGCTGAGAAGCGCCACGAGCAGGAGGCCCAAAAGCGCGACGATAACCAAATCCGCGCCCCCGAGCAGGAGGACGGACCGGAGCCACCAGCTTGCGGTTCTCCGCGGACTGCTTGACCATGCCCTCCAGCTGAGGACCGAACACCTTAGAACCTTCAAAAGGTAACTTAAGTAGGACCGACTTCTGCGAAGAGTCCGCCTTCCAGGAACGCATCCAAATATGACGCCGGGCAGCAATGGAAGCACCAGAAGCGGCGGCCGCCGCCCCCAAATTGTCGAAGGAAATGTCCGACTGGTAACGCACCTGCATCTCCATCAAAGACAGAAGAGGAGTGGCATCCTCGCCGTCGTTCAGCAGAACAGACAGAGACTGGAAGTCCTTAAGGAGCGACTGAACCATATAGTTGGAATACGCAGTCGCCCGGACAGAGAAATTAGAAGCAGCATAGGAACGCTTCACAGCCCCTTCAACACGCTTATCCACAGCGTCCGCAGGAAGGGCGTCTTCAGAAACAACCAAACCCTGAGAGGAAAGGCCAGCCATCAAATTGTCCACTTTCACAGACTGAGGGAACTCATCAGCAAAACCCTCAAGAGGGTAACGTCTGGACAGGAAACGTGGAAAAGAAGACTTGTCCACCTCCTTCCATTCGTGAGACAGCACATTGCGCACTGCACCATGCAAAGGCAAAGTATCCGGAGTAGGCTGGACATACTGTGTAAAAAAGTCATCCTCAACAACAGCATCCGCAGGAGGAGAAAAACCCAAGTTGGACCTCACATGGGCAAACAGGTCAGCGAGCTCAGCACCCTGAACAAAATGACCACGGACACCCTCATCCTCACCAGGATCAACGTCATCCTCAGGAGCATCTTGTGGATCTAAAGACACACGAGGCACCTTGGGAGGAGGCCCAGCCGCGTCCCTAGCCAGGAAAGCAGCAGCCACAGCCTCATTAATAATGAGGCGCAGGGCATCAAGAGGAGCCGCAGAAGAAGAAGCATCCGAATCCATAGCGGAAGCCAAAAAGTCCAAACAACACTCCCAACAGGCACAAACAAGGACAAAAAACATCCCAACTAGGACCCCAGATATAGCCGAGGACCCGAACACCTGTGGGAGGAGAAAAAAACCAGGCCGGCATAAAAAGCCCAGCCAGCCGCCAAAATCGCCCCTTAAGTGGATGCAGGACACCAAACTCCACAGAACAGCCCCTGCCCGCTATAGCAGGGCGAAAAAGGACCGGAGAAAGCCCAGGATCGGCCGCTGGAGCAGACCAACCCAAGTCAGGTGAGCATCACGAAGCACAAATACTAAAAACGGCCGCTAACGCGAGCCGCGTGTAAAGTAGTGCCCCCAAACAGAGCCGGCTGCTAACGCGAGCCGCGTGAAAGAAACAAGCCCCCAAAACGGAGCCAGCGTGGGGGAAAGGCAGCGCAACAAGCACAGGCGGCCGCTAGAGCAGGTCGCCGCAAAAACAAAGGAAAACAGCCAGGAGACTCACCAGGACACAGGAAGCCTCCAAACAGCACAGCCAGGAACGCGGTCGTAGACTGCAGAATAGAAAAAACAGGATGATTCTTCCGGCACTTCCCCCTTTTGTAGTCACGTGATGGTGACGTCATCCTAGGGGGAAGTGCCAACAGCTCAGCTAGGTAGGGGTTCTGTAGAGCAGACTAGCTGCTCATGTATCAGGAATGGGACGGGGAGACCAGGACGAGGAGGTAATGAGTCTTTGCTTATTCTCAAGCTTGTACTAGGAGAGTAAGAAGGTTGCCTATCCTGGAGGTAAGTTGGGGTGATACCATGGAAGGCTCTTTGAGCCAACACCAGAGCCTTAAACTGGTCGCGTTTCGCTATAGGCAACCAATGCAACTTTGTGAGACGATATGGTATAGAGCAGTGTCGGGACAGTCGAAGAACCAGGTGCACTGATGCATTCTGAGTCACCTGTAATCGACTTAACTGAACTTTAGGGGGACCCAAATACACTCTATTAAGGTCATCAAATCTGGAACGGTGTATCACTGAATTACATGCCTGCAAAGGATGAACAGCCAAGAATTTCTTTAGAGCTTTCAAAACAGAAAAACAAACATGGGCCAGTAACTGCCAGCACTTGGGGACAAACAGACAGTTGATTGCCGAATTTGAAATCCAAATTTCGAGCAGTGGATACAGCAGCAGGGGAAGTAGGGAAGTCCTCACGTCACCAATCATAGACGGAAAATTGGGGAAATTCACCCTAGAGCTGAAAAGTAAGTTCTCTGTTTTATCAGAATTGTTTTTCAGCGCACTTTTATACATCTGCTCAATGACTTTTGCTAGTCAAATTTGAAAAGAAGCAGTAAGAGGGTTAGCAAAGTGGTCCATCAAGAAGATCAACTGGGTATCGTCAGCATAAGAGATTACCCTAATTCCAAAAGGTTCAATCAATGGTGCAAGGGAAGATATATAAACATTGAACAGGGTAGTCCTCAGTGAAGACGGGGGGGGGGGAGTGGAGGGGAGCGGGAAACATAATTGAGCCATTTGTTGCCTGAAGAGAAATTAGTAAGACTGACCAATTTCTGTCTGCCCAGCAACAAAGACTGAAACCATCTAAGAACTGGCCACAAATGCCCTCCTCAGACAAATGTTGAAGAAGTAAGGGATGAGATACAGTGTCAAAACAAATCAAGAAGGATGAGGCTGATCTATCCCCTTTATCAAGAGCGATTTTGATGTAATCAGAAACTTTCAGCAAAGCTGATTTTTTAATGTAGGGTGGCCTAAAGCCCGACTGTGAAGTGTGCAGTAGACCTGCTTTATCTAGTTAGTCAGATAGTTGGGCATTAAACTTTTTTTAAGTATTGAGGGAGAGAGAAATAGACAAATTAGAGGGATAATTTGACAGATTGGTAGAAGGCTTTTTTAAGAGGGGTGTTGCCTTTGTCTGTTTCCAAATAGCTGGAACAGAGGCTTATTCTAATGAGGTGATGAATAATTTATTTATTTCAGGGTTCATGACATTGATCACTGAAGCCAACACACATGAATGGCAGGGCTCCAAAAGGGGCATTTTACTTGCAATTGATGTAACATGTTTAGATTGCTAACGTTTGATGGCAGCCGCGGTCGATAGTGGGAGTACCTACGTGGGAAGGGGGAGGGCAGGGTGGGGGGTAGTAAACTATGGATTACGGAGGTATATAAGTAAGTATACATATAAATAAATAAAACGAATTTTGTTGCGCACACGGCATCCCCAAATGCAATGCAGTGCTCGCAACGAAATTAGTTTTATTTATTTATATGTTTACTTACCTGTCAACCTCCGTAATCAATACTTTACTACCCAAACTCTGCCCCTCCCTCTCCCCACGTCACCACCCAGCAGGTACTCCCACTACCGACCGCGGCTGTTCGACGGGTTCGAACTTAAAATGAAGAGTTGGATTAGGATACCTAGGACCAAAAGAGAAAAACAGAAAAACTGTCCCGAGTGGTAGGATTAAATTCCACTTGAATTTTTGTTACTTTATTTTTGAAGAAATGTGAGAGATCATTGCACAGTTCTACTGAGGGGGTAATAGTTGCATTACAGGCTTTGGGATGTCTAAATCGTCCAAGTGCAATGCGCTGCTGTTTCTGTCTCTCCATATTTTGTCCTACAGCTTTTGAACAGTTGATTGTAATGGAAAGTTGTAGTTATGTAGACAGGTTATGATCTAGTTCCTTCTGGAATAATATTCCAGTGTACCTCCAATTCAGTGGTGGTAAATCACAACATTGGTTCGAGACTTGGGGTTGCCCTAAAATGCTCCTGTGCTTTAAAATTTCCTTAACATTGTTTTTATTGCAAATGTTTACACAATCCCTGCCCTGCATATGAATATTTTAAATAACACTATTTAAGACACTGATTTTTGTTAGCATTGTTTTATGTGACCACTTTTGGCTCAGACGTCTTTTATAATGAAAAAACTTTTCACCCTGACTACAAATAAAAACAATAAGGTGCATATGTACAAGCCCCTATCACCAACACAGCGTCACTTTTATGGGCGTTGTGCTGCTTTGTGCAGCACACATGGAAAAAGCAAAATGCCATGGTTTGTTTATGTACAGGAAGGTGTTCCTTCCCGTACATAAACAAACCTTTAAAAAAATGCAATTTTGTAACTTTCATGTGTGCTGCAAGCAGCACGCATGAAAGTTACAAAATGGCATTTTAAGATTGTTTATGTGCAGGAAGGGATACCTTCCTAAACATAACAAATTCTCCCCTGCACAGAGACACCCTTGCACTCTGGTGCAAGGGTGCCTGCGTTGGGGCTAGGTTGTTAAACTTAGCGCCATCACTGGGGGAAACACAAGGCTGCACCACATTCTTGTAAATATGGTGCAGCCTTGCATTTCAGAAGTGGCGGATCGTGCCGTTAAGCCAAGGCTAACGGCACGCTCCGCCACTTCCTAGTACATAGTGTTCAGTACACTTTGTAAAGCATTTGTCCAGCTTGTGGATATTACTAGCAATGGCATTTTAAATACTTGAGTAGGATTTCTCAATCGTAAATATTACTACTATTAATGTGTATAATGTATTTTATTACCTTTTCTTGTCATACTAAACAGTGCACTATCTCTATTATTTACTTAAATGTCTTATATTTGCTCATTATTATAGACTGTAAACAAATTCCAATGAAGAATGCCCTTTTTTATTTATTTATTAACAGTTTTCTATAGCGCGGACATGACCCATGGGTATCAGAGCGCTGAACATCATAAGGTATGAGTTGAAAAACACAATGTACATGTAGCAGTAAGATCTTACATACTTAAATAGTGTCGTTTCCGAAAAGGCTAATATAGGGGAACAATAAAAGGTCAGTATTGAATAACACAAGAGTTAACAATGTTCGGAGGTAGAAATTCTTCAAGGCTCTATCATTTCTTTTTCCATATTTTGGTATCTGGTCATCACATCAATGATAAGGCTTCGGTGGCATTAGTCTTGTCTATGGGAGGAACTTACTCATAAGAAAGATCTTAATTTCTTTCTTGAATGTTTCGGTGTTTGTAATTTTTGTAATTTTTCTAATGTTTGCGGGAAGGGAGTTCCAGATCCTGGGACCTACGCCCGAGAATGTCCTCTCATAAGTTTTTTTCTTATTGAAGATAGGTGGTTTCAGGAGCAGATGATTGGCACTCCTGACAGGTCTGTTTTTTCCTGAAATTTCAATTTTGTGGGCGAGATATTTAGGTATGTTGTGATGAATCGCTTTATGGGTGATGCATGCTATTTTCAGCTGTGCTCTGGCTTCGAACCGTAACCAGTTTAAGGCTTTCAAGTGAGGCGAGATATGGTCAAATTTCCTAGACCCTGTAATAAGCCTTGCCACTGCATTAAGGCAGGCTTTTAGGGGGGCTGTGGAAATTTTTGGTAGACCGGCAAGTGTAGTACAACCATATTCAATCCTAGAGACAACCAGTGATTGCACAGCTAGTTTCAAGTCTGTCTCCGTTAAAAAAGATTTCATCTTTCTCAGATAGTTCAAGTGGTAACGGGCGTTTTTTGCCATAGATTTAATGTGGGTTTTCATATCCAGGTTCTTATCCAGAGTGATTCCGAGGGATTTCGCCAAGTCAACTAGAGTAGGGATGCAATTTATTGCTGTGATCATGTTGGACCATTCTTTCACTATGGATTGATTTTTTTGTGGTGTGATGAGTAAGAATTCTGTTTTGTTAGCGTTAAGCTTAAGATGATTGTTAGTTAGCCATTTTAGCTATATTTTGAGGGCATCATTCATTGTGGTTATGTCTTCCAGGCTAGCAATCTTGATGTAAAGTTGCGTATCGTCTGCATACATGTGGTAGGTAATTTTTGATTTCCGTAGTATTTCTGTAAGAGGTTCGATGTATAAGTTAAACAGTGTAGGAGACAGGGTGGATCCTTGTGGTACTCCGAGTGTGTTTGGGCATGATGGTGACAGTGATTGGTTTACCAGGAATCTCTGAGTTCTGTTCTTTAAAAATGATTTAAACCATTTCAGTATCGTGCCGGACATTCCCATCCTGTTGTGAAGTCTATTCAGTAATTTTTCGTGGTTAACTGTGTCAAATGCTGCTGACAAGTCTAGGAGGATGAGTAGACAAGATTGATTGCGATCTAGAGCTTGAAGTGCATCATCGACAATGTGTAGGATTGCTGTTTCCGTGCTATGATTTGCTCTGAATCCCGATTGGCAGTCATCTAACAATGAGAAGTTGTCAATATGTTTACTCAACTGATTCTGTACACATTTCTCTATTAATTTGGTAAGAAAAGGGATGTTGGTCACTGGGCGGTAATTGTTTGGATCTGTTGGGTCCACTGTGGGTTTTTTGATGATCGGGACTACTTGTCCAGTCTTCAGCTTTTTGGAAGGCACCCCTGTTTGAGAGAGGCGTTTCATATCTGTCTATATTGGAATCAAGGTATGGCTGATTTCTTTTAGGCATTTCGATGGCAGTGGGTCGTTATAATGGTTGTTGGGTTTCGTGGTCGCAAGCGTTTTAGCAACTTCATTCTGGTCTAATAATTTGAAAGTGTTCCAGTGTGCTTTTTTTTAAGTCATCTTGTTCGCATACTTCGGATCATATCGTGATGGAGACGTGTTGTCTTTAATGTTATCTGCTGCGGTCCTAAGTTCTTCTTCCAACTTATTGGCTTTGTTGATGAAGAAGGTAGAAAATTCATCGCAACTTAGTTGTGTTTTAGTGACCTCTTGGACAGATTTTGCCAACTTGTTAGATTGTTGTTTTATGATTTCGAATAATTTACGTGGGCTGTTTTTTGCGTTATCCAATTCTGTTCTTATAATTTCCTTTTTTGTGTTGATGATCTTCTTGTTATATTTATTTCTGATTTTTCTGAGTGCCTTCAATATTGAGTACATGTAGAAATTAATTATGCCCATCTTTCTGCCCCTTTTGAGCAGTGTGAGGGATGTATATACGCGAAGGTTTTCTGAGGTAGAATACACTACTGGTTTAATGTTTTCGTAGTACTGGAAAATTAGTATAACTTCAGAAATGCCTGTAGGGAATACGTTTTTATTTGTTCATAGTGTTTAATGCATGTTTTCTTTGTGGCGTTCATCTATGATTCTGGCATTTTATAATTTTCAGGACCAAATTTAAAATTCTCTAATACTTCAACTGCTCCATGTTTTAAAATGTAAACGTTTATGTGAATGCAGCTAACTTTAGATATTTTAAACTACAAAGCACTGCATTTATTGACTGTAAGTATATATCAGTATATATCAGTCTTGCAAGAGTGTCTCACTTAGCTTTCCCAGTCCGCTTTCTTCTTTCTACTCTAAATACCAATTTAATACTACACCATCATCTTAGTAGTTGGCCATTTCAATGGCAAAAGAAAATAAAAGCATGCGTGCAAAAAGGACACAATGCTCTGTTAATAGCTTTTAGAAATACAGTAAATCTTTAAAAGGTGTGCTGATCACATGAATCAATGGTAAAAATACTTTATTGTATAGTTAGTAAAAACCATTACAAAATATTATACGACAATCTACTAAAATACGGAGGGTTTACATTACTATTTGTATGATAAAAAGTTCTACATGAATGGGTCTTTTTTTTCTTTTTTTTTAAAGTGCACGTGTTCCTTATTCAAGATTTTGCCAGAGTTCTTTGTTTTTTCTCGGAATTGTCAATGAATTTGGCTGCTATGCAAATGAGGTGCTGATCTACTGAGCATAGGATTAGTATGATCGTGGACCGGCAGTTGCGTATTCCATATTCCTTGAATTTGGTTTTTAACCAACTCTGACGTTCCTGGGTTAGAGCTGGGCAGATACAGATTAGATGGATAAAATCTTGTCTTCCTGCGCCACATAATCCGCATCCATCACGTTCTTGGGGCTCCCACTTTGGTGAATCAGCCTTTGTTGGGAAGCTACCCAGACTTAGATGGAGGTGTTTCCGTTTAATGAATGGCTAGAAAGCAAGGTCTAGGATCACATGAATCACTGTGTCACCTACAAAGGCATCCCAAGATGTATATAGCTTTGCCCAGCTTCCTTTCACTGTCTGGCTTCACATTTTAGGAAAATCTTAGAAAGCAATGTATCACACTCAAGCCACCACTAACCTGTAAATCACAATGTTGTTGTGGGGACGTTGTGGATACATAAGTCTCAACCTTGTTAATAGTGCTGAACACCTTTGAGGATGTGATTACCGCTTATAGAGCAGAGGGGGAAAGCAGGATAGGAATATGAGAAAAAGACACAAGAGAGATTGTCATTTTTTAGTCACACAGCTGACATTGTCTGATGGAAGTTATCTCTTATTTTCAGCAGTCGGTCACAAGTGACAGCTTTTTATACGAAACAGAACACAGGACTATTATTCCTCTTGGTCCTTACATAAAGAAAAATATGCAGATTTTTAATTTACATAGATTTTACTTGAACAGTAATATTCTACACGATATGATACATACATAAGATTTACTCAAGTAACTGATGCACTATGGTAAATATTCAACATTTCAATGCCCCATACTATTAGCTTGTTAGAGTCAAAAGAATTGCCATGAAACTGGTATTATTCCAATGTCCTGCAGCAGTTGCTATTGCTCCAAGCCTTGAGGCACCGATCGGAAACAAAGGCTCAGGAGATTACCATCTTTTGCATGGCAAACTCCCACATTTTTGGCCCATATGTTTTTGCTGGCTAGAGAGCTCTGTGTATTTTACCCTTGCTAGCCATTAGTAAAGTAACTCTGCTCATCCTTTCAACATGATAAAATGGGTACCCGACTAATTGGCATATTTAACGTGCCAACAAATCCCTAGTATATGGTACAAATTGTACTCAGGGCCAATAAATTAAATGTCACGATGGTGCCATCCATTACTGTGAAAGTGTAAACATGGCTTTGGGCCTCCTATTGTAGGTAGATTCTTGCAGCTTTTGAACTGCAATTCGATCTTTAAGCCTAAACCTTCCTTTTAAATACTAATAGGTCAACCCTAAGTAGGACTTACTGCCAATAAGGCAATTTGCATGGTATTTAAAAGTAGGAATTGAAGAAATTTAGTTTTTGTTGGGTCCACACAGCGAAAAGGCCTCAAAAGCTGTTTTAACTGTAGCAAGATAGGATGTTACACGGAAAAGCAATGGGATGCTATATTAAATTTAATAATCACATTTCTGGCTTGGAAACATAATTCTCCGACTCTGTAATGTTTGTTGGAAGAGCAATTTACTGGTGAAGCTGGATTTTTTGTATATATAATAGAAAAGCTACTTTTAGCAAGTTACCTTTTCCTACCTGATGCAGCTGTAGGCTAATTTGCATTGGCCTTCAGCTGCAGGCGTTCGAGTCATTAACCCATAATGAGGTGTGAAAATCTGCTCCTACAACAGAGAAAAAATCTAGGCTATGTGGAAGTGCTTCTGTTGGGAAAGTCACCATTTAGGCAGGCCCACTAGCATAATTATTATCTTCCGCTTAGCCTCTCCTGTCACAGGTAGAAGTCAAATAACACCTGCACAGGCTTTCTATGTTCTCCCTGAAAGTCAAGCTCCAAACACGGTGAGGGAGGAGTTGCGTCCAGAACTGGATTGAAGTGACCGGAGAGGAGTTGCTGCTAATTTCCCTGGCCACATCTGTGGGGTGGTCAAATAGGAATTCTGCACAAGTGAAGAAGAATTTCACCATCTTAGATTTAGCCAGAGAGGGGCAATGTGGGATTGTTTTACTGTGGGACACACAGGAAATACTGCAAAGTGGGTAGGGTTACCCCCTGGGAACCTTTACCCTATTGGTTAGGTAGGGGCCATGAGCCACCTCCACTCTCAGGTTAGTGCCTGGCATAATGTTGCATCCCTTCCCAGAATGATACAGAACCAGAAGAGAACTAAAACTGCTGTCTGGGACTTGACAAGATCCTGAAGGACTAGACTTGCTCTCCTTCTAGTATCAAACACAAGAAGTGAATTCCAGGGGTCAGTTGGCTGCTATTGGCCTCTGGTGGAGTGGGGTTTGGACCCCCAATTCTACTCTTGTGGTCCTTAAATCATGAGCTATGTCAAAGTGTACTCCTCCTAACATCCTAAGAAACCTGGGACTTAGAAATTTTTATTTGTGCTCAAAAGACCTCCAGTGGACTGGGACCAACCTGCCAAGCTGTTCCGATGGAGGTGCTTTGCTTCTGGGCGGACCTCTCTGAGGAGCTATCCGGTCTAGTGGAGCACTCTTCGCCTATGGCCTGCAGCCTTGCCGCACTGGATGAATCTGATCTCCAAAGAGTGACTTAGTGCGAACATACTCATATTCAAAGGGGAAAGGTGCCAAAATATGTGGCTGTCAGGGGACCTTGCTTGGGCATGATATTCAAATTTCTCCTGCTCGGAGGTTCCCACCAAAAGTCAATGGCTTCAAAGGGACCTCTTTTGATGGCTATCCGACCTCATCGAGCCCTCTTTAGCCATAGCCTGCTCCTTTGACCTATTGACGATCTCAGACTTCCAATTAAGGGATGGAGAGCGCATTTACAATGCCATTGTGTTGCCAGTACATTACCTTTTTTTGAAGCACCAGCAGCGCAGTGTACTTGCCCATATGTACAAGGCCAGTTAATGTCACCCTGCATGCCTTTTCATGGCTTTGTAAATAAGGCCCCCTTTCATCTATTACTCTGTGTGTGAAAACCGTTCCATGGGTGTTGCTGTGGGTGTTCCCATGCAATATCCATGGAACCTGACACATTCCCAGATTTACAGAGTTTTGTAATGCTGGGAATACATCAGAATCCCATGCCTACCCAGGAGAGGCATAGGAGTGGTGCAACGAGGAGAAATACTTTTATTTCTCCTTGTTTTTTCCTCTTTCTAAGCATGCTGTATTCTGCAGCGCACTTAGAAAGAGGAAAATGCCTTCACTTATTGTTTTTGTGTAGGAAGGTATGCCTTCCTGCACAAAAACAATCATCCCCGCAAGGCAGGCACATTCGCAACATGACGCAAGGGTGCCTGCACTGCAGCATGGCAGCCAATTGTGTACTGGCGCAGATGAAAGCACACGGATGTGTTGTATTGTTGTTAATACGATGAATCCGTGTGCTTTTAAAATGATGCAGCTTGGCACAGAAACATATCTTGTGGCACCGTGCTGCGACATTTCTTGGTGAATGAGGTCCTAAGTCTGAAGGTGAAATTTTAGAGACTGGTTCAAACATAATTTCTGTAACTGACCCACACTCCATCGCAGTAGGCCTCAAAGCCTGCCTGGGTCACGGTCTACTATGATTAGTTGACAGCACTTGGCACATGGGGGCATATTTACAAGTGGAGTTGCGTCCCTCTTGCACTAATCACTGAGTGACCCAAGCCTAAAATGCGATTTATGAAGTCATGCAAGGCCATAAATCAGTAGTGAGTCAACGCAGTGCAAATCACTGCATTGTGTTACTCAGCCCTGGGAATGTGTTGCATGGGCATTGCGTGGGTGATCCCACGCAACTCCATGGATTATTATATATTTCTAGAGATGCCAAAAGTCTTTGAGGTGAAACTGCAGAAGGAATTTCAAGAAGTGCTACAAACCGAAAACCTCTGGGAAGGTGTTCTCAACCTATGGATTGTGGATACTCTCCACTGGAGAGGAAGGAACACAAATGAAGAGCTGAGGCCATGCACCTCGCTGTGCCCTGGGTGCTTTGATAGACTGCAGGACTCTCAAATATTGAAGCATATACTGAAAACACCAGGACCCTTAAATTCCATGGTAGATCCTTGAATCTGATATATCCTGCCACTCAGATGGGGTGAACAGTCATGGCTTTTGGGCTGCAAGCATGTGGACAGCATTGACTGTGCTGAGATGAGGTAATAACTGGGAAGCACACAAGTGACAGCCACAGTCCTGAGTGGCATACCTTTGGTCCTAGTAGGTATTGTCTTGAGTACAGGAGTGGAAAGGGTGGTCAATAATGCCCAGTTTCTAAGGTGGATGTGTGGGGGTGAGCTCTTGCGACAAGCCATGATCCACTTTCTATATGTTTTAATGTGGTATGCTGAGATATACATCTTTGACTACTTTGGCATTAGTACGTTCTTTTCATAGAAAACAGACTTACCACTGGAATACCCCAAAGTCACTATTGTTGGAATCAAAGCCCCCTAAAAAAACACATGAGGAACTCCATGGTGGGGTGGCTTTCCTGGCTCTCACCAGTCCATTATTCCCAGACTCTCTTGGAAACCTCTAACTTTGACCAAATCCACACACTTTCCTCACATTTTTTGACCATTTCCTGCTGGACCTACCCTGGATCCTGCTATTGGCATCTAGTGAGTTTTGGTCATCCAGTGCCGTTGCTGAGGTCCTGAAACCCTGGGCTCTGTCAAAGTGCAATCCTCGTAAGACCCATTTGGCATGCTAATGCCATTGATGGGCGGGGCAGGTTAGTGGCTGACGTGGAAGCGATTCTATGTCAGCCCCCACTGAAGCCACCATATGTGGGAAGCCTGCAGTCAGAGAACCAGAGCTTCCCCTGCGAACCCCTAGCAAGATGACCCTTTGATGTCCTCCTCATGGCAGAAGTAGTGCGGAGGTTGTCCTCCCAATCAAAGGGGTTATTGTTTTTGGTAGACTCATTTATCTCAAAACTTTGTAGCAATCGGTACAGAACCATTTTTATGTACATACTCAGCCTTCAAACAGGTAATCTGCTTCAGCAGCATGTATCTCAGTGCAAACACATTCTGCTGGCTAATCTCTAGCTTGTTGTTAGAGCTTAGTTTGACAATATATTGTGAAAGTGTGATAGGAACAGTTTTCACAACTTAAACAATTGATTATTTTAACTTCTGTGGCAAACATGATTGTTGCCATTGGACTGAATGTATAAACAGCATCTTATTGCATTCTATTCTTTATTAATGTATATATTTTTGTGTACAATGATGTATTACATGAAATATATGCCTTGTGTAAAATGTCATCAATGCATACTTCTTTGGTGGCTGGGAACTCTTTCTTTTCCTTCCATATTTGAATCTTCTTCTGATGAGGATATTCCTAAATCAAGCAAGTTAAAATGCGAAATTCTTTATTCAGTCACAATATTGAACAATGTTCTAATTTCCAATATATGGATAAAGATTTCCGTGAAACCATTTTGAGTTGCCTGATTTCGACCTTTTACACGAGCGCCATCTTGTAATGATCGGCAACATTGCCAGACATTGCTCTTTAATCTATATAAACTGGTAATATATATTACATGACCTATTTGTGGATGGAAATATAATATGGTTGGCAGATGTCATCAACCAATCGTTAGAGATATTTATCCAGATTGCAGACTCTAATCGTGAATTTTACTCAGTTTAAAGATGTCTGCCATAATACTACAGGATCGAACTATAGTTGTTTAATGAGACTAACTCGTGGACCTCAGCTGAGTCCAAACAGTTATTTACAGTCTCAATATTTTAATTTCTTTTGACAGATGTGTAGTCAAATTCTGCAACAAGAGCCCGCAAATACCTGGGTCCTTGCTCTAAGCATTTACAGCGTAAAGCTCTCTTTTAAAATGTTTTTAGTTTTAAAAAGATATACTTCGTCATGTGTTATACGGAGTGACAAATTATGCGCGCAATATTAACACTGACAAAATCAGGATTAATTGTTGATGTGAATGAAAGTAGAGATGTCCCCTTAATGCCAGGATAACATCTCAGGTTTAAATTGCATTAAGGTAGCAACAGAGACAGGCTCTGTCCCCTTTGTCATCCGTATTATATAGTTAGGAGATTGTTGGTTTCAAGATAGGTTCCACTTAACAATAGCTAGCTGTCTTGATTTGAATATGCAAACACAACAGGTGATGGACCGAATGTGGATCAATGTCACACACTCACCCCAGTCCAAAGATCTGGGCCCAAATCCATCATTTTTTTGCACTCCACACCACCCTGGGTTAGACAATGGCGATATGCAAATCAGCTCTGACCCTGTGCCCCATGGGAACAGTCCAGTCCGAACTACAAAAGCCATGTCCTTCCCAGAACGGAATCAAGCATCCGAGGACCGGACCGGTTTCGAGGTAACACCTCTCATCAGCCCGGCTAGCTTGACTCCAGTGGTGTGGAGTGCCTGGGACCCACGTCTGGGCATCCCCAGCGCACTTAGGGCAGAATATGCAAACACAACAGGTGATGGACCGAATGTGGATCAATGTCACACACTCACCCCAGTCCAAAGATCAGGGCCCAAATCCATCGTTTTTTTGCACTCCACACCACCCTGGGTTAGACAATGGCGATATGCAAATCAGCTGTGACCCTGTGCCCCATGGGAACAGTCCAGTTCGAACTACAAAAGCCATGTCCTTCCCAGAACGGAATCAAGCATCCGAGGACCGGACCGGTTTCGAGGTAACACCTCTCATCAGCCCGGCTAGCTTGACTCCAGTGGTGTGGAGTGCCTGGGACCCTCGTCTGGGCATCCCCAGCGCACTTAGGGCGGAATATGCAAACACAACAGGTGATGGACCGAATGTGGATCAATGTCACACACTCACCCCAGTCCAAAGATCTGGGCCCAAATCCATCGTTTTTTTGCACTCCACACCACCCTGGGTTAGACAATGGCGATATGCAAATCAGCTCTGACCCTGTGCCCCATGGGAACAGTCCAGTCCGAACTACAAAAGCCATGTCCTTCCCAGAACGGAATCAAGCATCCGAGGACCGGACCGGTTTCGAGGTAACACCTCTCATCAGCCCGGCTAGCTTGACTCCAGTGGTGTGGAGTGCCTGGGACCCACGTCTGGGCATCCCCAGCGCACTTAGGGCGGAATATGCAAACACAACAGGTGATGGACCGAATGTGGATCAATGTCACACACTCACCCCAGTCCAAAGATCTGGGCCCAAATCCATCGTTTTTTTGCACTCCACACCACCCTGGGTTAGACAATGGCGATATGCAAATCAGCTCTGACCCTGTGCCCCATGGGAGCAGTCCAGTCCGAACTACAAAAGCCATGTCCTTCCCAGAACGGAATCAAGCATCCGAGGACCGGACCGGTTTCGAGGTAACACCTCTCATCAGCCCGGCTAGCTTGACTCCAGTGGTGTGGAGTGCCTGGGACCCACGTCTGGGCATCCCAAGCGCACTTAGGGCGGAATATGCAAACACAACAGGTGATGGACCGAATGTGGATCAATGTCACACACTCACCCCAGTCGAAAGATCTGGGCCCAAATCCATCGTTTTTTTGCACTCCACACCACCCTGGGTTAGACAATGGCGATATGCAAATCAGCTCTGACCCTGTGCCCCATGGCAACAGTCCAGTCCGAACTACAAAAGCCATGTCCTTCCCAGAACGGAATCAAGCATCCGAGGACCGGACCGGTTTCGAGGTAACACCTCTCATCAGCCCGGCTAGCTTGACTCCAGTGGTGTGGAGTGCCTGGGACCCACGTCTGGGCATCCCCAGCGCACTTAGGGCAGAATATGCAAACACAACAGGTGATGGACCGAATGTGGATCAATGTCACAAACTCCCCCCAGTCCAAAGATCTGGGCCCAAATCCATCGTTTTTTTGCACTCCACACCACCCTGGGTTAGACAATGGCGATATGCAAATCAGCTCTGACCCTGTGCCCCATGGGAACAGTCCAGTCCGAACTACAAAAGCCATGTCCTTCCCAGAACGGAATCAAGCATCCGAGGACCGGACCGGTTTCGAGGTAACACCTCTCATCAGCTAGTCTAGCTTGACTCCAGTGGTGTGGAGTGCCTGGGACCCACGTCTGGGCATCCCCAGCGCACTTAGGGCGGAATATGCAAACACAACAGGTGATGGACCGAATGTGGATCAATGTCACACACTCACCCCAGTCCAAAGATCTGGGCCCAAATCCATCGTTTTTTTGCACTCCACACCACCCTGGGTTAGACAATGGCGATATGCAAATCAGCTCTGACCCTGTGCCCCATGGGAACAGTCCAGTCCGAACTACAAAAGCCATGTCCTTCCCAGAACGGAATCAAGCATCCGAGAACCGCACCGGTTTCGAGGTAACACCTCTCATCAGCCCGGCTAGCTTGACTCCAGGGGGCACAGGGTCAGAGCTGATTTTCGGTCCATCACCTGTTGTGTTTGCATATTCCACCCTAAGTGCGCTGGGGATGCCCAGACGTGGGTCCCAGGCACTCCACACCACTGGAGTCAAGCTAGCCGGGCTGATGAGAGGTGTTACCTCGAAACCGGTCCGGTCCTCGGATGCTTGATTCCGTTCTGGGAAGGACATGGCTTTTGTAGTTCGGACTGGACTGTTCCCATGGGGCACAGGGTCAGAGCTGATTTGTATATCGCCATTGTCTAACCCAGGGTGGTGTGGAGTGCAAAAAAACGATGGATTTGGGCCGAGATCTTTGGACTGGTTTGAGTGTGTGACATTGGTCCACATTCGGTCCATCACCTGTTGTGTTTGCATATTCCGCCCTAAGTGCGCTGGGGATGCCCAGACGTGGGTCCCAGGCACTCCACACCACTGGAGTCAAGCTAGCCGGGCTGATGAGAGGTGTTACCTCGAAACCGGTCCGGTCCTCGGATGCTTGATTCCGTTCTGGGAAGGACATGGCTTTTGTAGTTCGGACTGGACTGTTCCCATGGGGCACAGGGTCAGAGCTGATTTGCATATCGCCATTGTCTAACCCAGGTTGGTGTGGAGTGCAAAAAAACGATGGATTTGGGCCCAGATCTTTGGACTGGGTTGAGTGTGTGACATTGATCCACATTCGGTCCATCACCTGTTGTGTTTGCATATTCCGCCCTAAGTGCGCTGGGGATGCCCAGACGTGGGTCCCAGGCACTCCACACCACTGGAGTCAAGCTAGCCGGGCTGATGAGAGGTGTTACCTCGAAACCGGTCCGGTCCTCGGATGCTTGATTCCGTTCTGGGAAGGACATGGCTTTTGTAGTTCGGACAGAACTGTTCCCATGGGGCACAGGGTCAGAGCTGATTTGCATATCGCCATTGTCTAACCCAGGGTGGTGTGGAGTGCAAAAAAACAATGGATTTGGGCCCAGATCTTTGGACTGGGATGAGTGTGTGACATTGATCCACATTCGGTCCATCACCTGTTGTGTTTGCATATTCCGCCCTAAGTGCGCTGGGGATGCCCAGACGTGGGTCCCAGGCACTCCACACCACTGGAGTCAAGCTAGCCGGGCTGATGAGAGGTGTTACCTCGAAACCGGTCCGGTCCTCGGATGCTTGATTCCGTTCTGGGTAGGACATGGCTTTTGTAGTTTGGACTGGACTGTTCCCATGGGGCACAGGGTCAGAGCTGATTTGCATATCGCCATTGTCTAACCCAGAGTGGTGTGGAGTGCAAAAAAACGATGGATTTGGGCCCAGATCTTTGGACTGGGTTGAGTGTGTGACATTGATCCACATTCGGTCCATCACCTGTTGTGTTTGCATATTCCGCCCTAAGTGCGCTGGGGATGCCCAGACGTGGGTCCCAGGCACTCCACACCACTGGAGTCAAGCTAGCCGGGCTGATGAGAGGTGTTACCTCGAAACCGGTCCGGGTCTCGGATGCTTGATTCCGTTCTGGGTAGGACATGGCTTTTGTAGTTTGGACTGGACTGTTCCCATGGGGCACAGGGTCAGAGCTGATTTGCATATCGCCATTGTCTAACCCAGAGTGGTGTGGAGTGCAAAAAAACGATGGATTTGGGCCCAGATCTTTGGACTGGGTTGAGTGTGTGACATTGATCCACATTCGGTCCATCACCTGTTGTGTTTGCATATTCCGCCCTAAGTGCGCTGGGGATGCCCAGACGTGGGTCCCAGGCACTCCACACCACTGGAGTCAAGCTAGCCGGGCTGATGAGAGGTGTTACCTCGAAACCGGTCCGGTCCTCGGATGCTTGATTCCGTTCTGGGAAGGACATGGCTTTTGTAGTTCGGACTGGACTGTTCCCATGGGGCACAGGGTCAGAGCTGATTTGCATATCGCCATTGTCTAACCCAGGGTGGTGTGGAGTGCAAAAAAACGATGGATTTGGGCCCAGATCTTTGGACTGGGTTGAGTGTGTGACATTGATCCACATTCGGTCCATCACCTGTTGTGTTTGCATATTCCGCCCTAAGTGCGCTGGGGATGCCCAGACGTGGGTCCCAGGCACTCCACACCACCGGAGTCAAGCTAGCCGGGCTGATGAGAGGTGTTACCTCGAAACCGGTCCGGTCCTCGGATGCTTGATTCCGTTCTGGGAAGGACATGGCTTTTGTAGTTCGGACTGGACTATTCCCATGGGGCACAGGGTCAGAGCTGATTTGCATATCGCCATTGTCTAACCCAGGGTGGTGTGGAGTGCAAAAAAACAATGGATTTGGGCCCAGATCTTTGGACTGGGTTGAGTGTGTGACATTGTTCCACATTCGGTCCATCACCTGTTGTGTTTGATTTGAATATGGCGCGCATTATTTGAAATAGGAAATCGTTTTTCATCCCTATTTAGCATTGCGTGATGGAATAAATGAATCCCTGTCATTCAACAAATTGTGGTTTCGATATATCAAATAGAATCCTCATTTAGTGTGAAGTAAGTGTATATAAACTAAACTCTTTTTTTCATCCTCACATTCTTCTTTCTGGGTGAGATGCTTCGATCTTTCAGGAGATGATTTTCATCTCCCTTGCCCATGGCTTCATTCAGGCTGATACTCCTTGACTAAAAACACATTTTTCTGAAATTCCTCAACACACAGGTGTGATATTTATTTTTTAAACACAAGCCCATTAAATGTCAAAAATTACATGATAATTGTTGGTTCGTTTTTCGTGTATATATGGGGGTCTTTTTATCAACATATTCAAGGTCCTGAGGATGGTCTAAAGGACACAGACATTATTAGACCGTAACGTTGACTATTACACCTATTCCTTATCTCAACGTATTGTAGGCAATATTTGCTTTTTGTAAACTTTTCAGATTGCCTTAAAAACATTTTGTGAAAAGGTGTGCACAACTGTAACTATGAACGATATTTAATCTTATGTAACTGTTACTTCTAGCTACATTTCGTTGTTTTTTTATATATGCCTTTCATAAACGAATAATTTTAAATTATTACAAAATAATTTGTTTAAATAAATGCACCCTTGTCTCCTTTAATTGTTCCCTAACGATTTATTCATTGGTAAACTATTGTAATTGTTTCTTGAATAATCAAATTGTGAGTTACTCTAATAGAGTTTACCTAAGTAGAATTTATCAACTATTGCTAAAATATTTTTGAAGAAATCCCTTGGTCCCCAGATGACTGCCCTACTGCTGGAGGCCTACCTTGTTCTCCAGAGGACTGTCCTGCTGCTTGAGGCCGTCCTTGTTCCCCAGAGAACTGCTCTGCTGCTTGAGCCCTGCCTTATTCCTAGAAGACTGCCCTGCTGCTTGAGGCCTGCCTTTTCCCACAGAGGACTGTCCTGCTGATTCAGGCCAACCCTGCTCTCCGAGGAAGTCTGGGCTTGCTCCCTTCAATCCACGTTCCTGTTCTGAGATATAGAGACACAACAAGCTCCAGAGGCCTCCCTGCAACTGCCCAGGTGGTCCACCGCAACTGGACCTCCCTTGATCTGCAGCTGGACCTGCCTGTGCCCTGCTGACTTCTGCTAGAGCGAATCCCTGATCCCCTGGAGATGCCACCTCAGGTCTTGGACCCTTGGCTGGCATCAGAGTCCACTCCTCTCCAAGATAAGGAGAAATTCTGAAATGTTTTGCTCTACACAACCTCAAACAGCCCAATGTGTGCAAGACTCTGCACCTGTGACACCATCAACGCGAAATTCCAGTAAACCCAACTCTTTACGCAACAGCGACTGCCAGAAATAACCGGTAATGTGATATCTGCACTTTGTGATGGAGTAACTACAGCTCGCAGTGACTGCCAATGGAAAATTCTAACAATGACCATCTGTAACACCCATGAACATTTTCACACAACAGTGACAATAGCCTGTGACACCAAGCCTGCTCTTCATGCTACAGCAATGACCATTCATGACCCTCCCCCTGCTTCATGTGGCTAGCTCCACTACAAAGAGATTTTGAGAAGGTAATTTTTTCAGCAGTACTAACCTGGACCCTGTATTCGGTTCACACCCCATTGCGATCGAATCGAACTTGTGAATTTCTTCCAGTGTTGTGACCGTGAGTGGCGCTTTGTGGTTATAGGTGCTATTCTAACCTAAAACATTAAAACTGGATATCTCTAGTTCTAGTATAATTTTATTTATTAAACTTTGCTCTACTTTTCTAAATGGTTCGGGATTTTTATTGTTGTGTGATTTCAGTTTATTACTACTTCTGTGCTACATAAATATGTTACACTTTATCTCTAAGTTAAGCCTAACTGCATTCGTACTAGCTACCAGATGGTTAAGCAAAGGTTAATTTTGTGACTTTTGTAGTTCACCCTGACAAGGATTGTGGTTGTTACCTGAGTGGAGCTTCCACCTCCCTCAACCAGTAACCCAATTTACTTGTGCACTTCTTCACCGTGCCACTCAATCTCACATTCACTGCATCGTTTCCTCTTGGGAACCCGTGTCAACATCTGATAATTCTGAATATTGGCTGCAAAAATCTTTTGTTTTAAATATATTCCTTGACAAGAATTTTTCTAATATTTTCTTTAAACATTCATTAGTATTGGAATCATATTAAAAGTACAAAATGCCTACTCAATTACTCTTAGGGGCAATTGTATGTGTTGTTGCCCATCTTCTTCTATGTGCTGGTAAATTGGAATAGAATTTCAGTGCGTGATTATTCGCATTTCATCCCAGTTCGAAAGTGATTAGGTTTGAAAGATCACGAAAAGAAACAAAGGTAGAATCATAAACTGTTAGAAAAAACAAAGAAGTGCTGGTCTAAGGGGTTTATTTGTTTTTGGTGTATGCTAGATATCTACAATAATAGGTAGATGTCATGTTCGCCCTATTTTGTGTCTTTTCAGTGCTAAACACTTCAAATCGGTGGTCATTTTTGTCAGATGTCCTGCATCCACCAAAATCTATTTAACCCATAACGTCTTGGATCTTTGATACATCTGCAAAGAATTATATTCTTGGTTAATGCTCAGATGACAGTTACTGCAACAAAACAAATTAAGGACCTGATTACGAGTTTGGCGGAAAGGTTCCCGCTGTCAAAATGGAGTCTTATTCCCTGCCTCCCTAGTTGGTGGTCTGCCCTCTGTATTACGATGTTGCCGGGTTCACAAAAACTGTCATAGGGTGGTACAGGCAAGGTTACCTTTGTCCGGATTACGAGGTGTCTTTCCGTCGAGCCGACCGTGTCAGTGGGACCGCCTTCTTCGAGTTGGAGGAATAGAAGGAAATCCCATTTCCTCCTTTTCGCTACAGTCTCCCACATAGATCCCTTCGTCCAGGACCCCCCTTCCCAGCAGCAGATTGACCCCATAGACAACGAGCCTGTCTGTGCCAAAATCCAGGTAAGTCAGTTTCGCATTTTTCTCCTATTGATTGGACTGGGCACATATGCTGTGGACTCCAGCATTTGAAAAGTACTTGCACAAGGCTTTTTTAAACATGTATATTTTACACTTGTTTAGTCAAAATGTACACACCTGCTTTGATGCATATGAAACAATATTCCCCTCCATCAGTAGCATTGCCACTGGGTCAGCGGTGACATCGTAATGAAGAGAATAATAGTCCATCAACTCGACTGTGTTCTTAGGACCGGCATGGGATTGCGAGAATATGCCAAACTGGTAATCAGGCCCTAAGTCTTGAATCAACTTTTCATACACGAATAAATACCTTTAATTATTGA
The DNA here is from genome assembly GCF_964263255.1 of Lissotriton vulgaris. Taxonomy (NCBI): domain Eukaryota; kingdom Metazoa; phylum Chordata; class Amphibia; order Caudata; family Salamandridae; genus Lissotriton; species Lissotriton vulgaris. The sequence goes on along the minus strand of NC_141689.1, from coordinate 1,885,106,191 downwards.
AATGACACTGATAAATGGGGTCCGGGTTTTTTTCACAGCTGAGTAAAGGTAAAGCAGCATGGGCCTCATTTATGAAAAGTGACGCATCGCTGCGTGAAAACAGCGATGCGTCACTTTTCACTGCGTCCTCCTTGCGACACCAATGATGCGTCATAATTACAGTATGACGCATTATGTTGCAAGGAGTTACAGATACGTCAGTATTTCTGACGTATCTGTAGGAGTAAAAGTGACGCATTGCTGGAGTGTGTCACAAAAGTGACGCAACTCCAGCAGTGTGTCCATTCACATGGGGCAAGCCCCATGTGAAAGGGCCTGCGTCAGTCTTACGCCTGCTGTGAGGCAGGCGTAAGATTTTGACGCAACGGCGTCCTAAAAGTGACGCAGTGAAATCTCATAGATTTCACTGCATCACTTCTATGACCCTTCCTTCCGTCAATACGCCCCCCTTGCATACATTATACCTGGCGCAGGTATGATGTGGCGCAGGGGTTTACAAAGTGACGCATCTACCTAGATGCGTCACTTTGTAAATTTGGTGCAACAAGGCACATTTTTTACGCTGCTGGTGCGTCACAAAAAGTGACGCACCGGCGGCGTAAAAGTGACGTACGGCCTCATAAATGAGGCCCCATGTCTTTGGCAAAACAGTTGGATCTCAGTAACAGTCAAAGCCTTGCTACAGAATGACCTAAAATGAAATAAACCAATTGCCTTGCTTCTTATTATAGCCAAGAAGTTAATTTTCCTGACTTATAGCTCATTACTGCAAACCTGGGGAGGCACAAGAGACTGCACTCTATGCATCTAAAAATATAACCAATTAAGAATTGATTCAATATTTCAGACTCTCCTTCACCGAGGAAAATTGCCGAAACTGGCACTGACGACCGCTTGATATGTTTTAATGCAGAATGCTAATTTGGAAAGTGGGCTGCGAGAAAATGTAAAAGAGTACAGTCAAAGGGTACTGGCTGATTCAATCAATAGTATTTGCAAAAAATATAGTTTATTTTTTATTTCTTGGTTTGCTCTGCCTAACATTTACAGTAAGATGTTTCTGCTTGCTGAACTAACATACAGTCTAACTTCACACATATCAAATCGCCTTCACATTTTCTCCTTCAGCTGTCGGGAAACAGTGTTTCCTAACGGGAGCAGAAACAAGCTCATTAAGGATGCCTGAATGTTGGCGCTTGGTGATAAGTAAAGGAAGAGCTTTCTTTTGAAAAGACCTCTATGCCTCGTGGGCATTTCCCGCGCATTCACTGCCAGGAACACAATCTGAAAAAGGGAAAAGAACTAAGTGTACGCTGAGACTGTCATGCAAATGCCATAACAATTAAACTGTGCAATTTCATGCTAGTCTGCACCGAAGAAAAGCTTGTTTTCTGCGAGTGGATTGCATTTTAAGTAGATGCGCCGGATATAAGAAGGATACGCTCCTACGTTTATTATCATAAAGGTCAAAACTGTCTTGCTTGGATCTGGAAAGCAAACCAGTGAGAACGTTTAGTGATGTATAGTCTATATTATTTCAATATATGCGATTGTGGAAATTGTGCCATTCTAATTTGATTCTCAAATTTTGGATGAGACAAGTTATATATGACTCATTTTACAAAAACGAACTAAAAGGGGTGTTTTAAAATACCGCACCCAGAATTACAGAATTCTTTGTTTAATTGGTGCAGCATCAAGCTCCGAGGTTGGAAACTCAGAACATGCGTAGTTTTTCCTGTTCAGATTATGGCCCTAAATATGAAACAATGAAACTTCTAACATGAATTCCGAATTAATCAAAATAATTTTGTTTGTATGGGACGAACTTAAGCGTGGCTACTCTAGACTACTCCAGAAACATCGTGTTTGAGGGATCTCGTTAATACCTGAAAGAGGAAAAAGCCACAATTATTAGTCATACTCAAAGATAGCAGGCCAGTTTTTAACTACAGGTCTGAGCTGCATCCTAAAAAATGCGACTCCATCCACCATGACACATTCTATTTTAAGTCCCGCCCATGAGAAGGCCCTGCTTCAGCAATGTATCCATATAACAAATTAGAATACACTTCTGACTATTCATTGGGTCGAAGGAGGAGGGGCACCTTTTTCACCAAAATTCAAATGCAGATAAATGAATGTAAAACAGTGTTGAAGGCAGTGTTTAAGGTTCAACCTATTTGGAATGTGCAATTAGTTCCATCTGTTGAGTTTGAGCTGATGAAAGCAATGAAATAGAGAAGATAGTGCTTCACACATCAGATGCCTTGAATAATAGTACACTAGCTCTATGTTTTCAATGTGTTCAAATGTATTCAAACCATCACTGTTTCTGCTTCCCTGAAGCATATTGTAATATACACCATAAAATACTTAATATTGCCTGGTTGGTGCGCAAAAAAACTAAAATCATCTCTCAAGTAACTTTCTTTTCATGAGCAAATAGTGATGTTAGCATTTCAAAATAAAATCGAAATCAACTTGAAGCCTTTCAAAATGGCTCTGTCTGCAGAAATCTGGCTTACCTCCAGGTGTTGCAAATGACAAATGCAAGCATGTGAGACCGCAAAGTCTCACATGCTACCAACCAGGCTCTTACACTAATAGTGCGCTCTCCCATGGTACTGACACATTTCAATTCTAGTTCCCACACAGTGAGCAGTCCACTCTGTGGCATAACTGTCCCTATTTGTACTCGAGTAGCCTACCCGAGCCAGCATGGCAAGTCCTGGCCTATCCGCTACGGGGTAAATTCTTACACTCTGGTCTACCCCCCAACCTCTCCCAAACCGCTGCTAAATCCTTCAAGCACTCCACCCTGAAAAGGCACCCTGAGTTCTTGATCTCTGAGCTACGTTACAGCGCGGACAACAGCACAGTCATCAATGACCTCATTTTCTACTCTAGAAGAACCTCTGGCTGGCGCAAAACCTTTGCCCACCTCCTCAATGTACGTGCAACAAAGAACATTGCATACAACCCTAAGCTAACAATAGCACCCTCTCCAACCATGCGAGCTGACCTCACCTTCTCTCTTGGTGGCATTGTCTTGATCCAAGCCTCAACCAAAAACTTGGATAAACTTGCAGACCGTTTCACCCTCCACAGAAACCACATGCAAGACTCTGGCAGGGTAACCAACTCCCACCCGATGAGTCCTCATCCAGCCTACCCAGCATAGCTAGCCATTCACAAACCCCTCCCAGGTTTTCCAACACAGAACCCTATCCACTCCAGCACGGCGACTGGCCTTGCCAACAGAATCACCCCTACACCTTCAGTCCCCTCCCTACTAGCCCCCCAAGTAGACTATGCCACTGGTACGCCACCAAAGACCTATGATACAGGTCGTGCTTGCGCTCCCAGCCCTCAACCCAACCCGCAAAGGGGCCCCAGCATGGATCCAACGATCTACAACACAGGCCGTACTAGTCTACTCTCTCCCTATCACATATACATGCAGACAGAACGGTTCAGGAACCACTGCCCCCCCACCCTCTAACGCCTCCACCTGATAGGGACATGGTTTCTCTGCTCTCCAGTGCTACCAAACTAACCCAGAGCATTCATATTTCTATCATGAAATTAATGAACTTCCTTCACCTCGCTGAACTCTCCCTCGCCAACCTCATGCCCCTGCCAAACTCCATCCCCGCATTTGACATAGCGCCCTAAACAACCTCTTCCGCAAGCCTTGAGATCGCTTCACCCCCATAAGCAACCATGTCACTTCTCAGAGGAATAAACCCTGGATCCTGGTCCTCTCCTACACCTCTACCCTTGCCGCTCCAAATCCACTAGACCTCACTGAAATGTAAATCCTGGCCATCCTCCAAGACTACAACTCTACCCCAGCTACCCCTTATCCTTTGAACTGGAATGCCGAACATGCCATCAGCACTGTCACTATCAACCCCAACATGCCAGCCACACTCCGCAACAGAACTGTGGTCAATAGTAATCTAGCACCTGTTCACCTGTCTGCTCAAACTCCCGAAACTCCGTCCAAATCGTCTCTGTATGGTCTGTTAATCAATTGCAGATCTGCAGCTAAGCACGCCGCAGATATTGCTGATCTCATCCTTCGCAAAAACTTTGACTTAGAAATCCTAACAGGATCATGGCTCAATGAGTCCTCATCTCCATGCCTGGACCTCCTCGTCCCTCCTAACTAGAACATCGCAAGGCTGGACAGACAATCAAACAAGAAAGGAGGAGGATTCCCCTGCATCTACCGCTCTAACCTTCTTGTCATAGAACTATTGGCGGACACCACTGAATCCTGCGAATACCTCACCCTCGCTATTTGCAGCAACTCCACCCAACTGTGCAACCTACACACCTTTTACCACCCCCCCAGGCATGAACGACTCCTTCACCAACCACCTCATGGAAATCAGAACAGCTAAGATTCCCACCAATGCCAAAGATATTTTCCTAGGTGACCTTAACTTACACTTTAACGATCTCAAGGATCCACATGTCAATGCCATCAAAGACCTCCTGGCAGATCAAGCCCTGACTTAAGCCTGCTCACTACCAACTGACTCAAAAGGGGCCACCTATGACTTGATCATCTCCAAAGAATCAACTGTCAAACTTATCTTTATTGACCCATGCAACTGGTCTGACCATCATGCCATCACCTTCCATCTACCTGGCACCCACAAGACAAAAGCACAGCAACCTACGATTCCTAAACACCGGATAAAAGACACCAAGAACTTGGACCGTAGTGAATGCGACCTCCCCCCCCTTCATATATCACAACAGTCAGTGGCCTCAATGATCACTACTCTGCAACTACATTAAATATCCTGGAGGAGCCAGCCCCACTAAAACTGAAAAGAACCCAAATCAAAGAAAAAAAACCCTGGTTCACAGGATCCCTTAATAATGAGAGGAGAGCCCTCCGGCAAGCTGAAATATCCCGGAGGCAGCACCCCACTACCGCACATCTAAAACTCCTCCGCCAGGCCAGAAATGTCTACAACAGGAACATGCTCAATTAAAAAAAAGACTTCTTCAGAACTAAACTAGAGAATGCCAAGAACAGACCCCCACAAGTTCTTCGAACTGGTCAAACATCGAAAGAAAATCCCAAGTCTCTTTTATCCTCAGAGGAATTCCCCTCTTTCTTCGCTGACAAATCTTAGCCCTCGGAAACAAACTTAGCTCCATCACACACCCTCAACTCCTTCCTGACCCGCCTCCTCCCACCGCAACACACCCACAGGTTCTACCCAAAAATCACGCTCACTGGGCTGTCTTCAAAGACTATGACGAAGTCTCCATCTCTAAAATCCTATCTTCCTTAAACCCGCTTCATTCCAACCGCCTAGCTGCCGTTGCCCAATCCATTTTCCCAGCTGGACTACAATATTCAACCCCTCCCTCCATCAGGAAATGATGCCTAACTCTTGAAAAGCCGGCCAAATCCTTCCCATTGTGAAAAAGCCGTCACTGTATCCAGCCTCCCCGACTACTTCAGACCCATCACCAACATCCCCCTCTTAGCCAAAGTCCTGGAGAAATGCGTGCAACAGCAGGTAAGTCACCACATCAACGATTTCCACCTGCTTGATGACTTTCAATCCGGATTTAGACCAGGGCACAACACCGAAACCACCGTGCTCCACATCGTGGATGATGCCCTCCAAGCCTTTGACCAAGGCAAAACTTATCTCCTAATCCTCCTGGACCTATCCTTGGCCTTCGACACGGTCAACCATGAAAAACTACTCGAATGCCTCAAACTTAGGATGCGACTGGATGGCACTGTTCTAGATTGGTTTAGATCCTTCATCCACAACCATGAAAAACTACTCGAACGACTCAAACTTAGGATGTGACTGGATGGCACTGTTCCAGATTGGTTTAGATCCTTCATCCACAACCAGTCAGAGAGATTCCTAATCTACGGCAACCTGTAGTCACCATCGCCGGTCACGGTTGGACCCCCAAGGATCAACCCTGTCCCCCACCCTTTGCAACCTTTACCTAGAACCGCTTACTCAAGTATTACGCTCAGTTAAAATCTCCTATCATATGTACGCTGATGACACCCAGATCTACATTAAAACCTCATCTCTCAAAGAGATTCTCTCCCTGAACAAAGCCCTGAAACTCACCGTCCAATGGCTTGCATCCAATCAACTTAAGCTCAATGCAAAGAAAACTGAATTTCTCCTGAACTTCCCTCCCAATACCAACCTCCAGATTCAAACATGCATTAAGGCTATCACAGCCTTAAATTTCCCACCGACCATTGTGAACTCGGCTAATTCCCTGGGAATTACCCTTAACAGCAACCTGAACATCACCACATCAATTCGATGGCCAAAACAGCCAGATTCCACCTGAGCTACCTTAGGAATATGAAGCCCTTCATCGATACTCCCGAACTAAAAATGGCAGTCCAAGCACTCGTCATCTCTAGACTGTAATACGGCTGCTCAACCCTCTCGGGTTAACCCAAGATCTCCCTGTGCACCTCTTAAAGCCTGTCTCAAAGCGGCCGCCAGACTACTTACCGGCACCATGAAATATGATCATACTTCCACACACCTGAAAGCTCTCAACTAGCTTCCCCTGGAGGCAAGAATACAGCTCAAACTAGCATGCATCACGCACAAAGCTTTATACTCTAACTCCCCTGCATATCTGGCACAGAAACTTGTGATCTCCGGAGGAATAGAAACTCCTAATCTGCCAGAGACCTCTTGCTCCAACCTGCACGCTTTCGGAAAAAAAAAACATACAATCGGGCTTTCTCAGGGACTGCTCCAAGAATAAGGAACTCTCTCCCACATCAGAAGAATCCCCTTCAACCTCGCTTCAAAAAGGATGCCAAATCTTTCCTTTTGGGTACATTTCTTGTCTAAATATTGCTTCAACCACCACTATGGCCCGATCTATGGCCGTCCACTACCTCCCTTTGGACTACCTGGTCAACCCATCAGAAACTTGGACCTGTCTTGAATAATTGTAAACATAATCTGTAAACATGGTATCTCGTCTTGAGTAATTGGTTATGTAAATTGTAAATATGTGCTCTTCTTTCCCTTATGTATCCGGCACCCCGCCCCCTTACTACTCGATCTGTTACTGGTTGATTCTAAGCCTGTCTGTATATTGCTTTGCTCTCCGGTAAAGTGCTCTGATACTCTGATGGGTCGAGTTTGTGCTCTATAAAACACAAAAATAAATAAATAAATAATTAAATATTGTCAATGAATCTTATGATGACCCATTCAGTCAGCTGCCCCAAGAATAGGTTATCTCGTCTACTGATTTAATGCCCAGCAGTGATGCTGATAGAGTGATGGTGTCTCGTCCTACAGGAAATAAAGCATTGAATATATGTAAAGGATGAACTGAGACTTCTTTAATTTGAAGGTAAATTAGCTATGAATTGAATGCCTGTCTTCTAGGTCTTGCTAGCCAGGAAATCCAAGTGTGAATATAGGTTTGCTGACCGATCTTCAGTATAGGTGAAACAAGGTATAGCGATGACCAGGAAAGGGCTCAGTAGGTCCCTATGAATCTCTTTAACTTAGTAATGTGTGCAGCTGGCAAAATGCAGAATAATTTTTGCTGATGAAAATGGGCTTGAGAATAACATTGAATGCCTTGTGGAATAACATACAGCTTGAATTAGAGAATCATGACGATTTACGACACCGTGAGCTTGCTGGGGCTTGGTCATCAGCCATGAATGCATTACCAGAGTTTCTTATGCACAACATGTTGAATGAATAGAGGAGTTGTGCTAATTTGGACAGAAGAGGCAATACCAATGGATGTGTGTTGTTTATATGTAACAAAGGTCTAATTAAAATTCTAAGTCCAAATGTGGAGCATGAAAAATGTTGCATTGATGCCTGTGAATGAAACCTTGGGGAATTATATCCACTGAACCTTTTCATTATTCACTGCCCCCGTCCCCCTTTGCTTCGTGTGTTCCTATGTTGTCCTTATTCACAAAAGATACTCTGCAACAGTCAAAAAATGCCCATATTTGTGTACAAAAGCAGTATAGATATATGTATAATGGGCTAATTCACCAAGGTAAACTTGGATGTTTGATGTAAACTTAGACCAAACGTCTAGGTTTATGTATTTGGAAATTCACATATGGCATTTACGAGTAATATCTTAATGTGGGCCAGATTTCCACCCCGAGCGCAGATATAAAGATACTATTCTTAAATGTCCTTTGTGAATTCCCAAAGTCATCAACTTAGACGTTTGGTCTAAGTTTAGACCAAATATCTAAGTGTACCTTTGTGAAGGGAGCCCATTGTATGTAAACAACTAAATTAAATAGTAATTCACAGCACATATTTAGCTCTACTTCGTCAACAATCTCTCAAAGTTTGTAGTATTCTGTGTTCAGTAGAGACATATGCAGTGTTCAATAAGAAGCTATGTCCATGTTGATCAACCGTTTTTCCCTATTGTAACAGAGCATTACATTGCAGATTTAACTTAAAAAGGAGAGATACATTCCATTCTCTTTTGTGAAAGCCTCTGTGATACACACCCCAATATTACATTGTGAAATTCAGCATCTTTTTTACAAAACAGTAGTAATGTAAATCTCCCCTACAATTATGTGCTCAGTCATGAGTGCCACAGACAGGTGTGTGCTATATACTGAACCTAAGCTGACACCCGGGGTTTGGAATGAAATAAAAAGCACATATGATTAGCTAAACCCTCAACAAGTAAAGGAAACATGGGGTTGGGTGCCTTCTGCACTGACATCTGCATACTACTGTATTTACTGTGCCTTATACCTTATTTTGCCTGGGTGAGACAAACAGTGTGCCACTCGCACAGTCACACGCACTATGAAAAGTAAAGTAAGCCACAAGCATTTATTTGAGAACACCCTCCAATTATCTATGCCTATAAACATAATTGGTAAGACAACTGAAAGGGCCTTGACTCACAAAAACTCAGCAAGGCTGAGCCAACTTCAAAAGAAGAAAACGAAACAATTGCCAATGCTGAGTACTTAGCTTTTGGAAACGTGTTCAAAACACCTAGTTAACATGAATATAGCACGGAAACCTGCTTTATGAATTGCAACATATCATTTTAATTGCTTCTTTTTAAAGTTTTATCTCAATATTTTTTAACACATTTTTGTGCATGGAAATACAAATGAACTATATACATTTATATACAACAATACAAAGTACATATCAATATATACAACAAATTATACACACTCTCAAATTCAAACACACTTGGCCATACATTCACACCACTACTCAAACATACTGGTCCCGGTGTCAAAAAACATATACACAAGGCAAAAGAATGGCTCCTGTTCTTTGGACAATTTGTAGATCTTAGTAAAGTTCAAAGAAAAATGGGGGGAAAAAAACTCGTGTTTTTTATAGTTGTGAAATAAATGTTTTAAAGCAGTGACCCGGGACCGGGTCGGTCGACGCGTTTCAAACCCTGTAATTGTCAGGGTTCTCCTCAGGACCACAAGTTACTCAAATCCTGGGTCAAGGCTCCAGACCAAAAGCTCAAAGAAATGTATTTCAAGGAAAATTTGCGATTCCTTAAATGCAATCGCAAAATAAGGAATCGCAAATTTTGCGATTCCTTATTTTGCACCCAAATTCTTTCATACATACCATTTTGCGAAAATGAGTTCGCAAACGCCGAAATTCTGCGAATTTCGGCATTTGCGAACCCATTTGGCCTTGATACATATGGCTCTTAATGCCATAACATTTCCTAATGGGGCATCTAGTGCCACAGGATGTCTCGCCTCTAGCTAACAGCTGTTATTTGCAGTGTTAAATTTTTTGGAGCATAGGGGAAACAGAAGCTTGCCTATGCTTCTCCTAGTGCTTGGAATTTGGGTACAAAATTACTTTGCACAATTGAAGGGTGGTACCGTACTTTAATGAGGCATCAAGTACCATGAGACTAATCGATTTTTCTTTTAGAAACAAAGCCTTTCCTGGGTGGTGGTGTTCACATCGGTTTGTCAATAGCTGTGACAGGGACTGTATGGGTTTGTGAAGGGTGTCACACTGTGTCTTTAGGTATGTGAATGGATCAGACAGTGACAGTTTGTATGGTTTATGAATGAGTGTGACAGTGGCTCTTTGGAAACATGAATGAGCATGACAGTGTCTGTTTTGATTTGTGAATGGGTGTGACAATGTTTCTATATGATTATGAATAGATGTGAGGGTGTCTGCATGGGGTTGTGAATGGATAAGACAGTCTTTTTATAGGTTTGTGAATGGGTGTAACAGTATCTCTGGTATATAAATGGGTGAAACAGCATTTATATGGGTTTGTAAATAGGTGCAAAAGTGTCACAATGGGTATGTGAATGGGTCTGGCAGTTTATGAGTATATGAATGGGTGTGACAGAGACTGTATGTGGTTCTAAATCGGTGTGAAAGTGTCTGTATAGGTTTCTTTATGGGTGTGACAGTGACTGTATGAGTTTGTAAATGGGTGGCACAAAGTATCTATGGTATATAAATGCGGGTAACCGTGTCTCTGTGGTGTTGTGAATGGGTGTGAGAGTATCTCGGAGTATGTGAATGGGAATGACAGAGTTTGTATGAGGGTGTGAATGGGTGTGACAGTGTCTGAGTGGTTTTCTCAATGGGTGTCACAGTGACTGTATGAGTTTGTGAATGGGTGACATAGAGTCTCCATGGGTATGTTAATGGGTGTCACTGTCAGGATGCAGCCTCATTAGCGCCTTCACACCAGGACGTATGATACTTCTGTGCAAGGAACTACAATACCCATGATGCCTGAGAAGGAATGAATTGGGTTAAATTATCAAGGGATATATAGGTGGGATCAGCATGCCAGCCATCTTGCATAATTGATTTGTATGGAACTTCCAGAGGGCTTGCATCAGCTGTCAGGGGGTGTTTTACATTGCAGATGAGACAGTTAGACAGTTCCTTGCTCCTTCTTTGGAGGGAGAATTCAGAATACCACCAGAGCGTGGCAGTTTTGCAGAGTAACTCGAAAGTCTCCCTTTTTCAATGCGGTAAGACTCTGTCTTACGCCCACAATCTGTTCGAATCTCAGTGCTTATCAGTAACTGATCAAGCCAACGTCCAGGTAGGGAGTCTTCAGTGGTTTCTCTTTCATGCTGCATTATTTTAGTTTCCAGACTTCGTTCTATGAACTTGTTTGTTCAGGAGTTCTCAGTCAGTTCTTTTTGTTTCCAGAAAAAACAGAGTTGGGAGATTGTGTCTAAATATTTAAATATATATATATATATTTTTTCTTTTTTGCATTTTACAGGGCAGATGGTGAATAATCCTTTATGATCACTCTCCTAAAAGGAGATTGAGTAATTGAAGTACAAAAGGTTGCTTTCTGATTCAAAAGACAAATATTGGAATAATCAGCTAATTCATATTTTTCATAACTTTGAATATGTTATGTTATTAACATTTATAGCGCGCACAGATACTCAAGAGTGTCCCGGCGCAGCACCTAAATGGCAACTGAGAATCAGCAGATAATTAAATAAAAAGCAGAGTTTTCAGCTGTTTCCTGAAGAGGTTTGGGTCCTGGATGCCTCAGAAGTCCTGGAGAAATTAGTTCCTGGCCACCGCCGCCTTGTAGGCCAGAGAACTACCACCCATTCTTGTAAGGTGGAAACGCGAAATAAATGCCAGAAGCTGAGCTGCTGAGGTACAAAGAACCTGAAATGTATCTTAAGGTATACAGGGCCTAATCCAAACAGGGCTGAATGAGCCAGGGTGAGGGCTCTAAATTTAATTCTTTCAGCCACAGGAAGCCAGTGAAGGTAATGCAGATGTTGCTTTATATACTGGATCTCCCCGGAATGTTGAGTAGAGACCTTGCTGCAGCGTTCTGCACTACCTGCAGTCTCTTCAACTGGTATCCTGGCAAGCCAATGTACAGGGTATTCTGATAATCAATGCGTGCAAAGCTCAGGGCATGGGTAACCATTTCCTTAGCTGCCTTAGATAAAAGGGGGAGGAATTTCCTGAGTGATTCAATGGGTACCGAAGCATTGCCCGGCAAACTTCTTAATCTGAGTGATTAAATGGGTACCGAAGCATTGCCCGGCAAGCTTCTTAATCTGTGTAGAGAACCGGAGATCTTCGTTGAACAAGATCCCAGGATTTTTGACAGACTGACCCACAGAATTAGGCAGTAGATAGTCAGCTGGCCTGAGTGATTCCCTAAACTGAGGAGGAAAGGTCCCATAGAAGAGGATTTCTGACTTATCCTCATTGCACTTGATCTGTACAGAAAGGAGCCATTGGAAAACCTTTGTAAGGCAGACTCTAGCTCGAGCGAGGGACAAGTCATTTTTGCTCCATGTAAAAAAGTAGCTGGGTATCATCCGCATATGCGATGATCTTAATGCCCAACTCCTCCGCCAGATAAATCAGCGGGGTGACATATATATTGAAGAGGAGGGGACTCAAGGTGGAACCCTGAGACACTCCCTTGGGCACATTTTGGGGAGCAGATGAAGACGGGGCAGCCAAACGTGCTGTGATCTATCCTCGAGGAATGATTTAAGCCAGTTCCAAGCAGGCCTAGAGATACCGATCTCTGAGAGACGGGCCAGAAGCAGGGAGTGAGGCACAGTATCAAAGGCTGCAGAGAGATCAAGTAAAATCAGAGCCGCTCTGGCGCCAGCGTCCAAACACTCGCTAATTGGTTTAGAGATTTCAACAAGGGCCGTCTCTGTACTATAGGATGCTCTGAACCCCGATTGAGCTGAATGGAACAGGCCAGAACGTTCAACAAAGTTGGTGAGCTGTTTGTTAACAGCTTTCTCACAGACTTTCACCACGGCCGGAAGGAGAGAGATAGGGTGGTAGCTAGCTGGGATAGAGGGATCCAAAGAAGGTTTTTTCAACAGAGGCAAAAGTTTGGGCTGCTTCCAATCTAGGTGAACTGTGGCCATCTGTGGGGACATATTGATCAGAGTATTGACCTCCGGATTAACTACCTCAGCAACTGAGGCTAACAACCTGGTTAGGCAGGGTCCGACGGGGAGCCAGATTTCATTGACTTGAGAATTATCAGGGAGTCTGCGGAGCAATATTAGAAAAGGTCACCAGAGAGGGTGATAGAGAAGAGGTTGAAACTTTAAGGGGAGAATTCCCTGCCGGAGCAATGGCGCTACTCCTGAAATTCACTTGGAGTGCCTGAATTTTTTTGATGAAAAAACTAGACAGTTTCTCACATCAGGCGACCGAGGTAGGAAGAGAAATAATCTCAGGACTCGGATCCAAGAAGCTCTGCACGATAGAGAAGATTTCTTTGTTTTTAGAGAGAGAGATACCCTAGGCATAGTACAGGCTCTTAGCTTGCAGTATGGATGCCTAGTATAATTTCTGCGCTTTCCTTAATGCCACTTTGGCTAGTGGACAATATGACAATCTTCAGCACCGCTCTAATTTTTTGCAGCAATGTTTCTGCGCTTAGAGCTCATCGGAAAACCATGGTTTTGAGGGGGAGTCCCTGGATCACCAATAAGGTGAGATGGGAGATAGATGCTCAACCCCATGAGACATCCAGCTAGTATAACCAAGGAACATTTGAATGTTTCATGTACGGAAAAATAAGGAAAACTGGCAGTTTTAAATACTTCTGAAGCCAAAGAACTAGTGGCCATTGCCTTAAGTTCCAATTTGGCGATTTTATTTTTTTTTTGCTTCAATTCTCCTAGATCCGTTTTTCTTTTCTTTCTGATATGTATGATTGTTTCAGGATTAAGTGATGCACTTCTATTCTTTTAGTAATCCCAGATTCATCTTTTGGATTCTGATTGAGTTGGTGAATACGTTACCTATGGTAATCCATCATTCATCTACTGAGAATTAATGAGAGTAGAAAGTCTTCTTTTGTTAACCTTCATATCTTTTCTCTTTGAAGGTCTCCCTTTCTCTGGTGTTCCTTCCCTAGCATCCTTTCTCTCCAGTTCCTTACCTAATACCCTTTCCCTCACTTGATTGCCCTAAAACTCTGGGCATATTTGATTATCAGATTTGGGGATGTCAAGAGGTGGACCATCTTTTTCGTCACTCTGATCTTGAGTTCTTTCTCTTGTACAATTGGGAATCTGACAGAATTACTCACCCAAGAATATATACTCCTCCCGGTCAGGGCCATTCACAATAATGTTTCTCCTGGATGTTGTGCTTCAAGCTTTAGCGGTAGTACCATAAGAGTTAGTTACTTCTCATGCTGAGACTGCTGCGCTCAGGAATAAGATTGAGAAACATTAAAGAAATCCTTTTGATGCTATTACATCCCCTTCACAGATACAGGTTAATGTACCTCCACCAATACCTTTGGCAACCCCTGAGAGATATGTAGGAGATCCCCCACAAAATACAAGTGTTTTAACCCAGATCATGTTGCATTTTTATGGCAAAATCGGTTCTTTTCCAGACAATCACTTGTGAGTGGCCTTTGCTATATCAAATATTAAGCCGGTGATGCAGTTAATGGGCGGTACCTTTGGTGAAGAACAACAATCCAGTCTTATCTGATTGGAATGCCTTTCATTGTGAATTTGAAAGAGTATTTGATAGTAGGGCTACAACATTCAGTGTCTGATTACGGTGTTGGTCAGAAAGCCTCCAGCGACAGACGGATTCTCCTAGCCCATGTCTGAACCCATTCTCCCGACTCTGTCGGAAACATTTCCGACGCACCAATTACGATGCACGGTACTGTTCAATCATTCCTAATTGGTTCTGACCGGCATTCGGAGAATCTGAGTCGGTCCAAGCCAATTCGTCCAGCTCAATGGACAGCGTTTCCTATCGACCGATTATGATGTTGGATTCCAACAGTCTTTCCAACTCGGTCTGTATGACATGAAAAAAATGTTGGAAACTGACTATGGGAGCCCCTAGCAGGCCCCCTTCATCCTGAGTCTTTGGGTTTTGGGTCGAGGGGATACCCAAAGGATCCCCCTGTAAAACCATGCACACTGTGACAGGCACCATGGGGTGCCCGCGACAGGGTGAAAGATTTTCAGCTGACACGCATTTTCCCCATAGGAGCCAGTGTTGTCGGTCGGAACACAGGCTCCCATTTAAATCAATGGGAGTCCTTCCGAACGGTGTTCTGAAGCATCATAATCGGTCAGACGGAACCTCCAACTGAAAGTCGGTAAGAACCGAATCCGACAAGGGGTCGGGTGGTTTAGTGTCCGACCAACATCGTAATCAGGCCCTTAGTGCTGATAAGGAGCTTCTAAAGTTGAGGCAAGGCAAAAAGTATTTGGTGACATGTAACAACCTTCAACAATCTAGTAACAGAGAAAGCATGACGATAAGACAAGAGGATGTTATTATATTATCAACGGCCTAGAAATGAAATTAAAGATATATTAGCCCAAATTGACCCACAACCGACCAATTGTACAGATTTTATTAATCTTACTTTATGATTGGCTCATCTGTTGACTGAAAGAGTGGGTGATAAAAAAGAAAGGTGATAGAGTGTATGCACATTTTGAAAGAGGATTTAGAAGGCCCACCATAGGCAAAGAGGCAAGTGCAGAACCCATGAAGTTAGAAGCGATTAGATCTCCTCTTTCCAAAGGCTCGTAGAATGCCTGGACAATACATGTTTTGTGGGGAAAAAGGGGCATTTTGTGAGAGAATGTCCCTCAAAACCAAAGACACATACACCGTTTTGTCCAAGCAAAATGGTGTCTGTTTCTGAGATGCAAAAGCAGAGTAAGCAGTCAGAAATAAATGACCCCTCTTCATTGACAGTTAAAGAAGAAAAAGAGTGGAAGGTACCTTCCCTCTATTTATCAAAAGCCAAAGACACTGAGTCACATATTCTGATCCCAATGATGTTACAGAATAATGACCAACATGATCAAGTGGTAATAATGATAGATTCCGGTGCCACATATAATTTAATTGCTCAGGGCCTAGTTTGGAAATTACCTTTGAATAAAATCCCTAATAATTTACCAGAAAAGATACTGGCAGTGGATGGCAAACCACTGAAGTCCGCACCAATCACAGAACAAATAAAGCCGGTTTTATTGACAGTAACGGTAGAAATACATTGGCAATATATATATTTTAAAAAGTTATTTTTTTCAGCTGCGCTAACTCCACTGATCCCCTGCAGAGTTATATCAGGGGGGCATGCTGAGCCCTATGAGGGTTTTGCAGACTTTGCAAGTGGCCAAAAAACCTGTTTTCTCAGATTTCTGATTCCAGGACATGTGCTCAGCCCACTTTTATAACACGTACAAGGGGGCAGTAAACCTTACCCATTCATTCAGTTTGCTAACACATTTTCCCAGCCCCAGGGACCATTTCCCTGACAAACAGATTGGTGGCAGTAACTTTTCTGTGAAGGTGAGGCCAGCCAATCAGGAGTTCGCCAGTGCGCGTGAATACTCATAGTACTAACGGGTGGATCAGCTAGTCATCCGTGTCCCCAGATATACAAATTTGCTTTCCTGTTAATATCTCCCAAACTACTAAACAGATGTAAAAGAAATCTTAAAAGCATGATCTGTGTATCAACAACTAAATCAAATTTTGTGTAATTTCATCCAGCAATTCGGGCTGTAGGCTTGTTGAAATGTCCTATGGGATTTAACATGGATAAAACGTGTTTTAGGATCCCCCTTTTTTCTTGGCTCCATTTCACAAGCCACCCTGAAACTTAAGAAACAGCGCCTGAAGTACTTAGGACATTGCGGCATAAAATATATATCCATCAAAAGCCTGCTTGCAAGTCTTTGAATAAAAAGTTGGAATGATTTGTCTTCTGGTGGTTGAATCCTTTGGGGCTTACCTGCGATTGATGGATATATATACGGCTGTTGCCCAGCCGTGGATTTCAACCCACTGCCTCTGCAGGTCCGTGTGGTGCCATTGGGTGCTGCAGCAAACGGAGAGAAGTATCTGGCGCCGATGCAGGGTCGGTGCCAGCTGGTGTTCCCATTTGAATTCTCCAAAGCGGGGCAGGAGTTTTCACCGGATTAAGCACAAACCCACTTGGGCATTTATCTGAACTATATTTACACGAAGCAACAGAGTATAGCCCACTCGGGAAAAACTTTGACGCACTACAAACACCAGAAGGCTTTGCGATAAGCCACGCCCACCGGAGCAGGTGTGAGTGATATATGAGGTGCGCGATGAACTTTGCTCTATGCTGCCGTGCTTGCCACTGATGAAAGGAACATTTGGGATTCCTAAAACGCGTATGGCATTTTATGGCATTTTATGACTCTGTGCTGGTATCCTTTTTAAAAGCCTGCTTGCAAGTCTTCGAATAAAAAGTTGGAACAATTTGTCTTCTGGTGGTTGAATCCTTTGGAGCTTACCTGCGATTGATGGATATCTATGGCTGTTGCCCAGCCGTGGATTTCAACCCACTGCCTCTGCAGGTCCGTGTGGCGCCATTGGGTGCTGCAGCAAACGGAGAGAAGTATCTGGCGCCGATGCAGGGTCGGTGCCAGCTGGTGTTCCCATTTGAATTCTCCAAAGCGGGGCAGGAGTTTTCACCGGATTAAGCGCAAACCCACTTGGGCATTTATCTGAACTTTATTTACACGAAGCAACAGAGCATAGCCCACTCGGGAAAAACTTTGACGCACTACAAACACCAGAAGGCTTTGCGATAAGCCACGCCCACCAGAGCAGGTGTGAGTGATATATGAGGTGCGCGATGAACTTTGCTCTGTGCTGCCGTGCTTGCCACTGATGAAAGGAACATTTGGGATTCCTGAAACGCGTATGGCATTTTATGACTCTGTGCTGGTATCCTGTTTAAAAGCCTGTTTGCAAGTCTTCGAATAAAAAGTTGGAACGATTTGTCTTCTGGTGGTTGAATCCTTTGGGGCTTACCTGCGATTGATGGATATATACGGCTGTTGCCCAGCCGTGGATTTCAACCCACTGCCTCTGCAGGTCCGTGTGGCGCCATTGGGTGCTGCAGCAAACGGAGAGAAGTATCTGGCGCCGATGCAGGGTCGGTGCCAGCTGGTGTTCCCATTTGAATTCTCCAAAGCGGGGCAGGAGTTTTCACCGGATTAAGCACAAACCCACTTGGGCATTTATCTGAACTTTATTTACACGAAGCAACAGAGCATAGCCCACTTGGGAAAAACTTTGACGCACTACAAACACCAGAAGGCTTTGCGATAAGCCACGCTCACCGGAGCAGGTGTGAGTCATATATGAGGTGCACGATGAACTTTGCTCTATGCTGCCGTGCTTGCCACTGATAAAAGGAACATTTGGGATTCCTGAAAAGCGTATGGCATTTTATGACTCTGTGCTGGTATCCTGTTTAAAAGCCTGCTTGCAAGTCTTCGAATAAAAAGTTGGAACGATTTGTCTTCTGGTGGTTGAATCCTTTGGGGCTTACCTGCGATTGATGGATATATACGGCTGTTTCCGAGCTGTGGATTATAACCCACTGCCTCTGCAGGTCCGTGTGGCGCCATTGGGTGCTGCAGCAAACGGAGAGAAGTATCTGGCGCCGATGCAGGGTCGGTGCCAGCTGGTGTTCCCATTTGAATTCTCCAAAGCGGGGCAGGAGTTTTCACCGGATTAAGCACAAACCCACTTAGGCATTTATCTGAACTTTATTTACACGAAGCAACAGAGCATAGCCCACTCGGGAAAAACTTTGACGCACTACAAACACCAGAAGGCTTTGCGATAAGCCATGCCCACCGGAGCAGGTGTGAGTGATATATGAGGTGCGCGATGAACTTTGCTTAATGCTGCCGTGCTTGCCACTGATGAAAGGAACATTTGGGATTCCTGAAACGTGTATGGCATTTTATGACTCTGTGCTGGTATCCTGTTTAAAAGCCTGCTTGCAAGTCTTCGAATAAAAAGTTGGAACGATTTGTCTTCTGTTGGTTGAATCCTTTGGGGCTTACCTGCGATTGATGGATATATATATATATATATATATATATATATATATATATATATATATATATATATATATATATATATATATATATATATATATATATATATATATATATATATATGTATATATATAAATATATATATATATATATATATACATATATATATATATATATATATATATATATATATATATATATATATATATATATATATATATATATATATATATATATATGTATATATATATATATATATCTATATATATATATATATAT